>NW_024544028.1:1222318-2444636 GCF_018167655.1 Microtus oregoni | reverse complement strand
GGTTACTCAGTACTCTGGGTGCTCGGGGCTCAGTACTCATGGTGCTGGGTGCTCAGTACTCAGGGTGCTAGGTGCTCAGTTCTCAGGGTGCTCGGTGCTCAGTGTTTGGGGTGCTGGGTGCTCAGTACTCTGGGTGCTTGGTGCTCAGTGCTCAGGGTGCTGGCTGCTCAGTGCTCAGGGTGCTGGGTGCTCAGTACTCAGTGCTCAGGATGCTGGGTGCTCAGTGCTCAGGGTGCTGGGTGCTCAGTGCTCAGGGTGGTCAGTGCTCAGTGCTCAGTACTCAGGGTGCTTGGTGCTCAGTACTCAGGGTGCTGGGTGCTCAGTGCTCGGGTTACCCGGTGCTCAGTGCTCAAGGTGCTGAGTGCTCAGTGCTCAGGGTGCTGGGTGCTCAGTGCTCAGGGTGCTGGGTGCTCAGTGCTCAGCGTGCTTGATGCTCAGTACTCAGGGTGCTGCGTGCTCAGTGCTCAGGGTGCTGGGTGCTCAGTGCTCGGGGTGCTGGGTGCTCATTACTCAGGGTGCTGGGTGCTCAGTACTCAGGGTGCTGGGTGCTTAGTACTCGGGGTGCTGGGTGCTCAGTGCTCAGTGCTCAGGATGCTGGGTGCTCAGTGCTCGGGCTGCTGGGTGCTCAGTGCTCAGGGTGCTGGGTGCTCAGTACTCAGGGTGCTGGGTTCTCAGTACTCAGGGTGCTGGGTGCAAAGTGCTAGGGGTGCTGGGTCCTCAGTGCTCGGGGTCTGGGTGCTCAGTACTCAGGGTGCTGGGTGCTCAGTACTCAGGGTGCTGGGTGCTCAGTGCTCAGGGTGCTGGGTGCTCAGTGCTCTGGGTGCTGGGTGCTCAGTGCTCAGGGTGCTTTGTGCTCAGTGCTCAGGGTGCTGGGTGCTCAGTGATCGGGGTGATGGGTGCTGAGTGCTCAGGGTGCTGGGTGCTCAGTGCTCGGGGTGCTCGCTGCTCAGTGCTCAGGGTCCTGGGTGCTCAGTACTCAGGGTGCTGGGTGCTTAGTACTCAGGGTGCTCAGTGCTCAGTACACAGGGTGCTGGGTGCTCAGTGCTCGGGGTGCTGGGTGCTCAGTGCTCAGTACTCAGGGTGCTGGGTGCTCAGTGCTCAGGGTGCTGAGTGCTCAGTACTCAGCGTGCTCGGTGCTCAGTACTCAGGGTGCTGGGTGCTCAGTGCTCAGGGTGCTGGGTGCTCCGTGCTCAGGGTGCTGGGTGCTCAGTGCTCAGGGTGCTGGGTGCTCAGTACTCAGCGTGCTGGGTGCTCAGTACTCAGGGTGCTGGGTGCTGAGTGCTCAGGGTGCTGAGTGCTCAGTACTCAGCGTGCTGGGTGCTCAGTACTCAGGGTGCTGGGTGCTCAGTGCTCAGGGTGCTGGGTGCTCAGTACTCAGGGTGCTGGGTGCTCAGTACACAGGGTGCTCGGTGCTCAGTTCTCAGGGTGCTCGGTGCTCAGTGTTTGGGGTGCTGGGTGCTCAGTACTCAGGGTGCTTGGTGCTCAGTGCTCAGGGTGCTGGCTGCTCAGTGCTCAGGGTGCTGGGTGCTCAGTACTCAGTGCTCAGGATGCTGGGTGCTCAGTGCTCAGGGTGCTGGGTGCTCAGTGCTCAGGGTGGTCAGTGCTCAGTGCTCAGTACTCAGGGTGCTTGGTGCTCAGTACTCAGGGTGCTGGGTGCTCAGTGCTCGGGTTACCCGGTGCTCAGTGCTCGGGTTGCTCGGTGCTCAGTACTCAAGGTGCTGAGTGCTCAGTGCTCAGGGTGCTGGGTGCTCAGTGCTCAGGGTGCTGGGTGCTCAGTGCTCAGCGTGCTTGATGCTCAGTACTAAGGGTGCTGCGTGCTCAGTGCTCAGGGTGCTGGGTGCTCAGTGCTCGGGGTGCTGGGTGCTCATTACTCAGGGTGCTGGGTGCTCAGTACTCAGGGTGCTGGGTGCTTAGTACTCGGGGTGCTGGGTGCTCAGTGCTCAGTGCTCAGGATGCTGGGTGCTCAGTGCTCGGGCTGCTGGCTGCTCAGTGCTCAGGGTGCTGGGTGCTCAGTACTCAGGGTGCTGGGTTCTCAGTACTCAGGGTGCTGGGTGCACAGTGCTAGGGGTGCTGGGTCCTCAGTGCTCAGGGTCTGGGTGCTCAGTACTCAGGGTGCTGGGTGCTCAGTACTCAGGGTGCTGGGTGCTCAGTGCTCAGGGTGCTGGGTGCTCAGTGCTCTGGGTGCTGGGTGCTCAGTGCTCAGGGTGCTGGGTGCTCAGTGCTCAGGGTGCTGGGTGCTCAGTGATCGGGGTGATGGGTGCTGAGTGCTCAGGGTGCTGGGTGCTCAGTGCTCGGGGTGCTCGGTGCTCAGTGCTCAGGGTCCTGGGTGCTCAGTACTCAGGGTGCTGGGTGCTTAGTACTCAGGGTGCTCAGTGCTCAGTACACAGGGTGCTGGGTGCTCAGTGCTCGGGGTGCTGGGTGCTCAGTGCTCAGTACTCAGGGTGCTGGGTGCTCAGTCCTCGGGGTGCTCCGTGCTCAGTGCTCAGGGTGCTGGGTGCTCAGTACTCAGGGTGCTGGGTGCTCAGTGCTCGGGGTGCTCGGTGCTCAGTACTCCAGGTGCTGGGTGCTCAGTGCTCAGGGTGCTGGGTGCTCAGTCCTCGGGGTGCTCCGTGCTCAGTGATCAGGGTGCTGGGTGCTCAGTACTCAGGGTGCTCAGTGTTCAGTACTCAGGGTTCTCAGTGCTCAGTACTCAGGGTGCTGGGTGCTCAGTGCTCAGGGTGCTGGGTGCTCAGTACTCAGGGTGCTCAGTGCTCAGTACTCGGGGTGCTGGGTGCTCAGTGCTCAGTACTCAGCGTGCTGGGTGCTCAGTGCTCGGGGTGCTGGGTCCTCAGTGCTCAGGGTGCTGGGTGCTCAGTGCTCAGGGTGCTGGGTGCTCAGTCCTCGGGGTGCTCAGTGCTCAGTGCTCGGTGTGCTGGGTGCTCAGTACTCAGGGTGCTCGGTGCTCAGTACTAAGGGTGCTCAGTGCTCAGTACTCAGGTTGCTCAGTGCTCAGTGCTTGGGGTGCTGGGTGCTCAGTACTCAGGGTGCTGGGTGCTCAGTACTCAGGGTGCTGGGTGCTCAGTGCTCAGTACTCAGCGTGCTGGGTGCTCAGTGCTCGGGGTGCTGGGTCCTCAGTGCTCAGGGTGCTGGGTGCCCAGTACTCAGGGTGCTGGGTGCTCAGAGCTCGGGGTGCTGGGTCCTCAGAGCTCAGGGTGCTGGGTGCTCAGTGCTCGGGGCGCTGGGTGCTCAGTACTCAGGGTGCTCAGTGCTCAGTACTCGGGTTGCTTGTTGCTCAGTACTCAGGGTGCTCAGTGCTCAGTACTCGGGGTGCTGGGTGCTCAGTGCTCAGTGCTCAGTGCTCGGGGTGCTGTGTGCTCAGTGCTCGGGGCGCAGGGTGCTCAGTGCTCGGGGTGCTGGGTGCTCAGTACTCGGGGTGCTGGGTGCTCAGTGCTCAGGGTGCTCATTGCTCAGTACTCAGTGCTCAGGGTGCTCAGTGCTCAGTGCTCAGGGTGCTGGGTGTTCAGTACTCAGGGTGCTGGGTGCTCAGTACTCAGGGTGCTGGGTGCTCAGTGCTCAGGGTGCTGGGTGCTCAGTACTCTGGGTGTTGGGTGCTCAGTACTCAGGGTGCTTTGTGCTCCGTGCTCGGGGTGCTGGGTGCTCAGTGCTCAGGGTGCTGGGTGCTCAGTCCTCGGGGTGCTCCGTGCTCAGGGTGCTGGGTGCTCAGTGCTCGGGGTGCTGGGTGCTCAGTGCTCGGGGTGCTGGGTGCTGAGTGCTCAGGGTGCTGGGTGCTCAGTGCTCGGGGTGCTTGGTGCTCAGTGCTCAGGGTCCTCGGTGCTCAGTACTCAGGGTGCTGGGTGCTCAGTGCTCAGGGTGCTGGGTGCTCAGTGCTCGGGGTGCTCGGTGCTCAGTGCTCAGGGTGATCGGTGCTCAGTACTCAGGGTGCTGGGTGCTCAGTGCTCAGGGTGCTGGGTGCTCAGTCCTCAGGGTGCTCAGTGCTCAGGGTGCTCCGTGCTCAGTGCTCAGGGTGATCGGTGCTCAGTACTCAGCGTGCTGCGTGCTCAGTACTCAGGGTGCTGGGTGCTCAATACTCAGTGCTCGGGGTCCTGGGTGCTGAGTGCTCAGGGTGCTGGGTGCTCAGTGCTCGGGTTACCCGGTGCTCAGTGCTCAAGGTGCTGAGTGCTCAGTGCTCAGGGTGCTGGGTGCTCAGTGCTCAGGGTGCTGGGTGCTCAGTGCTCAGCGTGCTTGATGCTCAGTACTCAGGGTGCTGCGTGCTCAGTGCTCAGGGTGCTGGGTGCTCAGTGCTCGGGGTGCTGGGTGCTCATTACTCAGGGTGCTGGGTGCTCAGTACTCAGGGTGCTGGGTGCTTAGTACTCGGGGTGCTGGGTGCTCAGTGCTCAGTGCTCAGGATGCTGGGTGCTCAGTGCTCGGGCTGCTGGGTGCTCAGTGCTCAGGGTGCTGGGTGCACAGTACTCAGGGTGCTGGGTTCTCAGTACTCAGGGTGCTGGGTGCACAGTGCTAGGGGTGCTGGGTCCTCAGTGCTCGGGGTCTGGGTGCTCAGTACTCAGGGTGCTGGGTGCTCAGTACTCAGGGTGCTGGGTGCTCAGTGCTCAGGGTGCTGGGTGCTCAGTGCTCTGGGTGCTGGGTGCTCAGTGCTCAGGGTGCTTTGTGCTCAGTGCTCAGGGTGCTGGGTGCTCAGTGATCGGGGTGATGGGTGCTGAGTGCTCAGGGTGCTGGGTGCTCAGTGCTCGGGGTGCTCGCTGCTCAGTGCTCAGGGTCCTGGGTGCTCAGTACTCAGGGTGCTGGGTGCTTAGTACTCAGGGTGCTCAGTGCTCAGTACACAGGGTGCTGGGTGCTCAGTGCTCGGGGTGCTGGGTGCTCAGTGCTCAGTACTCAGGGTGCTGGGTGCTCAGTGCTCAGGGTGCTGAGTGCTCAGTACTCAGCGTGCTCGGTGCTCAGTACTCAGGGTGCTGGGTGCTCAGTGCTCAGGGTGCTGGGTGCTCCGTGCTCAGGGTGCTGGGTGCTCAGTGCTCAGGGTGCTGGGTGCTCAGTACTCAGCGTGCTGGGTGCTCAGTACTCAGGGTGCTGGGTGCTGAGTGCTCAGGGTGCTGAGTGCTCAGTACTCAGCGTGCTGGGTGCTCAGTACTCAGGGTGCTGGGTGCTCAGTGCTCAGGGTGCTGGGTGCTCAGTACTCAGGGTGCTGGGTGCTCAGTACACAGGGTGCTCGGTGCTCAGTTCTCAGGGTGCTCGGTGCTCAGTGTTTGGGGTGCTGGGTGCTCAGTACTCAGGGTGCTTGGTGCTCAGTGCTCAGGGTGCTGGCTGCTCAGTGCTCAGGGTGCTGGGTGCTCAGTACTCAGTGCTCAGGATGCTGGGTGCTCAGTGCTCAGGGTGCTGGGTGCTCAGTGCTCAGGGTGGTCAGTGCTCAGTGCTCAGTACTCAGGGTGCTTGGTGCTCAGTACTCAGGGTGCTGGGTGCTCAGTGCTCGGGTTACCCGGTGCTCAGTGCTCGGGTTGCTCGGTGCTCAGTACTCAAGGTGCTGAGTGCTCAGTGCTCAGGGTGCTGGGTGCTCAGTGCTCAGGGTGCTGGGTGCTCAGTGCTCAGCGTGCTTGATGCTCAGTACTAAGGGTGCTGCGTGCTCAGTGCTCAGGGTGCTGGGTGCTCAGTGCTCGGGGTGCTGGGTGCTCATTACTCAGGGTGCTGGGTGCTCAGTACTCAGGGTGCTGGGTGCTTAGTACTCGGGGTGCTGGGTGCTCAGTGCTCAGTGCTCAGGATGCTGGGTGCTCAGTGCTCGGGCTGCTGGGTGCTCAGTGCTCAGGGTGCTGGGTGCTCAGTACTCAGGGTGCTGGGTTCTCAGTACTCAGGGTGCTGGGTGCACAGTGCTAGGGGTGCTGGGTCCTCAGTGCTCAGGGTCTGGGTGCTCAGTACTCAGGGTGCTGGGTGCTCAGTACTCAGGGTGCTGGGTGCTCAGTGCTCAGGGTGCTGGGTGCTCAGTGCTCTGGGTGCTGGGTGCTCAGTGCTCAGGGTGCTGGGTGCTCAGTGCTCAGGGTGCTGGGTGCTCAGTGATCGGGGTGATGGGTGCTGAGTGCTCAGGGTGCTGGGTGCTCAGTGCTCGGGGTGCTCGGTGCTCAGTGCTCAGGGTCCTGGGTGCTCAGTACTCAGGGTGCTGGGTGTTTAGTACTCAGGGTGCTCAGTGCTCAGTACACAGTGTGCTGGGTGCTCAGTGCTCGGGGTGCTGGGTGCTCAGTGCTCAGTACTCAGGGTGCTGGGTGCTCAGTCCTCGGGGTGCTCCGTGCTCAGTGCTCAGGGTGCTGGGTGCTCAGTACTCAGGGTGCTGGGTGCTCAGTGCTCGGGGTGCTCGGTGCTCAGTACTCCAGGTGCTGGGTGCTCAGTGCTCAGGGTGCTGGGTGCTCAGTCCTCGGGGTGCTCCGTGCTCAGTGATCAGGGTGCTGGGTGCTCAGTACTCAGGGTGCTCAGTGTTCAGTACTCAGGGTTCTCAGTGCTCAGTACTCAGGGTGCTGGGTGCTCAGTGCTCAGGGTGCTGGGTGCTCAGTACTCAGGGTGCTCAGTGCTCAGTACTCGGGGTGCTGGGTGCTCAGTGCTCAGTACTCAGCGTGCTGGGTGCTCAGTGCTCGGGGTGCTGGGTCCTCAGTGCTCAGGGTGCTGGGTGCTCAGTGCTCAGGGTGCTGGGTGCTCAGTCCTCGGGGTGCTCAGTGCTCAGTGCTCGGGGTGCTGGGTGCTCAGTACTCAGGGTGCTCGGTGCTCAGTACTAAGGGTGCTCAGTGCTCAGTACTCAGGTTGCTCAGTGCTCAGTGCTTGGGGTGCTGGGTGCTCAGTACTCAGGGTGCTGGGTGCTCAGTACTCAGGGTGCTGGGTGCTCAGTGCTCAGTACTCAGCATGCTGGGTGCTCAGTGCTCGGGGTGCTGGGTCCTCAGTGCTCAGGGTGCTGGGTGCCCAGTACTCAGGGTGCTGGGTGCTCAGAGCTCGGGGTGCTGGGTCCTCAGGGCTCAGGGTGCTGGGTGCTCAGTGCTCGGGGCGCTGGGTGCTCAGTACTCAGGGTGCTCAGTGCTCAGTACTCGGGTTGCTTGTTGCTCAGTACTCAGGGTGCTCAGTGCTCAGTACTCGGGGTGCTGGGTGCTCAGTGCTCAGGGTGCTCAGTGCTCAGTGCTCGGGGTGCTGTGTGCTCAGTGCTCGGGGCGCAGGGTGCTCAGTGCTCGGGGTGCTGGGTGCTCAGTACTCGGGGTGCTGGGTGCTCAGTGCTCAGGGTGCTCATTGCTCAGTACTCAGTGCTCAGGGTGCTCAGTGCTCAGTGCTCAGGGTGCTGGGTGTTCAGTACTCAGGGTGCTGGGTGCTCAGTACTCAGGGTGCTGGGTGCTCAGTGCTCAGGGTGCTGGGTGCTCAGTACTCTGGGTGTTGGGTGCTCAGTACTCAGGGTGCTTTGTGCTCCGTGCTCGGGGTGCTGGGTGCTCAGTGCTCAGGGTGCTGGGTGCTCAGTCCTCGGGGTGCTCCGTGCTCAGGGTGCTGGGTGCTCAGTGCTCGGGGTGCTGGGTGCTCAGTGCTCGGGGTGCTGGGTGCTGAGTGCTCAGGGTGCTGGGTGCTCAGTGCTCGGGGTGCTTGGTGCTCAGTGCTCAGGGTCCTCGGTGCTCAGTACTCAGGGTGCTGGGTGCTCAGTGCTCAGGGTGCTGGGTGCTCAGTGCTCGGGGTGCTCGGTGCTCAGTGCTCAGGGTGATCGGTGCTCAGTACTCAGGGTGCTGGGTGCTCAGTGCTCAGGGTGCTGGGTGCTCAGTCCTCAGGGTGCTCAGTGCTCAGGGTGCTGGGTGCTCAGTGCTCGGGGTGCTCGGTGCTCAGTACTCAGGGTGCTGAGTGCTCAGTACTCAGGGTGCTGGGTGCTCAGTACTCATGGTGCTGGGTGCTCAGTGCTCGGGGTGCTGGGTGCTCAGTACTCAGCGTGCTGCGTGCTCAGTACTCAGGGTGCTGGGTGCTCAATACTCAGTGCTCGGGGTCCTGGGTGCTGAGTGCTCAGGGTGCTGGGTGCTCAGGGCTCTGGGTGCTGGGTGCTCAGTACTCAGGGTGCTGGGTGCTCAGTACTCAGGGTGCTGGGTGCTCAGTGCTCAGGGTGGTGGGTGCTCAGTACTCAGGGTGCTGGGTGCTCAGTACTCAGGGTGCTCGGTGCTCAGTACTCAGGGTGCTGGGTGCTCAGTGCTCAGGGTGCTGGGTACTCAGTACTCAGGGTGCTGGGTGCTCAGTGCTCAGGGTGCTGGGTGCTCAGTGCTCAGGGTGCTGGGTGCTCAGTACTCAGGGTGCTGGGTGCTCAGTGCTCAGGGTGATCGGTGCTCAGTACTCAGGGTGCTCAGTACTCAGGGTGCTGGGTGCTCAGTGCTCAGGGTGCTGGGTGCTCAGTACTCAGGGTGCTGGGTGCTCAGTGCTCGGGGTGCTGGGTGCTCAGTGCTCAGGGTGCTGTGTGCTCAGTACTCAGGGTGCTAGGTGCTCAGTGCTCAGGGTGCTGGGTGCTCAGTCCTCAGGGTGCTCAGTGCTCAAGGTGCTGGGTGCTCAGTGCTCGGGGTGCTCGGTGCTCAGTACTCAGGGTGCTGAGTGCTCAGTACTCAGGGTGCTGGGTGCTCAGTACTCATGGTGCTGGGTGCTCAGTACTCAGGGGACTGGGTGCTCAGTGCTCAGGGTGCTGGGTGCTCAGTGCTCAAGGCACTGGGTGCTCAGTGCTCGGGGTGCTGGGTGCTCAGTACTCAGGGTGCTCACTGCTCAGTACTAAGGGTGCTCAGTGCTCAGTACTCAGGTTGCTCAGTGCTCAGTGCTTGGGGTGCTGGGTGCTCAGTGCTCAGTACTCAGCGTGCTGGGTGCTCAGTGCTCGGGATGCTGGGTCCTCAGTGCTCAGGGTGCTGGGTGCTCAGTACTCAGGGTGCTGGGTGCTCAGTGCTCGGGGTGCTGGGACCTCAGTGCTCAGGGTGCTGGGTGCTCAGTGCTCGGGGTGCTCGGTGCTCAGTGCTCAGGGTCCTGGGTGCTCAGTACTCAGCGTGCTGGGTGCTCAGTACTCAGGGTGCTCGGTGCTCAGTGCTCAGGGTCCTGGGTGCTCAGTACTCAGGGTGCTGGGTGCTTAGTACTCAGGGTGCTCAGTGCTCAGTACACAGGGTGCTGGGTGCTCAGTGCTCGGGGTGCTGCGTGCTCAGTGCTCAGTACTCAGGGTGCTGGGTGCTCAGTGCTCAGGGTGCTGAGTGCTCAGTACTCAGCGTGCTGGGTGCGCAGTACTCAGGGTGCTGGGTGCTAAGTGCTCAGGGTGCTGGGTGCTCCGTGCTCAGGGTGCTGGGTTCTCAGTGCTCAGGGTGCTGGGTGCTCAGTACTCAGCGTGCTGGGTGCTCAGTACTCAGGGTGCTGGGTGCTCAGTGCTCAGGGTGCTGAGTGCTCAGTACTCAGCATGCTGGGTGCTCAGTACTCAGGGTGCTGGGTGCTCAGTGCTCAGGGTGCTGGGTGCTCAGTACTCAGGGTGCTGGGTGCTCAGTGCTCAGGGTGCTGGGTGCTCAGTGCTCAGGGTGCTGGGTGCTCAGTGCTCGGGGAGCTCGGTGCTCAGTACTCAGGGTGCTGGGTGCTCAGTACTCAGTGCTCGGGGTCCTGGGTGCTCCGTGCTCGGGGTGCTGGGTGCTCAGTACTCAGGGTGCTGGATGCTCATTCTCGGGGTGCTGGGTGCTCAGTGCTCGGGGTGCTGGGTGCTCAGTGCTCAGGGTGCTGGGGGCTCAGTACTCAGGGTGCTGGGTGCTCAGTACTCAGGGTGCTCGGTTCTCAGTACTCAGGGTGCTGGGTGCTCATTCTCGGGGTGCTGGGTGCTCAGTGCTCAGGTTGCTGGGTGCTCAGTACTCAGGGTGCTGGGGGCTCAGTACTCAGGGTGCTGGGTGCTCAGTACTCAGGGTGATCTGTTCTCAGTACTCAGGGTGCTGGGTGCACAGTGCTCGGGGTGCTGGGTGCTCAGTACGCGGGGTGCTCAGTACTCAGGGTACTGGGTGCTCAGTACTCAGGGTGCTGGGTGCTCAGTGCTCGGGGTGCTCGGTGCTCAGTACTCGGGGTGCTGGGTGCTCAGTGCTCAGGGTGCTTTGTGCTCAGTGCTCGGGGTGCTGGCTGCTCAGTGCTGAGGGTGCTGGCTGCTCAGTGCTCAGGGTGCTGGGTGCTCAGTACTCAGGGTGCTAGGTGCTCAGTTCTCAGGGTGCTCAGTGCTTAGTACTCAGCGTGCTGGGTGCTCAGTGCTCAGGGTCCTCGGTGCTCAGTACTCAGGGTGCTCAGTGCTCAGTACTCAGCGTGCTTTGTGCTCAGTGCTCAGGGTGCTGGGTGCTCAGTACTCAGGGTGCTGTGTGCTCAGTACTCAGGGTGCTGGGTTCTCAGTACTCAGGGTGCTGGGTGCTCAGTGCTCGGGGTGCTCGGTGATCAGTACTCAGGGTGCTGGGTGCTCAGTGCTCAGGGTGCTGAGTACTCAGTACTCAGGGTGCTGGGTGCTCAGTGCTCAGGGTGCTGGGTGCTCAGTGCTCGGGGTGCTGGGTGCTCAGTGCTCAGGGTGCTCAGTGCTCAGGGTGCTGAGTGCTCAGTACTCAGGGTGCTGGGTGCTCAGTGCTCAGGGTGCTGGGTGCTCAGTGCTCAGGGTGCTCAGTGCTCAGGGTGCTGGGTGCTCAGTGCTCGGGGTGCTCGGTGCTCAGGGTGCTGGGTGCTCAGTCCTCAGGGTGCTCAGTGCTCAGGGTGCTGGGTGCTCAGTGCTCGGGTGCTCGGTGCTCAGTACTCAGGGTGCTGGGTGCTCAGTACTCATGGTGCTGGGTGCTCAGTACTCAGGGGGCTGGGTGCTCAGTGCTCAGGGTGCTGGGTGCTCAGTGCTCAGGGCGCTGGGTGCTCAGTGCTCGGGGTGCTGGGTGCTCAGTGCTCGGGGTGCTGGGTGGTCAGTGCTCCGTGCTCAGGGAGCTGGGTGCTCAGTGCTCAGTGCTCAGGGTGCTGGGTGCTCAGTACTCAGGGTGCTGGGTGCTCAGTACTCAGGGTGCTGGGTGCTCAGTACTCAGGGTGCTGGGTGCTCAGTACTCAGGGTGCTGGGTGCTCAGTGATCAGGGTGCTGGGTGCTCAGTACTCTGGGTGTTGGGTGCTCAGTACTCAGGGTGCTGGGTGCTCAGTGCTCGGGGTGCTCGGTGCTCAGTACTCAAGGTGCTGGGTGCTCAGTCCTCAGGGTGCTCCGTGCTCAGTGCTCAGGGGGCTGGGTGCTCAGTACTCAGGGTGCTCGGTGCTCAGTACTCAGGGTTCTCAGTGCTCAGGGTGCTGGGTGCTCAGTACTCAGGGCGCTCAGTGCTCAGTACTCGGGGTGCTGGGCGCTCAGTACTCAGGGCGCTCAGTGCTCAGTACTCGGGGTGCTGGGTGCTCAGTGCTCAGTGTGCTCAGTGCTCAGTGCTCGGGGTGCTGGGTGCTCAGTGCTCGGGGCGCTGGGTGCTCAGTGCTCGGGGTGCTGGGTGCTCAGTACTCAGGGTGCTGTGTGCTCAGTGCTCAGTACTCAGCGTGCTGGGTGCTCAGTGCTCAGAGTGTTGGGTGCTCAGTACTCAGGGCGCTGGGTGCTCAGTGCTCAGTGCTCAGGGTGCTCAGTGCTCAGGGTGCTGGGTGCTCAGGGTGCTGGGTGCTCAGTGCTCGGGGTGCTGGGTGCTCAGTGCTCAGTGCTCAGGGTGCTGGGTGCTCAGTGCTGAGTGCTCAGGGTGCTGGGTGTTCAGTACTCAGGGTGCTCGGTGCTCAGTGCTCAGGGTGCTGGGTGCTCAGTACTCAGGGTGCTGGGTGCTCAGTGCTCGGGGTGCTGGGTGCTCAGTGCTCAGGGTGATCAGTGCTCAGTACTCAGGGTGCTGGGTTCTCAGTGCTCTGGGTGCTGGGTGCTCAGTCCTCAGGGTGCTCAGTACTCAGGATGCTCGGTGCTCAGTGCTCAGTACTCAGGGTGCTCAGTACTCAGGGTGCTGAGTGCTCAGTGCTCGGGGTGCTGGGTGCTCAGTACTCAGGGTGCTGGGTGCTCAGTACTCGGGGTGCTGGGTGCTCAGTACTCAGGGTGCTGGGTGCTCCGTGCTCGGGGTGCTGGGTGCTCAGTCCTCCGGGTGCTCAGTGCTCAGGGTGCTGGGTGCTCATTGCTCGGTGTGCTCGGTGCTCAGTACTCAGGGTGCTGAGTGCTCAGTACTCAGGGTGCTGGGTGCTCAGTACTCAGGTTGCTGGTTGCTCAGTACTCAGGGTGCTGGGTGCTCAGTGATCAGGGTGCTGGGTGCTCAGTGCTCGGGGTGCTGGGTGCTCAGGGCTGTGGTGCTGGGTGCTCAGTGCTCAGTGCTCAGGGTGTGGGTGCTCAGTGCTCAGTGCTCAGGGTGCTGGTTGCTCAGTACTCAGGGTGCTGAGTGCTCAGTACTCAGGGTGCTGGGTGCTCAGTGCTCAGGGTGCTCTGTGCTCAGTACTCAGGGTATTGGGTTCTCAGTGCTTGGGGTGCTGCGTGCTCAGTGCTCAGGGAGCTGGGTGCTCAGTGCTCAGGGTGCTGGGTGCTCAGTACTCAGGGTGCTGGGTGCTCAGTGCTCGTTGTGCTCGGTGCTCAGTACTCAAGGTGCTGGGTGCTCAGTGCTCAGGGTGCTGGGTGCTCAGTCCTCGGGGTGTTCCGTGCTCAGTGATCAGGGTGCTGGGTGCTCAGTACTCAGGGTGCTCGGTGCTCAGTACTCAGGGTTCTCAGTGCTCAGTACTCAGGGTGCTGGGTGCTCAGTGCTCAGGGTGCTGGGTGCTCAGTACTCAGGGTGCTCAGTGCTCAGTACTCGGGGTGCTTGGTGCTCAGTACTCAGGGTGCTCAGTGCTCAGTACTCGGGGTGCTGGGTGCTCAGTGCTCAGGGTGCTCAGTGCTCAGTGCTCGGGGTGCTGGGTGCTCAGTGCTCGGGGCGCTGGGTGCTCAGTGCTCGGGGTGCTGGGTGCTCAGTACTCGGGGTGCTGGGTGCTCAGTGCTCAGGGTGCTCAGTGCTCAGTACTCAGTGCTCAGGGTGCTCAGTGCTCAGTGCTCAGGGTGCTGGGTGTTCAGTACTCAGGGTGCTGGGTGCTCAGTACTCAGGGTGCTGGGTGCTCAGTGCTCAGGGTGCTGGCAGCTCAGTACTCTGGGTGTTGGGTGCTCAGTACTCAGGGTGCTGGGTGATCCGTGCTCAGGTTGCTGGGTGCTCAGTGCTCAGGGTTCTGGGTGCCCAGTGCTCAGGGTGCTGGGTGCTCAGTACTCAGTGTGCTGGGTGCTTAGTACTCAGGGTGCTCAGTGCTCAGGGTTCTGGGTGCTCAGTGCTCAGGGTGCTGGCAGCTCAGTACTCTGGGTGTTGGGTGCTCAGTGCTCGGGGTGCTCGGTGCTCAGTGCTCAGGGTGCTGGGTGCTCAGTACTCAGGGTGATGGGTGCTTAGTACTCAGGGTGCTCAGTGCTCAGTACACAGGGTGCTGGGTGCTCAGTGCTCGGGGTGCTGGGTGCTCAGTGCTCAGTACTCAGGGTGCTGGGTGCTCAGTGCTCAGGGTGCTGGGTGCTCAGTACTCAGCGTGCTGGGTGCTCAGTACTCAGGGTGCTGGGTGCTCAGTGCTTAGGGTGCTGGGTGCTCAGTGCTCAGGATGCTGGGTGCTCAGTACTCAGGGTGCTCCGTGCTCGGTTAGCTCGGTGCTCAGTACTCAGGGTGCTGGGTGCTCAGTACTCAGTGCTCGGGGTCTTGGGTGCTCCGTGCTCGGGGCGCTGGGTGCTCAGTTCTCGGGGTGCTGGGTGCTCGGTACTCAGGGTGCTGTGTGCTCAGTGCTCAGTACTCAGCGTGCTGGGTGCTCAGTGCTCAGACTGTTGGGTGCTCAGTACTCAGGGTGCTGGGTGCTCAGTGCTCAGTGCTCAGGGTGCTCAGTGCTCAGGGTGCTCAGTGCTCAGGGTGCTGGGTGCTCAGGGTGCTGGGTGCTCAGTGCTCGGGGTGCTGGGTGCTCAGTGCACAGTGCTCAGGGTGCTGGGTGCTCAGTGCTCAGGGTGCTGGGTGCTCAGTGCTCAGTGTGCTGGGTGCTCAGTACTCAGGGTGCTGGGTGCTCAGTGCTCAGGGTGATCGGTGCTCAGTACTCAGGGTGCTCAGTACTCAGGGTGCTGGGTGCTCAGTGCTCAGGGTGCTGGGTGCTCAGTACTCAGGGTGCTGGGTGCACAGTGCTCGGGGTGCTGGGTGCTCAGTGCTCAGGGTGCTCAGTGCTCAGGGTGCTGGGTGCTCAGTGCTCGGGGTGCTCGGTGCTCAGGGTGCTGGGTGCTCAGTCCTCAGGGTGCTCAGTGCTCAGGGTGCTGGGTGCTCAGTGCTCGGGGTGCTCGGTGCTCAGTACTCAGGGTGCTGGGTGCTCAGTACTCATGGTGCTGGGTGCTCAGTACTCAGGGTGCTGGGTGCTCAGTGCTCAGGGTGCTGGGTGCTCAGTGCTCAGGGCGCTGGGTGCTCAGTGCTCGGTGTGCTGGGTGCTCAGTGCTCGGGGTGCTTGGTGGTCAGTGCTCAGTGCTCAGGGTGCTGGGTGCTCAGTGCTCAGTGCTCAGGGTGCTGGGTGCTCAGTACTCAGGGTGCTGGGTGCTCAGGACTCAGGGTGCTGGGTGCTCAGTACTCAGGGTGCTGGGTGCTCAGTACTCAGGGTGCTGGGTGCTCAGTGATCAGGGTGCTGGGTGCTCAGTACTCTGGGTGTTGGGTGCTCAGTACTCAGGGTGCTGGGTGCTCAGTACTCAGGGTGCTGGGTGCTCAGTCCTCAGGGTGCTCCGTGCTCAGTGCTCAGGGGGCTGGGTGCTCAGTACTCAGGGTGCTGGGTGCTCAGTACTCAGGGTTCTCAGTGCTCAGGGTGCTGGGTGCTCAGTACTCAGGGCGCTCAGTGCTCAGTACTCGGGGTGCTGGGCGCTCAGTACTCAGGGCGCTCAGTGCTCAGTACTCGGGGTGCTGGGTGCTCAGTGCTCGGGGCGCTGGGTGCTCAGTGCTCGGGGTGCTGGGTGCTCAGTACTCAGGGTGCTGTGTGCTCAGTGCTCAGTACTCAGCGTGCTGGGTGCTCAGTGCTCAGAGTGTTGGGTGCTCAGTACTCAGGGTGCTGGGTGCTCAGTGCTCAGTGCTCAGGGTGCTCAGTGCTCAGGGTGCTCAGTGCTCAGGGTGCTGGGTGCTCAGGGTGCTGGGTGCTCAGTGCTCGGGGTGCTGGGTGCTCAGTGCTCAGTGCTCAGGGTGCTGGGTGCTCAGTGCTGAGTGCTCAGGGTGCTGGGTGTTCAGTACTCAGGGTGCTCGGTGCTCAGTGCTCAGGGTGCTGGGTGCTCAGTACTCAGGGTGCTGGGTGCTCAGTGCTCGGGGTGCTGGGTGCTCAGTGCTCAGGGTGATCAGTGCTCAGTACTCAGGGTGCTGGGTTCTCAGTGCTCTGGGTGCTGGGTGCTCAGTCCTCAGGGTGCTGGGTGCTCAGTACTCGGGGTGCTGGGTGCTCAGTGCTCGGGGTGCTGGGTGCTCAGTGCTCAGGGTGATCAGTGCTCAGTACTCAGGGTGCTGAGTGCTCAGTGCTCGGGGTGCTGGGTGCTCAGTACTCAGGGTGCTGGGTGCTCAGTACTCGGGGTGCTGGGTGCTCAGTACTCAGGGTGCTGGGTGCTCAGTGCTCGGGGTGCTGGGTGCTCACTGCTCAGAGTGATCGGTGCTCAGTGCTCAGGGTGCTGGGTGCTCAGTCCTCCGGGTGCTCAGTGCTCAGGGTGCTGGGTGCTCATTGCTCGGTGTGCTCGGTGCTCAGTACTCAGGGTGCTGAGTGCTCAGTACTCAGGGTGCTGGGTGCTCAGTGCTCAGGGTGCTGGGTGCTCAGTACTCAGCGTGCTGGGTGCTCAGTACTCAGGGTGCTGGGTGCTCAGTGCTCAGGGTGCTGGGTGCTCAGTGCTCAGGATGCTGGGTGCTCAGTACTCAGGGTGCTCCGTGCTCGGTTAGCTCGGTGCTCAGTACTCAGGGTGCTGGGTGCTCAGTACTCAGTGCTCGGGGTCCTGGGTGCTCCGTGCTCGGGGCGCTGGGTGCTCAGTGCTCGGGGTGCTGGGTGCTCTGTACTCAGGGTGCTGTGTGCTCAGTGCTCAGTACTCAGCGTGCTGGGTGCTCAGTGCTCAGACTGTTGGGTGCTCAGTACTCAGCGTGCTGGGTGCTCAGTGCTCAGTGCTCAGGGTGCTCAGTGCTCAGGGTGCTCAGTGCTCAGGGTGCTGGGTGCTCAGGGTGCTGGGTGATCAGTGCTCGGGGTGCTGGGTGCTCAGTGCACAGTGCTCAGGGTGCTGGGTGCTCAGTGCTCAGGGTGCTGGGTGCTCAGTGCTCAGGGTGCTGGGTGCTCAGTACTCAGGGTGCTGGGTGCTCAGTGCTCAGGGTGATCGGTGCTCAGTACTCAGGGTGCTCAGTACTCAGGGTGCTGGGTGCTCAGTGCTCAGGGTGCTGGGTGCTCAGTACTCAGGGTGCTGGGTGCTCAGTGCTCGGGGTGCTGGGTGCTCAGTGCTCAGGGTGCTCAGTGCTCAGGGTGCTGGGTGCTCAGTGCTCGGGGTGCTCGGTGCTCAGGGTGCTGGGTGCTCAGTCCTCAGGGTGCTCAGTGCTCAGGGTGCTGGGTGCTCAGTGCTCGGGGTGCTCGGTGCTCAGTACTCAGGGTGCTGGGTGCTCAGTACTCATGGTGCTGGGTGCTCAGTACTCAGGGGGCTGGGTGCTCAGTGCTCAGGGTGCTGGGTGCTCAGTGCTCAGGGCGCTGGGTGCTCAGTGCTCGATGTGCTGGGTGCTCAGTGCTCGGGGTGCTGGGTGGTCAGTGCTCAGTGCTCAGGGTGCTGGGTGCTCAGTGCTCAGTGCTCAGGGTGCTGGGTGCTCAGTACTCAGGGTGCTGGGTGCTCAGTACTCAGGGTGCTGGGTGCTCAGTACTCAGGGTGCTGGGTGCTCAGTACTCAGGGTGCTGGGTGCTCAGTGATCAGGGTGCTGGGTGCTCAGTACTCTGGGTGTTGTGTGCTCAGTACTCAGGGTGCTGGGTGCTCAGTGCTCGGGGTGCTCGGTGCTCAGTACTCAAGGTGCTGGGTGCTCAGTCCTCAGGGTGCTCCGTGCTCAGTGCTCAGGGGGCTGGGTGCTCAGTACTCAGGGTGCTCGGTGCTCAGTACTCAGGGTTCTCAGTGCTCAGGGTGCTGGGTGCTCAGTACTCAGGGCGCTCAGTGCTCAGTACTCGGGGTGCTGGGCGCTCAGTACTCAGGGCGCTCAGTGATCAGTACTCGGGGTGCTGGGTGCTCAGTGCTCAGTGTGCTCAGTGCTCAGTGCTCGGGGTGCTGGGTGCTCAGTGCTCGGGGCGCTGGGTGCTCAGTGCTCGGGGTGTGGGTGCTCAGTACTCAGGGTGCTGTGTGCTCAGTGCTCAGTACTCAGCGTGCTGGGTGCTCAGTGCTCAGAGTGTTGGGTGCTCAGTACTCAGGGTGCTGGGTGCTCAGTGCTCAGTGCTCAGGGTGCTCAGTGCTCAGGGTGCTCAGTGCTCAGGGTGCTGGGTGCTCAGGGTGCTGGGTGCTCAGTGCTCGGGGTGCTGGGTGCTCAGTGCTCAGTGCTCAGGGTGCTGGGTGCTCAGTGCTGAGTGCTCAGGGTGCTGGGTGTTCAGTACTCAGGGTGCTCGGTGCTCAGTGCTCAGGGTGCTGGGTGCTCAGTACTCAGGGTGCTGGGTGCTCAGTGCTCGGGGTGCTGGGTGCTCAGTCCTCAGGGTGCTCAGTACTCAGGATGCTCGGTGCTCAGTGCTCAGTACTCAGGGTGCTCAGTACTCAGGGTGCTGAGTGATCAGTGCTCGGGGTGTTGGGTGCTCAGTACTCAGGGTGCTGGGTGCTCAGTACTCGGGGTGCTGGGTGCTCAGTACTCAGGGTGCTGGGTGCTCAGTGCTCGGGGTGCTGGGTGCTCACTGCTCAGAGTGATCGGTGCTCAGTGCTCAGGGTGCTGGGTGCTCAGTCCTCCGGGTGCTCAGTGCTCAGGGTGCTGGGTGCTCATTGCTCGGTGTGCTCGGTGCTCAGTACTCAGGGTGCTGAGTGCTCAGTACTCAGGGTGCTGGGTGCTCAGTACTCAGGTTGCTGGTTGCTCAGTACTAAGGGTGCTGGGTGCTCAGTGATCAGGGTGCTGGGTGCTCAGTGCTCGGGGTGCTGGGTGCTCAGGGCTGTGGTGCTGGGTGCTCATTGCTCAGTGCTCAGGGTGCTGGGTGCTCAGTGCTCAGTGCTCAGGGTGCTGGTTGCTCAGTACTCAGGGTGCTGAGTGCTCAGTACTCAGGGTGCTGGGTGCTCAGTGCTCAGGGTGCTCTGTGCTCAGTACTCAGGGTGCTGGGTGCTCAGTGCTTGGGGTGCTGCGTGCTCAGTGCTCAGGGAGCTGGGTGCTCAGTGCTCAGGGTGCTGGGTGCTCAGTACTCAGGGTGCTGGGTGCTCAGTGCTCGTTGTGCTCGGTGCTCAGTACTCAAGGTGCTGGGTGCTCAGTGCTCAGGGTGCTGGGTGCTCAGTACTCGGGGTGCTCCGTGCTCAGTGATCAGGGTGCTGGGTGCTCAGTACTCAGGGTGCTCGGTGCTCAGTACTCAGGGTTCTCAGTGCTCAGTACTCAGGGTGCTGGGTGCTCAGTGCTCAGGGTGCTGGGTGCTCAGTACTCAGGGTGCTCAGTGCTCAGTACTCGGGGTGCTTGGTGCTCAGTACTCAGGGTGCTCAGTGCTCAGTGCTCGGGGCGCTGGGTGCTCAGTGCTCGGGGTGCTGGGTGCTCAGTACTCGGGGTGCTGGGTGCTCAGTGCTCAGGGTGCTCAGTGCTCAGTACTCAGTGCTCAGGGTGCTCAGTGCTCAGTGCTCAGGGTGCTGGGTGTTCAGTACTCATGTTGCTGGGTGCTCAGTACTCAGGGTGCTGGGTGCTCAGTGCTCAGGGTGCTGGCAGCTCAGTACTCTGGGTGTTGGGTGCTCAGTACTCAGGGTGCTGGGTGCTCCGTGCTCAGGGTGCTGGGTGCTCAGTGCTCAGGGTTCTGGGTGCCCAGTGCTCAGGGTTCTGGGTGCTCAGTACTCAGGGTGCTGGGTGATTAGTACTCAGGGTGCTCAGTGCTCAGGGTTCTGGGTGCTCAGTGCTCAGGGTGCTGGCAGCTCAGTACTCTGGGTGTTGGGTGCTCAGTGCTCGGGGTGCTCGGTGCTCAGTGCTCAGGGTGCTGGGTGCTCAGTACTCAGGGTGATGGGTGCTTAGTACTCAGGGTGCTCAGTGCTCAGTACACAGGGTGCTGGGTGCTCAGTGCTCGGGGTGCTGGGTGCTCAGTGCTCAGTACTCAGGGTGCTGGGTGCTCAGTGCTCAGGGTGCTCGGTGCTCAGTACTCAGGGTGCTGAGTGCTCAGTACTCAGGGTGCTGGGTGCTCAGTGCTCAGGGTGCTGGGTGCTCAGTACTCAGCGTGCTGGGTGCTCAGTACTCAGGGTGCTGGGTGCTCAGTGCTCAGGGTGCTGGGTGCTCAGTGCTCAGGATGCTGGGTGCTCAGTACTCAGGGTGCTCCGTGCTCGGTTAGCTCGGTGCTCAGTACTCAGGGTGCTGGGTGCTCAGTACTCAGTGCTCGGGGTCCTGGGTGCTCCGTGCTCGGGGCGCTGGGTGCTCAGTGCTCGGGGTGCTGGGTGCTCTGTACTCAGGGTGCTGTGTGCTCAGTGCTCAGTACTCAGCGTGCTGGGTGCTCAGTGCTCAGACTGTTGGGTGCTCAGTACTCAGCGTGCTGGGTGCTCAGTGCTCAGTGCTCAGGGTGCTCAGTGCTCAGGGTGCTCAGTGCTCAGGGTGCTGGGTGCTCAGGGTGCTGGGTGATCAGTGCTCGGGGTGCTGGGTGCTCAGTGCACAGTGCTCAGGGTGCTGGGTGCTCAGTGCTCAGGGTGCTGGGTGCTCAGTGCTCAGGGTGCTGGGTGCTCAGTACTCAGGGTGCTGGGTGCTCAGTGCTCAGGGTGATCGGTGCTCAGTACTCAGGGTGCTCAGTACTCAGGGTGCTGGGTGCTCAGTGCTCAGGGTGCTGGGTGCTCAGTACTCAGGGTGCTGGGTGCTCAGTGCTCGGGGTGCTGGGTGCTCAGTGCTCAGGGTGCTCAGTGCTCAGGGTGCTGGGTGCTCAGTGCTCGGGGTGCTCGGTGCTCAGGGTGCTGGGTGCTCAGTCCTCAGGGTGCTCAGTGCTCAGGGTGCTGGGTGCTCAGTGCTCGGGGTGCTCGGTGCTCAGTACTCAGGGTGCTGGGTGCTCAGTACTCATGGTGCTGGGTGCTCAGTACTCAGGGGGCTGGGTGCTCAGTGCTCAGGGTGCTGGGTGCTCAGTGCTCAGGGCGCTGGGTGCTCAGTGCTCGATGTGCTGGGTGCTCAGTGCTCGGGGTGCTGGGTGGTCAGTGCTCAGTGCTCAGGGTGCTGGGTGCTCAGTGCTCAGTGCTCAGGGTGCTGGGTGCTCAGTACTCAGGGTGCTGGGTGCTCAGTACTCAGGGTGCTGGGTGCTCAGTACTCAGGGTGCTGGGTGCTCAGTACTCAGGGTGCTGGGTGCTCAGTGATCAGGGTGCTGGGTGCTCAGTACTCTGGGTGTTGTGTGCTCAGTACTCAGGGTGCTGGGTGCTCAGTGCTCGGGGTGCTCGGTGCTCAGTACTCAAGGTGCTGGGTGCTCAGTCCTCAGGGTGCTCCGTGCTCAGTGCTCAGGGGGCTGGGTGCTCAGTACTCAGGGTGCTCGGTGCTCAGTACTCAGGGTTCTCAGTGCTCAGGGTGCTGGGTGCTCAGTACTCAGGGCGCTCAGTGCTCAGTACTCGGGGTGCTGGGCGCTCAGTACTCAGGGCGCTCAGTGATCAGTACTCGGGGTGCTGGGTGCTCAGTGCTCAGTGTGCTCAGTGCTCAGTGCTCGGGGTGCTGGGTGCTCAGTGCTCGGGGCGCTGGGTGCTCAGTGCTCGGGGTGTGGGTGCTCAGTACTCAGGGTGCTGTGTGCTCAGTGCTCAGTACTCAGCGTGCTGGGTGCTCAGTGCTCAGAGTGTTGGGTGCTCAGTACTCAGGGTGCTGGGTGCTCAGTGCTCAGTGCTCAGGGTGCTCAGTGCTCAGGGTGCTCAGTGCTCAGGGTGCTGGGTGCTCAGGGTGCTGGGTGCTCAGTGCTCGGGGTGCTGGGTGCTCAGTGCTCAGTGCTCAGGGTGCTGGGTGCTCAGTGCTGAGTGCTCAGGGTGCTGGGTGTTCAGTACTCAGGGTGCTCGGTGCTCAGTGCTCAGGGTGCTGGGTGCTCAGTACTCAGGGTGCTGGGTGCTCAGTGCTCGGGGTGCTGGGTGCTCAGTCCTCAGGGTGCTCAGTACTCAGGATGCTCGGTGCTCAGTGCTCAGTACTCAGGGTGCTCAGTACTCAGGGTGCTGAGTGATCAGTGCTCGGGGTGTTGGGTGCTCAGTACTCAGGGTGCTGGGTGCTCAGTACTCGGGGTGCTGGGTGCTCAGTACTCAGGGTGCTGGGTGCTCAGTGCTCGGGGTGCTGGGTGCTCACTGCTCAGAGTGATCGGTGCTCAGTGCTCAGGGTGCTGGGTGCTCAGTCCTCCGGGTGCTCAGTGCTCAGGGTGCTGGGTGCTCATTGCTCGGTGTGCTCGGTGCTCAGTACTCAGGGTGCTGAGTGCTCAGTACTCAGGGTGCTGGGTGCTCAGTACTCAGGTTGCTGGTTGCTCAGTACTAAGGGTGCTGGGTGCTCAGTGATCAGGGTGCTGGGTGCTCAGTGCTCGGGGTGCTGGGTGCTCAGGGCTGTGGTGCTGGGTGCTCAGTGCTCAGTGCTCAGGGTGCTGGGTGCTCAGTGCTCAGTGCTCAGGGTGCTGGTTGCTCAGTACTCAGGGTGCTGAGTGCTCAGTACTCAGGGTGCTGGGTGCTCAGTGCTCAGGGTGCTCTGTGCTCAGTACTCAGGGTGCTGGGTGCTCAGTGCTTGGGGTGCTGCGTGCTCAGTGCTCAGGGAGCTGGGTGCTCAGTGCTCAGGGTGCTGGGTGCTCAGTACTCAGGGTGCTGGGTGCTCAGTGCTCGTTGTGCTCGGTGCTCAGTACTCAAGGTGCTGGGTGCTCAGTGCTCAGGGTGCTGGGTGCTCAGTACTCGGGGTGCTCCGTGCTCAGTGATCAGGGTGCTGGGTGCTCAGTACTCAGGGTGCTCGGTGCTCAGTACTCAGGGTTCTCAGTGCTCAGTACTCAGGGTGCTGGGTGCTCAGTGCTCAGGGTGCTGGGTGCTCAGTACTCAGGGTGCTCAGTGCTCAGTACTCGGGGTGCTTGGTGCTCAGTACTCAGGGTGCTCAGTGCTCAGTGCTCGGGGCGCTGGGTGCTCAGTGCTCGGGGTGCTGGGTGCTCAGTACTCGGGGTGCTGGGTGCTCAGTGCTCAGGGTGCTCAGTGCTCAGTACTCAGTGCTCAGGGTGCTCAGTGCTCAGTGCTCAGGGTGCTGGGTGTTCAGTACTCATGTTGCTGGGTGCTCAGTACTCAGGGTGCTGGGTGCTCAGTGCTCAGGGTGCTGGCAGCTCAGTACTCTGGGTGTTGGGTGCTCAGTACTCAGGGTGCTGGGTGCTCCGTGCTCAGGGTGCTGGGTGCTCAGTGCTCAGGGTTCTGGGTGCCCAGTGCTCAGGGTTCTGGGTGCTCAGTACTCAGGGTGCTGGGTGATTAGTACTCAGGGTGCTCAGTGCTCAGGGTTCTGGGTGCTCAGTGCTCAGGGTGCTGGCAGCTCAGTACTCTGGGTGTTGGGTGCTCAGTGCTCGGGGTGCTCGGTGCTCAGTGCTCAGGGTGCTGGGTGCTCAGTACTCAGGGTGATGGGTGCTTAGTACTCAGGGTGCTCAGTGCTCAGTACACAGGGTGCTGGGTGCTCAGTGCTCGGGGTGCTGGGTGCTCAGTGCTCAGTACTCAGGGTGCTGGGTGCTCAGTGCTCAGGGTGCTGGGTGCTCAGTACTCAGCGTGCTGGGTGCTCAGTACTCAGGGTGCTGGGTGCTCAGTGCTCAGGGTGCTGGGTGCTCAGTGCTCAGGGTGCTGGGTGCTCAGTACTCAGGGTGCTCCGTGCTCGGTTAGCTCTGTGCTCAGTACTCAGGGTGCTGGGTGCTCAGTACTCAGTGCTCGGGGTCCTGGGTGCTCCGTGCTCGGGGCGCTGGGTGCTCAGTGCTCGGGGTGCTGGGTGCTCAGTACTCAGGGTGCTGTGTGCTCAGTGCTCAGTACTCAGCGTGCTGGGTGCTCAGTGCTCAGAGTGTTGGGTGCTCAGTACTCAGGGTGCTGGGTGCTCAGTGCTCAGTGCTCAGGGTGCTCAGTGCTCAGGGTGCTCAGTGCTCAGGGTGCTGGGTGCTCAGGGTGCTGGGTGCTCAGTGCTCGGGGTGCTGGGTGCTCAGTGCACAGTGCTCAGGGTGCTGGGTGCTCAGTGCTGAGTGCTCAGGGTGCTGGGTGTTCAGTACTCAGGGTGCTCGGTGCTCAGTGCTCAGGGTGCTGGGTGCTCAGTACTCAGGGTGCTGGGTGCTCAGTGCTCGGGGTGCTGGGTGCTCAGTGCTCAGGGTGATCAGTGCTCAGTACTCAGGGTGCTGGGTTCTCAGTGCTCTGGGTGCTGGGTGCTCAGTCCTCAGGGTGCTCAGTACTCAGGATGCTCGGTGCTCAGTGCTCAGTACTCAGGGTGCTCAGTACTCAGGGTGCTGGGTGCTCTGTGCTCGGGGTGCTGGGTGCTCAGTACTCAGGGTGCTGGGTGCTCAGTACTCGGGGTGCTGGGTGCTCAGTACTCAGGGTGCTGGGTGCTCAGTGCTCGGGGTGCTGGGTGCTCACTGCTCAGAGTGATCGGTGCTCAGTGCTCAGGGTGCTGGGTGCTCAGTACTCCGGGTGCTCAGTGCTCAGGGTGCTGGGTGCTCATTGCTCGGTGTGCTCGGTGCTCAGTACTCAGGCTGCTGAGTGCTCAGTACTCAGGGTGCTGGGTGCTCAGTACTCAGGGTGCTGGTTGCTCAGTACTCAGGGTGCTGGGTGCTCAGTGAAAAGGGTGCTGGGTGCTCAGTGCTCGGGGTGCTGGGTGCTCAGGGCTGTGGTGCTGGGTGCTCAGTGCTCAGTGCTCAGGGTTCTGGGTGCTCAGTGCTCAGTGCTCAGGGTGCTGGTTGCTCAGTACTCAGGGTGCTGAGTGCTCAGTACTCAGGGTGCTGGGTGCTCAGTGCTCAGGGTGCTCTGTGCTCAGTACTCACGGTGCTGGGTGCTCAGTGCTTGGGGTGCTGCGTGCTCAGTGCTCAGGGAGCTGGGTGCTCAGTGCTCAGGGTGCTGGGTGCTCAGTTCTCAGGGTGCTGGGTGCTCAGTGCTCGTTGTGCTCGGTGCTCAGTACTCAAGGTGCTGGGTGCTCAGTGCTCAGGGTGCTGGGTGCTCAGTCCTCGGGGTGCTCCGTGCTCAGTGATCAGGGTGCTGGGTGCTCAGTACTCAGGGTGCTCGGTGCTCAGTACTCAGGGTTCTCAGTGCTCAGAACTCAGGGTGCTGGGTGCTCAGTGCTCAGGGTGCTGGGTGCTCAGTACTCATGGTGCTCAGTGCTCAGTACTCGGGGTGCTTGGTGCTCAGTACTCAGGGTGCTCAGTGCTCAGTACTCGGGGTGCTGGGTGCTCAGTGCTCAGGGTGCTCAGTGCTCAGTGCTCGGGGTGCTGGGTGCTCAGTGCTCGGGTCGCTGGGTGCTCAGTGCTCGGGGTGCTGGGTGCTCAGTACTCGGGGTGCTGGGTGCTCAGTGCTCAGGGTGCTCAGTGCTCAGTACTCAGTGCTCAGGGTGCTCAGTGCTCAGTGCTCAGGGTGCTGGGTGTTCAGTACTCAGGGTGATGGGTGCTCAGTACTCAGGGTGCTGGGTGCTCAGTGCTCAGGGTGCTGGCAGCTCAGTACTCTGGGTGTTGGGTGCTCAGTACTCAGGGTGCTGGGTGCTCCGTGCTCAGGGTGCTGGGTGCTCAGTGCTCAGGGTTCTGGGTGCTCAGTGCTCAGGGTGCTGGGTGCTCAGTACTCAGGGTGCTGGGTGCTTAGTACTCAGGGTGCTCAGTGCTCAGGGTTCTGGGTGCTCAGTGCTCAGGGTGCTTGCAGCTCAGTACTCTGGGTGTTGGGTGCTCAGTGCTCGGGGTGCTCGGTGCTCAGTGCTCAGGGTGCTGGGTGCTCAGTACTCAGGGTGCTGGTTGCTTAGTACTCAGGGTGCTCAGTGCTCAGTACACAGGGTGCTCCGTGCTCAGTGCTCGGGGTGCTGGGTGCTCAGTGCTCAGTGCTCAGGGTGCTGGGTGCTCAGGGTGCTGGGTGCTCAGTGCTCGGGGTGCTGGGTGCTCAGTGCACAGTGCTCAGGGTGCTGGGTGCTCAGTGCTGAGTGCTCAGGGTGCTGGGTGTTCAGTACTCAGGGTGCTCGGTGCTCAGTGCTCAGGGTGCTGGGTGCTCAGTACTCAGGGTGCTGGGTGCTCAGTGCTCGGGGTGCTGGGTGCTCAGTGCTCAGGGTGATCAGTGCTCAGTACTCAGGGTGCTGGGTTCTCAGTGCTCTGGGTGCTGGGTGCTCAGTCCTCAGGGTGCTCAGTACTCAGGATGCTCGGTGCTCAGTGCTCAGTACTCAGGGTGCTCAGTACTCAGGGTGCTGGGTGCTCAGTGCTCGGGGTGCTGGGTGCTCAGTACTCAGGGTGCTGGGTGCTCAGTACTCGGGGTGCTGGGTGCTCAGTACTCAGGGTGCTGGGTGCTCAGTGCTCGGGGTGCTGGGTGCTCACTGCTCAGAGTGATCGGTGCTCAGTGCTCAGGGTGCTGGGTGCTCAGTCCTCCGGGTGCTCAGTGCTCAGGGTGCTGGGTGCTCATTGCTCGGTGTGCTCGGTGCTCAGTACTCAGGCTGCTGAGTGCTCAGTACTCAGGGTGCTGGGTGCTCAGTACTCAGGTTGCTGGTTGCTCAGTACTCAGGGTGCTGGGTGCTCAGTGAAAAGGGTGCTGGGTGCTCAGTGCTCGGGGTGCTGGGTGCTCAGGGCTGTGGTGCTGGGTGCTCAGTGCTCAGTGTTCAGGGTGCTGGGTGCTCAGTCCTCAGTGCTCAGGGTGCTGGTTGCTCAGTACTCAGGGTGCTGAGTGCTCAGTACTCAGGGTGCTGGGTGCTCAGTGCTCAGGGTGCTCTGTGCTCAGTACTCACGGTGCTGGGTGCTCAGTGCTTGGGGTGCTGCGTGCTCAGTGCTCAGGGAGCTGGGTGCTCAGTGCTCAGGGTGCTGGGTGCTCAGTTCTCAGGGTGCTGGGTGCTCAGTGCTCGTTGTGCTCGGTGCTCAGTACTCAAGGTGCTGGGTGCTCAGTGCTCAGGGTGCTGGGTGCTCAGTCCTCGGGGTGCTCCGTGCTCAGTGATCAGGGTGCTGGGTTCTCAGTACTCAGGGTGCTTGGTGCTCAGTACTCAGGGTTCTCAGTGCTCAGTACTCAGGGTGCTGGGTGCTCAGTGCTCAGGGTGCTGGGTGCTCAGTACTCATGGTGCTCAGTGCTCAGTACTCGGGGTGCTTGGTGCTCAGTACTCAGGGTGCTCAGTGCTCAGTACTCGGGGTGCTGGGTGCTCAGTGCTCAGGGTGCTCAGTGCTCAGTGCTCGGGGTGCTGGGTGCTCAGTGCTCGGGGCGCTGGGTGCTCAGTGCTCGGGGTGCTGGGTGCTCAGTACTCGGGGTGCTGGGTGCTCAGTGCTCAGGGTGCTCAGTGCTCAGTACTCAGTGCTCAGGGTGCTCAGTGCTCAGTGCTCAGGGTGCTGGGTGTTCAGTACTCAGGGTGATGGGTGCTCAGTACTCAGGGTGCTGGGTGCTCAGTGCTCAGGGTGCTGGCAGCTCAGTACTCTGGGTGTTGGGTGCTCAGTACTCAGGGTGCTGGGTGCTCCGTGCTCAGGGTGCTGGGTGCTCAGTGCTCAGGGTTCTGGGTGCTCAGTGCTCAGGGTGCTGGGTGCTCAGTACTCAGGGTGCTGGGTGCTTAGTACTCAGGGTGCTCAGTGCTCAGGGTTCTGGGTGCTCAGTGCTCAGGGTGCTTGCAGCTCAGTACTCTGGGTGTTGGGTGCTCAGTGCTCGGGGTGCTCGGTGCTCAGTGCTCAGGGTGCTGGGTGCTCAGTACTCAGGGTGCTGGTTGCTTAGTACTCAGGGTGCTCAGTGCTCAGTACACAGGGTGCTCCGTGCTCAGTGCTCGGGGTGCTGGGTGCTCAGTGCTCAGTGCTCAGGGTGCTGGGTGCTCAGGGTGCTGGGTGCTCAGTGCTCGGGGTGCTGGGTGCTCAGTGCACAGTGCTCAGGGTGCTGGGTGCTCAGTGCTGAGTGCTCAGGGTGCTGGGTGTTCAGTACTCAGGGTGCTCGGTGCTCAGTGCTCAGGGTGCTGGGTGCTCAGTACTCAGGGTGCTGGGTGCTCAGTGCTCGGGGTGCTGGGTGCTCAGTGCTCAGGGTGATCAGTGCTCAGTACTCAGGGTGCTGGGTTCTCAGTGCTCTGGGTGCTGGGTGCTCAGTCCTCAGGGTGCTCAGTACTCAGGATGCTCGGTGCTCAGTGCTCAGTACTCAGGGTGCTCAGTACTCAGGGTGCTGGGTGCTCAGTGCTCGGGGTGCTGGGTGCTCAGTACTCAGGGTGCTGGGTGCTCAGTAATCGGGGTGCTGGGTGCTCAGTACTCAGGGTGCTGGGTGCTCAGTGCTCGGGGTGCTGGGTGCTCACTGCTCAGAGTGATCGGTGCTCAGTGCTCAGGGTGCTGGGTGCTCAGTCCTCCGGGTGCTCAGTGCTCAGGGTGCTTCGTGCTCATTGCTCGGTGTGCTCGGTGCTCAGTACTCAGGCTGCTGAGTGCTCAGTACTCAGGGTGCTGGGTGCTCAGTACTCAGGTTGCTGGTTGCTCAGTACTCAGGGTGCTGGGTGCTCAGTGAAAAGGGTGCTGGGTGCTCAGTGCTCGGGGTGCTGGGTGCTCAGGGCTGTGGTGCTGGGTGCTCAGTGCTCAGTGCTCAGGGTGCTGGGTGCTCAGTGCTCAGTGCTCAGGGTGCTGGTTGCTCAGTACTCAGGGTGCTGAGTGCTCAGTACTCAGGGTGCTGGGTGCTCAGTGCTCAGGGTGCTCTGTGCTCAGTACTCACGGTGCTGGGTGCTCAGTGCTTGGGGTGCTGCGTGCTCAGTGCTCAGGGAGCTGGGTGCTCAGTGCTCAGGGTGCTGGGTGCTCAGTTCTCAGGGTGCTGGGTGCTCAGTGCTCGTTGTGCTCGGTGCTCAGTGCTCAGGGTGCTGGGTGCTCAGTCCTCGGGGTGCTCCGTGCTCAGTGATCAGGGTGCAGGGTGCTCAGTGCTCAAGGTCCTGGGTGCTCAGTGCTCAGTGCTCAGGGTGCTGGGTGCTCAGTACTCAGTGTGCTGGGTGCTCAGTACTCAGGGTGCTGGGTGCTCAGTTCTCAGGGTGCTGGGTGCTCACTGCTCAGAGTGATCGGTGCTCAGTGCTCAGGGTGCTTGGTGCTCAGTACTCAGGGTGCTGGGTGCTCAGTTCTCAGGGTGCTGGGTGCTCAGTGCTCGGGGTGCTGGGTGCTCAGTACTCAGGGTGCTGGGTGCTCAGTACTCGGGGTGCTGGGTGCTCAGTACTCAGGGTGCTGGGTGCTCAGTGCTCGGGGTGCTGAGTGCTCACTGCTCAGAGTGATCGGTGCTCAGTGCTCAGGGTGCTGGGTGCTCAGTCCTCCGGGTGCTCAGTGCTCAGGGTGCTGGGTGCTCATTGCTCGGTGTGCTCGGTGCTCAGTACTCAGGCTGCTGAGTGCTCAGTACTCAGGGTGCTGGGTGCTCAGTACTCAGCTTGCTGGTTGCTCAGTACTCAGGGTGCTGGGTGCTCAGTGATCAGGGTGCTGGGTGCTCAGTGCTCGGGGTGCTGGGTGCTCAGGGCTGTGGTGCTGGGTGCTCAGTGCTCAGTACTCAGGGTGCTGAGTGCTCAGTACTCAGGGTGCTGGGTGCTCAGTGCTCAGGGTGCTCTGTGCTCAGTACTCAGGGTGCTGGGTGCTCAGTGCTTGGGGTGCTGCGTGCTCAGTGCTCAGGGAGCTGGGTGCTCAGTGCTCAGGGTGCTGGGTGCTCAGTTCTCAGGGTGCTGGGTGCTCAGTCCTCGGGGTGCTCCGTGTTCAGTGATCAGGGTGCTGGGTGCTCAGTACTCAGGGTGCTCGGTGCTCAGTACTCAGGGTTCTCAGTGCTCAGTACTCAGGGTGCTGGGTGCTCAGTGCTCAGGGTGCTCAGTGCTCAGGGTTCTGGGTGCTCAGTGCTCAGGGTGCTTGCAGCTCAGTACTCTGGGTGTTGGGTGCTCAGTGCTCGGGGTGCTCGGTGCTCAGTGCTCAGGGTGCTGGGTGCTCAGTACACAGGGTGCTGGTTGCTTAGTACTCAGGGTGCTCAGTGCTCAGTACACAGGGTGCTCCGTGCTCAGTGCTCGGGGTGCTGGGTGCTCAGTGCTCAGTACTCAGGGTGCTGGGTGCTCAGTGCTCAGGGTGCTGGGTGCTCAGTACTCAGCGTGCTGGTTGCTCAGTACTCAGGGTGCTGTGTGCTCAGTGCTCAGGGTGCTGGGTGCTCAGTGCTCAGGGTGCTGGGTGCTCAGTGATCGGGGTGCTGGGTGCTCAGTACTCAGGGTGCTCAGTGCTCGGTTAGCTCGGTGCTCAGTACTCAGGGTGCTGGGTGCTCAGTACTCAGTGCTCGGGGTCCTGGGTGCTCCGTGCTCGGGGTGCTGGGTGCTCAGTGCTCTGGGTGCTGGGTGCTCAGTACTCAGGGTGCTAGGTGCTCAGTATTCAGGGTGCTGGGTGCTCAGTGCTCAGGGTGCTGTGTGCTCAGTACTCAGGGTGCTGGGTGCTCAGTACTCAGGGTGCTCGGTGCTCAGTACTCAGGGTGCTGGGTCCTCAGTGCTCAGGGTGCTGGGTACTCAGTACTCAGGGTGCTGGGTGCTCAGTACTCAGGGTGCTGGGTGCTCAGTGCTCAGGGTGCTGGGTGCTCAGTGCTCAGGGTGCTGGGTGCTCAGTACTCAGGGTGCTGGGTGCTCAGTGCTCAGGGTGATCGGTGCTCAGTACTCAGGGTGCTCAGTACTCAGGGTGCTGGGTGCTCAGTGCTCAGGGTGCTGGGTGCTCAGTACTCAGGGTGCTGGGTGCTCAGTACTCAGGGTGCTGGGTGCTCAGTCCTCAGGGTGCTCAGTACTCAGGATGCTCGGTGCTCAGTGCTCAGTACTCAGGGTGCTCAGTACTCAGGGTGCTGAGTGCTCAGTGCTCGGGGTGCTGGGTGCTCAGTACTCAGGGTGCTGGGTGCTCAGTACTCTGGGTGCTGGGTGCTCAGTACTCAGGGTGCTGGGTGCTCAGTGCTCGGGGTGCTGGGTGCTCACTGCTCAGAGTGATCGGTGCTCAGTGCTCAGGGTGCTGGGTGCTCAGTCCTCCGGGTGCTCAGTGCTCAGGGTGCTGGGTGCTCATTGCTCGGTGTGCTCGGTGCTCAGTACTCAGGGTGCTGAGTGCTCAGTACTCAGGGTGCTGGGTGCTCAGTACTCAGGTTGCTGGTTGCTCAGTACTCAGGGTGCTGGGTGCTCAGTGATCAGGGTGCTGGGTGCTCAGTGCTCGGGGTGCTGGGTGCTCAGGGCTGTGGTGCTGGGTGCTCAGTGCTCAGTGCTCAGGGTGCTGGGTGCTCAGTGCTCAGTGCTCAGGGTGCTGGTTGCTCAGTACTCAGGGTGCTGAGTGCTCAGTACTCAGGGTGCTGGGTGCTCAGTGCTCAGGGTGCTCTGTGCTCAGTACTCAGGTTGCTGGGTGCTCAGTGCTTGGGGTGCTGCGTGCTCAGTGCTCAGGGAGCTGGGTGCTCATTGCTCAGGGTGCTGGGTGCTCAGTACTAAGGGTGCTGGGTGCTCAGTGCTCGTTGTGCTCGGGGCTCAGTACTCAAGGTGCTGGGTGCTCAGTGCTCAGGGTGCTGGGTGCTCAGTCCTCGGGGTGCTCCGTGCTCAGTGATCAGGGTGCTGGGTGCTCAGTACTCAGGGTGCTCGGTGCTCAGTACTCAGGGTTCTCAGTGCTCAGTACTCAGGGTGCTGGGTGCTCAGTGCTCAGGGTGCTGGGTGCTCAGTACTCAGGGTGCTCAGTGCTCAGTACTCGGGGTGCTTGGTGCTCAGTACTCAGGGTGCTCAGTGCTCAGTACTCGGGGTGCTGGGTGCTCAGTGCTCAGGGTGCTCAGTGCTCAGTGCTCGGGGTGCTGGGTGCTCAGTGCTCGGGGCGCTGGGTGCTCAGTGCTCGGGGTGCTCAGTGCTCAGTACTCAGTGCTCAGGGTGCTCAGTGCTCAGTGCTCAGGGTGCTGGGTGTTCAGTACTCAGGGTGCTGGGTGCTCAGTACTCAGGGTGCTGGGTGCTCAGTGCTCAGGGTGCTGGCAGCTCAGTACTCTGGGTGTTGGGTGCTCAGTACTCAGGGTGCTGGGTGCTCCGTGCTCAGGGTGCTGGGTGCTCAGTGCTCAGGGTTCTGGGTGCACAGTGCTCAGGGTTCTGGGTGCTCAGTACTCAGGGTGCTGGGTGCTTAGTACTCAGGGTGCTCAGTGCTCAGGGTTCTGGGTGCTCAGTGCTCAGGGTGCTGGCAGCTCAGTACTCTGGGTGTTGGGTGCTCAGTGCTCGGGGTGCTCGGTGCTCAGTGCTCAGGGTGCTGGGTGCTCAGTACTCAGGGTGATGGGTGCTTAGTACTCAGGGTGCTCAGTGCTCAGTACACAGGGTGCTGGGTGCTCAGTGCTCGGGGTGCTGGGTGCTCAGTGCTCAGTACTCAGGGTGCTGGGTGCTCAGTGCTCAGGGTGCTGGGTGCTCAGTACTCAGCGTGCTGGGTGCTCAGTACTCAGGGTGCTGGGTGCTCAGTGCTCAGGGTGCTGGGTGCTCAGTGCTCAGGGTGCTGGGTGCTCAGTACTCAGGGTGCTCCGTGCTCGGTTAGCTCGGTGCTCAGTACTCAGGGTGCTGGGTGCTCAGTACTCAGTGCTCGGGGTCCTGGGTGCTCCGTGCTCGGGGCGCTGGGTGCTCAGTGCTCGGGGTGCTGGGTGCTCAGTACTCAGGGTGCTGTGTGCTCAGTGCTCAGTACTCAGCGTGCTGGGTGCTCAGTGCTCAGAGTGTTGGGTGCTCAGTACTCAGGTTGCTGGGTGCTCAGTGCTCAGTGCTCAGGGTGCTCAGTGCTCAGGGTGCTCAGTGCTCAGGGTGCTGGGTGCTCAGGGTGCTGGGTGCTCAGTGCTCGGGGTGCTGGGTGCTCAGTGCACAGTGCTCAGGGTGCTGGGTGCTCAGTGCTGAGTGCTCAGGGTGCTGGGTGTTCAGTACTCAGGGTGCTCGGTGCTCAGTGCTCAGGGTGCTGGGTGCTCAGTACTCAGGGTGCTGGGTGCTCAGTGCTCGGGGTGCTGGGTGCTCAGTGCTCAGGGTGATCAGTGCTCAGTACTCAGGGTGCTGGGTTCTCAGTGCTCTGGGTGCTGTGTGCTCAGTCCTCAGGGTGCTCAGTACTCAGGATGCTCGGTGCTCAGTGCTCAGTACTCAGGTTGCTCAGTACTCAGGGTGCTGGGTGCTCAGTGCTCGGGGTGCTGGGTGCTCAGTACTCAGGGTGCTGGGTGCTCAGTACTCGGGGTGCTGGGTGCTCAGTACTCAGGGTGCTGGGTGCTCAGTGCTCGGGGTGCTGGGTGCTCACTGCTCAGAGTGATCGGTGCTCAGTGCTCAGGGTGCTGGGTGCTCAGTCCTCCGGGTGCTCAGTGCTCAGGGTGCTGGGTGCTCATTGCTCGGTGTGCTCGGTGCTCAGTACTCAGGCTGCTGAGTGCTCAGTACTCAGGGTGCTGGGTGCTCAGTACTCAGGTTGCTGGTTGCTCAGTACTCAGGGTGCTGGGTGCTCAGTGAAAAGGGTGCTGGGTGCTCAGTGCTCGGGGTGCTGGGTGCTCAGGGCTATGGTGCTGGGTGCTCAGTGCTCAGTGCTCAGGGTGCTGGGTGCTCAGTGCTCAGTGCTCAGGGTGCTGGTTGCTCAGTACTCAGGGTGCTGAGTGCTCAGTACTCAGGGTGCTGGGTGCTCAGTGCTCAGGGTGCTCTGTGCTCAGTACTCAGGGTGCTGGGTGCTCAGTGCTTGGGGTGCTGCGTGCTCAGTGCTCAGGGAGCTGGGTGCTCAGTGCTCAGGGTGCTGGGTGCTCAGTTCTCAGGGTGCTGGGTGCTCAGTGCTCGTTGTGCTCGGTGCTCAGTACACAAGGTGCTGGGTGCTCAGTGCTCAGGGTGCTGGGTGCTCAGTCCTCGGGGTGCTCCGTGCTCAGTGATCAGGGTGCTGGGTGCTCAGTACTCAGGGTGCTCAGTGCTCAGTACTCGGGGTGCTTGGTGCTCAGTACTCAGGGTGCTCAGTGCTCAGTACTCGGGGTGCTGGGTGCTCAGTGCTCAGGGTGCTCAGTGCTCAGTGCTCGGGGTGCTGGGTGCTCAGTGCTCGGGGCGCTGGGTGCTCAGTGCTCGGGGTGCTGGGTGCTCAGTACTCGGGGTGCTGGGTGCTCAGTGCTCAGGGTGCTCAGTGCTCAGTACTCAGTGCTCAGGGTGCTCAGTGCTCAGTGCTCAGGGTGCTGGGTGTTCAGTACTCAGGGTGATGGGTGCTCAGTACTCAGGGTGCTGGGTGCTCAGTGCTCAGGGTGCTGGCAGCTCAGTACTCTGGGTGTTGGGTGCTCAGTACTCAGGGTGCTGGGTGCTCCGTGCTCAGGGTGCTGGGTGCTCAGTGCTCAGGGTTCTGGGTGCTCAGTGCTCAGGGTGCTGGGTGCTCAGTACTCAGGGTGCTGGGTGCTTAGTACTCAGGGTGCTCAGTGCTCAGGGTTCTGGGTGCTCAGTGCTCAGGGTGCTTGCAGCTCAGTACTCTGGGTGTTGGGTGCTCAGTGCTCGGGGTGCTCGGTGCTCAGTGCTCAGGGTGCTGGGTGCTCAGTACTCAGGGTGCTGGTTGCTTAGTACTCAGGGTGCTCAGTGCTCAGTACACAGGGTGCTCCGTGCTCAGTGCTCGGGGTGCTGGGTGCTCAGTGCTCAGTGCTCAGGGTGCTGGGTGCTCAGGGTGCTGGGTGCTCAGTGCTCGGGGTGCTGGGTGCTCAGTGCACAGTGCTCAGGGTGCTGGGTGCTCAGTGCTGAGTGCTCAGGGTGCTGGGTGTTCAGTACTCAGGGTGCTCGGTGCTCAGTGCTCAGGGTGCTGGGTGCTCAGTACTCAGGGTGCTGGGTGCTCAGTGCTCGGGGTGCTGGGTGCTCAGTGCTCAGGGTGATCAGTGCTCAGTACTCAGGGTGCTGGGTTCTCAGTGCTCTGGGTGCTGGGTGCTCAGTCCTCAGGGTGCTCAGTACTCAGGATGCTCGGTGCTCAGTGCTCAGTACTCAGGGTGCTCAGTACTCAGGGTGCTGGGTGCTCAGTGCTCGGGGTGCTGGGTGCTCAGTACTCAGGGTGCTGGGTGCTCAGTAATCGGGGTGCTGGGTGCTCAGTACTCAGGGTGCTGGGTGCTCAGTGCTCGGGGTGCTGGGTGCTCACTGCTCAGAGTGATCGGTGCTCAGTGCTCAGGGTGCTGGGTGCTCAGTCCTCCGGGTGCTCAGTGCTCAGGGTGCTTCGTGCTCATTGCTCGGTGTGCTCGGTGCTCAGTACTCAGGCTGCTGAGTGCTCAGTACTCAGGGTGCTGGGTGCTCAGTACTCAGGTTGCTGGTTGCTCAGTACTCAGGGTGCTGGGTGCTCAGTGAAAAGGGTGCTGGGTGCTCAGTGCTCGGGGTGCTGGGTGCTCAGGGCTGTGGTGCTGGGTGCTCAGTGCTCAGTGCTCAGGGTGCTGGGTGCTCAGTGCTCAGTGCTCAGGGTGCTGGTTGCTCAGTACTCAGGGTGCTGAGTGCTCAGTACTCAGGGTGCTGGGTGCTCAGTGCTCAGGGTGCTCTGTGCTCAGTACTCACGGTGCTGGGTGCTCAGTGCTTGGGGTGCTGCGCGCTCAGTGCTCAGGGAGCTGGGTGCTCAGTGCTCAGGGTGCTGGGTGCTCAGTTCTCAGGGTGCTGGGTGCTCAGTGCTCGTTGTGCTCGGTGCTCAGTGCTCAGGGTGCTGGGTGCTCAGTCCTCGGGGTGCTCCGTGCTCAGTGATCAGGGTGCAGGGTGCTCAGTGCTCAAGGTCCTGGGTGCTCAGTGCTCAGTGCTCAGGGTGCTGGGTGCTCAGTACTCAGTGTGCTGGGTGCTCAGTACTCAGGGTGCTGGGTGCTCAGTTCTCAGGGTGCTGGGTGCTCACTGCTCAGAGTGATCGGTGCTCAGTGCTCAGGGTGCTTGGTGCTCAGTACTCAGGGTGCTGGGTGCTCAGTTCTCAGGGTGCTGGGTGCTCAGTGCTCGGGGTGCTGGGTGCTCAGTACTCAGGGTGCTGGGTGCTCAGTACTCGGGGTGCTGGGTGCTCAGTACTCAGGGTGCTGGGTGCTCAGTGCTCGGGGTGCTGAGTGCTCACTGCTCAGAGTGATCGGTGCTCAGTGCTCAGGGTGCTGGGTGCTCAGTCCTCCGGGTGCTCAGTGCTCAGGGTGCTGGGTGCTCATTGCTCGGTGTGCTCGGTGCTCAGTACTCAGGCTGCTGAGTGCTCAGTACTCAGGGTGCTGGGTGCTCAGTACTCAGCTTGCTGGTTGCTCAGTACTCAGGGTGCTGGGTGCTCAGTGATCAGGGTGCTGGGTGCTCAGTGCTCGGGGTGCTGGGTGCTCAGGGCTGTGGTGCTGGGTGCTCAGTGCTCAGTACTCAGGGTGCTGAGTGCTCAGTACTCAGGGTGCTGGGTGCTCAGTGCTCAGGGTGCTCTGTGCTCAGTACTCAGGGTGCTGGGTGCTCAGTGCTTGGGGTGCTGCGTGCTCAGTGCTCAGGGAGCTGGGTGCTCAGTGCTCAGGGTGCTGGGTGCTCAGTTCTCAGGGTGCTGGGTGCTCAGTCCTCGGGGTGCTCCGTGTTCAGTGATCAGGGTGCTGGGTGCTCAGTACTCAGGGTGCTCGGTGCTCAGTACTCAGGGTTCTCAGTGCTCAGTACTCAGGGTGCTGGGTGCTCAGTGCTCAGGGTGCTCAGTGCTCAGGGTTCTGGGTGCTCAGTGCTCAGGGTGCTTGCAGCTCAGTACTCTGGGTGTTGGGTGCTCAGTGCTCGGGGTGCTCGGTGCTCAGTGCTCAGGGTGCTGGGTGCTCAGTACACAGGGTGCTGGTTGCTTAGTACTCAGGGTGCTCAGTGCTCAGTACACAGGGTGCTCCGTGCTCAGTGCTCGGGGTGCTGGGTGCTCAGTGCTCAGTACTCAGGGTGCTGGGTGCTCAGTGCTCAGGGTGCTGGGTGCTCAGTACTCAGCGTGCTGGTTGCTCAGTACTCAGGGTGCTGTGTGCTCAGTGCTCAGGGTGCTGGGTGCTCAGTGCTCAGGGTGCTGGGTGCTCAGTGATCGGGGTGCTGGGTGCTCAGTACTCAGGGTGCTCAGTGCTCGGTTAGCTCGGTGCTCAGTACTCAGGGTGCTGGGTGCTCAGTACTCAGTGCTCGGGGTCCTGGGTGCTCCGTGCTCGGGGTGCTGGGTGCTCAGTGCTCTGGGTGCTGGGTGCTCAGTACTCAGGGTGCTAGGTGCTCAGTATTCAGGGTGCTGGGTGCTCAGTGCTCAGGGTGCTGTGTGCTCAGTACTCAGGGTGCTGGGTGCTCAGTACTCAGGGTGCTCGGTGCTCAGTACTCAGGGTGCTGGGTCCTCAGTGCTCAGGGTGCTGGGTACTCAGTACTCAGGGTGCTGGGTGCTCAGTACTCAGGGTGCTGGGTGCTCAGTGCTCAGGGTGCTGGGTGCTCAGTGCTCAGGGTGCTGGGTGCTCAGTACTCAGGGTGCTGGGTGCTCAGTGCTCAGGGTGATCGGTGCTCAGTACTCAGGGTGCTCAGTACTCAGGGTGCTGGGTGCTCAGTGCTCAGGGTGCTGGGTGCTCAGTACTCAGGGTGCTGGGTGCTCAGTACTCAGGGTGCTGGGTGCTCAGTCCTCAGGGTGCTCAGTACTCAGGATGCTCGGTGCTCAGTGCTCAGTACTCAGGGTGCTCAGTACTCAGGGTGCTGAGTGCTCAGTGCTCGGGGTGCTGGGTGCTCAGTACTCAGGGTGCTGGGTGCTCAGTACTCTGGGTGCTGGGTGCTCAGTACTCAGGGTGCTGGGTGCTCAGTGCTCGGGGTGCTGGGTGCTCACTGCTCAGAGTGATCGGTGCTCAGTGCTCAGGGTGCTGGGTGCTCAGTCCTCCGGGTGCTCAGTGCTCAGGGTGCTGGGTGCTCATTGCTCGGTGTGCTCGGTGCTCAGTACTCAGGGTGCTGAGTGCTCAGTACTCAGGGTGCTGGGTGCTCAGTACTCAGGTTGCTGGTTGCTCAGTACTCAGGGTGCTGGGTGCTCAGTGATCAGGGTGCTGGGTGCTCAGTGCTCGGGGTGCTGGGTGCTCAGGGCTGTGGTGCTGGGTGCTCAGTGCTCAGTGCTCAGGGTGCTGGGTGCTCAGTGCTCAGTGCTCAGGGTGCTGGTTGCTCAGTACTCAGGGTGCTGAGTGCTCAGTACTCAGGGTGCTGGGTGCTCAGTGCTCAGGGTGCTCTGTGCTCAGTACTCAGGTTGCTGGGTGCTCAGTGCTTGGGGTGCTGCGTGCTCAGTGCTCAGGGAGCTGGGTGCTCATTGCTCAGGGTGCTGGGTGCTCAGTACTAAGGGTGCTGGGTGCTCAGTGCTCGTTGTGCTCGGGGCTCAGTACTCAAGGTGCTGGGTGCTCAGTGCTCAGGGTGCTGGGTGCTCAGTCCTCGGGGTGCTCCGTGCTCAGTGATCAGGGTGCTGGGTGCTCAGTACTCAGGGTGCTCGGTGCTCAGTACTCAGGGTTCTCAGTGCTCAGTACTCAGGGTGCTGGGTGCTCAGTGCTCAGGGTGCTGGGTGCTCAGTACTCAGGGTGCTCAGTGCTCAGTACTCGGGGTGCTTGGTGCTCAGTACTCAGGGTGCTCAGTGCTCAGTACTCGGGGTGCTGGGTGCTCAGTGCTCAGGGTGCTCAGTGCTCAGTGCTCGGGGTGCTGGGTGCTCAGTGCTCGGGGCGCTGGGTGCTCAGTGCTCGGGGTGCTCAGTGCTCAGTACTCAGTGCTCAGGGTGCTCAGTGCTCAGTGCTCAGGGTGCTGGGTGTTCAGTACTCAGGGTGCTGGGTGCTCAGTACTCAGGGTGCTGGGTGCTCAGTGCTCAGGGTGCTGGCAGCTCAGTACTCTGGGTGTTGGGTGCTCAGTACTCAGGGTGCTGGGTGCTCCGTGCTCAGGGTGCTGGGTGCTCAGTGCTCAGGGTTCTGGGTGCACAGTGCTCAGGGTTCTGGGTGCTCAGTACTCAGGGTGCTGGGTGCTTAGTACTCAGGGTGCTCAGTGCTCAGGGTTCTGGGTGCTCAGTGCTCAGGGTGCTGGCAGCTCAGTACTCTGGGTGTTGGGTGCTCAGTGCTCGGGGTGCTCGGTGCTCAGTGCTCAGGGTGCTGGGTGCTCAGTACTCAGGGTGATGGGTGCTTAGTACTCAGGGTGCTCAGTGCTCAGTACACAGGGTGCTGGGTGCTCAGTGCTCGGGGTGCTGGGTGCTCAGTGCTCAGTACTCAGGGTGCTGGGTGCTCAGTGCTCAGGGTGCTGGGTGCTCAGTACTCAGCGTGCTGGGTGCTCAGTACTCAGGGTGCTGGGTGCTCAGTGCTCAGGGTGCTGGGTGCTCAGTGCTCAGGGTGCTGGGTGCTCAGTACTCAGGGTGCTCCGTGCTCGGTTAGCTCGGTGCTCAGTACTCAGGGTGCTGGGTGCTCAGTACTCAGTGCTCGGGGTCCTGGGTGCTCCGTGCTCGGGGCGCTGGGTGCTCAGTGCTCGGGGTGCTGGGTGCTCAGTACTCAGGGTGCTGTGTGCTCAGTGCTCAGTACTCAGCGTGCTGGGTGCTCAGTGCTCAGAGTGTTGGGTGCTCAGTACTCAGGTTGCTGGGTGCTCAGTGCTCAGTGCTCAGGGTGCTCAGTGCTCAGGGTGCTCAGTGCTCAGGGTGCTGGGTGCTCAGGGTGCTGGGTGCTCAGTGCTCGGGGTGCTGGGTGCTCAGTGCACAGTGCTCAGGGTGCTGGGTGCTCAGTGCTGAGTGCTCAGGGTGCTGGGTGTTCAGTACTCAGGGTGCTCGGTGCTCAGTGCTCAGGGTGCTGGGTGCTCAGTACTCAGGGTGCTGGGTGCTCAGTGCTCGGGGTGCTGGGTGCTCAGTGCTCAGGGTGATCAGTGCTCAGTACTCAGGGTGCTGGGTTCTCAGTGCTCTGGGTGCTGTGTGCTCAGTCCTCAGGGTGCTCAGTACTCAGGATGCTCGGTGCTCAGTGCTCAGTACTCAGGTTGCTCAGTACTCAGGGTGCTGGGTGCTCAGTGCTCGGGGTGCTGGGTGCTCAGTACTCAGGGTGCTGGGTGCTCAGTACTCGGGGTGCTGGGTGCTCAGTACTCAGGGTGCTGGGTGCTCAGTGCTCGGGGTGCTGGGTGCTCACTGCTCAGAGTGATCGGTGCTCAGTGCTCAGGGTGCTGGGTGCTCAGTCCTCCGGGTGCTCAGTGCTCAGGGTGCTGGGTGCTCATTGCTCGGTGTGCTCGGTGCTCAGTACTCAGGCTGCTGAGTGCTCAGTACTCAGGGTGCTGGGTGCTCAGTACTCAGGTTGCTGGTTGCTCAGTACTCAGGGTGCTGGGTGCTCAGTGAAAAGGGTGCTGGGTGCTCAGTGCTCGGGGTGCTGGGTGCTCAGGGCTATGGTGCTGGGTGCTCAGTGCTCAGTGCTCAGGGTGCTGGGTGCTCAGTGCTCAGTGCTCAGGGTGCTGGTTGCTCAGTACTCAGGGTGCTGAGTGCTCAGTACTCAGGGTGCTGGGTGCTCAGTGCTCAGGGTGCTCTGTGCTCAGTACTCAGGGTGCTGGGTGCTCAGTGCTTGGGGTGCTGCGTGCTCAGTGCTCAGGGAGCTGGGTGCTCAGTGCTCAGGGTGCTGGGTGCTCAGTTCTCAGGGTGCTGGGTGCTCAGTGCTCGTTGTGCTCGGTGCTCAGTACTCAAGGTGCTGGGTGCTCAGTGCTCAGGGTGCTGGGTGCTCAGTCCTCGGGGTGCTCCGTGCTCAGTGATCAGGGTGCTGGGTGCTCAGTACTCAGGGTGCTCAGTGCTCAGTACTCGGGGTGCTTGGTGCTCAGTACTCAGGGTGCTCAGTGCTCAGTACTCGGGGTGCTGGGTGCTCAGTGCTCAGGGTGCTCAGTGCTCAGTGCTCGGGGTGCTGGGTGCTCAGTGCTCGGGGCGCTGGGTGCTCAGTGCTCGGGGTGCTGGGTGCTCAGTACTCGGGGTGCTGGGTGCTCAGTGCTCAGGGTGCTCAGTGCTCAGTACTCAGTGCTCAGGGTGCTCAGTGCTCAGTGCTCAGGGTGCTGGGTGTTCAGTACTCAGGGTGATGGGTGCTCAGTACTCAGGGTGCTGGGTGCTCAGTGCTCAGGGTGCTGGCAGCTCAGTACTCTGGGTGTTGGGTGCTCAGTACTCAGGGTGCTGGGTGCTCCGTGCTCAGGGTGCTGGGTGCTCAGTGCTCAGGGTTCTGGGTGCTCAGTGCTCAGGGTGCTGGGTGCTCAGTACTCAGGGTGCTGGGTGCTTAGTACTCAGGGTGCTCAGTGCTCAGGGTTCTGGGTGCTCAGTGCTCAGGGTGCTTGCAGCTCAGTACTCTGGGTGTTGGGTGCTCAGTGCTCGGGGTGCTCGGTGCTCAGTGCTCAGGGTGCTGGGTGCTCAGTACTCAGGGTGCTGGTTGCTTAGTACTCAGGGTGCTCAGTGCTCAGTACACAGGGTGCTCCGTGCTCAGTGCTCGGGGTGCTGGGTGCTCAGTGCTCAGTACTCAGGGTGCTGGGTGCTCAGTGCTCAGGGTGCTGGGTGCTCAGTACTCAGCGTGCTGGGTGCTCAGTACTCAGGGTGCTGGGTGCTCAGTGCTCAGGGTGCTGGGTGCTCAGTGCTCAGGGTGCTGGGTGCTCAGTGATCGGGGTGCTGGGTGCTCAGTACTCAGGGTGCTCAGTGCTCGGTTAGCTCGGTGCTCAGTACTCAGGGTGCTGGGTGCTCAGTACTCAGTGCTCGGGGTCCTGGGTGCTCCGTGCTCGGGGTGCTGGGTGCTCAGTGCTCTGGGTGCTGGGTGCTCAGTACTCAGGGTGCTAGGTGCTCAGTACTCAGGGTGCTGGGTGCTCAGTGCTCAGGGTGCTGTGTGCTCAGTACTCAGGGTGCTGGGTGCTCAGTACTCAGGGTGCTCGGTGCTCAGTACTCAGGGTGCTGGGTCCTCAGTGCTCAGGGTGCTGGGTACTCAGTACTCAGGGTGCTGGGTGCTCAGTACTCAGGGTGCTGGGTGCTCAGTGCTCAGGGTGCTGGGTGCTCAGTGCTCAGGGTGCTGGGTGCTCAGTACTCAGGGTGCTGTGTGCTCAGTGCTCAGGGTGATCGGTGCTCAGTACTCAGGGTGCTCAGTACTCAGGGTGCTGGGTGCTCAGTGCTCAGGGTGCTGGGTGCTCAGTACTCAGGGTGCTGGGTGCTCAGTGCTCGGGGTGTTGGGTGCTCAGTGCTCAGGGTGATCGGTGCTCAGTACTCAGGGTGCTGGGTGCTCAGTGCTCAGGGTGCTGGGTGCTCAGTCCTCAGGGTGCTCAGTGCTCAGGGTGCTGGGTGCTCAGTACTCATGGTGCTGGGTGCTCAGTACTCAGGGGGCTGGGTGCTCAGTGCTCAGTGTGCTGGGTGCTCAGTGCTCAGGGCGCTGGGTGCTCAGTGCTCGGGGTGCTGGGTGCTCAGTGCTCGGGGTGCTGGGTGGTCAGTGCTCAGTGCTCAAGGTCCTGGGTGCTCAGTGCTCAGTGCTCAGGGTGCTGGGTGCTCAGTACTCAGTGTGCTGGGTGCTCAGTACTCAGGGTGCTGGGTGCTCAGTTCTCAGGGTGCTGGGTGCTCACTGCTCAGAGTGATCGGTGCTCAGTGCTCAGGGTGCTTGGTGCTCAGTACTCAGGGTGCTGGGTGCTCAGTTCTCAGGGTGCTGGGTGCTCAGTGCTCGGGGTGCTGGGTGCTCAGTACTCAGGGTGCTGGGTGCTCAGTACTCGGGGTGCTGGGTGCTCAGTACTCAGGGTGCTGGGTGCTCAGTGCTCGGGGTGCTGAGTGCTCACTGCTCAGAGTGATCGGTGCTCAGTGCTCAGGGTGCTGGGTGCTCAGTCCTCCGGGTGCTCAGTGCTCAGGGTGCTGGGTGCTCATTGCTCGGTGTGCTCGGTGCTCAGTACTCAGGCTGCTGAGTGCTCAGTACTCAGGGTGCTGGGTGCTCAGTACTCAGCTTGCTGGTTGCTCAGTACTCAGGGTGCTGGGTGCTCAGTGATCAGGGTGCTGGGTGCTCAGTGCTCGGGGTGCTGGGTGCTCAGGGCTGTGGTGCTGGGTGCTCAGTGCTCAGTACTCAGGGTGCTGAGTGCTCAGTACTCAGGGTGCTGGGTGCTCAGTGCTCAGGGTGCTCTGTGCTCAGTACTCAGGGTGCTGGGTGCTCAGTGCTTGGGGTGCTGCGTGCTCAGTGCTCAGGGAGCTGGGTGCTCAGTGCTCAGGGTGCTGGGTGCTCAGTTCTCAGGGTGCTGGGTGCTCAGTCCTCGGGGTGCTCCGTGTTCAGTGATCAGGGTGCTGGGTGCTCAGTACTCAGGGTGCTCGGTGCTCAGTACTCAGGGTTCTCAGTGCTCAGTACTCAGGGTGCTGGGTGCTCAGTGCTCAGGGTGCTCAGTGCTCAGGGTTCTGGGTGCTCAGTGCTCAGGGTGCTTGCAGCTCAGTACTCTGGGTGTTGGGTGCTCAGTGCTCGGGGTGCTCGGTGCTCAGTGCTCAGGGTGCTGGGTGCTCAGTACACAGGGTGCTGGTTGCTTAGTACTCAGGGTGCTCAGTGCTCAGTACACAGGGTGCTCCGTGCTCAGTGCTCGGGGTGCTGGGTGCTCAGTGCTCAGTACTCAGGGTGCTGGGTGCTCAGTGCTCAGGGTGCTGGGTGCTCAGTACTCAGCGTGCTGGTTGCTCAGTACTCAGGGTGCTGTGTGCTCAGTGCTCAGGGTGCTGGGTGCTCAGTGCTCAGGGTGCTGGGTGCTCAGTGATCGGGGTGCTGGGTGCTCAGTACTCAGGGTGCTCAGTGCTCGGTTAGCTCGGTGCTCAGTACTCAGGGTGCTGGGTGCTCAGTACTCAGTGCTCGGGGTCCTGGGTGCTCCGTGCTCGGGGTGCTGGGTGCTCAGTGCTCTGGGTGCTGGGTGCTCAGTACTCAGGGTGCTAGGTGCTCAGTATTCAGGGTGCTGGGTGCTCAGTGCTCAGGGTGCTGTGTGCTCAGTACTCAGGGTGCTGGGTGCTCAGTACTCAGGGTGCTCGGTGCTCAGTACTCAGGGTGCTGGGTCCTCAGTGCTCAGGGTGCTGGGTACTCAGTACTCAGGGTGCTGGGTGCTCAGTACTCAGGGTGCTGGGTGCTCAGTGCTCAGGGTGCTGGGTGCTCAGTGCTCAGGGTGCTGGGTGCTCAGTACTCAGGGTGCTGGGTGCTCAGTGCTCAGGGTGATCGGTGCTCAGTACTCAGGGTGCTCAGTACTCAGGGTGCTGGGTGCTCAGTGCTCAGGGTGCTGGGTGCTCAGTACTCAGGGTGCTGGGTGCTCAGTACTCAGGGTGCTGGGTGCTCAGTCCTCAGGGTGCTCAGTACTCAGGATGCTCGGTGCTCAGTGCTCAGTACTCAGGGTGCTCAGTACTCAGGGTGCTGAGTGCTCAGTGCTCGGGGTGCTGGGTGCTCAGTACTCAGGGTGCTGGGTGCTCAGTACTCTGGGTGCTGGGTGCTCAGTACTCAGGGTGCTGGGTGCTCAGTGCTCGGGGTGCTGGGTGCTCACTGCTCAGAGTGATCGGTGCTCAGTGCTCAGGGTGCTGGGTGCTCAGTCCTCCGGGTGCTCAGTGCTCAGGGTGCTGGGTGCTCATTGCTCGGTGTGCTCGGTGCTCAGTACTCAGGGTGCTGAGTGCTCAGTACTCAGGGTGCTGGGTGCTCAGTACTCAGGTTGCTGGTTGCTCAGTACTCAGGGTGCTGGGTGCTCAGTGATCAGGGTGCTGGGTGCTCAGTGCTCGGGGTGCTGGGTGCTCAGGGCTGTGGTGCTGGGTGCTCAGTGCTCAGTGCTCAGGGTGCTGGGTGCTCAGTGCTCAGTGCTCAGGGTGCTGGTTGCTCAGTACTCAGGGTGCTGAGTGCTCAGTACTCAGGGTGCTGGGTGCTCAGTGCTCAGGGTGCTCTGTGCTCAGTACTCAGGTTGCTGGGTGCTCAGTGCTTGGGGTGCTGCGTGCTCAGTGCTCAGGGAGCTGGGTGCTCATTGCTCAGGGTGCTGGGTGCTCAGTACTAAGGGTGCTGGGTGCTCAGTGCTCGTTGTGCTCGGGGCTCAGTACTCAAGGTGCTGGGTGCTCAGTGCTCAGGGTGCTGGGTGCTCAGTCCTCGGGGTGCTCCGTGCTCAGTGATCAGGGTGCTGGGTGCTCAGTACTCAGGGTGCTCGGTGCTCAGTACTCAGGGTTCTCAGTGCTCAGTACTCAGGGTGCTGGGTGCTCAGTGCTCAGGGTGCTGGGTGCTCAGTACTCAGGGTGCTCAGTGCTCAGTACTCGGGGTGCTTGGTGCTCAGTACTCAGGGTGCTCAGTGCTCAGTACTCGGGGTGCTGGGTGCTCAGTGCTCAGGGTGCTCAGTGCTCAGTGCTCGGGGTGCTGGGTGCTCAGTGCTCGGGGCGCTGGGTGCTCAGTGCTCGGGGTGCTCAGTGCTCAGTACTCAGTGCTCAGGGTGCTCAGTGCTCAGTGCTCAGGGTGCTGGGTGTTCAGTACTCAGGGTGCTGGGTGCTCAGTACTCAGGGTGCTGGGTGCTCAGTGCTCAGGGTGCTGGCAGCTCAGTACTCTGGGTGTTGGGTGCTCAGTACTCAGGGTGCTGGGTGCTCCGTGCTCAGGGTGCTGGGTGCTCAGTGCTCAGGGTTCTGGGTGCACAGTGCTCAGGGTTCTGGGTGCTCAGTACTCAGGGTGCTGGGTGCTTAGTACTCAGGGTGCTCAGTGCTCAGGGTTCTGGGTGCTCAGTGCTCAGGGTGCTGGCAGCTCAGTACTCTGGGTGTTGGGTGCTCAGTGCTCGGGGTGCTCGGTGCTCAGTGCTCAGGGTGCTGGGTGCTCAGTACTCAGGGTGATGGGTGCTTAGTACTCAGGGTGCTCAGTGCTCAGGGTGCTGGGTGCTCAGTACTCATGGTGCTGGGTGCTCAGTACTCAGGGTGCTCAGTGCTCAGGGTGCTGGGTGCTCAGTACTCATGGTGCTGGGTGCTCAGTACTCAGGGGGCTGGGTGCTCAGTGCTCAGTGTGCTGGGTGCTCAGTGCTCAGGGCGCTGGGTGCTCAGTGCTCGGGGTGCTGGGTGCTCAGTGCTCGGGGTGCTGGGTGGTCAGTGCTCAGTGCTCAAGGTCCTGGGTGCTCAGTGCTCAGTGCTCAGGGTGCTGGGTGCTCAGTACTCAGTGTGCTGGGTGCTCAGTACTCAGGGTGCTGGGTGCTCAGTTCTCAGGGTGCTGGGTGCTCACTGCTCAGAGTGATCGGTGCTCAGTGCTCAGGGTGCTTGGTGCTCAGTACTCAGGGTGCTGGGTGCTCAGTTCTCAGGGTGCTGGGTGCTCAGTGCTCGGGGTGCTGGGTGCTCAGTACTCAGGGTGCTGGGTGCTCAGTACTCGGGGTGCTGGGTGCTCAGTACTCAGGGTGCTGGGTGCTCAGTGCTCGGGGTGCTGGTTGCTTAGTACTCAGGGTGCTCAGTGCTCAGTACACAGGGTGCTCCGTGCTCAGTGCTCGGGGTGCTGGGTGCTCAGTGCTCAGTACTCAGGGTGCTGGGTGCTCAGTGCTCAGGGTGCTGGGTGCTCAGTACTCAGCGTGCTGGTTGCTCAGTACTCAGGGTGCTGTGTGCTCAGTGCTCAGGGTGCTGGGTGCTCAGTGCTCAGGGTGCTGGGTGCTCAGTGATCGGGGTGCTGGGTGCTCAGTACTCAGGGTGCTCAGTGCTCGGTTAGCTCGGTGCTCAGTACTCAGGGTGCTGGGTGCTCAGTACTCAGTGCTCGGGGTCCTGGGTGCTCCGTGCTCGGGGTGCTGGGTGCTCAGTGCTCTGGGTGCTGGGTGCTCAGTACTCAGGGTGCTAGGTGCTCAGTGCTCAGGGAGCTGGGTGCTCAGTGCTCAGGGTGCTGGGTGCTCAGTTCTCAGGGTGCTGGGTGCTCAGTCCTCGGGGTGCTCCGTGTTCAGTGATCAGGGTGCTGGGTGCTCAGTACTCAGGGTGCTCGGTGCTCAGTACTCAGGGTTCTCAGTGCTCAGTACTCAGGGTGCTGGGTGCTCAGTGCTCAGGGTGCTGGGTGCTCAGTACTCATGGTGCTCAGTGCTCAGTACTCGGGGTGCTTGGTGCTCAGTACTCAGGGTGCTCAGTGCTCAGTACTCGGGGTGCTGGGTGCTCAGTGCTCAGGGTGCTCAGTGCTCAGTGCTCGGGGTGCTGGGTGCTCAGTGCTCGGGGCGCTGGGTGCTCAGTGCTCGGGGTGCTGGGTGCTCAGTACTCGGGGTGCTGGGTGCTCAGTGCTCAGGGTGCTCAGTGCTCAGTACTCAGTGCTCAGGGTGCTCAGTGCTCAGTGCTCAGGGTGCTGGGTGTTCAGTACTCAGGGTGATGGGTGCTCAGTACTCAGGGTGCTGGGTGCTCAGTGCTCAGGGTGCTGGCAGCTCAGTACTCTGGGTGTTGGGTGCTCAGTACTCAGGGTGCTGGGTGCTCCGTGCTCAGGGTGCTGGGTGCTCAGTGCTCAGGGTTCTGGGTGCTCAGTGCTCAGGGTGCTGGTTGCTCAGTACTCAGGGTGCTGGGTGCTTAGTACTCAGGGTGCTCAGTGCTCAGGGTTCTGGGTGCTCAGTGCTCAGGGTGCTTGCAGCTCAGTACTCTGGGTGTTGGGTGCTCAGTGCTCGGGGAGCTCGGTGCTCAGTGCTCAGGGTGCTGGGTGCTCAGTACTCAGGGTACTGGTTGCTTAGTACTCAGGGTACTCAGTGCTCAGTACACAGGGTGCTCCGTGCTCAGTGCTCGGGGTGCTGGGTGCTCAGTGCTCAGTACTCAGGGTGCTGGGTGCTCAGTGCTCAGGGTTCTGGGTGCTCAGTACTCAGCGTGCTGGGTGCTCAGTACTCAGGGTGCTGGGTGCTCAGTGCTCAGGGTGCTGGGTGCTCAGTGCTCAGGGTGCTGGGTGCTCAGTGATCGGGGTGCTGGGTGCTCAGTACTCAGGGTGCTCAGTGCTCGGTTAGCTCGGTGCTCAGTACTCAGGGTGCTGTGTGCTCAGTGCTCAGGGTGATCGGTGCTCAGTACTCAGGGTGCTCAGTACTCAGGGTGCTGGGTGCTCAGTGCTCAGGGTGCTGGGTGCTCAGTACTCAGGGTGCTGGGTGCTCAGTGCTCGGGGTGTTGGGTGCTCAGTGCTCAGGGTGATCGGTGCTCAGTACTCAGGGTGCTGGGTGCTCAGTGCTCAGGGTGCTGGGTGCTCAGTCCTCAGGGTGCTCAGTGCTCAGGGTGCTGGGTGCTCAGTACTCATGGTGCTGGGTGCTCAGTACTCAGGGGGCTGGGTGCTCAGTGCTCAGTGTGCTGGGTGCTCAGTGCTCAGGGCGCTGGGTGCTCAGTGCTCGGGGTGCTGGGTGCTCAGTGCTCGGGGTGCTGGGTGGTCAGTGCTCAGTGCTCAAGGTGCTGGGTGCTCAGTGCTCAGTGCTCAGGGTGCTGGGTGCTCAGTACTCAGTGTGCTGGGTGCTCAGTACTCAGGGTGCTGGGTGCTCAGTTCTCAGGGTGCTGGGTGCTCACTGCTCAGAGTGATCGGTGCTCAGTGCTCATGGTGCTTGGTGCTCAGTACTCAGGGTGCTGGGTGCTCAGTTCTCAGGGTGCTGGGTGCTCAGTGCTCGGGGTGCTGGGTGCTCAGTACTCAGGGTGCTGGGTGCTCAGTACTCGGGGTGCTGGGTGCTCAGTACTCAGGGTGCTGGGTGCTCAGTGCTCGGGGTGCTGGGTGCTCACTGCTCAGAGTGATCGGTGCTCAGTGCTCAGGGTGCTGGGTGCTCAGTCCTCCGGGTGCTCAGTGCTCAGGGTGCTGGGTGCTCATTGCTCGGTGTGCTCGGTGCTCAGTACTCAGGCTGCTGAGTGCTCAGTACTCAGGGTGCTGGGTGCTCAGTACTCAGCTTGCTGGTTGCTCAGTACTCAGGGTGCTGGGTGCTCAGTGATCAGGGTGCTGGGTGCTCAGTGCTCGGGGTGCTGGGTGCTCAGGGCTGTGGTGCTGGGTGCTCAGTGCTCAGTACTCAGGGTGCTGAGTGCTCAGTACTCAGGGTGCTGGGTGCTCAGTGCTCAGGGTGCTCTGTGCTCAGTACTCAGGGTGCTGGGTGCTCAGTGCTTGGGGTGCTGCGTGCTCAGTGCTCAGGGAGCTGGGTGCTCAGTGCTCAGGGTGCTGGGTGCTCAGTTCTCAGGGTGCTGGGTGCTCAGTCCTCGGGGTGCTCCGTGTTCAGTGATCAGGGTGCTGGGTGCTCAGTACTCAGGGTGCTCGGTGCTCAGTACTCAGGGTTCTCAGTGCTCAGTACTCAGGGTGCTGGGTGCTCAGTGCTCAGGGTGCTGGGTGCTCAGTACTCATGGTGCTCAGTGCTCAGTACTCGGGGTGCTTGGTGTTCAGTACTCAGGGTGCTCAGTGCTCAGTACTCGGGGTGCTGGGTGCTCAGTGCTCAGGGTGCTCAGTGCTCAGTGCTCGGGGTGCTGGGTGCTCAGTGCTCGGGGCGCTGGGTGCTCAGTGCTCGGGGTGCTGGGTGCTCAGTACTCGGGGTGCTGGGTGCTCAGTGCTCAGGGTGCTCAGTGCTCAGTACTCAGTGCTCAGGGTGCTCAGTGCTCAGTGCTCAGGGTGCTGGGTGTTCAGTACTCAGGGTGATGGGTGCTCAGTACTCAGGGTGCTGGGTGCTCAGTGCTCAGGGTGCTGGCAGCTCAGTACTCTGGGTGTTGGGTGCTCAGTACTCAGGGTGCTGGGTGCTCCGTGCTCAGGGTGCTGGGTGCTCAGTGCTCAGGGTTCTGGGTGCTCAGTGCTCAGGGTGCTGGTTGCTCAGTACTCAGGGTGCTGGGTGCTTAGTACTCAGGGTGCTCAGTGCTCAGGGTTCTGGGTGCTCAGTGCTCAGGGTGCTTGCAGCTCAGTACTCTGGGTGTTGGGTGCTCAGTGCTCGGGGAGCTCGGTGCTCAGTGCTCAGGGTGCTGGGTGCTCAGTACTCAGGGTACTGGTTGCTTAGTACTCAGGGTACTCAGTGCTCAGTACACAGGGTGCTCCGTGCTCAGTGCTCGGGGTGCTGGGTGCTCAGTGCTCAGTACTCAGGGTGCTGGGTGCTCAGTGCTCAGGGTGCTGGGTGCTCAGTACTCAGCGTGCTGGGTGCTCAGTACTCAGGGTGCTGGGTGCTCAGTGCTCAGGGTGCTGGGTGCTCAGTGCTCAGGGTGCTGGGTGCTCAGTGATCGGGGTGCTGGGTGCTCAGTACTCAGGGTGCTCAGTGCTCGGTTAGCTCGGTGCTCAGTACTCAGGGTGCTGGGTGCTCAGTACTCAGTGCTCGGGGTCCTGGGTGCTCCGTGCTCGGGGTGCTGGGTGCTCAGTGCTCTGGGTGCTGGGTGCTCAGTACTCAGGGTGCTAGGTGCTCAGTACTCAGGGTGCTGGGTGCTCAGTGCTCAGGGTGCTGTGTGCTCAGTACTCAGGGTGCTGGGTGCTCAGTACTCAGGGTGCTCGGTGCTCAGTACTCAGGGTGCTGGGTCCTCAGTGCTCAGGGTGCTGGGTACTCAGTACTCAGGGTGCTGGGTGCTCAGTACTCAGGGTGCTGGGTGCTCAGTGCTCAGGGTGCTGGGTGCTCAGTGCTCAGGGTGCTGGGTGCTCAGTACTCAGGGTGCTGGGTGCTCAGTGCTCAGGGTGATCGGTGCTCAGTACTCAGGGTGCTCAGTACTCAGGGTGCTGGGTGCTCAGTGCTCAGGGTGCTGGGTGCTCAGTACTCAGGGTGCTGGGTGCTCAGTGCTCGGGGTGTTGGGTGCTCAGTGCTCAGGGTGATCGGTGCTCAGTACTCAGGGTGCTGGGTGCTCAGTGCTCAGGGTGCTGGGTGCTCAGTCCTCAGGGTGCTCAGTGCTCAGGGTGCTGGGTGCTCAGTACTCATGGTGCTGGGTACTCAGTACTCAGGGGGCTGGGTGCTCAGTGCTCAGGGTGCTGGGTGCTCAGTACTCGGGGTGCTGGGTGCTCAGTACTCAGGGTGCTGGGTGCTCAGTGCTCGGGGTGCTGGGTGCTCAGTACTCAGGGTGCTGGGTGCTCAGTACTCGGGGTGCTGGGTGCTCAGTACTCAGGGTGCTGGGTGCTCAGTGCTCGGGGTGCTGGGTGCTCACTGCTCAGAGTGATCGGTGCTCAGTGCTCAGGGTGCTGGGTGCTCAGTCCTCCGGGTGCTCAGTGCTCAGGGTGCTGGGTGCTCATTGCTCGGTGTGCTCGGTGCTCAGTACTCAGGCTGCTGAGTGCTCAGTACTCAGGGTGCTGGGTGCTCAGTACTCAGCTTGCTGGTTGCTCAGTACTCAGGGTGCTGGGTGCTCAGTGATCAGGGTGCTGGGTGCTCAGTGCTCGGGGTGCTGGGTGCTCAGGGCTGTGGTGCTGGGTGCTCAGTGCTCAGTACTCAGGGTGCTGAGTGCTCAGTACTCAGGGTGCTGGGTGCTCAGTGCTCAGGGTGCTCTGTGCTCAGTACTCAGGGTGCTGGGTGCTCAGTGCTTGGGGTGCTGCGTGCTCAGTGCTCAGGGAGCTGGGTGCTCAGTGCTCAGGGTGCTGGGTGCTCAGTTCTCAGGGTGCTGGGTGCTCAGTCCTCGGGGTGCTCCGTGTTCAGTGATCAGGGTGCTGGGTGCTCAGTACTCAGGGTGCTCGGTGCTCAGTACTCAGGGTTCTCAGTGCTCAGTACTCAGGGTGCTGGGTGCTCAGTGCTCAGGGTGCTGGGTGCTCAGTACTCATGGTGCTCAGTGCTCAGTACTCGGGGTGCTTGGTGCTCAGTACTCAGGGTGCTCAGTGCTCAGTACTCGGGGTGCTGGGTGCTCAGTGCTCAGGGTGCTCAGTTCTCAGTGCTCGGGGTGCTGGGTGCTCAGTGCTCGGGGCGCTGGGTGCTCAGTGCTCGGGGTGCTGGGTGCTCAGTACTCGGGGTGCTGGGTGCTCAGTGCTCAGGGTGCTCAGTGCTCAGTACTCAGTGCTCAGGGTGCTCAGTGCTCAGTGCTCAGGGTGCTGGGTGTTCAGTACTCAGGGTGATGGGTGCTCAGTACTCAGGGTGCTGGGTGCTCAGTGCTCAGGGTGCTGGCAGCTCAGTACTCTGGGTGTTGGGTGCTCAGTACTCAGGGTGCTGGGTGCTCCGTGCTCAGGGTGCTGGGTGCTCAGTGCTCAGGGTTCTGGGTGCTCAGTGCTCAGGGTGCTGGTTGCTCAGTACTCAGGGTGCTGGGTGCTTAGTACTCAGGGTGCTCAGTGCTCAGGGTTCTGGGTGCTCAGTGCTCAGGGTGCTTGCAGCTCAGTACTCTGGGTGTTGGGTGCTCAGTGCTCGGGGAGCTCGGTGCTCAGTGCTCAGGGTGCTGGGTGCTCAGTACTCAGGGTACTGGTTGCTTAGTACTCAGGGTGCTCAGTGCTCAGTACACAGGGTGCTCCGTGCTCAGTGCTCAGGGTGCTGGGTGCTCAGTGCTCAGTACTCAGGGTGCTGGGTGCTCAGTGCTCAGGGTGCTGGGTGCTCAGTACTCAGCGTGCTGGGTGCTCAGTACTCAGGGTGCTGGGTGCTCAGTGCTCAGGGTGCTGGGTGCTCAGTGCTCAGGGTGCTGGGTGCTCAGTGATCGGGGTGCTGGGTGCTCAGTACTCAGGGTGCTCAGTGCTCGGTTAGCTCGGTGCTCAGTACTCAGGGTGCTGGGTGCTCAGTACTCAGTGCTCGGGGTCCTGGGTGCTCCGTGCTCGGGGTGCTAGGTGCTCAGTACTCAGGGTGCTGGGTGCTCAGTGCTCAGGGTGCTGTGTGCTCAGTACTCAGGGTGCTGGGTGCTCAGTACTCAGGGTGCTCGGTGCTCAGTACTCAGGGTGCTGGGTCCTCAGTGCTCAGGGTGCTGGGTACTCAGTACTCAGGGTGCTGGGTGCTCAGTACTCAGGGTGCTGGGTGCTCAGTGCTCAGGGTGCTGGGTGCTCAGTGCACAGGGTGCTGGGTGCTCAGTACTCAGGGTGCTGTGTGCTCAGTGCTCAGGGTGATCGGTGCTCAGTACTCAGGGTGCTCAGTACTCAGGGTGCTGGGTGCTCAGTGCTCAGGGTGCTGGGTGCTCAGTACTCAGGGTGCTGGGTGCTCAGTGCTCGGGGTGTTGGGTGCTCAGTGCTCAGGGTGATCGGTGCTCAGTACTCAGGGTGCTGGGTGCTCAGTGCTCAGGGTGCTGGGTGCTCAGTCCTCAGGGTGCTCAGTGCTCAGGGTGCTGGGTGCTCAGTACTCATGGTGCTGGGTGCTCAGTACTCAGGGGGCTGGGTGCTCAGTGCTCAGTGTGCTGGGTGCTCAGTGCTCAGGGCGCTGGGTGCTCAGTGCTCGGGGTGCTGGGTGCTCAGTGCTCGGGGTGCTGGGTGGTCAGTGCTCAGTGCTCAAGGTGCTGGGTGCTCAGTGCTCAGTGCTCAGGGTGCTGGGTGCTCAGTACTCAGTGTGCTGGGTGCTCAGTACTCAGGGTGCTGGGTGCTCAGTTCTCAGGGTGCTGGGTGCTCACTGCTCAGAGTGATCGGTGCTCAGTGCTCAGGGTGCTTGGTGCTCAGTACTCAGGGTGCTGGGTGCTCAGTTCTCAGGGTGCTGGGTGCTCAGTGCTCGGGGTGCTGGGTGCTCAGTACTCAGGGTGCTGTGTGCTCAGTACTCGGGGTGCTGGGTGCTCAGTACTCAGGGTGCTGGGTGCTCAGTGCTCGGGGTGCTGGGTGCTCACTGCTCAGAGTGATCGGTGCTCAGTGCTCAGGGTGCTGGGTGCTCAGTCCTCCGGGTGCTCAGTGCTCAGGGTGCTGGGTGCTCATTGCTCGGTGTGCTCGGTGCTCAGTACTCAGGCTGCTGAGTGCTCAGTACTCAGGGTGCTGGGTGCTCAGTACTCAGCTTGCTGGTTGCTCAGTACTCAGGGTGCTGGGTGCTCAGTGATCAGGGTGCTGGGTGCTCAGTGCTCGGGGTGCTGGGTGCTCAGGGCTGTGGTGCTGGGTGCTCAGTGCTCAGTACTCAGGGTGCTGAGTGCTCAGTACTCAGGGTGCTGGGTGCTCAGTGCTCAGGGTGCTCTGTGCTCAGTACTCAGGGTGCTGGGTGCTCAGTGCTTGGGGTGCTGCGTGCTCAGTGCTCAGGGAGCTGGGTGCTCAGTGCTCAGGGTGCTGGGTGCTCAGTTCTCAGGGTGCTGGGTGCTCAGTCCTCGGGGTGCTCCGTGTTCAGTGATCAGGGTGCTGGGTGCTCAGTACTCAGGGTGCTCGGTGCTCAGTACTCAGGGTTCTCAGTGCTCAGTACTCAGGGTGCTGGGTGCTCAGTGCTCAGGGTGCTGGGTGCTCAGTACTCATGGTGCTCAGTGCTCAGTACTCGGGGTGCTTGGTGCTCAGTACTCAGGGTGCTCAGTGCTCAGTACTCGGGGTGCTGGGTGCTCAGTGCTCAGGGTGCTCAGTGCTCAGTGCTCGGGGTGCTGGGTGCTCAGTGCTCGGGGCGCTGGGTGCTCAGTGCTCGGTGTGCTGGGTGCTCAGTACTCGGGGTGCTGGGTGCTCAGTGCTCAGGGTGCTCAGTGCTCAGTACTCAGTGCTCAGGGTGCTCAGTGCTCAGTGCTCAGGGTGCTGGGTGTTCAGTACTCAGGGTGATGGGTGCTCAGTACTCAGGGTGCTAGGTGCTCAGTGCTCAGGGTGCTGGCAGCTCAGTACTCTGGGTGTTGGGTGCTCAGTACTCAGGGTGCTGGGTGCTCCGTGCTCAGGGTGCTGGGTGCTCAGTGCTCAGGGTTCTGGGTGCTCAGTGCTCAGGGTGCTGGTTGCTCAGTACTCAGGGTGCTGGGTGCTTAGTACTCAGGGTGCTCAGTGCTCAGGGTTCTGGGTGCTCAGTGCTCAGGGTGCTTGCAGCTCAGTACTCTGGGTGTTGGGTGCTCAGTGCTCGGGGAGCTCGGTGCTCAGTGCTCAGGGTGCTGGGTGCTCAGTACTCAGGGTACTGGTTGCTTAGTACTCAGGGTACTCAGTGCTCAGTACACAGGGTGCTCCGTGCTCAGTGCTCAGGGTGCTGGGTGCTCAGTGCTCAGTACTCAGGGTGCTGGGTGCTCAGTGCTCAGGGTGCTGGGTGCTCAGTACTCAGCGTGCTGGGTGCTCAGTACTCAGGGTGCTGGGTGCTCAGTGCTCAGGGTGCTGGGTGCTCAGTGCTCAGGGTGCTGGGTGCTCAGTGATCGGGGTGCTGGGTGCTCAGTACTCAGGGTGCTCAGTGCTCGGTTAGCTCGGTGCTCAGTACTCAGGGTGCTGGGTGCTCAGTACTCAGTGCTCGGGGTCCTGGGTGCTCCGTGCTCGGGGTGCTGGGTGCTCAGTGCTCTGGGTGCTGGGTGCTCAGTACTCAGGGTGCTAGGTGCTCAGTACTCAGGGTGCTGGGTGCTCAGTGCTCAGGGTGCTGTGTGCTCAGTACTCAGGGTGCTGGGTGCTCAGTACTCAGGGTGCTCGGTGCTCAGTACTCAGGGTGCTGGGTCCTCAGTGCTCAGGGTGCTGGGTACTCAGTACTCAGGGTGCTGGGTGCTCAGTACTCAGGGTGCTGGGTGCTCAGTGCTCAGGGTGCTGGGTGCTCAGTGCTCAGGGTGCTGGGTGCTCAGTACTCAGGGTGCTGGGTGCTCAGTGCTCAGGGTGATCGGTGCTCAGTACTCAGGGTGCTCAGTACTCAGGGTGCTGGGTGCTCAGTGCTCAGGGTGCTGGGTGCTCAGTACTCAGGGTGCTGGGTGCTCAGTGCTCGGGGTGTTGGGTGCTCAGTGCTCAGGGTGATCGGTGCTCAGTACTCAGGGTGCTGGGTGCTCAGTGCTCAGGGTGCTGGGTGCTCAGTCCTCAGGGTGCTCAGTGCTCAGGGTGCTGGGTGCTCAGTACTCATGGTGCTGGGTACTCAGTACTCAGGGGGCTGGGTGCTCAGTGCTCAGGGTGCTGGGTGCTCAGTACTCGGGGTGCTGGGTGCTCAGTACTCAGGGTGCTGGGTGCTCAGTGCTCGGGGTGCTGGGTGCTCAGTACTCAGGGTGCTGGGTGCTCAGTACTCGGGGTGCTGGGTGCTCAGTACTCAGGGTGCTGGGTGCTCAGTGCTCGGGGTGCTGGGTGCTCACTGCTCAGAGTGATCGGTGCTCAGTGCTCAGGGTGCTGGGTGCTCAGTCCTCCGGGTGCTCAGTGCTCAGGGTGCTGGGTGCTCATTGCTCGGTGTGCTCGGTGCTCAGTACTCAGGCTGCTGAGTGCTCAGTACTCAGGGTGCTGGGTGCTCAGTACTCAGCTTGCTGGTTGCTCAGTACTCAGGGTGCTGGGTGCTCAGTGATCAGGGTGCTGGGTGCTCAGTGCTCGGGGTGCTGGGTGCTCAGGGCTGTGGTGCTGGGTGCTCAGTGCTCAGTACTCAGGGTGCTGAGTGCTCAGTACTCAGGGTGCTGGGTGCTCAGTGCTCAGGGTGCTCTGTGCTCAGTACTCAGGGTGCTGGGTGCTCAGTGCTTGGGGTGCTGCGTGCTCAGTGCTCAGGGAGCTGGGTGCTCAGTGCTCAGGGTGCTGGGTGCTCAGTTCTCAGGGTGCTGGGTGCTCAGTCCTCGGGGTGCTCCGTGTTCAGTGATCAGGGTGCTGGGTGCTCAGTACTCAGGGTGCTCGGTGCTCAGTACTCAGGGTTCTCAGTGCTCAGTACTCAGGGTGCTGGGTGCTCAGTGCTCAGGGTGCTGGGTGCTCAGTACTCATGGTGCTCAGTGCTCAGTACTCGGGGTGCTTGGTGCTCAGTACTCAGGGTGCTCAGTGCTCAGTACTCGGGGTGCTGGGTGCTCAGTGCTCAGGGTGCTCAGTGCTCAGTGCTCGGGGTGCTGGGTGCTCAGTGCTCGGGGCGCTGGGTGCTCAGTGCTCGGGGTGCTGGGTGCTCAGTACTCGGGGTGCTGGGTGCTCAGTGCTCAGGGTGCTCAGTGCTCAGTACTCAGTGCTCAGGGTGCTCAGTGCTCAGTGCTCAGGGTGCTGGGTGTTCAGTACTCAGGGTGATGGGTGCTCAGTACTCAGGGTGCTGGGTGCTCAGTGCTCAGGGTGCTGGCAGCTCAGTACTCTGGGTGTTGGGTGCTCAGTACTCAGGGTGCTGGGTGCTCCGTGCTCAGGGTGCTGGGTGCTCAGTGCTCAGGGTTCTGGGTGCTCAGTGCTCAGGGTGCTGGTTGCTCAGTACTCAGGGTGCTGGGTGCTTAGTACTCAGGGTGCTCAGTGCTCAGGGTTCTGGGTGCTCAGTGCTCAGGGTGCTTGCAGCTCAGTACTCTGGGTGTTGGGTGCTCAGTGCTCGGGGAGCTCGGTGCTCAGTGCTCAGGGTGCTGGGTGCTCAGTACTCAGGGTACTGGTTGCTTAGTACTCAGGGTGCTCAGTGCTCAGTACACAGGGTGCTCCGTGCTCAGTGCTCGGGGTGCTGGGTGCTCAGTGCTCAGTACTCAGGGTGCTGGGTGCTCAGTGCTCAGGGTGCTGGGTGCTCAGTACTCAGCGTGCTGGGTGCTCAGTACTCAGGGTGCTGGGTGCTCAGTGCTCAGGGTGCTGGGTGCTCAGTGCTCAGGGTGCTGGGTGCTCAGTGATCGGGGTGCTGGGTGCTCAGTACTCAGGGTGCTCAGTGCTCGGTTAGCTCGGTGCTCAGTACTCAGGGTGCTGGGTGCTCAGTACTCAGTGCTCGGGGTCCTGGGTGCTCCGTGCTCGGGGTGCTGGGTGCTCAGTGCTCTGGGTGCTGGGTGCTCAGTACTCAGGGTGCTAGGTGCTCAGTACTCAGGGTGCTGGGTGCTCAGTGCTCAGGGTGCTGTGTGCTCAGTACTCAGGGTGCTGGGTGCTCAGTACTCAGGGTGCTCGGTGCTCAGTACTCAGGGTGCTGGGTCCTCAGTGCTCAGGGTGCTGGGTACTCAGTACTCAGGGTGCTGGGTGCTCAGTACTCAGGGTGCTGGGTGCTCAGTGCTCAGGGTGCTGGGTGCTCAGTGCTCAGGGTGCTGGGTGCTCAGTACTCAGGGTGCTGGGTGCTCAGTGCTCAGGGTGATCGGTGCTCAGTACTCAGGGTGCTCAGTACTCAGGGTGCTGGGTGCTCAGTGCTCAGGGTGCTGGGTGCTCAGTACTCAGGGTGCTGGGTGCTCAGTGCTCGGGGTGTTGGGTGCTCAGTGCTCAGGGTGATCGGTGCTCAGTACTCAGGGTGCTGGGTGCTCAGTGCTCAGGGTGCTGGGTGCTCAGTCCTCAGGGTGCTCAGTGCTCAGGGTGCTGGGTGCTCAGTACTCATGGTGCTGGGTACTCAGTACTCAGGGGGCTGGGTGCTCAGTGCTCAGTGTGCTGGGTGCTCAGTGCTCAGGGCGCTGGGTGCTCAGTGCTCGGGGTGCTGGGTGCTCAGTGCTCGGGGTGCTGGGTGGTCAGTGCTCAGTGCTCAAGGTGCTGGGTGCTCAGTGCTCAGTGCTCAGGGTGCTGGGTGCTCAGTACTCAGGGTGCTGGGTGCTCAGTTCTCAGGGTGCTGGGTGATCAGTACTCTGGGTGTTGGGTGCTCAGTACTCAGGGTGCTCAGTGCTCAGTACTCGGGGTGCTGGGTGCTCAGTGCTCAGTGTGCTCAGTGCTCAGTGCTCAGGGTGCTGGGTGCTCAGTGCTCAGGGCGCTGGGTGCTCAGTGCTCGGGGTGCTGGGTGCTCAGTACTCAGGGTGCTGTGTGCTCAGTGCTCAGTACTCAGCGTGCTGGGTGCTCAGTGCTCAGAGTGTTGGGTGCTCAGTGCTCAGGGCGCTGGGTGCTCATTGCTCGGGGTGCTGGGTGCTCAGTGCTCGGGGTGCTGGGTGCTCAGTGCTCGGGGTGCTGGGTGCTCAGTGCTTGGGGTGCTGGGTGGTCAGTGCTCAGTGCTCAAGGTGCTGGGTGCTCAGTGCTCAGTGCTCAGGGTGCTGGGTGCTCAGTACTCATGGTGCTGGGTGCTCAGTACTCAGCGGGCTGGGTGCTCAGTGCTCAGTGTGCTGGGTGCTCAGTGCTCAGGGCGCTGGGTGCTCAGTGCTCGGGGTGCTGGGTGCTCAGTGCTCGGGGTGCTGGGTGGTCAGTGCTCAGTGCTCAAGGTGCTGGGTGCTCAGTGCTCAGTGCTCAGGGTGCTGGGTGCTCAGTACTCAGGGTGCTGGGTGCTCAGTACTCAGGGTGCTGGGTGCTCAGTTCTCAGGGTGCTGGGTGATCAGTACTCTGGGTGTTGGGTGCTCAGTACTCAGGGTGCTCAGTGCTCAGTACTCGGGGTGCTGGGTGCTCAGTGCTCAGTGTGCTCAGTGCTCAGTGCTCAGGGTGCTGGGTGCTCAGTGCTCAGGGCGCTGGGTGCTCAGTGCTCGGGGTGCTGGGTGCTCAGTGCTCAGGGTGCTGGGTGCTCAGTGCTCGGGGTGCTGGGTGCTCACTGCTCAGAGTGATCGGTGCTCAGTGCTCAGGGTGCTGGGTGCTCAGTCCTCCGGGTGCTCAGTGCTCAGGGTGCTGGGTGCTCATTGCTCGGTGTGCTCGGTGCTCAGTACTCAGGCTGCTGAGTGCTCAGTACTCAGGGTGCTGGGTGCTCAGTACTCAGCTTGCTGGTTGCTCAGTACTCAGGGTGCTGGGTGCTCAGTGATCAGGGTGCTGGGTGCTCAGTGCTCGGGGTGCTGGGTGCTCAGGGCTGTGGTGCTGGGTGCTCAGTGCTCAGTACTCAGGGTGCTGAGTGCTCAGTACTCAGGGTGCTGGGTGCTCAGTGCTCAGGGTGCTCTGTGCTCAGTACTCAGGGTGCTGGGTGCTCAGTGCTTGGGGTGCTGCGTGCTCAGTGCTCAGGGAGCTGGGTGCTCAGTGCTCAGGGTGCTGGGTGCTCAGTTCTCAGGGTGCTGGGTGCTCAGTCCTCGGGGTGCTCCGTGTTCAGTGATCAGGGTGCTGGGTGCTCAGTACTCAGGGTGCTCGGTGCTCAGTACTCAGGGTTCTCAGTGCTCAGTACTCAGGGTGCTGGGTGCTCAGTGCTCAGGGTGCTGGGTGCTCAGTACTCATGGTGCTCAGTGCTCAGTACTCGGGGTGCTTGGTGCTCAGTACTCAGGGTGCTCAGTGCTCAGTACTCGGGGTGCTGGGTGCTCAGTGCTCAGGGTGCTCAGTGCTCAGTGCTCGGGGTGCTGGGTGCTCAGTGCTCGGGGCGCTGGGTGCTCAGTGCTCGGGGTGCTGGGTGCTCAGTACTCGGGGTGCTGGGTGCTCAGTGCTCAGGGTGCTCAGTGCTCAGTACTCAGTGCTCAGGGTGCTCAGTGCTCAGTGCTCAGGGTGCTGGGTGTTCAGTACTCAGGGTGATGGGTGCTCAGTACTCAGGGTGCTGGGTGCTCAGTGCTCAGGGTGCTGGCAGCTCAGTACTCTGGGTGTTGGGTGCTCAGTACTCAGGGTGCTGGGTGCTCCGTTCTCAGGGTGCTGGGTGCTCAGTGCTCAGGGTTCTGGGTGCTCAGTGCTCAGGGTGCTGGTTGCTCAGTACTCAGGGTGCTGGGTGCTTAGTACTCAGGGTGCTCAGTGCTCAGGGTTCTGGGTGCTCAGTGCTCAGGGTGCTTCCAGCTCAGTACTCTGGGTGTTGGGTGCTCAGTGCTCGGGGAGCTCGGTGCTCAGTGCTCAGGGTGCTGGGTGCTCAGTACTCAGCGTGCTGGGTGCTCAGTACTCAGGGTGCTGGGTGCTCAGTGCTCAGGGTGCTGGGTGCTCAGTGCTCAGGGTGCTGGGTGCTCAGTGATCGGGGTGCTGGGTGCTCAGTACTCAGGGTGCTCAGTGCTCGGTTAGCTCGGTGCTCAGTACTCAGGGTGCTGGGTGCTCAGTACTCAGTGCTCGGGGTCCTGGGTGCTCCGTGCTCGGGGTGCTGGGTGCTCAGTGCTCTGGGTGCTGGGTGCTCAGTACTCAGGGTGCTAGGTGCTCAGTACTCAGGGTGCTGGGTGCTCAGTGCTCAGGGTGCTGTGTGCTCAGTACTCAGGGTGCTGGGTGCTCAGTACTCAGGGTGCTCGGTGCTAAGTACTCAGGGTGCTGGGTCCTCAGTGCTCAGGGTGCTGGGTACTCAGTACTCAGGGTGCTGGGTGCTCAGTACTCAGGGTGCTGGGTGCTCAGTGCTCAGGGTGCTGGGTGCTCAGTGCTCAGGGTGCTGGGTGCTCAGTACTCAGGGTGCTGGGTGCTCAGTGCTCAGGGTGATCGGTGCTCAGTACTCAGGGTGCTCAGTACTCAGGGTGCTGGGTGCTCAGTGCTCAGGGTGCTGGGTGCTCAGTACTCAGGGTGCTGGGTGCTCAGTGCTCGGGGTGTTGGGTGCTCAGTGCTCAGGGTGATCGGTGCTCAGTACTCAGGGTGCTGGGTGCTCAGTGCTCAGGGTGCTGGGTGCTCAGTCCTCAGGGTGCTCAGTGCTCAGGGTGCTGGGTGCTCAGTACTCATGGTGCTGGGTACTCAGTACTCAGGGGGCTGGGTGCTCAGTGCTCAGTGTGCTGGGTGCTAAGTGCTCAGGGCGCTGGGTGCTCAGTGCTCGGGGTGCTGGGTGCTCAGTGCTCGGGGTGCTGGGTGGTCAGTGCTCAGTGCTCAAGGTGCTGGGTGCTCAGTGCTCAGTGCTCAGGGTGCTGGGTGCTCAGTACTCAGGGTGCTGGGTGCTCAGTTCTCAGGGTGCTGGGTGATCAGTACTCTGGGTGTTGGGTGCTCAGTACTCAGGGTGCTCAGTGCTCAGTACTCGGGGTGCTGGGTGCTCAGTGCTCAGTGTGCTCAGTGCTCAGTGCTCAGGGTGCTGGGTGCTCAGTGCTCAGGGCGCTGGGTGCTCAGTGCTCGGGGTGCTGGGTGCTCAGTACTCAGGGTGCTGTGTGCTCAGTGCTCAGTACTCAGCGTGCTGGGTGCTCAGTGCTCAGAGTGTTGGGTGCTCAGTGCTCAGGGCGCTGGGTGCTCAGTGCTCGGGGTGCTGGGTGCTCAGTGCTCGGGGTGCTGGGTGCTCAGTGCTCGGGGTGCTGGGTGCTCAGTGCTCGGGGTGCTGGGTGGTCAGTGCTCAGTGCTCAAGGTGCTGGGTGCTCAGTGCTCAGTGCTCAGGGTGCTGGGTGCTCAGTACTCAGGGTGCTGGGTGCTCAGTACTCAGGGGGCTGGGTGCTCAGTGCTCAGTGTGCTGGGTGCTCAGTGCTCAGGGCGCTGGGTGCTCAGTGCTCGGGGTGCTGGGTGCTCAGTGCTCGGGGTGCTGGGTGGTCAGTGCTCAGTGCTCAAGGTGCTGGGTGCTCAGTGCTCAGTGCTCAGGGTGCTGGGTGCTCAGTACTCAGGGTGCTGGGTGCTCAGTACTCAGGGTGCTGGGTGCTCAGTTCTCAGGGTGCTGGGTGATCAGTACTCTGGGTGTTGGGTGCTCAGTACTCAGGGTGCTCAGTGCTCAGTACTCGGGGTGCTGGGTGCTCAGTGCTCAGTGTGCTCAGTGCTCAGTGCTCAGGGTGCTGGGTGCTCAGTGCTCAGGGCGCTGGGTGCTCAGTGCTCGGGGTGCTGGGTGCTCAGTACTCAGGGTGCTGTGTGCTCAGTGCTCAGTACTCAGCGTGCTGGGTGCTCAGTGCTCAGAGTGTTGGGTGCTCAGTACTCAGGGTGCTGGGTGCTCAGTGCTCAGGGTGCTCGGTGCTCAGTACTCAGCGTGCTGGGTGCTCAGTACTCAGGGTGCTGGGTGCTCAGTACTCAGGGTGCTGGGTGCTCAGTGCTCAGGGTGCTGGGTGCTCAGTGCTCGGGGTGCTGGGTGCTCAGTACTCGGGGTGCTCAGTACTCAGGGTACTGGGTGCTCAGTACTCACTGTGCTGGGTGCTCAGAGCTCGGGGTGCTCGGTGCTCAGTACTCGGGGTGCTGTGTGCTCAGTACTCGGGGTGCTGGGTGCTCAGTGCTCAGGGTGCTGGGTGCTCAGTGCTCGGGGTGCTGGGGGGTCAGTGCTGTTGGTGCTGGCTGCTCAGTGCTCAGGGTGCTGGGTGCTCAGTACTCAGGGTGCTAGGTGCTCAGTACTCAGGGTGCTCAGTGCTCAGTACTCAGCGTGCTGGGTGCTCAGTGCTCAGGGTCCTCGGTGCTCAGTACTCAGGGTCTTCAGTGCTCAGTACTCAGCGTGCTTTGTGCTCAGTGCTCAGGGTGCTGGGTGCTCAGTACTCAGGGTGCTGGGTGCTCAGTATTCAGGGTGCTGGGTGCTCAGTACTCAGGGTGCTGGGTACTCAGTGCTCGGGGTGCTCGGTGTTCAGTACTCAGGGTGCTGGGTGCTCAGTGCTCAGGGTGCTGAGTACTCAGTACTCAGGGTGCTGGGTGCTCAGTGCTCAGGGTGCTGGGTGCTCAGTGCTCAGGGTGCTGGGTGCTCAGTGCTCGGTGTGCTGGGTGCTCAGTGCTCGGGGTGCTGGGTGCTCAGTGCTCAGGGTGCTGGGTGCTCAGTACTCAGGGTGCTGGGAGCACATTACTCAGGGTGCTGGGTGCTCAGTGCTCAGGGTGATGTGTGCTCAGTCCTCAGGGTGCTGGGTGCTCAGTACTCAGGGTGTTCGGTGCTTAGTACTCAGGGTGCTCAGTGCTCAGTACTCAGGGTGCTGGTTGCTCAGTGCTCGGGGTGCTCGGTGCTCAGTACTCAGGGTGCTGGGTGCTCAGTACTCAGGGTGCTGGGTGCTCCGTACTCAGGGTGCTGGGTGCTCAGTACTCAGGGTGCTGGATGCTCAGTACTCAGGGTGCTGGGTGCTCAGTGCTCAGGGTGCTGGGTGCTCAGTACTCAGGGTGCTGGGTGCTCAGTACTCAGGGTGCTCGGTGCTCAGTACTCAGGGTGCTGGGTGCTCAGTGCTCAGGGTGCTGGGTGCTCAGTGCTCAGGGTGCTGGATGCTCAGTGCTCGGGGTGCTGGGTGCTCAGTGCTCGGGGTGCTGGGTGCTCAGTGCTCGGGGTGCTGGGTGCTCAGTGCTCAGGGTGCTGGGTGCTCAGTACTCAGGGTGCTGGGTGCTCATTACTCAGGGTGCTGGGTGCTCAGTGCTCAGGGTGCTGGGTGCTCAGTACTCAGGGTGCTGGGTGCTCAGTACTCAGGGTGCTGGGTGCTCAGTGCTCAGGGTGCTGGGTGCTCAGTACTCAGGGTGCTGGGTGCTCAGTACTCAGGGTGCTGGGTGCTCTGTGCTCAGGGTGCTTTGTACTCAGTACGCAGGGTTCTGGGTGCTCATAACTCAGGGTGCTGGGTGCTCAGTGCTCAGGGTGCTGGGTGCTCAGTGCTCAGGGTGCTGGGTGCTCAGTACTCAGGGTGCTGGGAGCTCAGTGCTCAGGGTGATTGTTGCTCAGTACTCAGGGTGCTCAGTACTCAGGGTGCTGGGTGCTCAGTGCTCAGGGTGCTGGGTGCTCAGTACTCAGGGTGCTGGGTGCTCAGTGCTCGGGGTGCTGGGTGCTCAGTGCTCAGGGTGCTGGGTGCTCAGTACTCAGGGTGCTGGGTGCTCAGTACTCAGGGTGCTGGGTGCTCAGTGCTCAGGGTGCTTTGTACTCAGTACTCAGGGTTCTGGGTGCTCATAACTCAGGGTGCTGTGTGCTCAGTGCTCAGGGTGCTGGGTGCTCAGTGATCAGGGTGCTGGGTGCTCAGTACTCAGGGTGCTGGGTGCTCAGTGCTCAGGGTGATCGTTGCTCAGTACTCAGGGTACTCAGTACTCAGGGTGCTGGGTGCTCAGTGCTCAGGGTGCTGGGTTCTCACTACTCAGGGTGCTGGGTGCTCAGTGCTCGGGGTGCTGGGTGCTCAGTGCTCAGGGTGGTCGGTGCTCATTACTCAGGGTGCTGGGTGCTCAGTGCTCAGGGTGCTGGGTGCTCAGTCCTCAGGGTGCTCAGTGCTCAGGGTGCTGGGTGCTCAGTGCTCGGGGTGCTCGGTGCTCAGTACTCAGGGTGCTGAGTGCTCAGTACTCAGGGGGCTGGGTGCTCAGTGCTCAGGGTGCTGGGTGCTCAGTGCTCGGGGTGCTGGGTGCTCAGTGCTCGGGGTGCTGGGTGGTCAGTGCTCAGTGCTCAAGGTGCTGGGTGCTCAGTGCTCAGTGCTCAGGGTGCTCGGTGCTCAGTACTCAGGGTGCTCGGTGCTCAGTACTCAGCGTGCTGGGTGCTGAGTACTCAGGGTGCTGGGTGCTCAGTACTCAGGGTGCTGGGTGCTCAGTGCTCAGGGTGCTGGGTGCTCAGTGCTCGGGGTGCTGGGTGCTCAGTACTCGGGGTGCTCAGTACTCAGGGTACTGGGTGCTCAGTACTCACTGTGCTGGGTGCTCAGAGCTCGGGGTGCTCGGTGCTCAGTACTCGGGGTGCTGTGTGCTCAGTACTCGGGGTGCTGGGTGCTCAGTGCTCAGGGTGCTGGGTGCTCAGTGCTCGGGGTGCTGGGTGCTCAGTGCTGAGGGTGCTGGCTGCTCAGTGCTCAGGGTGCTGGGTGCTCAGTACTCAGGGTGCTAGGTGCTCAGTACTCAGGGTGCTCAGTGCTCAGTACTCAGCGTGCTGGGTGCTCAGTGCTCAGGGTCCTCGGTGCTCAGTACTCAGGGTGTTCAATGCTCAGTACTCAGCGTGCTTTGTGCTCAGTGCTCAGGGTGCTGGGTGCTCAGTACTCAGGGTGCTGGGTGCTCAGTATTCAGGGTGCTGGGTGCTCAGTACTCAGGGTGCTGGGTGCTCAGTGCTCGGGGTGCTCGGTGATCAGTACTCAGGGTGCTGGGTGCTCAGTGCTCAGGGTGCTGAGTACTCAGTACTCAGGGTGCTGGGTGCTCAGTGCTCAGGGTGCTGGGTGCTCAGTGCTCAGGGTGCTGGGTGCTCAGTGCTCGGGGTGCTGGGTGCTCAGTGCTCGGGGTGCTGGGTGCTCAGTGCTCAGGTTGCTGGGTGCTCAGTACTCAGGGTGCTGGGTGCACATTACTCAGGGTGCTGGGTGCTCAGTGCTCAGGGTGATGGGTGCTCAGTCCTCAGGGTGCTGGGTGCTCAGTACTCAGGGTGTTCGGTGCTTAGTACTCAGGGTGCTCAGTGCTCAGTACTCAGGGTGCTGGTTGCTCAGTGCTCGGGGTGCTCGGTGCTCAGTACTCAGGGTGCTGGGTGCTCAGTACTCAGGGTGCTGGGTGCTCCGTACTCAGGGTGCTGGGTGCTCAGTACTCAGGGTGCTGGATGCTCAGTACTCAGGGTGCTGGGTGCTCAGTGCTCAGGGTGCTGGGTGCTCAGTACTCAGGGTGCTGGGTGCTCAGTACTCAGGGTGCTCGGTGCTCAGTACTCAGGGTGCTGGGTGCTCAGTGCTCAGGGTGCTTTGTACTCAGTACTCAGGGTTCTGGGTGCTCAGTACTCAGGGTGCTGGGTGCTCAGTGCTCAGGGTGCTGGGTGCTCAGTGCTCAGGGTGCTGTGTGCTCAGTACTCAGGGTGCTGGGTGCTCAGGGTGATCGGTGCTCAGTACTCAGGGTGCTCAGTACTCAGGGTGCTGGGTGCTCAGTGCTCAGGGTGCTGGATGCTCAGTACTCAGGGTGCTCAGTGCTCAGGTTGCTGGGTGCTCAGGGTGCTGGGTGCTCAGTGCTCGGGGTGCTGGGTGCTCAGTGCTCAGTGCTCAGGGTGCTGGGTGCTCAGTGCTCAGGGTGCTGTGTGCTCAGTGCTCAGTACTCAGCGTGCTGGGTGCTCAGTGCTCAGAGTGTTGGGTGCTCAGTACTCAGGGTGCTGGGTGCTCAGTGCTCAGTGCTCAGGGTGCTCAGTGCTCAGGGTGCTCAGTGCTCAGGGTGCTGGGTGCTCAGGGTGCTGGGTGCTCAGTGCTCGGGGTGCTGGGTGCTCATTGCTCAGTGCTCAGGGTGCTGGGTGCTCAGTGCTCAGTGCTCAGGGTGCTGGGTGTTCAGTACTCAGGGTGCTCGGTGCTCAGTGCTCAGGGTGCTAGGTGCTCAGTACTCAGGGTGCTGGGTGCTCAGTGCTCGGGGTGCTGGGTGCTCAGTGCTCAGGGTGATCAGTGCTCAGTACTCAGGGTGCTGGGTACTCAGTACTCAGGGTGCTGGGTGCTCAGTGCTCAGGGTGCTGGGTGCTCAGTACTCAGGGTCCTGGGTGCTCAGTACTCAGGGTGCTGGGTGCTCAGTGCTCGGGGTGCTGGGTGCTCAGTGCTCAGGGTGCTGGGTGATCAGTGCTCAGGGTGCTGGGTGCTCAGTACTCAGGGTGCTGGGTGCTCAGTGCTCGGGGTGCTCGGTGCTCAGTACTCAAGGTGCTGGGTGCTCAGTTCTCAGGGTGCGGGGTGCTCAGTCCTCGGGGTGCCCCATGCTCAGTGCTCAGGGTGCGGGGTGCTCAGTCCTCGGGGTGCTCCATGCTCAGTGCTCGGGGTGCTGGGTGCTCAGTGCTCGGGGTGCTGGGTGCTCAGTGCTCAGTACTCAGGGTGCTGGGTGCTCAGTGCTCAGGGTGCTGAGTGCTCAGTACTCAGCATGCTGGGTGCTCAGTACTCAGGGTGCTGGGGGCTCAGTACTCAGGGTGCTGGGGGCTCAGTACTCAGGGTGCTGGGTGCTCAGTGCTCGGGGTGCTCGGTGATCAGTACTCAGGGTGCTGGGTGCTCAGTGCTCGGGGTGCTGGGTGCTCAGTGCTCAGGGTGCTGAGTACTCAGTACTCAGGGTGCTGGGTGCTCAGTGCTCAGGGTGCTGGGTGCTCAGTGCTCAGGGTGCTGGGTGCTCAGTGCTCGGGGTGCTGGGTGCTCAGTGCTCGGGGTGCTGGGTGCTCAGTGCTCGGGGTGCTGGGTGCTCAGTGCTCAGGGTGCTGGGTGCTCAGCACTCAGTGTGCTGGGTGCTCATTACTCAGGGTGCTGGGTGCTCAGTGCTCAGGGTGCTGGGTGCTCAGTCCTCAGGGTGCTGGGTGCTCAGTACTCAGGGTGTTCGGTGTTTAGTACTCAGGGTGCTCAGTGCTCAGTACTCAGGGTGCTGGTTGCTCAGTGCTCGGGGTGCTCGGTGCTCAGTACTCAGGGTGCTGGGTGCTCAGTGCTCAGGGTGCTGGGTGCTCAGTACTCAGGGTGCTGGGTGCTCAGTACTCAGGGTGCTGGGTGCTCAGTACTCAGGGTGCTGGGTGCTCAGTGCTCAGGGTGCTGGGTGCTCAGTACTCAGGGTGCTGGGTGCTCAGTGCTCAGGGTGCTCAGTGCTCAGGGTGCTCAGTGCTCAGGGTGCTCAGTTCTCAGGGTGCTGGGTGCTCAGGGTGCTGGGTGCTCTGTGCTCGGGTTGCTGGGTGCTCAGTGCTCAGTGCGCAGGGTGCTGGGTGCTCAGTGCTGAGTGCTCAGGGTGCTGGGTGTTCAGTACTCAGGGTGCTCGGTGCTCAGTGCTCAGGGTGCTGGGTGCTCAGTACTCAGGGTGCTGGGTGCTCAGTGCTCGGGGTGCTGGGTGCTCGTGCTCAGGGTGATCAGTGCTCAGTACTCAGTGTGCTGGGTGCTCAGTGCTCTGGGTGCTGGGTGCTCAGTCCTCAGGGTGCTCAGTACTCAGGATGCTCGGTGCTCAGTGCTCAGTACTCAGGGTGCTCAGTACTCAGGTTGCTGGGTGCTCAGTGCTCAGGGTGCTGGGTGCTCAGTACTCAGGGTGCTGTGTGCTCAGTATTCATGGTGCTGGGTACTCAGTGCTCAGGGTGCTCATTCTCGGGGTGCTGGGTGCTCAGTACTCAGGGTGCTGGGTGCTCAGTACTCAGTGTGCTAAGAGCTCAGGGTGCTCAGTGCTCGGGGTGCTGGATGCTCAGTGCTCAGTGCACAGGGTGCTGGGTGCTCAGTCCTCGGGGTGCTGGGTGCTCAGTACTCAGGGTGCTGGGTGCTCAGTACTCAGGGTGCTGGGTGCTCAGTGCTCAGGGTGCTGGGTGCTCAGTGCTCTGGGTGCTGGGTGCTCAGTGCTCAGGGTGCTGGGTGCTCAGTGCCTAGGGTGCTGGGTGCTCAGTGCTAGGGGTGCTGGGTGCTGAGTGCTCGGGGTGCTGGGTGCTCAGTGCTCGGGGTGCTCGGTGCTCAGTACACAGGGTGCTGGGTGCTCAGTGCTCGGGGTGCTGGGTGCTCAGTGCTCAGTACTCAGGGTGCTGGGTGCTCAGTGCTCGGGGTGCTGGGTGCTCTGTACTCAGCGTGCTGGGTGCTCAGTACTCAGGGTGCTGGGTGCTCAGTGCTCAGGGTGCTGGGTGCTCAGTGCTCAGGGTGCTGGGTGCTCAGTGATTGGGTTTCTGGGTGCTCAGTACTCAGGGTGCTCAGTGCTCGGGGAGCTCGGTGCTCAGTACTCAGGGTGCTGGGTGCTCAGTACTCAGTGCTCGGGGTCCTGGATGCTCCGTGCTCGGGGTGCTGGGTGCTCAGTGCTCTGGGTGCTTAGTGCTCAGTACTCAAGTTGCTGGGTGCTCAGTACTCAGGGTGCTCAGTGCTCGCGGTGCTGGGTGCTCAGTGCTCAGGGTGATCGGTGCTCAGTACTCAGGATGCTGGGTGCTCAGTACTCAGGGTGCTGAGTGCTCAGTACTCAGGGTGCTGTTTGCTCAGTCCTCAGGGTGCTCAGTGCTCAGGGTGCTGGGTGCTCAGTCCTCAGGGTGCTCAGTGCTCGGGGTGCTGGGTGCTCAGTGCTCGGGGTGCTGGGTGCTCAGTGCTCAGAGTGCTGGGTGCTCAGTACTCAGGTTGCTGGGTGCTCAGTGCTCAGGGTGCTGGGTGCTCAGTACTCAGGGTGCTGGGTGCTCAGAACTCATGGTGCTGGGTGCTCAGTGCTCAGGGTGCTGGGTGCTCAGTGCTCGGGGTGCTCGGTGCTCAGTACTCAGGATGCTGAGTGCTCAGTACCCAGGGTGCTGGGTGCTCAGTACTCAGGGTGCTGGGTGCTCAGTGCTCAGGGTGCTCAGCTCTCAGTACTCAGGGTGCTCAGTGCTCAGTACTCAGGGTGCTGGGTGCTCAGTGCTCAGGGTGCTGGGTGCTCAGTGCTCGGGGGTACTGGGTACTCAGTGCTCAGTACACAGGGTGCTGAGTGCTCAGTGCTCGGGGTGCTGGGTGCTCAGTGCTCAGTACTCAGGGTGCTGGGTGCTCAGTGCTCGGGGTGCTGGGTGCTCAGTGCTCGGGGTGCTCGGTGCTCAGTACTCAGGGTTCTCAGTGCTCAGTGCTCAGGGTGCTGGGTGCTCAGTACTCAGGGTGCTCAGTGCTCAGTACTCGGGGTGCTGGGTGCTCAGTGCTCAGGGTGCTCAGTGCTCAGTGCTCGGGGTGCTGGGTGCTCAGTGCTCAGGGTGCTGGGTGCTCAGTGCTCAGAGTGCTGGGTGCTCAGTACTCAGGTTGCTGGGTGCTCAGTGCTCAGGGTGCTGGGTGCTCAGTACTCAGGGTGCTGGGTGCTCAGTACTCATGGTGCTGGGTACTCAGTGCTCAGGGTGCTCATTCTCGGGGTGCTGGGTGCTCAGTACTCAGGGTGCTGGGTGCTCAGTGCTCGGGGTGCTGGGTGCTCAGTGCTCGGGGTGCTCGGTGCTCAGTACTCAGGGTGCTGGGTGCTCAGTACTCAGGGTGCTCAGTGTTCGGGGAGCTCGGTGCTCAGTACTCAGGGTCCTGGGTGTTCAGTGCTCGGGGTGCTCGGTGCTCAGTACTCAGGGTTCTCAGTGCTCAGTGCTCAGGGTGCTGGGTGCTCAGTACTCAGGGTGCTCAGTGCTCAGTACTCGGGGTGCTGGGTGCTCAGTGCTCAGGGTGCTCAGTGCTCAGTGCTCGGGGTGCTGGGTGCTCAGTTCTCAGGGTGCTCGGTGCTCAGTACTCGGGGTGCTGGGTGCTCAGTGCTCAGGGTGCTGGGTGCTCAGTGCTTGGGGTGCTGGGTGCTCAGTGCTCAGGGTGCTGGGTGCTCAGTGCCCGGGTGCTCAGTGCTCAGTACTCAGAGTGCTGGGTGCTCAGTACTCAGGGTGCTGGGTGCTCAGTGCTCAGGGTGCTGGGTGCTCAGTACTCAGGGTGCTGGGTGCTCAGTACTCAGGGTGCTAAGAGCTCAGGGTGCTCAGTGCTCGGGGTGCTGGATGCTCAGTGCTCAGTGCACAGGGTGCTGGGTGCTCAGTCCTCGGGCTGCTGGGTGCTCAGTACTCAGGGTGCTGGGTGCTCAGTACTCAGGGTGCTGGGTGCTCAGTGCTCAGGGTGCTGGGTGCTCAGTGCTCTGGGTGCTGGGTGCTCAGTGCTCAGGGTGCTGGGTGCTCAGTGCTCACGGTGCTGGGTACTCAGTGCTCGGGGTGCTGGGTGCTGAGTGCTCAGGGTGCTGGGTGCTCAGTGCTCGGGGTGCTCGGTGCTCAGTACACAGGGTGCTGGGTGCTCAGTGCTCGGGGTGCTGGGTGCTCAGTGCTCAGTACTCAGGGTGCTGGGTGCTCAGTGCTCGGGGTGCTGGGTGCTCAGTACTCAGCGTGCTGGGTGCTCAGTACTCAGGGTGCTGGGTGCTCAGTGCTCAGGGTGCTGGGTGCTCAGTACTCAGGGTGCTCAGTGCTCTGGGTGCTTAGTGCTCAGTACTCATGGTGCTGGGTGCTCAGTACTCAGGGTGCTCAGTGCTCGGGGTGCTGGGTGCTCAGTGCTCAGGGTGATCGGTGCTCAGTACTCAGGATGCTGGGTGCTCAGTACTCAGGGTGCTGGGTGCTGAGTCCTCAGGGTGCTCAGTGGTCAGGGTGCTGGGTGCTCAGTGCTCGGGGTGCTCAGTGCTCAGTACTCAGGGTGCTGAGTGATCAGTACTCAGGGTGCTGGCTGCTCAGTACTCAGGGTGCTGGGTGCTCAGTGCTCGGGGTGCTGGGTGCTCAGTGCTCAGGGTGCTCAGTGCTCAGTACTCAGGGTGCTCAGTGCTCAGTACTCAGGGTGCTGGGTGCTCAGTGCTCAGGGTGCTGGGTGCTCAGTGCTCGGGGGTACTGGGTACTCAGTGCTCAGTACACAGGGTGCTGAGTGCTCAGTGCTCGGGGTGCTGGGTGCTCAGTGCTCAGTACTCAGGGTGCTGGGTGCTCAGTGCTCGGGGTGCTGGGTGCTCAGTGCTCGGGGTGCTCGGTGCTCAGTACTCAGGGTTCTCAGTGCTCAGTGCTCAGGGTGCTGGGTGCTCAGTACTCAGGGTGCTCAGTGCTCCGTACTCGGGGTGCTGGGTGCTCAGTACTCAGGGTGCTCAGTGCTCAGTACTCGGGGTGCTGGGTGCTCAGTGCTCAGGGTGCTCAGTGCTCAGTGCTCGGGGTGCTGGGTGCTCAGTGCTCGGGGTGCTGGGTGCTCAGTGCTCAGAGTGCTGGGTGCTCAGTACTCAGGTTGCTGGGTGCTCAGTGCTCAGTGTGCTGGGTGCTCAGTACTCAGGGTGCTGGGTGCTCAGAACTCATGGTGCTGGGTGCTCAGTGCTCAGGGTGCTGGGTGCTCAGTGCTCGGTGTGCTCGGTGCTCAGTACTCAGGATGCTGAGTGCTCAGTACTCAGGGTGCTGGGTGCTCAGTACTCAGGGTGCTGGGTGCTCAGTGCTCGGGGTGCTGGGTGCTCAGTGCTCAGGGTGCTCAGCGCTCAGTACTCAGGGTGCTCAGTGCTCAGTACTCAGGGTGCTGGGTGCTCAGTGCTCAGGGTGCTGGGTGCTCAGTGCTCGGGGTGCTGGGTGCTCAGTGCTCGGGGTGCTCGGTGCTCAGTACTCAGGGTGCTGGGTGCTCAGTACTCAGGGTGCTGGGTGCTCCGTACTCAGGGTGCTGGGTGCTCAGTACTCAGGGTGCAGGATGCTCAGTACTCAGGGTGCTGGGTGCTCAGTGCTCAGGGTGCTGGGTGCTCAGTACTCAGGGTGCTGGGTGCTCAGTACTCAGGGTGCTCGGTGCTCAGTACTCAGGGTGCTGGGTGCTCAGTGCTCAGGGTGCTGGGTGCTCAGTGCTCAGGGTGCTGGATGCTCAGTGCTCGGGGTGCTGGGTGCTCAGTGCTCGGGGTGCTGGGTGCTCAGTGCTCGGGGTGCTGGGTGCTCAGTGCTCAGGGTGCTGGGTGCTCAGTACTCAGGGTGCTGGGTGCTCATTACTCAGGGTGCTGGGTGCTCAGTGCTCAGGGTGCTGGGTGCTCAGTACTCAGGGTGCTGGGTGCTCAGTACTCAGGGTGCTGGGTGCTCAGTGCTCAGGGTGCTGGGTGCTCAGTACTCAGGGTGCTGGGTGCTCAGTACTCAGGGTGCTGGGTGCTCTGTGCTCAGGGTGCTTTGTACTCAGTACTCAGGGTTCTGGGTGCTCATAACTCAGGGTGCTGGGTGCTCAGTGCTCAGGGTGCTGGGTGCTCAGTGCTCAGGGTGCTGGGTGCTCATTACTCAGGGTGCTGGGAGCTCAGTGCTCAGGATGATTGTTGCTCAGTACTCAGGGTGCTCAGTACTCAGGGTGCTGGGTGCTCAGTGCTCAGGGTGCTGGGTGCTCAGTACTCAGGGTGCTGGGTGCTCAGTGCTCGGGGTGCTGGGTGCTCAGTGCTCAGGGTGCTGGGTGCTCAGTACTCAGGGTGCTGGGTGCTCAGTACTCAGGGTGCTGGGTGCTCAGTGCTCAGGGTGCTTTGTACTCAGTACTCAGGGTTCTGGGTGCTCATAACTCAGGGTGCTGTGTGCTCAGTGCTCAGGGTGCTGGGTGCTCAGTGATCAGGGTGCTGGGTGCTCAGTACTCAGGGTGCTGGGTGCTCAGTGCTCAGGGTGATCGTTGCTCAGTACTCAGGGTACTCAGTACTCAGGGTGCTGGGTGCTCAGTGCTCAGGGTGCTGGGTTCTCACTACTCAGGGTGCTGGGTGCTCAGTGCTCGGGGTGCTGGGTGCTCAGTGCTCAGGGTGGTCGGTGCTCAGTACTCAGGGTGCTGGGTGCTCAGTGCTCAGGGTGCTGGGTGCTCAGTCCTCAGGGTGCTCAGTGCTCAGGGTGCTGGGTGCTCAGTGCTCGGGGTGCTCGGTGCTCAGTACTCAGGGTGCTGAGTGCTCAGTACTCAGGGGGCTGGGTGCTCAGTGCTAAGGGTGCTGGGTGCTCAGTGCTCAGGGTGCTGGGTGCTCAGTGCTCGGGGTGCTGGGTGCTCAGTGCTCGGGGTGCTGGGTGGTCAGTGCTCAGTGCTCAAGGTGCTGGGTGCTCAGTGCTCAGGGCTCAGGGTGCTCGGTGCTCAGTACTCAGGGTGCTCGGTGCTCAGTACTCAGCGTGCTGGGTGCTCAGTACTCAGGGTGCTGGGTGCTCAGTACTCAGGGTGCTGGGTGCTCAGTGCTCAGGGTGCTGGGTGCTCAGTGCTCGGGGTGCTGGGTGCTCAGTACTCGGGGTGCTCAGTACTCAGGGTACTGGGTGCTCAGTACTCAGGGTACTGGGTGCTCAGTACTCACTGTGCTGGGTGCTCAGAGCTCGGGGTGCTCGGTGCTCAGTACTCGGGGTGCTGTGTGCTCAGTACTCGGGGTGCTGGGTGCTCAGTGCTCAGGGTGCTGGGTGCTCAGTGCTCGGGGTGCTGGGTGCTCAGTGCTGAGGGTGCTGGCTGCTCAGTGCTCAGGGTGCTGGGTGCTCAGTACTCAGGGTGCTAGGTGCTCAGTACTCAGGGTGCTCAGTGCTCAGTACTCAGCGTGCTGGGTGCTCAGTGCTCAGGGTCCTCGGTGCTCAGTACTCAGGGTGTTCAATGCTCAGTACTCAGCGTGCTTTGTGCTCAGTGCTCAGGGTGCTGGGTGCTCAGTACTCAGGGTGCTGGGTGCTCAGTATTCAGGGTGCTGGGTGCTCAGTACTCAGGGTGCTGGGTGCTCAGTGCTCGGGGTGCTCGGTGATCAGTACTCAGGGTGCTGGGTGCTCAGTGCTCAGGGTGCTGAGTACTCAGTACTCAGGGTGCTGGGTGCTCAGTGCTCAGGGTGCTGGGTGCTCAGTGCTCAGGGTGCTGGGTGCTCAGTGCTCGGGGTGCTGGGTGCTCAGTGCTCGGGGTGCTGGGTGCTCAGTGCTCAGGGTGCTGGGTGCTCAGTACTCAGGGTGCTGGGTGCACATTACTCAGGGTGCTGGGTGCTCAGTGCTCAGGGTGATGGGTGCTCAGTCCTCAGGGTGCTGGGTGCTCAGTACTCAGGGTGTTCGGTGCTTAGTACTCAGGGTGCTCAGTGCTCAGTACTCAGGGTGCTGGTTGCTCAGTGCTCGGGGTGCTCGGTGCTCAGTACTCAGGGTGCTGGGTGCTCAGTACTCAGGGTGCTGGGTGCTCCGTACTCAGGGTGCTGGGTGCTCAGTACTCAGGGTGCTCGGTGCTCAGTACTCAGGGTGCTGGGTGCTCAGTGCTCAGGGTGCTTTGTACTCAGTACTCAGGGTTCTGGGTGCTCAGTACTCAGGGTGCTGGGTGCTCAGTGCTCAGGGTGCTTTGTACTCAGTACTCAGGGTTCTGGGTGCTCAGTACTCAGGGTGCTGGGTGCTCAGTGCTCAGGGTGCTGGGTGCTCAGTGCTCAGGGTGCTGTGTGCTCAGTACTCAGGGTGCTGGGTGCTCAGGGTGATCGGTGCTCAGTACTCAGGGTGCTCAGTACTCAGGGTGCTGGGTGCTCAGTGCTCAGGGTGCTGGGTGCTCAGTACTCAGGGTGCTCAGTGCTCAGGGTGCTGGGTGCTCAGGGTGCTGGGTGCTCAGTGCTCGGGGTGCTGGGTGCTCAGTGCTCAGTGCTCAGGGTGCTGGGTGCTCAGTGCTCAGGGTGCTGTGTGCTCAGTGCTCAGTACTCAGCGTGCTGGGTGCTCAGTGCTCAGAGTGTTGGGTGCTCAGTACTCAGGGTGCTGGGTGCTCAGTGCTCAGGGTGCTCAGTGCTCAGGGTGCTCAGTGCTCAGGGTGCTGGGTGCTCAGGGTGCTGGGTGCTCAGTGCTCGGGGTGCTGGGTGCTCATTGCTCAGTGCTCAGGGTGCTGGGTGCTCAGTGCTCAGTGCTCAGGGTGCTGGGTGTTCAGTACTCAGGGTGCTCGGTGCTCAGTGCTCAGGGTGCTAGGTGCTCAGTACTCAGGGTGCTGGGTGCTCAGTGCTCGGGGTGCTGGGTGCTCAGTGCTCAGGGTGATCAGTGCTCAGTACTCAGGGTGCTGGGTACTCAGTACTCAGGGTGCTGGGTGCTCAGTGCTCAAGGTGCTGGGTGCTCAGTACTCAGGGTCCTGGGTGCTCAGTACTCAGGGTGCTGGGTGCTCAGTGCTCGGGGTGCTGGGTGCTCAGTGCTCAGGGTGCTGGGTGATCAGTGCTCAGGGTGCTGGGTGCTCAGTACTCAGGGTGCTGGGTGCTCAGTGCTCGGGGTGCTCGGTGCTCAGTACTCAAGGTGCTGGGTGCTCAGTTCTCAGGGTGCGGGGTGCTCAGTCCTCGGGGTGCCCCATGCTCAGTGCTCAGGGTGCGGGGTGCTCAGTCCTCGGGGTGCTCCATGCTCAGTGCTCGGGGTGCTGGGTGCTCAGTGCTCGGGGTGCTGGGTGCTCAGTGCTCAGTACTCAGGGTGCTGGGTGCTCAGTGCTCAGGGTGCTGAGTGCTCAGTACTCAGCATGCTGGGTGCTCAGTACTCAGGGTGCTGGGGGCTCAGTACTCAGGGTGCTGGGGGCTCAGTACTCAGGGTGCTGGGTGCTCAGTGCTCGGGGTGCTCGGTGATCAGTACTCAGGGTGCTGGGTGCTCAGTGCTCGGGGTGCTGGGTGCTCAGTGCTCAGGGTGCTGAGTACTCAGTACTCAGGGTACTGGGTGCTCAGTGCTCAGGGTGCTGGGTGCTCAGTGCTCAGGGTGCTGGGTGCTCAGTGCTCGGGGTGCTGGGTGCTCAGTGCTCGGGGTGCTGGGTGCTCAGTGCTCGGGGTGCTGGGTGCTCAGTGCTCAGGGTGCTGGGTGCTCAGCACTCAGTGTGCTGGGTGCTCATTACTCAGGGTGCTGGGTGCTCAGTGCTCAGGGTGCTGGGTGCTCAGTCCTCAGGGTGCTGGGTGCTCAGTACTCAGGGTGTTCGGTGTTTAGTACTCAGGGTGCTCAGTGCTCAGTACTCAGGGTGCTGGTTGCTCAGTGCTCGGGGTGCTCGGTGCTCAGTACTCAGGGTGCTGGGTGCTCAGTGCTCAGGGTGCTGGGTGCTCAGTACTCAGGGTGCTGGGTGCTCAGTACTCAGGGTGCTGGGTGCTCAGTACTCAGGGTGCTGGGTGCTCAGTGCTCAGGGTGCTGGGTGCTCAGTACTCAGGGTGCTGGGTGCTCAGTGCTCAGTACTCAGCGTGCTGGGTGATCAGTGCTCAGAGTGTTGGGTGCTCAGTACTCAGGGTGCTGGGTGCTCAGTGCTCAGGGTGCTCAGTGCTCAGGGTGCTCAGTGCTCAGGGTGCTCAGTTCTCAGGGTGCTGGGTGCTCAGGGTGCTGGGTGCTCTGTGCTCGGGTTGCTGGGTGCTCAGTGCTCAGTGCTCAGGGTGCTGGGTGCTCAGTGCTGAGTGCTCAGGGTGCTGGGTGTTCAGTACTCAGGGTGCTCGGTGCTCAGTGCTCAGGGTGCTGGGTGCTCAGTACTCAGGGTGCTGGGTGCTCAGTGCTCGGGGTGCTGGGTGCTCGTGCTCAGGGTGATCAGTGCTCAGTACTCAGTGTGCTGGGTGCTCAGTGCTCTGGGTGCTGGGTGCTCAGTCCTCAGGGTGCTCAGTACTCAGGATGCTCGGTGCTCAGTGCTCAGTACTCAGGGTGCTCAGTACTCAGGGTGCTGGGTGCTCAGTGCTCGGGGTGCTGGGTGCTCAGTACTCAGGGTGCTGGGTGCTCAGTACTCGGGGTGCTGGGTGCTCAGTACTCAGGGTGCTGGGTGCTCAGTGCTCGGGGTGCTGGGTGCTCACTGCTCAGAGTGATTGGTGCTCAGTGCTCAGGGTGCTGGGTGCTCAGTCCTCCGGGTGCCCAGTGCTCAGGGTGCTGGGTGCTCATTGCTCGGTGTGCTCGGTGCTCAGTACTCAGGGTGCTGAGTGCTCAGTACTCAGGGTGCTGGGTGCTCAGTACTCAGGTTGCTGGTTGCTCAGTACTCAGGGTGCTGGGTGCTCAGTGCTCAGGGTGCTGGGTGCTCAGTGCTCGGGGTGCTGGGTGCTCAGGGCTGTGGTGCTGGGTGCTCAGTGCTCAGTGCTCAGGGTGCTGGGTGCTCAGTGCTCAGTGCTCAGGGTGCTGGGTGCTCAGTACTCAGGGTGCTGGGTGCTCAGTACTCAGGGTGCTGGGTGCTCAGTTCTCAGGCTGCTGGGTGCTCAGTACTCTGGGTGTTGGGTGCTCAGTACTCAGGGTGCTGGGTGCTCAGTGCTCGGGGTGCTGGGTGCTCAGTGCTCAGGGTGCTGGGTGCTCTGTGCTCAGGGTGCTGTGTGCTCAGTACTCAGGGTGCTGGGTGCTCAGGGTGATCGGTGCTCAGTACTCAGGGTGCTCAGTACTCAGGGTGCTGGGTGCTCAGTGCTCAGGGTGCTGGGTGCTCAGTACTCAGGGTGCTCAGTGCTCAGGGTGCTGGGTGCTCAGGGTGCTGGGTGCTCAGTGCTCGGGGTGCTGGGTGCTCAGTGCTCAGTGCTCAGGGTGCTGGGTGCTCAGTGCTCAGGGTGCTGTGTGCTCAGTGCTCAGTACTCAGCGTGCTGGGTGCTCAGTGCTCAGAGTGTTGGGTGCTCAGTACTCAGGGTGCTGGGTGCTCAGTGCTCAGTGCTCAGGGTGCTCAGTGCTCAGGGTGCTCAGTGCTCAGGGTGCTGGGTGCTCAGGGTGCTGGGTGCTCAGTGCTCGGGGTGCTGGGTGCTCATTGCTCAGTGCTCAGGGTGCTGGGTGCTCAGTGCTCAGTGCTCAGGGTGCTGGGTGTTCAGTACTCAGGGTGCTCGGTGCTCAGTGCTCAGGGTGCTAGGTGCTCAGTACTCAGGGTGCTGGGTGCTCAGTGCTCGGGGTGCTGGGTGCTCAGTGCTCAGGGTGATCAGTGCTCAGTACTCAGGGTGCTGGGTACTCAGTACTCAGGGTGCTGGGTGCTCAGTGCTCAGGGTGCTGGGTGCTCAGTACTCAGGGTCCTGGGTGCTCAGTACTCAGGGTGCTGGGTGCTCAGTGCTCGGGGTGCTGGGTGCTCAGTGCTCAGGGTGCTGGGTGATCAGTGCTCAGGGTGCTGGGTGCTCAGTACTCAGGGTGCTGGGTGCTCAGTGCTCGGGGTGCTCGGTGCTCAGTACTCAAGGTGCTGGGTGCTCAGTTCTCAGGGTGCGGGGTGCTCAGTCCTCGGGGTGCCCCATGCTCAGTGCTCAGGGTGCGGGGTGCTCAGTCCTCGGGGTGCTCCATGCTCAGTGCTCGGGGTGCTGGGTGCTCAGTGCTCGGGGTGCTGGGTGCTCAGTGCTCAGTACTCAGGGTGCTGGGTGCTCAGTGCTCAGGGTGCTGAGTGCTCAGTACTCAGCATGCTGGGTGCTCAGTACTCAGGGTGCTGGGGGCTCAGTACTCAGGGTGCTGTGGGCTCAGTACTCAGGGAGCTGGGTGCTCAGTGCTCGGGGTGCTCGGTGATCAGTACTCAGGGTGCTGGGTGCTCAGTGCTCGGGGTGCTGGGTGCTCAGTGCTCAGGGTGCTGAGTACTCAGTACTCAGGGTGCTGGGTGCTCAGTGCTCAGGGTGCTGGGTGCTCAGTGCTCAGGGTGCTGGGTGCTCAGTGCTCGGGGTCCTGGGTGCTCAGTGCTCGGGGTGCTGGGTGCTCAGTGCTCGGGGTGCTGGGTGCTCAGTGCTCAGGGTGCTGGGTGCTCAGCACTCAGTGTGCTGGGTGCTCATTACTCAGGGTGCTGGGTGCTCAGTGCTCAGGGTGCTGGGTGCTCAGTCCTCAGGGTGCTGGGTGCTCAGTACTCAGGGTGTTCGGTGTTTAGTACTCAGGGTGCTCAGTGCTCATTACTCAGGGTGCTGGTTGCTCAGTGCTCGGGGTGCTCGGTGCTCAGTACTCAGGGTGCTGGGTGCTCAGTGCTCAGGGTGCTGGGTGCTCAGTACTCAGGGTTCTGGGTGCTCAGTACTCAGGGTGCTGGGTGCTCAGTACTCAGGGTGCTGGGTGCTCAGTGCTCAGGGTGCTGGGTGCTCAGTACTCAGGGTGCTGGGTGCTCAGTGCTCAGTACTCAGCGTGCTGGGTGATCAGTGCTCAGAGTGTTGGGTGCTCAGTACTCAGGGTGCTGGGTGCTCAGTGCTCAGGGTGCTCAGTGCTCAGGGTGCTCAGTGCTCAGGGTGCTCAGTTCTCAGGGTGCTGGGTGCTCAGGGTGCTGGGTGCTCTGTGCTCGGGTTGCTGGGTGCTCAGTGCTCAGTGCTCAGGGTGCTGGGTGCTCAGTGCTGAGTGCTCAGGGTGCTGGGTGTTCAGTACTCAGGGTGCTCGGTGCTCAGTGCTCAGGGTGCTGGGTGCTCAGTACTCAGGGTGCTGGGTGCTCAGTGCTCGGGGTGCTGGGTGCTCGTGCTCAGGGTGATCAGTGCTCAGTACTCAGTGTGCTGGGTGCTCAGTGCTCTGGGTGCTGGGTGCTCAGTCCTCAGGGTGCTCAGTACTCAGGATGCTCGGTGCTCAGTGCTCAGTACTCAGGGTGCTCAGTACTCAGGGTGCTGGGTGCTCAGTGCTCGGGGTGCTGGGTGCTCAGTACTCAGGGTGCTGGGTGCTCAGTACTCGGGGTGCTGGGTGCTCAGTACTCAGGGTGCTGGGTGCTCAGTGCTCGGGGTGCTGGGTGCTCACTGCTCAGAGTGATTGGTGCTCAGTGCTCAGGGTGCTGGGTGCTCAGTCCTCCGGGTGCCCAGTGCTCAGGGTGCTGGGTGCTCATTGCTCGGTGTGCTCGGTGCTCAGTACTCAGGGTGCTGAGTGCTCAGTACTCAGGGTGCTGGGTGCTCAGTACTCAGGTTGCTGGTTGCTCAGTACTCAGGGTGCTGGGTGCTCAGTGCTCAGGGTGCTGGGTGCTCAGTGCTCGGGGTGCTGGGTGCTCAGGGCTGTGGTGCTGGGTGCTCAGTGCTCAGTGCTCAGGGTGCTGGGTGCTCAGTGCTCAGTGCTCAGGGTGCTGGGTGCTCAGTACTCAGGGTGCTGGGTGCTCAGTACTCAGGGTGCTGGGTGCTCAGTTCTCAGGCTGCTGGGTGCTCAGTACTCTGGGTGTTGGGTGCTCAGTACTCAGGGTGCTGGGTGCTCAGTGCTCGGGGTGCTGGGTGCTCAGTGCTCAGGGTGCTGGGTGCTCTGTGCTCAGGGTGCTGGGTGCTCAGTACTCAGGGTGCTGGGTGCTCAGTGCTCAGGGTGCTCGGTGCTCAGTACTCAAGGTGCTGGGTGCTCAGTGCTCAGGGTGCGGGGTGCTCAGTCCTCGGGGTGCACCATGCTCAGTGCTCAGCGTGCTGGGTGCTCAGTACTCAGGGTGCTCGGTGCTCAGTACTCAGGGTTCTCAGTGCTCAGGGTGCTGGGTGCTCAGAACTCAGGGTGCTTAGTGCTCAGTACTCGGGGTGCTGGGTGCTCAGTCCTCCGGGTGCTCAGTGCTCAGGGTGCTGGGTGCTCAGTCCTCCGGGTGCTCAGTGCTCAGGGTGCTGGGTGCTCATTGCTCGGTGTGCTCGGTGCTCAGTACTCAGGGTGCTGAGTGCTCAGTACTCAGGGTGCTGGGTGCTCAGTGCTCAGGGTGCTGGGTGCTCAGTGCTCAGGGTGCTGGGTGCTCAGGGCTGTGGTGCTGGGTGCTCAGTGCTCAGTGCTCAGGGTGCTGGGTGCTCAGTGCTCAGTGCTCAGGGTGCTGGTTGCTCAATACTCAGGGTGCTGGGTGCTCAGTACTCAGGGTGCTGGCTGCTCAGTGCTCAGGGTGCTCTGTGCTCAGTACTCTGGGTGCTGGGTGCTCAGTGCTCGGGGTGCTGCGTGCTCAGTGCTCAGGGAGCTGGGTGCTCAGTGCTCAGGGTGCTGGGTGCTCAGTACTCAGGGTGCTGGGTGCTCAGTGCTCGTTGTGCTCGGTGCTCAGTACTCAAGGTGCTGGGTGCTCAGTGCTCAGGGTGCTGGATGCTCAGTCCTCGGGGTGTTCCGTGCTCAGTGATCAGGGTGCTGGGTGCTCAGTACTCAGGGTGCTCGGTGCTCAGTACTCAGGGTTCTCAGTGCTCAGTACTCAGGGTGCTGGGTGCTCAGTGCTCTGGGTGCTGTGTGCTCAGTACTCAGTGTGCTTGGTGCTCAGAGCTCGGGGTGCTGGGTGCTCAGTGCTCAGGGTGATCGGTGCTCAGTACTCAGGGTGCTGGGTGCTCAGTGCTCAGGGTACTGGGTGCTCAGTCCTCAGGGTGCTCAGTGCTCAGGGTGCTGGGTGCTCAGTACTCGGGGTGCTCGGTGCTCAGTACTCAGGGTGCTGAGTGCTCAGTACTCAGGGTGCTGGGTGCTCAGTACTCATGGTGCTGGGTGCTCAGTACTCAGGGGGCTGGGTGCTCAGTGCTCAGGGTGCTGGGTCCTCAGTGCTCAGGGTGCTGGGTGCTCAGTGCTCGGGGTGCTGGGTGCTCAGTGCTCGGGGTGCTGGGTGGTCAGTGCTCAGTGCTCAGGGTACTGGGTGCTCAGTGCTCAGTGCTCAGGGTGCTGGGTGCTCAGTACTCAGGGTGCTGGGTGCTCAGTACTCAGGGTGCTGGGTGCTCAGTTCTCAGGCTGCTGGGTGCTCAGTACTCTGGGTGTTGGGTGCTCAGTACTCAGGGTGCTGGGTGCTCAGTGCTCGGGGTGCTGGGTGCTCAGTGCTCAGGGTGCTGGGTGCTCAGTGCTCAGGGTGCTGGGTGCTCAGTACTCAGGGTGCTGGGTGCTCAGTGCTCGGGGTGCTGGGTGCTCAGTACTCAGGGTGCTGGGTGCTCAGTTCTCGGGGTGCTGGGTGCTCAGTACTCAGGGTGCTGGGTGCTCAGTGTCGGGGTGCTGGGTGCTCACTGCTCAGAGTGATCGGTGCTCAGTGCTCGGGGTGCTGGGTGCTCAGTGCTCAGGGTGCTCAGCGCTCAGTACTCAGGGTGCTCAGTGCTCAGTACTCAGGGTGCTGGGTGCTCAGTGCTCAGGGTGCTGGGTGCTCAGTGCTCGGGGTGCTGGGTGCTCAGTGCTCGGGGTGCTGGGTGCTCAGTGCTCAGGGTGCTGGGTGCTCAGTACTCAGGGTGCTGGGAGCACATTACTCAGGGTGCTGGGTGCTCAGTGCTCAGGGTGATGTGTGCTCAGTCCTCAGGGTGCTGGGTGCTCAGTACTCAGGGTGTTCGGTGCTTAGTACTCAGGGTGCTCAGTGCTCAGTACTCAGGGTGCTGGTTGCTCAGTGCTCGGGGTGCTCGGTGCTCAGTACTCAGGGTGCTGGGTGCTCAGTACTCAGGGTGCTGGGTGCTCCGTACTCAGGGTGCTGGGTGCTCAGTACTCAGGGTGCAGGATGCTCAGTACTCAGGGTGCTGGGTGCTCAGTGCTCAGGGTGCTGGGTGCTCAGTACTCAGGGTGCTGGGTGCTCAGTACTCAGGGTGCTCGGTGCTCAGTACTCAGGGTGCTGGGTGCTCAGTGCTCAGGGTGCTGGGTGCTCAGTGCTCAGGGTGCTGGATGCTCAGTGCTCGGGGTGCTGGGTGCTCAGTGCTCGGGGTGCTGGGTGCTCAGTGCTCGGGGTGCTGGGTGCTCAGTGCTCAGGGTGCTGGGTGCTCAGTACTCAGGGTGCTGGGTGCTCATTACTCAGGGTGCTGGGTGCTCAGTGCTCAGGGTGCTGGGTGCTCAGTACTCAGGGTGCTGGGTGCTCAGTACTCAGGGTGCTGGGTGCTCAGTGCTCAGGGTGCTGGGTGCTCAGTACTCAGGGTGCTGGGTGCTCAGTACTCAGGGTGCTGGGTGCTCTGTGCTCAGGGTGCTTTGTACTCAGTACTCAGGGTTCTGGGTGCTCATAACTCAGGGTGCTGGGTGCTCAGTGCTCAGGGTGCTGGGTGCTCAGTGCTCAGGGTGCTGGGTGCTCAGTACTCAGGGTGCTGGGAGCTCAGTGCTCAGGGTGATTGTTGCTCAGTACTCAGGGTGCTCAGTACTCAGGGTGCTGGGTGCTCAGTGCTCAGGGTGCTGGGTGCTCAGTACTCAGGGTGCTGGGTGCTCAGTGCTCGGGGTGCTGGGTGCTCAGTGCTCAGGGTGCTGGGTGCTCAGTACTCAGGGTGCTGGGTGCTCAGTACTCAGGGTGCTGGGTGCTCAGTGCTCAGGGTGCTTTGTACTCAGTACTCAGGGTTCTGGGTGCTCATAACTCAGGGTGCTGTGTGCTCAGTGCTCAGGGTGCTGGGTGCTCAGTGATCAGGGTGCTGGGTGCTCAGTACTCAGGGTGCTGGGTGCTCAGTGCTCAGGGTGATCGTTGCTCAGTACTCAGGGTACTCAGTACTCAGGGTGCTGGGTGCTCAGTGCTCAGGGTGCTGGGTTCTCACTACTCAGGGTGCTGGGTGCTCAGTGCTCGGGGTGCTGGGTGCTCAGTGCTCAGGGTGGTCGGTGCTCAGTACTCAGGGTGCTGGGTGCTCAGTGCTCAGGGTGCTGGGTGCTCAGTCCTCAGGGTGCTCAGTGCTCAGGGTGCTGGGTGCTCAGTGCTCGGGGTGCTCGGTGCTCAGTACTCAGGGTGCTGAGTGCTCAGTACTCAGGGGGCTGGGTGCTCAGTGCTAAGGGTGCTGGGTGCTCAGTGCTCAGGGTGCTGGGTGCTCAGTGCTCGGGGTGCTGGGTGCTCAGTGCTCGGGGTGCTGGGTGGTCAGTGCTCAGTGCTCAAGGTGCTGGGTGCTCAGTGCTCAGGGCTCAGGGTGCTCGGTGCTCAGTACTCAGGGTGCTCGGTGCTCAGTACTCAGCGTGCTGGGTGCTCAGTACTCAGGGTGCTGGGTGCTCAGTACTCAGGGTGCTGGGTGCTCAGTGCTCAGGGTGCTGGGTGCTCAGTGCTCGGGGTGCTGGGTGCTCAGTACTCGGGGTGCTCAGTACTCAGGGTACTGGGTGCTCAGTACTCAGGGTACTGGGTGCTCAGTACTCACTGTGCTGGGTGCTCAGAGCTCGGGGTGCTCGGTGCTCAGTACTCGGGGTGCTGTGTGCTCAGTACTCGGGGTGCTGGGTGCTCAGTGCTCAGGGTGCTGGGTGCTCAGTGCTCGGGGTGCTGGGTGCTCAGTGCTGAGGGTGCTGGCTGCTCAGTGCTCAGGGTGCTGGGTGCTCAGTACTCAGGGTGCTAGGTGCTCAGTACTCAGGGTGCTCAGTGCTCAGTACTCAGCGTGCTGGGTGCTCAGTGCTCAGGGTCCTCGGTGCTCAGTACTCAGGGTGTTCAATGCTCAGTACTCAGCGTGCTTTGTGCTCAGTGCTCAGGGTGCTGGGTGCTCAGTACTCAGGGTGCTGGGTGCTCAGTATTCAGGGTGCTGGGTGCTCAGTACTCAGGGTGCTGGGTGCTCAGTGCTCGGGGTGCTCGGTGATCAGTACTCAGGGTGCTGGGTGCTCAGTGCTCAGGGTGCTGAGTACTCAGTACTCAGGGTGCTGGGTGCTCAGTGCTCAGGGTGCTGGGTGCTCAGTGCTCAGGGTGCTGGGTGCTCAGTGCTCGGGGTGCTGGGTGCTCAGTGCTCGGGGTGCTGGGTGCTCAGTGCTCAGGGTGCTGGGTGCTCAGTACTCAGGGTGCTGGGTGCACATTACTCAGGGTGCTGGGTGCTCAGTGCTCAGGGTGATGGGTGCTCAGTCCTCAGGGTGCTGGGTGCTCAGTACTCAGGGTGTTCGGTGCTTAGTACTCAGGGTGCTCAGTGCTCAGTACTCAGGGTGCTGGTTGCTCAGTGCTCGGGGTGCTCGGTGCTCAGTACTCAGGGTGCTGGGTGCTCAGTACTCAGGGTGCTGGGTGCTCCGTACTCAGGGTGCTGGGTGCTCAGTACTCAGGGTGCTCGGTGCTCAGTACTCAGGGTGCTGGGTGCTCAGTGCTCAGGGTGCTTTGTACTCAGTACTCAGGGTTCTGGGTGCTCAGTACTCAGGGTGCTGGGTGCTCAGTGCTCAGGGTGCTTTGTACTCAGTACTCAGGGTTCTGGGTGCTCAGTACTCAGGGTGCTGGGTGCTCAGTGCTCAGGGTGCTGGGTGCTCAGTGCTCAGGGTGCTGTGTGCTCAGTACTCAGGGTGCTGGGTGCTCAGGGTGATCGGTGCTCAGTACTCAGGGTGCTCAGTACTCAGGGTGCTGGGTGCTCAGTGCTCAGGGTGCTGGGTGCTCAGTACTCAGGGTGCTCAGTGCTCAGGGTGCTGGGTGCTCAGGGTGCTGGGTGCTCAGTGCTCGGGGTGCTGGGTGCTCAGTGCTCAGTGCTCAGGGTGCTGGGTGCTCAGTGCTCAGGGTGCTGTGTGCTCAGTGCTCAGTACTCAGCGTGCTGGGTGCTCAGTGCTCAGTGTGTTGGGTGCTCAGTACTCAGGGTGCTGGGTGCTCAGTGCTCAGGGTGCTCAGTGCTCAGGGTGCTCAGTGCTCAGGGTGCTGGGTGCTCAGGGTGCTGGGTGCTCAGTGCTCGGGGTGCTGGGTGCTCATTGCTCAGTGCTCAGGGTGCTGGGTGCTCAGTGCTCAGTGCTCAGGGTGCTGGGTGTTCAGTACTCAGGGTGCTCGGTGCTCAGTGCTCAGGGTGCTAGGTGCTCAGTACTCAGGGTGCTGGGTGCTCAGTGCTCGGGGTGCTGGGTGCTCAGTGCTCAGGGTGATCAGTGCTCAGTACTCAGGGTGCTGGGTACTCAGTACTCAGGGTGCTGGGTGCTCAGTGCTCAGGGTGCTGGGTGCTCAGTACTCAGGGTCCTGGGTGCTCAGTACTCAGGGTGCTGGGTGCTCAGTGCTCGGGGTGCTGGGTGCTCAGTGCTCAGGGTGCTGGGTGATCAGTGCTCAGGGTGCTGGGTGCTCAGTACTCAGGGTGCTGGGTGCTCAGTGCTCGGGGTGCTCGGTGCTCAGTACTCAAGGTGCTGGGTGCTCAGTTCTCAGGGTGCGGGGTGCTCAGTCCTCGGGGTGCCCCATGCTCAGTGCTCAGGGTGCGGGGTGCTCAGTCCTCGGGGTGCTCCATGCTCAGTGCTCGGGGTGCTGGGTGCTCAGTGCTCGGGGTGCTGGGTGCTCAGTGCTCAGTACTCAGGGTGCTGGGTGCTCAGTGCTCAGGGTGCTGAGTGCTCAGTACTCAGCATGCTGGGTGCTCAGTACTCAGGGTGCTGGGGGCTCAGTACTCAGGGTGCTGGGGGCTCAGTACTCAGGGTGCTGGGTGCTCAGTGCTCGGGGTGCTCGGTGATCAGTACTCAGGGTGCTGGGTGCTCAGTGCTCGGGGTGCTGGGTGCTCAGTGCTCAGGGTGCTGAGTACTCAGTACTCAGGGTACTGGGTGCTCAGTGCTCAGGGTGCTGGGTGCTCAGTGCTCAGGGTGCTGGGTGCTCAGTGCTCGGGGTGCTGCGTGCTCAGTGCTCGGGGTGCTGGGTGCTCAGTGCTCGGGGTGCTGGGTGCTCAGTGCTCAGGGTGCTGGGTGCTCAGCACTCAGTGTGCTGGGTGCTCATTACTCAGGGTGCTGGGTGCTCAGTGCTCAGGGTGCTGGGTGCTCAGTCCTCAGGGTGCTGGGTGCTCAGTACTCAGGGTGTTCGGTGTTTAGTACTCAGGGTGCTCAGTGCTCAGTACTCAGGGTGCTGGTTGCTCAGTGCTCGGGGTGCTCGGTGCTCAGTACTCAGGGTGCTGGGTGCTCAGTGCTCAGGGTGCTGGGTGCTCAGTACTCAGGGTGCTGGGTGCTCAGTACTCAGGGTGCTGGGTGCTCAGTACTCAGGGTGCTGGGTGCTCAGTGCTCAGGGTGCTGGGTGCTCAGTACTCAGGGTGCTGGGTGCTCAGTGCTCAGTACTCAGCGTGCTGGGTGATCAGTGCTCAGAGTGTTGGGTGCTCAGTACTCAGGGTGCTGGGTGCTCAGTGCTCAGGGTGCTCAGTGCTCAGGGTGCTCAGTGCTCAGGGTGCTCAGTTCTCAGGGTGCTGGGTGCTCAGGGTGCTGGGTGCTCTGTGCTCGGGTTGCTGGGTGCTCAGTGCTCAGTGCTCAGGGTGCGGGGTGCTCAGTGCTGAGTGCTCAGGGTGCTGGGTGTTCAGTACTCAGGGTGCTCGGTGCTCAGTGCTCAGGGTGCTGGGTGCTCAGTACTCAGGGTGCTGGGTGCTCAGTGCTCGGGGTGCTGGGTGCTCGTGCTCAGGGTGATCAGTGCTCAGTACTCAGTGTGCTGGGTGCTCAGTGCTCTGGGTGCTGGGTGCTCAGTCCTCAGGGTGCTCAGTACTCAGGATGCTCGGTGCTCAGTGCTCAGTACTCAGGGTGCTCAGTACTCAGGGTGCTGGGTGCTCAGTGCTCGGGGTGCTGGGTGCTCAGTACTCAGGGTGCTGGGTGCTCAGTACTCGGGGTGCTGGGTGCTCAGTACTCAGGGTGCTGGGTGCTCAGTGCTCGGGGTGCTGGGTGCTCACTGCTCAGAGTGATTGGTGCTCAGTGCTCAGGGTGCTGGGTGCTCAGTCCTCCGGGTGCCCAGTGCTCAGGGTGCTGGGTGCTCATTGCTCGGTGTGCTCGGTGCTCAGTACTCAGGGTGCTGAGTGCTCAGTACTCAGGGTGCTGGGTGCTCAGTACTCAGGTTGCTGGTTGCTCAGTACTCAGGGTGCTGGGTGCTCAGTGCTCAGGGTGCTGGGTGCTCAGTGCTCGGGGTGCTGGGTGCTCAGGGCTGTGGTGCTGGGTGCTCAGTGCTCAGTGCTCAGGGTGCTGGGTGCTCAGTGCTCAGTGCTCAGGGTGCTGGGTGCTCAGTACTCAGGGTGCTGGGTGCTCAGTACTCAGGGTGCTGGGTGCTCAGTTCTCAGGCTGCTGGGTGCTCAGTACTCTGGGTTTTGGGTGCTCAGTACTCAGGGTGCTGGGTGCTCAGTGCTCGGGGTGCTGGGTGCTCAGTGCTCAGGGTGCTGGGTGCTCTGTGCTCAGGGTGCTGTGTGCTCAGTACTCAGGGTGCTGGGTGCTCAGGGTGATCGGTGCTCAGTACTCAGGGTGCTCAGTACTCAGGGTGCTGGGTGCTCAGTGCTCAGGGTGCTGGGTGCTCAGTACTCAGGGTGCTCAGTGCTCAGGGTGCTGGGTGCTCAGGGTGCTGGGTGCTCAGTGCTCGGGGTGCTGGGTGCTCAGAGCTCAGTGCTCAGGGTGCTGGGTGCTCAGTGCTCAGGGTGCTGTGTGCTCAGTGCTCAGTACTCAGCGTGCTGGGTGCTCAGTGCTCAGAGTGTTGGGTGCTCAGTACTCAGGGTGCTGGGTGCTCAGTGCTCAGTGCTCAGGGTGCTCAGTGCTCAGGGTGCTCAGTGCTCAGGGTGCTGGGTGCTCAGGGTGCTGGGTGCTCAGTGCTCGGGGTGCTGGGTGCTCATTGCTCAGTGCTCAGGGTGCTGGGTGCTCAGTGCTCAGTGCTCAGGGTGCTGGGTGTTCAGTACTCAGGGTGCTCGGTGCTCAGTGCTCAGGGTGCTAGGTGCTCAGTACTCAGGGTGCTGGGTGCTCAGTGCTCGGGGTGCTGGGTGCTCAGTGCTCAGGGTGATCAGTGCTCAGTACTCAGGGTGCTGGGTACTCAGTACTCAGGGTGCTGGGTGCTCAGTGCTCAGGGTGCTGGGTGCTCAGTACTCAGGGTCCTGGGTGCTCAGTACTCAGGGTGCTGGGTGCTCAGTGCTCGGGGTGCTGGGTGCTCAGTGCTCAGGGTGCTGGGTGATCAGTGCTCAGGGTGCTGGGTGCTCAGTACTCAGGGTGCTGGGTGCTCAGTGCTCGGGGTGCTCGGTGCTCAGTACTCAAGGTGCTGGGTGCTCAGTTCTCAGGGTGCGGGGTGCTCAGTCCTCGGGGTGCCCCATGCTCAGTGCTCAGGGTGCGGGGTGCTCAGTCCTCGGGGTGCTCCATGCTCAGTGCTCGGGGTGCTGGGTGCTCAGTGCTCGGGGTGCTGGGTGCTCAGTGCTCAGTACTCAGGGTGCTGGGTGCTCAGTGCTCAGGGTGCTGAGTGCTCAGTACTCAGCATGCTGGGTGCTCAGTACTCAGGGTGCTGGGGGCTCAGTACTCAGGGTGCTGTGGGCTCAGTACTCAGGGTGCTGGGTGCTCAGTGCTCGGGGTGCTCGGTGATCAGTACTCAGGGTGCTGGGTGCTCAGTGCTCGGGGTGCTGGGTGCTCAGTGCTCAGGGTGCTGAGTACTCAGTACTCAGGGTGCTGGGTGCTCAGTGCTCAGGGTGCTGGGTGCTCAGTGCTCAGGGTGCTGGGTGCTCAGTGCTCGGGGTCCTGGGTGCTCAGTGCTCGGGGTGCTGGGTGCTCAGTGCTCGGGGTGCTGGGTGCTCAGTGCTCAGGGTGCTGGGTGCTCAGCACTCAGTGTGCTGGGTGCTCATTACTCAGGGTGCTGGGTGCTCAGTGCTCAGGGTGCTGGGTGCTCAGTCCTCAGGGTGCTGGGTGCTCAGTACTCAGGGTGTTCGGTGTTTAGTACTCAGGGTGCTCAGTGCTCATTACTCAGGGTGCTGGTTGCTCAGTGCTCGGGGTGCTCGGTGCTCAGTACTCAGGGTGCTGGGTGCTCAGTGCTCAGGGTGCTGGGTGCTCAGTACTCAGGGTTCTGGGTGCTCAGTACTCAGGGTGCTGGGTGCTCAGTACTCAGGGTGCTGGGTGCTCAGTGCTCAGGGTGCTGGGTGCTCAGTACTCAGGGTGCTGGGTGCTCAGTGCTCAGTACTCAGCGTGCTGGGTGATCAGTGCTCAGAGTGTTGGGTGCTCAGTACTCAGGGTGCTGGGTGCTCAGTGCTCAGGGTGCTCAGTGCTCAGGGTGCTCAGTGCTCAGGGTGCTCAGTTCTCAGGGTGCTGGGTGCTCAGGGTGCTGGGTGCTCTGTGCTCGGGTTGCTGGGTGCTCAGTGCTCAGTGCTCAGGGTGCTGGGTGCTCAGTGCTGAGTGCTCAGGGTGCTGGGTGTTCAGTACTCAGGGTGCTCGGTGCTCAGTGCTCAGGGTGCTGGGTGCTCAGTACTCAGGGTGCTGGGTGCTCAGTGCTCGGGGTGCTGGGTGCTCGTGCTCAGGGTGATCAGTGCTCAGTACTCAGTGTGCTGGGTGCTCAGTGCTCTGGGTGCTGGGTGCTCAGTCCTCAGGGTGCTCAGTACTCAGGATGCTCGGTGCTCAGTGCTCAGTACTCAGGGTGCTCAGTACTCAGGGTGCTGGGTGCTCAGTGCTCGGGGTGCTGGGTGCTCAGTACTCAGGGTGCTGGGTGCTCAGTACTCGGGGTGCTGGGTGCTCAGTACTCAGGGTGCTGGGTGCTCAGTGCTCGGGGTGCTGGGTGCTCACTGCTCAGAGTGATTGGTGCTCAGTGCTCAGGGTGCTGGGTGCTCAGTCCTCCGGGTGCCCAGTGCTCAGGGTGCTGGGTGCTCATTGCTCGGTGTGCTCGGTGCTCAGTACTCAGGGTGCTGAGTGCTCAGTACTCAGGGTGCTGGGTGCTCAGTACTCAGGTTGCTGGTTGCTCAGTACTCAGGGTGCTGGGTGCTCAGTGCTCAGGGTGCTGGGTGCTCAGTGCTCGGGGTGCTGGGTGCTCAGGGCTGTGGTGCTGGGTGCTCAGTGCTCAGTGCTCAGGGTGCTGGGTGCTCAGTGCTCAGTGCTCAGGGTGCTGGGTGCTCAGTACTCAGGGTGCTGGGTGCTCAGTACTCAGGGTGCTGGGTGCTCAGTTCTCAGGCTGCTGGGTGCTCAGTACTCTGGGTGTTGGGTGCTCAGTACTCAGGGTGCTGGGTGCTCAGTGCTCGGGGTGCTGGGTGCTCAGTGCTCAGGGTGCTGGGTGCTCTGTGCTCAGGGTGCTGGGTGCTCAGTACTCAGGGTGCTGGGTGCTCAGTGCTCAGGGTGCTCGGTGCTCAGTACTCAAGGTGCTGGGTGCTCAGTGCTCAGGGTGCGGGGTGCTCAGTCCTCGGGGTGCACCATGCTCAGTGCTCAGCGTGCTGGGTGCTCAGTACTCAGGGTGCTCGGTGCTCAGTACTCAGGGTTCTCAGTGCTCAGGGTGCTGGGTGCTCAGTACTCAGGGTGCTTAGTGCTCAGTACTCGGGGTGCTGGGTGCTCAGTCCTCCGGGTGCTCAGTGCTCAGGGTGCTGGGTGCTCAGTCCTCCGGGTGCTCAGTGCTCAGGGTGCTGGGTGCTCATTGCTCGGTGTGCTCGGTGCTCAGTACTCAGGGTGCTGAGTGCTCAGTACTCAGGGTGCTGGGTGCTCAGTGCTCAGGGTGCTGGGTGCTCAGTGCTCAGGGTGCTGGGTGCTCAGGGCTGTGGTGCTGGGTGCTCAGTGCTCAGTGCTCAGGGTGCTGGGTGCTCAGTGCTCAGTGCTCAGGGTGCTGGTTGCTCAATACTCAGGGTGCTGGGTGCTCAGTACTCAGGGTGCTGGCTGCTCAGTGCTCAGGGTGCTCTGTGCTCAGTACTCTGGGTGCTGGGTGCTCAGTGCTCGGGGTGCTGCGTGCTCAGTGCTCAGGGAGCTGGGTGCTCAGTGCTCAGGGTGCTGGGTGCTCAGTACTCAGGGTGCTGGGTGCTCAGTGCTCGTTGTGCTCGGTGCTCAGTACTCAAGGTGCTGGGTGCTCAGTGCTCAGGGTGCTGGATGCTCAGTCCTCGGGGTGTTCCGTGCTCAGTGATCAGGGTGCTGGGTGCTCAGTACTCAGGGTGCTCGGTGCTCAGTACTCAGGGTTCTCAGTGCTCAGTACTCAGGGTGCTGGGTGCTCAGTGCTCCGGGTGCTGTGTGCTCAGTACTCAGTGTGCTTGGTGCTCAGAGCTCGGGGTGCTGGGTGCTCAGTGCTCAGGGTGATCGGTGCTCAGTACTCAGGGTGCTGGGTGCTCAGTGCTCAGGGTACTGGGTGCTCAGTCCTCAGGGTGCTCAGTGCTCAGGGTGCTGGGTGCTCAGTACTCGGGGTGCTCGGTGCTCAGTACTCAGGGTGCTGAGTGCTCAGTACTCAGGGTGCTGGGTGCTCAGTACTCATGGTGCTGGGTGCTCAGTACTCAGGGGGCTGGGTGCTCAGTGCTCAGGGTGCTGGGTCCTCAGTGCTCAGGGTGCTGGGTGCTCAGTGCTCGGGGTGCTGGGTGCTCAGTGCTCGGGGTGCTGGGTGGTCAGTGCTCAGTGCTCAGGGTACTGGGTGCTCAGTGCTCAGTGCTCAGGGTGCTGGGTGCTCAGTACTCAGGGTGCTGGGTGCTCAGTACTCAGGGTGCAGGGTGCTCAGTTCTCAGGATGCTGGGTGCTCAGTACTCTGGGTGTTGGGTGCTCAGTACTCAGGGTGCTGGGTGCTCAGTGCTCGGGGTGCTGGGTGCTCAGTGCTCAGGGTGCTGGGTGCTCAGTGCTCAGGGTGCTGGGTGCTCAGTACTCAGGGTGCTGGGTGCTCAGTGCTCGGGGTGCTGGGTGCTCAGTACTCAGGGTGCTGGGTGCTCAGTTCTCGGGGTGCTGGGTGCTCAGTACTCAGGGTGCTGGGTGCTCAGTGTCGGGGTGCTGGGTGCTCACTGCTCAGAGTGATCGGTGCTCAGTGCTCAGGGTGCTGGGTGCTCAGTCCTCCGGGTGCTCAGTGCTCAGGGTGCTGGGTGCTCATTGCTCGGTGTGCTCGGTGCTCAGTACTCAGGGTGCTGAGTGCTCAGTACTCAGGGTGCTGGGTGCTCAGTACTCAGGTTGCTGGTTGCTCAGTACTCAGGGTGCTGGGTGCTCAGTGCTCAGGGTGCTGGGTGCTCAGTGCTCGGGGTGCTGGGTGCTCAGGGCTGTGGTGCTGGGTGCTCAGTGCTCAGTGCTCAGGGTGCTGGGTGCTCAGTGCTCAGTGCTCAGGGTGCTGGGTGCTCAGTACTCAGGGTGCTGGGTGCTCAGTACTCAGGGTGCTGGGTGCTCAGTTCTCAGGCTGCTGGGTGCTCAGTACTCTGGGTGTTGGGTGCTCAGTACTCAGGGTGCTGGGTGCTCAGTGCTCGGGGTGCTGGGTGCTCAGTGCTCAGGGTGCTGGGTGCTCAGTGCTCAGGGTGCTGGGTGCTCAGTACTCAGGGTGCTGGGTGCACATTACTCAGGGTGCTTGGTGCTCAGTGCTCAGGGTGATGGGTGCTCAGTCCTCAGGGTGCTGGGTGCTCAGTACTCAGGGTGTTCGGTGCTTAGTACTCAGGGTGCTCAGTGCTCAGTACTCAGGGTGCTGGTTGCTCAGTGCTCGGGGTGCTCGGTGCTCAGTACTCAGGGTGCTGGGTGCTCAGTACTCAGGGTGCTGGGTGCTCCGTACTCAGGGTGCTGGGTGCTCAGTACTCAGGGTGCTGGGTGCTCAGTGCTCGGGGTGCTGGGTGCTCAGTACTCAGGGTGCTGGGTGCTCAGTTCTCGGGGTGCTGGGTGCTCAGTACTCAGGGTGCTGGGTGCTCAGTGTCGGGGTGCTGGGTGCTCACTGCTCAGAGTGATCGGTGCTCAGTGCTCAGGGTGCTGGGTGCTCAGTCCTCCGGGTGCTCAGTGCTCAGGGTGCTGGGTGCTCATTGCTCGGTGTGCTCGGTGCTCAGTACTCAGGGTGCTGAGTGCTCAGTACTCAGGGTGCTGGGTGCTCAGTACTCAGGTTGCTGGTTGCTCAGTACTCAGGGTGCTGGGTGCTCAGTGCTCAGGGTGCTGGGTGCTCAGTGCTCGGGGTGCTGGGTGCTCAGGGCTGTGGTGCTGGGTGCTCAGTGCTCAGTGCTCAGGGTGCTGGGTGCTCAGTGCTCAGTGCTCAGGGTGCTGGGTGCTCAGTACTCAGGGTGCTGGGTGCTCAGTACTCAGGGTGCTGGGTGCTCAGTTCTCAGGCTGCTGGGTGCTCAGTACTCTGGGTGTTGGGTGCTCAGTACTCAGGGTGCTGGGTGCTCAGTGCTCGGGGTGCTGGGTGCTCAGTGCTCAGGGTGCTGGGTGCTCAGTGCTCAGGGTGCTGGGTGCTCAGTACTCAGGGTGCTGGGTGCACATTACTCAGGGTGCTGGGTGCTCAGTGCTCAGGGTGATGGGTGCTCAGTCCTCAGGGTGCTGGGTGCTCAGTACTCAGGGTGTTCGGTGCTTAGTACTCAGGGTGCTCAGTGCTCAGTACTCAGGGTGCTGGTTGCTCAGTGCTCGGGGTGCTCGGTGCTCAGTACTCAGGGTGCTGGGTGCTCAGTACTCAGGGTGCTGGGTGCTCCGTACTCAGGGTGCTGGGTGCTCAGTACTCAGGGTGCTGGATGCTCAGTACTCAGGGTGCTGGGTGCTCAGTGCTCAGGGTGCTGGGTGCTCAGTACTCAGGGTGCTGGGTGCTCAGTACTCAGGGTGCTCGGTGCTCAGTACTCAGGGTGCTGGGTGCTCAGTGCTCAGGGTGCTGGGTGCTCAGTGCTCAGGGTGCTGGATGCTCAGTGCTCGGGGTGCTGGGTGCTCAGTGCTCGGGGTGCTGGGTGCTCAGTGCTCGGGGTGCTGGGTGCTCAGTGCTCAGGGTGCTGGGTGCTCAGTACTCAGGGTGCTGGGTGCTCATTACTCAGGGTCCTGGGTGCTCAGTGCTCAGGGTGCTGGGTGCTCAGTACTCAGGGTGCTGGGTGCTCAGTACTCAGGGTGCTGGGTGCTCAGTGCTCAGGGTGCTGGGTGCTCAGTACTCAGGGTGCTGGGTGCTCAGTACTCAGGGTGCTGGTGCTCTGTGCTCAGGGTGCTTTGTACTCAGTACTCAGGGTTCTGGGTGCTCATAACTCAGGGTGCTGGGTGCTCAGTGCTCAGGGTGCTGGGTGCTCAGTGCTCAGGGTGCTCAGTACTCAGGGTGCTGGGTGCTCAGTGCTCAGGGTGCTGGGTTCTCACTACTCAGGGTGCTGGGTGCTCAGTGCTCGGGGTGCTGGGTGCTCAGTGCTCAGGGTGATCGGTGCTCAGTACTCAGGGTGCTGGGTGCTCAGTGCTCAGGGTGCTGGGTGCTCAGTCCTCAGGGTGCTCAGTGCTCAGGGTGCTGGGTGCTCAGTGCTCGGGGTGCTCGGTGCTCAGTACTCAGGGTGCTGAGTGCTCAGTACTCAGGGTGCTGGGTGCTCAGTACTCATGGTGCTGGGTGCTCAGTACTCAGGGGGCTGGGTGCTCAGTGCTAAGGGTGCTGGGTGCTCAGTGCTCAGGGTGCTGGGTGCTCAGTGCTCGGGGTGCTGGGTGCTCAGTGCTCGGGGTGCTGGGTGGTCAGTGCTCAGTGCTCAAGGTGCTGGGTGCTCAGTGCTCAGTGCTCAGGGTGCTCGGTGCTCAGTACTCAGGGTGCTCGGTGCTCAGTACTCAGCGTGCTGGGTGCTCAGTACTCAGGGTGCTGGGTGCTCAGTACTCAGGGTGCTGGGTGCTCAGTGCTCAGGGTGCTGGGTGCTCAGTGCTCGGGGTGCTGGGTGCTCAGTACTCGGGGTGCTCAGTACGCAGGGTACTGGGTGCTCAGTACTCACTGTGCTGGGTGCTCAGAGCTCGGGATGCTCGGTGCTCAGTACTCGGGGTGCTGTGTGCTCAGTACTCGGGATGCTGGGTTCTCAGTGCTCAGGGTGCTGGGTGCTCAGTGCTCGGGGTGCTGGGTGCTCAGTGCTGAGGGTGCTGGCTGCTCAGTGCTCAGGGTGCTGGGTGCTCAGTACTCAGGGTGCTAGGTGCTCAGTACTCAGGGTGCTCAGTGCTCAGTACTCAGCGTGCTGGGTGCTCAGTGCTCAGGGTCCTCGGTGCTCAGTACTCAGGGTGTTCAATGCTCAGTACTCAGCGTGCTTTGTGCTCAGTGCTCAGGGTGCTGGGTGCTCAGTACTCAGGGTGCTGGGTGCTCAGTATTCAGGGTGCTGGGTGCTCAGTACTCAGGGTGCTGGGTGCTCAGTGCTCGGGGTGCTCGGTGATCAGTACTCAGGGTGCTGGGTGCTCAGTGCTCAGGGTGCTGAGTACTCAGTACTCAGGGTGCTGGGTGCTCAGTGCTCAGGGTGCTGGGTGCTCAGTGCTCAGGGTGCTGGGTGCTCAGTGCTCGGGGTGCTGGGTGCTCAGTGCTCGGGGTGCTGGGTGCTCAGTGCTCAGGGTGCTGGGTGCTCAGTACTCAGGGTGCTGGGTGCACATTACTCAGGGTGCTGGGTGCTCAGTGCTCAGGGTGATGGGTGCTCAGTCCTCAGGGTGCTGGGTGCTCAGTACTCAGGGTGTTCGGTGCTTAGTACTCAGGGTGCTCAGTGCTCAGTACTCAGGGTGCTGGTTGCTCAGTGCTCGGGGTGCTCGGTGCTCAGTACTCAGGGTGCTGGGTGCTCAGTACTCAGGGTGCTGGGTGCTCCGTACTCAGGGTGCTGGGTGCTCAGTACTCAGGGTGCTGGATGCTCAGTACTCAGGGTGCTGGGTGCTCAGTGCTCAGGGTGCTGGGTGCTCAGTACTCAGGGTGCTGGGTGCTCAGTACTCAGGGTGCTCGGTGCTCAGTACTCAGGGTGCTGGGTGCTCAGTGCTCAGGGTGCTTTGTCACTCAGTACTCAGGGTTCTGGGTGCTCAGTACTCAGGGTGCTGGGTGCTCAGTGCTCAGGGTGCTGGGTGCTCAGTGCTCAGGGTGCTGTGTGCTCAGTACTCAGGGTGCTGGGTGCTCAGGGTGATCGGTGCTCAGTACTCAGGGTGCTCAGTACTCAGGGTGCTGGGTGCTCAGTGCTCAGGGTGCTGGGTGCTCAGTACTCAGGGTGCTCAGTGCTCAGGGTGCTGGGTGCTCAGGGTGCTGGGTGCTCAGTGCTCGGGGTGCTGGGTGCTCAGTGCTCAGTGCTCAGGGTGCTGGGTGCTCAGTGCTCAGGGTGCTGTGTGCTCAGTGCTCAGTACTCAGCGTGCTGGGTGCTCAGTGCTCAGAGTGTTGGGTGCTCAGTACTCAGGGTGCTGGGTGCTCAGTGCTCAGTGCTCAGGGTGCTCAGTGCTCAGGGTGCTCAGTGCTCAGGGTGCTGGGTGCTCAGGGTGCTGGGTGCTCAGTGCTCGGGGTGCTGGGTGCTCATTGCTCAGTGCTCAGGGTGCTGGGTGCTCAGTGCTCAGTGCTCAGGGTGCTGGGTGTTCAGTACTCAGGGTGCTCGGTGCTCAGTGCTCAGGGTGCTAGGTGCTCAGTACTCAGGGTGCTGGGTGCTCAGTGCTCGGGGTGCTGGGTGCTCAGTGCTCAGGGTGATCAGTGCTCAGTACTCAGGGTGCTGGGTGCTCAGTGCTCAGGGTGCTGGGTGCTCAGTACTCAGGGTGCTGGGTGCTCAGTGCTCGGGGTGCTCGGTGCTCAGTACTCAAGGTGCTGGGTGCTCAGTTCTCAGGGTGCGGGGTGCTCAGTCCTCGGGGTGCTCCATGCTCAGTGCTCGGGGTGCTGGGTGCTCAGTGCTCGGGGTGCTGGGTGCTCAGTGCTCAGTACTCAGGGTGCTGGGTGCTCAGTGCTCAGGGTGCTGAGTGCTCAGTACTCAGCATGCTGGGTGCTCAGTACTCAGGGTGCTGGGGGCTCAGTACTCAGGGTGCTGGGGGCTCAGTACTCAGGGTGCTGGGTGCTCAGTGCTCGGGTTGCTCGGTGATCAGTACTCAGGGTGCTGGGTGCTCAGTGCTCGGGGTGCTGGGTGCTCAGTGCTCAGGGTGCTGAGTACTCAGTACTCAGGGTGCTGGGTGCTCAGGGCTCAGGGTGCTGGGTGCTCAGTGCTCAGGGTGCTGGGTGCTCAGTGCTCGGGGTGCTGGGTGCTCAGTGCTCGGGGTGCTGGGTGCTCAGTGCTCGGGGTGCTGGGTGCTCAGTGCTCAGGGTGCTGGGTGCTCAGTACTCAGTGTGCTGGGTGCTCATTACTCAGGGTGCTGGGTGCTCAGTGCTCAGGGTGCTGGGTGCTCAGTCCTCAGGGTGCTGGGTGCTCAGTACTCAGGGTGTTCGGTGTTTAGTACTCAGGGTGCTCAGTGCTCAGTACTCAGGGTGCTGGTTGCTCAGTGCTCGGGGTGCTCGGTGCTCAGTACTCAGGGTGCTGGGTGCTCAGTGCTCAGGGTGCTGGGTGCTCAGTACTCAGGGTGCTGGGTGCTCAGTACTCAGGGTGCTGGGTGCTCAGTACTCAGGGTGCTGGGTGCTCAGTGCTCAGGGTGCTGGGTGCTCAGTACTCAGGGTGCTGGGTGCTCAGTGCTCAGTACTCAGCGTGCTGGGTGATCAGTGCTCAGAGTGTTGGGTGCTCAGTACTCAGGGTGCTGGGTGCTCAGTGCTCAGGGTGCTCAGTGCTCAGGGTGCTCAGTGCTCAGGGTGCTCAGTGCTCAGGGTGCTGGGTGCTCAGGGTGCTGGGTGCTCTGTGCTCGGGTTGCTGGGTGCTCAGTGCTCAGTGCTCAGGGTGCTGGGTGCTCAGTGCTGAGTGCTCAGGGTGCTTGGTGTTCAGTACTCAGGGTGCTCGGTGCTCAGTGCTCAGGGTGCTGGGTGCTCAGTACTCAGGGTGCTGGGTGCTCAGTGCTCGGGGTGCTGGGTGCTCAGTGCTCAGGGTGATCAGTGCTCAGTACTCAGTGTGCTGGGTGCTCAGTGCTCTGGGTGCTGGGTGCTCAGTCCTCAGGGTGCTCAGTACTCAGGATGCTCGGTGCTCAGTGCTCAGTACTCAGGGTGCTCAGTACTCAGGGTGCTGGGTGCTCAGTGCTCGGGGTGCTGGGTGCTCAGTACTCAGGGTGCTGGGTGCTCAGTACTCGGGGTGCTGGGTGCTCAGTACTCAGGGTGCTGGGTGCTCAGTGCTCGGGGTGCTGGGTGCTCACTGCTCAGAGTGATTGGTGCTCAGTGCTCAGGGTGCTGGGTGCTCAGTCCTCCGGGTGCCCAGTGCTCAGGGTGCTGGGTGCTCATTGCTCGGTGTGCTCGGTGCTCAGTACTCAGGGTGCTGAGTGCTCAGTACTCAGGGTGCTGGGTGCTCAGTACTCAGGTTGCTGGTTGCTCAGTACTCAGGGTGCTGGGTGCTCAGTGCTCAGGGTGCTGGGTGCTCAGTGCTCGGGGTGCTGGGTGCTCAGGGCTGTGGTGCTGGGTGCTCAGTGCTCAGTGCTCAGGGTGCTGGGTGCTCAGTGCTCAGGGTGCTGGGTGCTCAGTTCTCAGGCTGCTGGGTGCTCAGTACTCTGGGTGTTGGGTGCTCAGTACTCAGGGTGCTGGGTGCTCAGTGCTCGGGGTGCTGGGTGCTCAGTGCTCAGGGTGCTGGGTGCTCTGTGCTCAGGGTGCTGGGTGCTCAGTACTCAGGGTGCTGGGTGCTCAGTGCTCGGGGTGCTCGGTGCTCAGTACTCAAGGTGCTGGGTGCTCAGTGCTCAGGGTGCGGGGTGCTCAGTCCTCGGGGTGCACCATTCTCAGTGCTCAGCGTGCTGGGTGCTCAGTACTCAGGGTGCTCGGTGCTCAGTACTCAGGGTTCTCAGTGCTCAGGGTGCTGGGTGCTCAGTACTCAGGGTGCTTAGTGCTCAGTACTCGGGGTGCTGGGTGCTCAGTCCTCCGGGTGCTCAGTGCTCAGGGTGCTGGGTGCTCAGTCCTCCGGGTGCTCAGTGCTCAGGGTGCTGGGTGCTCATTGCTCGGTGTGCTCGGTGCTCAGTACTCAGGGTGCTGAGTGCTCAGTACTCAGGGTGCTGGGTGCTCAGTGCTCAGGGTGCTGGGTGCTCAGTGCTCAGGGTGCTGGGTGCTCAGGGCTGTGGTGCTGGGTGCTCAGTGCTCAGTGCTCAGGGTGCTGGGTGCTCAGGGCTGTGGTGCTGGGTGCTCAGTGCTCAGTGCTCAGGGTGCTGTGTGCTCAGTGCTCAGTGCTCAGGGTGCTGGTTGCTCAATACTCAGGGTGCTGGGTGCTCAGTACACAGGGTGCTGGCTGCTCAGTGCTCAGGGTGCTCTGTGCTCAGTACTCTGGGTGCTGGGTGCTCAGTGCTCGGGGTGCTGCGTGCTCAGTGCTCAGGGAGCTGGGTGCTCAGTGCTCAGGGTGCTGGGTGCTCAGTACTCAGGGTGCTGGGTGCTCAGTGCTCGTTGTGCTCGGTGCTCAGTACTCAAGGTGCTGGGTGCTCAGTGCTCAGGGTGCTGGATGCTCAGTCCTCGGGGTGTTCCGTGCTCAGTGATCAGGGTGCTGGGTGCTCAGTACTCAGGGTGCTCGGTGCTCAGTACTCAGGGTTCTCAGTGCTCAGTACTCAGGGTGCTGGGTGCTCAGTGCTCAGGGTGCTGTGTGCTCAGTACTCAGTGTGCTTGGTGCTCAGAGCTCGGGGTGCTGGGTGCTCAGTGCTCAGGGTGATCGGTGCTCAGTACTCAGGGTGCTGGGTGCTCAGTGCTCAGGGTACTGGGTGCTCAGTCCTCAGGGTGCTCAGTGCTCAGGGTGCTGGGTGCTCAGTACTCGGGGTGCTCGGTGCTCAGTACTCAGGGTGCTGAGTGCTCAGTACTCAGGGTGCTGGGTGCTCAGTACTCATGGTGCTGGGTGCTCAGTACTCAGGGGGCTGGGTGCTCAGTGCTCAGGGTGCTGGGTGCTCACTGCTCAGGGTGCTGGGTGCTCAGTGCTCGGGGTGCTGGGTGCTCAGTGCTCGGGGTGCTGGGTGGTCAGTGCTCAGTGCTCAGGGTACTGGGTGCTCAGTGCTCAGTGCTCAGGGTGCTGGGTGCTCAGTACTCAGGGTGCTGGGTGCTCAGTACTCAGGGTGCTGGGTGCTCAGTTCTCAGGCTGCTGGGTGCTCAGTACTCTGGGTGTTGGGTGCTCAGTACTCAGGGTGCTGGGTGCTCAGTGCTCGGGGTGCTGGGTGCTCAGTGCTCAGGGTGCTGGGTGCTCAGTGCTCAGGGTGCTGGGTGCTCAGTACTCAGGGTGCTGGGTGCTCAGTGCTCGGGGTGCTGGGTGCTCAGTTCTCAGGGTGCTGGGTGCTCAGTTCTCGGGGTGCTGGGTGCTCAGTACTCAGGGTGCTGGGTGCTCAGTGCTCGGGGTGCTGGGTGCTCACTGCTCAGAGTGATCGGTGCTCAGTGCTCAGGGTGCTGGGTGCTCAGTCCTCCGGGTGCTCAGTGCTCAGGGTGCTGGGTGCTCATTGCTCGGTGTGCTCGGTGCTCAGTACTCAGGGTGCTGAGTGCTCAGTACTCAGGGTGCTGGGTGCTCAGTACTCAGGTTGCTGGTTGCTCAGTACTCAGGGTGCTGGGTGCTCAGTGCTCAGGGTGCTGGGTGCTCAGTGCTCGGGGTGCTGGGTGCTCAGGGCTGTGGTGCTGGGTGCTCAGTGCTCAGTGCTCAGGGTGCTGGGTGCTCAGTGCTCAGTGCTCAGGGTGCTGGGTGCTCAGTACTCAGGGTGCTGGGTGCTCAGTACTCAGGTTGCTGGGTGCTCAGTTCTCAGGCTGCTGGGTGCTCAGTACTCTGGGTGTTGGGTGCTCAGTACTCAGGGTGCTGGGTGCTCAGTGCTCGGGGTGCTGGGTGCTCAGTGCTCAGGGTGCTGGGTGCTCAGTGCTCAGGGTGCTGGATGCTCAGTACTCAGGGTGCTGGGTGCTCAGTGCTCGGGGTGCTCGGTGCTCAGTACTCAAGGTGCTGGGTGCTCAGTGCTCAGGGTGCGGGGTGCTCAGTCCTCCGGGTGCTCCATGCTCAGTGCTCAGCGTGCTGGGTGCTCAGTACTCAGGGTGCTCGGTGCTCAGTACTCAGGGTTCTCAGTGCTCAGGGTGCTGGGTGCTCAGTACTCAGGGTGCTCAGTGCTCAGTACTCGGGGTGCTGGGTGCTCAGTACTCAGGGTGCTCAGTGCTCATTACTCGGGGTGCTGGGTGCTCAGTGCTCAGTGTGCTCAGTGCTCAGTCCTCGGGGTGCTGGGTGCTCAGTGCTCGGGGCGCTGGGTGCTCAGTGCTCGGGGTGCTGGGTGCTCAGTACTCAGGGTGCTGTGTGCTCAGTGCTCAGTACTCAGCGTCCTGGGTGATCAGTGCTCAGAGTGTTGGGTGCTCAGTACTCAGGGTGCTGGGTGCTCAGTGCTCAGGGTGCTCAGTGCTCAGGGTTCTCAGTGCTCAGGGTGCTGGGTGCTCAGTACTCAGGGTGCTTAGTGCTCAGTACTCGGGGTGCTGGGTGCTCAGTCCTCCGGGTGCTCAGTGCTCAGGGTGCTGGGTGCTCAGTCCTCCGGGTGCTCAGTGCTCAGGGTGCTGGGTGCTCATTGCTCGGTGTGCTCGGTGCTCAGTACTCAGGGTGCTGAGTGCTCAGTACTCAGGGTGCTGGGTGCTCAGTGCTCAGGGTGCTGGGTGCTCAGTGCTCAGGGTGCTGGGTGCTCAGGGCTGTGGTGCTGGGTGCTCAGTGCTCAGTGCTCAGGGTGCTGGGTGCTCAGGGCTGTGGTGCTGGGTGCTCAGTGCTCAGTGCTCAGGGTGCTGTGTGCTCAGTGCTCAGTGCTCAGGGTGCTGGGTGCTCAGTACTCAGGGTGCTGGGTGCTCAGTGCTCGGGGTGCTGGGTGCTCAGTTCTGAGGGTGCTGGGTGCTCAGTTCTCGGGGTGCTGGGTGCTCAGTACTCAGGGTGCTGGGTGCTCAGTGCTCGGGGTGCTGGGTGCTCACTGCTCAGAGTGATCGGTGCTCAGTGCTCAGGGTGCTGGGTGCTCAGTCCTCCGGGTGCTCAGTGCTCAGGGTGCTGGGTGCTCATTGCTCGGTGTGCTCGGTGCTCAGTACTCAGGGTGCTGAGTGCTCAGTACTCAGGGTGCTGGGTGCTCAGTACTCAGGTTGCTGGTTGCTCAGTACTCAGGGTGCTGGGTGCTCAGTGCTCAGGGTGCTGGGTGCTCAGTGCTCGGGGTGTTGGGTGCTCAGGGCTGTGGTGCTGGGTGCTCAGTGCTCAGTGCTCAGGGTGCTGGGTGCTCAGTGCTCAGTGCTCAGGGTGCTGGGTGCTCAGTACTCAGGGTGCTGGGTGCTCAGTACTCAGGGTGCTGGGTGCTCAGTTCTCAGGCTGCTGGGTGCTCAGTACTCTGGGTGTTGGGTGCTCAGTACTCAGGGTGCTGGGTGCTCAGTGCTCGGGGTGCTGGGTGCTCAGTGCTCAGGGTGCTGGGTGCTCAGTGCTCAGGGTGCTGGGTGCTCAGTACTCAGGGTGCTGGGTGCTCAGTGCTCGGGGTGCTCGGTGCTCAGTACTCAAGGTGCTGGGTGCTCAGTGCTCAGGGTGCGGGGTGCTCAGTCCTCGGGGTGCTCCATGCTCAGTGCTCAGCGTGCTGGGTGCTCAGTACTCAGGGTGCTCGGTGCTCAGTACTCAGGGTTCTCAGTGCTCAGGGTGCTGGGTGCTCAGTACTCAGGGTGCTCAGTGCTCAGTACTCGGGGTGCTGGGTGCTCAGTACTCAGGGTGCTCAGTGCTCATTACTCGGGGTGCTGGGTGCTCAGTGCTCAGTGTGCTCAGTGCTCAGTCCTCGGGGTGCTGGGTGCTCAGTGCTCGGGGCGCTGGGTGCTCAGTGCTCGGGGTGCTGGGTGCTCAGTACTCAGGGTGCTGTGTGCTCAGTGCTCAGTACTCAGCGTCCTGGGTGATCAGTGCTCAGAGTGTTGGGTGCTCAGTACTCAGGGTGCTGGGTGCTCAGTGCTCAGGGTGCTCAGTGCTCAGGGTTCTCAGTGCTCAGGGTGCTGGGTGCTCAGTACTCAGGGTGCTTAGTGCTCAGTACTCGGGGTGCTGGGTGCTCAGTCCTCCGGGTGCTCAGTGCTCAGGGTGCTGGGTGCTCAGTCCTCCGGGTGCTCAGTGCTCAGGGTGCTGGGTGCTCATTGCTCGGTGTGCTCGGTGCTCAGTACTCAGGGTGCTGAGTGCTCAGTACTCAGGGTGCTGGGTGCTCAGTGCTCAGGGTGCTGGGTGCTCAGTGCTCAGGGTGCTGGGTGCTCAGGGCTGTGGTGCTGGGTGCTCAGTGCTCAGTGCTCAGGGTGCTGGGTGCTCAGGGCTGTGGTGCTGGGTGCTCAGTGCTCAGTGCTCAGGGTGCTGTGTGCTCAGTGCTCAGTGCTCAGGGTGCTGGTTGCTCAATACTCAGGGTGCTGGGTGCTCAGTACACAGGGTGCTGGCTGCTCAGTGCTCAGGGTGCTCTGTGCTTAGTACTCTGGGTGCTGGGTGCTCAGTGCTCGGGGTGCTGCGTGCTCAGTGCTCAGGGAGCTGGGTGCTCAGTGCTCAGGGTGCTGGGTGCTCAGTACTCAGGGTGCTGGGTGCTCAGTGCTCGTTGTGCTCGGTGCTCAGTACTCAAGGTGCTGGGTGCTCAGTGCTCAGGGTGCTGGATGCTCAGTCCTCGGGGTGTTCCGTGCTCAGTGATCAGGGTGCTGGGTGCTCAGTACTCAGGGTGCTCGGTGCTCAGTACTCAGGGTTCTCAGTGCTCAGTACTCAGGGTGCTGGGTGCTCAGTGCTCAGGGTGCTGTGTGCTCAGTACTCAGTGTGCTTGGTGCTCAGAGCTCGGGGTGCTGGGTGCTCAGTGCTCAGGGTGATCGGTGCTCAGTACTCAGGGTGCTGGGTGCTCAGTGCTCAGGGTACTGGGTGCTCAGTCCTCAGGGTGCTCAGTGCTCAGGGTGCTGGGTGCTCAGTACTCGGGGTGCTCGGTGCTCAGTACTCAGGGTGCTGAGTGCTCAGTACTCAGGGTGCTGGGTGCTCAGTACTCATGGTGCTGGGTGCTCAGTACTCAGGGGGCTGGGTGCTCAGTGCTCAGGGTGCTGGGTGCTCACTGCTCAGGGTGCTGGGTGCTCAGTGCTCGGGGTGCTGGGTGCTCAGTGCTCGGGGTGCTGGGTGGTCAGTGCTCAGTGCTCAGGGTACTGGGTGCTCAGTGCTCAGTGCTCAGGGTGCTGGGTGCTCAGTACTCAGGGTGCTGGGTGCTCAGTACTCAGGGTGCTGGGTGCTCAGTTCTCAGGCTGCTGGGTGCTCAGTACTCTGGGTGTTGGGTGCTCAGTACTCAGGGTGCTGGGTGCTCAGTGCTCGGGGTGCTGGGTGCTCAGTGCTCAGGGTGCTGGGTGCTCAGTGCTCAGGGTGCTGGGTGCTCAGTACTCAGGGTGCTGGGTGCTCAGTGCTCGGGGTGCTGGGTGCTCAGTTCTCAGGGTGCTGGGTGCTCAGTTCTCGGGGTGCTGGGTGCTCAGTACTCAGGGTGCTGGGTGCTCAGTGCTCGGGGTGCTGGGTGCTCACTGCTCAGAGTGATCGGTGCTCAGTGCTCAGGGTGCTGGGTGCTCAGTCCTCCGGGTGCTCAGTGCTCAGGGTGCTGGGTGCTCATTGCTCGGTGTGCTCGGTGCTCAGTACTCAGGGTGCTGAGTGCTCAGTACTCAGGGTGCTGGGTGCTCAGTACTCAGGTTGCTGGTTGCTCAGTACTCAGGGTGCTGGGTGCTCAGTGCTCAGGGTGCTGGGTGCTCAGTGCTCGGGGTGCTGGGTGATCAGGGCTGTGGTGCTGGGTGCTCAGTGCTCAGTGCTCAGGGTGCTGGGTGCTCAGTGCTCAGTGCTCAGGGTGCTGGGTGCTCAGTACTCAGGGTGCTGGGTGCTCAGTACTCAGGGTGCTGGGTGCTCAGTTCTCAGGCTGCTGGGTGCTCAGTACTCTGGGTGTTGGGTGCTCAGTACTCAGGGTGCTGGGTGCTCAGTGCTCGGGGTGCTGGGTGCTCAGTGCTCAGGGTGCTGGGTGCTCAGTGCTCGGGGTGCTGGGTGCTCAGTACTCAGGGTGCTGGGTGCTCAGTGCTCGGGGTGCTCGGTGCTCAGTACTCAAGGTGCTGGGTGCTCAGTGCTCAGGGTGCGGGTTGCTCAGTCCTCGGGGTGCTCCATGCTCAGTGCTCAGCGTGCTGGGTGCTCAGTACTCAGGGTGCTCGGTGCTCAGTACTCAGGGTTCTCAGTGCTCAGGGTGCTGGGTGCTCAGTACTCAGGGTGCTCAGTGCTCAGTACTCGGGGTGCTGGGTGCTCAGTACTCAGGGTGCTCAGTGCTCATTACTCGGGGTGCTGGGTGCTCAGTGCTCAGTGTGCTCAGTGCTCAGTCCTCGGGGTGCTGGGTGCTCAGTGCTCGGGGCGCTGGGTGCTCAGTGCTCGGGGTGCTGGGTGCTCAGTACTCAGGGTGCTGTGTGCTCAGTGCTCAGTACTCAGCGTCCTGGGTGATTAGTGCTCAGAGTGTTGGGTGCTCAGTACTCAGGGTGCTGGGTGCTCAGTGCTCAGGGTGCTCAGTGCTCAGGGTGCTCAGTGCTCAGGGTGCTGGGTGCTCAGGGTGCTGGGTGCTCTGTGCTCGGGTTGCTGGGTGCTCAGTGCTCAGTGCTCAGGGTGCTGGGTGCTCAGTGCTGAGTGCTCAGGGTGCTGGGTGTTCAGTACTCAGGGTGCTCGGTGCTCAGTGCTCAGGGTGCTGGGTGCTCAGTACTCAGGGTGCTGGGTGCTCAGTGCTCGGGGTGCTGGGTGCTCAGTGCTCAGGGTGCTGAGTGCTCAGTACTCAGGGTGCTGGGTGCTCAGTGCTCAGGGTGCTGGGTGCTCAGTGCTCGGGGTGCTCGGTGCTCAGTACTCAAGGTGCTGGGTGCTCAGTGCTCAGGGTGCGGGATGCTCAGTCCTCGGGGTGCACCATGCTCAGTGCTCAGCGTGCTGGGTGCTCAGTACTCAGGGTGCTCGGTGCTCAGTACTCTTGGTGTTGGGTGCTCAGTACTCAGGGTGCTGGGTGCTCAGTGCTCGGGGTGCTGGGTGCTCAGGGCTCAGGGTGCTGGGTGCTCTGTGCTCAGGGTGCTGGGTGCTCAGTACTCAGGGTGCTGGGTGCTCAGTGCTCGGGGTGCTCGGTGCTCAGTACTCAAGGTGCTGGGTGCTCAGTGCTCAGGGTGCGGGATGCTCAGTCCTCGGGGTGCACCATGCTCAGTGCTCAGCGTGCTGGGTGCTCAGTACTCAGGGTGCTCGGTGCTCAGTACTCAGGGTTCTCAGTGCTCAGGGTGCTTGGTGCTCAGTACTCAGGGTGCTCAGTGCTCAGTACTCGGGGTGCTGGGTGCTCAGTCCTCCGGGTGCTCAGTGCTCAGGGTGCTGTGTGCTCAGTCCTCCGGGTGCTCAGTGCTCAGGGTGCTGGGTGCTCATTGCTCGGTGTGCTCGGTGCTCAGTACTCAGGGTGCTGAGTGCTCAGTACTCAGGGTGCTGGGTGCTCAGTGCTCAGGGTGCTGGGTGCTCAGTGCTCGGGGTGCTGGGTGCTAAGGGCTGTGGTGCTGGGTGCTCAGTGCTCAGTGCTCAGGGTGCTGGGTGCTCAGTGCTCAGTGCTCAGGGTGCTGGTTGCTCAATACTCAGGGTGCTGGGTGCTCAGTACTCAGGGTGCTGGCTGCTCAGTGCTCAGGGTGCTCTGTGCTCAGTACTCTGGGTGCTGGGTGCTCAGTGCTCGGGGTGCTGCGTGCTCAGTGCTCAGGGAGCTGGGTGCTCAGTGCTCAGGGTGCTGGGTGCTCAGTACTCAGGGTGCTGGTTGCTCAGTGCTCGTTGTGCTCGGTGCTCAGTACTCAAGGTGCTGGGTGCTCAGTGCTCAGGGTGCTGGATGCTCAGTCCTCGGGGTGTTCCGTGCTCAGTGATCAGGGTGCTGGGTGCTCAGTACTCAGGGTGCTCGGTGCTCAGTACTCAGGGTTCTCAGTGCTCAGTACTCAGGGTGCTGGGTGCTCAGTGCTCAGGGTGCTGTGTGCTCAGTACTCAGTGTGCTTGGTGCTCAGAGCTCGGGGTGCTGGGTGCTCAGTGCTCAGGGTGATCGGTGCTCAGTACTCAGGGTGCTGGGTGCTCAGTGCTCAGGGTACTGGGTGCTCAGTCCTCAGGGTGCTCAGTGCTCAGGGTGCTGGGTGCTCAGTACTCAGGGTGCTCGGTGCTCAGTACTCAGGGTGCTGAGTGCTCAGTACTCAGGGTGCTGGGTGCTCAGTACTCATGGTGCTGGGTGCTCAGTACTCAGGGGGCTGGGTGCTCAGTGCTCAGGGTGCTGGGTGCTCAGTGCTCAGGGTGCTGGGTGCTCAGTGCTTGGGGTGCTGGGTGCTCAGTGCTCGGGGTGCTGGGTGGTCAGTGCTCAGTGCTCAGGGTACTGGGTGCTCAGTGCTCAGTTCTCAGGCTGCTGGGTGCTCAGTACTCTGGGTGTTGGGTGCTCAGTACTCAGGGTGCTGGGTGCTCAGTGCTAGGGGTGCTGGGTGGTCAGTGCTCAGGGTGCTGGGTGCTCAGTGCTCAGGGTGCTGGGTGATCAGTACTCAGGGTGCTGGGTGCTCAGTGCTCGGGGTGCTGGGTGCTCAGTACTCAGGGTGCTGGGTGCTCAGTTCTCGGGGTGCTGGGTGCTCAGTACTCAGGGTGCTGGGTGCTCAGTGCTCGGGGTGCTGGGTGCTCACTGCTCAGAGTGATCGGTGCTCAGTGCTCAGGGTGCTGGGTGCTCAGTCCTCCGGGTGCTCAGTGCTCAGGGTGCTGGATGCTCATTGCTCGGTGTGCTCGGTGCTCAGTACTCAGGGTGCTGAGTGCTCAGTACTCAGGGTGCTGGGTGCTCAGTACTCAGGTTGCTGGTTGCTCAGTACTCAGGGTGCTGGGTGCTCAGTGCTCAGGGTGCTGGGTGCTCAGTGCTCGGGGTGCTGGGTGCTCAGGGCTGTGGTGCTGGGTGCTCAGTGCTCAGTGCTCAGGGTGCTGGGTGCTCAGTGCTCAGTGCTCAGGGTGCAGGGTGCTCAGTACTCAGGGTGCTGGGTGCTCAGTACTCAGGGTGCTGGGTGCTCAGTTCTCAGGCTGCTGGGTGCTCAGTACTCTGGGTGTTGGGTGCTCAGTACTCAGGGTGCTGGGTGCTCAGTGCTCGGTGTGCTGGGTGCTCAGTGCTCAGGGTGCTGGCTGCTCAGTGCTCAGGGTGCTGGGTGCTCAGTACTCAGGGTGCTGGGTGCTCAGTGCTCGGGGTGCTCGGTGCTCTGTACTCAAGGTGCTGGGTGCTCAGTGCTCAGGGTGCGGGGTGCTCAGTCCTCGGGGTGCTCCATGCTCAGTGCTCTGCGTGCTGGGTGCTCAGTACTCAGGGTGCTCGGTGCTCAGTACTCAGGGTTCTCAGTGCTCAGGGTGCTGGGTGCTCAGTACTCAGGGTGCTCAGTGCTCAGTACTCGGGGTGCTGGGTGCTCAGTACTCAGGGTGCTCAGTGCTCATTACTCGGGGTGCTGGGTGCTCAGTGCTCAGTGTGCTCAGTGCTCAGTCCTCGGGGTGCTGGGTGCTCAGTGCTCGGGGCGCTGGGTGCTCAGTGCTCGGGGTGCTGGGTGCTCAGTACTCAGGGTGCTGTGTGCTCAGTGCTCAGTACTCAGCGTCCTGGGTGATCAGTGCTCAGAGTGTTGGGTGCTCAGTACTCAGGGTGCTGGGTGCTCAGTGCTGAGGGTGATCAGTGCTCAGTACTCAGTGTGCTGGGTGCTCAGTGCTCGGGTTGCTGGGTGCTCAGTGCTCAGTGCTCAGGGTGCTGGGTGCTCAGTGCTGAGTGCTCAGGGTGCTGGGTGTTCAGTACTCAGGGTGCTCGGTGCTCAGTGCTCAGGGTGCTGGGTGCTCAGTACTCAGGGTGCTGGGTGCTCAGTGCTCAGGGTGCTGGGTGCTCAGTGCTGAGGGTGATCAGTGCTCAGTACTCAGTGTGCTGGGTGCTCAGTGCTCTGGGTGCTGGGTGCTCAGTCCTCAGGGTGCTCAGTACTCAGGATGCTCGGTGCTCAGTGCTCAGTACTCAGGGTGCTCAGTACTCAGGGTGCTGGGTGCTCAGTGCTCGGGGTGCTGGGTGCTCAGTACTCAGGGTGCTGGGTGCTCAGTAATCGGGGTGCTGGGTGCTCATTACTCAGGCTGCTGGGTGCTCAGTGCTCGGTGTGCTGGGTGCTCACTGCTCAGAGTGATCGGTGCTCAGTGCTCAGGGTGCTGGGTGCTCAGTCCTCCGGGTGCTCAGTGCTCAGGGTGCTGGGTGCTCATTGCTCGGTGTGCTCGGTGCTCAGTACTCAGGGTGCTGTGTGCTCAGTACTCAGGGTGCTCTGTGCTCAGTACTCAGGTTGCTGGTTGCTCAGTACTCAGGGTGCTGGGTGCTCAGTGTTCAGGGTGCTGGGTGCTCAGTGCTCGGGGTGCTGGGTGCTCAGGGCTGTGGTGCTGGGTGCTCAGTGCTCAGTGCTCAGGGTGCTGGGTGCTCAGTGCTCAGTGCTCAGGGTGCTGGTTGCTCAATACTCAGGGTGCTGGGTGCTCAGTACTCAGGGTGCTGGATGCTCAGTGCTCAGGGTACTCTGTGCTCAGTACTCTGGGTGCTGGGTGCTCAGTGCTCGGGGTGCTGCGTGCTCAGTGCTCAGGGACCTGGGTGCTCAGTGCTCAGGGTGCTGGGTGCTCAGTACTCAGGGTGCTGGGTGCTCAGTGCTCGTTGTGCTCGGTGCTCAGTACTCAAGGTGCTGGGTGCTCAGTGCTCAGGGTGCTGGGTGCTCATTCCTCGGGGTGCTCCGTGCTCAGTGATCAGGGTGCTGGGTGCTCAGTACTCAGGGTGCTCGGTGCTCAGTACTCAGGGTTCTCAGTGCTCAGTACTCAGGCTGCTGGGTGCTCAGTGCTCAGGGTGCTGGGTGCTCAGTACTCAGGGTGCTCAGTGCTCAGTACTCGGGGTGCTTGGTGCTCAGTACTCAGGGTGCTCAGTGCTCAGTACTCAGGGTGCTGGGTGCTCAGTGCTCAGGGTGCTCAGTGCTCAGTGCTCGGTGTGCTGGGTGCTCAGTACTCGGGGCGCTGGGTGCTCAGTGCTCGGGGTGCTGGGTGCTCAGTACTCGGGGTGCTGGGTGCTCAGTGCTCAGGGTGCTCAGTGCTCAGTACTCTGTGCTCAGGGTGCTCAGTGCTCAGTGCTCAGGGTGCTGGGTGTTCAGTACTCAGGGTGCTGGGTGCTCAGTACTCAGGGTGCTGGGTGCTCAGTGCTCAGGGCGCTGGGAGCTCAGTACTCTGGGTGTTGGGTGCTCAGTACTCAGGGTGCTGGGTGCTCCGTGCTCAGGGTGCTGGGTGCTCAGTGCTCAGGGTTCTGGGTGCTCAGTGCTCAGGGTGCTGGGTGCTCAGTACTCAGGGTGCTGGGTGCTTAGTGCTCGAGGTGCTCGGTGCTCAGTACTCAAGGTGCTGGGTGCTCAGTGCTCAGGGTGCTGGGTGCTCAGTGCTCGGTGTGCTGGGTGCTGAGTGCTCAGGGTGCTGGGTACTCAGTGCTCGGGGTGTTCGGTGCTCAGTGCTCAGGGTGCTGGGTGCTCAGTACTCAGGGTGCTGGGTGCTTAGTACTCAGGGTGCTCAGTGCTCAGTACACAGGGTGCTTGGTGCTCAGTGCTCGGGGTGCTGGGTGCTCAGTGCTCAGTACTCAGGGTGCTGGGTGCTCAGTGCTCGTGGTGCTGGGTGCTCAGTACTCAGGGTGCTCAGTGCTCAGTACACAGGGTGCTGGGTGCTCAGTGCTCGGGGTGCTGGGTGCTCAGTGCTCAGTACTCAGGGTGCTGGGTGCTCAGTGTTCGGGGTGCTGGGTGCTCAGTGCTCAGGGTGCTGGGTGCTCAGTGCTCAGGGTGCTGGGTGCTCAGTACTCAGGGTGCTGGGTGCTCAGTGCTCGGGGTGCTCGGTGCTCAGTACTCAAGGTGCTGGGTGCTCAGTGCTCAGGGTGCGGGGTGCTCAGTCCTCGGGGTGCTCCATGCTCAGTGCTCAGCGTGCTGGGTGCTCAGTACTCAGGGTGCTCGGTGCTCAGTACTCAGGGTTCTCAGTGCTCAGGGTGCTGGGTGCTCAGTACTCAGGGTGCTCAGTGCTCAGTACTCGGGGTGCTGGGTGCTCAGTACTCAGGGTGCTCAGTGCTCATTACTCGGGGTGCTGGGTGCTCAGTGCTCAGTGTGCTCAGTGCTCAGTCCTCGGGGTGCTGGGTGCTCAGTGCTCGGGGCGCTGGTTGCTCAGTGCTCGGGGTGCTGGGTGCTCAGTACTCAGGGTGCTGTGTGCTCGGTGCTCAGTACTCAGCGACCTGGGTGATCAGTGCTCAGAGTGTTGGGTGCTCAGTACTCAGGGTGCTGGGTGCTCAGTGCTCAGGGTGCTCAGTGCTCAGGGTGCTCAGTGCTCAGGGTGCTGGGTGCTCAGGGTGCTGGGTGCTCTGTGCTCGGGTTGCTGAGTGCTCAGTGCTCAGTGCTCAGGGTGCTGGTTGCTCAGTGCTGAGTGCTCAGGGTGCTGGGTGTTCAGTACTCAGGGTGCTCGGTGCTCAGTGCTCAGGGTGCTGGGTGCTCAGTACTCAGGGTGCTGGGTGCTCAGTGCTCGGGGTGCTGGGTGCTCAGTGCTCAGGGTGCTGAGTGCTCAGTACTCAGGGTGCTGGGTGCTCAGTGCTCAGGGTGCTGGGTGCTCAGTACTCAGGGTGCTGGGTGCTCAGTACTCAGGGTGCTGGGTGCTCAGTTCTCAGGCTGCTGGGTGCTCAGTACTCTTGGTGTTGGGTGCTCAGTACTCAGGGTGCTGGGTGCTCAGTGCTCGGGGTGCTGGGTGCTCAGTGCTCAGGGTGCTGGGTGCTCTGTGCTCAGGGTGCTGGGTGCTCAGTACTCAGGGTGCTGGGTGCTCAGTGCTCGGGGTGCTCGGTGCTCAGTACTCAAGGTGCTGGGTGCTCAGTGCTCAGGGTGCGGGGTGCTCAGTCCTCGGGGTGCACCATGCTCAGTGCTCAGCGTGCTGGGTGCTCAGTACTCAGGGTGCTCGGTGCTCAGTACTCAGGGTTCTCAGTGCTCAGGGTGCTGGGTGCTCAGTACTCAGGGTGCTCAGTGCTCAGTACTCGGGGTGCTGGGTGCTCAGTCCTCCGGGTGCTCAGTGCTCAGGGTGCTGGGTGCTCAGTCCTCCGGGTGCTCAGTGCTCAGGGTGCTGGGTGCTCATTGCTCGGTGTGCTCGGTGCTCAGTACTCAGGGTGCTGAGTGCTCAGTACTCAGGGTGCTGGGTGCTCAGTGCTCAGGGTGCTGGGTGCTCAGTGCTCGGGGTGCTGGGTGCTCAGGGCTGTGGTGCTGGGTGCTCAGTGCTCAGTGCTCAGGGTGCTGGGTGCTCAGTGCTCAGTGCTCAGGGTGCTGGTTGCTCAATACTCAGGGTGCTGGGTGCTCAGTACTCAGGGTGCTGGCTGCTCAGTGCTCAGGGTGCTCTGTGCTCAGTACTCTGGGTGCTGGGTGCTCAGTGCTCGGGGTGCTGCGTGCTCAGTGCTCAGGGAGCTGGGTGCTCAGTGCTCAGGGTGCTGGGTGCTCAGTACTCAGGGTGCTGGGTGCTCAGTGCTCGTTGTGCTCGGTGCTCAGTACTCAAGGTGCTGGGTGCTCAGTGCTCAGGGTGCTGGATGCTCAGTCCTCGGGGTGTTCCGTGCTCAGTGATCAGGGTGCTGGGTGCTCAGTACTCAGGGTGCTCGGTGCTCAGTACTCAGGGTTCTCAGTGCTCAGTACTCAGGGTGCTGGGTGCTCAGTGCTCAGGGTGCTGTGTGCTCAGTACTCAGTGTGCTTGGTGCTCAGAGCTCGGGGTGCTGGGTGCTCAGTGCTCAGGGTGATCGGTGCTCAGTACTCAGGGTGCTGGGTGCTCAGTGCTCAGGGTACTGGGTGCTCAGTCCTCAGGGAGCTCAGTGCTCAGGGTGCTGGGTGCTCAGTACTCAGGGTGCTCGGTGCTCAGTACTCAGGGTGCTGAGTGCTCAGTACTCAGGGTGCTGGGTGCTCAGTACTCATGGTGCTGGGTGCTCAGTACTCAGGGGGCTGGGTGCTCAGTGCTCAGGGTGCTGGGTGCTCAGTGCTCAGGGTGCTGGGTGCTCAGTGCTCGGGGTGCTGGGTGCTCAGTGCTCGGGGTGCTGGGTGGTCAGTGCTCAGTGCTCAGGGTACTGGGTGCTCAGTGCTCAGTGCTCAGGGGGCTGGGTGCTCAGTACTCAGGGTGCTGGGTGCTCAGTACTCAGGGTGCTGGGTGCTCAGTTCTCAGGCTGCTGGGTGCTCAGTACTCTGGGTGTTGGGTGCTCAGTACTCAGGGTGCTGGGTGCTCAGTGCTAGGGGTGCTGGGTGCTCAGTGCTCAGGGTGCTGGGTGCTCAGTGCTCAGGGTGCTGGGTGCTCAGTACTCAGGGTGCTGGGTGCTCAGTGCTCGGGGTGCTGGGTGCTCAGTACTCAGGGTGCTGGGTGCTCAGTTCTCGGGGTGCTGGGTGCTCAGTACTCAGGGTGCTGGGGGCTCAGTGCTCGGGGTGCTGGGTGCTCACTGCTCAGAGTGATCGGTGCTCAGTGCTCAGGGTGCTGGGTGCTCAGTCCTCCGGGTGCTCAGTGCTCAGGGTGCTGGGTGCTCATTGCTCGGTGTGCTCGGTGCTCAGTACTCAGGGTGCTGAGTGCTCAGTACTCAGGGTGCTGGGTGCTCAGTACTCAGGTTGCTGGTTGCTCAGTACTCAGGGTGCTGGGTGCTCAGTGCTCAGGGTGCTGGGTGCTCAGTGCTCGGGGTGCTGGGTGCTCAGGGCTGTGGTGCTGGGTGCTCAGTGCTCAGTGCTCAGGGTGCTGGGTGCTCAGTGCTCAGTGCTCAGGGTGCTGGGTGCTCAGTACTCAGGGTGCTGGGTGCTCAGTACTCAGGGTGCTGGGTGCTCAGTTCTCAGGCTGCTGGGTGCTCAGTACTCTGGGTGTTGGGTGCTCAGTACTCAGGGTGCTGGGTGCTCAGTGCTCGGTGTGCTGGGTGCTCAGTGCTCAGGGTGCTGGGTGCTCAGTGCTCAGGGTGCTGGGTGCTCAGTACTCAGGGTGCTGGGTGCTCAGTGCTCGGGGTGCTCGGTGCTCAGTACTCAAGGTGCTGGGTGCTCAGTGCTCAGGGTGCGGGGTGCTCAGTCCTCGGGGTGCTCCATGCTCAGTGCTCAGCGTGCTGGGTGCTCAGTACTCAGGGTGCTCGGTGCTCAGTACTCAGGGTTCTCAGTGCTCAGGGTGCTGGGTGCTCAGTACTCAGGGTGCTCAGTGCTCAGTACTCGGGGTGCTGGGTGCTCAGTACTCAGGGTGCTCAGTGCTCATTACTCGGGGTGCTGGGTGCTCAGTGCTCAGTGTGCTCAGTGCTCAGTCCTCGGGGTGCTGGGTGCTCAGTGCTCGGGGCGCTGGGTGCTCAGTGCTCGGGGTGCTGGGTGCTCAGTACTCAGGGTACTGTGTGCTCAGTGCTCAGTACTCAGCGTCCTGGGTGATCAGTGCTCAGAGTGTTGGGTGCTCAGTACTCAGGGTGCTGGGTGCTCAGTGCTCAGGGTGCTCAGTGCTCAGGGTGCTCAGTGCTCAGGGTGCTGGGTGCTCAGGGTGCTGGGTGCTCTGTGCTCGGGTTGCGGGGTGCTCAGTGCTCAGTGCTCAGGGTGCTGGGTGCTCAGTGCTGAGTGCTCAGGGTGCTGGGTGTTCAGTACTCAGGGTGCTCGGTGCTCAGTGCTCAGGGTGCTGGGTGCTCAGTACTCAGGGTGCTGGGTGCTCAGTGCTCAGGGTGCTGGGTGCTCAGTGCTGAGGGTGATCCGTGCTCAGTACTCAGTGTGCTGGGTGCTCAGTGCTCTGGGTGCTGGGTGCTCAGTCCTCAGGGTGCTCAGTACTCAGGATGCTCGGTGCTCAGTGCTCAGTACTCAGGGTGCTCAGTACTCAGGGTGCTGGGTGCTCAGTGCTCGGGGTGCTGGGTGCTCAGTACTGAGGGTGCTGGGTGCTCAGTAATCGGGGTGCTGGGTGCTCATTACTCAGGCTGCTGGGTGCTCAGTGCTCGGGGTGCTGGGTGCTCACTGCTCAGAGTGATCGGTGCTCAGTGCTCAGGGTGCTGGGTGCTCAGTCCTCCGGGTGCTCAGTGCTCAGGGTGCTGGGTGCTCATTGCTCGGTGTGCTCGGTGCTCAGTACTCAGGGTCCTGAGTGCTCAGTACTCAGGGTGCTCTGTGCTCAGTACTCAGGTTGCTGGTTGCTCAGTACTCAGGGTGCTGGGTGCTCAGTGCTCAGGGTGCTGGGTGCTCAGTGCTCGGGGTGCTGGGTGCTCAGGGCTGTGGTGCTGGGTGCTCAGTGCTCAGTGCTCAGGGTGCTGCGTGCTCAGTACTCAGGGTGCTCTGTGCTCAGTACTCGGGGTGCTGGGTGCTCAGTGCTCGGGGTGCTGGGTGCTCAGTGCTCAGGGTGCTGGGTGCTCTGTGCTCAGGTTGCTGGGTGCTCAGTACTCAGGGTGCTGGGTGCTCAGTGCTCGGGGTGCTCGGTGCTCAGTACTCAAGGTGCTGGGTGCTCAGTGCTCAGGGTGCGGGGTGCTCAGTCCTCGGGGTGCACCATGCTCAGTGCTCAGCGTGCTGGGTGCTCAGTACTCAGGGTGCTCGGTGCTCAGTACTCAGGGTTCTCAGTGCTCAGGGTGCTGGGTGCTCAGTACTCAGGGTGCTCAGTGCTCAGTACTCGGGGTGCTGGGTGCTCAGTCCTCCGGGTGCTCAGTGCTCAGGGTGCTGGGTGCTCAGTCCTCTGGGTGCTCAGTGCTCAGGGTGCTGGGTGCTCATTGCTCGGTGTGCTCGGTGCTCAGTACTCAGGGTGCTGAGTGCTCAGTACTCAGGGTGCTGGGTGCTCAGTGCTCAGGGTGCTGGGTGCTCAGTGCTCGGGGTGCTGGGTGCTCAGGGCTGTGGTGCTGGGTGCTCAGTGCTCAGTGCTCAGGGTGCTGGGTGCTCAGTGCTCAGTGCTCAGGGTGCTGGTTGCTCAATACTCAGGGTGCTGGGTGCTCAGTACTCAGGGTGCTGGCTGCTCAGTGCTCAGGGTGCTCTGTGCTCAGTACTCTGGGTGCTGGGTGCTCAGTGCTCGGGGTGCTGCGTGCTCAGTGCTCAGGGAGCTGGGTGCTCAGTGCTCAGGGTGCTGGGTGCTCAGTACTCAGGGTGCTGGGTGCTCAGTGCTCGTTGTGCTCGGTGCTCAGTACTCAAGGTGCTGGGTGCTCAGTGCTCAGGGTGCTGGATGCTCAGTCCTCGGGGTGTTCCGTGCTCAGTGATCAGGGTGCTGGGTGCTCAGTACTCAGGGTGCTCGGTGCTCAGTACTCAGGGTTCTCAGTGCTCAGTACTCAGGGTGCTGGGTGCTCAGTGCTCAGGGTGCTGTGTGCTCAGTACTCAGTGTGCTTGGTGCTCAGAGCTCGGGGTGCTGGGTGCTCAGTGCTCAGGGTGATCGGTGCTCAGTACTCAGGGTGCTGGGTGCTCAGTGCTCAGGGTACTGGGTGCTCAGTCCTCAGGGTGCTCAGTGCTCAGGGTGCTGGGTGCTCAGTACTCAGGGTGCTCGGTGCTCAGTACTCAGGGTGCTGAGTGCTCAGTACTCAGGGTGCTGGGTGCTCAGTACTCATGGTGCTGGGTGCTCAGTACTCAGGGGGCTGGGTGCTCAGTGCTCAGGGTGCTGGGTGCTCAGTGCTCAGGGTGCTGGGTGCTCAGTGCTCGGGGTGCTGGGTGCTCAGTGCTCGGGGTGCTGGGTGGTCAGTGCTCAGTGCTCAGGGTACTGGGTGCTCAGTGCTCAGTGCTCAGGGGGCTGGGTGCTCAGTACTCAGGGTGCTGGGTGCTCAGTACTCAGGGTGCTGGGTGCTCAGTTCTCAGGCTGCTGGGTGCTCAGTACTCTGGGTGTTGGGTGCTCAGTACTCAGGGTGCTGGGTGCTCAGTGCTAGGGGTGCTGGGTGCTCAGTGCTCAGGGTGCTGGGTGCTCAGTGCTCAGGGTGCTGGGTGCTCAGTACTCAGGGTGCTGGGTGCTCAGTGCTCGGGGTGCTGGGTGCTCAGTACTCAGGGTGCTGGGTGCTCAGTTCTCGGGGTGCTGGGTGCTCAGTACTCAGGGTGCTGGGGGCTCAGTGCTCGGGGTGCTGTGTGCTCACTGCTCAGAGTGATCGGTGCTCAGTGCTCAGGGTGCTGGGTGCTCAGTCCTCCGGGTGCTCAGTGCTCAGGGTGCTGGGTGCTCATTGCTCGGTGTGCTCGGTGCTCAGTACTCAGGGTGCTGAGTGCTCAGTACTCAGGGTGCTGGGTGCTCAGTACTCAGGTTGCTGGTTGCTCAGTACTCAGGGTGCTGGGTGCTCAGTGCTCAGGGTGCTGGGTGCTCAGTGCTCGGGGTGCTGGGTGCTCAGGGCTGTGGTGCTGGGTGCTCAGTGCTCAGTGCTCAGGGTGCTGGGTGCTCAGTGCTCAGTGCTCAGGGTGCTGGGTGCTCAGTACTCAGTGTGCTGGGTGCTCAGTACTCAGGGTGCTGGGTGCTCAGTTCTCAGGCTGCTGGGTGCTCAGTACTCTGGGTGTTGGGTGCTCAGTACTCAGGGTGCTGGGTGCTCAGTGCTCGGTGTGCTGGGTGCTCAGTGCTCAGGGTGCTGGGTGCTCAGTGCTCAGGGTGCTGGGTGCTCAGTACTCAGGGTGCTGGGTGCTCAGTGCTCGGGGTGCTCGGTGCTCAGTACTCAAGGTGCTGGGTGCTCAGTGCTCAGGGTGCGGGGTGCTCAGTCCTCGGGGTGCTCCATGCTCAGTGCTCAGCGTGCTGGGTGCTCAGTACTCAGGGTGCTCGGTGCTCAGTACTCAGGGTTCTCAGTGCTCAGGGTGCTGGGTGCTCAGTACTCAGGGTGCTCAGTGCTCAGTACTCGGGGTGCTGGGTGCTCAGTACTCAGGGTGCTCAGTGCTCATTACTCGGGGTGCTGGGTGCTCAGTGCTCAGTGTGCTCAGTGCTCAGTCCTCGGGGTGCTGGGTGCTCAGTGCTCGGGGCGCTGGGTGCTCAGTGCTCGGGGTGCTGGGTGCTCAGTACTCAGGGTGCTGTGTGCTCAGTGCTCAGTACTCAGCGTCCTGGGTGATCAGTGCTCAGAGTGTTGGGTGCTCAGTACTCAGGGTGCTGGGTGCTCAGTGCTCAGGGTGCTCAGTGCTCAGGGTGCTCAGTGCTCAGGGTGCTGGGTGCTCAGGGTGCTGGGTGCTCTGTGCTCGGGTTGCTGGGTGCTCAGTGCTCAGTGCTCAGGGTGCTGGGTGCTCAGTGCTGAGTGCTCAGGGTGCTGGGTGTTCAGTACTCAGGGTGCTCGGTGCTCAGTGCTCAGGGTGCTGGGTGCTCAGTACTCAGGGTGCTGGGTGCTCAGTGCTCAGGGTGCTGGGTGCTCAGTGCTGAGGGTGATCCGTGCTCAGTACTCAGTGTGCTGGGTGCTCAGTGCTCTGGGTGCTGGGTGCTCAGTCCTCAGGGTGCTCAGTACTCAGGATGCTCGGTGCTCAGTGCTCAGTATTCAGGGTGCTCAGTACTCAGGGTGCTGGGTGCTCAGTGCTCGGGGTGCTGGGTGCTCAGTACTGAGGGTGCTGGGTGCTCAGTAATCGGGGTGCTGGGTGCTCATTACTCAGGCTGCTGGGTGCTCAGTGCTCGGGGTGCTGGGTGCTCACTGCTCAGAGTGATCGGTGCTCAGTGCTCAGGGTGCTGGGTGCTCAGTCCTCCGGGTGCTCAGTGCTCAGGGTGCTGGGTGCTCATTGCTCGGTGTGCTCGGTGCTCAGTACTCAGGGTGCTGAGTGCTCAGTACTCAGGGTGCTCTGTGCTCAGTACTCAGGTTGCTGGTTGCTCAGTACTCAGGGTGCTGGGTGCTCAGTGCTCAGGGTGCTGGGTGCTCAGTGCTCGGGGTGCTGGGTGCTCAGGGCTGTGGTGCTGGGTGCTCAGTGCTCAGTGCTCAGGGTGCTGGGTGCTCAGTGCTCAGTGCTCAGGGTGCTGGTTGCTCAATACTCAGGGTGCTGGGTGCTCAGTACTCAGGGTGCTGGCTGCTCAGTGCTCAGGGTGCTCTGTGCTCAGTACTCTGGGTGCTGGGTGCTCAGTGCTCGGGGTGCTGCGTGCTCAGTGCTCAGGGAGCTGGGTGCTCAGTGCTCAGGTTGCTGGTTGCTCAGTACTCAAGGTGCTGGGTGCTCAGTGCTCAGGGTGCTGGGTGCTCAGTCCTCGGGGTGCTCCGTGCTCAGTGATCAGGGTGCTGGGTGCTCAGTACTCAGGGTGCTCGGTGCTCAGTACTCAGGGTTCTCAGTGCTCAGTACTCAGGGTGCTGGGTGCTCAGTGCTCAGGGTGCTGGGTGCTCAGTACTCAGGGTGCTCAGTGCTCAGTACTCGGGGTGCTTGGTGCTCAGAACTCAGGGTGCTCAGTGCTCAGTACTCAGGGTGCTGGGTGCTCAGTGCTCAGGGTGCTCAGTGCTCAGTGCTCGGTGTGCTGGGTGCTCAGTACTCGGGGCGCTGGGTGCTCAGTGCTCGGGGTGCTGGGTGCTCAGTACTCGGGGTGCTGGGTGCTCAGTGCTCAGGGTGCTCAGTGCTCAGTACTCAGTGCTCAGGGTGCTCAGTTCTCATTCCTCAGTGTGCTGGGTGTTCAGTACTCAGGGTGCTGTGTGCTCAGTACTCAGGGTGCTGGGTGCTCAGTGCTCAGGGCGCTGGGAGCTCAGTACTCTGGGTGTTGGGTGCTCAGTACTCAGGGTGCTGGGTGCTCCGTGCTCAGGGTGCTGGGTGCTCAGTGCTCAGGGTTCTGGGTGCTCAGTGCTCAGGGTGATGGGTGCTCAGTACTCAGGGTGCTGGGTGCTTAGTGCTCGAGGTGCTCGGTGCTCAGTACTCAAGGTGCTGGGTGCTCAGTGCTCAGGGTGCTGGGTGCTCAGTGCTCGGTGTGCTGGGTGCTGAGTGCTCAGGGTGCTGGGTACTCAGTGCTCGGGGTGTTCGGTGCTCAGTGCTCAGGGTGCTGGGTGCTCAGTACTCAGGGTGCTTGGTGCTTAGTACTCAGGGTGCTCAGTGCTCAGTACACAGGGTGCTTGGTGCTCAGTGCTCGGGGTGCTGGGTGCTCAGTGCACAGTACTCAGGGTGCTGGGTGCTCAGTGCTCGTGGTGCTGGGTGCACAGTACTCAGGGTGCTCAGTGCTCAGTACACAGGGTGCTGGGTGCTCAGTGCTCGGGGTGCTGGGTGCTCAGTGCTCAGTACTCAGGGTGCTGGGTGCTCAGTGCTCGTGGTGCTGGGTGCTTAGTACTCAGGGTGCTCAGTGCTCAGTACACAGGGTGCTGGGTGCTCAGTGCTCGGGGTGCTGGGTGCTCAGTGCTCAGTACTCAGGGTGCTGGGTGCTCAGTGCTCAGGGTGCTGGGTGCTCAGTACTCAGGGTGCTGGGTGCTCAGTGCTCAGGGTGCTGTGTGCTCAATGCTCAGGGTGCTGGGTGCTCAGTGCTCGTGGTGCTGGGTGCTCAGTGCTCAGTGTGCAGGGTGCTCAGTGCTCAGGGCGCTGGGTGCCCAGTGCTCGGGGTGCTGGGTGCTCAGTGCTCGGGGTGCTGGGTGGTCAGTGCTCAGTGCTCAAGTTGCTGGGTGCTCAGTGCTCAGTGCTCAGGGTGCTGGGTGCTCAGTACTCAGTGTGCTGGGTGCTCAGTACTCAGGGTGCTGGGTGCTCAGTTCTCAGGGTGCTGGGTGATCAGTACTCTGGGTGTTGGGTGCTCAGTACTCAGGCTGCTCAGTGCTCAGTACTCGGGGTGCTGGGTGCGCAGTGCTCAGTGTGCTCAGTGATCAGTGCTCAGGGTGCTGGGTGCTCAGTGCTCGGGGTGCTGGGTGCTCAGTGCTCGGGGTGCTGGGTGCTCAGTACTCAGGGTGCTGTGTGCTCAGTGCTCAGTACTCAGCGTGCTGGGTGCTCAGTGCTCAGAGTGTTGGGTGCTCAGTACTCAGGGTGCTGGGTGCTCAGTGCTCAGTGCTCAGGGTTCTCAGTGCTCAGGGTACTCAGTGCTCAGGGTGCTGGGTGCTCAGGGTGCTGGGTGCTCAGTGCTCGGGGTGCTGGGTGCTCAGTGCTCAGTGCTCAGGGTGCTGGGTGCTCAGTGCTCAGTGCTCAGCGTGCTGGGTGTTCAGTACTCAGGGTGCTCGGTGCTCAGTGCTCAGGGTGCAAGGTGCTCAATACACAGGGTGCTGGTTGCTCAGTGCTCGGGGTGCTGGGTGCTCAGTGCTCAGGGTGATCAGTGCTCAGTACTCAGGGTGCTGGGTGCTCAGTACTCAGGGTGCTGGGTGCTCAGTGCTCAGGGTGCTGGGTGCTCAGAACTCAGGGTGCTGGGGGCTCAGTGCTCGGGGTGCTGGGTGCTCACTGCTCAGAGTGATCGGTGCTCAGTGCTCAGGGTGCTGGGGGCTCAGTGCTCAGGGTGATCAGTGCTCAGTACTCAGGGTGCTGGGTGCTCAGTACTCAGGGTGCTGGGTGCTCAGTGCTCAGGGTGATCAGTGCTCAGTACTCAGGGTGCTGGGTGCTCAGTACTCAGGGTGCTGGGTGCTCAGTTCTCGGGGTGCTGGGTGCTCAGTACTCAGGGTGCTGGGGGCTCAGTGCTCGGGGTGCTGGGTGCTCACTGCTCAGAGTGATCGGTGCTCAGTGCTCAGGGTGCTGGGTGCTCAGTCCTCCGGGTGCTCAGTGCTCAGGGTGCTGGGTGCTCATTGCTCGGTGTGCTCGGTGCTCAGTACTCAGGGTGCTGAGTGCTCAGTACTCAGGGTGCTGGGTGCTCAGTACTCAGGTTGCTGGTTGCTCAGTACTCAGGGTGCTGGGTGCTCAGTGCTCAGGGTGCTGGGTGCTCAGTGCTCGGGGTGCTGGGTGCTCAGGGCTGTGGTGCTGGGTGCTCAGTGCTCAGTGCTCAGGGTGCTGGGTGCTCAGTGCTCAGTGCTCAGGGTGCTGGGTGCTCAGTACTCAGGGTGCTGGGTGCTCAGTACTCAGGGTGCTGGGTGCTCAGTTCTCAGGCTGCTGGGTGCTCAGTACTCTGGGTGTTGTGTGCTCAGTACTCAGGGTGCTGGGTGCTCAGTGCTCGGTGTGCTGGGTGCTCAGTGCTCAGGGTGCTGGGTGCTCAGTGCTCAGGGTGCTGGGTGCTCAGTACTCAGGGTGCTGGGTGCTCAGTGCTCGGGGTGCTCGGTGCTCAGTACTCAAGGTGCTGGGTGCTCAGTGCTCAGGGTGCGGGGTGCTCAGTCCTCGGGGTGCTCCATGCTCAGTGCTCAGCGTGCTGGGTGCTCAGTACTCAGGGTGCTCGGTGCTCAGTACTCAGGGTTCTCAGTGCTCAGGGTGCTGGGTGCTCAGTACTCAGGGTGCTCAGTGCTCAGTACTCGGGGTGCTGGGTGCTCAGTACTCAGGGTGCTCAGTGCTCATTACTCGGGGTGCTGGGTGCTCAGTGCTCAGTGTGCTCAGTGCTCAGTCCTCGGGGTGCTGGGTGCTCAGTGCTCGGGGCGCTGGGTGCTCAGTGCTCGGGGTGCTGGGTGCTCAGTACTCAGGGTGCTGTGTGCTCAGTGCTCAGTACTCAGCGTCCTGGGTGATCAGTGCTCAGAGTGTTGGGTGCTCAGTACTCAGGGTGCTGGGTGCTCAGTGCTCAGGGTGCTCAGTGCTCAGGGTGCTTAGTGCTCAGGGTGCTGGGTGCTCAGGGTGCTGGGTGCTCTGTGCTCGGGTTGCTGGGTGCTCAGTGCTCAGTGCTCAGGGTGCTGGGTGCTCAGTGCTGAGTGCTCAGGGTGCTGGGTGTTCAGTACTCAGGGTGCTCTGTGCTCAGTGCTCAGGGTGCTGGGTGCTCAGTACTCAGGGTGCTGGGTGCTCAGTGCTCAGGGTGCTGGGTGCTCAGTGCTGAGGGTGATCCGTGCTCAGTACTCAGTGTGCTGGGTGCTCAGTGCTCTGGGTGCTGGGTGCTCAGTCCTCAGGGTGCTCTGTACTCAGGATGCTCGGTGCTCAGTGCTCAGTACTCAGGGTGCTCAGTACTCAGGGTGCTGGGTGCTCAGTGCTCGGGGTGCTGGGTGCTCAGTACTGAGGGTGCTGGGTGCTCAGTAATCGGGGTGCTGGGTGCTCATTACTCAGGCTGCTGGGTGCTCAGTGCTCGGGGTGCTGGGTGCTCACTGCTCAGAGTGATCGGTGCTCAGTGCTCAGGGTGCTGGGTGCTCAGTCCTCCGGGTGCTCAGTGCTCAGGGTGCTGGGTGCTCATTGCTCGGTGTGCTCGGTGCTCAGTACTCAGGGTGCTGAGTGCTCAGTACTCAGGGTGCTCTGTGCTCAGTACTCAGGTTGCTGGTTGCTCAGTACTCAGGGTGCTGGGTGCTCAGTGCTCAGGGTGCTGGGTGCTCAGTGCTCGGGGTGCTGGGTGCTCAGGGCTGTGGTGCTGGGTGCTCAGTGCTCAGTGCTCAGGGTGTTGGGTGCTCAGTGCTCAGTGCTCAGGGTGCTGGTTGCTCAATACTCAGGGTGCTGGGTGCTCAGTACTCAGGGTGCTGGCTGCTCAGTGCTCAGGGTGCTCTGTGCTCAGTACTCTGGGTGCTGGGTGCTCAGTGCTCGGGGTGCTGCGTGCTCAGTGCTCAGGGAGCTGGGTGCTCAGTGCTCAGGTTGCTGGTTGCTCAGTACTCAAGGTGCTGGGTGCTCAGTGCTCAGGGTGCTGGGTGCTCAGTCCTCGGGGTGCTCCGTGCTCAGTGATCAGGGTGCTGGGTGCTCAGTACTCAGGGTGCTCGGTGCTCAGTACTCAGGGTTCTCAGTGCTCAGTACTCAGGGTGCTGGGTGCTCAGTGCTCAGGGTGCTGGGTGCTCAGTACTCAGGGTGCTCAGTGCTCAGTACTCGGGGTGCTTGGTGCTCAGTACTCAGGGTGCTCAGTGCTCAGTACTCAGGGTGCTGGGTGCTCAGTGCTCAGGGTGCTCAGTGCTCAGTGCTCGGTGTGCTGGGTGCTCAGTACTCGGGGCGCTGGGTGCTCAGTGCTCGGGGTGCTGGGTGCTCAGTACTCGGGGTGCTGGGTGCTCAGTGCTCAGGGTGCTCAGTGCTCAGTACTCAGTGCTCAGGGTGCTCAGTGCTCAGTCCTCAGGGTGCTGGGTGTTCAGTACTCAGGGTGCTGGGTGCTCAGTACTCAGGGTGCTGGGTGCTCAGTGCTCAGGGCGCTGGGAGCTCAGTACTCTGGGTGTTGGGTGCTCAGTACTCAGGGTGCTGGGTGCTCCGTGCTCAGGGTGCTGGGTGCTCAGTGCTCAGGGTTCTGGGTGCTCAGTGCTCAGGGTGCTGGGTGCTCAGTGCTCGGGGTGCTGGGTACTCAGTGCTCGGGGTGTTCGGTGCTCAGTGCTCAGGGTGCTGGGTGCTCAGTACTCAGGGTGCTTGGTGCTTAGTACTCAGGGTGCTCAGTGCTCAGTACACAGGGTGCTTGGTGCTCAGTGCTCGGGGTGCTGGGTGCTCAGTGCACAGTACTCAGGGTGCTGGGTGCTCAGTGCTCGTGGTGCTGGGTGCACAGTACTCAGGGTGCTCAGTGCTCAGTACACAGGGTGCTGGGTGCTCAGTGCTCGGGGTGCTGGGTGCTCAGTGCTCAGTACTCAGGGTGCTGGGTGCTCAGTGCTCGTGGTGCTGGGTGCTTAGTACTCAGGGTGCTCAGTGCTCATTACACAGGGTGCTGGGTGCTCAGTGCTCGGGGTGCTGGGTGCTCAGTGCTCAGTACTCAGGGTGCTGGGTGCTCAGTGCTCAGGGTGCTGGGTGCTCAGTACTCAGGGTGCTGGGTGCTCAGTGCTCAGGGTGCTGTGTGCTCAATGCTCAGGGTGCTGGGTGCTCAGTGCTCGTGGTGCTGGGTGCTCAGTGCTCAGTGTGCAGGGTGCTCAGTGCTCAGGGCGCTGGGTGCCCAGTGCTCGGGGTGCTGGGTGCTCAGTGCTCGGGGTGCTGGGTGGTCAGTGCTCAGTGCTCAAGTTGCTGGGTGCTCAGTGCTCAGTGCTCAGGGTGCTGGGTGCTCAGTACTCAGTGTGCTGGGTGCTCAGTACTCAGGGTGCTGGGTGCTCAGTTCTCAGGGTGCTGGGTGATCAGTACTCTGGGTGTTGGGTGCTCAGTACTCAGGGTGCTCAGTGCTCAGTACTCGGGGTGCTGGGTGCTCAGTGCTCAGTGTGCTCAGTGATCAGTGCTCAGGGTGCTGGGTGCTCAGTGCTCGGGGTGCTGGGTGCTCAGTGCTCGGGGTGCTGGGTGCTCAGTACTCAGGGTGCTGTGTGCTCAGTGCTCAGTACTCAGCGTGCTGGGTGCTCAGTGCTCAGAGTGTTGGGTGCTCAGTACTCAGGGTGCTGGGTGCTCAGTGCTCAGTGCTCAGGGTGCTCAGTGCTCAGGGTACTCAGTGCTCAGGGTGCTGGGTGCTCAGGGTGCTGGGTGCTCAGTGCTCGGGGTGCTGGGTGCTCAGTGCTCAGTGCTCAGGGTGCTGGGTGCTCAGTGCTCAGTGCTCAGCGTGCTGGGTGTTCAGTACTCAGGGTGCTCGGTGCTCAGTGCTCAGGGTGCAAGGTGCTCAGTACACAGGGTGCTGGTTGCTCAGTGCTCGGGGTGCTGGGTGCTCAGTGCTCAGGGTGATCAGTGCTCAGTACTCAGGGTGCTGGGTGCTCAGTACTCAGGGTGCTGGGTGCTCAGTGCTCAGGGTGCTGGGTGCTCAGAACTCAGGGTGCTGGGTGCTCAGTACTCAGGGTGCTCGGTGCTCAGTTCTCAGGGTGCTGGGTGCTCAGTGCTCAGGGTGCTTTGTTCTCAGTACTCAGGGTTCTGGGTGCTCAGTACTCAGGGTGCTGGGTGCTCAATGCTCAGGGTGCTGGGTGCTCAGTGCTCAGGGTGCTGGGTTCTCAGTACTCAGGGTGCTGGGTGCTCAGTGCTCAGGGTGATCGGTGCTCAGTACTCAGGGTGCTCAGTACTCAGGGTGCTGGGTGCTCAGTGCTCAGGGTGCTGGGTGCTCAGTACTCAGGGTGCTGGGTGCTCAGTGCTCGGGGTGCTGGGTGCTCAGTGCTCAGGGTGATCGGTGCTCCGTACTCAGGGTGCTGGGTGCTCAGTGCTCAGGGTGCTGGGTGCTCAGTCCTCAGGGTGCTCAGTGCTCAGGGTGCTGGGTGCTCAGTGCTCGGGGTGCTCGGTGCTCAGTATTCAGGGTGCTGAGTGCTCAGTACTCAGGGTGCTGGGTGATCAGTACTCATGGTGCTGGGTGCTCAGTACTCAGGGGGCTGGGTGCTCAGTGCTCAGGGTGCTGGGTGCTCAGTGCTCAGGGCGCTGGGTGCTCAGTGCTCGGGGTGCTGGGTGCTCAGTGCTCGGGGTGCTGGGTGGTCAGTGCTCAGTGCTCAGGGTGCTGGGTGCTCAGTGCTCAGTGCTCAGGGTGCTGAGTGCTCAGTACTCAGGGTGCTGGGTGCTCAGTACTCAGGGTGCTGGGTGCTCAGTTCTCAGGCTGCTGGGTGCTCAGTACTCTGGGTGTTGGGTGCTCAGTACTCAGGGTGCTGGGTGCTCAGTGCTCGGGGTGCTGGGTGCTCAGTGCTCAGGGTGCTGGGTGCTCAGTTCTCAGGGTGCTGGGTGCTCAGTACTCAGGGTGCTGGGTGCTCAGTGCTCGTGGTGCTCGGTGCTCAGTACTCAAGGTGCTGGGTGCTCAGTGCTCAGGGTGCGGGGTGCTCAGTCCTCGGGGTGCTGCGTGCTCAGTGCTCAGGGTGCTGGGTGCTCAGTACTCAGGGTGCTCGGTGCTCAGTACTCAGGGTTCTCATTGCTCAGGGTGCTGGGTGCTCAGTACTCAGGGTGCTCAGTGCTCAGTACTCGGGGTGCTGGGTGCTCAGTACTCAGGGTGCTGTGTGCTCAGTGCTCAGTACTCAGCGTGCTGGGTGCTCAGTGCTCAGAGTGTTGGGTGCTCAGTACTCAGGGTGCTGGGTGCTCAGTGCTCAGTGCTCAGGGTGCGCAGTGCTCAGGGTGCTCAGTGCTCAGGGTGCTGGGTGCTCAGGGTGCTGGGTGCTCAGTGCTCGGGGTGCTGGGTGCTCAGTGCTCAGTGCTCAGGGTGCTGGGTGCTCAGTGCTGAGTGCTCAGGGTGCTGGGTGTTCAGTACTCAGGGTGCTCGGTGCTCAGTGCTCAGGGTGCTGGGTGCTCAGTACTCAGGGTGCTGGGTGCTCAGTGCTCGGGGTGCTGGGTGCTCAGTGCTCAGGGTGAACAGTGCTCAGTACTCAGGGTGCTGGGTGCTCAGTTCTCTGGGTGCTGGGTGCTCAGTCCTCAGGGTGCTCAGTACTCAGGATGCTCGGTGCTCAGTGCTCAGTACTCAGGGTGCTCAGTACTCAGGGTGCTGGGTGCTCAGTGCTCGGGGTGCTGGGTGCTCAGTACTCAGGGTGCTGGGTGCTCAGTGCTCAGGGTGCTCAGTGCTCAGGGTGCTTAGTGCTCAGGGTGCTGGGTGCTCAGGGTGCTGGGTGCTCTGTGCTCGGGTTGCTGGGTGCTCAGTGCTCAGTGCTCAGGGTGCTGGGTGCTCAGTGCTGAGTGCTCAGGGTGCTGGGTGTTCAGTACTCAGGGTGCTCGGTGCTCAGTGCTCAGGGTGCTGGGTGCTCAGTACTCAGGGTGCTGGGTGCTCAGTGCTCAGGGTGCTGGGTGCTCAGTGCTGAGGGTGATCCGTGCTCAGTACTCAGTGTGCTGGGTGCTCAGTGCTCTGGGTGCTGGGTGCTCAGTCCTCAGGGTGCTCTGTACTCAGGATGCTCGGTGCTCAGTGCTCAGTACTCAGGGTGCTCAGTACTCAGGGTGCTGGGTGCTCAGTGCTCGGGGTGCTGGGTGCTCAGTACTGAGGGTGCTGGGTGCTCAGTAATCGGGGTGCTGGGTGCTCATTACTCAGGCTGCTGGGTGCTCAGTGCTCGGGGTGCTGGGTGCTCACTGCTCAGAGTGATCGGTGCTCAGTGCTCAGGGTGCTGGGTGCTCAGTCCTCCGGGTGCTCAGTGCTCAGGGTGCTGGGTGCTCATTGCTCGGTGTGCTCGGTGCTCAGTACTCAGGGTGCTGAGTGCTCAGTACTCAGGGTGCTCTGTGCTCAGTACTCAGGTTGCTGGTTGCTCAGTACTCAGGGTGCTGGGTGCTCAGTGCTCAGGGTGCTGGGTGCTCAGTGCTCGGGGTGCTGGGTGCTCAGGGCTGTGGTGCTGGGTGCTCAGTGCTCAGTGCTCAGGGTGCTGGGTGCTCAGTGCTCAGTGCTCAGGGTGCTGGTTGCTCAATACTCAGGGTGCTGGGTGCTCAGTACTCAGGGTGCTGGCTGCTCAGTGCTCAGGGTGCTCTGTGCTCAGTACTCTGGGTGCTGGGTGCTCAGTGCTCGGGGTGCTGCGTGCTCAGTGCTCAGGGAGCTGGGTGCTCAGTGCTCAGGTTGCTGGTTGCTCAGTACTCAAGGTGCTGGGTGCTCAGTGCTCAGGGTGCTGGGTGCTCAGTCCTCGGGGTGCTCCGTGCTCAGTGATCAGGGTGCTGGGTGCTCAGTACTCAGGGTGCTCGGTGCTCAGTACTCAGGGTTCTCAGTGCTCAGTACTCAGGGTGCTGGGTGCTCAGTGCTCAGGGTGCTGGGTGCTCAGTACTCAGGGTGCTCAGTGCTCAGTACTCGGGGTGCTTGGTGCTCAGTACTCAGGGTGCTCAGTGCTCAGTACTCAGGGTGCTGGGTGCTCAGTGCTCAGGGTGCTCAGTGCTCAGTGCTCGGTGTGCTGGGTGCTCAGTACTCGGGGCGCTGGGTGCTCAGTGCTCGGGGTGCTGGGTGCTCAGTACTCGGGGTGCTGGGTGCTCAGTGCTCAGGGTGCTCAGTGCTCAGTACTCAGTGCTCAGGGTGCTCAGTGCTCAGTCCTCAGGGTGCTGGGTGTTCAGTACTCAGGGTGCTGGGTGCTCAGTACTCAGGGTGCTGGGTGCTCAGTGCTCAGGGCGCTGGGAGCTCAGTACTCTGGGTGTTGGGTGCTCAGTACTCAGGGTGCTGGGTGCTCCGTGCTCAGGGTGCTGGGTGCTCAGTGCTCAGGGTTCTGGGTGCTCAGTGCTCAGGGTGCTGGGTGCTCAGTACTCAGGGTGCTGGGTGCTTAGTGCTCGAGGTGCTCGGTGCTCAGTACTCAAGGTGCTGGGTGCTCAGTGCTCAGTGTGCTGGGTGCTCAGTGCTCGGTGTGCTGGGTGCTGAGTGCTCAGGGTGCTGGGTACTCAGTGCTCGGGGTGTTCGGTGCTCAGTGCTCAGGGTGCTGGGTGCTCAGTACTCAGGGTGCTTGGTGCTTAGTACTCAGGGTGCTCAGTGCTCAGTACACAGGGTGCTTGGTGCTCAGTGCTCGGGGTGCTGGGTGCTCAGTGCACAGTACTCAGGGTGCTGGGTGCTCAGTGCTCGTGGTGCTGGGTGCACAGTACTCAGGGTGCTCAGTGCTCAGTACACAGGGTGCTGGGTGCTCAGTGCTCGGGGTGCTGGGTGCTCAGTGCTCAGTACTCAGGGTGCTGGGTGCTCAGTGCTCGTGGTGCTGGGTGCTTAGTACTCAGGGTGCTCAGTGCTCAGTACACAGGGTGCTGGGTGCTCAGTGCTCGGGGTGCTGGGTGCTCAGTGCTCAGTACTCAGGGTGCTGGGTGCTCAGTGCTCAGGGTGCTGGGTGCTCAGTACTCAGGGTGCTGGGTGCTCAGTGCTCAGGGTGCTGTGTGCTCAATGCTCAGGGTGCTGGGTGCTCAGTGCTCGTGGTGCTGGGTGCTCAGTGCTCAGTGTGCAGGGTGCTCAGTGCTCAGGGCGCTGGGTGCCCAGTGCTCGGGGTGCTGGGTGCTCAGTGCTCGGGGTGCTGGGTGGTCAGTGCTCAGTGCTCAAGTTGCTGGGTGCTCAGTGCTCAGTGCTCAGGGTGCTGGGTGCTCAGTACTCAGTGTGCTGGGTGCTCAGTACTCAGGGTGCTGGGTGCTCAGTTCTCAGGGTGCTGGGTGATCAGTACTCTGCGTGTTGGGTGCTCAGTACTCAGGGTGCTCAGTGCTCAGTACTCGGGGTGCTGGGTGCTCAGTGCTCAGTGTGCTCAGTGATCAGTGCTCAGGGTGCTGGGTGCTCAGTGCTCGGGGTGCTGGGTGCTCAGTGCTCGGGGTGCTGGGTGCTCAGTACTCAGGGTGCTGTGTGCTCAGTGCTCAGTACTCAGCGTGCTGGGTGCTCAGTGCTCAGAGTGTTGGGTGCTCAGTACTCAGGGTGCTGGGTGCTCAGTGCTCAGTGCTCAGGGTGCTCAGTGCTCAGGGTACTCAGTGCTCAGGGTGCTGGGTGCTCAGGGTGCTGGGTGCTCAGTGCTCGGGGTGCTGGGTGCTCAGTGCTCAGTGCTCAGGGTGCTGGGTGCTCAGTGCTCAGTGCTCAGCGTGCTGGGTGTTCAGTACTCAGGGTGCTCGGTGCTCAGTGCTCAGGGTGCAAGGTGCTCAGTACACAGGGTGCTGGTTGCTCAGTGCTCGGGGTGCTGGGTGCTCAGTGCTCAGGGTGATCAGTGCTCAGTACTCAGGGTGCTGGGTGCTCAGTACTCAGGGTGCTGGGTGCTCAGTGCTCAGGGTGCTGGGTGCTCAGAACTCAGGGTGCTGGGTGCTCAGTACTCAGGGTGCTCGGTGCTCAGTTCTCAGGGTGCTGGGTGCTCAGTGCTCAGGGTGCTTTGTTCTCAGTACTCAGGGTTCTGGGTGCTCAGTACTCAGGGTGCTGGGTGCTCAATGCTCAGGGTGCTGGGTGCTCAGTGCTCAGGGTGCTGGGTTCTCAGTACTCAGGGTGCTGGGTGCTCAGTGCTCAGGGTGATCGGTGCTCAGTACTCAGGGTGCTCAGTACTCAGGGTGCTGGGTGCTCAGTGCTCAGGGTGCTGGGTGCTCAGTACTCAGGGTGCTGGGTGCTCAGTGCTCGGGGTGCTGGGTGCTCAGTGCTCAGGGTGATCGGTGCTCCGTACTCAGGGTGCTGGGTGCTCAGTGCTCAGGGTGCTGGGTGCTCAGTCCTCAGGGTGCTCAGTGCTCAGGGTGCTGGGTGCTCAGTGCTCGGGGTGCTCGGTGCTCAGTATTCAGGGTGCTGAGTGCTCAGTACTCAGGGTGCTGGGTGATCAGTACTCATGGTGCTGGGTGCTCAGTACTCAGGGGGCTGGGTGCTCAGTGCTCAGGGTGCTGGGTGCTCAGTGCTCAGGGCGCTGGGTGCTCAGTGCTCGGGGTGCTGGGTGCTCAGTGCTCGGGGTGCTGGGTGGTCAGTGCTCAGTGCTCAGGGTGCTGGGTGCTCAGTGCTCAGTGCTCAGGGTGCTGAGTGCTCAGTACTCAGGGTGCTGGGTGCTCAGTACTCAGGGTGCTGGGTGCTCAGTTCTCAGGCTGCTGGGTGCTCAGTACTCTGGGTGTTGGGTGCTCAGTACTCAGGGTGCTGGGTGCTCAGTGCTCGGGGTGCTGGGTGCTCAGTGCTCAGGGTGCTGGGTGCTCAGTTCTCAGGGTGCTGGGTGCTCAGTACTCAGGGTGCTGGGTGCTCAGTGCTCGTGGTGCTCGGTGCTCAGTACTCAAGGTGCTGGGTGCTCAGTGCTCAGGGTGCGGGGTGCTCAGTCCTCGGGGTGCTGCGTACTCAGTGCTCAGGGTGCTGGGTGCTCAGTACTCAGGGTGCTCGGTGCTCAGTACTCAGGGTTCTCATTGCTCAGGGTGCTGGGTGCTCAGTACTCAGGGTGCTCAGTGCTCAGTACTCGGGGTGCTGGGTGCTCAGTACTCAGGGTGCTGTGTGCTCAGTGCTCAGTACTCAGCGTGCTGGGTGCTCAGTGCTCAGAGTGTTGGGTGCTCAGTACTCAGGGTGCTGGGTGCTCAGTGCTCAGTGCTCAGGGTGCGCAGTGCTCAGGGTGCTCAGTGCTCAGGGTGCTGGGTGCTCAGGGTGCTGGGTGCTCAGTGCTCGGGGTGCTGGGTGCTCAGTGCTCAGTGCTCAGGGTGCTGGGTGCTCAGTGCTGAGTGCTCAGGGTGCTGGGTGTTCAGTACTCAGGGTGCTCGGTGCTCAGTGCTCAGGGTGCTGGGTGCTCAGTACTCAGGGTGCTGGGTGCTCAGTGCTCGGGGTGCTGGGTGCTCAGTGCTCAGGGTGAACAGTGCTCAGTACTCAGGGTGCTGGGTGCTCAGTTCTCTGGGTGCTGGGTGCTCAGTCCTCAGGGTGCTCAGTACTCAGGATGCTCGGTGCTCAGTGCTCAGTACTCAGGGTGCTCAGTACTCAGGGTGCTGGGTGCTCAGTGCTCGGGGTGCTGGGTGCTCAGTACTCAGGGTGCTGGGTGCTCAGTGCTCAGGGTGCTCAGTGCTCAGGGTGCTTAGTGCTCAGGGTGCTGGGTGCTCAGGGTGCTGGGTGCTCTGTGCTCGGGTTGCTGGGTGCTCAGTGCTCAGTGCTCAGGGTGCTGGGTGCTCAGTGCTGAGTGCTCAGGGTGCTGGGTGTTCAGTACTCAGGGTGCTCGGTGCTCAGTGCTCAGGGTGCTGGGTGCTCAGTACTCAGGGTGCTGGGTGCTCAGTGCTCAGGGTGCTGGGTGCTCAGTGCTGAGGGTGATCCGTGCTCAGTACTCAGTGTGCTGGGTGCTCAGTGCTCTGGGTGCTGGGTGCTCAGTCCTCAGGGTGCTCTGTACTCAGGATGCTCGGTGCTCAGTGCTCAGTACTCAGGGTGCTCAGTACTCAGGGTGCTGGGTGCTCAGTGCTCGGGGTGCTGGGTGCTCAGTACTGAGGGTGCTGGGTGCTCAGTAATCGGGGTGCTGGGTGCTCATTACTCAGGCTGCTGGGTGCTCAGTGCTCGGGGTGCTGGGTGCTCACTGCTCAGAGTGATCGGTGCTCAGTGCTCAGGGTGCTGGGTGCTCAGTCCTCCGGGTGCTCAGTGCTCAGGGTGCTGGGTCCTCATTGCTCGGTGTGCTCGGTGCTCAGTACTCAGGGTGCTGAGTGCTCAGTACTCAGGGTGCTCTGTGCTCAGTACTCAGGTTGCTGGTTGCTCAGTACTCAGGGTGCTGGGTGCTCAGTGCTCAGGGTGCTGGGTGCTCAGTGCTCGGGGTGCTGGGTGCTCAGGGCTGTGGTGCTGGGTGCTCAGTGCTCAGTGCTCAGGGTGCTGGGTGCTCAGTGCTCAGTGCTCAGGGTGCTGGTTGCTCAATACTCAGGGTGCTGGGTGCTCAGTACTCAGGGTGCTGGCTGCTCAGTGCTCAGGGTGCTCTGTGCTCAGTACTCTGGGTGCTGGGTGCTCAGTGCTCGGGGTGCTGCGTGCTCAGTGCTCAGGGAGCTGGGTGCTCAGTGCTCAGGTTGCTGGTTGCTCAGTACTCAAGGTGCTGGGTGCTCAGTGCTCAGGGTGCTGGGTGCTCAGTCCTCGGGGTGCTCCGTGCTCAGTGATCAGGGTGCTGGGTGCTCAGTACTCAGGGTGCTCGGTGCTCAGTACTCAGGGTTCTCAGTGCTCAGTACTCAGGGTGCTGGGTGCTCAGTGCTCAGGGTGCTGGGTGCTCAGTACTCAGGGTGCTCAGTGCTCAGTACTCGGGGTGCTTGGTGCTCAGTACTCAGGGTGCTCAGTGCTCAGTACTCAGGGTGCTGGGTGCTCAGTGCTCAGGGTGCTCAGTGCTCAGTGCTCGGTGTGCTGGGTGCTCAGTACTCGGGGCGCTGGGTGCTCAGTGCTCGGGGTGCTGGGTGCTCAGTACTCGGGGTGCTGGGTGCTCAGTGCTCAGGGTGCTCAGTGCTCAGTACTCAGTGCTCAGGGTGCTCAGTGCTCAGTCCTCAGGGTGCTGGGTGTTCAGTACTCAGGGTGCTGGGTGCTCAGTACTCAGGGTGCTGGGTGCTCAGTGCTCAGGGCGCTGGGAGCTCAGTACTCTGGGTGTTGGGTGCTCAGTACTCAGGGTGCTGGGTGCTCCGTGCTCAGGGTGCTGGGTGCTCAGTGCTCAGGGTTCTGGGTGCTCAGTGCTCAGGGTGCTGGGTGCTCAGTACTCAGGGTGCTGGGTGCTTAGTGCTCGAGGTGCTCGGTGCTCAGTACTCAAGGTGCTGGGTGCTCAGTGCTCAGTGTGCTGGGTGCTCAGTGCTCGGTGTGCTGGGTGCTGAGTGCTCAGGGTGCTGGGTACTCAGTGCTCGGGGTGTTCGGTGCTCAGTGCTCAGGGTGCTGGGTGCTCAGTACTCAGGGTGCTTGGTGCTTAGTACTCAGGGTGCTCAGTGCTCAGTACACAGGGTGCTTGGTGCTCAGTGCTCGGGGTGCTGGGTGCTCAGTGCACAGTACTCAGGGTGCTGGGTGCTCAGTGCTCGTGGTGCTGGGTGCACAGTACTCAGGGTGCTCAGTGCTCAGTACACAGGGTGCTGGGTGCTCAGTGCTCGGGGTGCTGGGTGCTCAGTGCTCAGTACTCAGGGTGCTGGGTGCTCAGTGCTCGTGGTGCTGGGTGCTTAGTACTCAGGGTGCTCAGTGCTCAGTACACAGGGTGCTGGGTGCTCAGTGCTCGGGGTGCTGGGTGCTCAGTGCTCAGTACTCAGGGTGCTGGGTGCTCAGTGCTCAGGGTGCTGGGTGCTCAGTACTCAGGGTGCTGGGTGCTCAGTGCTCAGGGTGCTGTGTGCTCAATGCTCAGGGTGCTGGGTGCTCAGTGCTCGTGGTGCTGGGTGCTCAGTGCTCAGTGTGCAGGGTGCTCAGTGCTCAGGGCGCTGGGTGCCCAGTGCTCGGGGTGCTGGGTGCTCAGTGCTCGGGGTGCTGGGTGGTCAGTGCTCAGTGCTCAAGTTGCTGGGTGCTCAGTGCTCAGTGCTCAGGGTGCTGGGTGCTCAGTACTCAGTGTGCTGGGTGCTCAGTACTCAGGGTGCTGGGTGCTCAGTTCTCAGGGTGCTGGGTGATCAGTACTCTGGGTGTTGGGTGCTCAGTACTCAGGGTGCTCAGTGCTCAGTACTCGGGGTGCTGGGTGCTCAGTGCTCAGTGTGCTCAGTGATCAGTGCTCAGGGTGCTGGGTGCTCAGTGCTCGGGGTGCTGGGTGCTCAGTGCTCGGGGTGCTGGGTGCTCAGTACTCAGGGTGCTGTGTGCTCAGTGCTCAGTACTCAGCGTGCTGGGTGCTCAGTGCTCAGAGTGTTGGGTGCTCAGTACTCAGGGTGCTGGGTGCTCAGTGCTCAGTGCTCAGGGTGCTCAGTGCTCAGGGTACTCAGTGCTCAGGGTGCTGGGTGCTCAGGGTGCTGGGTGCTCAGTGCTCGGGGTGCTGGGTGCTCAGTGCTCAGTGCTCAGGGTGCTGGGTGCTCAGTGCTCAGTGCTCAGCGTGCTGGGTGTTCAGTACTCAGGGTGCTCGGTGCTCAGTGCTCAGGGTGCAAGGTGCTCAGTACACAGGGTGCTGGTTGCTCAGTGCTCGGGGTGCTGGGTGCTCAGTGCTCAGGGTGATCAGTGCTCAGTACTCAGGGTGCTGGGTGCTCAGTACTCAGGGTGCTGGGTGCTCAGTGCTCAGGGTGCTGGGTGCTCAGAACTCAGGGTGCTGGGTGCTCAGTACTCAGGGTGCTCGGTGCTCAGTTCTCAGGGTGCTGGGTGCTCAGTGCTCAGGGTGCTTTGTTCTCAGTACTCAGGGTTCTGGGTGCTCAGTACTCAGGGTGCTGGGTGCTCAATGCTCAGGGTGCTGGGTGCTCAGTGCTCAGGGTGCTGGGTTCTCAGTACTCAGGGTGCTGGGTGCTCAGTGCTCAGGGTGATCGGTGCTCAGTACTCAGGGTGCTCAGTACTCAGGGTGCTGGGTGCTCAGTGCTCAGGGTGCTGGGTGCTCAGTACTCAGGGTGCTGGGTGCTCAGTGCTCGGGGTGCTGGGTGCTCATTGCTCAGGGTGATCGGTGCTCCGTACTCAGGGTGCTGGGTGCTCAGTGCTCAGGGTGCTGGGTGCTCAGTCCTCAGGGTGCTCAGTGCTCAGGGTGCTGGGTGCTCAGTGCTCGGGGTGCTCGGTGCTCAGTATTCAGGGTGCTGAGTGCTCAGTACTCAGGGTGCTGGGTGATCAGTACTCATGGTGCTGGGTGCTCAGTACTCAGGGGGCTGGGTGCTCAGTGCTCAGGGTGCTGGGTGCTCAGTGCTCAGGGCGCTGGGTGCTCAGTGCTCGGGGTGCTGGGTGCTCAGTGCTCGGGGTGCTGGGTGGTCAGTGCTCAGTGCTCAGGGTGCTGGGTGCTCAGTGCTCAGTGCTCAGGGTGCTGAGTGCTCAGTACTCAGGGTGCTGGGTGCTCAGTACTCAGGGTGCTGGGTGCTCAGTTCTCAGGCTGCTGGGTGCTCAGTACTCTGGGTGTTGGGTGCTCAGTACTCAGGGTGCTGGGTGCTCAGTGCTCGGGGTGCTGGGTGCTCAGTGCTCAGGGTGCTGTGTGCTCAGTTCTCAGGGTGCTGGGTGCTCAGTACTCAGGGTGCTGGGTGCTCAGTGCTCGTGGTGCTCGGTGCTCAGTACTCAAGGTGCTGGGTGCTCAGTGCTCAGGGTGCGGGGTGCTCAGTCCTCGGGGTGCTGCGTGCTCAGTGCTCAGGGTGCTGGGTGCTCAGTACTCAGGGTGCTCGGTGCTCAGTACTCAGGGTTCTCATTGCTCAGGGTGCTGGGTGCTCAGTACTCAGGGTGCTCAGTGCTCAGTACTCGGGGTGCTGGGTGCTCAGTACTCAGGGTGCTGTGTGCTCAGTGCTCAGTACTCAGCGTGCTGGGTGCTCAGTGCTCAGAGTGTTGGGTGCTCAGTACTCAGGGTGCTGGGTGCTCAGTGCTCAGTGCTCAGGGTGCGCAGTGCTCAGGGTGCTCAGTGCTCAGGGTGCTGGGTGCTCAGGGTGCTGGGTGCTCAGTGCTCGGGGTGCTGGGTGCTCAGTGCTCAGTGCTCAGGGTGCTGGGTGCTCAGTGCTGAGTGCTCAGGGTGCTGGGTGTTCAGTACTCAGGGTGCTCGGTGCTCAGTGCTCAGGGTGCTGGGTGCTCAGTACTCAGGGTGCTGGGTGCTCAGTGCTCGGGGTGCTGGGTGCTCAGTGCTCAGGGTGAACAGTGCTCAGTACTCAGGGTGCTGGGTGCTCAGTTCTCTGGGTGCTGGGTGCTCAGTCCTCAGGGTGCTCAGTACTCAGGATGCTCGGTGCTCAGTGCTCAGTACTCAGGGTGCTCAGTACTCAGGGTGCTGGGTGCTCAGTGCTCGGGGTGCTGGGTGCTCAGTACTCAGGGTGCTGGGTGCTCAGTACTCGGGGTGCTGGGTGCTCAGTACTCAGGGTGCTGGGTGCTCAGTGCTCAGGGTGCTGGGTGCTCACTGCTCAGAGTGATCGGTGCTCAGTGCTCAGGGTGCTGGGTGCTCAGTCCTCCGGGTGCTCAGTGCTCAGGGTGCTGGGTGCTCATTGCTCGGTGTGCTCGGTGCTCAGTACTCAGGGTGCTGAGTGCTCAGTACTCAGGGTGCTGGGTGCTCAGTACTCAGGTTGCTGGTTGCTCAGTACTCAGGGTGCTGGGTGCTCAGTGCTCAGGGTGCTGGGTGCTCAGTGCTCGGGGTGCTGGGTGCTCAGGGCTGTGGTGCTGGGTGCACAGTGGTCAGTGCTCAGGGTGCTGGGTGCTCAGTGCTCAGTGCTCAGGGTGCTGGTTGCTCAGTACTCAGGGTGCTGGGTGCTCAGTACTCAGGGTGCTGGGTGCTCAGTGCTCAGGGTGCTCTGTGCTCAGTACTCAGGGTGCTGGGTGCTCAGTGCTCGGGGTGCTGCGTGCTCAGTGCTCAGGGAGCTGGGTGATCAGTGCTCAGGGTGCTGGGTGCTCAGTACTCAGGGTGCTGTGTGCTCAGTGCTCATTGTGCTCGGTGCTCAGTACTCAAGGTGCTGGGTGCTCAGTGCTCAGGGTGCTGGGTGCTCAGTCCTCGGGGTGCTCCGTGCTCAGTGATCAGGGTGCTGGGTGCTCAGTACTCAGGGTGCTCGGTGCTCAGTACTCAGGGTTCTCAGTGCTCAGTACTCAGGGTGCTGGGTGCTCAGTTCTCAGGATGCTGGGTGCTCAGTACTCAGGGTGCTCAGTGCTCAGTACTCGGGGTGCTTGGTGCTCAGTACTCAGGGTGCTCAGTGCTCAGTACTCGGGGTGCTGGGTGCTCAGTGCTCAGGGTGCTCAGTGCTCAGTTCTCGGGGTGCTGGGTGCTCAGTGCTCGGGAGGCTGGTTGCTCAGTGCTCGGGGTGCTGGGTGCTCAGTACTCGCGGTGCTGGGTGCTCAGTGCTCAGGGTGCTCAGTGCTCAGTACTCAGTGCTCAGGGTGCTCAGTGCTCAGTGCTCAGGGTGCTGGGTGTTCTGTACTCAGGGTGCTGGGTGCTCAGTACTCAGGGTGCTGGGTGCTCAGTGCTCAGGGTGCTGGGTGCTCAGTACTCAGGGTGCTGGGTGCTCAGTACTCAGGGTGCTCGGTGCTCAGTTCTCAGGGTGCTGGGTGCTCAGTACTCAGGGTGCTTTGTTCTCAGTACTCAGGGTTCTGGGTGCTCAGTACTCAGGGTGCTGGGTGCTCAATGCTCAGGGTGCTGGGTGCTCAGTGCTCAGGGTGCTGGGTGCTCAGTACTCAGGGTGCTGGGTGCTCAGTGCTCAGGGTGATCGGTGCTCAGTACTCAGGGTGCTCAGTACTCAGGGTGCTGGGTGCTCAGTGCTCAGGGTGCTGGGTGCTCAGTACTCAGGGTGCTGGGTGCTCAGTGCTCGGGGTGCTGGGTGCTCAGTGCTCAGGGTGATCGGTGCTCCGTACTCAGGGTGCTGGGTGCTCAGTGCTCAGGGTGCTGGGTGCTCAGTCCTCAGGGTGCTCAGTGCTCAGGGTGCTGGGTGCTCAGTGCTCGGGGTGCTCGGTGCTCAGTATTCAGGGTGCTGAGTGCTCAGTACTCAGGGTGCTGGGTGCTCAGTACTCATGGTGCTGGGTGCTCAGTACTCAGGGGGCTGGGTGCTCAGTGCTCAGGGTGCTGGGTGCTCAATGCTCGGGGTGCTGGGTGCTCAGTGCTCGGGGTGCTGGGTGGTCAGTGCTCAGTGCTCAGGGTGCTGGGTGCTCAGTGCTCAGTGCTCAGGGTGCTGAGTGCTCAGTACTCAGGGTGCTGGGTGCTCAGTACTCAGGGTGCTGGGTGCTCAGTTCTCAGGCTGCTGGGTGCTCAGTACTCTGGGTGTTGGGTGCTCAGTACTCAGGGTGCTGGGTGCTCAGTGCTCGGGGTGCTGGGTGCTCAGTGCTCAGGGTGCTGGGTGCTCAGTTCTCAGGGTGCTGGGTGCTCAGTACTCAGGGTGCTGGGTGCTCAGTGCTCGTGGTGCTCGGTGCTCAGTACTCAAGTTGCTGGGTGCTCAGTGCTCAGGGTGCTGGGTGCTCAGTTCTCAGGGTGCTGGGTGCTCAGTACTCAGGGTGCTGGGTGCTCAGTGCTCGTGGTGCTCGGTGCTCAGTACTCAAGGTGCTGGGTGCTCAGTGCTCAGGGTGCGGGGTGCTCAGTCCTCGGGGTGCTGCGTGCTCAGTGCTCAGGGTGCTGGGTGCTCAGTACTCAGGGTGCTCGGTGCTCAGTACTCAGGGTTCTCATTGCTCAGGGTGCTGGGTGCTCAGTACTCAGGGTGCTCAGTGCTCAGTACTCGGGGTGCTGGGTGCTCAGTACTCAGGGTGCTGTGTGCTCAGTGCTCAGTACTCAGCGTGCTGGGTGCTCAGTGCTCAGAGTGTTGGGTGCTCAGTACTCAGGGTGCTGGGTGCTCAGTGCTCAGTGCTCAGGGTGCGCAGTGCTCAGGGTGCTCAGTGCTCAGGGTGCTGGGTGCTCAGGGTGCTGGGTGCTCAGTGCTCGGGGTGCTGGGTGCTCAGTGCTCAGTGCTCAGGGTGCTGGGTGCTCAGTGCTGAGTGCTCAGGGTGCTGGGTGTTCAGTACTCAGGGTGCTCGGTGCTCAGTGCTCAGGGTGCTGGGTGCTCAGTACTCAGGGTGCTGGGTGCTCAGTGCTCGGGGTGCTGGGTGCTCAGTGCTCAGGGTGAACAGTGCTCAGTACTCAGGGTGCTGGGTGCTCAGTTCTCTGGGTGCTGGGTGCTCAGTCCTCAGGGTGCTCAGTACTCAGGATGCTCGGTGCTCAGTGCTCAGTACTCAGGGTGCTCAGTACTCAGGGTGCTGGGTGCTCAGTGCTCGGGGTGCTGGGTGCTCAGTACTCAGGGTGCTGGGTGCTCAGTACTCGGGGTGCTGGGTGCTCAGTACTCAGGGTGCTGGGTGCTCAGTGCTCAGGGTGCTGGGTGCTCACTGCTCAGAGTGATCGGTGCTCAGTGCTCAGGGTGCTGGGTGCTCAGTCCTCCGGGTGCTCAGTGCTCAGGGTGCTGGGTGCTCATTGCTCGGTGTGCTCGGTGCTCAGTACTCAGGGTGCTGAGTGCTCAGTACTCAGGGTGCTGGGTGCTCAGTACTCAGGTTGCTGGTTGCTCAGTACTCAGGGTGCTGGGTGCTCAGTGCTCAGGGTGCTGGGTGCTCAGTGCTCGGGGTGCTGGGTGCTCAGGGCTGTGGTGCTGGGTGCACAGTGGTCAGTGCTCAGGGTGCTGGGTGCTCAGTGCTCAGTGCTCAGGGTGCTGGTTGCTCAGTACTCAGGGTGCTGGGTGCTCAGTACTCAGGGTGCTGGGTGCTCAGTGCTCAGGGTGCTCTGTGCTCAGTACTCAGGGTGCTGGGTGCTCAGTGCTCGGGGTGCTGCGTGCTCAGTGCTCAGGGAGCTGGGTGATCAGTGCTCAGGGTGCTGGGTGCTCAGTACTCAGGGTGCTGTGTGCTCAGTGCTCATTGTGCTCGGTGCTCAGTACTCAAGGTGCTGGGTGCTCAGTGCTCAGGGTGCTGGGTGCTCAGTCCTCGGGGTGCTCCGTGCTCAGTGATCAGGGTGCTGGGTGCTCAGTACTCAGGGTGCTCGGTGCTCAGTACTCAGGGTTCTCAGTGCTCAGTACTCAGGGTGCTGGGTGCTCAGTTCTCAGGATGCTGGGTGCTCAGTACTCAGGGTGCTCAGTGCTCAGTACTCGGGGTGCTTGGTGCTCAGTACTCAGGGTGCTCAGTGCTCAGTACTCGGGGTGCTGGGTGCTCAGTGCTCAGGGTGCTCAGTGCTCAGTTCTCGGGGTGCTGGGTGCTCAGTGCTCGGGAGGCTGGTTGCTCAGTGCTCGGGGTGCTGGGTGCTCAGTACTCGCGGTGCTGGGTGCTCAGTGCTCAGGGTGCTCAGTGCTCAGTACTCAGTGCTCAGGGTGCTCAGTGCTCAGTGCTCAGGGTGCTGGGTGTTCTGTACTCAGGGTGCTGGGTGCTCAGTACTCAGGGTGCTGGGTGCTCAGTGCTCAGGGTGCTGGGTGCTCAGTACTCAGGGTGCTGGGTGCTCAGTACTCAGGGTGCTCGGTGCTCAGTTCTCAGGGTGCTGGGTGCTCAGTACTCAGGGTGCTTTGTTCTCAGTACTCAGGGTTCTGGGTGCTCAGTACTCAGGGTGCTGGGTGCTCAATGCTCAGGGTGCTGGGTGCTCAGTGCTCAGGGTGCTGGGTGCTCAGTACTCAGGGTGCTGGGTGCTCAGTGCTCAGGGTGATCGGTGCTCAGTACTCAGGGTGCTCAGTACTCAGGGTGCTGGGTGCTCAGTGCTCAGGGTGCTGGGTGCTCAGTACTCAGGGTGCTGGGTGCTCAGTGCTCGGGGTGCTGGGTGCTCAGTGCTCAGGGTGATCGGTGCTCCGTACTCAGGGTGCTGGGTGCTCAGTGCTCAGGGTGCTGGGTGCTCAGTCCTCAGGGTGCTCAGTGCTCAGGGTGCTGGGTGCTCAGTGCTCGGGGTGCTCGGTGCTCAGTATTCAGGGTGCTGAGTGCTCAGTACTCAGGGTGCTGGGTGCTCAGTACTCATGGTGCTGGGTGCTCAGTACTCAGGGGGCTGGGTGCTCAGTGCTCAGGGTGCTGGGTGCTCAATGCTCGGGGTGCTGGGTGCTCAGTGCTCGGGGTGCTGGGTGGTCAGTGCTCAGTGCTCAGGGTGCTGGGTGCTCAGTGCTCAGTGCTCAGGGTGCTGAGTGCTCAGTACTCAGGGTGCTGGGTGCTCAGTACTCAGGGTGCTGGGTGCTCAGTTCTCAGGCTGCTGGGTGCTCAGTACTCTGGGTGTTGGGTGCTCAGTACTCAGGGTGCTGGGTGCTCAGTTCTCGGGGTGCTTGGTGCTCAGTGCTCAGGGTGCTGGGTGCTCAGTACTCAGGGTGCTGGGTGCTCAGTTCTCAGGCTGCTGGGTGCTCAGTACTCTGGGTGTTGGGTGCTCAGTACTCAGGGTGCTGGGTGCTCAGTGCTCGGGGTGCTGGGTGCTCAGTGCTCAGGGTGCTGGGTGCTCAGTTCTCAGGGTGCTGGGTGCTCAGTACTCAGGGTGCTGGGTGCTCAGTGCTCGTGGTGCTCGGTGCTCAGTACTCAAGTTGCTGGGTGCTCAGTGCTCAGGGTGCGGGGTGCTCAGTCCTCGGGGTGCTGCGTGCTCAGTGCTCAGGGTGCTGGGTGCTCAGTACTCAGGGTGCTCGGTGCTCAGTACTCAGGGTTCTCATTGCTCAGGGTGCTGGGTGCTCAGTACTCAGGGTGCTCAGTGCTCAGTACTCGGGGTGCTGGGTGCTCAGTACTCAGGGTGCTGTGTGCTCAGTGCTCAGTACTCAGCGTGCTGGGTGCTCAGTGCTCAGAGTGTTGGGTGCTCAGTACTCAGGGTGCTGGGTGCTCAGTGCTCAGTGCTCAGGGTGCGCAGTGCTCAGGGTGCTCAGTGCTCAGGGTGCTGGGTGCTCAGGGTGCTGGGTGCTCAGTGCTCGGGGTGCTGGGTGCTCAGTGCTCAGTGCTCAGGGTGCTGGGTGCTCAGTGCTGAGTGCTCAGGGTGCTGGGTGTTCAGTACTCAGGGTGCTCGGTGCTCAGTGCTCAGGGTGCTGGGTGCTCAGTACTCAGGGTGCTGGGTGCTCAGTGCTCGGGGTGCTGGGTGCTCAGTGCTCAGGGTGAACAGTGCTCAGTACTCAGGGTGCTGGGTGCTCAGTTCTCTGGGTGCTGGGTGCTCAGTCCTCAGGGTGCTCAGTACTCAGGATGCTCGGTGCTCAGTGCTCAGTACTCAGGGTGCTCAGTACTCAGGGTGCTGGGTGCTCAGTGCTCGGGGTGCTGGGTGCTCAGTACTCAGGGTGCTGGGTGCTCAGTACTCGGGGTGCTGGGTGCTCAGTACTCAGGGTGCTGGGTGCTCAGTGCTCAGGGTGCTGGGTGCTCACTGCTCAGAGTGATCGGTGCTCAGTGCTCAGGGTGCTGGGTGCTCAGTCCTCCGGGTGCTCAGTGCTCAGGGTGCTGGGTGCTCATTGCTCGGTGTGCTCGGTGCTCAGTACTCAGGGTGCTGAGTGCTCAGTACTCAGGGTGCTGGGTGCTCAGTACTCAGGTTGCTGGTTGCTCAGTACTCAGGGTGCTGGGTGCTCAGTGCTCAGGGTGCTGGGTGCTCAATGCTCGGGGTGCTGGGTGCTCAGGGCTGTGGTGCTGGGTGCACAGTGGTCAGTGCTCAGGGTGCTGGGTGCTCAGTGCTCAGTGCTCAGGGTGCTGGTTGCTCAGTACTCAGGGTGCTGGGTGCTCAGTACTCAGGGTGCTGGGTGCTCAGTGCTCAGGGTGCTCTGTGCTCAGTACTCAGGGTGCTGGGTGCTCAGTGCTCGGGGTGCTGCGTGCTCAGTGCTCAGGGAGCTGGGTGATCAGTGCTCAGGGTGCTGGGTGCTCAGTACTCAGGGTGCTGTGTGCTCAGTGCTCATTGTGCTCGGTGCTCAGTACTCAAGGTGCTGGGTGCTCAGTGCTCAGGGTGCTGGGTGCTCAGTCCTCGGGGTGCTCCGTGCTCAGTGATCAGGGTGCTGGGTGCTCAGTACTCAGGGTGCTCGGTGCTCAGTACTCAGGGTTCTCAGTGCTCAGTACTCAGGGTGCTGGGTGCTCAGTTCTCAGGATGCTGGGTGCTCAGTACTCAGGGTGCTCAGTGCTCAGTACTCGGGGTGCTTGGTGCTCAGTACTCAGGGTGCTCAGTGCTCAGTACTCGGGGTGCTGGGTGCTCAGTGCTCAGGGTGCTCAGTGCTCAGTTCTCGGGGTGCTGGGTGCTCAGTGCTCGGGAGGCTGGTTGCTCAGTGCTCGGGGTGCTGGGTGCTCAGTACTCGCGGTGCTGGGTGCTCAGTGCTCAGGGTGCTCAGTGCTCAGTACTCAGTGCTCAGGGTGCTCAGTGCTCAGTGCTCAGGGTGCTGGGTGTTCAGTACTCAGGGTGCTGGGTGCTCAGTACTCAGGGTGCTGGGTGCTCAGTGCTCAGGGTGCTGGGTGCTCAGTACTCAGGGTGCTGGGTGCTCAGTACTCAGGGTGCTCGGTGCTCAGTTCTCAGGGTGCTGGGTGCTCAGTACTCAGGGTGCTTTGTTCTCAGTACTCAGGGTTCTGGGTGCTCAGTACTCAGGGTGCTGGGTGCTCAATGCTCAGGGTGCTGGGTGCTCAGTGCTCAGGGTGCTGGGTGCTCAGTACTCAGGGTGCTGGGTGCTCAGTGCTCAGGGTGATCGGTGCTCAGTACTCAGGGTGCTCAGTACTCAGGGTGCTGGGTGCTCAGTGCTCAGGGTGCTGGGTGCTCAGTACTCAGGGTGCTGGGTGCTCAGTGCTCGGGGTGCTGGGTGCTCAGTGCTCAGGGTGATCGGTGCTCCGTACTCAGGGTGCTGGGTGCTCAGTGCTCAGGGTGCTGGGTGCTCAGTCCTCAGGGTGCTCAGTGCTCAGGGTGCTGGGTGCTCAGTGCTCGGGGTGCTCGGTGCTCAGTATTCAGGGTGCTGAGTGCTCAGTACTCAGGGTGCTGGGTGCTCAGTACTCATGGTGCTGGGTGCTCAGTACTCAGGGGGCTGGGTGCTCAGTGCTCAGGGTGCTGGGTGCTCAGCGCTCAGGGCGCTGGGTGCTCAATGCTCGGGGTGCTGGGTGCTCAGTGCTCGGGGTGCTGGGTGGTCAGTGCTCAGTGCTCAGGGTGCTGGGTGCTCAGTGCTCAGTGCTCAGGGTGCTGAGTGCTCAGTACTCAGGGTGCTGGGTGCTCAGTACTCAGGGTGCTGGGTGCTCAGTTCTCAGGCTGCTGGGTGCTCAGTACTCTGGGTGTTGGGTGCTCAGTACTCAGGGTGCTGGGTGCTCAGTGCTCGGGGTGCTGGGTGCTCAGTGCTCAGGGTGCTGGGTGCTCAGTTCTCAGGGTGCTGGGTGCTCAGTACTCAGGGTGCTGGGTGCTCAGTGCTCGTGGTGCTCGGTGCTCAGTACTCAAGTTGCTGGGTGCTCAGTGCTCAGGGTGCGGGGTGCTCAGTCCTCGGGGTGCTGCGTGCTCAGTGCTCAGGGTGCTGGGTGCTCAGTACTCAGGGTGCTCGGTGCTCAGTACTCAGGGTTCTCATTGCTCAGGGTGCTGGGTGCTCAGTACTCAGGGTGCTCAGTGCTCAGTACTCGGGGTGCTGGGTGCTCAGTACTCAGGGAGCTGTGTGCTCAGTGCTCAGTACTCAGCGTGCTGGGTGCTCAGTGCTCAGAGTGTTGGGTGCTCAGTACTCAGGGTGCTGGGTGCTCAGTGCTCAGTGCTCAGGGTGCTCAGTGCTCAGGGTGCTCAGTGCTCAGGGTGCTGGGTGCTCATGGTGCTGGGTGCTCAGTGCTCGGGGTGCTGGGTGCTCAGTGCTCAGTGCTCAGGGTGCTGGGTGCTCAGTGCTGAGTGCTCAGGGTGCTGGGTGTTCAGTACTCAGGGTGCTCGGTGCTCAGTGCTCAGGGTGCTGGGTGCTCAGTCCTCAGGGTGCTGGGTGCTCAGTGCTCGGGGTGCTGGGTGCTCAGTGCTCAGGGTGAACAGTGCTCAGTACTCAGGGTGCTGGGTGCTCAGTTCTCTGGGTGCTGGGTGCTCAGTCCTCAGGGTGCTCAGTACTCAGGATGCTCGGTGCTCAGTGCTCAGTACTCAGGGTGCTCAGTACTCAGGGTGCTGGGTGCTCAGTGCTCGGGGTGCTGGGTGCTCAGTACTCAGGGTGCTGGGTGCTCAGTACTCGGGGTGCTGGGTGCTCAGTACTCAGGGTGCTGGGTGCTCAGTGCTCAGGGTGCTGGGTGCTCACTGCTCAGAGTGATCGGTGCTCAGTGCTCAGGGTGCTGGGTGCTCAGTCCTCCGGGTGCTCAGTGCTCAGGGTGCTGGGTGCTCATTGCTCGGTGTGCTCGGTGCTCAGTACTCAGGGTGCTGAGTGCTCAGTACTCAGGGTGCAGGGTGCTCAGTACTCAGGTTGCTGGTTGCTCAGTACTCAGGGTGCTGGGTGCTCAGTGCTCAGGGTGCTGGGTGCTCAGTGCTCGGGGTGCTGGGTGCTCAGGGCTGTGGTGCTGGGTGCACAGTGGTCAGTGCTCAGGGTGCTGGGTGCTCAGTGCTCAGTGCTCAGGGTGCTGGTTGCTCAGTACTCAGGGTGCTGGGTGCTCAGTACTCAGGGTGCTGGGTGCTCAGTGCTCAGGGTGCTCTGTGCTCAGTACTCAGGGTGCTGGGTGCTCAGTACTCGGGGTGCTGCGTGCTCAGTGCTCAGGGAGCTGGGTGATCAGTGCTCAGGGTGCTGGGTGCTCAGTACTCAGGGTGCTGTGTGCTCAGTGCTCGTTGTGCTCGGTGCTCAGTACTCAAGGTGCTGGGTGCTCAGTGCTCAGGGTGCTGGGTGCTCAGTCCTCGGGGTGCTCCGTGCTCAGTGATCAGGGTGCTGGGTGCTCAGTACTCAGGGTGCTCGGTGCTCAGTACTCAGGGTTCTCAGTGCTCAGTACTCAGGGTGCTGGGTGCTCAGTGCTCAGGATGCTGGGTGCTCAGTACTCAGGGTGCTCAGTGCTCAGTACTCGGGGTGCTTGGTGCTCAGTACTCAGGGTGCTCAGTGCTCAGTACTCGGGGTGCTGGGTGCTCAGTGCTCAGGGTGCTCAGTGCTCAGTACTCGGGGTGCTGGGTGCTCAGTGCTCAGGGTGCTCAGTGCTCAGTACTCAGTGCTCAGGGTGCTCAGTGCTCAGTGCTCAGGGTGCTGGGTGTTCAGTACTCAGGGTGCTGGGTGCTCAGTACTCAGGGTGCTGGTTGCTCAGTGCTCAGGGTTCTGGGTGCTCAGTGCTCAGGGTGCTGGGTGCTCAGTACTCAGTGTGCTGGTTGCTCAGTGCTCAGGGTTCTGGGTGCTCAGTACTCAGGGTGCTGGGTGCTCAGTGCTCAGGGTGCTGGGTGCTCAGTACTCAGGGTGCTGGGTGCTCAGTGCTCGGGGTGCTGGGTGCTCAGTGCTCAGGGTGATCGGTGCTCCGTACTCAGGGTGCTGGGTGCTCAGTGCTCAGGGTGCTGGGTGCTCAGTCCTCAGGGTGCTCAGTGCTCAGGGTGCTGGGTGCTCAGTGCTCGGGGTGCTCGGTGCTCAGTATTCAGGGTGCTGAGTGCTCAGTACTCAGGGTGCTGGGTGCTCAGTACTCATGGTGCTGGGTGCTCAGTACTCAGGGGGCTGGGTGCTCAGTGCTCAGGGTGCTGGGTGCTCAGTGCTCAGGGCGCTGGGTGCTCAGTGCTCGGGGTGCTGGGTGCTCAGTGCTCGGGGTGCTGGGTGGTCAGTGCTCAGTGCTCAGGGTGCTGGGTGCTCAGTGCTCAGTGCTCAGGGTGCTGAGTGCTCAGTACTCAGGGTGCTGGGTGCTCAGTACTCAGGGTGCTGGGTGCTCAGTTCTCAGGCTGCTGGGTGCTCAGTACTCTGGGTGTTGGGTGCTCAGTACTCAGGGTGCTGGGTGCTCAGTGCTCGGGGTGCTGGGTGCTCAGTGCTCAGGGTGCTGGGTGCTCAGTTCTCAGGGTGCTGGGTGCTCAGTACTCAGGGTGCTGGGTGCTCAGTGCTCGTGGTGCTCGGTGCTCAGTACTCAAGTTGCTGGGTGCTCAGTGCTCAGGGTGCGGGGTGCTCAGTCCTCGGGGTGCTGCGTGCTCAGTGCTCAGGGTGCTGGGTGCTCAGTACTCAGGGTGCTCGGTGCTCAGTACTCAGGGTTCTCATTGCTCAGGGTGCTGGGTGCTCAGTACTCAGGGTGCTCAGTGCTCAGTACTCGGGGTGCTGGGTGCTCAGTACTCAGGGAGCTGTGTGCTCAGTGCTCAGTACTCAGCGTGCTGGGTGCTCAGTGCTCAGAGTGTTGGGTGCTCAGTACTCAGGGTGCTGGGTGCTCAGTGCTCAGTGCTCAGGGTGCTCGGTGCTCAGGGTGCTCAGTGCTCAGGGTGCTGGGTGCTCATGGTGCTGGGTGCTCAGTGCTCGGGGTGCTGGGTGCTCAGTGCTCAGTGCTCAGGGTGCTGGGTGCTCAGTGCTGAGTGCTCAGGGTGCTGGGTGTTCAGTACTCAGGGTGCTCGGTGCTCAGTGCTCAGGGTGCTGGGTGCTCAGTACTCAGGGTGCTGGGTGCTCAGTGCTCGGGGTGCTGGGTGCTCAGTGCTCAGGGTGAACAGTGCTCAGTACTCAGGGTGCTGGGTGCTCAGTTCTCTGGGTGCTGGGTGCTCAGTCCTCAGGGTGCTCAGTACTCAGGATGCTCGGTGCTCAGTGCTCAGTACTCAGGGTGCTCAGTACTCAGGGTGCTGGGTGCTCAGTGCTCGGGGTGCTGGGTGCTCAGTACTCAGGGTGCTGGGTGCTCAGTACTCGGGGTGCTGGGTGCTCAGTACTCAGGGTGCTGGGTGCTCAGTGCTCAGGGTGCTGGGTGCTCACTGCTCAGAGTGATCGGTGCTCAGTGCTCAGGGTGCTGGGTGCTCAGTCCTCCGGGTGCTCAGTGCTCAGGGTGCTGGGTGCTCATTGCTCGGTGTGCTCGGTGCTCAGTACTCAGGGTGCTGAGTGCTCAGTACTCAGGGTGCAGGGTGCTCAGTACTCAGGTTGCTGGTTGCTCAGTACTCAGGGTGCTGGGTGCTCAGTGCTCAGGGTGCTGGGTGCTCAGTGCTCGGGGTGCTGGGTGCTCAGGGCTGTGGTGCTGGGTGCACAGTGGTCAGTGCTCAGGGTGCTGGGTGCTCAGTGCTCAGTGCTCAGGGTGCTGGTTGCTCAGTACTCAGGGTGCTGGGTGCTCAGTACTCAGGGTGCTGGGTGCTCAGTGCTCAGGGTGCTCTGTGCTCAGTACTCAGGGTGCTGGGTGCTCAGTACTCGGGGTGCTGCGTGCTCAGTGCTCAGGGAGCTGGGTGATCAGTGCTCAGGGTGCTGGGTGCTCAGTACTCAGGGTGCTGTGTGCTCAGTGCTCGTTGTGCTCGGTGCTCAGTACTCAAGGTGCTGGGTGCTCAGTGCTCAGGGTGCTGGGTGCTCAGTCCTCGGGGTGCTCCGTGCTCAGTGATCAGGGTGCTGGGTGCTCAGTACTCAGGGTGCTCGGTGCTCAGTACTCAGGGTTCTCAGTGCTCAGTACTCAGGGTGCTGGGTGCTCAGTGCTCAGGATGCTGGGTGCTCAGTACTCAGGGTGCTCAGTGCTCAGTACTCGGGGTGCTTGGTGCTCAGTACTCAGGGTGCTCAGTGCTCAGTACTCGGGGTGCTGGGTGCTCAGTGCTCAGGGTGCTCAGTGCTCAGTACTCGGGGTGCTGGGTGCTCAGTGCTCAGGGTGCTCAGTGCTCAGTACTCAGTGCTCAGGGTGCTCAGTGCTCAGTGCTCAGGGTGCTGGGTGTTCAGTACTCAGGGTGCTGGGTGCTCAGTACTCAGGGTGCTGGTTGCTCAGTGCTCAGGGTTCTGGGTGCTCAGTGCTCAGGGTGCTGGGTGCTCAGTACTCAGGGTGCTGGTTGCTCAGTGCTCAGGGTTCTGGGTGCTCAGTACTCAGGGTGCTGGGTGCTCAGTGCTCAGGGTGCTGGGTGCTCAGTACTCAGGGTGCTGGGTGCTCAGTGCTCGGGGTGCTGGGTGCTCAGTGCTCAGGGTGATCGGTGCTCCGTACTCAGGGTGCTGGGTGCTCAGTGCTCAGGGTGCTGGGTGCTCAGTCCTCAGGGTGCTCAGTGCTCAGGGTGCTGGGTGCTCAGTGCTCGGGGTGCTCGGTGCTCAGTATTCAGGGTGCTGAGTGCTCAGTACTCAGGGTGCTGGGTGCTCAGTACTCATGGTGCTGGGTGCTCAGTACTCAGGGGGCTGGGTGCTCAGTGCTCAGGGTGCTGGGTGCTCAGTGCTCAGGGCGCTGGGTGCTCAGTGCTCGGGGTGCTGGGTGCTCAGTGCTCGGGGTGCTGGGTGGTCAGTGCTCAGTGCTCAGGGTGCTGGGTGCTCAGTGCTCAGTGCTCAGGGTGCTGAGTGCTCAGTACTCAGGGTGCTGGGTGCTCAGTACTCCGGGTGCTGGGTGCTCAGTTCTCAGGCTGCTGGGTGCTCAGTACTCTGGGTGTTGGGTGCTCAGTACTCAGGGTGCTGGGTGCTCAGTGCTCGGGGTGCTGGGTGCTCAGTGCTCAGGGTGCTGGGTGCTCAGTTCTCAGGGTGCTGGGTGCTCAGTACTCAGGGTGCTGGGTGCTCAGTGCTCGTGGTGCTCGGTGCTCAGTACTCAAGTTGCTGGGTGCTCAGTGCTCAGGGTGCGGGGTGCTCAGTCCTCGGGGTGCTGCGTGCTCAGTGCTCAGGGTGCTGGGTGCTCAGTACTCAGGGTGCTCGGTGCTCAGTACTCAGGGTTCTCATTGCTCAGGGTGCTGGGTGCTCAGTACTCAGGGTGCTCAGTGCTCAGTACTCGGGGTGCTGGGTGCTCAGTACTCAGGGAGCTGTGTGCTCAGTGCTCAGTACTCAGCGTGCTGGGTGCTCAGTGCTCAGAGTGTTGGGTGCTCAGTACTCAGGGTGCTGGGTGCTCAGTGCTCAGTGCTCAGGGTGCTCAGTGCTCAGGGTGCTCAGTGCTCAGGGTGCTGGGTGCTCATGGTGCTGGGTGCTCAGTGCTCGGGGTGCTGGGTGCTCAGTGCTCAGTGCTCAGGGTGCTGGGTGCTCAGTGCTGAGTGCTCAGGGTGCTGGGTGTTCAGTACTCAGGGTGCTCGGTGCTCAGTGCTCAGGGTGCTGGGTGCTCAGTACTCAGGGTGCTGGGTGCTCAGTGCTCGGGGTGCTGGGTGCTCAGTGCTCAGGGTGAACAGTGCTCAGTACTCAGGGTGCTGGGTGCTCAGTTCTCTGGGTGCTGGGTGCTCAGTCCTCAGGGTGCTCAGTACTCAGGATGCTCGGTGCTCAGTGCTCAGTACTCAGGGTGCTCAGTACTCAGGGTGCTGGGTGCTCAGTGCTCGGGGTGCTGGGTGCTCAGTACTCAGGGTGCTGGGTGCTCAGTACTCGGGGTGCTGGGTGCTCAGTACTCAGGGTGCTGGGTGCTCAGTGCTCAGGGTGCTGGGTGCTCACTGCTCAGAGTGATCGGTGCTCAGTGCTCAGGGTGCTGGGTGCTCAGTCCTCCGGGTGCTCAGTGCTCAGGGTGCTGGGTGCTCATTGCTCGGTGTGCTCGGTGCTCAGTACTCAGGGTGCTGAGTGCTCAGTACTCAGGGTGCAAGGTGCTCAGTACTCAGGTTGCTGGTTGCTCAGTACTCAGGGTGCTGGGTGCTCAGTGCTCAGGGTGCTGGGTGCTCAGTGCTCGGGGTGCTGGGTGCTCAGGGCTGTGGTGCTGGGTGCACAGTGGTCAGTGCTCAGGGTGCTGGGTGCTCAGTGCTCAGTGCTCAGGGTGCTGGTTGCTCAGTACTCAGGGTGCTGGGTGCTCAGTACTCAGGGTGCTGGGTGCTCAGTGCTCAGGGTGCTCTGTGCTCAGTACTCAGGGTGCTGGGTGCTCAGTACTCGGGGTGCTGCGTGCTCAGTGCTCAGGGAGCTGGGTGATCAGTGCTCAGGGTGCTGGGTGCTCAGTACTCAGGGTGCTGTGTGCTCAGTGCTCGTTGTGCTCGGTGCTCAGTACTCAAGGTGCTGGGTGCTCAGTGCTCAGGGTGCTGGGTGCTCAGTCCTCGGGGTGCTCCGTGCTCAGTGATCAGGGTGCTGGGTGCTCAGTACTCAGGGTTCTCGGTGCTCAGTACTCAGGGTTCTCAGTGCTCAGTACTCAGGGTGCTGGGTGCTCAGTGCTCAGGATGCTGGGTGCTCAGTACTCAGGGTGCTCAGTGCTCAGTACTCGGGGTGCTTGGTGCTCAGTACTCAGGGTGCTCAGTGCTCAGTACTCGGGGTGCTGGGTGCTCAGTGCTCAGGGTGCTCAGTGCTCAGTACTCGGGGTGCTGGGTGCTCAGTGCTCAGGGTGCTCAGTGCTCAGTACTCAGTGCTCAGGGTGCTCAGTGCTCAGTGCTCAGGGTGCTGGGTGTTCAGTACTCAGGGTGCTGGGTGCTCAGTACTCAGGGTGCTGGTTGCTCAGTGCTCAGGGTTCTGGGTGCTCAGTGCTCAGGGTGCTGGGTGCTCAGTACTCAGGGTGCTGGGTGCTTAGTGCTCGAGGTGCTCGGTGCTCAGTACTCAAGGTGCTGGGTGCTCAGTGCTCAGGGTGCTGGGTGCTCAGTCCTCGGGGTGCTCCGTGCTCATGGTGCTGGGTGCTCAGTGCTCAGGGTGCTGGGTGCTCAGTGCTCGGGGTGCTGGGTGCTGAGTGCTCAGGATGCTGGGTGCTCAGTGCTCGGGGTGCTCGGTGCTCAGTGCTCAGGGTGCTGGGTGCTCAGTACTCAGGGTGCTGGGTGCTTAGTACTCAGGGTGCTCAGTGCTCAGTACACAGGGTGCTGGGTGCTCAGTGCTCAGGGTGCTGGGTGCTCAGTGCTCAGTACTCAGGGTGCTGGGTGCTCAGTGCTCGGGGTGCTGGGTGCTCAGTACTCAGCGTGCTGGGTGCTCAGTACTCAGGGTGCTGGGTGCTCAGTGCTCAGTGTGCTGGGTGCTCAGTGCTCAGGGTGCTGGGTGCTCAGTGATCGGGGTGCTGGGTGCTCAGTACTCAGGGTGCTCAGTGCTCGGGGAGCTCGGTGCTCAGTACTCAGGGTGCTGGGTGCTCAGTACTCAGTGCTCGGGGTCCTGGGTGCTCCGTGCTTGGGGTGCTGGGTGCTCAGTGCTCTGGGTGCTGGGTGCTCAGTACTTAGGGTGCTGGGTGCTCAGTACTCAGGGTGCTGGGTGCTCAGTGCTCAGGGTGCTGCGTGCTCAGGGTGCTGTGTGCTCAGTGCTCAGGGTGCTGGGTGCTCAGTGCTCAGTGCTCAGGGTGCTGGGTGCTCAGTGCTCAGTGCTCAGGGTGCTGGGTGTTCAGTACTCAGGGTGCTCGGTGCTCAGTGCTCAGGGTGCTAGGTGCTCAGTACTCAGGGTGCTGGGTGCTCAGTGCTCGGGGTACTGGGTGATCAGTGCTCAGGGTGATCAGTGCTCAGTACTCAGGGTGCTGGGTGCTCAGTGCTCAGGGTGCTGGGTGCTCAGTCCTCAGGGTGCTCAGTACTCAGGGTGCTCGGTGCTCAGTGCTCAGTACTCAGGGTGCTCAGTACTCAGGGTGCTGGTTGCTCAGTGCTCAGGGTGCTGGGTGCTCAGTACTCAGGGTGCTGGGTGCTCAGTACTCGGGGTGCTGGGTGCTCAGTACTCAGGGTGCTGGGTGCTCAGTGCTCGGGGTGCTGGGTGCTCAGTGCTCAGGGTGATCGGTGCTCAGTGCTCAGGGTGCTGGGTGCTCAGTCCTCCGGGTGCTCAGTGCTCAGGGTGCTGGGTGCTCAGTGCTCGGGGTGCTCGGTGCTCAGTACTCAGGGTGCTGGGTGCTCAGTGATGGGGGTGCTGGGTGCTCAGTACTCAGGGTGCTCAGTGCTCGGGGAGCTCGGTGCTCAGTACTCAGGGTGCTGGGTGCTCAGGGTGCTGGGTGCTCAGTACTCAGGGTGCTGGGTGCTCAGTGCTCGGGGTGCTGGGTGCTCAGGGCTGTGGTGCTGGGTGCTCAGTGGTCAGTGCTCAGGGTGCTGGGTGCTCAGTGCTCAGTGCTCAGGGTGCTGGTTGCTCAGTACTCAGGGTGCTGGGTGCTCAGTGCTCAGGGTGCTCTGTGCTCAGCACTCAGGGTGCTGGGTGCTCAGTGCTCGGGGTGCTGCGTGCTCAGTGCTCAGTGTGCTGGGTGCTCAGTGCTCAGGGTGCTGGGTGCTCAGTACTCAGGGTGCTGGGTGCTCAGTGCTCGGGGTGCTCGGTGCTCAGTACTCAAGGTGCTGCGTGCTCAGTGCTCAGGGTGCTGGGTGCTCAATCCTCGGGGTGCTCCTTGCTCAGTGATCAGGGTACTGGGTGCTCAGTACTCAGGGTGCTCGGTGCTCAGTACTCAGGGTTTTCAGTGCTCAGTACTCAGGGTGCTGGGTGCTCAGTTCTCAGGGTGCTGGGTGCTCAGTACTCAGGGTGCTCAGTGCTCAGTACTCGGGGTGCTTGTTGCTCAGTACTCAGGGTGCTCAGTGCTCAGTACTCGGGGTGCTGGGTGCTCAGTGCTCAGGGTGCTCAGTTCTCAGTGCTCGGGGTGCTGGGTGCTCAGTGCTCGGGGCGCTGGGTGATCAGTGCTCGGGGTACTGGGTGCTCAGTACTCGGGGTGCTGGGTGCTCAGTGCTCAGGGTGCTCAGTGCTCAGTACTCAGTGCTCAGGGTGCTCAGTGCTCAGTGCTCAGGGTGCTGGGTGTTCAGTACTCAGGGTGCTGGGTGCTCAGTACTCAGGGTGCTGGGTGCTCAGTGCTCAGGGTGCTGGGTGCTCAGTACTCTGGGTGTTGGGTGCTCAGTACTCAGGGTGCTGCTTGCTCCGTGCTCGGGGTGCTGGGTGCTCAGTGCTCAGGGTGCTGGGTGCTCTGTGCTCAGGGTGCTGGGTGCTCAGTGCTCAGGGTGCTGGGTGCTCAGTACTCGGGGTGCTCCGTGCTCAGGGTGCTGGATGCTCAGTGCTCAGAGTGCTGGGTGCTCAGTGCTCGGGGTGCTGGGTGCTGAGTGCTCAGGGTGCTGGGTGCTCAGTGCTCGGGGTGCTGGGTGCTCAGTGATCAGTACTCAGGGTGCTGGGTGCTCAGTGCTCGGGGTGCTGGGTGCTCAGTACTCAGGGTGCTGGGTGCTCAGTACTCAGTGCTCGGGGTCCTGGGTGCTCCGTGCTCGGGGTGCTGGGTGCTCAGTGCTCTGGGTGCTGGGTGCTCAGTACTCAGGGTGCTGGGTGCTCAGTACTCAGGGTGCTGGGTGCTCAGTGCTCAGGGTGCTGTGTGCTCAGTACTCAGGGTGCTGGGTGCTCAGTACTCAGGGTGCTCGGTGCTCAGTACTCAGGGTGCTGAGTGCTCAGTGCTCAGGGTGCTGGGTACTCAGTACTCAGGGTGCTGGGTGCTCAGTGCTCGGGGTGCTGGGTGGTCAGTGCTCAGTGCTCAAGGTGATGGGTGCTCAGTGCTCAGTGCTCAGGCTGCTGGGTGCTCAGTACTCAGGGTGCTGGGTGCTCAGTACTCAGGGTGCTGGGTGCTCAGTTCTCAGGGTGCTGGGTGATCAGTACTCTGGGTGTTGGGTGCTCAGATCTCAGGGTGCTCAGTGCTCAGTACTCGGGGTGCTAGGTGCACAGTGCTCAGTGTGCTCAGTGCTCAGTGCTCAGGGTGCTGGGTGCTCAGTGCTCGGGGCGCTGGGAGCTCAGTGCTCGGGGTGCTGGGTGCTCAGTACTCAGGGTGCTGTGTGCTCAGTGCTCAGTACTCAGCGTGCTGGGTGCTCAGTGCTCAGAGTGTTGGGTGCTCAGTACTCAGGGTGCTGGGTGCTCAGTGCACAGTGCTCAGGGTGCTGGGTGCTCAGTGCTCAGTGCTCAGGGTGCTGGGTGCTCAGTGCTCAGTGTTCAGGGTGCTGGGTGTTCAGTACTCAGGGTGCTCGGTGCTCAGTGCTCAGGGTACTAGGTGCTCAGTACTCAGGGTGCTGGGTGCTCAGTGCTCGGGGTACTGGGTGATCAGTGCTCAGGGTGATCAGTGCTCAGTACTCAGGGTGCTGGGTGCTCAGTGCTCAGGGAGCTGGGTGCTCAGTCCTCAGGGTGCTCAGTACTCAGGGTGCTCGGTGCTCAGTGCTCAGTACTCAGGGTGCTCAGTACTCAGGGTGCTGGTTGCTCAGTGCTCAGGGTGCTGGGTGCTCAGTACTCAGGGTGCTGGGTGCTCAGTACTCGGGGTGCTGGGTGCTCAGTACTCAGGGTGCTGGGTGCTCAGTGCTCGGGGTGCTGGGTGCTCAGTGCTCAGGGTGATCGGTGCTCAGTGCTCAGGGTGCTGGGTGCTCAGTCCTCCGGGTGCTCAGTGCTCAGGGTGCTGGGTGCTCAGTGCTCGGGGTGCTCGGTGCTCAGTACTCAGGGTTCCTGGTGCTCAGTGATGGGGGTGCTGGGTGCTCAGTACTCAGGGTGCTCAGTGCTCGGGGAGCTCGGTGCTCAGTACTCAGGGTGCTGGGTGCTCAGTACTCAGTGCTCGGGGTCCTGGGTGCTCCGTGCTCGGGGTGCTGGGTGCTCAGTGCTCTGGGTGCTGGGTGCTCAGTACTCCGGGTGCTGGGTGCTCAGTACTCAGGGTGCTGGGTGCTCAGTGCTCAGGGTGCTGTGTGCTCAGTACTCAGGGTGCTGGGTGCTCAGTACACAGGGTGCTCGGTGCTCAGTACTCAGGGTGCTGAGTGCTCAGTGCTCAGGGTGCTGGGTACTCAGTACTCAGGGTGCTGGGTGATCAGTACTCAGGGTGCTGGGTGCTCAGTGCTCAGTACTCAGGGTGCTGGGTGCTCAGTGCTCGGGGTGCTGGGTGCTCAGTACTCAGCGTGCTGGGTGCTCAGTACTCAGGGTGCTGGGTGCTCAGTGCTCAGGGTGCTGGGTGCTCAGTGCTCAGGGTGCTGGGTGCTCAGTGATCGGGGTGCTGGGTGCTCAGTACTCAGGGTGCTCAGTGCTCGGGGAGCTCGGTGCTCAGTACTCAGGGTGCTGGGTGCTCAGTACTCAGTGCTCGGGGTCCTGGGTGCTCCGTGCTTGGGGTGCTGGGTGCTCAGTGCTCTGGGTGCTGGGTGCTCAGTACTTAGGGTGCTGGGTGCTCAGTACTCAGGGTGCTGGGTGCTCAGTGCTCAGGGTGCTTTGTGCTCAGTACTCAGGGTGCTGGGTGCTCAGTACACAGGGTGCTCGGTGCTCAGTACTCAGGGTACTGAGTGCTCAGTGCTCAGGGTGCTGGGTACTCAGTACTCAGGGTGCTGGGTGCTCAGTACTCAGGGTGCTGGGTGCTCAGTGCTCAGGGTGCTGGGTGCTCAGTGCTCAGGGTGCTGGGTGCTCAGTGCTCGGGGTGCTGGGTGCTCAGTGCTCAGGGTGATCGGTGCTCAGTACTCAGGGTGCTGGGTGCTCAGTGCTCAGGGTGCTGGGTGCTGGGTGCTCAGTCCTCAGGGTGCTCAGTGCTCAGGGTGCTGGGTGCTCAGTGCTCGGGGTGCTCGGTGCTCTGTACTCAGGGTGCTGAGTGCTCAGTACTCAGGGTACTGGGTGCTCAGTACTCATGGTACTGGGTGCTCAGTACTCAGGGGGCTGGGTGCTCAGTGCTCAGTGTGCTGGGTGCTCAGTGCTCAGGGCGCTGGGTGCTCAGTGCTCGGGGTGCTGGGTGCTCAGTGCTCGGGGTGCTGGGTGGTCAGTGCTCAGTGCTCAATGTGCTGGGTGCTCAGTGCTCAGTGCTCAGGCTGCTGGGTGCTCAGTACTCAGGGTGCTGGGTGCTCAGTACTCAGGGTGCTGGGTGCTCAGTTCTCAGGGTGCTGGGTGATCAGTACTCTGGGTGTTGGGTGCTCAGAACTCAGGGTGCTCAGTGCTCAGTACTCGGGGTGCTGGGTGCACAGTGCTCAGTGTGCTCAGTGCTCAGTGCTCAGGGTGCTGGGTGCTCAGTGCTCGGGGCGCTGGGAGCTCAGTGCTCGGGGTGCTGGGTGCTCAGTACTCAGGGTGCTGTGTGCTCAGTGCTCAGGACTCAGCGTGCTGGGTGCTCAGTGCTCAGAGTGTTGGGTGCTCAGTACTCAGGGTGCTGGGTGCTCAGTGCACAGTGCTCAGGGTGCTCAGTGCTCAGGGTGCTCAGTGCTCAGGGTGCTGCGTGCTCAGGGTGCTGTGTGCTCAGTGCTCAGGGTGCTGGGTGCTCAGTGCTCAGTGCTCAGGGTGCTGGGTGCTCAGTGCTCAGTGCTCAGGCTGCTGGGTGTTCAGTACTCAGGGTGCTCGGTGCTCAGTGCTCAGGGTGCTAGGTGCTCAGTACTCAGGGTGCTGTGTGCTCAGTGCTCGGGGTACTGGGTGATCAGTGCTCAGGGTGATCAGTGCTCAGTACTCAGGGTGCTGGGTGCTCAGTGCTCAGGGTGCTGGGTGCTCAGTCCTCAGGGTGCTCAGTACTCAGGGTGCTCGGTGCTCAGTGCTCAGTACTCAGGGTGCTCAGTACTCAGGGTGCTGGTTGCTCAGTGCTCAGGGTGCTGGGTGCTCAGTACTCAGGGTGCTGGGTGCTCAGTACTCGGGGTGCTGGGTGCTCAGTACTCAGGGTGCTGGGTGCTCAGTGCTCGGGGTGCTGGGTGCTCAGTGCTCAGGGTGATCGGTGCTCAGTGCTCAGGGTGCTGGGTGCTCAGTCCTCCGGGTGCTCAGTGCTCAGGTTGCTGGGTGCTCAGTGCTCGGGGTGCTCGGTGCTCAGTACTCAGGGTGCTGGGTGCTCAGTGATGGGGGTGCTGGGTGCTCAGTACTCAGGGTGCTCAGTGCTCGGGGAGCTCGGTGCTCAGTACTCAGGGTGCTGGGTGCTCAGGGTGCTGGGTGCTCAGTACTCAGGGTGCTGGGTGCTCAGTGCTCGGGGTGCTGGGTGCTCAGGGCTGTGGTGCTGGGTGCTCAGTGGTCAGTGCTCAGGGTGCTGGGTACTCAGTGCTCAGTACTCAGGGTGCTGGTTGCTCAGTACTCAGGGTGCTGGGTGCTCAGTACTCAGGGTGCTGGGTGCTCAGTGCTCAGGGTGCTCTGTGCTCAGCACTCAGGGTGCTGGGTCCTCAGTGCTCGGGGTGCTGCGTGCTCAGTGCTCAGTGTGCTGGGTGCTCAGTGCTCAGGGTGCTGGGTGCTCAGTACTCAGGGTGCTGGGTGCTCAGTGCTCGGGGTGCTCGGTGCTCAGTACTCAAGGTGCTGGGTGCTCAGTGCTCAGGGTGCTGGGTGCTCAATCCTCGGGGTGCTCCTTGCTCAGTGATCAGGGTGCTGGGTGCTCAGTACTCAGGGTGCTCGGTGCTCAGTACTCAGGGTTCTCAGTGCTCAGTACTCAGGGTGCTGGGTGCTCAGTTCTCAGGGTGCTGGGTGCTCAGTACTCAGGGTGCTCAGTGCTCAGTACTCGGGGTGCTTGTTGCTCAGTACTCAGGGTGCTCAGTGCTCAGTACTCGGGGTGCTGGGTGCTCAGTGCTCAGGGTGCTCAGTTCTCAGTGCTCGGGGTGCTGGGTGCTCAGTGCTCGGGGCGCTGGGTGCTCAGTGCTCGGGGTACTGGGTGCTCAGTACTCGGGGTGCTGGGTGCTCAGTGCTCAGGGTGCTCAGTGCTCAGTACTCAGTGCTCAGGGTGCTCAGTGCTCAGTGCTCAGGGTGCTGGGTGTTCAGTACTCAGGGTGCTGGGTGCTCAGTACTCAGGGTGCTGGGTGCTCAGTGCTCAGGGTGCTGGGTGCTCAGTACTCTGGGTGTTGGGTGCTCAGTACTCAGGGTGCTGCTTGCTCCGTGCTCGGGGTGCTGGGTGCTCAGTGCTCAGGGTGCTGGGTGCTCTGTGCTCAGGGTGCTGGGTGCTCAGTGCTCAGGGTGCTGGGTGCTCAGTACTCGGGGTGCTCCGTGCTCAGGGTGCTGGATGCTCAGTGCTCAGGGTGCTGGGTGCTCAGTGCTCGGGGTGCTGGGTGCTGAGTGCTCAGGGTGCTGGGTGCTCAGTGCTCGGGGTGCTGGGTGCTCAGTGATCAGTACTCAGTGTGCTGGGTGCTCAGTGCTTGGGGTGCTGGGTGCTCAGTACTCAGGGTGCTGGGTGCTCAGTACTCAGTGCTCGGGGTCCTGGGTGCTCCGTGCTCGGGGTGCTGGGTGCTCAGTGCTCTGGGTGCTGGGTGCTCAGTTCTCAGGGTGCTGGGTGATCAGTACTCTGGGTGTTGGGTGCTCAGAACTCAGGGTGCTCAGTGCTCAGTACTCGGGGTGCTAGGTGCACAGTGCTCAGTGTGCTCAGTGCTCAGTGCTCAGGGTGCTGGGTGCTCAGTGCTCGGGGCGCTGGGAGCTCAGTGCTCGGGGTGCTGGGTGCTCAGTACTCAGGGTGCTGTGTGCTCAGTGCTCAGTACTCAGCGTGCTGGGTGCTCAGTGCTCAGAGTGTTGGGTGCTCAGTACTCAGGGTGCTGGGTGCTCAGTGCACAGTGCTCAGGGTGCTGGGTGCTCAGTGCTCAGTGCTCAGGGTGCTGGGTGCTCAGTGCTCAGTGTTCTGGGTGCTGGGTGTTCAGTACTCAGGGTGCTCGGTGCTCAGTGCTCAGGGTACTAGGTGCTCAGTACTCAGGGTGCTGGGTGCTCAGTGCTCGGGGTACTGGGTGATCAGTGCTCAGGGTGATCAGTGCTCAGTACTCAGGGTGCTGGGTGCTCAGTGCTCAGGGTGCTGGGTGCTCAGTCCTCAGGGTGCTCAGTACTCAGGGTGCTCGGTGCTCAGTGCTCAGTACTCAGGGTGCTCAGTACTCAGGGTGCTGGTTGCTCAGTGCTCAGGGTGCTTGGTGCTCAGTACTCAGGGTGCTGGGTGCTCAGTACTCGGGGTGCTGGGTGCTCAGTACTCAGGGTGCTGGGTGCTCAGTGCTCGGGGTGCTGGGTGCTCAGTGCTCAGGGTGATCGGTGCTCAGTGCTCAGGGTGCTGGGTGCTCAGTCCTCCGGGTGCTCAGTGCTCAGGGTGCTGGGTGCTCAGTGCTCGGGGTGCTCGGTGCTCAGTACTCAGGGTTCCTGGTGCTCAGTGATGGGGGTGCTGGGTGCTCAGTACTCAGGGTGCTCAGTGCTCGGGGAGCTCGGTGCTCAGTACTCCGGGTGCTGGGTGCTCAGTACTCAGTGCTCGGGGTCCTGGGTGCTCCGTGCTCGGGGTGCTGGGTGCTCAGTGCTCTGGGTGCTGGGTGCTCAGTACTCCGGGTGCTGGGTGCTCAGTACTCAGGGTGCTGGGTGCTCAGTGCTCAGGGTGCTGTGTGCTCAGTACTCAGGGTGCTGGGTGCTCAGTACACAGGGTGCTCGGTGCTCAGTACTCAGGGTGCTGAGTGCTCAGTGCTCAGGGTGCTGGGTACTCAGTACTCAGGGTGCTGGGTGCTCAGTACTCAGGGTGCTGGGTGCTCAGTGCTCAGGGTGCTGGGTGCTCAGTGCTCAGGGTGCTGGGTGCTCAGTACTCAGGGTGCTGGGTGCTCAGTGCTCAGGGTGATCGGTGCTCAGTACTCAGGGTGCTCAGTACTCAGGGTGCTGGGTGCTCAGTACTCAGGGTGCTGGGTGCTCAGTGCTCGGGGTGCTGGGTGCTCAGTGCTCAGGGTGATCGGTGCTCAGTACTCAGGGTGCTGGGTGCTCAGTGCTCAGGGTGCTGGGTGCTCAGTCCTCAGGGTGCTCAGTGCTCAGGTTGCTGGGTGCTCAGTGCTCGGGGTGCTCGGTGCTCTGTACTCAGGGTGCTGAGTGCTCAGTACTCAGGGTACTGGGTGCTCAGTACTCATGGTGCTGGGTGCTCAGTACTCAGGGGGCTGGGTGCTCAGTGCTCAGTGTGCTGGGTGCTCAGTGCTCAGGGCGCTGGGTGCTCAGTGCTCGGGGTGCTAGGTGCTCAGTGCTCGGGGTGCTGGGTGGTCAGTGCTCAGTGCTCAAGGTGCTGGGTGCTCAGTGCTCAGTGCTCTGGCTGCTGGGTGCTCAGTACTCAATGTGCTGGGTGCTCAGTACTCAGGGTGCTGGTTGCTCAGTTCTCAGGGTGCTGGGTGATCAGTACTCTGGGTGTTGGGTGCTCAGAACTCAGGGTGCTCAGTGCTCAGTACTCGGGGTGCTGGGTGCTCAGTGCTCAGTGTGCTCAGTGCTCAGTGCTCAGGGTGCTGGGTGCTCAGTGCTCGGGGCGCTGGGAGCTCAGTGCTCGGAGTGCTGGGTGCTCAGTACTCGGGGTGCTGTGTGCTCAGTGCTCAGTACTCAGCGTGCTGGGTGCTCAGTGCTCAGAGTGTTGGGTGCTCAGTACTCAGGGTGCTGGGTGCTCAGTGCACAGTGCTCAGGGTGCTGGGTGCTCAGTGCTCAGTGCTCAGGGTGCTGGGTGCTCAGTGCTCAGTGTTCAGGGTGCTGGGTGTTCAGTACTCAGGGTGCTCGGTGCTCAGTGCTCAGGGTACTAGGTGCTCAGTACTCAGGGTGCTGGGTGCTCAGTGCTCGGGGTACTGGGTGATCAGTGCTCAGGGTGATCAGTGCTCAGTACTCAGGGTGCTGGGTGCTCAGTGCTCAGGGTGCTGGGTGCTCAGTCCTCAGGGTGCTCAGTACTCAGGGTGCTCGGTGCTCAGTGCTCAGTACTCAGGGTGCTCAGTACTAAGGGTGCTGGTTGCTCAGTGCTCAGGGTGCTGGGTGCTCAGTACTCAGGGTGCTGGGTGCTCAGTACTCGGGGTGCTGGGTGCTCAGTACTCAGGGTGCTGGGTGCTCAGTGCTCGGGGTGCTGGGTGCTCAGTGCTCAGGGTGATCGGTGCTCAGTGCTCAGGGTGCTGGGTGCTCAGTCCTCCGGGTGCTCAGTGCTCAGGGTGCTGGGTGCTCAGTGCTCGGGGTGCTCGGTGCTCAGTACTCAGGGTTCCTGGTGCTCAGTGATGGGGGTGCTGGGTGCTCAGTACTCAGGGTGCTCAGTGCTCGGGGAGCTCGGTGCTCAGTACTCAGGGTGCTGGGTGCTCAGTACTCAGTGCTCGGGGTCCTGGGTGCTCCGTGCTCGGGGTGCTGGGTGCTCAGTACTCCGGGTGCTGGGTGCTCAGTACTCAGGGTGCTGGGTGCTCAGTGCTCAGGGTGCTGTGTGCTCAGTACTCAGGGTGCTGGGTGCTCAGTACACAGGGTGCTCGGTGCTCAGTACTCAGGGTGCTGAGTGCTCAGTGCTCAGGGTGCTGGGTACTCAGTACTCAGGGGGCTGGGTGCTCAGTACTCAGGGTGCTGGGTGCTCAGTGCTCAGTACTCAGGGTGCTGGGTGCTCAGTGCTCGGGGTGCTGGGTGCTCAGTACTCAGCGTGCTGGGTGCTCAGTACTCAGGGTGCTGGGTGCTCAGTGCTCAGGGTGCTGGGTGCTCAGTGCTCAGGGTGCTGGGTGCTCAGTGATCGGGGTGCTGGGTGCTCAGTACTCAGGGTGCTCAGTGCTCGGGGAGCTCGGTGCTCAGTACTCAGGGTGCTGGGTGCTCAGTACTCAGTGCTCGGGGTCCTGGGTGCTCCGTGCTTGGGGTGCTGGGTGCTCAGTGCTCTGGGTGCTGGGTGCTCAGTACTTAGGGTGCTGGGTGCTCAGTACTCAGGGTGCTGGGTGCTCAGTGCTCAGGGTGCTTTGTGCTCAGTACTCAGGGTGCTGGGTGCTCAGTACACAGGGTGCTCGGTGCTCAGTACTCAGGGTACTGAGTGCTCAGTGCTCAGGGTGCTGGGTACTCAGTACTCAGGGTGCTGGGTGCTCAGTACTCAGGGTGCTGGGTGCTCAGTGCTCAGGGTGCTGGGTGCTCAGTGCTCAGGGTGCTGGGTGCTCAGTGCTCGGGGTGCTGGGTGCTCAGTGCTCAGGGTGATCGGTGCTCAGTACTCAGGGTGCTGGGTGCTCAGTGCTCAGGGTGCTGGGTGCTGGGTGCTCAGTCCTCAGGGTGCTCAGTGCTCAGGGTGCTGGGTGCTCAGTGCTCGGGGTGCTCCCTGCTCTGTACTCAGGGTGCTGAGTGCTCAGTACTCAGGGTACTGGGTGCTCAGTACTCATGGTGCTGGGTGCTCAGTACTCAGGGGGCTGGGTGCTCAGTGCTCAGTGTGCTGGGTGCTCAGTGCTCAGGGCGCTGGGTGCTCAGTGCTCGGGGTGCTGGGTGCTCAGTGCTCGGGGTGCTGGGTGGTCAGTGCTCAGTGCTCAAGGTGCTGGGTGCTCAGTGCTCAGTGCTCAGGCTGCTGGGTGCTCAGTACTCAGGGTGCTGGGTGCTCAGTACTCAGGGTGCTGGGTGCTCAGTTCTCAGGGTGCTGGGTGATCAGTACTCTGGGTGTTGGGTGCTCAGAACTCAGTGTGCTCAGTGCTCAGTACTCGGGGTGCTGGGTGCACAGTGCTCAGTGTGCTCAGTGCTCAGTGCTCAGGGTGCTGGGTGCTCAGTGCTCGGGGCGCTGGGAGCTCAGTGCTCGGGGTGCTGGGTGCTCAGTACTCAGGGTGCTGTGTGCTCAGTGCTCAGGACTCAGCGTGCTGGGTGCTCAGTGCTCAGAGTGTTGGGTGCTCAGTACTCAGGGTGCTGGGTGCTCAGTGCACAGTGCTCAGGGTGCTCAGTGCTCAGGGTGCTCAGTGCTCAGGGTGCTGCGTGCTCAGGGTGCTGTGTGCTCAGTGCTCAGGGTGCTGGGTGCTCAGTGCTCAGTGCTCAGGGTGCTGGGTGCTCAGTGCTCAGTGCTCAGGGTGCTGGGTGTTCAGTACTCAGGGTGCTCGGTGCTCAGTGCTCAGGGTGCTAGGTGCTCAGTACTCAGGGTGCTGGGTGCTCAGTGCTCGGGGTACTGGGTGATCAGTGCTCAGGGTGATCAGTGCTCAGTACTCAGGGTGCTGGGTGCTCAGTGCTCAGGGTGCTGGGTGCTCAGTCCTCAGGGTGCTCAGTACTCAGGGTGCTCGGTGCTCAGTGCTCAGTACTCAGGGTGCTCAGTACTCAGGGTGCTGGTTGCTCAGTGCTCAGGGTGCTGGGTGCTCAGTACTCAGGGTGCTGGGTGCTCAGTACTCGGGGTGCTGGGTGCTCAGTACTCGGGGTGCTCCGTGCTCAGGGTGCTGGATGCTCAGTGCTCAGGGTGCTGGGTGCTCAGTGCTCGGGGTGCTGGGTGCTGAGTGCTCAGGGTGCTGGGTGCTCAGTGCTCGGGGTGCTGGGTGCTCAGTGATCAGTACTCAGGGTGCTTGGTGCTCAGTGATGGGGGTGCTGGGTGCTCAGTACTCAGGGTGCTCAGTGCTCGGGGAGCTCGGTGCTCAGTACTCAGGGTGCTGGGTGCTCAGGGTGCTGGGTGCTCAGTACTCAGGGTGCTGGGTGCTCAGTGCTCAGGGTGCTGGGTGCTCAGGGCTGTGGTGCTGGGTGCTCAGTGGTCAGTGCTCAGGGTGCTGGGTGCTCAGTGCTCAGTGCTCAGGGTGCTCGGTGCTCAGTACTCAGGGTTCTCAGTGCTCAGTACTCAGGGTGCTGGGTGCTCAGTTCTCAGGGTGCTGGGTGCTCAGTACTCAGGGTGCTCAGTGCTCAGTACTCGGGGTGCTTGTTGCTCAGTACTCAGGGTGCTCAGTGCTCAGTACTCGGGGTGCTGGGTGCTCAGTGCTCAGGGTGCTCAGTTCTCAGTGCTCGGGGTGCTGGGTGCTCAGTGCTCGGGGCGCTGGGTGCTCAGTGCTCGGGGTACTGGGTGCTCAGTACTCGGGGTGCTGGGTGCTCAGTGCTCAGGGTGCTCAGTGCTCAGTACTCAGTGCTCAGGGTGCTCAGTGCTCAGTGCTCAGGGTGCTGGGTGTTCAGTACTCAGGGTGCTGGGTGCTCAGTACTCAGGGTGCTGGGTGCTCAGTGCTCAGGGTGCTGGGTGCTCAGTACTCTGGGTGTTGGGTGCTCAGTACTCAGGGTGCTGCTTGCTCCAGCTCGGGGTGCTGGGTGCTCAGTGCTCAGGGTGCTGGGTGCTCTGTGCTCAGGGTGCTGGGTGCTCAGTGCTCAGGGTGCTGGGTGCTCAGTACTCGGGGTGCTCCGTGCTCAGGGTGCTGGATGCTCAGTGCTCAGGGTGCTGGGTGCTCAGTGCTCGGGGTGCTGGGTGCTGAGTGCTCAGGGTGCTGGGTGCTCAGTGCTCGGGGTGCTGGGTGCTCAGTGATCAGTACTCAGGGTGCTTGGTGCTCAGTGCTCGGGGTGCTGGGTGCTCAGTACTCAGGGTGCTGGGTGCTCAGTACTCAGTGCTCGGGGTCCTGGGTGCTCCGTGCTCGGGGTGCTGGGTGCTCAGTGCTCTGGGTGCTGGGTGCTCAGTACTCAGGGTGCTGTCTGCTCAGTACTCAGGGTGCTGGGTGCTCAGTGCTCAGGGTGCTGTGTGCTCAGTACTCAGGGTGCTGGGTGCTCAGTACTCAGGGTGCTCGGTGCTCAGTACTCAGGGTGCTGAGTGCTCAGTGCTCAGGGTGCTGGGTACTCAGTACTCAGGGTGCTGGGTGCTCAGTGCTCGGGGTGCTGGGTGGTCAGTGCTCAGTGCTCAAGGTGATGGGTGCTCAGTGCTCAGTGCTCAGGCTGCTGGGTGCTCAGTACTCAGGGTGCTGGGTGCTCAGTACTCAGGGTTCTGGGTGCTCAGTTCTCAGGGTGCTGGGTGATCAGTACTCTGGGTGTTGGGTGCTCAGAACTCACCGTGCTCAGTGCTCAGTACTCGGGGTGCTAGGTGCACAGTGCTCAGTGTTCTCAGTGCTCAGTGCTCAGGGTGCTGGGTGCTCAGTGCTCGGGGCGCTGGGAGCTCAGTGCTCGGGGTGCTGGGTGCTCAGTACTCAGGGTGCTGTGTGCTCAGTGCTCAGTACTCAGCGTGCTGGGTGCTCAGTGCTCAGAGTGTTGGGTGCTCAGTACTCAGGGTGCTGGGTGCTCAGTGCACAGTGCTCAGGGTGCTGGGTGCTCAGTGCTCATTGCTCAGGGTGCTGGGTGCTCAGTGCTCAGTGTTCAGGGTGCTGGGTGTTCAGTACTCAGGGTGCTCGGTGCTCAGTGCTCAGGGTACTAGGTGCTCAGTACTCAGGGTGCTGGGTGCTCAGTGCTCGGGGTACTGGGTGATCAGTGCTCAGGGTGATCAGTGCTCAGTACTCAGGGTGCTGGGTGCTCAGTCCTCAGGGTGCTCAGTACTCAGGGTGCTCGGTGCTCAGTGCTCAGTACTCAGGGTGCTCAGTACTCAGGGTGCTGGTTGCTCAGTGCTCAGGGTGCTGGGTGCTCAGTACTCAGGGTGCTGGGTGCTCAGTACTCGGGGTGCTGGGTGCTCAGTACTCAGGGTGCTGGGTGCTCAGTGCTCGGGGTGCTGGGTGCTCAGTGCTCAGGGTGATCGGTGCTCAGTGCTCAGGGTGCTGGGTGCTCAGTCCTCCGGGTGCTCAGTGCTCAGGGTGCTGGGTGCTCAGTGCTCGGGGTGCTCGGTGCTCAGTACTCAGGGTTCCTGGTGCTCAGTGATGGGGGTGCTGGGTGCTCAGTACTCAGGGTGCTCAGTGCTCGGGGAGCTCGGTGCTCAGTACTCAGGGTGCTGGGTGCTCAGTACTCAGTGCTCGGGGTCCTGGGTGCTCCGTGCTCGGGGTGCTGGGTGCTCAGTGCTCTGGGTGCTGGGTGCTCAGTACTCCGGGTGCTGGGTGCTCAGTACTCAGGGTGCTGGGTGCTCAGTGCTCAGGGTGCTGTGTGCTCAGTACTCAGGGTGCTGGGTGCTCAGTACACAGGGTGCTCGGTGCTCAGTACTCAGGGTGCTGAGTGCTCAGTGCTCAGGGTGCTGGGTACTCAGTACTCAGGGTGCTGGGTGCTCAGTACTCAGGGTGCTGGGTGCTCAGTGCTCAGGGTGCTGGGTGCTCAGTGCTCAGGGTGCTGGGTGCTCAGTACTCAGGGTGCTGGGTGCTCAGTGCTCAGGGTGATCGGTGCTCAGTACTCAGGGTGCTCAGTACTCAGGGTGCTGGGTGCTCAGTACTCAGGGTGCTGGGTGCTCAGTGCTCGGGGTGCTGGGTGCTCAGTGCTCAGGGTGATCGGTGCTCAGTGCTCAGGGCGCTGGGTGCTCAGTGCTCGGGGTGCTAGGTGCTCAGTGCTCGGGGTGCTGGGTGGTCAGTGCTCAGTGCTCAAGGTGCTGGGTGCTCAGTGCTCAGTGCTCTGGCTGCTGGGTGCTCAGTACTCAGGGTGCTGGGTGCTCAGTACTCAGGGTGCTGGTTGCTCAGTTCTCAGGGTGCTGGGTGATCAGTACTCTGGGTGTTGGGTGCTCAGAACTCAGGGTGCTCAGTGCTCAGTACTCGGGGTGCTGGGTGCTCAGTGTGCTCAGTGCTCAGTGCTCAGGGTGCTGGGTGCTCAGTGCTCGGGGCGCTGGGAGCTCAGTGCTCGGAGTGCTGGGTGCTCAGTACTCGGGGTGCTGTGTGCTCAGTGCTCAGTACTCAGCGTGCTGGGTGCTCAGTGCTCAGAGTGTTGGGTGCTCAGTACTCAGGGTGCTGGGTGCTCAGTGCACAGTGCTCAGGGTGCTCAGTGCTCAGGGTGCTCAGTGCTCAGGGTGCTGGGTGCTCATGGTGCTGTGTGCTCAGTGCTCAGGGTGCTGGGTCCTCAGTGCTCAGTGCTCAGGGTGCTGGGTGCTCAGTGCTCAGGGCTCGGGGTGCTGGGTGTTCAGTACTCAGGGTGCTCGGTGCTCAGTGCTCAGGGTGCTAGGTGCTCAGTACTCAGGGTGCTGGGTGATCAGTGCTCGGGGTGCTGGGTGATCAGTGCTCAGGGTGATCAGTGCTCAGTACTCAGGGTGCTGGGTGCTCAGTGCTCAGGGTATTGGGTGCTCAGTCCTCAGGGTGCTCAGTACTCAGGGTGCTCGGTGCTCAGTGCTCAGTACTCAGGGTGATCAGTACTCAGGGTGCTGGTTGCTCAGTGCTCGGTGTGCTGGGTGCTCAGTACTCAGGGTGCTGGGTGCTCAGTACTCGGGGTGCTGGGTGCTCAGTACTCAGGGTGCTGGGTGCTCAGTGCTCGGGGTGCTGGGTGCTCAGTGCTCAGGGTGATCGGTGCTCAGTGCTCAGGGTGCTGGGTGCTCAGTCCTCCGGGTGCTCAGTGCTCAGGGTGCTGGGTGCTCAGTGCTCGGGGTGCTCGGTGCTCAGTACTCAGGGTGCTGAGTGCTCAGTACTCAGGGTGCTGGGTGCTCAGTACTCAGGGTGCTGGGTGCTCAGTACTCAGGGTGCTGGGTGCTCAGGGTGCTGGGTGCTCAGTACTCAGGGTGCTGGGTGCTCAGTGCTCGGGGTGCTGGGTGCTCAGGGCTGTGGTGCTGGGTGCTCAGTGGTCAGTGCTCAGGGTGCTGGGTGCTCAGTGCTCAGTGCTCAGGGTGCTGGTTGCTCAGTACTCAGGGTGCTGGGTGCTCAGTACTCAGGGTGCTGGGTGCTCAGTGCTCAGGGTGCTCTGTGCTCAGCACTCAGGGTGCTGGGTGCTCAGTGCTCGGGGTGCTGCGTGCTCAGTGCTCAGTGTGCTGGGTGCTCAGTGCTCAGGGTGCTGGGTGCTCAGTACTCAGGGTGCTGGGTGCTCAGTGCTCGGGGTGCTGGGTGCTCAGAACTCAGGGTGCTCAGTGCTCAGTACTCGGGGTGCTGGGTGCTCAGTGCTCAGGGTGCTCTGTGCTCAGCCCTCAGGGTGCTGGGTGCTCAGTGCTCGGGGTGCTGCGTGCTCAGTACTCAGGGTGCTGAGTGCTCAGTGCTCAGGGTGCTGGGTACTCAGTACTCAGGGTGCTGGGTGCTCAGTGCTCGGGGTGCTGGGTGGTCAGTGCTCAGTGCTCAAGGTGATGGGTGCTCAGTGCTCAGTGCTCAGGCTGCTGGGTGCTCAGTACTCAGGGTGCTGGGTGCTCAGTACTCAGGGTGCTGGGTGCTCAGTTCTCAGGGTGCTGGGTGATCAGTACTCTGGGTGTTGGGTGCTCAGAACTCAGGGTGCTCAGTGCTCAGTACTCGGGGTGCTGGGTGCACAGTGCTCAGTGTGCTCAGTGCTCAGTGCTCAGGGTGCTGGGTGCTCAGTGCTCGGGGCGCTGGGAGCTCAGTGCTCGGGGTGCTGGGTGCTCAGTACTCAGGGTGCTGTGTGCTCAGTGCTCAGTACTCAGCGTGCTGGGTGCTCAGTGCTCAGAGTGTTGGGTGCTGAGTACTCAGGGTGCTGGGTGCTCAGTGCACAGTGCTCAGGGTGCTCAGTGCACAGGGTGCTCAGTGCTCAGGGTGCTGCGTGCTCAGGGTGCTGTGTGCTCAGTGCTCAGGGTGCTGGGTGCTCAGTGCTCAGTGCTCAGGGTGCTGGGTGCTCAGTGCTCAGTGCTCAGGGTGCTGGGTGTTCAGTACTCAGGGTGCTCGGTGCTCAGTGCTCAGGGTGCTAGGTGCTCAGTACTCAGGGTGCTGGGTGCTCAGTGCTCGGGGTACTGGGTGATCAGTGCTCAGGGTGATCAGTGCTCAGTACTCAGGGTGCTGGGTGCTCAGTGCTCAGGGTGCTGGGTGCTCAGTCCTCAGGGTGCTCAGTACTCAGGGTGCTCGGTGCTCAGTGCTCAGTACTCAGGGTGCTCAGTACTCAGGGTGCTGGTTGCTCAGTGCTCAGGGTGCTGGGTGCTCAGTACTCAGGGTGCTGGGTGCTCAGTACTCGGGGTGCTGGGTGCTCAGTACTCAGGGTGCTGGGTGCTCAGTGCTCGGGGTGCTGGGTGCTCAGTGCTCAGGGTGATCGGTGCTCAGTGCTCAGGGTGCTGGGTGCTCAGTCCTCCGGGTGCTCAGTGCTCAGGGTGCTGGGTGCTCAGTGCTCGGGGTGCTCGGTGCTCAGTACTCAGGGTTCCTGGTGCTCAGTGATGGGGGTGCTGGGTGCTCAGTACTCAGGGTGCTCAGTGCTCGGGGAGCTCGGTGCTCAGTACTCAGGGTGCTGGGTGCTCAGTACTCAGTGCTCGGGGTCCTGGGTGCTCCGTGCTCGGGGTGCTGGGTGCTCAGTGCTCTGGGTGCTGGGTGCTCAGTACTCCGGGTGCTGGGTGCTCAGTACTCAGGGTGCTGGGTGCTCAGTGCTCAGGGTGCTGTGTGCTCAGTACTCAGGGTGCTGGGTGCTCAGTACACAGGGTGCTCGGTGCTCAGTACTCAGGGTGCTGAGTGCTCAGTGCTCAGGGTGCTGGGTACTCAGTACTCAGGGTGCTGGGTGCTCAGTACTCAGGGTGCTGGGTGCTCAGTGCTCAGGGTGCTGGGTGCTCAGTGCTCAGGGTGCTGGGTGCTCAGTACTCAGGGTGCTGGGTGCTCAGTGCTCAGGGTGATCGGTGCTCAGTACTCAGGGTGCTCAGTACTCAGGGTGCTGGGTGCTCAGTACTCAGGGTGCTGGGTGCTCAGTGCTCGGGGTGCTGGGTGCTCAGTGCTCAGGGTGATCGGTGCTCAGTACTCAGGGTGCTGGGTGCTCAGTGCTCAGGGTGCTGGGTGCTCAGTCCTCAGGGTGCTCAGTGCTCAGGGTGCTGGGTGCTCAGTGCTCGGGGTGCTCGGTGCTCTGTACTCAGGGTGCTGAGTGCTCAGTACACAGGGTGCTCGGTGCTCAGTACTCAGGGTGCTGAGTGCTCAGTGCTCAGGGTGCTGGGTACTCAGTACTCAGGGTGCTGGGTGCTCAGTACTCAGGGTGCTGGGTGCTCAGTGCTCAGGGTGCTGGGTGCTCAGTGCTCAGGGTACTGGGTGCTCAGTACTCATGGTGCTGGGTGCTCAGTACTCAGGGGGCTGGGTGCTCAGTGCTCAGTGTGCTGGGTGCTCAGTGCTCAGGGCGCTGGGTGCTCAGTGCTCGGGGTGCTAGGTGCTCAGTGCTCGGGGTGCTGGGTGGTCAGTGCTCAGTGCTCAAGGTGCTGGGTGCTCAGTGCTCAGTGCTCTGGCTGCTGGGTGCTCAGTACTCAGGGTGCTGGGTGCTCAGTACTCAGGGTGCTGGGTGCTCAGTTCTCAGGGTGCTGGGTGATCAGTACTCTGGGTGTTGGGTGCTCAGAACTCAGGGTGCTCAGTGCTCAGTACTCGGGGTGCTGGGTGCTCAGTGCTCAGTGTGCTCAGTGCTCAGTGCTCAGGGTGCTGGGTGCTCAGTGCTCGGGGCGCTGGGAGCTCAGTGCTCAGAGTGCTGGGTGCTCAGTACTCAGGGTGCTGTGTGCTCAGTGCTCAGTACTCAGCGTGCTGGGTGCTCAGTGCTCAGAGTGTTGGGTGCTCAGTACTCAGGGTGCTGGGTGCTCAGTGCACAGTGCTCAGGGTGCTCAGTGCTCTGGGTGCTCAGTGCTCAGGGTGCTGGGTGCTCATGGTGCTGTGTGCTCTGTGCTCAGGGTGCTGGGTCCTCAGTGCTCAGTGCTCAGGGTGCTGGGTGCTCAGTGCTCAGTGCTCAGGGTGCTGGGTGTTCAGTACTCAGGCTGCTCGGTGCTCAGTGCTCAGGGTGCTAGGTGCTCAGTACTCAGGGTGCTGGGTGCTCAGTGCTCAGGGTGCTGGGTGCTCAGTCCTCAGGGTGCTCAGTATTCAGGGTGCTCGGTGCTCAGTGCTCAGTACTCAGGGTGATCAGTACTCAGGGTGCTGGTTGCTCAATGCTCGGGGTGCTGGGTGCTCAGTACACATTGTGCTGGGTGCTCAGTACTCGGGGTGCTGGGTGCTCAGTACTCAGGGTGCTGGGTGCTCAGTGCTCGGGGTGCTGGGTGCTCAGTGCTCAGGGTGATCGGTGCTCAGTGCTCAGGGTGCTGGGTGCTCAGTCCTCCGGGTGCTCAGTGCTCAGGGTGCTGGGTGCTCAGTGCTCGGGGTGCTCGGTGCTCAGTACTCAGGGTGCTGAGTGCTCAGTACTCAGGGTGCTGGGTGCTCAGTACTCAGGGTGCTGGGTGCTCAGTACTCAGGGTGCTGGGTGCTCAGGGTGCTGGGTGCTCAGTACTCAGGGTGCTGGGTGCTCAGTGCTCGGGGTGCTGGGTGCTCAGGGCTGTGGTGCTGGGTGCTCAGTGGTCAGTTCTCAGGGTGCTGGGTGCTCAGTGCTCAGTGCTCAGGGTGCTGGTTGCTCAGTACTCAGGGTGCTGGGTGCTCAGTACTCAGGGTGCTGGGTGCTCAGTGCTCAGGGTGCTCTGTGCTCAGCACTCAGCGTGCTGGGTGCTCAGTGCTCGGGGTGCTGCGTGCTCAGTGCTCAGTGTGCTGGGTGCTCAGTGCTCAGGGTGCTGGGTGCTCAGTACTCAGGGTGCTGGGTGCTCAGTGCTCGGGGTGCTGGGTGCTCAGAACTCAGGGTGCTCAGTGCTCAGTACTCGGGGTGCAGGGTGCTCAGTGCTCAGGGTGCTCTGTGCTCAGCACTCAGGGTGCTGGATGCTCAGTGCTCGGGGTGCTGCGTGCTCAGTACTCAGGGTGCTGAGTGCTCAGTGCTCAGGGTGCTGGGTACTCAGTACTCAGGGTGCTGGGTGCTCAGTGCTCGGGGTGCTGGGTGGTCAGTGCTCAGTGCTCAAGGTGATGGGTGCTCAGTGCTCAGGCTGCTGGGTGCTCAGTACTCAGGGTGCTGGGTGCTCAGTACTCAGGGTGCTGGGTGCTCAGTTCTCAGGGTGCTGGGTGATCAGTACTCTGGGTGTTGGGTGCTCAGAACTCAGGGTGCTCAGTGCTCAGTACTCGGGGTGCTGGGTGCATAGTGCTCAGTGTGCTCAGTGCTCAGTGCTCAGGGTGCTGGGTGCTCAGTGCTCGGGGCGCTGGGAGCTCAGTGCTCGGGGTGCTGGGTGCTCAGTACTCAGGGTGCTGTGTGCTCAGTGCTCAGTACTCAGCGTGCTGGGTGCTCAGTGCTCAGAGTGTTGGGTGCTCAGTACTCAGGGTGCTGGGTGCTCAGTGCACAGTGCTCAGGGTGCTCAGTGCTCAGTGTGCTCAGTGCTCAGGGTGCTGCGTGCTCAGGGTGCTGTGTGCTCAGTGCTCAGGGTGCTGGGTGCTCAGTGCTCAGTGCTCAGGTTGCTTTGTGCTCAGTGCTCAGTGCTCAGGGAGCTGGGTGTTCAGTACTCAGGGTGCTCGGTGCTCAGTGCTCAGTACTCAGGGTGCTCAGTACTCAGGGTGCTGGTTGCTCAGTGCTCAGGGTGCTGGGTGCTCAGTACTCAGGGTGCTGGGTGCTCAGTACTCGGGGTGCTGGGTGCTCAGTACTCAGGGTGCTGGGTGCTCAGTGCTCGGGGTTCTGGGTGCTCAGTGCTCAGGGTGATCGGTGCTCAGTGCTCAGGGTGCTGGGTGCTCAGTCCTCCGGGTGCTCAGTGCTCAGGGTGCTGGGTGCTCAGTGCTCGGGGTGCTCGGTGCTCAGTACTCAGGGTTCCTGGTGCTCAGTGATGGGGGTGCTGGGTGCTCAGTACTCAGGGTGCTCAGTGCTCGGGGAGCTCGGTGCTCAGTACTCAGGGTGCTGGGTGCTCAGTACTCAGTGCTCGGGGTCCTGGGTGCTCCGAGCTCGGGGTGCTGGGTGCTCAGTGCTCTGGGTGCTGGGTGCTCAGTACTCCGGGTGCTGGGTGCTCAGTACTCAGGGTGCTGGGTGCTCAGTGCTCAGGGTGCTGTGTGCTCAGTACTCAGGGTGCTGGGTGCTCAGTACACAGGTTGCTCGGTGCTCAGTACTCAGGGTGCTGAGTGCTCAGTGCTCAGGGTGCTGGGTACTCAGTACTCAGGGTGCTGGGTGCTCAGTACTCAGGGTGCTGGGTGCTCAGTGCTCAGGGTGCTGGGTGCTCAGTGCTCAGGGTGCTGGGTGCTCAGTACTCAGGGTGCTGGGTGCTCAGTGCTCAGGGTGATCGGTGCTCAGTACTCAGGGTGCTCAGTACTCAGGGTGCTGGGTGCTCAGTACTCAGGGTGCTGGGTGCTCAGTGCTCGGGGTGCTGGGTGCTCAGTGCTCAGGGTGATCGGTGCTCAGTACTCAGGGTGCTGGGTGCTCAGTGCTCAGGGTGCTGGGTGCTCAGTCCTCAGGGTGCTCAGTGCTCAGGGTGCTGGGTGCTCAGTTCTCAGGGTGCTGGGTGATCAGTACTCTGGGTGTTGGGTGCTCAGAACTCAGGGTGCTCAGTGCTCAGTACTCGGGGTGCTGGGTGCTCAGTGCTCAGTGTGCTCAGTGCTCAGTGCTCAGGGTGCTGGGTGCTCAGTGCTCGGGGCGCTGGGAGCTCAGTGCTCGGAGTGCTGGGTGCTCAGTACTCAGGGTGCTGTGTGCTCAGTGCTCAGTGCTCAGGGTGCTCAGTGCTCAGGGTGCTCAGTGCTCAGGGTGCTGGGTGCTCATGGTGCTGTGTGCTCAGTGCTCAGGGTGCTGGGTCCTCAGTGCTCAGTGCTCATGGTGCTGGGTGCTCAGTGCTCAGTGCTCAGGGTGCTGGGTGTTCAGTACTCAGGCTGCTCGGTGCTCAGTGCTCAGGGTGCTAGGTGCTCAGTACTCAGGGTGCTGGGTGCTCAGTGCTCGGGGTGCTGGGTGATCAGTGCTCAGGGTGATCAGTGCTCAGTACTCAGGGTGCTGGGTGCTCAGTGCTCAGGGTGCTCAGTACTCAGGGTGCTCGGTGCTCAGTGCTCAGTACTCAGGGTGATCAGTACTCAGGGTGCTGGTTGCTCAGTGCTCGGGGTGCTGGGTGCTCAGTACTCAGGGTGCTGGGTGCTCAGTACTCGGGGTGCTGGGAGCTCAGTACTCAGGGTGCTGGGTGCTCAGTGCTCGGGGTGCTGGGTGCTCAGTGCTCAGGGTGATCGGTGCTCAGTGCTCAGGGTGCTGGGTGCTCAGTCCTCCGGGTGCTCAGTGCTCAGGGTGCTCGGTGCTCAGTACTCAGGGAGCTGAGTGCTCAGTACTCAGGGTGCTGGGTGCTCAGTACTCAGGGTGCTGGGTGCTCAGTACTCAGGGTGCTGGGTGCTCAGTGCTCGGGGTGCTGGGTGCTCAGTGCTCAGGGTGATCGGTGCTCAGTGCTCAGTACTCAGCGTGCTGGGTGCTCAGTGCTCGGGGTGCTGGGTGCTCAGTACTCAGGGTGCTGTGTGCTCAGTGCTCAGTACTCAGCGTGCTGGGTGCTCAGTGCTCAGAGTGTTGGGTGCTCAGTACTCAGGGTGCTGGGTGCTCAGTGCTCAGTGCTCAGGGTGCTCAGTGCTCAGGGTGCTCAGTGCTCAGGGTGCTGGGTGCTCAGGGTGCTGGGTGCTCAGTGCTCAGGGTGCTGGGTGCTCAGTGCTCAGTGCTCAGGGTGCTGGGTGCTCAGTGCTCCGTGCTCAGGGTGCTGGGTGTTCAGTACTCAGGGTGCTCGGTGCTCAGTGCTCAGTGTGCTAGGTGCTCAGTACTCAGGGTGCTGGGTGCTCAGTGCTCGGGGTGCTCGGTGCTCAGTACTCAGGGTGCTGAGTGCTCATTACTCAGGGTGCTGGGTGCTCATTACTCAGGGTGCTGGGTGCTCAGTACTCAGGGTGCTGGGTGCTCAGGGTGCTGGGTGCTCAGTACTCAGGGTGCTGGGTGCTCAGTGCTCGGGGTGCTGGGTGCTCAGGGCTGTGGTGCTGGGTGCTCAGTGGTCAGTGCTCAGGGTGCTGGGTGCTCAGTGCTCAGTGCTCAGGGTGCTGGTTGCTCAGTACTCAGGGTGCTAGGTGCTCAGTACTCAGGGTGCTGGGTGCTCAGTGCTCAGGGTGCTCTGTGCTCAGTACTCAGGGTGCTGGGTGCTCAGTGCTCGGGGTGCTGCGTGCTCAGTGCTCAGTGTGCTGGGTGCTCAGTGCTCAGGGTAATGGGTGCTCAGTACTCAGGGTGCTCAGTGCTCAGTACTCGGGGTGCTGGGTGCTCAGTGCTCAGGGTGCTCAGTTCTCAGTGCTCGGGGTGCTGGGTGCTCAGTGCTCGGGGCGCTGGGTGCTCAGTGCTCGGGGTGCTGGGTGCTCAGTACTCGGGGTGCTGGGTGCTCAGTGCTCAGGGTGCTCAGTGCTCAGTACTCAGTGCTCAGGGTGCTCAGTGCTCAGTGCTCAGGGTGCTGGGTGTTCAGTACTCAGGGTGCTGGGTGCTCAGTACTCAGGGTGCTGGGTGCTCAGTGCTCAGGGTGCTGGGTGCTCAGTACTCTGGGTGTTGGGTGCTCAGTACTCAGGGTGCTGGGTGCTCCGTGCTCGGGGTGCTGGCTGCTCAGTACTCGGGGTGCTCCGTGCTCAGGGTGCTGGGTGCTCAGTGCTCAGGGTGCTGGGTGCTCAGTGCTCGGGGTGCTGGGTGCTGAGTGCTCAGGGTGCTGGGTGCTCAGTGCTCGGGCTGCTCGGTGCTCAGTGCTCAGGGTCCTGGGTGCTCAGTACTCAGGGTGCTGGGTGCTTAGTACTCAGGGTGCTCAGTGCTCAGTACACAGGGTGCTGGGTGCTCAGTGCTCGGGGTGCTGGGTGCTCAGTGCTCAGTACTCAGGGTGCTGGGTGCTCAGTGCTCGGGTGCTGGGTGCTCAGTACTCAGCGTGCTGGGTGCTCAGTACTCAGGGTGCTGGGTGCTCAGTGCTCAGGGTGCTGGGTGCTCAGTGCTCAGGGTGCTGTGTGCTCAGTGATCGGGTTGCTGGGTGCTCAGTACTCAGTGTGCTCAGTGCTCGGGGAGCTCGGTGCTCAGTACTCAGGGTGCTGGGTGCTCAGTTCTCAGTGCTCGGGGTCCTGGGTGCTCCGTGCTCGGGGTGCTGGGTGCTCAGTGCTCTGGGTGCTTAGTGCTCAGTACTCAGGGTGCTGGGTGCTCAGTACTCATGGTGCTGGGTGCTCATTCTCAGGGTGCTGTGTGCTCAGTGCTCGGGTTGCTGGGTGCTCAGTACTCAGGGTGCTGGGGGCTCAGTACTCAGGTTGCTGGGTGCTCAGTACTCAGGGTGCTCGGTTCTCAGTACTCAGGGTGCTGGTTGCTCATTCTCCGGATGCTGGGTGCTCAGTGCTCGGGGTGCTGGGTGCTCAGTACTCAGGGTGCTGGGGGCTCAGTACTCAGGGTGCTGGGTGCTCAGTACTCAGGGTGATCTGTTCTCAGTACTCAGGTTGCTGGGTGCTCAGTGCTCGGGGTGCTGGGTGCTCAGTACTCGGGGTGCTCAGTGCTCAGTACTCAGGGTGCTGGGTGCTCAGTACTCAGGGTGCTGGGTGCTCAGTGCTCGGGGTGCTCGGTGCTCAGTACTCGGTGTGCAGGGTGCTCAGTACTCGGGGTGCTGGGTGCTCAGTGCTTAGGGTGCTGGGTGCTCAGTACTCAGGGTGCTGAGTGCTCAGTACTCAGGGTGCTGGGTGCTCAGTACTCAGGTTGCTGGTTGCTCAGTACTCAGGGTGCTGGGTGCTCAGTGCGCAGGGTGCTGGGTGCTCAGTGCTCGGGGTGCTGGGTGCTCAGGGCTGTGGTGCTGGGTGCTCAGTGTTCAGTGCTCAGGGTGCTGGGTGCTCAGTGCTCAGTGCTCAGGGTGCTGGTTGCTCAGTACTCAGGCTGCTGGGTGCTCAATACTCAGGGTGCTGGGTGCTCAGTGCTCAGGGTGCTCTGTGCTCATTACTCAGGGTGCTGGGTGCTCAGTGCTCGGGGTGCTGCGTGCTCAGTGCTCAGGGAGCTGGGTGCTCAGTGCTCAGGGTGCTGGGTGCTCAGTACTCAGGGTGCTGGGTGCTCAGTGCTCGTTGTGCTCGGTGCTCAGTCCTCGGGGTGCTCCGTGCTCAGTGATCAGGGTGCTGGGTGCTCAGTACTCAGGGTGCACGGTGCTCAGTACTCAGGGTTCTCAGTGCTCAGTACTCAGGGTGCTGGGTGCTCAGTGCTCAGGGTGCTGGGTGCTCAGTACTCAGGGTGCTCAGTGCTCAGTTCTCAGGGTGCTGGGTGCTCAGTGCTCAGGGTGCTGGGTGCTCAGTACTCAGGGTGCTGGGTGCTCAGTGCTCGGGGTGCTGGGTGCTCAGTGCTCAGGGTGCTGGGTGCTCAGTACTCAGGGTGCTGGGTGCTCAGTGCTCAGGGTGCTGGGTGCTCAGTCCTCAGGGTGCTCAGTGCTCAGGGTGCTGGGTGCTCAGTGCTCGGGGTGCTCGGTGCTCAGTACTCAGGGTGCTGAGTGCTCAGTACTCAGGGTACTGGGTGCTCAGTGCTCAGTGTGCTGGGTGCTCAGCGCTCAGGGCGCTGGGTGCTCAGTGCTCGGTGTGCTGGGTGCTCAGTGATCGGGGTGCTGGGTGGTCAGTGCTCAGTGCTCAAGGTGCTGGGTGCTCAGTGCTCAGTGCTCAGGCTGCTGGGTGCTCAGTACTCAGGGTGCTGGGTGCTCAGTACTCAGGGTGCTGGGTGCTCAGTTCTCAGGGTGCTGGGTGATCAGTACTCTGGGTGTTGGGTGCTCAGTACTCAGGGTGCTCAGTGCTCAGTACTCGGGGTGCTGGGTGCTCAGTGCTCAGTGTGCTCAGTGCTCAGTGCTCAGGGTGCTGGGTGCTCAGTGCTCGCCGAGCTGGGAGCTCAGTGCTCGGGGTGCTGGGTGCTCAGTACTCAGGGTGCTGTGTGCTCAGTGCTCAGTACTCAGCGTGCTGGGTGCTCAGTGCTCAGAGTGTTGGGTGCTCAGTACTCAGGGTGCTGGGTGCTCAGTGCTCAGTGCTCAGGGTGCTCAGTGCTCAGGGTGCTCAGTGTTCAGGGTGCTGGGTGCTCAGGGTGCTGGGTGCTCAGTGCTCAGGGTGCTGGGTGCTCAGTGCTCCGTGCTCAGGGTGCTGGGTGTTCAGTACTCAGGGTGCTCGGTGCTCAGTGCTCAGGGTGCTAGGTGCTCAGTACTCAGGGTGCTGGGTGCTCAGTGCTCGGGGTGCTGGGTGCTCATTACTCAGGGTGCTGGGTGCTCAGGGTGCTGGGTGCTCAGTACTCAGGGTGCTGGGTGCTCAGTACTCAGGTTGCTGGTTGCTCAGTACTCAGGGTGCTGGGTGCTCAGTGCGCAGGGTGCTGGGTGCTCAGTGCTCGGGGTGCTGGGTGCTCAGGGCTGTGGTGCTGGGTGCTCAGTGTTCAGTGCTCAGGGTGCTGGGTGCTCAGTGCTCAGTGCTCAGGGTGCTGGTTGCTCAGTACTCAGGCTGCTGGGTGCTCAATACTCAGGGTGCTGGGTGCTCAGTGCTCAGGGTGCTCTGTGCTCATTACTCAGGGTGCTGGGTGCTCAGTGCTCGGGGTGCTGCGTGCTCAGTGCTCAGGGAGCTGGGTGCTCAGTGCTCAGGGTGCTGGGTGCTCAGTACTCAGGGTGCTGGGTGCTCAGTGCTCGTTGTGCTCGGTGCTCAGTCCTCGGGGTGCTCCGTGCTCAGTGATCAGGGTGCTGGGTGCTCAGTACTCAGGGTGCACGGTGCTCAGTACTCAGGGTTCTCAGTGCTCAGTACTCAGGGTGCTGGGTGCTCAGTGCTCAGGGTGCTGGGTGCTCAGTACTCAGGGTGCTCAGTGCTCAGTTCTCAGGGTGCTGGGTGCTCAGTGCTCAGGGTGCTGGGTGCTCAGTACTCAGGGTGCTGGGTGCTCAGTGCTCGGGGTGCTGGGTGCTCAGTGCTCAGGGTGCTGGGTGCTCAGTACTCAGGGTGCTGGGTGCTCAGTGCTCAGGGTGCTGGGTGCTCAGTCCTCAGGGTGCTCAGTGCTCAGGGTGCTGGGTGCTCAGTGCTCGGGGTGCTCGGTGCTCAGTACTCAGGGTGCTGAGTGCTCAGTACTCAGGGTACTGGGTGCTCAGTGCTCAGTGTGCTGGGTGCTCAGCGCTCAGGGCGCTGGGTGCTCAGTGCTCGGTGTGCTGGGTGCTCAGTGATCGGGGTGCTGGGTGGTCAGTGCTCAGTGCTCAAGGTGCTGGGTGCTCAGTGCTCAGTGCTCAGGCTGCTGGGTGCTCAGTACTCAGGGTGCTGGGTGCTCAGTACTCAGGGTGCTGGGTGCTCAGTTCTCAGGGTGCTGGGTGATCAGTACTCTGGGTGTTGGGTGCTCAGTACTCAGGGTGCTCAGTGCTCAGTACTCGGGGTGCTGGGTGCTCAGTGCTCAGTGTGCTCAGTGCTCAGTGCTCAGGGTGCTGGGTGCTCAGTGCTCGCCGAGCTGGGAGCTCAGTGCTCGGGGTGCTGGGTGCTCAGTACTCAGGGTGCTGTGTGCTCAGTGCTCAGTACTCAGCGTGCTGGGTGCTCAGTGCTCAGAGTGTTGGGTGCTCAGTACTCAGGGTGCTGGGTGCTCAGTGCTCAGTGCTCAGGGTGCTCAGTGCTCAGGGTGCTCAGTGTTCAGGGTGCTGGGTGCTCAGGGTGCTGGGTGCTCAGTGCTCAGGGTGCTGGGTGCTCAGTGCTCCGTGCTCAGGGTGCTGGGTGTTCAGTACTCAGGGTGCTCGGTGCTCAGTGCTCAGGGTGCTAGGTGCTCAGTACTCAGGGTGCTGGGTGCTCAGTGCTCGGGGTGCTGGGTGCTCATTACTCAGGGTGCTGGGTGCTCAGGGTGCTGGGTGCTCAGTACTCAGGGTGCTGGGTGCTCAGTGCTCGGGGTGCTGGGTGCTCAGGGCTGTGGTGCTGGGTGCTCAGTGGTCAGTGCTCAGGGTGCTGGGTGCTCAGTGCTCAGTGCTCAGGGTGCTGGTTGCTCAGTACTCAGGGTGCTAGGTGCTCAGTACTCAGGGTGCTGGGTGCTCAGTGCTCAGGGTGCTCTGTGCTCAGTACTCAGGGTGCTGGGTGCTCAGTGCTCGGGGTGCTGCGTGCTCAGTGCTCAGTGTGCTGGGTGCTCAGTGCTCAGGGTGCTGGGTGCTCAGTACTCAGGGTGCTCAGTGCTCAGTACTCGGGGTGCTTGTTGCTCAGTACTCGGGGTGCTCAGGGCTGTGGTGCTGGGTGCTCAGTGGTCAGTGCTCAGGGTGCTGGGTGCTCAGTGCTCAGTACTCAGGGTGCTCGGTGCTCAGTACTCAGGGTTCTCAGTGCTCAGTATTCAGGGTGCTGGGTGCTCAGTGCTCAGGGTGCTGGGTGCTCAGTCCTCAGGGTGCTCAGTGCTCAGGGTGCTGGGTGCTCAGTTCTCAGGGTGCTGGGTGATCAGTACTCTGGGTGTTGGGTGCTCAGAACTCAGGGTGCTCAGTGCTCAGTACTCGGGGTGCTGGGTGCTCAGTGCTCAGTGTGCTCAGTGCTCAGTGCTCAGGGTGCTGGGTGCTCAGTGCTCGGGGCGCTGGGAGCTCAGTGCTCGGAGTGCTGGGTGCTCAGTACTCAGGGTGCTGTGTGCTCAGTGCTCAGTGCTCAGGGTGCTCAGTGCTCAGGGTGCTCAGTGCTCAGGGTGCTGGGTGCTCATGGTGCTGTGTGCTCAGTGCTCAGGGTGCTGGGTCCTCAGTGCTCAGTGCTCATGGTGCTGGGTGCTCAGTGCTCAGTGCTCAGGGTGCTGGGTGTTCAGTACTCAGGCTGCTCGGTGCTCAGTGCTCAGGGTGCTAGGTGCTCAGTACTCAGGGTGCTGGGTGCTCAGTGCTCGGGGTGCTGGGTGATCAGTGCTCAGGGTGATCAGTGCTCAGTACTCAGGGTGCTGGGTGCTCAGTGCTCAGGGTGCTCAGTACTCAGGGTGCTCGGTGCTCAGTGCTCAGTACTCAGGGTGATCAGTACTCAGGGTGCTGGTTGCTCAGTGCTCGGGGTGCTGGGTGCTCAGTACTCAGGGTGCTGGGTGCTCAGTACTCGGGGTGCTGGGAGCTCAGTACTCAGGGTGCTGGGTGCTCAGTGCTCGGGGTGCTGGGTGCTCAGTGCTCAGGGTGATCGGTGCTCAGTGCTCAGGGTGCTGGGTGCTCAGTCCTCCGGGTGCTCAGTGCTCAGGGTGCTCGGTGCTCAGTACTCAGGGAGCTGAGTGCTCAGTACTCAGGGTGCTGGGTGCTCAGTACTCAGGGTGCTGGGTGCTCAGTACTCAGGGTGCTGGGTGCTCAGTGCTCGGGGTGCTGGGTGCTCAGTGCTCAGGGTGATCGGTGCTCAGTGCTCAGTACTCAGCGTGCTGGGTGCTCAGTGCTCGGGGTGCTGGGTGCTCAGTACTCAGGGTGCTGTGTGCTCAGTGCTCAGTACTCAGCGTGCTGGGTGCTCAGTGCTCAGAGTGTTGGGTGCTCAGTACTCAGGGTGCTGGGTGCTCAGTGCTCAGTGCTCAGGGTGCTCAGTGCTCAGGGTGCTCAGTGCTCAGGGTGCTGGGTGCTCAGGGTGCTGGGTGCTCAGTGCTCAGGGTGCTGGGTGCTCAGTGCTCAGTGCTCAGGGTGCTGGGTGCTCAGTGCTCCGTGCTCAGGGTGCTGGGTGTTCAGTACTCAGGGTGCTCGGTGCTCAGTGCTCAGTGTGCTAGGTGCTCAGTACTCAGGGTGCTGGGTGCTCAGTGCTCGGGGTGCTCGGTGCTCAGTACTCAGGGTGCTGAGTGCTCATTACTCAGTGTGCTGGGTGCTCATTACTCAGGGTGCTGGGTGCTCAGTACTCAGGGTGCTGGGTGCTCAGGGTGCTGGGTGCTCAGTACTCAGGGTGCTGGGTGCTCAGTGCTCGGGGTGCTGGGTGCTCAGGGCTGTGGTGCTGGGTGCTCAGTGGTCAGTGCTCAGGGTGCTGGGTGCTCAGTGCTCAGTGCTCAGGGTGCTGGTTGCTCAGTACTCAGGGTGCTAGGTGCTCAGTACTCAGGGTGCTGGGTGCTCAGTGCTCAGGGTGCTCTGTGCTCAGTACTCAGGGTGCTGGGTGCTCAGTGCTCGGGGTGCTGCGTGCTCAGTGCTCAGTGTGCTGGGTGCTCAGTGCTCAGGGTAATGGGTGCTCAGTACTCAGGGTGCTCAGTGTTCAGTACTCGGGGTGCTTGTTGCTCAGTACTCGGGGTGCTCAGGGCTGTGGTGCTGGGTGCTCAGTGGTCAGTGCTCAGGGTGCTGGGTGCTCAGTGCTCAGGGTGCTGGGTGCTCAGTACTCAGGGTGCTCAGTGCTCAGTACTCGGGGTGCTTGTTGCTCAGTACTCAGGGTGCTCAGTGCTCAGTACTCGGGGTGCTGGGTGCTCAGTGCTCAGGGTGCTCAGTTCTCAGTGCTCGGGGTGCTGGGTGCTCAGTGCTCGGGGCGCTGGGTGCTCAGTGCTCGGGGTGCTGGGTGCTCAGTACTCGGGGTGCTGGGTGCTCAGTGCTCAGGGTGCTCAGTGCTCAGTACTCAGTGCTCAGGGTGCTCAGTGCTCAGTGCTCAGGGTGCTGGGTGTTCAGTACTCAGGGTGCTGGGTGCTCAGTACTCAGGGTTCACAGTGCTCAGTATTCAGGGTGCTGGGTGCTCAGTTCTCAGGGTGCTGGGTGCTCAGTACTCAGGGTGCTCAGTGCTCAGTACTCGGGGTGCTTGTTGCTCAGTACTCAGGGTGCTCAGTGCTCAGTACTCGGGGTGCTGGGTGCTCAGTGCTCAGGGTGCTCAGTTCTCAGTGCTCGGGGTGCTGGGTGCTCAGTGCTCGGGGCGCTGGGTGCTCAGTGCTCGGGGTGCTGGGTGCTCAGTACTCGGGGTGCTGGGTGCTCAGTGCTCAGGGTGCTCAGTGCTCAGTACTCAGTGCTCAGGGTGCTCAGTGCTCAGTGCTCAGGGTGCTGGGTGTTCAGTACTCAGGGTGCTGGGTGCTCAGTACTCAGGGTGCTGGGTGCTCAGTGCTCAGGGTGCTGGGTGCTCAGTACTCTGGGTGTTGGGTGCTCAGTACTCAGGGTGCTGGGTGCTCCGTGCTCGGGGTGCTGGCTGCTCAGTACTCGGGGTGCTCCGTGCTCAGGGTGCTGGGTGCTCAGTGCTCAGGGTGCTGGGTGCTCAGTGCTCGGGGTGCTGGGTGCTGAGTGCTCAGGGTGCTGGGTGCTCAGTGCTCGGGCTGCTCGGTGCTCAGTGCTCAGGGTCCTGGGTGCTCAGTACTCAGGGTGCTGGGTGCTTAGTACTCAGGGTGCTCAGTGCTCAGTACACAGGGTGCTGGGTGCTCAGTGCTCGGGGTGCTGGGTGCTCAGTGCTCAGTACTCAGGGTGCTGGGTGCTCAGTGCTCGGGTGCTGGGTGCTCAGTACTCAGCGTGCTGGGTGCTCAGTACTCAGGGTGCTGGGTGCTCAGTGCTCAGGGTGCTGGGTGCTCAGTGCTCAGGGTGCTGTGTGCTCAGTGATCGGGTTGCTGGGTGCTCAGTACTCAGTGTGCTCAGTGCTCGGGGAGCTCGGTGCTCAGTACTCAGGGTGCTGGGTGCTCAGTTCTCAGTGCTCGGGGTCCTGGGTGCTCCGTGCTCGGGGTGCTGGGTGCTCAGTGCTCTGGGTGCTTAGTGCTCAGTACTCAGGGTGCTGGGTGCTCAGTACTCATGGTGCTGGGTGCTCATTCTCAGGGTGCTGTGTGCTCAGTGCTCGGGTTGCTGGGTGCTCAGTACTCAGGGTGCTGGGGGCTCAGTACTCAGGTTGCTGGGTGCTCAGTACTCAGGGTGCTCGGTTCTCAGTACTCAGGGTGCTGGGTGCTCATTCTCCGGATGCTGGGTGCTCAGTGCTCGGGGTGCTGGGTGCTCAGTACTCAGGGTGCTGGGGGCTCAGTACTCAGGGTGCTGGGTGCTCAGTACTCAGGGTGATCTGTTCTCAGTACTCAGGTTGCTGGGTGCTCAGTGCTCGGGGTGCTGGGTGCTCAGTACTCGGGGTGCTCAGTGCTCAGTACTCAGGGTGCTGGGTGCTCAGTACTCAGGGTGCTGGGTGCTCAGTGCTCGGGGTGCTCGGTGCTCAGTACTCGGTGTGCAGGGTGCTCAGTACTCGGGGTGCTGGGTGCTCAGTGCTTAGGGTGCTGGGTGCTCAGTACTCAGGGTGCTGAGTGCTCAGTACTCAGGGTGCTGGGTGCTCAGTACTCAGGTTGCTGGTTGCTCAGTACTCAGGGTGCTGGGTGCTCAGTGCGCAGGGTGCTGGGTGCTCAGTGCTCGGGGTGCTGGGTGCTCAGGGCTGTGGTGCTGGGTGCTCAGTGTTCAGTGCTCAGGGTGCTGGGTGCTCAGTGCTCAGTGCTCAGGGTGCTGGTTGCTCAGTACTCAGGCTGCTGGGTGCTCAATACTCAGGGTGCTGGGTGCTCAGTGCTCAGGGTGCTCTGTGCTCATTACTCAGGGTGCTGGGTGCTCAGTGCTCGGGGTGCTGCGTGCTCAGTGCTCAGGGAGCTGGGTGCTCAGTGCTCAGGGTGCTGGGTGCTCAGTACTCAGGGTGCTGGGTGCTCAGTGCTCGTTGTGCTCGGTGCTCAGTCCTCGGGGTGCTCCGTGCTCAGTGATCAGGGTGCTGGGTGCTCAGTACTCAGGGTGCACGGTGCTCAGTACTCAGGGTTCTCAGTGCTCAGTACTCAGGGTGCTGGGTGCTCAGTGCTCAGGGTGCTGGGTGCTCAGTACTCAGGGTGCTCAGTGCTCAGTTCTCAGGGTGCTGGGTGCTCAGTGCTCAGGGTGCTGGGTGCTCAGTACTCAGGGTGCTGGGTGCTCAGTGCTCGGGGTGCTGGGTGCTCAGTGCTCAGGGTGCTGGGTGCTCAGTACTCAGGGTGCTGGGTGCTCAGTGCTCAGGGTGCTGGGTGCTCAGTCCTCAGGGTGCTCAGTGCTCAGGGTGCTGGGTGCTCAGTGCTCGGGGTGCTCGGTGCTCAGTACTCAGGGTGCTGAGTGCTCAGTACTCAGGGTACTGGGTGCTCAGTGCTCAGTGTGCTGGGTGCTCAGCGCTCAGGGCGCTGGGTGCTCAGTGCTCGGTGTGCTGGGTGCTCAGTGCTCGGGGTGCTGGGTGGTCAGTGCTCAGTGCTCAAGGTGCTGGGTGCTCAGTGCTCAGTGCTCAGGCTGCTGGGTGCTCAGTACTCAGGGTGCTGGGTGCTCAGTACTCAGGGTGCTGGGTGCTCAGTTCTCAGGGTGCTGGGTGATCAGTACTCTGGGTGTTGGGTGCTCAGTACTCAGGGTGCTCAGTGCTCAGTACTCGGGGTGCTGGGTGCTCAGTGCTCAGTGTGCTCAGTGCTCAGTGCTCAGGGTGCTGGGTGCTCAGTGCTCGCCGAGCTGGGAGCTCAGTGCTCGGGGTGCTGGGTGCTCAGTACTCAGGGTGCTGTGTGCTCAGTGCTCAGTACTCAGCGTGCTGGGTGCTCAGTGCTCAGAGTGTTGGGTGCTCAGTACTCAGGGTGCTGGGTGCTCAGTGCTCAGTGCTCAGGGTGCTCAGTGCTCAGGGTGCTCAGTGTTCAGGGTGCTGGGTGCTCAGGGTGCTGGGTGCTCAGTGCTCAGGGTGCTGGGTGCTCAGTGCTCCGTGCTCAGGGTGCTGGGTGTTCAGTACTCAGGGTGCTCGGTGCTCAGTGCTCAGGGTGCTAGGTGCTCAGTACTCAGGGTGCTGGGTGCTCAGTGCTCGGGGTGCTGGGTGCTCATTACTCAGGGTGCTGGGTGCTCAGGGTGCTGGGTGCTCAGTGCTCAGTGTGCTGGGTGCTCAGTGCTCAGGGTGCTGGGTGCTCAGTACTCAGGGTGCTCAGTGCTCAGTACTCGGGGTGCTTGTTGCTCAGTACTCGGGGTGCTCAGGGCTGTGGTGCTGGGTGCTCAGTGGTCAGTGCTCAGGGTGCTGGGTGCTCAGTGCTCAGTACTCAGGGTGCTCGGTGCTCAGTACTCAGGGTTCTCAGTGCTCAGTATTCAGGGTGCTGGGTGCTCAGTTCTCAGGGTGCTGGGTGCTCAGTACTCAGGGTGTTCAGTGCTCAGTACTCGGTGTGCTTGTTGCTCAGTACTCAGGGTGCTCAGTGCTCAGTACTCTTGGTGCTGGGTGCTCAGTGCTCAGGGTGCTCAATTCTCAGTGCTCGGGGTGCTGGGTGCTCAGTGCTCGGGGTGCTGCGTGCTCAGTGCTCAGGGAGCTGGGTGCTCAGTGCTCAGGGTGCTGGGTGCTCAGTACTCAGGGTGCTGGGTGCTCAGTGCTCGTTGAGCTCGGTGCTCAGTCCTCGGGGTGCTCCGTGCTCAGTGATCAGGGTGCTGGGTGCTCAGTACTCAGGGTGCTCGGTGCTCAGTACTCAGGGTTCTCAGTGCTCAGTACTTGGGGTGCTGGGTGCTCAGTGCTCAGGGAGCTGGGTGCTCAGTGCTCGGGGTGCTGGGTGCTCAGTGCTGAGGGTGGTGCTGGGTGCTCAGTACTCAGGGTGCTGGGTGCTCAGTGCTCAGGGTGCTGGGTGCTCAGTACTAAGGGTGCTGGGTGCTCAGTACTCAGGGTGCTCGGTGCTCAGTACTCAGGGTGCTGGGTGCTCAGAGCTCAGGGTGCTGGGTACTCAGTACTCAGGGTGCTGGGTGCTCAGTACTCTGGGTGTTGGGTGCTCAGTACTCAGGGTGCTGGGTGCTCCGTGCTCAGGGTGCTGGGTGCTCAGTGCTCTGGGTTCTGGGTGCTCAGTGCTCAGGGTGCTGGGTGCTCAGTACTCAGGGTGCTGTGTGCTTAGTGCTCGAGGTGCTCGGTGCTCAGTACTCAAGGTGCTGGGTGCTCAGTGCTCAGGGTGCTGGGTGCTCAGTACTAAGGGTGCTGGGTGCTCAGTACTCAGGGTGCTCGGTGCTCAGTACTCAGGGTGCTGGGTGCTCAGTACTCAGGGTGCTGAGTGCTCAGTGCTCGGGGTGCTGGGTGCTCACTGCTCAGGGTGATCGGTGCTCAGTGCTCAGGGTGCTGGGTGCTCAGTCCTCCGGGTGCTCAGTGCTCAGGGTGCTGGGTGCTCATTGCTCGGTGTGCTCGGTGGTCAGTACTCAGGGTGCTGAGTGCTCAGTACTCAGGGTGCTGGGTGCTCAGTACTCAGGTTGCTGGTTGCTCAGTACTCAGGGTTCTGGGTGCTCAGTGCTCAGGGTGCTGGGTGCTCAGTGCTCGGGGTGCTGGGTGCTCAGGGCTGTGGTGCTGGGTGCTCAGTGCTCAGTGCTCAGGGTGCTGGGTGCTCAGTGCTCAGTGCTCAGGGTGCTGGTTGCTCAGTACTCAGGGTGCTGGGTGCTCAGTACTCAGGGTGCTGGGTGCTCAGTGCTTGGGGTGCTGGGTGCTCAGTGCTCAGGGTGCTGGGTGCTCAGTACTCTGGGTGTTGGGTGCTCAGTGCTCAGGGTGCTGGGTGCTCAGTACTCTGGGTGTTGGGTGCTCAGTACTCAGGGTGCTGGGTGCTCCGTGCTCGGGGTGCTTGGTGCTCAGTGCTCAGGGTGCTGGGTGCTCTGTGCTCAGGGTGCTCGGTGATCAGTGCTCAGGGTGCTGGGTGCTCAGTACTCGGGGTGCTCCGTGCTCAGGGTGCTGGGTGCTCAGTGCTCAGGGTGCTGGGTGCTCAGTGCTCGGGGTGCTGGGTGCTGAGTGCTCAGGGTGCTGGGTGCTCAGTGCTCGGGCTGCTCGGTGCTCAGTGCTCAGGGTCCTGGGTGCTCAGTACTCAGGGTGCTGGGTGCTTAGTACTCAGGGTGCTCAGTGCTCAGTACACAGGGTGATGGGTGCTCAGTGCTCGGGGTGCTGGGTGCTCAGTGCTCAGTACTCAGGGTCCTGGGTGCTCAGTGCTCGGGGTGCTGGGTGCTCAGTACTCAGCGTGCTGGGTGCTCAGTACTCAGGGTGCTGGGTGCTCAGTGCTCAGGGTGCTGGGTGCTCAGTGCTCAGGGTGCTGTGTGCTCAGTGATCGGGGTGCTGGGTGCTCAGTACTCAGTGTGCTCAGTGCTCGGGGAGCTCGGTGCTCAGTACTCAGGGTGCTGGGTGCTCAGTTCTCAGTGCTCGGGGTCCTGGGTGCTCCGTGCTCGGGGTGCTGGGTGCTCAGTGTTCTGGGTGCTTAGTGCTCAGTACTCAGGGTGCTGGGTGCTCAGTACTCATGGTGCTGGGTGCTCATTCTCAGGGTGCTGTGTGCTCAGTGCTCGGGTTGCTGGGTGCTCAGTACTCAGGGTGCTGGGGGCTCAGTACTCAGGGTGCTGGGTGCTCAGTACTCAGGGTGCTCGGTTCTCAGTACTCAGGGTGCTGGGTGCTCATTCTCCGGGTGCTGGGTGCTCAGTGCTCGGGGTGCTGGGTGCTCAGTACTCAGGGTGCTGGGGGCTCAGTACTCAGGGTGCTGGGTGCTCAGTACTCAGGGTGATCTGTTCTCAGTACTCAGGTTGCTGGGTGCTCAGTGCTCGGGGTGCTGGGTGCTCAGTACTCGGGGTGCTCAGTGCTCAGTACTCAGGGTGCTGGGTGCTCAGTACTCAGGGTGCTGGGTGCTCAGTGCTCGGGGTGCTCGGTGCTCAGTACTCGGTGTGCAGGGTGCTCAGTACTCGGGGTGCTGGGTGCTCAGTGCTCAGGGTGCTGGGTGCTCAGTACTCAGGGTGCTGAGTGCTCAGTACTCAGGGTGCTGGGTGCTCAGTACTCAGGTTGCTGGTTGCTCAGTACTCAGGGTGCTGGGTGCTCAGTGCTCAGGGTGCTGGGTGCTCAGTGCTCGGGGTGCTGGGTGCTCAGGGCTGTGGTGCTGGGTGCTCAGTGCTCAGTGCTCAGGGTGCTGGGTGCTCAGTGCTCAGTGCTCAGGGTGCTGCTTGCTCAGTACTCAGGCTGCTGGGTGCTCAGTACTCAGGGTGCTGAGTGCTCAGTGATCAGGGTGCTGGGTGCTCAGTACTCAGGGTGCTCGGTGCTCAGTACTCAGGGTTCTCAGTGCTCAGTACTCAGGGTGCTGGGTGCTCAGTGCTCAGGGTGCTGGGTTCTCAGTACTCAGGGTGCTCAGTGCTCAGTTCTCAGGGTGCTGGGTGCTCAGTGCTCAGGGTGCTGGGTGCTCAGTACTCAGGGTGCTGGGTGCTCAGTGCTCGGGGTGCTGGGTGCTCAGTGCTCAGGGTGATCGGTCCTCAGTACTCAGGGTGCTGGGTCCTCAGTGCTCAGGGTGCTGGGTGCTCAGTCCTCAGGGTGCTCAGTGCTCAGGGTGCTGGGTGCTCAGTGCTCGGGGTGCTCGGTGCTCAGTACTCAGGGTGCTGAGTGCTCAGTACTCAGGGTACTGGGTGCTCAGTACTCATGGTGCTGGGTGCTCAGTACTCAGGGGGCTGGATGCTCAGTGCTCAGTGTGCTGGGTGCTCAGCGCTCAGGGCGCTGGGTGCTCAGTGCTCGGGGTGCTGGGTGCTCAGTGCTCGGGGTGCTGGGTGGTCAGTGCTCAGTGCTCAAGGTGCTGGGTGCTCAGTGCTCAGTGCTCAGGCTGCTGGGTGCTCAGTACTCAGGGTGCTGGGTGCTCAGTACTCAGGGTGCTGGGTGCTCAGTTCTCAGGGTGCTAGGTGATCAGTACTCTGGGTGTTGGGTGCTCAGTACTCAGGGTGCTCAGTGCTCAGTACTCGGGGTGCTGGGTGCTCAGTGCTCAGTGTGCTCAGTGCTCAGTGCTCAGGGTGCTGGGTGCTCAGTGCTCGGGGAGCTGGGAGCTCAGTGCTCGGGGTGCTGGGTGCTCAGTACTCAGGGTGCTGTGTGCTCAGTGCTCAGTACTCAGCGTGCTGGGTGCTCAGTGCTCAGAGTGTTGGGTGCTCAGTACTCAGGGTGCTGGGTGCTCAGTGCTCAGTGCTCAGGGTGCTCAGTGCTCAGGGTGCTCAGTGTTCAGGGTGCTGGGTGCTCAGGGTGCTGGGTGCTCAATGCTCAGGGTGCTGGGTGCTCAGTGCTCCGTGCTCAGGGTGCTGGGTGTTCAGTACTCAGGGTGCTAGGTGCTCAGTGCTCAGGGTGCTAGGTGCTCAGTACTCAGGGTGCTGGGTGCTCAGTGCTCGGGGTGCTCGGTGCTCAGTACTCAGGGTGCTGAGTGCTCAGTACTCAGGGTGCTGGGTGCTCATTACTCAGGGTGCTGGGTGCTCAGTACTCAGGGTGCTGGGTGCTCAGGGTGCTGGGTGCTCAGTACTCAGGGTGCTGGGTGCTCAGTGCTCGGGGTGCTGGGTGCTCAGGGCTGTGGTGCTGGGGGCTCAGTGGTCAGTGCTCAGGGTGCTGGGTGCTCAGTGCTCAGGGTGCTGGTTGCTCAGTACTCAGGGTGCTAGGTGCTCAGTACTCAGGGTGCTGGGTGCTCAGTGCTCAGGGTGCTCTGTGCTCAGTACTCAGGGTGCTGGGTGCTCAGTGCTCGGGGTGCTGCGTGCTCAGTGCTCAGTGTGCTGGGTGCTCAGTGCTCAGGGTGCTGGGTGCTCAGTACTCTGGGTGCTCAGTGCTCAGTACTCGGGGTGCTTGTTGCTCAGTACTCGGGGTGCTCAGGGCTGTGGTGCTGGGTGCTCAGTGATCAGTGCTCAGGGTGCTGGGTGCTCAGTGCTCAGTACTCAGGGTGCTCGGTGCTCAGTACTCAGGGTTCTCAGTGCTCAGTATTCAGGGTGCTGGGTGCTCAGTTCTCAGGGTGCTGGGTGCTCAGTACTCAGGGTGCTCAGTGCTCAGTACTCGGGGTGCTTGTTGCTCAGTACTCAGGGTGCTCAGTGCTCAGTACTCGGGGTGCTGGGTGCTCAGTGCTCAGGGTGCTCACTTCTCAGTGCTCGGGGTGCTGGGTGCTCAGTGCTCGGGGTGCTGCGTGCTCAGTGCTCAGGGAGCTGGGTGCTCAGTGCTCAGGGTGCTGGGTGCTCAGTACTCAGGGAGCTGGGTGCTCAGTGCTCGTTGTGCTCGGTGCTCAGTCCTCGGGGTGCTCCGTGCTCAGTGATCAGGGTGCTGGGTGCTCAGTACTCAGGGTGCTCGGTGCTCAGTACTCAGGGTTCTCAGTGCTCAGTACTCAGGGTGCTGGGTGCTCAGTGCTCAGGGTGCTGGGTGCTCAGTACTCAGGTTGCTCAGTGCTCAGTTCTCGGGGTGCTTGGTGCTCAGTACTCAGGGTGCTCAGTGCTCAGTACTCGGGGTGCTGGGTGCTCAGTGCTCAGGGTGCTCAGTGCTCAGTGCTCGGGGTGCTGGGTGCTCAGTGCTCGGGGCGCTGGGTGCTCAGTGCTCGGGGTGCTGGGTGCTCAGTACTCGGGGTGCTGGGTGCTCAGTGCTCAGAGTGCTCAGTGCTCAGTACTCAGTGCTCAGGGTGCTCAGTGCTCAGGGTGCTGGGTATTCAGTACTCAGGGTGCTGGGTGCTCAGTACTCAGGGTGCTGGGTGCTCAGTGCTCAGGGTGCTGGGTGCTCAGTACTCTGGGTGTTGGGTGCTCAGTACTCACGGTGATGGGTGCTCCGTGCTCAGGGTGCTGGGTGCTCAGTGCTCAGGGTTCTGGGTGCTCAGTGCTCAGGGTGCTGGGTGCTCAGTACTCAGGGTGCTGGGTGCTTAGTGCTCGAGGTGCTCGGTGCTCAGTACTCAAGGTGCTGGGTGCTCAGTGCTCAGGGTGCTGGGTGCTCAGTGCTCGGGGTGCTGGGTGCTCAGTACTCAGTGTGCTCATTGCTCGGGGAGCTCGGTGCTCAGTACTCAGGGTGCTGGGTGCTCAGTTCTCAGTGCTCGGGGTCCTGGGTGCTCCGTGCTCGGGGTGCTGGGTGCTCAGTGCTCTGGGTGCTTATTGCTCAGTACTCAGGGTGCTGGGTGCTCAGTACTCATGGTGCTGGGTGCTCATTCTCAGGGTGCTGGGTGCTCAGTGCTCGGGTTGCTGGGTGCTTAGTACTCAGGGTGCTGGGGGCTCAGTACTCAGGGTGCTGGGTGCTCAGTACTCAGGGTGCTCGGTTCTCAGTACTCAGGGTCCTGGGTGCTCATTCTCGGGGTGCTGGGAGCTCAGTGCTCGGGGTGCTGGGTGCTCAGTACTCAGGGTGCTGGGGGCTCAGTACTCAGGGTGCTGGGTGCTCAGTACTCAGGGTGATCTGTTCTCAGTACTCAGGTTGCTGGGTGCTCAGTGCTCGGGGTGCTCGGTGCTCAGTACTCGGGGTGCAGGGTGCTCAGTACTCGGGGTGCTGGGTGCTCAGTGCTCAGGGAGCTGGGTGCTCAGTGCTCGGGGCGCTGGGTGCTCAGTGCTGAGGGTGGTGCTGGGTGCTCAGTACTCAGGGTGCTGGGTGCTCAGTACTCAGGGTGCTGGGTGCTCAGTGCTCAGGGTGCTGGGTGCTCAGTGCTCAGGGTGCTGTGTGCTCAGTGATCGGGTTGCTGGGTGCTCAGTACTCAGTGTGCTCAGTGCTCGGGGATCTCGGTGCTCAGTACTCAGGGTGCTGGGTGCTCAGTTCTCAGTGCTCGGGGTCCTGGGTGCTCCGTGCTCGGGGTGCTGGGTGCTCAGTGCTCTGGGTGCTTAGTGCTCAGTACTCAGGGTGCTGGGTGCTCAGTACTCATGGTGCTGGGTGCTCATTCTCAGGGTGCTGGGTGCTCAGTGCTCGGGTTGCTGGGTGCTCAGTACTCAGGGTGCTGGGGGCTCAGTACTCAGGGTGCTGGGTGCTCAGTATCAGGGTGCTCGGTTCTCAGTACTCAGGGTGCTGGGTGCTCATTCTCGGGGTGCTGGGTGCTCAGTGCTCGGGCTGCTGGATGCTCAGTACTCAGGGTACTGGGGGCTCAGTACTCAGGGTGCTGGGTGCTCAGTACTCAGGGTGATCTGTTCTCAGTACTCAGGTTGCTGGCTGCTCAGTGCTCGGGGTGCTGGGTGCTCAGTACGCGGGGTGCTCAGTGCTCAGTACTCAGGGTGCTGGGTGCTCAGTACTCAGGTTGCTGGGTGCTCAGTGCTCGGGGTGCTCGGTGCTCAGTACTCGGGGTGCAGGGTGCTCAGTACTCGGGGTGTTGGGTGCTCAGTGCTCAGGGTGCTGGGTGCTCAGTGCTCGGGGTGCTGGGTGCTCAGTGCTGAGGGTGGTGCTGGGTGCTCAGTACTCAGGGTGGTGGGTGCTCAGTGCTCAGGGTGCTGGGTGCTCAGTACTAAGGGTGCTGGGTGCTCAGTACTCAGGGTGCTCGGTGCTCAGTACTCATGGTGCTGGGTGCTCATTCTCAGGGTGCTGGGTGCTCAGTGCTCGGGTTGCTGGGTGCTCAGTACTCAGGGTGCTGGGGGCTCAGTACTCAGGGTGCTGGGTGCTCAGTACTCAGGGTGCTCGGTTCTCAGTACTCAGGGTGCTGGGTGCTCATTCTCCGGGTGCTGGGTGCTCAGTGCTCGGGGTGCTGGGTGCTCAGTACTCAGGGTGCTGGGGGCTCAGTACTCAGGGTGCTGGGTGCTCAGTACTCAGGGTGATCTGTTCTCAGTACTCAGGTTGCTGGGTGCTCAGTGCTCGGGGTGCTGGGTGCTCAGTACTCGGGGTGCTCAGTGCTCAGTACTCAGGGTGCTGGGTGCTCAGTACTCAGGGTGCTGGGTGCGCAGTACTCAGGGTGCTGGGTGCTCAGTACTCAGGTTGCTGGTTGCTCAGTACTCAGGGTCCTGGGTGCTCAGTTCTCAGGATGCTGGGTGCTCAGTGCTCGGGGTGCTGGGTGCTCAGGGCTGTGGTGCTGGGTGCTCAGTGCTCAGGGTGCTGGGTGCTCAGTGCTCAGTGCTCAGGGTGCTGGTTGCTCAGTACTCAGGCTGCTGGGTGCTCAGTACTCAGGGGGCTGGGTGCTCAGTGCTCAGGGTGCTCTGTGCTCAGTACTCAGGGTGCTGGGTGCTCAGTGCTCGGGGTGCTGCGTGCTCAGTGCTCAGGGAGCTGGGTGCTCAGTGCTCAGGGTGCTGGGTGCTCAGTACTCAGGGTGCTGGGTGCTCAGTGCTCGTTGTGCTCGGTGCTCAGTCCTCGGGGTGCTCCGTGCTCAGTGATCAGGGTGCTGGGTGCTCAGTACTCAGGGTGCTCGGTGCTCAGTACTCAGGGTTCTCAGTGCTCAGTACTCAGGGTGCTGGGTGCTCAGTGCTCAGGGTGCTGGGTGCTCAGTACTCAGGGTGCTCAGTGCTCAGTTCTCGGGGTGCTTGGTGCTCAGTACTCAGGGTGCTCAGTGCTCAGTACTCGGGGTGCTGGGTGCTCAGTGCTCAGGGTGCTCGGTGCTCAGTACTCGGGGTGCAGGGTGCTCAGTACTCGGGGTGCTGGGTGCTCAGTGCTCAGGGAGCTGGGTGCTCAGTGCTCGGAGTGCTGGGTGCTCAGTGCTGAGGGTGGTGCTGGGTGCTCAGTACTCAGGGTGCTGGGTGCTCAGTGCTCAGGGTGCTTGGTGCTCAGTACTAAGGGTGCTGGGTGCTCAGTACTCAGGGTGCTCGGTGCTCAGTACTCAGGGTGCTGGGTGCTCAGAGCTCAGGGTGCTGGGTACTCAGTACTCAGGGTGCTGGGTGCTCAGTACTCTGGGTGTTGGGTGCTCAGTACTCAGGGTGCTGGGTGCTCCGTGCTCAGGGTGCTGGGTGCTCAGTGCTCAGGGTTCTGGGTGCTCAGTGCTCAGGGTGCTGGGTGCTCAGTACTCAGGGTGCTGGGTGCTTAGTGCTCGAGGTGCTCGGTGCTGAGTACTCAAGGTGCTGGGTGCTCAGTGCTCAGGGTGCTGGGTGCTCAGTCCTCGGGGTGCTCCGTGCTCATGGTGCTGGGTGCTCAGTGCTCAGGGTGCTGGGTGCTCAGTGCTCGGGGTGCTGGGTGCTCAGTACTCAGTGTGCTCAGTGCTCGGGGAGCTCGGTGCTCAGTACTCAGGGTGCTGGGTGCTCAGTTCTCAGTGCTCGGGGTACTGGTTGCTCCGTGCTCGGGGTGCTGGGTGCTCAGTGCTCTGGGTGCTTAGTGCTCAGTACTCAGGGTGCTGGGTGCTCAGTACTCATGGTGCTGGGTGCTCATTCTCAGGGTGCTGGGTGCTCAGTGCTCGGGTTGCTGGGTGCTCAGTACTCAGGGTGCTGGGGGCTCAGTACTCAGGGTGCTGGGTGCTTAGTGCTCGGGGTGCTGGGTGCTCAGTACTCAGGGTGCTGGGGGCTCAGTAATCAGGGTGCTGGGTGCTCAGTGTTCAGGGAGCTGGGTGCTCAGTGCTCGGGGTGCTGGGTGCTCAGTGCTGAGGGTGGTGCTGGGTGCTCAGTACTCAGGGTGCTGGGTGCTCAGTGCTCAGGGTGCTGGGTGCTCAGTACTAAGGGTGCTGGGTGCTCAGTACTCAGGGTGCTCGGTGCTCAGTACTCAGGGTGTTGGGTGCTCAGAGCTCAGGGTGCTGGGTACTCAGTACTCAGGGTGCTGAGTGCTCAGTACTCAGGGTGCTGGGTGCTCAGTGCTCAGGGTGCTGGGTGCTCAGTGCTCAGGGTGCTGGGTGCTCAGTGCTCGGGGTGCTGGCTGCTCAGTACTCAGGATGCTCGGTGCTCAGTGCTCAGTAATCAGGGTGCTCAGTACTCAGGGTGCTGGGTGCTCAGTGCTCGGGGTGCTGGGTGCTCAGTACTCAGGGTGCTGGGTGCTCAGTACTCGGGGTGCTGGGTGCTCAGTACTCAGGGTGCTGAGTGCTCAGTGCTCGGGGTGCTGGGTGCTCACTGCTCAGGGTGCTGGGTGCTCAGTCCTCCGGGTGCTCAGTGCTCAGGGTGCTGGGTGCTCATTGCTCGGTGTGCTCGGTGGTCAGTACTCAGGGTGCTGAGTGCTCAGTACTCAGGGTGCTGGGTGCTCAGTACTCAGGTTGCTGGTTGCTCAGTACTCAGGGTTCTGGGTGCTCAGTGCTCAGGGTGCTGGGTGCTCAGTGCTCGGGGTGCTGGGTGCTCAGGGCTGTGGTGCTGGGTGCTCAGTGCTCAGGGTGCTGGGTGCTCAGTGCTCAGTGCTCAGGTTGCTGGTTGCTCAGTACTCAGGGTGCTGGGTGCTCAGTACTCAGGGTGCTGGGTGCTCAGTGCTCAGAGTGCTCTGTGCTCAGTACTCAGGGTGCTGGGTGCTCAGTGCTCGGGGTGCTGGGTGCTCAGTGCTCGGGGTGCTGGGTGCTCAGTACTCAGTGTGCTCCGTGCTCGGGGTGCTGGGTGCTCAGTGCTCTGGGTGCTTAGTGCTCAGTACTCAGGGTGCTGGGTGCTCAGTACTCATGGTGCTGGGTGCTCATTCTCAGGGTGCTGGGTGCTCAGTGCTCGGGTTGCTGGGTGCTCAGTACTCAGGGTGCTGGGGGCTCAGTACTCAGGGTGCTGGGTGCTTAGTGCTCGGGGTGCTGGGTGCTCAGTACTCAGGGTGCTGGGGGCTCAGTACTCAGGGTGCTGGGTGCTCAGTGTTCAGGGAGCTGGGTGCTCAGTGCTCGGGGTGCTGGGTGCTCAGTGCTGAGGGTGGTGCTGGGTGCTCAGTACTCAGGGTGCTGGGTGCTCAGTGCTCAGGGTGCTGGGTGCTCAGTACTAAGGGTGCTGGGTGCTCAGTACTCAGGGTGCTCGGTGCTCAGTACTCAGGGTGTTGGGTGCTCAGAGCTCAGGGTGCTGGGTACTCAGTACTCAGGGTGCTGAGTGCTCAGTACTCAGGGTGCTGGGTGCTCAGTGCTCAGGGTGCTGGGTGCTCAGTGCTCAGGGTGCTGGGTGCTCAGTGCTCGGGGTGCTGGCTGCTCAGTACTCAGGATGCTCGGTGCTCAATGCTCAGTAATCAGGGTGCTCAGTACTCAGGGTGCTGGGTGCTCAGTGCTCGGGGTGCTGGGTGCTCAGTACTCAGGGTGCTGGGTGCTCAGTACTCGGGGTGCTGGGTGCTCAGTACTCAGGGTGCTGAGTGCTCAGTGCTCGGGGTGCTGGGTGCTCACTGCTCAGGGTGCTGGGTGCTCAGTCCTCCGGGTGCTCAGTGCTCAGGGTGCTGGGTGCTCATTGCTCGGTGTGCTCGGTGGTCAGTACTCAGGGTGCTGAGTGCTCAGTACTCAGGGTGCTGGGTGCTCAGTACTCAGGTTGCTGGTTGCTCAGTACTCAGGGTTCTGGGTGCTCAGTGCTCAGGGTGCTGGGTGCTCAGTACTCGGGGTGCTGGGTGCTCAGGGCTGTGGTGCTGGGTGCTCAGTGCTCAGGGTGCTGGGTGCTCAGTGCTCAGTGCTCAGGTTGCTGGTTGCTCAGTACTCAGGGTGCTGGGTGCTCAGTACTCAGGGTGCTGGGTGCTCAGTGCTCAGAGTGCTCTGTGCTCAGTACTCAGGGTGCTGGGTGCTCAGTGCTCGGGGTGCTGGGTGCTCAGTGCGCAGGGTGCTGGGTGCTCAGTACTCAGGGTGCTGGGTGCTCAGTACTCAGGGTGCTTGGTGCTCAGTACTCAGGGTGCTCAGTGCTCAGTACTCGGGGTGCTGGGTGCTCAGTGCTCAGGGTGCTCAGTGCTCAGTGCTCGGGGTGCTGGGTGCTCAGTGCTCGGGGTGCTGGGTGCTCAGTACTCGGGGTGCTGGGTGCTCAGTGCTCAGGGTGCTCAGTGCTCAGTACTCAGTGCTCAGGGAGCTCAGTGCTCAGTGCTCAGGGTGCTGGGTGTTCAGTACTCAGGGTGCTGGGTGCTCAGTACTCAGGGTGCTGGGTGCTCAGTGCTCAGGGTGCTGGGTGCTCAGTACTCTGGGTGTTGGGTGCTCAGTACTCAGGGTGCTGGGTGCTCCGTGCTCAGGGTGCTGGGTGCTCAGTGCTCAGGGTTCTGGGTGCTCAGTGCTCAGGGTGCTGGGTGCTCAGTACTCAGGGTGCTGGGTGCTTAGTGCTCGAGGTGCTCGGTGCTCAATACTCAAGGTGCTGGGTGCTCAGTGCTCAGGGTGCTGGGTGCTCAGTCCTCTTGGTGCTCCGTGCTCATGGTGCTGGGTGCTCAGTGCTCAGGGTGCTGGGTGCTCAGTGCTCGGGGTGCTGGGTGCTCAGTACTCAGTGTGCTCAGTGCTCGGGGATCTCGGTGCTCAGTACTCAGGGTGCTAGGTGCTCAGTTCTCAGTGCTCGGGGTACTGGGTGCTCCGTGTTCGGGGTGCTGGGTGCTCAGTGCTCTGGGTGCTTAGTGCTCAGTACTCAGGGTGCTGGGTGCTCAGTACTCATGGTGCTGGGTGCTCATTCTCAGGGTGCTGGGTGCTCTGTGCTCGGGTTGCTGGGTGCTCAGTACTCAGGGTGCTGGGGGCTCAGTACTCAGGGTGCTGGGTGCTCAGTCCTCGGGGTGCTCCGTGCTCATGGTGCTGGGTGCTCAGTGCTCAGGGTGCTGGGTGCTCAGTGCTCGGGGTGCTGGGTGCTCAGTACTCAGTGTGCTCAGTGCTCGGGGAGCTCGGTGCTCAGTACTCAGGGTGCTGGGTGCTCAGTTCTCAGTGCTCGGGGTCCTGGTTGCTCCGTGCTCGGGGTGCTGGGTGCTCAGTGCTCTGGGTGCTTAGTGCTCAGTACTCAGGGTGCTGGGTGCTCAGTACTCATGGTGCTGGGTGCTCATTCTCAGGGTGCTGGGTGCTCAGTGCTCGGGTTGCTGGGTGCTCAGTACTCAGGGTGCTGGGGGCTCAGTACTCAGGGTGCTGGGTGCTCAGTGCTCGGGGTGCTGGGTGCTCAGTACTCAGGGTGCTGGGGGCTCAGTACTCAGGGTGCTGGGTGCTCAGTGTTCAGGGAGCTGGGTGCTCAGTGCTCGGGGTGCTGGGTGCTCAGTGCTGAGGGTGGTGCTGGGTGCTCAGTACTCAGGGTGCTGGGTGCTCAGTGCTCAGGGTGCTGGGTGCTCAGTACTAAGGGTGCTGGGTGCTCAGTACTCAGGGTGCTCGGTGCTCAGTACTCAGGGTGCTGGGTGCTCAGAGCTCAGGGTGCTGGGTACTCAGTACTCAGGGTGCTGAGTGCTCAGTACTCAGGGTGCTGGGTGCTCAGTGCTCAGGGTGCTGGGTGCTCAGTGCTCAGGGTGCTGGGTGCTCAGTGCTCGGGGTGCTGGCTGCTCAGTACTCAGGATGCTCGGTGCTCAGTGCTCAGTAATCAGGGTGCTCAGTACTCAGGGTGCTGGGTGCTCAGTGCTCGGGGTGCTGGGTGCTCAGTACTCAGGGTGCTGGGTGCTCAGTACTCGGGGTGCTGGGTGCTCAGTAGTCAGGGTGCTGAGTGCTCAGTGCTCGGGGTGCTGGGTGCTCACTGCTCAGGGTGCTGGGTGCTCAGTCCTCCGGGTGCTCAGTGCTCAGGGTGCTGGGTGCTCATTGCTCGGTGTGCTCGGTGGTCAGTACTCAGGGTGCTGAGTGCTCAGTACTCAGGGTGCTGGGTGCTCAGTACTCAGGTTGCTGGTTGCTCAGTACTCAGGGTTCTGGGTGCTCAGTGCTCAGGGTGCTGGGTGCTCAGTGCTCGGGGTGCTGGGTGCTCAGGGCTGTGGTGCTGGGTGCTCAGTGCTCAGTGCTCAGGGTGCTGGGTGCTCAGTGCTCAGTGCTCAGGGTGCTGGTTGCTCAGTACTCAGGGTGCTGGGTGCTCAGTACTCAGGGTGCTGGGTGCTCAGTGCTCAGAGTGCTCTGTGCTCAGTACTCAGGGTGCTGGGTGCTCAGTGCTCGGGGTGCTGGGTGCTCAGTGCGCAGGGTGCTGGGTGCTCAGTACTCAGGGTGCTGGGTGCTCAGTACTCAGGGTGCTTGGTGCTCAGTACTCAGGGTGCTCAGTGCTCAGTACTCGGGGTGCTGGGTGCTCAGTGCTCAGGGTGCTCAGTGCTCAGTACTCAGGGTGCTGGGTGCTCAGTGCTCAGGGTGCTGGGTGCTCAGTACTCTGGGTGTTGGGTGCTCAGTACTCAGGGTGCTGGGTGCTCCGTGCTCAGGGTGCTGGGTGCTCAGTGCTCAGGGTTCTGGGTGCTCAGTGCTCAGGGTGCTGGGTGCTCAGTACTCAGGGTGCTGGGTGCTTAGTGCTCGAGGTGCTCGGTGCTCAATACTCAAGGTGCTGGGTGCTCAGTGCTCAGGGTGCTGGGTGCTCAGTCCTCTTGGTGCTCCGTGCTCATGGTGCTGGGTGCTCAGTGCTCAGGGTGCTGGGTGCTCAGTGCTCGGGGTGCTGGGTGCTCAGTACTCAGTGTGCTCAGTGCTCGGGGATCTCGGTGCTCAGTACTCAGGGTGCTAGGTGCTCAGTTCTCAGTGCTCGGGGTACTGGGTGCTCCGTGTTCGGGGTGCTGGGTGCTCAGTGCTCTGGGTGCTTAGTGCTCAGTACTCAGGGTGCTGGGTGCTCAGTACTCATGGTGCTGGGTGCTCATTCTCAGGGTGCTGGGTGCTCTGTGCTCGGGTTGCTGGGTGCTCAGTACTCAGGGTGCTGGGGGCTCAGTACTCAGGGTGCTGGGTGCTCAGTATCAGGGTGCTCGGTTCTCAGTACTCAGGGTGCTGGGTGCTCATTCTCGGGGTGCTGGGTGCTCAGTGCTCGGGGTGCTGGATGCTCAGTACTCAGGGTGCTGGGGGCTCAGTACTCAGGGTGCTGGGTGCTCAGTACTCAGGGTGATCTGTTCTCAGTACTCAGGTTGCTGGCTGCTCAGTGCTCGGGGTGCTGGGTGCTCAGTACTCGGGGTGCTCAGTTCTCAGTACTCAGGGTGCTGGGTGCTCAGTACTCAGGTTGCTGGGTGCTCAGTGCTCGGGGTGCTCGGTGCTCAGTACTCGGGGTGCAGGGTGCTCAGTACTCGGGGTGTTGGGTGCTCAGTGCTCAGTGTGCTGGGTGCTCAGTGCTCGGGGTGCTGGGTGCTCAGTGCTGAGGGTGGTGCTGGGTGCTCAGTACTCAGGGTGCTGGGTGCTCAGTGCTCAGGGTGCTGGGTGCTCAGTACTAAGGGTGCTGGGTGCTCAGTACTCAGGGTGCTCGGTGCTCAGTACTCAGGGTGCTGGGTGTTCAGAGCTCAGGGTGCTGGGTACTCAGTACTCAGGGTGCTGGGTGCTCAGTACTCAGGGTGCTGGGTGCTCAGTGCTCAGGGTGCTGGGTGCTCAGTGCTCAGGGTGCTGGGTGCTCAGTGCTCGGCGTGCTGGGTGCTCAGTACTCAGGATGCTCGGTGCTCAGTGCTCAGTAATCAGGGTGCTCAGTACTCAGGGTGCTGGGTGCTCAGTGCTCGGGGTGCTGGGTGCTCAGTACTCAGGGTTCTGGGTGCTCAGTACTCGGGGTGCTGGGTGCTCAGTACTCAGGGTGCTGGGTGCTCAGTGCTCGGGGTGCTGGCGGCTCACTGCTCAGGGTGATCGGTGCTCAGTGCTCAGGGTGCTGGGTGCTCAGTCCTCCGGGTGCTCAGTGCTCAGGGTGCTGGGTGCTCATTGCTCGGTGTGCTCGGTGCTCAGTACTCAGGGTGCTGAGTGCTCAGTACTCAGGGTGCTGGGTGCTCAGTACTCAGGTTGCTGGTTGCTCAGTACTCAGGGTGCTGGGTGCTCAGTGCTCAGGGTGCTGGGTGCTCAGTGCTCGGGGTGCTGGGTGCTCAGTACTCTTGGTGCTGGGTGCTCAGTGCTCAGGGTGCTGGGTGCTCAGTACTCAGGGTGCTGAGTGCTCAGTACTCAGGGCGCTGGGTGCTCAGTACTCAGGTTGCTGGTTGCTCAGTACTCAGCGTGCTTTGTGCTCAGTGCTCAGGGTGCTGGGTGCTCAGTGCTCGGGGTGCTGGGTGCTCAGGGCTGTGGTGCTGGGTGCTCAGTGTTCAGTGCTCAGGGTGCTGGGTGCTCAGTGCTCAGTGCTCAGGGTGCTGGTTGCTCAGTACTCAGGCTGCTGGGTGCTCAGTACTCAGGGTGCTGGGTGCTCAGTGCTCAGGGTGCTCTGTGCTCAGTACTCAGGGTGCTGGGTGCTCAGTGCTCGGGGTGCTGGGTGCTCAGTACTCAGGGTGCTGGGTGCTCAGTGCTCGTTGTGCTCGGTGCTCAGTCCTCGGGGTGCTCCGTGCACAGTGATCAGGGTGCTGGGTGCTCAGTACTCAGGGTGCTTGGTGCTCAGTACTCAGGGTGCTCAGTGCTCAGTACTCGGGGTGCTGGGTGCTCAGTGCTCAGGGTGCTCAGTGCTCAGTACTCAGGGTGCTGGGTGCTCAGTGCTCAGGGTGCTGGGTGCTCAGTACTCTGGGTGTTGGGTGCTCAGTACTCAGGGTGCTGGGTGCTCCGTGCTCAGGGTGCTGGGTGCTCAGTGCTCAGGGTTCTGGGTGCTCAGTGCTCAGGGTGCTGGGTGCTCAGTACTCAGGGTGCTGGGTGCTTAGTGCTCGAGGTGCTCGGTGCTCAATACTCAAGGTGCTGGGTGCTCAGTGCTCAGGGTGCTGGGTGCTCAGTCCTCTTGGTGCTCCGTGCTCATGGTGCTGGGTGCTCAGTGCTCAGGGTGCTGGGTGCTCAGTGCTCGGGGTGCTGGGTGCTCAGTACTCAGTGTGCTCAGTGCTCGGGGATCTCGGTGCTCAGTACTCAGGGTGCTAGGTGCTCAGTTCTCAGTGCTCGGGGTACTGGGTGCTCCGTGTTCGGGGTGCTGGGTGCTCAGTGCTCTGGGTGCTTAGTGCTCAGTACTCAGGGTGCTGGGTGCTCAGTACTCATGGTGCTGGGTGCTCATTCTCAGGGTGCTGGGTGCTCTGTGCTCGGGTTGCTGGGTGCTCAGTACTCAGGGTGCTGGGGGCTCAGTACTCAGGGTGCTGGGTGCTCAGTATCAGGGTGCTCGGTTCTCAGTACTCAGGGTGCTGGGTGCTCATTCTCGGGGTGCTGGGTGCTCAGTGCTCGGGGTGCTGGATGCTCAGTACTCAGGGTGCTGGGGGCTCAGTACTCAGGGTGCTGGGTGCTCAGTACTCAGGGTGATCTGTTCTCAGTACTCAGGTTGCTGGCTGCTCAGTGCTCGGGGTGCTGGGTGCTCAGTACTCGGGGTGCTCAGTTCTCAGTACTCAGGGTGCTGGGTGCTCAGTACTCAGGTTGCTGGGTGCTCAGTGCTCGGGGTGCTCGGTGCTCAGTACTCGGGGTGCAGGGTGCTCAGTACTCGGGGTGTTGGGTGCTCAGTGCTCAGTGTGCTGGGTGCTCAGTGCTCGGGGTGCTGGGTGCTCAGTGCTGAGGGTGGTGCTGGGTGCTCAGTACTCAGGGTGCTGGGTGCTCAGTGCTCAGGGTGCTGGGTGCTCAGTACTAAGGGTGCTGGGTGCTCAGTACTCAGGGTGCTCGGTGCTCAGTACTCAGGGTGCTGGGTGTTCAGAGCTCAGGGTGCTGGGTACTCAGTACTCAGGGTGCTGGGTGCTCAGTACTCAGGGTGCTGGGTGCTCAGTGCTCAGGGTGCTGGGTGCTCAGTGCTCAGGGTGCTGGGTGCTCAGTGCTCGGCGTGCTGGGTGCTCAGTACTCAGGATGCTCGGTGCTCAGTGCTCAGTAATCAGGGTGCTCAGTACTCAGGGTGCTGGGTGCTCAGTGCTCGGGGTGCTGGGTGCTCAGTACTCAGGGTTCTGGGTGCTCAGTACTCGGGGTGCTGGGTGCTCAGTACTCAGGGTGCTGGGTGCTCAGTGTTCGGGGTGCTGGCGGCTCACTGCTCAGGGTGATCGGTGCTCAGTGCTCAGGGTGCTGGGTGCTCAGTCCTCCGGGTGCTCAGTGCTCAGGGTGCTGGGTGCTCATTGCTCGGTGTGCTCGGTGCTCAGTACTCAGGGTGCTGAGTGCTCAGTACTCAGGGTGCTGGGTGCTCAGTACTCAGGTTGCTGGTTGCTCAGTACTCAGGGTGCTGGGTGCTCAGTGCTCAGGGTGCTGGGTGCTCAGTGCTCGGGGTGCTGGGTGCTCAGTGCTCGGGGTGCTGGGTGCTCAGTACTCTTGGTGCTGGGTGCTCAGTGCTCAGGGTGCTGGGTGCTCAGTACTCAGGGTGCTGAGTGCTCAGTACTCAGGGCGCTGGGTGCTCAGTACTCAGGTTGCTGGTTGCTCAGTACTCAGCGTGTTTTGTGCTCAGTGCTCAGGGTGCTGGGTGCTCAGTGCTCGGGGTGCTGGGTGCTCAGGGCTGTGGTGCTGGGTGCTCAGTGCTCAGTGCTCAGGGTGCTGGGTGCTCAGTGCTCAGTGCTCAGGGTGCTGGTTGCTCAGTACTCAGGCTGCTGGGTGCTCAGTACTCAGGGTGCTGGGTGCTCAGTGCTCAGGGTGCTCTGTGCTCAGTACTCAGGGTGCTGGGTGCTCAGTGCTCGGGGTGCTGGGTGCTCAGTACTCAGGGTGCTGGGTGCTCAGTGCTCGTTGTGCTCGGTGCTCAGTCCTCGGGGTGCTCCGTGCACAGTGATCAGGGTGCTGGGTGCTCAGTACTCAGGGTGCTCGGTGCTCAGTACTCAGGGTTCTCAGTGCTCAGTACTCAGGGTGCTGGGTGCTCAGTGCTCAGGGTGCTGGGTGCTCAGTACTCAGTGTGCTCAGTGCTCAGTTCTCGGGGTGCTTGGTGCTCAGTACTCAGGGTGCTCAGTGCTCAGTACTCGGGGTGCTGGGTGCTCAGTGCTCAGGGTGCTCAGTGCTCAGTGCTCGGGGTGCTGGGTGCTCAGTGCTCGGGGCGCTGGGTGCTCAGTGCTCGGGGTGCTGGGTGCTCAGTACTCGGGGTGCTGGGTGCTCAGTGCTCAGAATGCTCAGTGCTCAGTACTCAGTGCTCAGGGTGCTCAGTGCTCAGGGTGCTGGGTGTTCAGTACTCAGGGTGCTGGGTGCTCAGTACTCAGGGTGCTGGGTGCTCAGTGCTCAGGGTGCTGGGTGCTCAGTACTCTGGGTGTTGGGTGCTCAGTACTCAGGGTGATGGGTGCTCCGTGCTCAGGGTGCTGGGTGCTCAGTGCTCAGGGTGCTGGGTGCTCAGTGCTCAGGGTGCTGGGTGCTCAGTACTCAGGGTGCTGGGTGCTTAGTGCTCGAGGTGCTCGGTGCTCAGTACTCAAGGTGCTGGGTGCTCAGTGCTCAGGGTGCTGGGTGCTCAGTGCTCGGGGTGCTGGGTGCTCAGTACTCAGTGTGCTCAGTGCTCGGGTTGCTGGGTGCTTAGTACTCAGGGTGCTGGGGGCTCAGTACTCAGGGTGCTGGGTGCTCAGTACTCAGGGTGCTCGGTTCTCAGTACTTAGGGTCCTGGGTGCTCATTCTCGGGGTGCTGGGAGCTCAGTGCTCTGGGTGCTGGGTGCTCAGTACTCAGGGTGCTGGGGGCTCAGTACTCAGGGTGCTGGGTGCTCAGTACTCAGGGTGATCTGTTCTCAGTACTCAGGTTGCTGGGTGCTCAGTGCTCGGGGTGCTGGGTGCTCAGTACACGGGGTGCTCAGTGCTCAGTACTCAGGGTGCTGGGTGCTCAGTACTCAGGGTGCTGGGTGCTCAGTGCTCGGGGTGCTCGGTGCTCAGTACTCGGGGTGCAGGGTGCTCAGTACTCGGGGTGCTGGGTGCTCAGTGCTCAGGGAGCTGGGTGCTCAGTGCTCGGGGTGCTGGGTGCTCAGTGCTGAGGGTGGTGCTGGGTGCTCAGTACTCAGGGTGCTGGATGCTCAGTGCTCAGGGTGCTTGGTGCTCAGTACTAAGGGTGCTGGGTGCTCAGTACTCAGGGTGCTCGGTGCTCAGTACTCAGGGTGCTGGGTGCTCAGAGCTCAGGGTGCTGGGTACTCAGTACTCAGGGTGCTGGGTGCTCAGTACTCTGGGTGTTGGGTCCTCAGTACTCAGGGTGCTGGGTGCTCCGTGCTCAGGGTGCTGGGTGCTCAGTGCTCAGGGTTCTGGGTGCTCAGTGCTCAGGGTGCTGGGTGCTCAGTACTCAGGGTGCTGGGTGCTTAGTGCTCGAGGTGCTCGGTGCTCAGTACTCAAGGTGCTGGGTGCTCAGTGCTCAGGGTGCTGGGTGCTCAGTCCTCGGGGTGCTCCGTGCTCATGGTGCTGGGTGCTCAGTGCTCAGGGTGCTGGGTGCTCAGTGCTCGGGGTGCTGGGTGCTCAGTACTCAGTGTGCTCAGTGCTCGGGGAGCTCGGTGCTCAGTACTCAGGGTGCTGGGTGCTCAGTTCTCAGTGCTCGGGGTCCTGGTTGCTCCGTGCTCGGGGTGCTGGGTGCTCAGTGCTCTGGGTGCTTAGTGCTCAGTACTCAGGGTGCTGGGTGCTCAGTACTCATGGTGCTGGGTGCTCATTCTCAGGGTGCTGGGTGCTCAGTGCTCGGGTTGCTGGGTGCTCAGTACTCAGGGTGCTGGGGGCTCAGTACTCAGGGTGCTGGGTGCTCAGTGCTCGGGGTGCTGGGTGCTCAGTACTCAGGGTGCTGGGGGCTCAGTACTCAGGGTGCTCGGTGCTCAGTACTCATGGTGCTGGGTGCTCAGAGCTCAGGGTGCTGGGTACTCAGTACTCAGGGTGCTGAGTGCTCAGTACTCAGGGTGCTGGGTGCTCAGTGCTCAGGGTGCTGGGTGCTCAGTGCTCAGGGTGCTGGGTGCTCAGTGCTCGGGGTGCTGGGTGCTCAGTACTCAGGATGCTCGGTGCTCAGTGCTCAGTAATCAGGGTGCTCAGTACTCAGGGTGCTGGGTGCTCAGTGCTCGGGGTGCTGGGTGCTCAGTACTCAGGGTGCTGGGTGCTCAGTACTCGGGGTGCTGGGTGCTCAGTACTCAGGGTGCTGAGTGCTCAGTGCTCGGGGTGCTGGGTGCTCACTGCTCAGGGTGCTGGGTGCTCAGTCCTGCGGGTGCTCAGTGCTCAGGGTGCTGGGTGCTTATTGCTCGGTGTGCTCGGTGGTCAGTACTCAGGGTGCTGCTTGCTCAATACTCAGGGTGCTGGGTGCTCAGTACTCAGGTTGCTGGTTGCTCAGTACTCAGGGTTCTGGGTGCTCAGTGCTCAGGGTGCTGGGTGCTCAGTGCTCGGGGTGCTGGGTGCTCAGGGCTGTGGTGCTGGGTGCTCAGTGCTCAGTGCTCAGTGTGCTGGGTGCTCAGTGCTCAGTGCTCAGGGTGCTGGTTACTCAGTACTCAGGGTGCTGGGTGCTCAGTACTCAGGGTGCTGGGTGCTCAGTGCTCAGAGTGCTCTGTGCTCAGTACTCAGGGTGCTGGGTGCTCAGTGCTCGGGGTGCTGGGTGCTCAGTGCTCAGGGTGCTGGGTGCTCAGTGCTCAGGGTGCTGGGTGCTCAGTGCTCGGCGTGCTGGGTGCTCAATACTCAGGATGCTCGGTGCTCAGTGCTCAGTAATCAGGGTGCTCAGTACTCAGGGTGCTGGGTGCTCAGTGCTCGGGGTGCTGGGTGCTCAGTACTCAGGGTTCTGGGTGCTCAGTACTCGGGGTGCTGGGTGCTCAGTACTCAGGGTGCTGGGTGCTCAGTGCTCGGGGTGCTGGCGGCTCACTGCTCAGGGTGATCGGTGCTCAGTGCTCAGGGTGCTGGGTGCTCAGTCCTCCGGGTGCTCAGTGCTCAGGGTGCTGGGTGCTCATTGCTCGGTGTGCTCGGTGCTCAGTACTCAGGGTGCTGAGTGCTCAGTACTCAGGGTGCTGGGTGCTCAGTACTCAGGTTGCTGGTTGCTCAGTACTCAGGGTGCTGGGTGCTCAGTGCTCAGGGTGATGGGTGCTCAGTGCTCGGGGTGCTGGGTGCTCAGTACTCTTGGTGCTGGGTGCTCAGTGCTCAGGGTGCTGGGTGCTCAGTACTCAGGGTGCTGAGTGCTCAGTACTCAGGGCGCTGGGTGCTCAGTACTCAGGTTGCTGGTTGCTCAGTACTCAGCGTGCTTTGTGCTCAGTGCTCAGGGTGCTGGGTGCTCAGTGCTCGGGGTGCTGGGTGCTCAGGGCTGTGGTGCTGGGTGCTCAGTGCTCAGTGCTCAGGGTGCTGGGTGCTCAGTGCTCAGTGCTCAGGGTGCTGGTTGCTCAGTACTCAGGCTGCTGGGTGCTCAGTACTCAGGGTGCTGGGTGCTCAGTGCTCAGGGTGCTCTGTGCTCAGTACTCAGGGTGCTGGGTGCTCAGTGCTCGGGGTGCTGGGTGCTCAGTACTCAGGGTGCTGGGTGCTCAGTGCTCGTTGTGCTCGGTGCTCAGTCCTCGGGGTGCTCCGTGCACAGTGATCAGGGTGCTGGGTGCTCAGTACTCAGGGTGCTCGGTGCTCAGTACTCAGGGTTCTCAGTGCTCAGTACTCAGGGTGCTGGGTGCTCAGTGCTCAGGGTGCTGGGTGCTCAGTACTCAGGGTGCTCAGTGCTCAGTTCTCGGGGTGCTTGGTGCTCAGTACTCAGGGTGCTCAGTGCTCAGTACTCGGGGTGCTGGGTGCTCAGTGCTCAGGGTGCTCAGTGCTCAGTGCTCGGGGTGCTGGGTGCTCAGTGCTCGGGGCGCTGGGTGCTCAGTGCTCGGGGTGCTGGGTGCTCAGTACTCGGGGTGCTGGGTGCTCAGTGCTCAGAGTGCTCAGTGCTCAGTACTCAGTGCTCAGGGTGCTCAGTGCTCAGGGTGCTGGGTGTTCAGTACTCAGGGTGCTGGGTGCTCAGTACTCAGGGTGCTGGGTGCTCAGTGCTCAGGGTGCTGGGTGCTCAGTACTCTGGGTGTTGGGTGCTCAGTACTCAGGGTGATGGGTGCTCCGTGCTCAGGGTGCTGGGTGCTCAGTGCTCAGGGTTCTGGGTGCTCAGTGCTCAGGGTGCTGGGTGCTCAGTACTCAGGGTGCTGGGTGCTTAGTGCTCGAGGTGCTCGGTGCTCAGTACTCAAGGTGCTGGGTGCTCAGTGCTCAGGGTGCTGGGTGCTCAGTGCTCGGGGTGCTGGGTGCTCAGTACTCAGTGTGCTCAGTGCTCGGGTTGCTGGGTGCTTAGTACTCAGGGTGCTGGGGGCTCAGTACTCAGGGTGCTGGGTGCTCAGTACTCAGGGTGCTCGGTTCTCAGTACTTAGGGTCCTGGGTGCTCATTCTCGGGGTGCTGGGAGCTCAGTGCTCGGGGTGCTGGGTGCTCAGTACTCAGGGTGCTGGGGGCTCAGTACTCAGGGTGCTGGGTGCTCAGTACTCAGGGTGATCTGTTCTCAGTACTCAGGTTGCTGGGTGCTCAGTGCTCGGGGTGCTGGGTGCTCAGTACACGGGGTGCTCAGTGCTCAGTACTCAGGGTGCTGGGTGCTCAGAGCTCAGGGTGCTGGGTACTCAGTACTCAGGGTGCTGGGTGCTCAGTACTCTGGGTGTTGGGTCCTCAGTACTCAGGGTGCTGGGTGCTCCGTGCTCAGGGTGCTGGGTGCTCAGTGCTCAGGGTTCTGGGTGCTCAGTGCTCAGGGTGCTGGGTGCTCAGTACTCAGGGTGCTGGGTGCTTAGTGCTCGAGGTGCTCGGTGCTCAGTACTCAAGGTGCTGGGTGCTCAGTGCTCAGGGTGCTGGGTGCTCAGTCCTCGGGGTGCTCCGTGCTCATGGTGCTGGGTGCTCAGTGCTCAGGGTGCTGGGTGCTCAGTGCTCGGGGTGCTGGGTGCTCAGTACTCAGTGTGCTCAGTGCTCGGGGAGCTCGGTGCTCAGTACTCAGGGTGCTGGGTGCTCAGTTCTCAGTGCTCGGGGTCCTGGTTGCTCCGTGCTCGGGGTGCTGGGTGCTCAGTGCTCTGGGTGCTTAGTGCTCAGTACTCAGGGTGCTGGGTGCTCAGTACTCATGGTGCTGGGTGCTCATTCTCAGGGTGCTGGGTGCTCAGTGCTCGGGGTGCTGGGTGCTCAGTACTCAGGGTGCTGGGGGCTCAGTACTCAGGGTGCTGGGTGCTCAGTGCTCGGGGTGCTGGGTGCTCAGTACTCAGGGTGCTGGGGGCTCAGTACTCAGGGTGCTGGGTGCTCAGTGTTCAGGGAGCTGGGTGCTCAGTGCTCGGGGTGCTGGGTGCTCAGTGCTGAGGGTGGTGCTGGGTGCTCAGTACTCAGGGTGCTGGGTGCTCAGTGCTCAGGGTGCTGGGTGCTCAGTACTAAGGGTGCTGGGTGCTCAGTACTCAGGGTGCTCGGTGCTCAGTACTCAGGGTGCTGGGTGCTCAGAGCTCAGGGTGCTGGGTACTCAGTACTCAGGGTGCTGAGTGCTCAGTACTCAGGGTGCTGGGTGCTCAGTGCTCAGGGTGCTGGGTGCTCAGTGCTCAGGGTGCTGGGTGCTCAGTGCTCGGGGTGCTGGGTGCTCAGTACTCAGGATGCTCGGTGCTCAGTGCTCAGTAATCAGGGTGCTCAGTACTCAGGGTGCTGGGTGCTCAGTGCTCGGGGTGCTGGGTGCTCAGTACTCAGGGTGCTGGGTGCTCAGTACTCGGGGTGCTGGGTGCTCAGTACTCAGGGTGCTGAGTGCTCAGTGCTCGGGGTGCTGGGTGCTCACTGCTCAGGGTGCTGGGTGCTCAGTCCTCCGGGTGCTCAGTGCTCAGGGTGCTGGGTGCTTATTGCTCGGTGTGCTCGGTGGTCAGTACTCAGGGTGCTGAGTGCTCAGTACTCAGGGTGCTGGGTGCTCAGTACTCAGGTTGCTGGTTGCTCAGTACTCAGGGTTCTGGGTGCTCAGTGCTCAGGGTGCTGGGTGCTCAGTGCTCGGGGTGCTGGGTGCTCAGGGCTGTGGTGCTGGGTGCTCAGTGCTCAGTGCTCAGTGTGCTGGGTGCTCAGTGCTCAGTGCTCAGGGTGCTGGTTACTCAGTACTCAGGGTGCTGGGTGCTCAGTACTCAGGGTGCTGGGTGCTCAGTGCTCAGAGTGCTCTGTGCTCAGTACTCAGGGTGCTGGGTGCTCAGTGCTCGGGGTGCTGGGTGCTCAGTGCTCAGGGTGCTGGGTGCTCAGTACTCAGGGTGCTGGGTGCTCAGTACTCAGGGTGCTTGGTGCTCAGTACTCAGGGTGCTCAGTGCTCAGTACTCGGGGTGCTGGGTGCTCAGTGCTCAGGGTGCTCCGTGCTCAGTGCTCGGGGTGCTGGGTGCTCAGTGCTCGGGGTGCTGGGTGCTCAGTACTCGGGGTGCTGGGTGCTCAGTGCTCAGGGTGCTCAGTGCTCAGTACTCAGTGCTCAGGGTGCTCAGTGCTCAGTGCTCAGGGTGCTGGGTGTTCAGTACTCAGGGTGCTGGGTGCTCAGTACTCAGGGTGCTGGGTGCTCAGTGCTCAGGGTGCTGGGTGCTCAGTACTCTGGGTGTTGGGTGCTCAGTACTCAGGGTGCTGGGTGCTCCGTGCTCAGGGTGCGGGGTGCTCAGTGCTCAGGGTTCTGGGTGCTCAGTGCTCAGGGTGCTGGGTGCTCAGTACTCAGGGTGCTGGGTGCTTAGTGCTCGAGGTGCTCGGTGCTCAATACTCAAGGTGCTGGGAGCTCAGTGCTCAGGGTGCTGGGTGCTCAGTCCTCGGGGTGCTCCGTGCTCATGGTGCTGGGTGCTCAGTGCTCAGGGTGCTGGGTGCTCAGTACTCAGTGTGCTCAGTGCTCGGGGATCTCGGTGCTCAGTACTCAGGGTGCTGGGTGCTCAGTTCTCAGTGCTCGGGGTCCTGGGTGCTCCGTGCTCGGGGTGCTGGGTGCTCAGTGCTCTGGGTGCTTAGTGCTCAGTACTCAGGGTGCTGGGTGCTCAGTACTCATGGTGCTGGGTGCTCATTCTCAGGGTGCTGGGTGCTCAGTGCTCGGGTTGCTGGGTGCTCAGTACTCAGGGTGCTGGGGGCTCAGTACTCAGGGTGCTGGGTGCTCAGTATCAGGGTGCTCGGTTCTCAGTACTCAGGGTGCTGGGTGCTCATTCTCGGGGTGCTGGGTGCTCAGTGCTCGGGGTGCTGGATGCTCAGTACTCAGGGTGCTGGAGGCTCAGTACTCAGGGTGCTGGGTGCTCAGTACTCAGGGTGATCTGTTCTCAGTACTCAGGTTGCTGGCTGCTCAGTACTCAGGTTGCTGGGTGCTCAGTGCTCGGGGTGCTCGGTGCTCAGTACTCGGGGTGCAGGGTGCTCAGTACTCGGGGTGTTGGGTGCTCAGTGCTCAGGGTGCTGGGTGCTCAGTGCTCGGGGTGCTGGGTGCTCAGTGCTGAGGGTGGTGCTGGGTGCTCAGTACTCAGGGTGCTGGGTGCTCAGTGCTCAGGGTGCTGGGTGCTCAGTACTAAGGGTGCTGGGTGCTCAGTACTCAGGGTGCTCGGTGCTCAGTACTCAGGGTGCTGGGTGCTCAGAGCTCAGGGTGCTGGGTACTCAGTACTCAGGGTGCTGGGTGCTCAGTACTCAGGGTGCTGGGTGCTCAGTGCTCAGGGTGCTGGGTGCTCAGTGCTCAGGGTGCTGGGTGCTCAGTGCTCGGCGTGCTGGGTGCTCAGTACTCAGGATGCTCGGTGCTCAGTGCTCAGTAATCAGGGTGCTCAGTACTCAGGGTGCTGGGTGCTCAGTGCTCGGGGTGCTGGGTGCTCAGTACTCAGGGTTCTGGGTGCTCAGTACTCGGGGTGCTGGGTGCTCAGTACTCAGGGTGCTGGGTGCTCAGTGCTCGGGGTGCTGGGGGCTCACTGCTCAGGGTGATCGGTGCTCAGTGCACAGGGTGCTGGGTGCTCAGTCCTCCGGGTGCTCAGTGCTCAGGGTGCTGGGTGCTCATTGCTCGGTGTGCTCGGTGCTCAGTACTCAGGGTGCTGAGTGCTCAATACTCAGGGTGCTGGGTGCTCAGTACTCAGGTTGCTGGTTGCTCAGTACTCAGGGTACTGGGTGCTCAGTGCTCAGGGTGATGGGTGCTCAGTGCTCGGGGTGCTGGGTGCTCAGGTCTGTGGTGCTGGGTGCTCAGTGCTCAGTGCTCAGGGTGCTGGGTGCTCAGTGCTCAGTGCTCAGGGTGCTCTGTGCTCAGTACTCAGGGTGCTGGGTGCTCAGTGCTCGGGGTGCTGCGTGCTCAGTGCTCAGGGAGCTGGGTGCTCAGTGCTCAGGGTGCTGGGTGCTCAGTACTCAGGGTGCTGGGTGCTCAGTGCTCGTTGTGCTCGGTGCTCAGTACTCAAGGTGCTGGGTGCTCAGTGCTCAGGGTGCTGGGTGCTCAGTACTCAGGGTGCTCGGTGCTCAGTACTCAGGGGTCTCAGTGCTCAGTACTCAGGGTGCTGGGTGCTCAGTGCTCAGGGTGCTGGGTGCTCAGTACTCAGGGTGCTCAGTGCTCAGTACTCGGGGTGCTTGGTGCTCAGTACTCAGGGTGCTCGGTGCTCAGTACTCGTGGTGCTGGGTGCTCAGTGCTCAGGGTGCTCAGTGCTCAGTGCTCGGGGTGCTGGGTGCTCAGTGCTCGGGGCGCTGGGTGCTCAGTGCTCGGGGTGCTGGGTGCTAAGTACTCGGGGTGCTGGGTGCTCAGTGCTCAGGGTGCTCAGTGCTCAGTACTCAGTGCTCAGGGTGCTGGGTGCTCAGTACTCTGGGTGTTGGGTGCTCAGTACTCAGGGTGCTGGGTGCTCCGTGCTCAGGGTGCTGGGTGCTCAGTGCTCAGGTTTCTGGGTGCTCAGTGCTCAGGGTGCTGGGTACTCAGTACTCAGGGTGCTGGGTGCTTAGTGCTCGAGGTGCTCGGTGCTCAGTACTGAAGGTGCTGGGTGCTCAGTGCTCAGGGTGCTGGGTGCTCAGTCCTCGGGGTGCTCCGTGCTCATGGTGCTGGGTGCTCAGTGCTCAGGGTGCTGGGTGCTCAGTGCTCGGGGTGCTGGGTGCTGAGTGCTCAGGGTGCTGGGTGCTCAGTGCTCGGGGTGCTCGGTGCTCAGTGCTCAGGGTCCTGGGTGCTCAGTACTCAGGGTGCAGGGTGCTTAGTACTCAGGGTGCTCAGTGCTCAGTACACAGGGTGCTGGGTGCTCAGTGCTCGGGGTGCTGGGTGCTCAGTGCTCAGTACTCAGGGTGCTGGGTGCTCAGTGCTCGGGGTGCTGGGTGCTCAGTACTCAGCGTGCTGGGTGCTCAGTACTCAGGGTGCTGGGTGCTCAGTGCTCAGGGTGCTGGGTGCTCAGTGCTCAGGGTGCTGGGTGCTCAGTGCTCGGGGTGCTGGGTGCTCAGTACTCAGGATGCTCGGTGCTCTGTGCTCAGTCATCAGGGTGCTCAGTACTCAGGGTGCTGGGTGCTCAGTGCTCGGGGTGCTGGGTGCTCAGTACTCAGGGTGCTGGGTGCTCAGTACTCGGGGTGCTGGGTGCTCAGTACTCAGGGTGCTGAGTGCTCAGTGCTCGGGGTGCTGGGTGCTCACTGCTCAGGGTGATCGGTGCTCAGTGCTCAGGGTGCTGGGTGCTCAGTCCTCCGGGTGCTCAGTGCTCAGGGTGCTGGGTGCTCATTGCTCGGTGTGCTCGGTGCTTAGTACTCAGGGTGCTGAGTGCTCAGTACTCAGGGTGCTGGGTGCTCAGTACTCAGGTTGCTGGTTGCTCAGTACTCAGGGTTCTGGGTGCTCAGTGCTCAGGGTGCTGGGTGCTCAGTGCTCGGGGTGCTGGGTGCTCAGGGCTGTGGTGCTGGGTGCTCAGTGCTCAGTGCTCAGGGTGCTGGGTGCTCAGTGCTCAGTGCTCAGGCTGCTGGTTGCTCAGTACTCAGGGTGCTGGGTGCTCAGTACTCAGGGTGATCTGTTCTCAGTACTCAGGTTGCTGGCTGCTCAGTACTCAGGTTGCTGGGTGCTCAGTGCTCGGGGTGCTCGGTGCTCAGTACTCGGGGTGCAGGGTGCTCAGTACTCGGGGTGTTGGGTGCTCAGTGCTCAGGGTGCTGGGTGCTCAGTGCTCAGGGTGCTGGGTGCTCAGTGCTGAGGGTGGTGCTGGGTGCTCAGTACTCAGGGTGCTGGGTGCTCAGTGCTCAGGGTGCTGGGTGCTCAGTACTAAGGGTGCTGGGTGCTCAGTACTCAGGGTGCTCGGTGCTCAGTACTCAGGGTGCTGGGTGCTCAGAGCTCAGGGTGCTGGGTACTCAGTACTCAGGGTGCTGGGTGCTCAGTACTCAGGGTGCTGGGTGCTCAGTGCTCAGGGTGCTGGGTGCTCAGTGCTCGGCGTGCTGGGTGCTCAGTACTCAGGATGCTCGGTGCTCAGTGCTCAGTAATCAGGGTGCTCAGTACTCAGGTTGCTGGGTGCTCAGTGCTCGGGGTGCTGGGTGCTCAGTACTCAGTGTTCTGGGTGCTCAGTACTCGGGGTGCTGGGTGCTCAGTACTCAGGGTGCTGGGTGCTCAGTGCTCGGGGTGCTGGGGGCTCACTGCTCAGGGTGATCGGTGCTCAGTGCTCAGGGTGCTGGGTGCTCAGTCCTCCGGGTGCTCAGTGCTCAGGGTGCTGGGTGCTCATTGCTCGGTGTGCTCAGTGCTCAGTACTCAGGGTGCTGAGTGCTCAGTACTCAGGGTGCTGGGTGCTCAGTACTCAGGTTGCTGGTTGCTCAGTACTCAGGGTGCTGGGTGCTCAGTGCTCAGGGTGATGGGTGCTCAGTGCTCGGGGTGCTGGGTGCTCAGGTCTGTGGTGCTGGGTGCTCAGTGCTCAGTGCTCAGGGTGCTGGGTGCTCAGTGCTCAGTGCTCAGGGTGCTCTGTGCTCAGTACTCAGGGTGCTGGGTGCTCAGTGCTCGGGGTGCTGCGTGCTCAGTGCTCAGGGAGCTGGGTGCTCAGTGCTCAGGGTGCTGGGTGCTCAGTACTCAGGGTGCTGGGTGCTCAGTGCTCGTTGTGCTCGGTGCTCAGTACTCAAGGTGCTGGGTGCTCAGTGCTCAGGGTGCTGGGTGCTCAGTCCTCGGGGTGCTTTGTGCTCAGTGATCAGGGTGCTGGGTGCTCAGTACTCAGGGTGCTCGGTGCTCAGTACTCAGGGGTCTCAGTGCTCAGTACTCAGGGTGCTGGGTGCTCAGTGCTCAGGGTGCTGGGTGCTCAGTACTCAGGGTGCTCAGTGCTCAGTACTCGGGGTGCTTGGTGCTCAGTACTCAGGGTGCTCGGTGCTCAGTACTCGTGGTGCTGGGTGCTCAGTGCTCAGGGTGCTCAGTGCTCAGTGCTCGGGGTGCTGGGTGCTCAGTGCTCGGGGCGCTGGGTGCTCAGTGCTCGGGGTGCTGGGTGCTAAGTACTCGGGGTGCTGGGTGCTCAGTGCTCAGGGTGCTCAGTGCTCAGTACTCAGTGCTCAGGGTGCTGGGTGCTCAGTACTCTGGGTGTTGGGTGCTCAGTACTCAGGGTGCTGGGTGCTCCGTGCTCAGGGTGCTGGGTGCTCAGTGCTCAGGTTTCTGGGTGCTCAGTGCTCAGGGTGCTGGGTACTCAGTACTCAGGGTGCTGGGTGCTTAGTGCTCGAGGTGCTCGGTGCTCAGTACTGAAGGTGCTGGGTGCTCAGTGCTCAGGGTGCTGGGTGCTCAGTCCTCGGGGTGCTCCGTGCTCATGGTGCTGGGTGCTCAGTGCTCAGGGTGCTGGGTGCTCAGTGCTCGGGGTGCTGGGTGCTGAGTGCTCAGGGTGCTGGGTGCTCAGTGCTCGGGGTGCTCGGTGCTCAGTGCTCAGGGTCCTGGGTGCTCAGTACTCAGGGTGCAGGGTGCTTAGTACTCAGGGTGCTCAGTGCTCAGTACACAGGGTGCTGGGTGCTCAGTGCTCGGGGTGCTGGGTGCTCAGTGCTCAGTACTCAGGGTGCTGGGTGCTCAGTGCTCGGGGTGCTGGGTGCTCAGTACTCAGCGTGCTGGGTGCTCAGTACTCAGGGTGCTGGGTGTTCAGTGCTCAGGGTGCTGGGTGCTCAGTGCTCAGGGTGCTGGGTGCTCAGTGCTCGGGGTGCTGGGTGCTCAGTACTCAGGATGCTCGGTGCTCAGTGCTCAGTCATCAGGGTGCTCAGTACTCAGGGTGCTGGGTGCTCAGTGCTCGGGGTGCTGGGTGCTCAGTACTCAGGGTGCTGGGTGCTCAGTACTCGGGGTGCTGGGTGCTCAGTACTCAGGGTGCTGAGTGCTCAGTGCTCGGGGTGCTGGGTGCTCACTGCTCAGGGTGATCGGTGCTCAGTGCTCAGGGTGCTGGGTGCTCAGTCCTCCGGGTGCTCAGTGCTCAGGGTGCTGGGTGCTCATTGCTCGGTGTGCTCGGTGCTCAGTACTCAGGGTGCTGAGTGCTCAGTACTCAGGGTGCTGGGTGCTCAGTACTCAGGTTCCTGGTTGCTCAGTACTCAGGGTTCTGGGTGCTCAGTGCTCAGGGTGCTGGGTGCTCAGTGCTCGGGGTGCTGGGTGCTCAGGGCTGTGGTGCTGGATGCTCAGTGCTCAGTGCTCAGGGTGCTGGGTGCTCAGTGCTCAGTGCTCAGGCTGCTGGTTGCTCAGTACCCAGGGTGCTGGGTGCTCAGTACTCAGGGTGCTGGGTGCTCAGTGCTCAGAGTGCTCTGTGCTCAGTACTCAGGGTGCTGGGTGCTCAGTGCTCGGGGTGCTGGGTGCTCAGTGCTCAGGGTGCTGGGTGCTCAGTACTCAGGGTGCTGGGTGCTCAGTACTCAGGGTGCTTGGTGCTCAGTACTCAGGGTGCTCAGTGCTCCGTACTCGGGGTGCTGGGTGCTCAGTGCTCAGGGTGCTCAGTGCTCAGTGCTCGGGGTGCTGGGTGCTCAGTGCTCGGGGTGCTGGGTGCTCAGTACTCGGGGTGCTGGGTGCTCAGTGCTCAGGGTGCTCAGTGCTCAGTACTCAGTGCTCAGGGTGCTCAGTGCTCAGTGCTCAGGGTGCTGGGTGTTCAGTACTCAGGGTGCTGGGTGCTCAGTACTCAGGGTGCTGGGTGCTCAGTGCTCAGGGTGCTGGGTGCTCAGTACTCTGGGTGTTGGGTGCTCAGTACTCAGGGTGCTGGGTGCTCCGTGCTCAGGGTGCTGGGTGCTCAGTTCTCAGGGTTCTGGGTGCTGAGTGCTCAGGGTGCTGGGTGCTCAGTACTCAGGGTGCTGGGTGCTTAGTGCTCGAGGTGCTCGGTGCTCAGTACTCAAGGTGCTGGGTGCTCAGTGCTCAGGGTGCTGGGTGCTCAGTCCTCGGGGTGCTCCGTGCTCATGGTGCTGGGTGCTCAGTGCTCAGGGTGCTGGGTGCTCAGTGCTCGGGGTGCTGGGTGCTCAGTACTCAGTGTGCTCAGTGCTCGGGGATCTCGGTGCTCAGTACTCAGGGTGCTGGGTGCTCAGTTCTCAGTGCTCGGGGTCCTGGGTGCTCCGTGCTCGGGGTGCTGGGTGCTCAGTGCTCTGGGTGCTTAGTGCTCAGTACTCAGGGTGCTGGGTGCTCAGTACTCATGGTGCTGGGTGCTCATTCTCAGGGTGCTGGGTGCTCAGTGCTCGGGTTGCTGGGTGCTCAGTCCTCAGGGTGCTGGGGGCTCAGTACTCAGGGTGCTGGGTGCTCAGTATCAGGGTGCTCGGTTCTCAGTACTCAGAGTGCTGGGTGCTCATTCTCGGGGTGCTGGGTGCTCAGTGCTCGGGGTGCTCGGTGCTCAGTACTCAGGGTGCTGGGGGCTCAGTATTCAGGGTGCTGGGTGCTCAGTACTCAGGGTGATCTGTTCTCAGTACTCAGGTTGCTGGCTGCTCAGTGCTCGGGGTGCTGGGTGCTCAGTACTCGGGGTGCTCAGTGCTCAGTACTCAGGGTGCTGGGTGCTCAGTACTCAGGGTGCTGGGTGCTCAGTGCTCGGAGTGCTCGGTGCTCAGTACTCGGGGTGCAGGGTGCTCAGTACTCGGGGTGCTGGGTGCTCAGTGCTCAGGGTGCTGGGTGCTCAGTGCTCGGGGTGCTGGGTGCTCAGTGCTGAGGGTGGTGCTGGGTGCTCAGTACTCAGTGCGCTGGGTGCTCAGTGCTCAGGGAGCTGGGTGCTCAGTACTAAGGGTGCTGGGTGCTCAGTACTCAGGGTGCTGGGTGCTCAGAGCTCAGGGTGCTGGGTACTCAGTACTCAGGGTGCTGGGTGCTCAGTACTCAGGGTGCTGGGTGCTCAGTGCTCAGGGTGCTGGGTGCTCAGTGCTCGGCGTGCTGGGTGCTCAGTACTCAGGATGCTCGGTGCTCAGTGCTCAGTAATCAGGGTGCTCAGTACTCAGGATGCTGGGTGCTCAGTGCTCGGGGTGCTGGGTGCTCAGTACACAGGGTTCTGGGTGCTCAGTACTCGGGGTGCTGGGTGCTCAGTACTCAGGGTGCTGGGTGCTCAGTGCTCGGGGTGCTGGGGGCTCACTGCTCAGGGTGATCGGTGCTCAGTGCTCAGGGTGCTGGGTGCTCAGTGCTCGGGGGGCTGGGTGCTCAGTGCTGAGGGTGGTGCTGGGTGCTCAGTACTCAGGGTGCTGGGTGCTCAGTGCTCAGGGTGCTGGGTGCTCAGTACTAAGGGTGCTGGGTGCTCAGTACTCAGGGTGCTCGGTGCTCAGTACTCAGGGTGCTGGGTGCTCAGAGCTCAGGGTGCTGGGTACTCAGTACTCAGGGTGCTGGGGGCTCAGTACTCAGGGTGCTGGGTGCTCAGTGCTCAGGGTGCTGGGTGCTCAGTGCTCAGGGTGCTGGGTGCTCAGTGCTCCGCGTGCTGGGTGCTCAGTACTCAGGATGCTCGGTGCTCAGTGCTCAGTAATCAGGGTGCTCAGTACTCAGGGTGCTGGTTGCTCAGTGCTCGGGGTGCTGGGTGCTCAGTACTCAGGGTTCTGGGTGCTCAGTACTCGGGGTGCTGGGTGCTCAGTACTCAGGGTGCTGGGTGCTCAGTGCTCGGGGTACTGGGGGCTCACTGCTCAGGGTGATCGGTGCTCAGTGCTCAGGGTGCTGGGTGCTCAGTCCTCCGGGTGCTCAGTGCTCAGGGTGCTGGGTGCTCATTGCTCGGTGTGCTCGCTGCTCAGTACTCAGGGTGCTGAGTGCTCAGTACTCAGGGTGCTGGGTGCTCAGTACTCAGGTTGCTGGTTGCTCAGTACTCAGGGTGCTGGGTGCTCAGTGCTCAGGGTGATGGGTGCTCAGTGCTCGGGGTGCTGGGTGCTCAGGTCTGTGGTGCTGGGTGCTCAGTGCTCAGTGCTCAGGGTGCTGGGTGCTCAGTGCTCAGGGTGCTCTGTGCTCAGTACTCAGGATGCTGGGTGCTCAGTGCTCGGGGTGCTGCGTGCTCAGTCCTCAGGGAGCTGGGTGCTCAGTGCTCAGGGTGCTGGGTGCTCAGTACTCAGGGTGCTAAGTGCTCAGTGCTCGTTGTGCTCGGTGCTCAGTACTCAAGGTGCTGGGTGCTCAGTGCTCAGGGTGCTGGGTGCTCAGTCCTCGGGGTGCTCCGTGCTCAGTGATCAGGGTGCTGGGTGCTCAGTACTCAGGGTGCTCGGTGCTCAGTACTCAGGGGTCTCAGTGCTCAGTACTCAGGGTGCTGGGTGCTCAGTGCTCAGGGTGCTGGGTGCTCAGTACTCAGGGTGCTCAGTGCTCAGTACTCGGGGTGCTTGGTGCTCAGTACTCAGGGTGCTCGGTGCTCAGTACTCGTGGTGCTGGGTGCTCAGTGCTCAGGGTGCTCAGTGCTCAGTGCTCGGGGTGCTGGGTGCTCAGTGCTCGGGGCGCTGGGTGCTCAGTGCTCGGGGTGCTGGGTGCTCAGTACTCGGGTTGCTGGGTGCTCAGTGCTCAGGGTGCTCAGTGCTCAGTACTCAGTGCTCAGGGTGCTGGGTGCTCCGTACTCAGGGTGCTGGGTGCTCAGTGCTCAGAGTGCTCTGTGCTCAGTACTCAGGGTGCTGGGTGCTCAGTGCTCGGGGTGCTGGGTGCTCAGTGCTCAGGGTGCTGGGTGCTCAGTACTCAGGGTGCTGGGTGCTCAGTACTCAGGGTGCTTGGTGCTCAGTACTCAGGGTGCTCAGTGCTCCGTACTCGGGGTGCTGGGTGCTCAGTGCTCAGGGTGCTCAGTGCTCAGTGCTCGGGGTGCTGGGTGCTCAGTGCTCGGGGTGCTGGGTGCTCAGTACTCGGGGTGCTGGGTGCTCAGTGCTCAGGGTGCTCAGTGCTCAGTACTCAGTGCTCAGGGTGCTCAGTGCTCAGTGCTCAGGGTGCTGGGTGTTCAGTACTCAGGGTGCTGGGTGCTCAGTACTCAGGGTGCTGGGTGCTCAGTGCTCAGGGTGCTGGGTGCTCAGTACTCTGGGTGTTGGGTGCTCAGTACTCAGGGTGCTGGGTGCTCCGTGCTCAGGGTGCTGGGTGCTCAGTTCTCAGGGTTCTGGGTGCTGAGTGCTCAGGGTGCTGGGTGCTCAGTACTCAGGGTGCTGGGTGCTTAGTGCTCGAGGTGCTCGGTGCTCAGTACTCAAGGTGCTGGGTGCTCAGTGCTCAGGGTGCTGGGTGCTCAGTCCTCGGGGTGCTCCGTGCTCATGGTGCTGGGTGCTCAGTGCTCAGGGTGCTGGGTGCTCAGTGCTCGGGGTGCTGGGTGCTCAGTACTCAGTGTGCTCAGTGCTCGGGGATCTCGGTGCTCAGTACTCAGGGTGCTGGGTGCTCAGTTCTCAGTGCTCGGGGTCCTGGGTGCTCCGTGCTCGGGGTGCTGGGTGCTCAGTGCTCTGGGTGCTTAGTGCTCAGTACTCAGGGTGCTGGGTGCTCAGTACTCATGGTGCTGGGTGCTCATTCTCAGGGTGCTGGGTGCTCAGTGCTCGGGTTGCTGGGTGCTCAGTCCTCAGGGTGCTGGGGGCTCAGTACTCAGGGTGCTATGTGCTCAGTATCAGGGTGCTCGGTTCTCAGTACTCAGAGTGCTGGGTGCTCATTCTCGGGGTGCTGGGTGCTCAGTGCTCGGGGTGCTGGGTGCTCAGTACTCAGGGTGCTGGGGGCTCAGTACTCAGGGTGCTGGGTGCTCAGTACTCAGGGTGATCTGTTCTCAGTACTCAGGTTGCTGGCTGCTCAGTGCTCGGGGTGCTGGGTGCTCAGTACTCGGGGTGCTCAGTGCTCAGTACTCAGGGTGCTGGGTGCTCAGTACTCAGGGTGCTGGGTGCTCAGTGCTCGGGGTGCTCGGTGCTCAGTACTCGGGGTGCAGGGTGCTCAGTACTCGGGGTGCTGGGTGCTCAGTGCTCAGGGTGCTGGGTGCTCAGTGCTCGGGGTGCTGGGTGCTCAGTGCTGAGGGTGGTGCTGGGTGCTCAGTACTCAGCGTGCTGGGTGCTCAGTGCTCAGGGTGCTGGGTGCTCAGTACTAAGGGTGCTGGGTGCTCAGTACTCAGGGTGCTGGGTGCTCAGAGCTCAGGGTGCTGGGTACTCAGTACTCAGGGTGCTGGGTGCTCAGTACTCAGGGTGCTGGGTGCTCAGTGCTCAGGGTGCTGGGTGCTCAGTGCTCGGCGTGCTGGGTGCTCAGTACTCAGGATGCTCGGTGCTCAGTGCTCAGTAATCAGGGTGCTCAGTACTCAGGGTGCTGGGTGCTCAGTGCTCGGGGTGCTGGGTGCTCAGTACTCAGGGTTCTGGGTGCTCAGTACTCGGGGTGCTGGGTGCTCAGTACTCAGGGTGCTGGGTGCTCAGTGCTCGGGGTGCTGGGGTCTCACTGCTCAGGGTGATCGGTGCTCAGTGCTCAGGGTGCTGGGTGCTCAGTGCTCGGGGTGCTGGGTGCTCAGTGCTGAGGGTGGTGCTGGGTGCTCAGTACTCGGGGTGCTGGGTGCTCAGTGCTCAGGGTGCTGGGTGCTCAGTACTAAGGGTGCTGGGTGCTCAGTACTCAGGGTGCTCGGTGCTCAGTACTCAGGGTGCTGGGTGCACAGAGCTCAGGGTGCTGGGTACTCAGTACTCAGGGTGCTGGGGGCTCAGTACTCAGGGTGCTGGGTGCTCAGTGCTCAGGGTGCTGGGTGCTCAGTGCTCAGGGTGCTGGGTGCTCAGTGCTCGGCGTGCTGGGTGCTCAGTACTCAGGATGCTCGGTGCTCAGTGCTCAGTAATCAGGGTGCTCAGTACTCAGGGTGCTGGGTGCTCAGTGCTCGGGGTGCTGGGTGCTCAGTACTCAGGGTTCTGGGTGCTCAGTACTCGGGGTGCTGGGTGCTCAGTACTCAGGGTGCTGGGTGCTCAGTGCTCGGGGTGCTGGGGGCTCACTGCTCAGGGTGATCGGTGCTCAGTGCTCAGGGTGCTGGGTGCTCAGTCCTCCGGGTGCTCAGTGCTCAGGGTGCTGGGTGCTCATTGCTTGGTGTGCTCGGTGCTCAGTACTCAGGGTGCTGAGTGCTCAGTACTCAGGGTGCTGGGTGCTCAGTACTCAGGTTGCTGGTTGCTCAGTACTCAGGGTGCTGGGTGCTCAGTGCTCAGGGTGATGGGTGCTCAGTGCTCGGGGTGCTGGGTGCTCAGGTCTGTGGTGCTGGGTGCTCAGTGCTCAGTGCTCAGGGTGCTGGGTGCTCAGTGCTCAGTGCTCAGGGTGCTCTGTGCTCAGTACTCAGGGTGCTGGGTGCTCAGTGCTCGGGGTGCTGCGTGCTCAGTCCTCAGGGAGCTGGGTGCTCAGTGCTCAGGGTGCTGGGTGCTCAGTACTCAGGGTGCTAAGTGCTCAGTGCTCGTTGTGCTCGGTGCTCAGTACTCAAGGTGCTGGGTGCTCAGTGCTCAGGGTGCTGGGTGCTCAGTCCTCGGGGTGCTCCGTGCTCAGTGATCAGGGTGCTGGGTGCTCAGTACTCAGGGTGCTCGGTGCTCAGTACTCAGGGGTCTCAGTGCTCAGTACTCAGGGTGCTGGGTGCTCAGTGCTCAGGGTGCTGGGTGCTCAGTACTCAGGGTGCTCAGTGCTCAGTACTCGGGGTGCTTGGTGCTCAGTACTCAGGGTGCTCGGTGCTCAGTACTCGTGGTGCTGGGTGCTCAGTGCTCAGGGTGCTCAGTGCTCAGTGCTCGGGGTGCTGGGTGCTCAGTGCTCGGGGCGCTGGGTGCTCAGTGCTCGGGGTGCTGGGTGCTCAGTACTCGGGGTGCTGGGTGCTCAGTGCTCAGGGTGCTGGGTGCTCAGTGCTCGGGGTGCTGGGTGCTCAGGGCTGTGGTGCTGGGTGCTCAGTGCTCAGTGCTCAGGGTGCTGGGTGCTCAGTGCTCAGTGCTCAGGCTGCTGGTTGCTCAGTACTCAGGGTGCTGGGTGCTCAGTACTCAGGGTGCTGGGTGCTCAGTGCTCAGAGTGCTCTGTGCTCAGTACTCAGGGTGCTGGGTGCTCAGTGCTCGGGGTGCTGGGTGCTCAGTGCTCAGGGTGCTGGGTGCTCAGTATTCGGGGTGCTGGGTGCTCAGTACTCAGGGTGCTTGGTGCTCAGTACTCAGTGCTCAGTGTGCTGGGTGGTCAGTACTCTGGGTGTTGGGTGCTCAGTACTCAGGGTGCTGGGTGCTCCGTGCTCAGGGTGCTGGGTGCTCAGTGCTCAGGTTTCTGGGTGCTCAGTGCTCAGGGTGCTGGGTGCTCAGTACTCAGGGTGCTGGGAGCTTAGTGCTCGAGGTGCTCGGTGCTCAGTACTGAAGGTGCTGGGTGCTCAGTGCTCAGGGTGCTGGGTGCTCAGTCCTCGGGGTGCTCCGTGCTCATGGTGCTGGGTGCTCAGTGCTCAGGGTGCTGGGTGCTCAGTGCTCAGGGTGCTGGGTGCTGAGTGCTCAGGGTGCTGGGTGCTCAGTGCTCGGGGTGCTCGGTGCTCAGTGCTCAGGGTCCTGGGTGCTCAGTACTCAGGGTGCAGGGTGCTTAGTACTCAGGGTGCTCAGTGCTCAGTACACAGGGTGCTGGGTGCTCAGTGCTCGGGGTGCTGGGTGCTCAGTGCTCAGTACTCAGGGTGCTGGGTGCTCAGTGCTCGGGGTGCTGGGTGCTCAGTACTCAGCGTGCTGGGTGCTCAGTACTCAGGGTGCTGGGTGCTCAGTGCTCAGGGTGCTGGGTGCTCAGTGCTCAGGGTGCTGGGTGCTCAGTGCTCGGGGTGCTGGGTGCTCAGTACTCAGGATGCTCGGTGCTCAGTGCTCAGTCATCAGGGTGCTCAGTACTCAGGGTGCTGGGTGCTCAGTGCTCGGGGTGCTGGGTGCTCAGTACTCAAGGTGCTGGGTGCTCAGTGCTCGGGGTGCTGGGTGCTCAGTACTCAGGGTGCTGAGTGCTCAGTGCTCGGGGTGCTGGGTGCTCACTGCTCAGGGTGATCGGTGCTCAGTGCTCAGGGTGCTGGGTGCTCAGTCCTCCGGGTGCTCAGTGCTCAGGGTGCTGGGTGCTCATTGCTCGGTGTGCTCGGTGCTCAGTACTCAGGGTGCTGAGTGCTCAGTACTCAGGGTGCTGGGTGCTCAGTACTCAGGTTGCTGGTTGCTCAGTACTCAGGGTTCTGGGTGCTCAGTGCTCAGGGTGCTGGGTGCTCAGTGCTCGGGGTGCTGGGTGCTCAGGGCTGTGGTGCTGGGTGCTCAGTGCTCAGTGCTCAGGGTGCTGGGTGCTCAATGCTCAGTGCTCAGGCTGCTGGTTGCTCAGTACTCAGGGTGCTGGGTGCTCAGTACTCAGGGTGCTGGGTGCTCAGTGCTCGGGGTGCTGGGTGCTCAGTGCTCAGGGTGCTCAGTGCTCAGTACTCAGTGCTCAGGGTGCTCAGTGCTCAGTGCTCAGGGTGCTGGGTGTTCAGTACTCAGGGTGCTGGGTGCTCAGTACTCAGGGTGCTGGGTGCTCAGTGCTCAGGGTGCTGGGTGCTCAGTACTCTGGGTGTTGGGTGCTCAGTACTCAGGGTGCTGGGTGCTCCGTGCTCAGGGTGCTGGGTGCTCAGTGCTCAGGGTTCTGGGTGCTGAGTGCTCAGGGTGCTGGGTGCTCAGTACTCAGGGTGCTGGGTGCTTAGTGCTCGAGGTGCTCGGTGCTCAGTACTCAAGGTGCTGGGTGCTCAGTGCTCAGGGTGCTGGGTGCTCAGTCCTCGGGGTGCTCCGTGCTCATGGTGCTGGGTGCTCAGTGCTCAGGGTGCTGGGTGCTCAGTGCTCGGGGTGCTGGGTGCTCAGTACTCAGTGTGCTCAGTGCTCGGGGATCTCGGTGCTCAGTACTCAGGGTGCTGGGTGCTCAGTTCTCAGTGCTCGGGGTCCTGGGTGCTCCGTGCTCGGGGTGCTGGGTGCTCAGTGCTCTGGGTGCTTAGTGCTCAGTACTCAGGGTGCTGGGTGCTCAGTACTCATGGTGCTGGGTGCTCATTCTCAGGGTGCTGGGTGCTCAGTGCTCGGGTTGCTGGGTGCTCAGTCCTCAGGGTGCTGGGGGCTCAGTACTCAGGGTGCTGGGTGCTCAGTATCAGGGTGCTCGGTTCTCAGTACTCAGAGTGCTGGGTGCTCATTCTCGGGGTGCTGGGTGCTCAGTGCTCGGGGTGCTGGGTGCTCAGTACTCAGGGTGCTGGGGGCTCAGTACTCAGGGTGCTGGGTGCTCAGTACTCAGGGTGATCTGTTCTCAGTACTCAGGTTGCTGGGTGCTCAGTGCTCGGGGTGCTGGGTGCTCAGTACTCGGGGTGCTCAGTGCTCAGTACTCAGGGTGCTGGGTGCTCAGTACTCAGGGTGCTGGGTGCTCAGTGCTCGGGGTGCTCGGTGCTCAGTACTCGGGGTGCAGGGTGCTCAGTACTCGGGGTGCTGGGTGCTCAGTGCTCAGGGTGCTGGGTGCTCAGTGCTCGGGGTGCTGGGTGCTCAGTGCTGAGGGTGGTGCTGGGTGCTCAGTACTCAGCGTGCTGGGTGCTCAGTGCTCAGGGTGCTGGGTGCTCAGTACTAAGGGTGCTGGGTGCTCAGTACTCAGGGTGCTCGGTGCTCAGTACTCAGGGTGCTGGGTGCTCAGAGCTCAGGGTGCTGGGTACTCAGTACTCAAGGTGCTGGGTGCTCAGTACTCAGGGTGCTGGGTGCTCAGTGCTCAGGGGGATGGGTGCTCAGTGCTCAGGGTGCTGAGTGCTCAGTGCTCAGGGTGCTGGGTGCTCAGTACTCAGCGTGCTGGGTGCTCAGTGCTCAGGGTGCTGGGTGCTCAGTACTAAGGGTGCTGGGTGCTCAGTACTCAGGGTGCTCGGTGCTCAGTACTCAGGGTGCTGGATGCTCAGTACTCAGGATGCTCGGTGCTCAGTGCTCAGTAATCAGGGTGCTCAGTACTCAGGGTGCTGGGTGCTCAGTACTCAGGTTGCTGGTTGCTCAGTACTCAGGGTGCTAAGTGCTCAGTGCTCAGGGTGCTGGGTGCTCAGTTCTCGGGGTGCTGGGTGCTCAGGGCTGTGGTGCTGGGTGCTCAGTGCTCAGTGCTCAGGGTGCTGGGTGCTCAGTGCTCAGTGCTCAGGGTGCTCTGTGCTCAGTACTCAGGGTGCTGGGTGCTCAGTGCTCGGGGTGCTGCGTCCTCAGTGCTCAGGGAGCTGGGTGCTCAGTGCTCAGGGTGCTGGGTGCTCAGTACTCAGGGTGCTGGGTGCTCAGTGCTCGTTGTGCTCGATGCTCAGTACACAAGGTGCTTGGTGCTCAGTGCTCAGGGTGCTGGGTGCTCAGTACTCGGGGTGCTCCGTGCTCAGTGATCAGGGTGCTGGGTGCTCAGTACTCAGGGTGCTCGGTGCTCAGTACTCAGGGGTCTCAGTGCTCAGTACTCGGGGTGCTTGGTGCTCAGTACTCAGGATGCGCGGTGCTCAGTACTCGTGGTGCTGGGTGCACAGTGCTCAGGGTGCTCAGTGCTCAGTGCTCGGAGTGCTGGGTGCTCAGTGCTCGGGGCGCTGGGTGCTCAGTGCTCGGGGTGCTGGGTGCTCAGTACTCGGGGTGCTGGGTGCTCAGTGCTCAGGGTGCTCAGTGCTCGGGGATCTCGGTGCTCAGTACTCAGGGTGCTGGGTGCTCAGTTCTCAGTGCTCGGGGTCCTGGGTGCTCCGTGCTCGGGGTGCTGGGTGCTCAGTGCTCTGGGTGCTTAGTGCTCAGTACTCAGGGTGCTGGGTGCTCAGTACTCATGGTGCTGGGTGCTCATTCTCAGGGTGCTGGGTGCTCAGTGCTCGGGTTGCTGGGTGCTCAGTCCTCAGGGTGCTGGGGGCTCAGTACTCAGGGTGCTGGGTGCTCAGTATCAGGGTGCTCGGTTCTCAGTACTCAGAGTGCTGGGTGCTCATTCTCGGGGTGCTGGGTGCTCAGTGCTCGGGGTGCTGGGTGCTCAGTACTCAGGGTGCTGGGGGCTCAGTACTCAGGGTGCTGGGTGCTCAGTACTCAGGGTGATCTGTTCTCAGTACTCAGGTTGCTGGGTGCTCAGTGCTCGGGGTGCTGGGTGCTCAGTACTCGGGGTGCTCAGTGCTCAGTACTCAGGGTGCTGGGTGCTCAGTACTCAGGGTGCTGGGTGCTCAGTGCTCGGGGTGCTCGGTGCTCAGTACTCGGGGTGCAGGGTGCTCAGTACTCGGGGTGCTGGGTGCTCAGTGCTCAGGGTGCTGGGTGCTCAGTGCTCGGGGTGCTGGGTGCTCAGTGCTGAGGGTGGTGCTGGGTGCTCAGTACTCAGCGTGCTGGGTGCTCAGTGCTCAGGGTGCTGGGTGCTCAGTACTAAGGGTGCTGGGTGCTCAGTACTCAGGGTGCTCGGTGCTCAGTACTCAGGGTGCTGGGTGCTCAGAGCTCAGGGTGCTGGGTACTCAGTACTCAAGGTGCTGGGTGCTCAGTACTCAGGGTGCTGGGTGCTCAGTGCTCAGGGGGATGGGTGCTCAGTGCTCAGGGTGCTGAGTGCTCAGTGCTCAGGGTGCTGGGTGCTCAGTACTCAGCGTGCTGGGTGCTCAGTGCTCAGGGTGCTGGGTGCTCAGTACTAAGGGTGCTGGGTGCTCAGTACTCAGGGTGCTCGGTGCTCAGTACTCAGGGTGCTGGATGCTCAGTACTCAGGATGCTCGGTGCTCAGTGCTCAGTAATCAGGGTGCTCAGTACTCAGGGTGCTGGGTGCTCAGTACTCAGGTTGCTGGTTGCTCAGTACTCAGGGTGCTGGGTGCTCAGTGCTCAGGGTGCTGGGTGCTCAGTTCTCGGGGTGCTGGGTGCTCAGGGCTGTGGTGCTGGGTGCTCAGTGCTCAGTGCTCAGGGTGCTGGGTGCTCAGTGCTCAGTGCTCAGGGTGCTCTGTGCTCAGTACTCAGGGTGCTGGGTGCTCAGTGCTCGGGGTGCTGCGTCCTCAGTGCTCAGGGAGCTGGGTGCTCAGTGCTCAGGGTGCTGGGTGCTCAGTACTCAGGGTGCTGGGTGCTCAGTGCTCGTTGTGCTCGATGCTCAGTACACAAGGTGCTTGGTGCTCAGTGCTCAGGGTGCTGGGTGCTCAGTACTCGGGGTGCTCCGTGCTCAGTGATCAGGGTGCTGGGTGCTCAGTACTCAGGGTGCTCGGTGCTCAGTACTCAGGGGTCTCAGTGCTCAGTACTCGGGGTGCTTGGTGCTCAGTACTCAGGATGCGCGGTGCTCAGTACTCGTGGTGCTGGGTGCACAGTGCTCAGGGTGCTCAGTGCTCAGTGCTCGGAGTGCTGGGTGCTCAGTGCTCGGGGCGCTGGGTGCTCAGTGCTCGGGGTGCTGGGTGCTCAGTACTCGGGGTGCTGGGTGCTCAGTGCTCAGGGTGCTCAGTGCTCAGTACTCAGTGCTCAGGGTGCTGGGTGCTCATTATTCTGGGTGTTGGGTGCTCAGTACTCAGGGTGCTGGGTGCTCCGTGCTCAGGGTGCTGGGTGCTCAGTGCTCAGGTTTCTGGGTGCTCAGTGCTCAGGGTGCTGGGTGCTCAGTACTCAGGGTGCTGGGTGCTTAGTGCTCGAGGTGCTCGGAGCTCAGTACTGAAGGTGCTGTGTGCTCAGTCCTCGGGGTGCTCCGTGCTCATGGTGCTGGGTGCTCAGTGCTCAGGGTGCTGGGTGCTCAGTGCTCGGGGTGCTGGGTGCTGAGTGCTCAGGGTGCTGGGTGCTCAGTGCTCGGGGTGCTCGTTGCTCAGTGCTCAGGGTCCTGGGTGCTCAGTACTCAGGGTGCTGGGTGCTTAGTACTCAGGGTGCTCAGTGCTCAGTACACAGGGTGCTGGGTGCTCAGTGCTCGGGGTGCTGGGTGCTCAGTGCTCAGGGTGCTGGGTGCTCAGTGCTCCGTGCTCAGGGTGCTGGGTGCTCTGTGATCGGGGTGCTGGGTGCTCAGTACTCAGGGTGCTCAGTGCTCGGGGAGCTCGGTGATCAGTACTCAGGGTGCTGGGTGCTCAGTACTCAGTGCTCGGGGTCCTGGGTGCTCCGTGCTCGGGGTGCTGGGTGCTCAGTGCTCTGGGTGCTGGGTGCTCAGTACTCAGGGTGCTGGGTGCTCAGTACTCAGGTTGCTGGGTCCTCAGTGCTCAGGGTGCTGGGTGCTCAGTACTCAGGGTGCTGGGTGCTCAGTACTCAGGGTGCTCGGTGCTCAGTACTCAGGGTGCTGGGTGCTCAGTGCTCAGGATGCTGGGTACTCAGTACTCAGGGTGCTGGGTGCTCAGTACTCAGGGTGCTGGGTGCTCAGTGCTCAGGGTGCTGGGTGCTCAGTGCTCAGGGTGCTGGGTGCTCAGTACTCAGGGTGCTGGGTGCTCAGTGCTCAGGGGGATCGGTGCTCAGTACTCAGGGTGCTCAGTACTCAGGGTGCTGGGTGCTCAGTGCTCAGGGTGCTGGGTGCTCAGTACTCAGGGTGCTGGGTGCTCAGTGCTCGGGGTGCTGGGTGCTCAGTGCTCGGGGTGCTGGGTGCTCAGTGCTCAGGGTGATCGGTGCTCAGTACTCAGGGTGCTGGGTGCTCAGTGCTCAGGGTGCTGGGTGCTCAGTCCTCAGGGTGCTCAGTGCTCAGGGTGCTGGGTGCTCTGTGCTCGGGGTGCTCGGTGCTCAGTACTCAGGGTGCTGAGTGCTCAGTACTCAGGGTGCTGGGTGCTCAGTACTCATGGTGCTTGGTGCTCAATACTCAGGGTGCTCGGTGCTCAGTACTCGTGGTGCTGGGTGCTCAGTGCTCAGGGTGCTCAGTGCTCAGTGCTCGGGGTGCTGGGTGCTCAGTGCTCGGGGCGCTGGGTGCTCAGTGCTCGGGGTGCTGGGTGCTCAGTACTCGGGGTGCTGGGTGCTCAGTGCTCAGGGTGCTCAGTGCTCAGTACTCAGTGCTCAGGGTGCTGGGTGCTCAGTATTCTGGGTGTTGGGTGCTCAGTACTCAGGGTGCTGGGTGCTCCGTGCTCAGGGTGCTGGGTGCTCAGTGCTCAGGTTTCTGGGTGCTCAGTGCTCAGGGTGCTGGGGGCTCAGTACTCAGGGTGCTGGGTGCTTAGTGCTCGAGGTGCTCGGTGCTCAGTACTGAAGGTGCTGGGTGCTCAGTGCTCAGGGTGCTGGGTGCTCAGTCCTCGGGGTGCTCCGTACTCATGGTGCTGGGTGCTCAGTGCTCAGGGTGCTGGGTGCTCAGTGCTCGGGGTGCTGGGTGCTGAGTGCTCAGGGTGCTGGTTGCTCAGTGCTCGGGGTGCTCGGTGCTCAGTGCTCAGGGTCCTTCGTGCTCAGTACTCAGGGTGCAGGGTGCTTAGTACTCAGGGTGCTCAGTGCTCAGTACACAGGGTGCTGGGTGCTCAGTGCTCGGGGTGCTGGGTGCTCATTGCTCAGTACTCAGGGTGCTGGGTGCTCAGTGCTCGGGGTGCTGGGTGCTCAGTACTCAGCGTGCTGGGTGCTCAGTACTCAGGGTGCTGGGTGCTCAGTGCTCAGGGTGCTGGGTGCTCAGTGCTCGGGGTGCTGGGTGCTCAGTACTCACGGTGCTGGGTGCTCAGTACTCGGGGTGCTGGGTGCTCAGTACTCAGGGTGCTGAGTGCTCAGTGCTCGGGGTGCTGGGTGCTCACTGCTCAGGGTGATCGGTGCTCAGTGCTCAGGGTGCTGGGTGCTCAGTCCTCCGGGTGCTCAGTGCTCAGGGTGCTGGGTGCTCATTGCTCGGTGTGCTCGGTGCTCAGTACTCAGGGTGCTGAGTGCTCAGTACTCAGGGTGCTGGGTGCTCAGTACTCAGGTTGCTGGTTGCTCAGTACTCAGGGTCCTGGGTGCTCCGTGCTCGGGGTGCTGGGTGCTCAGTGCTCTGGGTGCTTAGTGCTCAGTACTCAGGGTGCTGGGTGCTCAGTACTCATGGTGCTGGGTGCTCATTCTCAGGGTGCTGGGTGCTCAGTGCTCGGGTTGCTGGGTGCTCAGTACTCAGGGTGCTGGGGGCTCAGTACTCAGGGTGCTGGGTGCTCAGTATCAGGGTGCTCGGTTCTCAGTACTCAGAGTGCTGGGTGCTCATTCTCGGGGTGCTGGGTGCTCAGTGCTCGGGGTGCTGGGTGCTCAGTACTCAGGGTGCTGGGGGCTCAGTACTCAGGGTGCTGGGTGCTCAGTACTCAGGGTGATCTGTTCTCAGTACTCAGGTTGCTGGCTGCTCAGTGCTCGGGGTGCTGGGTGCTCAGTACTCGGGGCGCTGGGTGCTCAGTGCTCGGGGTGCTGGGTGCTCAGTCCTCGGGGTGCTGGCTGCTCAGTACTCAGGGTGCTGGGTGCTCAGTTCTCAGTGCTCGGGGTCCTGGTTGCTCCGTGCTCTGGGTGCTGGGTGCTCAGTGCTCTGGTTGCTTAGTGCTCAGTACTCAGGGTGCGGGGTGCTCAGTACTCATGGTGCTGGGTGCTCATTCTCAGGGTGCTGGGTGCTCAGTGCTCGGGTTGCTTGGTGCTCAGTACTCAGGGTGCTGGGGGCTCAGTACTCAGGGTGCTGGGTGCTCAGTGCTCGGGGTGCTGGGTGCTCAGTACTCAGGGTGCTGGGGGCTCAGTACTCAGGGTGCTGGGTGCTCAGTGTTCAGGGAGCTGGGTGCTCAGTGCTCGGGGTGCTGGGTGCTCAGTGCTGAGGGTGGTGCTGGGTGCTCAGTACTCAGGGTGCTGGGTGCTCAGTGCTCAGGGTGCTGGGTGCTCAGTACTAAGGGTGCTGGGTGCTCAGTTCTCAGGGTGCTCGGTGCTCAATACTCAGGGTGCTGGGTGCTCAGAGCTCAGGGTGCTGGGTACTCAGTACTCAGGGTGCTGAGTGCTCAGTACTCAGGGTGCTGGGTGCTCAGTGCTCAGGGTGCTGGGTGCTCAGTGCTCAGGGTGCTGGGTGCTAAGTGCTCGGGGTGCTGGGTGCTCAGTACTCAGGATGCTCGGTGCTCAGTGCTCAGTAATCAGGGTGCTCAGTACTCAGGGTGCTGGGTGCTCAGTGCTCGGGGTGCTGGGTGCTCAGTACTCAGGGTGCTGGGTGCTCAGTACTCGGGGTGCTGGATGCTCAGTACTCAGGGTGCTGAGTGCTCAGTGCTCGGGGTGCTGGGTGCTCACTGCTCAGGGTGATCGGTGCTCAGTGCTCAGGGTGCTGGGTGCTCAGTCCTCCGGGTGCTCAGTGCTCAGGGTGCTGGGTGCTCATTGCTCGGTGTGCTCGGTGGTCAGTACTCAGGGTGCTGAGTGCTCAGTACTCAGGGTGCTGGGTGCTCAGTACTCAGGTTGCTGGTTGCTCAGTACTCAGGGTTCTGGGTGCTCAGTGCTCAGGGTGCTGGGTGCTCAGTGCTCGGGGTGCTGGGTGCACAGGGCTGTGGTGCTTTGTGCTCAGTGCTCAGTGCTCAGGGTGCTGGGTGCTCAGTGCTCAGTGCTCAGGGTGCTGGTTGCTCAGTACTCAGGGTGCTGGGTGCTCAGTACTCAGGGTGCTGGGTGCTCAGTGCTCAGAGTGCTCTGTGCTCAGTACTCAAGGTGCTGGGTGCTCAGTGCTCGGGGTGCTGGGTGCTCAGTGCTCAGGGTGCTGGGTGCTCAGTACTCAGGGTGCTGGGTGCTCAGTACTCAGGGTGCTTGGTGCTCAGTACTCAGGGTGCTCAGTGCTCAGTGCTCGGGGTGCTGGGTGCTCAGTGCTCGGGGTGCTGGGTGCTCAGTACTCGGGGTGCTGGGTGCTCAGTGCTCAGGGTGCTCAGTGCTCAGTACTCAGTGCTCAGGGTGCTCAGTGCTCAGTGCTCAGGGTGCTGGGTGTTCAGTACTCAGGGTGCTGGGTGCTCAGTACTCAGGGTGCTGGGTGCTCAGTTCTCAGGGTGCTGGGTGCTCAGTACTCTGGGTGTTGGGCGCTCAGTACTCAGGGTGCTGGGTGCTCCGTGCTCAGGGTGCTGGGTGCTCAGTGCTCAGGGTTCTGGGTGCTCAGTGCTCAGGGTGCTGGGTGCTCAGTACTCAGGGTGCTGGGTGCTTAGTGCTCGAGGTGCTCGGTGCTCAATACTCAAGGTGCTGGGTGCTCAGTGCTCAGGGTGCTGGGTGCTCAGTCCTCGGGGTGCTCCGTGCTCATGGTGCTGGGTGCTCAGTGCTCAGGGTGCTGGGTGCTCAGTGCTCGGGGTGCTGGGTGCTCAGTACTCAGTGTGCTCAGTGCTCGGGGATCTCGGTGCTCAGTACTCAGGGTGCTGGGTGCTCAGTTCTCAGTGCTCGGGGTCCTGGGTGCTCCGTGCTCGGGGTGCTGGGTGCTCAGTGCTCTGGGTGCTTAGTGCTCAGTACTCAGGGTGCTGGGTGCTCAGTACTCATGGTGCTGGGTGCTCATTCTCAGGGTGCTGGGTGCTCAGTGCTCGGGTTGCTGGGTGCTCAGTACTCAGGGTGCTGGGGGCTCAGTACTCAGGGTGCTGGTTGCTCAGTATCAGGGTGCTCGGTTCTCAGTACTCAGGGTGCTGGGTGCTCATTCTCGGGGTGCTGGGTGCTCAGTGCTCGGGGTGCTGGATGCTCAGTACTCAGGGTGCTGGGGCTCAGTACTCAGGGTGCTGGGTGCTCAGTACTCAGGGTGATCTGTTCTCAGTACTCAGGTTGCTGGCTGCTCAGTGCTCGGGGTGCTGGGTGCTCAGTACTCGGGGTGCTCAGTGCTCAGTACTCAGGGTGCTGGGTGCTCAGTACTCAGGTTGCTGGGTGCTCAGTGCTCGGGGTGCTCGGTGCTCAGTACTCGGGGTGCAGGGTGCTCAGTACTCCGGGTGTTGGGTGCTCAGTGCTCAGGGTGCTGGGTGCTCAGTGCTCAGGGTGCTGGGTGCTCAGTGCTGAGGGTGGTGCTGGGTGCTCAGTACTCAGGGTGCTGGGTGCTCAGTGCTCAGGGTGCTGGGTGCTCAGTACTAAGGGTGCTGGGTGCTCAGTACTCAGGGTGCTCGGTGCTCAGTACTCAGGGTGCTGGGTGCTCAGAGCTCAGGGTGCTGGGTACTCAGTACTCAGGGTGCTGGGTGCTCAGTACTCAGGGTGCTGGGTGCTCAGTGCTCAGGGTGCTGGGTGCTCAGTGCTCAGGGTGCTGGGTGCTCAGTGCTCGGCGTGCTGGGTGCTCAGTACTCAGGATGCTCGGTGCTCAGTACTCAGGGTGCTGGGTGCTCAGAGCTCAGGGTGCTGGGTACTCAGTACTCAGGGTGCTGGGTGCTCAGTACTCAGGGTGCTGGGTGCTCAGTGCTCAGGGTGCTGGGTGCTCAGTGCTCAGGGTGCTGGGTGCTCAGTGCTCAGGGTGCTGGGTGCTCAGTGCTCAGGGTGCTGGGTGCTCAGTGCTCGGCGTGCTGGGTGCTCAGTACTCAGGGTGCTCGGTGCTCAGTACTCAGGGTGCTGGGTGCTCAGAGCTCAGGGTGCTGGGTACTCAGTACTCAGGGTGCTGGGTGCTCAGTACTCAGGGTGCTGGGTGCTCAGTACTCAGGGTGCTGGGTGCTCAGTGCTCAGGGTGCTGGGTGCTCAGTGCTCAGGGTGCTGGGTGCTCAGTGCTCGGCGTGCTGGGTGCTCAGTACTCAGGATGCTCGGTGCTCAGTGCTCAGTAATCAGGGTGCTCAGTACTCAGGGTGCTGGGTGCTCAGTACTCAGGGTGCTGGGTGCTCAGAGCTCAGGGTGCTGGGTACTCAGTACTCAGGGTGCTGGGTGCTCAGTACTCAGGGTGCTGGGTGCTCAGTGCTCAGGGTGCTGGGTGCTCAGTGCTCAGGGTGCTGGGTGCTCAGTGCTCGGCGTGCTGGGTGCTCAGTACTCAGGATGCTCGGTGCTCAGTGCTCAGTAATCAGGGTGCTCAGTACTCAGGGTGCTGGGTGCTCAGTGCTCGGGGTGCTGGGTGCTCAGTGCTCGGGGTGCTGGGTGCTCAGTACTCAGGATGCTCGGTGCTCAGTGCTCAGTAATCAGGGTGCTCAGTACTCAGGGTGCTGGGTGCTCAGTGCTCGGGGTGCTGGGTGCTCAGTACTCAGGGTGCTGGGTGCTCAGTACTCGGGGTGCTGGGTGCTCAGTACTCAGGGTGCTGAGTGCTCAGTGCTCGGGGTGCTGGGTGCTCACTGCTCAGGGTGATCGGTGCTCAGTGCTCAGGGTGCTGGGTGCTCAGTCCTCCGGGTGCTCAGTGCTCAGGGTGCTGGGTGCTCATTGCTCGGTGTTCTCGGTGCTCAGTACTCAGGGTGCTGAGTGCTCAGTACTCAGGGTGCTGGGTGCTCAGTACTCAGGTTGCTGGTTGCTCAGTACTCAGGGTTCTGGGTGCTCAGTGCTCAGGGTGCTGGGTGCTCAGTGCTCGGGGTGCTGGGTGCTCAGGGCTGTGGTGCTGGGTGCTCAGTGCTCAGTGCTCAGGGTGCTGGGTGCTCAGTGCTCAGTGCTCAGGCTGCTGGTTGCTCAGTACTCAGGGTGCTGGGTGCTCAGTACTCAGGTTGCTGGGTGCTCAGTACTCAGGGTGCTGGGTGCTCAGTACTCAGGGTGCTGGGTGCTCAGTACTCAGGGTGCTTGGTGCTCAGTACTCAGGGTGCTCAGTGCTCAGTACTCGGGGTGCTGGGTGCTCAGTGCTCAGGGTGCTCAGTGCTCAGTGCTCGGGGTGCTGGGTGCTCAGTGCTCGGGGTGCTGGGTGCTCAGTACTCGGGGTGCTGGGTGCTCAGTGCTCAGGGTGCTCAGTGCTCAGTACTCAGTGCTCAGGGTGCTCAGTGCTCAGTGCTCAGGGTGCTGGGTGTTCAGTACTCAGGGTGCTGGGTGCTCAGTACTCAGGGTGCTGGGTGCTCAGTGCTCAGGGTGCTGGGTGCTCAGTACTCTGGGTGTTGGGTGCTCAGTACTCAGGGTGCTGGGTGCTCCGTGCTCAGGGTGCTGGGTGCTCAGTGCTCAGGGTTCTGGGTGCTGAGTGCTCAGGGTGCTGGGTGCTCAGTACTCAGGGTGCCGGGTGCTTAGTGCTCGAGGTGCTCGGTGCTCAGTACTCAAGGTGCTGGGTGCTCAGTGCTCAGGGTGCTGGGAGCTCAGTCCTCGGGGTGCTCCGTGCTCATGGTGCTGGGTGCTCAGTGCTCAGGGTGCTGGGTGCTCAGTGCTCGGGGTGCTGGGTGCTCAGTACTCAGTGTGCTCAGTGCTCGGGGATCTCGGTGCTCAGTACTCAGGGTGCTGGGTGCTCAGTTCTCAGTGCTCGGGGTACTTGGTGCTCCGTGCTCGGGGTGCTGGGTGCTCAGTGCTCTGGGTGCTTAGTGCTCAGTACTCAGGGTGCTGGGTGCTCAGTACTCATGGTGCTGGGTGCTCATTCTCAGGGTGCTGGGTGCTCAGTGCTCGGGTTGCTGGGTGCTCAGTACTCAGGGTGCTGGGGGCTCAGTACTCAGGGTGCTGGGTGCTCAGTATCAGGGTGCTCGGTTCTCAGTACTCAGAGTGCTGGGTGCTCATTCTCGGGGTGCTGGGTGCTCAGTGCTCGGGGTGCTGGGTGCTCAGTACTCAGGGTGCTGGGGGCTCAGTACTCAGGGTGCTGGGTGCTCAGTACTCAGGGTGATCTGTTCTCAGTACTCAGGTTGCTGGCTGCTCAGTGCTCGGGGTGCTGGGTGCTCAGTACTCGGGGTGCTCAGTGCTCAGTACTCAGGGTGCTGGGTGCTCAGTACTCAGGGTGCTGGGTGCTCAGTGCTCGGGGTGCTCGGTGCTCAGTACTCGGGGTGCAGGGTGCTCAGTACTCGGGGTGCTGGGTGCTCAGTGCTCAGGGTGCTGGGTGCTCAGTGCTCGGGGTGCTGGGTGCTCAGTGCTGAGCGTGGTGCTGGGTGCTCAGTACTCAGCGTGCTGGGTGCTCAGTGCTCAGGGTGCTGGGTGCTCAGTACTAAGGGTGCTGGGTGCTCAGTACTCAGGGTGCTCGGTGCTCAGTACTCAGGGTGCTGGGTGCTGAGAGCTCAGGGTGCTGGGTACTCAGTACTCAGGGTGCTGGGTGCTCAGTACTCAGGGTGCTGGGTGCTCAGTGCTCAGGGGGCTGGGTGCTCAGTGCTCAGGGTGCTGAGTGCTCAGTGCTCGGCGTGCTGGGTGCTCAGTACTCAGGATGCTCAGTGCTCAGTGCTCAGTAATCAGGGTGCTCAGTACTCAGGGTGCTGGGTGCTCAGTGCTCGGGGTGCTGGGTGCTCAGTACTCAGGGTGCTGGGTGCTCAGTACTCGGGGTGCTGGGTGCTCAGTACTCAGGGTGCTGGGTGCTCAGTGCTCGGGGTGCTGGGTGCTCACTGCTCAGGGTGATCGGTGCTCAGTGCTCAGGGTGCTGGGTTCTCAGTCCTCCGGGTGCTCAGTGCTCAGGGTGCTGGGTGCTCAGTACTCGGGGTGCTCCGTGCTCAGTGATCAGGGTGCTGGGTGCTCAGTACTCAGGGTGCTGGGTGCTCAGTACTCAGGTTGCTGGTTGCTCAGTACTCAGGGTGCTGGGTGCTCAGTGCTCAGGGTGCTGGGTGCTCAGTGCTCGGGGTGCTGGGTGCTCAGGGCTGTGGTGCTGGGTGCTCAGTGCTCAGTGCTCAGGGTGCTGGGTGCTCAGTGCTCAGTGCTCAGGGTGCTCTGTGCTCAGTACTCAGGGTGCTGGGTGCTCAGTGCTCGGGGTGCTGCGTGCTCAGTGCTCAGGGAGCTGGGTGCTCAGTGCTCAGGGTGCTGGGTGCTCAGTACTCAGGGTGCTGGGTGCTCAGTGCTCGTTGTGCTCGATGCTCAGTACTCAAGGTGCTGGGTGCTCAGTGCTCAGGGTGCTGGGTGCTCAGTACTCGGGGTGCTCTGTGCTCAGTGATCAGGGTGCTGGGTGCTCAGTACTCAGGGTGCTCGGTGCTCAGTACTCAGGGGTCTCAGTGCTCAGTACTCGGGGTGCTTGGTGCTCAGTACTCAGGATGTTCGGTGCTCAGTACTCGTGGTGCTGGGTGCACAGTGCTCAGGGTGCTCAGTGCTCAGTGCTCGGGGTGCTGGGTGCTCAGTGCTCGGGGCGCTGGGTGCTCAGTGCTCGGGGTGCTGGGTGCTCAGTACTCGGGGTGCTGGGTGCTCAGTGCTCAGGGTGCTCAGTGCTCAGTACTCAGTGCTCAGGGTGCTGGGTGCTCAGTATTCTGGGTGTTGGGTGCTCAGTACTCAGGGTGCTGGGTGCTCCGTGCTCAGGGTGCTGGGTGCTCAGTGCTCAGGTTTCTGGGTGCTCAGTGCTCAGTGTGCTGGGTGCTCAGTACTCAGGGTGCTGGGTGCTTAGTGCTCGAGGTGCTCGGAGCTCAGTACTGAAGGTGCTGTGTGCTCAGTGCTCAGGGTGCTGGGTGCTCAGTCCTCGGGGTGCTCCGTGCTCATGGTGCTGGGTGCTCAGTGCTCAGGGTGCTGGGTGCTCAGTGCTCGGGGTGCTGAGTGCTGAGTGCTCAGGGTGCTGGGTGCTCAGTGCTCGGGGTGCTCTTTGCTCAGTGCTCAGGGTCCTCGGTGCTCAGTACTCAGGGTGCTGGGTGCTTAGTACTCAGGGTGCTCAGTGCTCAGTACACAGGGTGCTGGGTGCTCAGTGCTCGGGGTGCTGGGTGCTCAGTGCTCAGTACTCAGCGTGCTGGGTGCTCAGTATTCAGTGTGCTGGGTGCTCAGTGCTCAGGGTGCTGGGTGCTCAGTGCTCAGGGTGCTGGGTGCTCTGTGATCGGGGTGCTGGGTGCTCAGTACTCAGGGTGCTCAGTGCTCGGGGAGCTCGGTGATCAGTACTCAGGGTGCTGGGTGCTCAGTACTCAGTGCTCGGGGTCCTGGGTGCTCCGTGCTCGGGGTGCTGGGTGCTCAGTGCTCTGTGTGCTGGGTGCTCAGTACTCAGGGTGCTGGGTGCTCAGTACTCAGGGTGCTGGGTCCTCAGTGCTCAGGGTGCTGGGTGCTCAGTACTCAGGGTGCTGGGTGCTCAGTACTCAGGGTGCTCGCTGCTCATTACTCAGGGTGCTGGGTGCTCAGTGCTCAGGGTGCTGGGTACTCAGTACTCAGGGTGCTGGGTGCTGAGAGCTCAGGGTGCTGGGTACTCAGTACTCAGGGTGCTGGGTGCTCAGTACTCAGGGTGCTGGGTGCTCAGTGCTCATGGGGCTGGGTGCTCAGTGCTCAGGGTGCTGAGTGCTCAGTGCTCGGCGTGCTGGGTGCTCAGTACTCAGGATGCTCGGTGCTCAGTGCTCAGTAATCAGGGTGCTCAGTACTCAGGGTGCTGGGTGCTCAGTGCTCGGGGTGCTGGGTGCTCAGTACTCAGGGTGCTGGGTGCTCAGTACTCGGGTTGCTGGGTGCTCAGTACTCAGGGTGCTGGGTGCTCAGTGCTCGGGGTGCTGGGTGCTCACTGCTCAGGGTGATCGGTGCTCAGTGCTCAGGGTGCTGGGTTCTCAGTCCTCCGGGTGCTCAGTGCTCAGGGTGCTGGGTGCTCAGTACTCGGGGTGCTCCGTGCTCAGTGATCAGGGTGCTGGGTGCTCAGTACTCAGGGTGCTGGGTGCTCAGTACTCAGGTTGCTGGTTGCTCAGTACTCAGGGTGCTGGGTGCTCAGTGCTCAGGGTGCTGGGTGCTCAGTGCTCGGGGTGCTGGGTGCTCATGGCTGTGGTGCTGGGTGCTCAGTGCTCAGTGCTCAGGGTGCTGGGTGCTCAGTGCTCAGTGCTCAGGGTGCTCTGTGCTCAGTACTCAGGGTGCTGGGTGCTCAGTGCTCGGGGTGCTGCGTGCTCAGTGCTCAGGGAGCTGGGTGCTCAGTGCTCAGGGTGCTGGGTGCTCAGTACTCAGGGTGCTGGGTGCTCAGTGCTCGTTGTGCTCGATGCTCAGTACTCAAGGTGCTGGGTGCTCAGTGCTCAGGGTGCTGGGTGCTCAGTACTCGGGGTGCTCCGTGCTCAGTGATCAGGGTGCTGTGTGCTCAGTACTCAGGGTGCTCGGTGCTCAGTACTCAGGGGTCTCAGTGCTCAGTACTCGGGGTGCTTGGTGCTCAGTACTCAGGATGCTCGGTGCTCAGTACTCGTGGTGCTGGGTGCACAGTGCTCAGGGTGCTCAGTGCTCAGTGCTCGGGGTGCTGGGTGCTCAGTGCTCGGGGCGCTGGGTGCTCAGTGCTCGGGGTGCTGGGTGCTCAGTACTCGGGGTGCTGGGTGCTCAGTGCTCAGGGTGCTCAGTGCTCAGTACTCAGTGCTCAGGGTGCTGGGTGCTCAGTATTCTGGGTGTTGGGTGCTCAGTACTCAGGGTGCTGGGTGCTCCGTGCTCAGGGTGCTGGGTGCTCAGTGCTCAGGTTTCTGGGTGCTCAGTGCTCAGTGTGCTGGGTGCTCAGTACTCAGGGTGCTGGGTGCTTAGTGCTCGAGGTGCTCGGAGCTCAGTACTGAAGGTGCTGTGTGCTCAGTGCTCAGGGTGCTGGGTGCTCAGTCCTCGGGGTGCTCCGTGCTCATGGTGCTGGGTGCTCAGTGCTCAGGGTGCTGGGTGCTCAGTGCTCGGGGTGCTGGGTGCTGAGTGCTCAGGGTGCTGGGTGCTCAGTGCTCGGGGTGCTCGTTGCTCAGTGCTCAGGGTCCTCGGTGCTCAGTACTCAGGGTGCTGGGTGCTTAGTACTCAGGGTGCTCAGTGCTCAGTACACAGGGTGCTGGGTGCTCAGTGCTCGGGGTGCTGGGTGCTCAGTGCTCAGTACTCAGCGTGCTGGGTGCTCAGTACTCAGTGTGCTGCGTGCTCAGTGCTCAGGGTGCTGGGTGCTCAGTGCTCAGGGTGCTGGGTGCTCTGTGATCGGGGTGCTGGGTGCTCAGTACTCAGGGTGCTCAGTGCTCGGGGAGCTCGGTGATCAGTACTCAGGGTGCTGGGTGCTCAGTACTCAGTGCTCGGGGTCCTGGGTGCTCCGTGCTCGGGGTGCTGGGTGCTCAGTGCTCTGGGTGCTGGGTGCTCAGTACTCAGGGTGCTGGGTGCTCAGTACTCAGGGTGCTGGGTCCTCAGTGCTCAGGGTGCTGGGTGCTCAGTACTCAGGGTGCTGGGTGCTCAGTACTCAGGGTGCTCGGTGCTCAGTACTCAGGGTGCTGGGTGCTCAGTGCTCAGGGTGCTGGGTACTCAGTACTCAGGGTGCTGGGTGCTCAGTACTCAGGGTGCTGGGTGCTCAGTGCTCAGGGTGCTGGGTGCTCAGTGCTCAGGGTGCTGGGTGCTCAGTACTCAGGGTGCTGGGTGCTCAGTGCTCAGGGTCATCGGTGCTCAGTACTCAGGGTGCTCAGTACACAGGGTGCTGGGTGCTCAGTGCTCAGGGTGCTGGGTGCTCAGTACTCAGGGTGCTGGGTGCTCAGTGCTCGGGGTGCTGGGTGCTCAGTGCTCAGGGTGATCGGTGCTCAGTACCCAGGGTGCTGGGTGCTCAGTGCTCAGGTTGCTGGGTGCTCAGTCCTCAGGGTGCTCAGTGCTCAGGGTGCTGGGTGCTCTGTGCTCGGGGTGCTCGGTGCTCAGTACTCAGGGTGCTGAGTGCTCAGTACTCAGGGTGCTGGGTGCTCAGTACTCATGGTGCTTGGTGCTCAGTACTCAGGGTGCTCGGTGCTCAGTACTCGTGGTGCTGGGTGCTCAGTGCTCAGGGTGCTCAGTGCTCAGTGCTCGGGGTGCTGGGTGCTCAGTGCTCAGGGCACTGGGTGCTCAGTGCTCGGGGTGCTGGGTGCTCAGTACTCGGGGTGCTGGGTGCTCAGTGCTCAGGGTGCTCAGTGCTCAGTACTCAGTGCTCAGGGTGCTGGGTGCTCAGTACTCTGGGTGTTGGGAGCTCAGTACTCAGGGTGCTGGGTGCTCCGTGCTCAGGGTGCTGGGTGCTCAGTGCTCAGGTTTCTGGGTGCTCAGTGCTCAGGGTGCTGGGTGCTCAGTACTCAGGGTGCTGGGTGCTCAGTGCTCAGGGTGCTCAGTGCTCAGTACTCAGTGCTCAGGGTGCTGGGTGCTCAGTACTCTGGATGTTGGGTGCTCAGTACTCAGGGTGCTGGGTGCTCCGTGCTCAGGGTGCTGGGTGCTCAGTGCTCAGGTTTCTGGGTGTTCAGTGCTCAGGGTGCTGGGTGCTCAGTGCTCAGGGTGCTGGGTGCTCAGTCCTCGGGGTGCTCAGTGCTCATGGTGCTGGGTGCTCAGTGCTCAGGGTGCTGGGTGCTCAGTGCTCGGGGTGCTGGGTGCTGAGTGCTCAGGGTGCTGGGTGCTCAGTGCTCGGGGTGCTCGGTGCTCAGTGCTCAGGGTCCTGGGTGCTCAGTACTCAGGGTGCAGGGTGCTTAGTTCTCAGGGTGCTCAGTGCTCAGTACACAGGGTGCTGGGTGCTCAGTGCTCGGGGTGCTGGGTGCTCAGTGCACAGTACTCAGGGTGCTGGGTGCTCAGTGCTCGGGGTGCTGGGTGCTCAGTACTCAGCGTGCTGGGTGCTCAGTACTCAGGGTGCTGGGTGCTCAGTGCTCAGGGTGCTGGGTGCTCAGTGCTCAGGGTGCTGGGTGCTCAGTGCTCAGGGTGCTGGGTGCTCAGTACTCAGGATGCTCGGTGCTCAGTGCTCAGTAATCAGGGTGCTCAGTACTCAGGGTGCTGGGTGCTCAGTGCTCGGGGTGCTGGGTGCTCAGTACTCAGGGTGCTGGGTGCTCAGTACTCGGGGTGCTGGGTGCTCAGTACTCAGGGTGCTGAGTGCTCAGTGCTCGGGGTGCTGGGTGCTCACTGCTCAGGGTGATCGGTGCTCAGTGCTCAGGGTGCTGGGTCCTCAGTCCTCCGGGTGCTCAGTGCTCAGGGTGCTGGGTGCTCATTGCTCGGTGTGCTCGGTGCTCAGTACTCAGGGTGCAGAGTGCTCAGTACTCAGGGTGCTGGGTGCTCAGTACTCAGGTTGCTGGTTGCTCAGTACTCAGGGTTCTGGGTGCTCAGTGCTCAGGGTGCTGGGTGCTCAGTGCTCGGGGTGCTGGGTGCTCAGGGCTGTGGTGCTGGGTGCTCAGTGCTCAGGGTGCTGGGTGCTCAGTGCTCAGTGCTCAGGCTGCTGGGTGCTCAGTACTCAGGGTGCTGGGTGCTCAGTGCTCGGGGCGCTGGGTGCTCAGTGCTCGGGGTGCTGGGTGCTCAGTACTCAGGGTGCTGGGTGCTCAGTGCTCAGGGTGCTCAGTGCTCAGTACTCAGTGCTCAGGGTGCTGGGTGCTCAGTACTCTGGGTGTTGGGTGCTCAGTACTCAGGGTGCTGGGTGCTCCGTGCTCAGGGTGCTGGGTGCTCAGTGCTCAGGTTTCTGGGTGCTCAGTGCTCAGGGTGCTGGGTGCTCAGTACTCAGGGTGCTGGGTGCTCAGTACTCTGGATGTTGGGTGCTCAGTACTCAGGGTGCTGGGTGCTCCGTGCTCAGGGTGCTGGGTGCTCAGTGCTCAGGTTTCTGGGTGTTCAGTGCTCAGGGTGCTGGGTGCTCAGTGCTCAGGGTGCTGGGTGCTCAGTCCTCGGGGTGCTCCGTGCTCATGGTGCTGGGTGCTCAGTGCTCAGGGTGCTGGGTGCTCAGTGCTCGGGGTGCTGGGTGCTGAGTGCTCAGGGTGCTGGGTGCTCAGTGCTCGGGGTGCTCGGTGCTCAGTGCTCAGGGTCCTGGGTGCTCAGTACTCAGGGTGCAGGGTGCTTAGTTCTCAGGGTGCTCAGTGCTCAGTACACAGGGTGCTGGGTGCTCCGTGCTCGGGGTGCTGGGTGCTCAGTGCTCAGTACTCAGGGTGCTGGGTGCTCAGTGCTCGGGGTGCTGGGTGCTCAGTACTCAGCGTGCTGGGTGCTCAGTACTCAGGGTGCTGGGTGCTCAGTGCTCAGGGTGCTGGGTGCTCAGTGCTCAGGGTGCTGGGTGCTCAGTGCTCAGGGTGCTGGGTGCTCAGTACTCAGGATGCTCGGTGCTCAGTGCTCAGTAATCAGGGTGCTCAGTACTCAGGGTGCTGGGTGCTCAGTGCTCGGGGTGCTGGGTGCTCAGTACTCAGGGTGCTGGGTGCTCAGTACTCGGGGTGCTGGGTGCTCAGTACTCAGGGTGCTGAGTGCTCAGTGCTCGGGGTGCTGGGTGCTCACTGCTCAGGGTGATCGGTGCTCAGTGCTCAGGGTGCTGGGTCCTCAGTCCTCCGGGTGCTCAGTGCTCAGGGTGCTGGGTGCTCATTGCTGGGTGTGCTCGGTGCTCAGTACTCAGGGTGCTGAGTGCTCAGTACTCAGGGTGCTGGGTGCTCAGTACTCAGGTTGCTGGTTGCTCAGTACTCAGGGTTCTGGGTGCTCAGTGCTCAGGGTGCTGGGTGCTCAGTGCTCGGGGTGCTGGGTGCTCAGGGCTGTGGTGCTGGGTGCTCAGTGCTCAGTGCTCAGGGTGCTATGTGCTCAGTGCTCAGTGCTCAGGCTGCTGGGTGCTCAGTACTCAGGGTGCTGGGTGCTCAGTACTCAGGGTGCTGGGTGCTCAGTGCTCAGAGTGCTCTGTGCTCAGTACTCAGGGTGCTGGGTGCTCAGTGCTCGGGGTGCTGGGTGCTCAGTGCTCAGGGTGCTGGGTGCTCAGTACTCAGGGTGCTGGGTGCTCAGTACTCAGGGTGCTTGGTGCTCAGTACTCAGGGTGCTCAGTGCTCAGTACTCGGGGTGCTGGGTGCTCAGTGCTCAGAGTGCTCAGTGCTCAGTGCTCGGGGTGCTGGGTGCTCAGTGCTCGGGGTGCTGGTTGCTCAGTACTCGGGGTGCTGGGTGCTCAGTGCTCAGGGTGCTCAGTGCTCAGTACTCAGTGCTCAGGGTGCTCAGTGCTCAGTGCTCAGGGTGCTGGGTGTTCAGTACTGAGGGTGCTGGGTGCTCAGTACTCAGGGTGCTGGGTGCTCAGTGCTCAGGGTGCTGGGTGCTCAGTACTCTGGGTGTTGGGTGCTCAGTACTCAGGGTGCTGGGTGCTCAGTGCTCAGGGTGCTGGGTGCTCAGTACTCTCTGTGTTGGGTGCTCAGTACTCAGGGTGCTGGGTGCTCCGTGCTCAGGGTGCTGGGTGCTCAGTGCTCAGGTTCTGGCTGCTGAGTGCTCAGGGTGCTGGGTGCTCAGTACTCAGGGTGCTGGGTGCTTAGTGCTCGAGGTGCTCGGAGCTCAGTACTGAAGGTGCTGTGTGCTCAGTGCTCAGGGTGCTGGGTGCTCAGTCCTCGGGGTGCTCCGTGCTCATGGTGCTGGGTGCTCAGTGCTCAGGGTGCTGGGTGCTCAGTGCTCGGGGTGCTGGGTGCTGAGTGCTCAGGGTGCTGGGTGCTCAGTGCTCGGGGTGCTCGTTGCTCAGTGCTCAGGGTCCTCGGTGCTCAGTACTCAGGGTGCTGGGTGCTTAGTACTCAGGGTGCTCAGTGCTCAGTACACAGGGTGCTGGGTGCTCAGTGCTCGGGGTGCTGGGTGCTCAGTGCTCAGTACTCAGCGTGCTGGGTGCTCAGTACTCAGTGTGCTGGGTGCTCAGTGCTCAGGGTGCTGGGTGCTCAGTGCTCAGGGTGCTGGGTGCTCTGTGATCGGAGTGCTGGGTGCTCAGTACTCAGGGTGCTCAGTGCTCGGGGAGCTCGGTGATCAGTACTCAGGGTGCTGGGTGCTCAGTACTCAGTGCTCGGGGTCCTGGGTGCTCCGTGCTCGGGTTGCTGGGTGCTCAGTGCTCTGGGTGCTGGGTGCTCAGTACTCAGGGTGCTGGGTGCTCAGTACTCAGGGTGCTGGGTCCTCAGTGCTCAGGGTGCTGGGTGCTCAGTACTCAGGGTGCTGGGTGCTCAGTACTCAGGGTGCTCGGTGCTCAGTACTCAGGGTGCTGGGTGCTCAGTGCTCAGGGTGCTGGGTACTCAGTACTCAGGGTGCTGGGTGCTCAGTACTCAGGGTGCTGGGTGCTCAGTGCTCAGGGTGCTGGGTGCTCAGTGCTCAGGGTGCTGGGTGCTCAGTACTCAGGGTGCTGGGTGCTCAGTGCTCAGGGTCATCGGTGCTCAGTACTCAGGGTGCTCAGTACTCAGGGTGCTGGGTGCTCAGTGCTCAGGGTGCTGGGTGCTCAGTACTCAGGGTGCTGGGTGCTCAGTGCTCGTGGTGCTGGGTGCTCAGTGCTCAGGGTGATCGGTGCTCAGTACTCAGGGTGCTGGGTGCTCAGTGCTCAGGGTGCTGGGTGCTCAGTCCTCAGGGTGCTCAGTGCTCAGGGTGCTGGGTGCTCTGTGCTCGGGGTGCTCGGTGCTCAGTACTCAGGGTGCTGAGTGCTCAGTACTCAGGGTGCTGGGTGCTCAGTACTCATGGTGCTTGGTGCTCAGTACTCAGGGTGCTCAGTGCTCAGTACTCGTGGTGCTGGGTGCTCAGTGCTCAGGGTGCTCAGTGCTCAGTGCTCGGGGTGCTGGGTGCTCAGTGCTCGGGGTGCTGGGTGCTCAGTGCTCGGGGTGCTGGGTGCTCAGTACTCAGGGTGCTGGGTGCTCAGTGCTCAGGGTGCTCAGTGCTCAGTACTCAGTGCTCAGGGTGCTGGGTGCTCAGTACTCTGGGTGTTGGGTGCTCAGTACTCAGGGTGCTGGGTGCTCCGTGCTCAGGGTGCTGGGTGCTCAGTGCTCAGGTTTCTGGGTGCTCAGTGCTCAGGGTGCTGGGTGCTCAGTACTCAGGGTGCTGGGTGCTCAGTGCTCAGGGTGCTCAGTGCTCAGTACTCAGTTCTCAGGGTGCTGGGTGCTCAGTACTCTGGATGTTGGGTGCTCAGTACTCAGGGTGCTGGGTGCTCCGTGCTCAGGGTGCTGGGTGCTCAGTGCTCAGGTTTCTGGGTGTTCAGTGCTCAGGGTGCTGGGTGCTCAGTGCTCAGGGTGCTGGGTGCTCAGTCCTCGGGGTGCTCCGTGCTCATGGTGCTGGGTGCTCAGTGCTCAGGGTGCTGGGTGCTCAGTGCTCGGGGTGCTGGGTGCTGAGTGCTCAGGGTGCTGGGTGCTCAGTGCTCGGGGTGCTCGGTGCTCAGTGCTCAGGGTCCTGGGTGCTCAGTACTCAGGGTGCAGGGTGCTTAGTTCTCAGGGTGCTCAGTGCTCAGTACACAGGGTGCTGGGTGCTCAGTGCTCGGGGTGCTGGGTGCTCAGTGCTCAGTACTCAGGGTGCTGGGTGCTCAGTGCTCGGGGTGCTGGGTGCTCAGTACTCAGCGTGCTGGGTGCTCAGTACTCAGGGTGCTGGGTGCTCAGTGCTCAGGGTGCTGGGTGCTCAGTGCTCAGGGTGCTGGGTGCTCAGTGCTCAGGGTGCTGGGTGCTCAGTACTCAGGATGCTCGGTGCTCAGTGCTCAGTAATCAGGGTGCTCAGTACTCAGGGTGCTGGGTGCTCAGTGCTCGGGGTGCTGGGTGCTCAGTACTCAGGGTGCTGGGTGCTCAGTACTCGGGGTGCTGGGTGCTCAGTACTCAGGGTGCTGAGTGCTCAGTTCTCGGGGTGCTGGGTGCTCACTGCTCAGGGTGCTCAGTGCTCAGTGCTCAGGGTGCTGGGTCCTCAGTCCTCCGGGTGCTCAGTGCTCAGGGTGCTGGGTGCTCATTGCTCGGTGTGCTCGGTGCTCAGTACTCAGGGTGCTGAGTGCTCAGTACTCAGGGTGCTGGGTGCTCAGTACTCAGGTTGCTGGTTGCTCAGTACTCAGGGTTCTGGGTGCTCAGTGCTCAGGGTGCTGGGTGCTCAGTGCTCGGGGTGCTGGGTGCTCAGGGCTGTGGTGCTGGGTGCTCAGTGCTCAGTGCTCAGGGTGCTGGGTGCTCAGTGCTCAGTGCTCAGGCTGCTGGGTGCTCAGTACTCAGGGTGCTGGGTGCTCAGTACTCAGGGTGCTGGGTGCTCAGTGCTCAGAGTGCTCTGTGCTCAGTACTCAGGGTGCTGGGTGCTCAGTGCTCGGGGTGCTGGGTGCTCAGTGCTCAGGGTGCTGGGTGCTCAGTACTCAGGGTGCTGGGTGCTCAGTACTCAGGGTGCTTGGTGCTCAGTACTCAGGGTGCTCAGTGCTCAGTACTCGGGGTGCTGGGAACTCAGTGCTCAGGGTGCTCAGTGCTCAGTGCTCGGGGTGCTGGGTGCTCAGTGCTCGGGGTGCTGGGTGCTCAGTACTCGGGGTGCTGGGTGCTCAGTGCTCAGGGTGCTCAGTGCTCAGTACTCAGTGCTCAGGGTGCTCAGTGCTCAGTGCTCAGGGTGCTGGGTGTTCAGTACTCAGGGTGCTGGGTGCTCAGTACTCAGGGTGCTGGGTGCTCAGTGCTCAGGGTGCTGGGTGCTCAGTACTCTGGGTGTTGGGTGCTCAGTACTCAGGGTGCTGGGTGCTCCGTGCTCAGGGTGCTGGGTGCTCAGTGCTCAGGTTCTGGGTGCTGAGTGCTCAGGGTGCTGGGTGCTCAGTACTCAGGGTGCTGGGTGCTTAGTGCTCGAGGTGCTCGGTGCTCAGTACTCAAGGTGCTGGGTGCTCAGTGCTCAGGGTGCTGGGTGCTCAGTCCTCGGGGTGCTCGGTGCTCATGGTGCTGGGTGCTCAGTGCTCAGGGTGCTGGGTGCTCAGTGCTCGGGGTGCTGGGTGCTCAGTACTCAGTGTGCTCAGTGCTCGGGGATCTCGTTGCTCAGTACTCAGGGTGCTGGGTGCTCAGTTCTCAGTCCTCGGGGTCCTGGGTGCTCCGTGCTCGGGGTGCTGGGTGCTCAGTGCTCTGGGTGCTTAGTGCTCAGTACTCAGGGTGCTGGGTGCTCAGTACTCATGGTGCTGGGTGCTCATTCTCAGGGTGCTGGGTGCTCAGTGCTCGGGTTGCTGGGTGCTCAGTACTCAGGGTGCTGGGGGCTCAGTACTCAGGGTGCTGGGTGCTCAGTATCAGGGTGCTCGGTTCTCAGTACTCAGAGTGCTGGGTGCTCATTCTCGGGGTGCTGGGTGCTCAGTGCTCGGGGTGCTGGGTGCTCAGTACTCAGGGTGCTGGGGGCTCAGTACTCAGGGTGCTGGTTGCTCAGTACTCAGGGTGATCTGTTCTCAGTACTCAGGTTGCTGGCTGCTCAGTGCTCGGGGTGCTGGGTGCTCAGTACTCGGGGTGCTCAGTGCTCAGTACTCAGGGTGCTGGGTGCTCAGTACTCAGGGTGCTGGGTGCTCAGTGCTCGGGGTGCTCGGTGCTCAGTACTCGGGGTGCAGGGTGCTCAGTATTCGGGGTGCTGGGTGCTCAGTGCTCAGGGTGCTGGGTGCTCAGTGCTCGGGGTGCTGGGTGCTCAGTGCTGAGGGTGGTGCTGGGTGCTCAGTACTCAGCGTGCTGGGTGCTCAGTGCTCAGGGTGGTGGGTGCTCAGTACTAAGGGTGCTGGGTGCTCAGTACTCAGGGTGCTCGGTGCTCAGTACTCAGGGTGCTGGGTGGTCAGAGCTCAGGGTGGTGGGTACTCAGTCCTCAGGGTGCTGGGTGCTCAGTACTCAGGGTGCTGGGTGCTCAGTGCTCAGGGGGCTGGGTGCTCAGTGCTCAGGGTGCTGAGTACTCAGTGCTCGGCATGCTGGATGCTCAGTACTCAGGATGCTCGGTGCTCAGTGCTCAGTAATCAGGGTGCTCAGTACTCAGGGTGCTGGGTGCTCAGTGCTCGGGGTGCTGGGTGCTCAGTACTCAGGGTGCTGGGTGCTCAGTACTCGGGGTGCTGGGTGCTCAGTACTCAGGGTGCTGGGTGCTCAGTGCTCGGGGTGCTGGGTGCTCACTGCTCAGGGTGATCGGTGCTCAGTGCTCAGGGTGCTGGGTTCTCAGTCCTCCGGGTGCTCAGTGCTCAGGGTGCTGGGTGCTCATTGCTCGGTGTGCTCGGTGCTCAGTATTCAGGGTGCTGAGTGCTCAGTACTCAGGGTGCTGGGTGCTCAGTACTCAGGTTGCTGGTTGCTCAGTACTCAGGGTGCTGGGTGCTCAGTGCTCAGGGTGCTGGGTGCTCAGTGCTCGGGGTGCTGGGTGCTCAGGGCTGTGGTGCTGGGTGCTCAGTGCTCAGTGCTCAGGGTGCTGGGTGCTCAGTGCTCAGTGCTCAGGGTGCTCTGTGCTCAGTACTCAGGGTGCTGGGTGCTCAGTGCTCGGGGTGATGCGTGCTCAGTGCTCAGGGAGCTGGGTGCTCAGTGCTCAGGGTGCTGGGTGCTCAGTACTCAGGGTGCTGGGTGCTCAGTGCTGGTTGTGCTCGATGCTCAGTACTCAAGGTGCTGGGTGCTCAGTGCTCAGGGTGCTGGGTGCTCAGTACTCGGGGTGCTCCGTGCTCAGTGATCAGGGTGCTGGGTGCTCAGTACTCAGGGTGCTGGGTGCTCAGTACTCAGGGTGCTTTGTGCTCAGTGCTCAGGGGGCTGGGTGCTCAGTGCTCAGGGTGCTGAGTACTCAGTGCTCGGCGTGCTGGATGCTCAGTACTCAGGGTGCTGGGTACTCAGTACTCAGGGTGCTGGGTGCTCAGGGTACTGGGTGCTCAGTGCTCAGGTTGCTGGGTGCTCAGTGCTCGGGGTGCTGGGTGCTCAGGGCTGTGGTGCTGGGTGCTCAGTGCTCATTGCTCAGGGTGCTGGGTGCTCAGTGCTCGGGGTGCTGGGTGCTCAGGGCTGTGGTGCTGGGTGCTCAGTGCTCAGTGCTCAGGGTGCTGGGTGCTCAGTACTCAGGGTGCTCAGTGCTCAGTGCTCGGGGTGCTGGGTGCTCAGTGCTCGGGGCACTGGGTGCTCAGTGCTCGGGGTGCTGGGTGCTCAGTACTCGGGGTGCTGGGTGCTCAGTGCTCAGGGTGCTCAGTGCTCAGTACTCAGTGCTCAGGGTGCTCAGTGCTCAGGCTCAGGGTGCTGGGTGTTCAGTACTCAGGGTGCTGGGTGCTCATTCTCAGGGTGCTGGGTGCTCAGTGCTCGGGTTGCTGGGTGCTCAGTACTCAGGGTGCTGGGGGCTCAGTACTCAGGGTGCTGGGTGCTCAGTATAAGGGTGCTCGGTTCTCAGTACTCAGGGTGCTGGGTGCTCATTCTCGGGGTGCTGGGTGCTCAGTACTCGGGGTGCTGGGTGCTCAGTACTCAGGGTGCTGGGGGCTCAGTACTCAGGGTGCTGGGTGCTCAGTACTCAGGGTGATCTGTTCTCAGTACTCAGGTTGCTGGCTGCTCAGTGCGCGGGGTGCTGGGTGCTCAGTACTCGGGGTGCTCAGTGCTCAGTACTCAGGGTGCTGGGTGCTCAGTACTCAGGGTGCTGGGTGCTCAGTGCTCGGGGTGCTCTGTGCTCAGTACTCGGGGTGCAGGGTGCTCAGTACTCGGGGTGCTGGGTGCTCAGTGCTCAGGGTGCTGGGTGCTCAGTGCTCGGTGTGCTGGGTGCTCAGTGCTGAGGGTGGTGCTCGGTGCTCAGTACTCAGGGTGCTGGGTGCTCAGTGCTCAGGGTGCTGGGTGCTCAGTACTAAGGGTGCTGGGTGCTCAGTACTAAGGGTGCTCGGTGCTCAGTACTCAGGGTGCTGGGTGCTCAGTGCTCAGGGTGCTGGGTGCTCAGTGCTCGGCGTGCTGGGTGCTCAGTACTCAGGATGCTCGGTGCTCAGTGCTCAGTCCTCCGGGTGCTCAGTGCTCAGGGTGCTGGGTGCTCATTGCTCGGTGTGCTCGGTGCTCAGTACTCAGGGTGCTGAGTGCTCAGTACTCAGGGTGCTGGGTGCTCAGTACTCAGGTTGCTGGTTGCTCAGTACTCAGGGTCCTGGGTGCTCAGTGCTCAGGGTGCTGGGTGCTCAGTGCTCGGGGTGCTGGGTGCTCAGGGCTGTGGTGCTGGGTGCTCAGTGCTCAGTGCTCAGGGTGCTGGGTGCTCAGTACTCAGGGTGCTCAGTGCTCAGTACTCGGGGTGCTTGGTGCTCAGTACTCAGGGTGCTCAGTGCTCAGTACTCGGGGTGCTGGGTGCTCAGTGCTCGGGGTGCTCAGTGCTCAGTGCTCGGGGTGCTGGGTGCTCAGTGCTCGGGGCACTGGGTGCTCAGTGCTCGGGGTGCTGGGTGCTCAGTACTCGGGGTGCTGGGTGCTTAGTGCTCGAGGTGCTCGGTGCTCAGTACTGAAGGTGCTGGGTGCTCAGTGCTCAGGGTGTTGGGTGCTCAGTCCTCGGGGTGCTCCGTGCTCATGGTGCTGGGTGCTCAGTGCTCAGGGTGCTGGGTGTTCAGTACTCAGGTTGCTCGGTGCTCAGTGCTCAGGGTGCTAGGTGCTCAGTACTCAGGGTGCTGGGTGCTCAGTGCTCGGGGTGCTGGGTGCTCAGTGCTCAGGGTGATCAGTGCTCAGTACTCAGGGTGCTGGGTGCTCAGTGCTTAGGGTGCTGGGTGCTCAGTCCTCAGGGTGCTCAGTACTCAGGTTGCTCGGTGCTCAGTGCTCAGTACTCAGGGTGCTCAGTACTCAGGGTGCTGGTTGCTCAGTGCTCGGGGTGCTGGGTGCTCAGTACTCAGGGTGCTGGATGCTCAGTACTCTGGGTGCTGGGTGCTCAGTACTCAGGGTGCTGGGTGCTCAGTGGTCGGGGTGCTGGGTGCTCAGTGCTCAGGGTGATCGGTGCTCAGTGCTCAGGGTGCTGGGTGCTCAGTCCTCCGGGTGCTCAGTGCTCAGGGTGCTGGGTGCTCAGTGCTCGGGGAGCTCGGTGCTCAGTACTCAGGGTGCTGAGTGCTCAGTACTCAGGGTGCTGGGTGCTCAGTACTCAGGGTGCTGGGTGCTCAGTACTCAGGGTGCTGGGTGCTCAGGGTGCTGGGTGCTCAGTGCTCAGGGTGCTGGGTGCTCAGTGCTCGGGGTGCTGTGTGCTCAGGGCTGTGGTGCTGGGTGCTCAGTGCTCAGTGCTCAGGGTGCTGGGTGCTCAGTGCTCGGGGTGCTGGGTGCTCAGGGCTGTGGTGCTGGGTGCTCAGTGCTCAGTGCTCAGGGTTATCGGTGCTCAGTGCTCAGGGTGCTGGGTGCTCAGTCCTCCGGGTGTTCAGTGCTCAGGGTGCTGGGTGCTCAGTACTCAGGGTGCTCAGTGCTCAGTACTCGGGGTGCTTGGTGCTCAGTACTCAACGTGCTCAGTGCTCAGTACTCGGGGTGCTGGGTGCTCAGTGCTCAGGGTGCTCAGTGCTCAGTCCTCGGGGTGCTGGGTGCTCAGTGCTCAGGGCACTGGGTTCTCAGTGCTCGGGGTGCTGGGTGCTCAGTACTCGGGGTGCTGGGTGCTCAGTGCTCAGGGTGCTCAGTGCTCAGTACTCAGTGCTCAGGGTGCTCAGTGCTCAGGCTCAGGGGGCTGGGTGTTCAGTACTCAGGGTGCTGGGTGCTCAGTACTCAGGGTGCTGGGTGCTCAGTGCTCAGGGTACTGGGTGCTCAGTACTCTACGTGTTTGGTGCTCAGTACTCAGGGTGCTGGGTGCTCCGTGCTCAGGGTGCTGGGTGCTCCGTGCTCAGGGTGCTGGGTGCTCAGTTCTCAGGGTCCTGGGTGCTCAGTACTCAGGGTGCTGGGTGCTTAGTACTCAGGGTGCTCAGTGCTCAGTACACAGGGTGCTGGGTGCTCAGTGCTCGGGGTGCTCGGTGCTCAGTGCTCAGTACACAGGGTGCTGGGTGCTCAGTACTCAGTGTGCTGGGTGCTCAGTGCTCGGGGTGCTGGGTGCTCAGTACTCAGGGTGCTGGGTGCTCAGTACTCGGGGTGCTGGGTGCTCAGTACTCAGGGTGCTGGGTGCTCAGTGCTCGGGGTGCTGGGTGCTCACTGCTCAGGGTGATCGGTGCTCAGTGCTCAGGGTGCTGGGTGCTCAGGCCTCCGGGTGCTCAGTGCTCAGGGTGCTGGGTGCTCACTGCTCGGTGTGCTCGGTGCTCAGTACTCAGGGTGCTGAGTGCTCAGTACTCAGGGTGCTGGGTGCTCAGTACTCAGGTTGCTGGTTGCTCAGTACTCAGGGTGCTGGGTGCTCAGTGCTCAGGGTGCTGGGTGCTCAGTGCTCGGGGTGCTGGGTGCTCAGGGCTGTGGTGCTGGGTGCTCAGTGCTCAGTGCTCAGGGTGCTGGGTGCTCAGTGCTCAGTGCTCAGGGTGCTCTGTGCTCAGTACTCAGGGTGCTGGGTGCTCAGTGCTCGGGGTACTGCGTGCTCAGTGCTCAGGGTGCTGGGTGCTCAGTGCTCAGGGTGCTGGGTGCTCAGTACTCAGGGTGCTGGGTGCTCAGTGCTCGTTGTGCTCGGTGCTCAGTACTCAAGGTGCTGGGTGCTCAGTGCTCAGGGTGCTGGGTGCTCAGTCCTCGGGGTGCTCCGTGCTCAGTGATCAGGGTGCTGGGTGCTCAGTACTCAGGGTGCTCGGTGCTCAGTACTCAGGGGTCTCAGTGCTCAGTACTCAGGGTGCTGGGTGCTCAGTGCTCAGGGTGCTGGGTGCTCAGTACTCAGGGTGCTCAGTGCTCAGTACTCGGGGTGCTTGGTGCTCAGTACTCAGGGTGCTCGGTGCTCAGTACTCGTGGTGCTGGGTGCCCAGTGCTCAGGGTGCTCAGTGCTCAGTGCTCGGGGTGCTGGGTGCTCAGTGCTCAGGGCGCTGGGTGCTCAGTGCTCGGGGTGCTGGGTGCTCAGTACTCAGGGTGCTGGGTGCTCAGTGCTCAGGGTGCTCAGTTCTCAGTACTCAGTGCTCAGGGTGCTGGGTGCTCAGTACTCTGGGTGTTGGGTGCTCAGTACTCAGGGTGCTGGGTGCTCCGTGCTCAGGGTGCTGGGTGCTCAGTGCTCAGGTTTCTGGGTGCTCAGTGCTCAGGGTGCTGGGTGCTCAGTACTCAGGGTGCTGTGTGCTTAGTGCTCGAGGTGCTTGGTGCTCAGTACTGAAGGTGCTGGGTGCTCAGTGCTCAGGGTGCTGGGTGCTCAGTCCTCGGGGTGCTCCGTGCTCATGGTGCTGGGTGCTCAGTGCTCAGGGTGCTGGGTGCTCAGTGCTCGGGGTGCTGGGTGCTGAGTGCTCAGGGTGCTGGGTGCTCAGTGCTCGGGGTGCTCGGTGCTCAGTGCTCAGGGTCCTGGGTGCTCAGTACTCAGGGTGCTGGGTGCTTAGTACTCAGGGTGCTCAGTGCTCAGTACACAGGGTGCTGGGTGCTGAGTGCTCGGGGTGCTGGGTGCTCAGTGCTCAGTACTCAGGGTGCTGGGTGCTCAGTGCTCGGGGTGCTGGGTGCTCAGTACTCAGCGTGCTGGGTGCTCAGTACTCAGTGTGCTGGGTGCTCAGTGCTCAGGGTGCTGGGCGCTCAGTGCTCAGGGTGCTGGGTGCTCAGTGATCGGGGTGCTGGGTGCTCAGTACTCAGGGTGCTCAGTGCTCGGGGAGCTCGGTGATCAGTACTCAGGGTGCTGGGTGCTCAGTACTCAGTGCTCGGGGTCCTGGGTGCTCCGTGCTCGGGGTTCTGGGTGCTCAGTGCTCTGGGTGCTGGGTGCTCAGTACTCAGGGTGCTGGGTGCTCAGTACTCAGGGTGCTGGGTGCTCAGTGCTCAGGGTGCTGGGTGCTCAGTACTCAGGGTACTGGGTGCTCAGTACTCAGGGTGCTCGGTGCTCAGTACTCAGGGTGCTGGGTGCTCAGTGCTCAGGGTGCTGGGTACTCAGTACTCAGGGTGCTGGGTGCTCAGTACTCAGGGTGCTGGGTGCTCAGTGCTCAGGGTGCTGGGTGATCAGTGCTCAGGGTGCTGGGTGCTCAGTACTCAGGGTGCTGGGTGCTCAGTGCTCAGGGTGATCGGTGCTCAGTACTCAGGGTGCTCAGTACTCAGGGTGCTGGGTGCTCAGTGCTCAGGGTGCTGGGTGCTCAGTACTCAGGGTGCTGGGTGCTCAGTGCTCGGGGTGCTGGGTGCTCAGTGCTCAGGGTGATCGGTGCTCAGTACTCAGTGTGCTGGGTGCTCAGTGCTCAGGGTGCTGGGTGCTCATTCCTCAGGGTGCTCAGTGCTCAGGGTGCTGGGTGCTCTGTGCTCGGGGTGCTCGGTGCTCAGTACTCAGGGTGCTGAGTGCTCAGTACTCAGGGTGCTGGGTGCTCAGTCCTCAGTGTGCTGGGTGCTCAGTGCTCAGGGCGCTGGGTGCTCAGTGCTCGGGGTGCTGGGTGCTCAGTGCTCGGGGTGCTGGGTGGTCAGTGCTCAGTGCTCAAGGTGCTGGGTGCTCAGTGCTCAGTGCTCAGGGTGCTGGGTGCTCAGTACTCAGGGTGCTGGGTGCTCTGTACTCAGGGTGCTGGGTGCTCAGTTCTCAGGGTTCTGGGTGCTCAGTACTCTGGGTGTTGGGTGCTCAGTACTCAGGGTGCTCAGTGCTCAGTACTCGGGGTGCTGGGTGCTCAGTGCTCAGTGTGCTCAGTGCTCAGTGCTCAGGGTGCTCGGTGCTCAGTGCTCGGGGCGCTGGGTGCTCAGTGCTCGGGGTGCTGGGTGCTCAGTACTCAGGGTGCTGTGTGCTCAGTGCTCAGTACTCAGCGTGCTGGGTGCTCAGTGCTCAGAGTGTTGGGTGCTCAGTACTCAGGGTGCTGGGTGCTCAGTGCTCAGTGCTCAGGGTGCTCAGTGCTCAGGGTGCTCAGTGCTCAGGGTGCTGGGTGCTCAGGGTGCTGGGTGCTCAGTGCTCGGGGTGCTGGGTGCTCAGTGCTCAGTGCTCAGGGTGCTGGGTGCTCAGTGCTCAGGGTGCTGGGTGCTCAGTGCTCAGTGCTCAGGGTGCTCGGTGCTCAGTGCTCAGGGTGCTAGGTGCTCAGTACTCAGGGTGCTCTGTGCTCAGTGCTCGGGGTGCTGGGTGCTCAGTGCTCAGGGTGATCAGTTCTCAGTACTCAGGGTGCTGGGTGCTCAGTGCTCAGGGTGCTGGGTGCTCAGTCCTCAGGGTGCTCAGTACTCAGGGTGCTCGGTGCTCAGTGCTCAGTACTCAGGGTGCTCAGTACTCAGGGTGCTGGTTGCTCAGTGCTCGGGGTGCTGGGTGCTCAGTACTCAGGGTGCTGGATGCTCAGTACTCTGGGTGCTGGGTGCTCAGTACTCAGGGTGCTGGGTGCTCAGTGCTCGGGGTGCTGGGTGCTCAGTGCTCAGGGTGATCGGTGCTCAGTGCTCAGGGTGCTGGGTGCCCAGTCCTCCGGGTGCTCAGTGCTCAGGGTGCTGGGTGCTCAGTGCTCGGGGTGCTCGGTGCTCAGTACTCAGGGTGCTGAGTGCTCAGTACTCAGGGTGCTGGGTGCTCAGTACTCAGGGTGCTGGGTGCTCAGTACTCAGGGTGCTGGGTGCTCAGGGTGCTGGGTGCTCAGTGCTCAGGTTGCTGGGTGCTCAGTGCTCGGGGTGCTGGGTGCTCAGGGCTGTGGTGCTGGGTGCTCAGTGCTCAGTGCTCAGGGTGCTGGGTGCTCAGTGCTCGGGGTGCTGGGTGCTCAGGGCTGTGGTGCTGGGAGCTCAGTGCTCAGTGCTCAGGGTCCTGGGTGCTCAGTACTCAGGGTGCTCAGTGCTCAGTACTCGGGGTGCTTGGTGCTCAGTACTCAGGGTGCTCAGTGCACAGTACTCGGGGTGCTGGGTGCTCAGTGCTCAGGGTGCTCGGTGCTCAGTGCTCAGGGTGCTAGGTGCTCAGTACTCAGGGTGCTGGGTGCTCAGTGCTCGGGGTGCAGGGTGCTCAGTGCTCAGGGTGATCAGTGCTCAGTACTCAGGGTGCTCAGTGCTCAGGCTCAGGGTGCTGGGTGTTCAGTACTCAGGGTGCTGGGTGCTCATTCTCAGGGTGCTGGGTGCTCAGTGCTCGGGTTGCTGGGTGCTCAGTACTCAGGGTGCTGGGGGCTCAGTACTCAGGGTGCTGGGTGCTCAGTATCAGGGTGCTCGGTTCTTAATACTCAGGGTGCTGGGTGCTCATTCTCGGGGTGCTGGGTGCTCAGTACTCGGGGTGCTGTGTGCTCAGTACTCAGGGTGCTGGGGGCTCAGTACTCAGGGTGCTGGGTGCTCAGTACTCAGGGTGATCTGTTCTCAGTACTCAGGTTGCTGGCTGCTCAGTGCTCGGGGTGCTGGGTGCTCAGTACTCGGGGTGCTCAGTGCTCAGTACTCAGGGTGCTGGGTGCTCAGTACTCAGGGTGCTGGGTGCTCAGTGCTCGGGGTGCTCGGTGCTCAGTACTCGGGGTGCAGGGTGCTCAGTACTCGGGGTGCTGGGTGCTCAGTGCTCAGGGTGCTGGGTGCTCAGTGCTCGGGGTGCTGGGTGCTCAGTGCTGAGGGTGGTGCTCGGTGCTCAGTACTCAGGGTGCTGGGTGCTCAGTGCTCAGGGTGCTGGGTGCTCAGTACTAAGGGTGCTGGGTGCTCAGTACTCAGGGTGCTCGGTGCTCAGTACTCAGGGTGCTGGGTGCTCAGAGCTCAGGGTGCTGGGTACTCAGTACTCAGGGTGCTGGGTGCTCAGTACTCAGGGTGCTGGGTGCTCAGTGCTCAGGGTGCTGGGTGCTCAGTGCTCGGCGTGCTGGGTGCTCAGTACTCAGGATGCTCGGTGCTCAGTGCTCAGTAATCAGGGTGCTCAGTACTCAGGGTGCTGGGTGATCAGTGCTCGGGGTGCTGGGTGCTCAGTACTCAGGGTGCTGGGTGCTCAGTACTCAGGGTGCTGGGTGCTCAGTACTCAGGGTGCTGGGTGCTCAGTGCTCAGGGTGCTGGGTGCTCAGTGCTCATCGTGCTGGGTGCTCAGTACTCAGGATGCTCGGTGCTCAGTGCTCAGTCCTCCGGGTGCTCAGTGCTCAGGGTGCTGGGTGCTCATTGCTCGGTGTGCTCGGTGCTCAGTACTCAGGGTGCTGAGTGCTCAGTACTCAGGGTGCTGGGTGCTCAGTACTCAGGTTGCTGGTTGCTCAGTACTCAGGGTGCTTGGTGCTCAGTGCTCAGGGTGCTGGGTGCTCAGTGCTCGGGGTGCTGGGTGCTCAGGTCTGTGGTGCTGGGTGCTCAGTGCTCAGTGCTCAGGGTGCTGGGTGCTCAGTACTCAGGGTGCTCAGTGCTCAGTACTCGGGGTGCTTGGTGCTCAGTACTCAGGGTGCTCAGTGCTCAGTACTCGGGGTGCTGGGTGCTCAGTGCTCAGGGTGCTCAGTGCTCAGTGCTCGGGGTGCTGGGTGCTCAGTGCTCGGGGCACTGGGTGCTCAGTGCTCGGGGTGCTGGGTGCTCAGTACTCGGGGTGCTGGGTGCTTAGTGCTCGAGGTGCTTGGTGCTCAGTACTGAAGGTGCTGGGTGCTCAGTGCTCAGGGTGTTGGGTGCTCAGTCCTCGGGGTGCTCCGTGCTCATGGTGCTGGGTGCTCAGTGCTCAGGGTGCTGGGTGTTCAGTACTCAGGTTGCTCGGTGCTCAGTGCTCAGGGTGCTAGGTGCTCAGTACTCAGGGTGCTGGGTGCTCAGTGCTCGGGGTGCAGGGTGCTCAGTGCTCAGGGTGATCAGTGCTCAGTACTCAGGGTGCTGGGTGCTCAGTGCTCAGGGTGCTGGGTGCTCAGTCCTCAGGGTGCTCAGTACTCAGGGTGCTCGGTGCTCAGTGCTCAGTACTCAGGGTGCTCAGTACTCAGGGTGCTGGTTGCTCAGTGCTCGGGGTGCTGGGTGCTCAGTACTCAGGGTGCTGGATGCTCAGTACTCTGGGTGCTGGGTGCTCAGTACTCAGGGTGCTGGGTGCTCAGTGCTCGGGGTGCTGGGTGCTCAGTGCTCAGGGTGATCGGTGCTCAGTGCTCAGGGTGCTGGGTGCTCAGTCCTCCGGGTGCTCAGTGCTCAGGGTGCTGGGTGCTCAGTACTCAGGGTGCTGGGTGCTCAGTACTCAGGGTGCTGGGTGCTCAGTGCTCAGGGTGCTGGGTGCTCAGTACTCAGGGTACTGGGTGCTCAGTACTCAGGGTGCTCGGTGCTCAGTACTCAGGGTGCTGGGTGCTCAGTGCTCAGGGTGCTGGGTACTCAGTACTCAGGGTGCTGGGTGCTCAGTACTCAGGGTGCTGGGTGCTCAGTGCTCAGGGTGCTGGGTGATCAGTGCTCAGGGTGCTGGGTGCTCAGTACTCAGGGTGCTGGGTGCTCAGTGCTCAGGGTGATCGGTGCTCAGTACTCAGGGTGCTCAGTACTCAGGGTGCTGGGTGCTCAGTGCTCAGGGTGCTGGGTGCTCAGTACTCAGGGTGCTGGGTGCTCAGTGCTCGGGGTGCTGGGTGCTCAGTGCTCAGGGTGATCGGTGCTCAGTACTCAGTGTGCTGGGTGCTCAGTGCTCAGGGTGCTGGGTGCTCAGTCCTCAGGGTGCTCAGTGCTCAGGGTGCTGGGTGCTCTGTGCTCGGGGTGCTCGGTGCTCAGTACTCAGGGTGCTGAGTGCTCAGTACTCAGGGTGCTGGGTGCTCAGTGCTCAGTGTGCTGGGTGCTCAGTGCTCAGGGCGCTGGGTGCTCAGTGCTCGGGGTGCTGGGTGCTCAGTGCTCGGGGTGCTGGGTGGTCAGTGCTCAGTGCTCAAGGTGCTGGGTGCTCAGTGCTCAGTGCTCAGGGTGCTGGGTGCTCAGTACTCAGGGTGCTGGGTGCTCAGTACTCAGGGTGCTGGGTGCTCAGTTCTCAGGGTTCTGGGTGCTCAGTACTCTGGGTGTTGGGTGCTCAGTACTCAGGGTACTCAGTGCTCAGTACTCGGGGTGCTGGGTGCTCAGTGCTCAGTGTGCTCAGTGCTCAGTGCTCAGGGTGCTCGGTGCTCAGTGCTCGGGGCGCTGGGTGCTCAGTGCTCGGGGTGCTGGGTGCTCAGTACTCAGGGTGCTGTGTGCTCAGTGCTCAGTACTCAGCGTGCTGGGTGCTCAGTGCTCAGAGTGTTGGGTGCTCAGTACTCAGGGTGCTGGGTGCTCAGTGCTCAGTGCTCAGGGTGCTCAGTGCTCAGGGTGCTCAGTGCTCAGGGTGCTGGGTGCTCAGGGTGCTGGGTGCTCAGTGCTCGGGGTGCTGGGTGCTCAGTGCTCAGTGCTCAGGGTGCTGGGTGCTCAGTGCTCAGGGTGCTGGGTGCTCAGTGCTCAGTGCTCAGGGTGCTCGGTGCTCAGTGCTCAGGGTGCTAGGTGCTCAGTACTCAGGGTGCTCTGTGCTCAGTGCTCGGGGTGCTGGGTGCTCAGTGCTCAGGGTGATCAGTTCTCAGTACTCAGGGTGCTGGGTGCTCAGTGCTCAGGGTGCTGGGTGCTCAGTCCTCAGGGTGCTCAGTACTCAGGGTGCTCGGTGCTCAGTGCTCAGTACTCAGGGTGCTCAGTACTCAGGGTGCTGGTTGCTCAGTGCTCGGGGTGCTGGGTGCTCAGTACTCAGGGTGCTGGATGCTCAGTACTCTGGGTGCTGGGTGCTCAGTACTCAGGGTGCTGGGTGCTCAGTGCTCGGGGTGCTGGGTGCTCAGTGCTCAGGGTGATCGGTGCTCAGTGCTCAGGGTGCTGGGTGCCCAGTCCTCCGGGTGCTCAGTGCTCAGGGTGCTGGGTGCTCAGTGCTCGGGGTGCTCGGTGCTCAGTACTCAGGGTGCTGAGTGCTCAGTACTCAGGGTGCTGGGTGCTCAGTACTCAGGGTGCTGGGTGCTCAGTACTCAGGGTGCTGGGTGCTCAGGGTGCTGGGTGCTCAGTGCTCAGGTTGCTGGGTGCTCAGTGCTCGGGGTGCTGGGTGCTCAGGGCTGTGGTGCTGGGTGCTCAGTGCTCAGTGCTCAGGGTGCTGGGTGCTCAGTGCTCGGGGTGCTGGGTGCTCAGGGCTGTGGTGCTGGGAGCTCAGTGCTCAGTGCTCAGGGTCCTGGGTGCTCAGTACTCAGGGTGCTCAGTGCTCAGTACTCGGGGTGCTTGGTGCTCAGTACTCAGGGTGCTCAGTGCACAGTACTCGGGGTGCTGGGTGCTCAGTGCTCAGGGTGCTCAGTGCTCAGTGCTCGGTGTGCTGGGTGCTCAGTGCTCGGGGCACTGGGTGCTCAGTGCTCGGGGTGCTGGGAGCTCAGTACTCGGGGTGCTGGGTGCTCAGTGCTCAGGGTGCTCAGTGCTCAGTACTCAGTGCTCAGGGTGCTCAGTGCTCAGGCTCAGGGTACTGGGTGTTCAGTACTCAGGGTGCTGGGTGCTCATTCTCAGGGTGCTGGGTACTCAGTGCTCGGGTTGCTGGGTGCTCAGTACTCAGGGTGCTGGGGGCTCAGTACTCAGGGTGCTGGGTGCTCAGTATCAGGGTGCTCGGTTCTCAGTACTCAGGGTGCAGGGTGCTCATTCTCGGGGTGCTGGGTGCTCAGTACTCGGGGTGCTGGGTGCTCAGTACTCAGGGTGCTGGGGGCTCAGTACTCAGGGTGCTGGGTGCTCAGTACTCAGGGTGATCTGTTCTCAGTACTCAGGTTGCGGGCTGCTCAGTGCTCGGGGTGCAGGGTGCTCAGTACTCGGGGTGCTGGGTGCTCAGTACTCGGGGTGCAGGGTGCTCAGTACTCGGGGTGCTGGGTGCTCAGTGCTCGGGGTGCTCGGTGCTCAGTACTCGGGGTGCAGGGTGCTCAGAGCTCAGGGTGCTGGGTACTCAGTACTCAGGGTGCTGGGTGCTCAGTACTCAGGGTGCTGGGTGCTCAGTGCTCAGGGTGCTGGGTGCTCAGTGCTCGGCGTGCTGGGTGCTCAGTACTCAGGATGCTCGGTGCTCAGTGCTCAGTAATCAGGGTGCTCAGTACTCAGGGTGCTGGGTGCTCAGTGCTCGGGGTGCTGGGTGATCAGTACTCAGGGTGCTGGGTGCTCAGTACTCAGGGTGCTGGGTGCTCAGTACTCAGGGTGCTGGGTGCTCAGTGCTCAGGGTGCTGGGTGCTCAGTGCTCGGCGTGCTGGGTGCTCAGTACTCAGGATGCTCGGTGCTCAGTGCTCAGTACTCCGGGTGCTCAGTGCTCAGGGTGCTGGGTGCTCATTGCTCGGTGTGCTCGGTGCTCAGTACTCAGGGTGCTGAGTGCTCAGTACTCAGGGTGCTGGGTGCTCAGTACTCAGGTTGCTGGTTGCTCAGTACTCAGGGTGCTGGGTGCTCAGTGCTCAGGGTGCTGGGTGCTCAGTGCTCGGGGTGCTGGGTGCTCAGGGCTGTGGTGCTGGGTGCTCAGTTCTCAGTGCTCAGGGTGCTGGGTGCTCAGTACTCAGGGTGCTCAGTGCTCAGTACTCGGGGTGCTTGGTGCTCAGTACTCAGGGTGCTCAGTGCTCAGTACTCGGGGTGCTGGGTGCTCAGTGCTCAGGGTGCTCAGTGCTCAGTGCTCGGGGTGCTGGGTGCTCAGTGCTCGGGGCACTGGGTGCTCAGTGCTCGGGGTGCTGGGTGCTCAGTACTCGGGGTGCTGGGTGCTTAGTGCTCGAGGTGCTCGGTGCTCAGTACTGAAGGTGCTGGGTGCTCAGTGCTCAGGGTGTTGGGTGCTCAGTCCTCGGGGTGCTCCGTGCTCATGGTGCTGGGTGCACAGTGCTCAGGGTGCTGGGTGTTCAGTACTCAGGTTGCTCGGTGCTCAGTGCTCAGGGTGCTAGGTGCTCAGTACTCAGGGTGCTGGGTGCTCAGTGCTCGGGGTGCAGGGTGCTCAGTGCTCAGGGTGATCAGTGCTCAGTACTCAGGGTGCTCAGTGCTCAGGCTCAGGGTGCTGGGTGTTCAGTACTCAGGGTGCTGGGTGCTCATTCTCAGGGTGCTGGGTGCTCAGTGCTCGGGTTGCTGGGTGCTCAGTACTCAGGGTGCTGGGGGCTCAGTACTCAGGGTGCTGGGTGCTCAGTATCAGGGTGCTCGGTTCTTAATACTCAGGGTGCTGGGTGCTCATTCTCGGGGTGCTGGGTGCTCAGTACTCGGGGTGCTGTGTGCTCAGTACTCAGGGTGCTGGGGGCTCAGTACTCAGGGTGCTGGGTGCTCAGTACTCAGGGTGATCTGTTCTCAGTACTCAGGTTGCTGGCTGCTCAGTGCTCGGGGTGCTGGGTGCTCAGTACTCGGGGTGCTCAGTGCTCAGTACTCAGGGTGCTGGGTGCTCAGTACTCAGGGTGCTGGGTGCTCAGTGCTCGGGGTGCTCGGTGCTCAGTACTCGGGGTGCAGGGTGCTCAGTACTCGGGGTGCTGGGGGCTCAGTGCTCAGGGTGCTGGGTGCTCAGTGCTCGGGGTGCTGGGTGCTCAGTGCTGAGGGTGGTGCTCGGTGCTCAGTACTCAGGGTGCTGGGTGCTCAGTGCTCAGGGTGCTGGGTGCTCAGTACTAAGGGTGCTGGGTGCTCAGTACTCAGGGTGCTCGGTGCTCAGTACTCAGGGTGCTGGGTGCTCAGAGCTCAGGGTGCTGGGTACTCAGTACTCAGGGTGCTGGGTGCTCAGTACTCAGGGTGCTGGGTGCTCAGTGCTCAGGGTGCTGGGTGCTCAGTGCTCGGCGTGCTGGGTGCTCAGTACTCAGGATGCTCGGTGCTCAGTGCTCAGTAATCAGGGTGCTCAGTACTCAGGGTGCTGGGTGATCAGTGCTCGGGGTGCTGGGTGCTCAGTACTCAGGGTGCTGGGTGCTCAGTACTCAGGGTGCTGGGTGCTCAGTACTCAGGGTGCTGGGTGCTCAGTGCTCAGGGTGCTGGGTGCTCAGTGCTCATCGTGCTGGGTGCTCAGTACTCAGGATGCTCGGTGCTCAGTGCTCAGTCCTCCGGGTGCTCAGTGCTCAGGGTGCTGGGTGCTCATTGCTCGGTGTGCTCGGTGCTCAGTACTCAGGGTGCTGAGTGCTCAGTACTCAGGGTGCTGGGTGCTCAGTACTCAGGTTGCTGGTTGCTCAGTACTCAGGGTGCTTGGTGCTCAGTGCTCAGGGTGCTGGGTGCTCAGTGCTCGGGGTGCTGGGTGCTCAGGGCTGTGGTGCTGGGTGCTCAGTGCTCAGTGCTCAGGGTGCTGGGTGCTCAGTACTCAGGGTGCTCAGTGCTCAGTACTCGGGGTGCTTGGTGCTCAGTACTCAGGGTGCTCAGTGCTCAGTACTCGGGGTGCTGGGTGCTCAGTGCTCAGGGTGCTCAGTGCTCAGTGCTCGGGGTGCTGGGTGCTCAGTGCTCGGGGCACTGGGTGCTCAGTGCTCGGGGTGCTGGGTGCTCAGTACTCGGGGTGCTGGGTGCTTAGTGCTCGAGGTGCTCGGTGCTCAGTACTGAAGGTGCTGGGTGCTCAGTGCTCAGGGTGTTGGGTGCTCAGTCCTCGGGGTGCTCCGTGCTCATGGTGCTGGGTGCTCAGTGCTCAGGGTGCTGGGTGTTCAGTACTCAGGTTGCTCAGTGCTCAGTGCTCAGGGTGCTAGGTGCTCAGTACTCAGGGTGCTGGGTGCTCAGTGCTCTTGGTGCAGGGTGCTCAGTGCTCAGGGTGATCAGTGCTCAGTACTCAGGGTGCTGGGTGCTCAGTGCTCAGGGTGCTGGGTGCTCAGTCCTCAGGGTGCTCAGTACTCAGGGTGCTCGGTGCTCAGTGCTCAGTACTCAGGGTGCTCAGTACTCAGGGTGCTGGTTGCTCAGTGCTCGGGGTGCTGGGTGCTCAGTACTCAGGGTGCTGGATGCTCAGTACTCTGGGTGCTGGGTGCTCAGTACTCAGGGTGCTGGGTGCTCAGTGCTCGGGGTGCTGGGTGCTCAGTGCTCAGGGTGATCGGTGCTCAGTGCTCAGGGTGCTGGGTGCTCAGTCCTCCGGGTGCTCAGTGCTCAGGGTGCTGGGTGCTCAGTGCTCGGGGTGCTCGGTGCTCAGTACTCAGGGTGCTGGGTGCTCAGTACTCAGGGTGCTGGGTGCTCAATACTCGGGGTTCTGGGTGCTCAGTACTCAGGGTGCTGGGTGCTCAGTACTCAGTGTGCTGGGTGCTCAGTACTCAGGGTGCTGGGTGCTCAGGGTGCTGGGTGCTCAGTGCTCAGGGTGCTGAGTGCTCAGTGCTCGGGGTGCTGGGTGCTCAGGGCTGTGGTGCTGGGTGCTCAGTGCTCAGTGCTCAGGGTGCTGGGTGCTCAGTGCTCGGGGTGCTGGGTGCTCAGGGCTGTGGTGCTGGGTGCTCAGTGCTCAGTGCTCAGGGTCCTGGGTGCTCAGTACTCAGGGTGCTCAGTGCTCAGTACTCGGGGTGCTTGGTGCTCAGTACTCAGGGTGCTCAGTGCTCAGTACTCGGGGTGCTGGGTGCTCAGTGCTCAGGGTGCTCAGTGCTCAGTGCTCGGGGTGCTGGGTGCTCAGTGCTCGGGGCACTGGGTGCTCAGTGCTCGGGGTGCTGGGAGCTCAGTACTCGGGGTGCTGGGTGCTCAGTGCTCAGGGTGCTCAGTGCTCAGTACTCAGTGCTCAGGGTGCTCAGTGCTCAGGCTCAGGGTGCTGGGTGTTCAGTACTCAGGGTGCTGGGTGCTCATTCTCAGGGTGCTGGGTACTCAGTGCTCGGGTTGCTGGGTGCTCAGTACTCAGGGTGCTGGGGGCTCAGTACTCAGGGGGCTGGGTGCTCAGTATCAGGGTGCTCGGTTCTCAGTACTCAGGGTGCTGGGTGCTCATTCTCGGGGTGCTGGGTGCTCAGTACTCGGGGTGCTGGGTGCTCAGTACTCAGGGTGCTGGGGGCTCAGTACTCAGGGTGCTGGGTGCTCAGTACTCAGGGTGATCTGTTCTCAGTACTCAGGTTGCTGGCTGCTCAGTGCTCGGGGTGCTGGGTGCTCAGTACTCGGGGTGCTTAGTGCTCAGTACTCAGGGTGCTGGTTGCTCAGTACTCAGGGTGCTGGGTGCTCAGTGCTCGGGGTGCTCGGTGCTCAGTACTCGGGGTGCAGGGTGCTCAGTACTCGGGGTGCTGGGTGCTCAGTGCTCAGGGTGCTGGGTGCTCAGTGCTCGGGGTGCTGGGTGCTCAGTGCTGAGGGTGGTGCTCGGTGCTCAGTACTCAGGGTGCTGGGTGCTCAGTGCTCAGGGTGCTGGGTGCTCAGTACTAAGGGTGCTGGGTGCTCAGTACTCAGGGTGCTCGGTGCTCAATACTCAGGGTGCTGGGTGCTCAGAGCTCAGGGTGCTGGGTACTCAGTACTCAGGGTGCTGGGTGCTCAGTACTCAGGGTGCTGGGTGCTCAGTGCTCAGGGTGCTGGGTGCTCAGTGCTTGGCGTGCTGGGTGCTCAGTACTCAGGATGCTCGGTGCTCAGTGCTCAGTAATCAGGGTGCTCAGTACTCAGGGTGCTGGGTGCTCAGTGCTCGGGGTGCTGGGTGATCAGTACTCAGGGTGCTGGGTGCTCAGTACTCAGGGTGCTGGGTGCTCAGTACTCAGGGTGCTGGGTGCTCAGTGCTCAGGGTGCTGGGTGCTCAGTGCTCGGCGTGCTGGGTGCTCAGTACTCAGTATGCTCGGTGCTCAGTGCTCAGTCCTCCGGGTGCTCAGTGCTCAGGGTGCTGGGTGCTCATTGCTCGGTGTGCTCGGTGCTCAGTACTCAGGGTGCTGAGTGCTCAGTACTCAGGGTGCTGGGTGCTCAGTACTCAGGTTGCTGGTTGCTCAGTACTCAGGGTGCTGGGTGCTCAGTGCTCAGGGTGCTGGGTGCTCAATGCTCGGGGTGCTGGGTGCTCAGGGCTGTGGTGCTGGGTGCTCAGTTCTCAGTGCTCAGGGTGCTGGGTGCTCAGTACTCAGGGTGCTCAGTGCTCAGTACTCGGGATGCTTGGTGCTCAGTACTCAGGGTGCTCAGTGCTCAGTACTCGGGGTGCTGGGTGCTCAGTGCTCAGGGTGCTCAGTGCTCAGTGCTCGGGGTGCTGGGTGCTCAGTGCTCGGGGCACTGGGTGCTCAGTGCTCGGGGTGCTGGGTGCTCAGTACTCGGGGTGCTGGGTGCTTAGTGCTCGAGGTGCTCGGTGCTCAGTACTGAAGGTGCTGGGTGCTCAGTGCTCAGGGTGTTGGGTGCTCAGTCCTCGGGGTGCTCCGTGCTCATGGTGCTGGGTGCACAGTGCTCAGGGTGCTGGGTGTTCAGTACTCAGGTTGCTCGGTGCTCAGTGCTCAGGGTGCTAGGTGCTCAGTACTCAGGGTGCTGGGTGCTCAGTGCTCGGGGTGCAGGGTGCTCAGTGCTCAGGGTGATCAGTGCTCAGTACTCAGGGTGCTCAGTGCTCAGGCTCAGGGTGCTGGGTGTTCAGTACTCAGGGTGCTGGGTGCTCATTCTCAGGGTGCTGGGTGCTCAGTGCTCGGGTTGCTGGGTGCTCAGTACTCAGGGTGCTGGGGGCTCAGTACTCAGGGTGCTGGGTGCTCAGTATCAGGGTGCTCGGTTCTTAGTACTCAGGGTGCTGGGTGCTCATTCTCGGGGTGCTGGGTGCTCAGTACTCGGGGTGCTGGGTGCTCAGTACTCAGGGTGCTGGGGGCTCAGTACTCAGGGTGCTGGGTGCTCAGTACTCAGGGTGATCTGTTCTCAGTACTCAGGTTGCTGGCTGCTCAGTGCTCGGGGTGCTGGGTGCTCAGTACTCGGGGTGCTCAGTGCTCAGTACTCAGGGTGCTGGGTGCTCAGTACTCAGGGTGCTGGGTGCTCAGTGCTCGGGGTGCTCGGTGCTCAGTACTCGGGGTGCAGGGTGCTCAGTACTCGGGGTGCTGGGTGCTCAGTGCTCAGGGTGCTGGGTGCTCAGTGCTCGGGGTGCTGGGTGCTCAGTGCTGAGGGTGGTGCTCGGTGCTCAGTACTCAGGGTGCTGGGTGCTCAGTGCTCAGGGTGCTGGGTGCTCAGTACTAAGGGTGCTGGGTGCTCAGTACTCAGGGTGCTCGGTGCTCAGTACTCAGGGTGCTGGGTGCTCAGAGCTCAGGGTGCTGGGTACTCAGTACTCAGGGTGCTGGGTGCTCAGTACTCAGGGTGCTGGGTGCTCAGTGCTCAGGGTGCTGGGTGCTCAGTGCTCGGCGTGCTGGGTGCTCAGTACTCAGGATGCTCGGTGCTCAGTGCTCAGTAATCAGGGTGCTCAGTACTCAGGGTGCTGGGTGCTCAGTGCTCGGGGTGCTGGGTGCTCAGTACTCAGGGTGCTGGGTGCTCAGTACTCAGGGTGCTGGGTGCTCAGTACTCAGGGTGCTGGGTGCTCAGTGCTCAGGGTGCTGGGTGCTCAGTGCTCATCGTGCTGGGTGCTCAGTACTCAGGATGCTCGGTGCTCAGTGCTCAGTCCTCCGGGTGCTCAGTGCTCAGGGTGCTGGGTGCTCATTGCTCGGTGTGCTCGGTGCTCAGTACTCAGGGTGCTGAGTGCTCAGTACTCAGGGTGCTGGGTGCTCAGTACTCAGGTTGCTGGTTGCTCAGTACTCAGGGTGCTGGGTGCTCAGTGCTCAGGGTGCTGGGTGCTCAGTGCTCGGGGTGCTGGGTGCTCAGGGCTGTGGTGCTGGGTGCTCAGTGCTCAGTGCTCAGGGTGCTGGGTGCTCAGTACTCAGGGTGCTCAGTGCTCAGTACTCGGGGTGCTTGGTGCTCAGTACTCAGGGTGCTCAGTGCTCAGTACTCGGGGTGCTGGGTGCTCAGTGCTCAGGGTGCTCAGTGCTCAGTGCTCGGGGTGCTGGGTGCTCAGTGCTCGGGGCACTGGGTGCTCAGTGCTCGGGGTGCTGGGTGCTCAGTCCTCGGGGTGCTGGGTGCTTAGTGCTCGAGGTGCTCGGTGCTCAGTAGTGAAGGTGCTGGGTGCTCAGTGCTCAGGGTGTTGGGTGCTCAGTCCTCGGGGTGCTCCGTGCTCATGTTGCTGGGTGCTCAGTGCTCAGGGTGCTGGGTGTTCAGTACTCAGGTTGCTCGGTGCTCAGTGCTCAGGGTGCTAGGTGCTCAGTACTCAGGGTGCTGGGTGCTCAGTGCTCGGGGTGCAGGGTGCTCAGTGCTCAGGGTGATCAGTGCTCAGTACTCAGGGTGCTGGGTGATCAGTGCTCAGGGTGCTGGGTGCTCAGTCCTCAGGGTGCTCAGTACTCAGGGTGCTCGGTGCACAGTGCTCAGTACTCAGGGTGCTCAGTACTCAGGGTGCTGGTTGCTCAGTGCTCGGGGTGCTGGGTGCTCAGTACTCAGGGTGCTGGATGCTCAGTACTCTGGGTGCTGGGTGCTCAGTACTCAGGGTGCTCGGTGCTCAGTGCTCGGGGTGCTGGGTGCTCAGTGCTCAGGGTGATCGGTGCTCAGTGCTCAGGGTGCTGGGTGCTCAGTCCTCCGGGTGCTCAGTGCTCAGGGTGCTGGGTGCTCAGTGCTCGGGGTGCTCGGTGCTCAGTACTCAGGGTGCTGGGTGCTCAGTACTCAGGGTGCTGGGTGCTCAGTACTCGGGGTTCTGGGTGCTCAGTACTCAGGGTGCTGGGTGCTCAGTACTCAGTGTGTTGGGTGCTCAGTACTCAGGGTGCTGGGTGCTCAGGGTTCTGGGTGCTCAGTGCTCAGGGTGCTGGGTGCTCAGTGCTCGGGGTGCTGGGTGCTCAGGGCTGTGGTGCTGGGTGCTCAGTGCTCAGTGCTCAGGGTGCTGGGTGCTCAGTGCTCGGGGTGCTGGGTGCTCAGGGCTGTGGTGCTGGGTGCTCAGTGCTCATTGCTTAGGGTGCTGGGTGCTCAGTACTCAGGGTGCTCAGTGCTCAGTACTCGGGGTGCTGGGTGCTCAGTGCTCAGGGTGCTCAGTGCTCAGTGCTCGGGGTGCTGGGTGCTCAGTGCTCGGGGCACTGGGTGCTCAGTGCTCGGGGTGCTGGGTGCTCAGTACTCGGGGTGCTGGGTGCTCAGTGCTCAGGGTACTCAGTGCTCAGTACTCAGTGCTCAGGGTGCTCAGTGCTCAGGCTCAGGGGGCTGGGTGTTCAGTACTCAGGGTGCTGGGTGCTCAGTGCTCGGGGTGCTGGGTGCTCAGTACTCAGGGTGCTGGGTGCTCAGTACTCAGGGTGCTGGGTGCTCAGTACTCAGGGTGCTGGGTGCTCAGTGCTCAGGGTGCTGGGTGCTCAGTGCTCATCGTGCTGGGTGCTCAGTACTCAGGATGCTCGGTGCTCAGTGCTCAGTCCTCCGGGTGCTCAGTGCTCAGGGTGCTGGGTGCTCATTGCTCGGTGTGCTCGGTGCTCAGTACTCAGGGTGCTGAGTGCTCAGTACTCAGGGTGCTGGGTGCTCAGTACTCAGGTTGCTGGTTGCTCAGTACTCAGGGTGCTGGGTGCTCAGTGCTCAGGGTGCTGGGTGCTCAGTGCTCGGGGTGCTGGGTGCTCAGGGCTGTGGTGCTGGGTGCTCAGTGCTCAGTGCTCAGGGTGCTGGGTGCTCAGTACTCAGGGTGCTCAGTGCTCAGTACTCGGGGTGCTTGGTGCTCAGTACTCAGGGTGCTCAGTGCTCAGTACTCGGGGTGCTGGGTGCTCAGTGCTCAGGGTGCTCAGTGCTCAGTGCTCGGGGTGCTGGGTGCTCAGTGCTCGGGGCACTGGGTGCTCAGTGCTCGGGGTGCTGGGTGCTCAGTACTCGGGGTGCTGGGTGCTTAGTGCTCGAGGTGCTCGGTGCTCAGTACTGAAGGTGCTGGGTGCTCAGTGCTCAGGGTGTTGGGTGCTCAGTCCTCGGGGTGCTCCGTGCTCATGGTGCTGGGTGCTCAGTGCTCAGGGTGCTGGGTGTTCAGTACTCAGGTTGCTCGGTGCTCAGTGCTCAGGGTGCTAGGTGCTCAGTACTCAGGGTGCTGGGTGCTCAGTGCTCGGGGTGCAGGGTGCTCAGTGCTCAGGGTGATCAGTGCTCAGTACTCAGGGTGCTGGGTGCTCAGTGCTCAGGGTGCTGGGTGCTCAGTCCTCAGGGTGCTCAGTACTCAGGGTGCTCGGTGCTCAGTGCTCAGTACTCAGGGTGCTCAGTACTCAGGGTGCTGGTTGCTCAGTGCTCGGGGTGCTGGGTGCTCAGTACTCAGGGTGCTGGATGCTCAGTACTCTGGGTGCTGGGTGCTCAGTACTCAGGGTGCTGGGTGCACAGTGCTCGGGGTGCTGGGTGCTCAGTGCTCAGGGTGATCAGTGCTCAGTGCTCAGGGTGCTGGGTGCTCAGTCCTCCGGGTGCTCAGTGCTCAGGGTGCTGGGTGCTCAGTGCTCGGGGTGCTCGGTGCTCAGTACTCAGGGTGCTGGGTGCTCAGTACTCAGGGTGCTGGGTGCTCAGTACTCGGGGTTCTGGGTGCTCAGTACTCAGGGTGCTGGGTGCTCAGTACTCAGGGTGCTGGGTGCTCAGTACTCAGGGTGCTGGGTGCTCAGGGTGCTTGGTGCTCAGTACTCAACGTGCTCAGTGCTCAGTACTCGGGGTGCTGGGTGCTCAGTGCTCAGGGTGCTCAGTGCTCAGTGCTCGGGGTGCTGGGTGCTCAGTGCTCGGGGCACTGGGTGCTCAGTGCTCGGGGTGCTGGGTGCTCAGTACTCGGGGTGCTGGGTGCTCAGTGCTCAGGGTGCTCAGTGCTCAGTACTCAGTGCTCAGGGTGCTCAGTGCTCAGGCTCAGGGGGCTGGGTGTTCAGTACTCAGGGTGCTGGGTGCTCAGTACTCAGGGTGCTGGGTGCTCAGTGCTCAGGGTGCTGGGTGCTCAGTACTCTGGGTGTTTGGTGCTCAGTACTGAGGGTGCTGGGTGCTCCGTGCTCAGGGTGCTGGGTGCTCAGTGCTCAGGGTTCTGGGTGCTCAGTGCTCAGGTTGCTGGGTGCTCAGTACTCAGTGTGCTGGGTGGTTAGTGCTCGAGGTGCTCGGTGCTCAGTACTCAAGGTGCTGGGTGCTCAGTGCTCAGGGTGCTGGGTGCTCAGTCATCGGGGTGCTCCGTGCTCATGGTGCTGGGTGCTCAGTGCTCCGGGTGCTGGGTGCTCAGTGCTCGGGGTGCTGGGTGCTGAGTGCTCAGGGTGCTGGGTGCTCAGTACTCAGGGTGCTGGGTGCTTAGTACTCAGGGTGCTCAGTGCTCAGTACACAGGGTGCTGGGTGCTCAGTGCTCGGGGTGCTGGGTGCTCAGTACTCAGCGTGCTGGGTGCTCAGTACTCAGGGTGCTGGGTGCTAAGAGCTCAGGGTGCTGGGTGCTCAGTGCTCAGGGTGCTGGGTGCTCAGTGATCGGGGTGTTGGGTGCTCAGTACTCAGGGTGCTCAGTGCTCGGGGAGCTCGGTGCTCAGTACTCAGGGTGCTGGGTGCTCAGTACTCAGTGCTCGGGGTACTGGGTGCTCCGTGCTCGGGGTGCTGGGTGCTCAGTGCTCTGGGTGCTGGGTGCTCAGTACTCAGGGTGCTGGGTGCTCAGTACTCAGGGTGCTGGGTGCTCAGTGCTCAGGGTGCTGGGTGCTCAGTACTCAGGGTGCTGGGTTCTCAGTACTCAGGGTGCTCGGTGCTCAGTACTCAGGGTGCTGGGTGCTCAGTGCTCAGGGTGCTGGGTACTCAGTACTCAGGGTGCTGGGTGCTCAGTACTCAGGGTGCTGGGTGCTCAGTGCTCAGGGTGCTGGGTGCTCAGTGCTCACGGTGCTGGGTGCTCAGTACTCAGGGTGCTGGGTGCTCAGTGCTCAGGGTGATCGGTGCTCAGTACTCAGGGTGCTCAGTACTCAGGGTGCTGGGTGCTCAGTGCTCAGGTTGCTGGGTGCTCAGTACTCAGGGTGCTGGGTGCTCAGTGCTCGGGGTGCTGGGTGCTCAGTGCTCAGGGTGATGGGTGCTCAGTACTCAGGGTGCTGGGTGCTCAGTGCTCAGGGTGCTGGGTGCTCAGTCCTCAGGGTGCTCAGTGCTCAGGGTGCTGGGTGCTCTGTGCTCGGGGTGCTCGGTGCTCTGTACTCAGGGTGCTGATTGCTCAGTACTTAGGGTGCTGGGTGCTCAGTACTCAGGGTGCTGGGTGGTTAGTGCTCGAGGTGCTCGGTGCTCAGTACTCAAGGTGCTGGGTGCTCAGTGCTCAGGGTGCTGGGTGCTCAGTCCTCGGGGTGCTCCGTGCTCATGGTGCTGGGTGCTCAGTGCTCCGGGTGCTGGGTGCTCAGTGCTCGGGGTGCTGGGTGCTGAGTGCTCAGGGTGCTGGGTGCTCAGTGCTCGGGGTGCTCGGTGCTCAGTTCTCAGGGTCCTGGGTGCTCAGTACTCAGGGTGCTGGGTGCTTAGTACTCAGGGTGCTCAGTGCTCAGTACACAGGGTGCTGGGTGCTCAGTGCTCGGGGTGCTGGGTGCTCAGTACTCAGCGTGCTGGGTGCTCAGTACTCAGGGTGCTGGGTGCTAAGAGCTCAGGGTGCTGGGTGCTCAGTGCTCAGGGTGCTGGGTGCTCAGTGATCGGGGTGTTGGGTGCTCAGTACTCAGGGTGCTCAGTGCTCGGGGAGCTCGGTGCTCAGTACTCAGGGTGCTGGGTGCTCAGTACTCAGTGCTCGGGGTACTGGGTGCTCCGTGCTCGGGGTGCTGGGTGCTCAGTGCTCTGGGTGCTGGGTGCTCAGTACTCAGGGTGCTGGGTGCTCAGTACTCAGGGTGCTGGGTGCTCAGTGCTCAGGGTGCTGGGTGCTCAGTACTCAGTGTGCTGGGTGGTTAGTGCTCGAGGTGCTCGGTGCTCAGTACTCAAGGTGCTGGGTGCTCAGTGCTCAGGGTGCTGGGTGCTCAGTCCTCGGGGTGCTCCGTGCTCATGGTGCTGGGTGCTCAGTGCTCCGGGTGCTGGGTGCTCAGTGCTCGGGGTGCTGGGTGCTGAGTGCTCAGGGTGCTGGGTGCTCAGTGCTCGTGGTGCTCGGTGCTCAGTTCTCAGGGTCCTGGGTGCTCAGTACTCAGGGTGCTGGGTGCTTAGTACTCAGGGTGCTCAGTGCTCAGTACACAGGGTGCTGGGTGCTCAGTGCTCGGGGTGCTGGGTGCTCAGTACTCAGCGTGCTGGGTGCTCAGTACTCAGGGTGCTGGGTCCTAAGAGCTCAGGGTGCTGGGTGCTCAGTGCTCAGGGTGCTGGGTGCTCAGTGATCGGGGTGTTGGGTGCTCAGTACTCAGGGTGCTCAGTGCTCGGGGAGCTCGGTGCTCAGTACTCAGGGTGCTGGGTGCTCAGTACTCAGTGCTCGGGGTACTGGGTGCTCCGTGCTCGGGGTGCTGGGTGCTCAGGGCTCTGGGTGCTGGGTGCTCAGTACTCAGGGTGCTGGGTGCTCAGTACTCAGGGTGCTGGGTGCTCAGTGCTCAGGGTGCTGGGTGCTCAGTACTCAGGGTGCTGGGTTCTCAGTACTCAGGGTGCTCGGTGCTCAGTACTCAGGGTGCTGGGTGCTCAGTGCTCAGGGTGCTGGGTACTCAGTACTCAGTGTGCTGGGTGCTCAGTACTCAGGGTGCTGGGTGCTCAGTGCTCAGGGTGCTGGGTGCTCAGTGCTCACGGTGCTGGGTGCTCAGTACTCAGGGTGCTGGGTGCTCAGTGCTCAGGGTGATCGGTGCTCAGTACTCAGGGTGCTCAGTACTCAGGGTGCTGGGTGCTCAGTGCTCAGGTTGCTGGGTGCTCAGTACTCAGGGTGCTGGGTGCTCAGTGCTCGGGGTGCTGGGTGCTCAGTGCTCAGGGTGATCGGTGCTCAGTACTCAGGGTGCTGGGTGCTCAGTGCTCAGGGTGCTGGGTGCTCAGTCCTCAGGGTGCTCAGTGCTCAGGGTGCTGGGTGCTCTGTGCTCGGGGTGCTCGGTGCTCTGTACTCAGGGTGCTGAGTGCTCAGTACTTAGGGTGCTGGGTGCTCAGTACTCAGGGTACTGGGTGGTTAGTGCTCGAGGTGCTCGGTGCTCAGTACTCAAGGTGCTGGGTGCTCAGTGCTCAGGGTGCTGGGTGCTCAGTCCTCGGGGTGCTCCGTGCTCATGGTGCTGGGTGCTCAGTGCTCCGGGTGCTGGGTGCTCAGTGCTCGGGGTGCTGGGTGCTGAGTGCTCAGGGTGCTGGGTGCTCAGTGCTCGGGGTGCTCGGTGCTCAGTTCTCAGGGTCCTGGGTGCTCAGTACTCAGGGTGCTGGGTGCTTAGTACTCAGGGTGCTCAGTGCTCAGTACACAGGGTGCTGGGTGCTCAGTGCTCGGGGTGCTGGGTGCTCAGTACTCAGCGTGCTGGGTGCTCAGTACTCAGGGTGCTGGGTGCTAAGAGCTCAGGGTGCTGGGTGCTCAGTGCTCAGGGTGCTGGGTGCTCAGTGATCGGGGTGTTGGGTGCTCAGTACTCAGGGTGCTCAGTGCTCGGGGAGCTCGGTGCTCAGTACTCAGGGTGCTGGGTGCTCAGTACTCAGTGCTCGGGGTACTGGGTGCTCCGTGCTCGGGGTGCTGGGTGCTCAGTGCTCTGGGTGCTGGGTGCTCAGTACTCAGGGTGCTGGGTGCTCAGTACTCAGGGTGCTGGGTGCTCAGTGCTCAGGGTGCTGGGTGCTCAGTACTCAGGGTGCTGGGTGCTCAGTACTCAGGGTGCTCGGTGCTCAGTACTCAGGGTGCTGGGTGCTCAGTGCTCAGGGTGCTGGGTACTCAGTACTCAGGGTGCTGGGTGCTCAGTACTCAGGGTGCTGGGTGCTCAGTGCTCAGGGTGCTGGGTGCTCAGTGCTCACGGTGCTGGGTGCTCAGTACTCAGGGTGCTGGGTGCTCAGTGCTCAGGGTGATCGGTGCTCAGTACTCAGGGTGCTCAGTACTCAGCGTGCTGGGTGCTCAGTGCTCAGGTTGCTGGGTGCTCAGTACTCAGGGTGCTGGGTGCTCAGTGCTCGGGGTGCTGGGTGCTCAGTGCTCAGGGTGATCGGTGCTCAGTACTCAGGGTGCTGGGTGCTCAGTGCTCAGGGTGCTGGGTGCTCAGTCCTCAGGGTGCTCAGTGCTCAGGGTGCTGGGTGCTCTGTGCTCGGGGTGCTCGGTGCTCTGTACTCAGGGTGCTGAGTGCTCAGTACTTAGGGTGCTGGGTGCTCAGTACTCATGGTGCTGGGTGCTCAGTACTCAGTGGGCTGGGTGCTCAGTGCTCAGTGTGCTGGGTGCTCAGTGCTCAGGGCGCTGGGTGCTCAGTGCTAGGGGTGCTGGGTGCTCAGTTCTCGGGGTGCTGGGTGGTCAGTGCTCAGTGCTCAAGGTGTTGGGTGCTCAGTGCTCAGTGCTCAGGGTGCTGGGTGCTCAGTACTCAGGGTGCTGGGTGCTCAGTACTCAGGGTGCTGGGTGCTCAGTTCTCAGGGTGCTGGGTGCTCAGTACTCTGGGTGTTGGGTGCTCAGTACTCAGGGTGCTCAGTCCTCAGTACTCGGGGTGCTGGGTGCTCAGTGCTCAGTGTGCTCAGTGCTCAGTGCTCAGGGTGCTGGGTGCTCAGTGCTCGGGGCGCTGGGTGCTCAGTGCTCGGGGTTCTGGGTGCTCAGTACTCAGGGTGCTGTGTGCTCAGTGCTCAGTACTCAGCGTGCTGGGTGCTCAGTGCTCAGAGTGTTGGGTGCTCAGTACTCAGGGTGCTGGGTGCTCAGTGTTCAGTGCTCAGGGTGCTCAGTGCTCAGGGTGCTCAGTGCTCAGGGTGCTGGGTGCTCAGAGTGCTGGGTGCTCAGTGCTCGGGTTGCTGGGTGCTCAGTGCTCAGTGCTCAGGGTGCTGGGTGCTCAGTGCTCAGTGCTCAGGGTGCTGGGTGTTCAGTACTCAGGGTGCTCGGTGCTCAGTGCTCAGGGTGCTAGGTGCTCAGTACTCAGGGTGCTGGGTGCTCAGTGCTCGGGGTGCTGGGTGCTCAGTGCTCAGGGTGATCAGTGCTCAGTACTCAGGGTGCTGGGTGCTCAGTGCTCAGGGTGCTGGGTGCTCAGTCCTCAGGGTGCTCAGTACTCAGGGTGCTCGGTGCTTAGTGCTCAGTACTCAGGGTGCTCAGTACTCAGGGTGCTGGTTGCTCAGTGCTCGGGGTGCTGGGTGCTCAGTACTCAGGGTGCTGCGTGCTCAGTACTAGGGGTGCTGGGTGCTCAGTACTCAGGGTGCTGGGTGCTCAGTGCTCGGTGTGGTTGGTGCTCAGTGCTCAGGGTGATCGGTGCTCAGTGCTCAGGGTGCTGGGTGCTCAGTCCCCCGGGTGCTCAGTGCTCAGGGTGCTGGGTGCTCAGTGCTCAGGGTGCTCGGTGCTCAGTACTCAGGGTGCTGAGTGCTCAGTACTCAGGGTGCTGGGTGCTCAGTACTCAGGGTGCTGGGTGCTCAGTACTCAGGGTGCTGGGTGCTCAGGGTGCTGGGTGCTCAGTGCTCAGGGTGCTGGGTGCTCAGTGCTCGGGGTGCTGGGTGCTCAGGGCTGTGGTGCTGGGTGCTCAGTGCTCAGTGATGAGGGTGCTGGGTGCTCAGTGCTCAGTGCTCAGGGTGCTGGTTGCTCAGTACTCAGGGTGCTGGGTGCTCAGTACTCAGTGTGCTGGGTGCTCAGTTCTCAGGGTGCTCTGTGCTCAGTACTCAGGGTGCTGGGTGCTCAGTGCTCGGGGTGCTGCGTGCTCGGTGCTCAGGGTGCTGGGATCTCAGTGGTCAGGGTGCTGGGTGCTCAGTACTCAGGGTGCTGGGTGCTCAGTGCTCGGGGTGCTCGGTGCTCAGTACTCAAGGTGCTGGGTGCTCAGTGCTCAGGGTGCTGGGTGCTCAGTCCTCGGGGTGCTCCGTGCTCAGTGATCAGGGTACTGGGTGCTCAGTACTCAGGGTGCTCGGTGCTCAGTACTCAGGGTTCTCAGTGCTCAGTACTCAGGGTGCTGGGTGCTCAGTTCTCAGGGTGCTGGGTGCTCAGTACTCAGGGTGCTCAGTGCTCAGTACTCGGGGTGCTGGGTGCTCAGTGCTCAGGGTGCTCAGTTCTCAGTGCTCGGGGTGCTGGGTGCTCAGTGCTCGGGGCGCTGGGTGCTCAGTGCTCGGGGTGCTGGGTGCTCAGTGCTCTGGGTGCTTAGTGCTCAGTACTCAGGGTGCTGGGTGCTCAGTACTCATGGTGCTGGGTGCTCATTCTCAGGGTGCTGGGTGCTCAGTGCTCGGGTTGCTGGGTGCTCAGTACTCAGGGTGCTGGGGGCTCAGTACTCAGGGTGATGTGTGCTCAGTACTCAGGGTGCTCGGTTCTCAGTACTCAGGGTGCTGGGTGCTCATTCTCGGGGTGCTGGGTGCTCAGTACTCGGGGTGCTGGGTGCTCAGTACTCAGGGTGCTGGGGGCTCAGTACTCAGGGTGCTGGGTGCTCAGTACTCAGGGTGCTGGGTGCTCAGTGCTCAGGGTGCTGGGTGCTCAGTGCTCGGCGTGCTGGGTGCTCAGTACTCAGGATGCTCGTTGCTCAGTGCTCAGTAATCAGGGTGCTCAGTACTCAGGGTGCTGGGTGCTCAGTGCTCGGGGTGCTGGGTACTCAGTACTCAGGGTGCTGGGTGCTCAGTACTCAGGGTGCTGGGTGCTCAGTACTCAGGGTGCTGGGTGCTCAGTGCTCAGGGTGCTGGGTGCTCAGTGCTCGGCGTGCTGGGTGCTCAGTACTCAGGATGCTCGGTGCTCAGTGCTCAGTCCTCCGGGTGCTCAGTGCTCAGGGTGCTGGCTGCTCATTGCTCGGTGTGCTCGGTGCTCAGTACTCAGGGTGCTGAGTGCTCAGTACTCAGGGTGCTGGGTGCTCAGTACTCAGGTTGCTGTTTGCTCAGTACTAAGGGTGCTGGGTGCTCAGTGCTCAGGGTGCTGGGTGCTCAGTGCTCGGGGTGCTGGGTGCTCAGGGCTGTGGTGCTGGGTGCTCAGTGCTCAGTGCTCAGGGTGCTGGGTGCTCAGTACTCAGGGTGCTCAGTGCTCAGTACTCGGGGTGCTTGGTGCTCAGTACTCAGGGTGCTCAGTGCTCAGTACTCGGGGTGCTGGGTGCTCAGTGCACAGGGTGCTCAGTGCTCAGTGCTCGGGGTGCTGGGTGCTCAGTGCTCGGGGCACTGCTTGCTCAGTGCTCGGGGTGCTGGGTGCTCAGTACTCAGGGTGCTGGGTGCTTAGTGCTCGAGGTGCTCGGTGCTCAGTACTGAAGGTGCTGGGTGCTCAGTGCTCAGGGTGTTGGGTGCTCAGTCCTCGGGGTGCTCCGTGCCCATGGTGCTGGGTGCTCAGTGCTCAGGGTGCTGGGTGTTCAGTGCTCGGGGTGCTGGGTGCTCAGTGCTCAGGGTGATCAGTGCTCAGTACTCAGGGTGCTGGGTGCTCAGTGCTCAGGGTGCTGGGTGCTCAGTCCTCAGGGTGCTCAGTACTCAGGGTGCTCGGTGCTCAGTGCTCAGTACTCAGGGTGCTCAGTACTCAGGGTGCTGGTTGCTCAGTGCTCGGGGTGCTGGGTGCTCAGTACTCAGGGTGCTGGATGCTCAGTACTCTGGGTGCTGGGTGCTCAGTACTCAGGGTGCTGGGTGCTCAGTGCTGGGGGTGCTGGGTGCTCAGTGCTCAGGGTGATCGGTGCTCAGTGCTCAGGGTGCTGGGTGCTCAGTCCTCCGGGTGCTCAGGGCTCAGGGTGCTGGGTGCTCAGTCCTCGGGGTGCTCCGTGCTCATGGTGCTGGGTGCTCAGTGCTCCGGGTGCTGGGTGCTCAGTGCTCGGGGTGCTGGGTGCTGAGTGCTCAGGGTGCTGGGTGCTCAGTGCTCGGGGTGCTCGGTGCTCAGTTCTCAGGGTCCTGGGTGCTCAGTACTCAGGGTGCTGGGTGCTTAGTACTCAGGGTGCTCAGTGCTCAGTACACAGGGTGCTGGGTGCTCAGTGCTCTGGGTGCTCGGTGCTCAGTGCTCAGTACTCAGGGTGCTGGGTGCTCAGTGCTCGGGGTGCTGGGTGCTCAGTACTCAGCGTGCTGGGTGCTCAGTACTCAGGGTGCTGGGTGCTAAGAGCTCAGGGTGCTGGGTGCTCAGTGCTCAGGGTGCTGGGTGCTCAGTGATCGGGGTGTTGGGTGCTCAGTACTCAGGGTGCTCAGTGCTCGGGGAGCTCGGTGCTCAGTACTCAGGGTGCTGGGTGCTCAGTACTCAGTGCTCGGGGTCCTGGGTGCTCCGTGCTCGGGGTGCTGGGTGCTCAGTGCTCTGGGTGCTGGGTGCTCAGTACTCAGGGTGCTGGGTGCTCAGTACTCAGGGTGCTGGGTGCTCAGTGCTCAGGGTGCTGGGTGCTCAGTACTCAGGGTGCTGGGTGCTCAGTACTCAGGGTGCTCGGTGCTCAGTACTCAGGGTGCTGGGTGCTCAGTGCTCAGGGTGCTGGGTACTCAGTACTCAGGGTGCTGGGTGCTCAGTACTCAGGGTGCTGGGTGCTCAGTGCTCAGGGTGCTGGGTGCTCAGTGCTCACGGTGCTGGGTGCTCAGTACTCAGGGTGCTGGGTGCTCAGTGCTCAGGGTGATCAGTGCTCAGTACTCAGGGTGCTCAGTACTCAGGGTGCTGGGTGCTCAGTGCTCAGGTTGCTGGGTGCTCAGTACTCAGGGTGCTGGGTGCTCAGTGCTCGGGGTGCTGGGTGCTCAGTGCTCAGGGTGATCGGTGCTCAGTACTCAGGGTGCTGGGTGCTCAGTGCTCAGGGTGCTGGGTGCTCTGTGCTCGGGGTGCTCGGTGCTCTGTACTCAGGGTGCTGAGTGCTCAGTACTTAGGGTGCTGGGTGCTCAGTACTCATGGTGCTGGGTGCTCAGTACTCAGGGGGCTGGGTGCTCAGTGTTCAGTGCTCAGTGTGCTGGGTGCTCAGTGCTCAGGGCCCTGGGTGCTCAGTGCTAGGGGTGCTGGGTGCTCAGTGCTCGGGGTGCTGGGTGGTCAGTGCTCAGTGCTCAAGGTGTTGGGTGCCCAGTGCTCAGTGCTCAGGGTGCTGGGTGCTCAGTACTCAGGGTGCTGGGTGCTCAGTACTCAGGGTGCTGGGTGCTCAGTTCTCAGGGTGCTGGGTGCTCAGTACTCTGGGTGTTGAGTGCTCAGTACTCAGGGTGCTCAGTGCTCAGTACTCGGGGTGCTGGGTGCTCAGTGCTCAGTGTGCTCAGTGCTCAGTGCTCAGGGTGCTGGGTGCTCAGTGCTCGGGGCGCTGGGTGCTCAGTGCTCGGGGTGCTGGGTGCTCAGTACTCAGGGTGCTGTGTGCTCAGTGCTCAGTACTCAGCGTGCTGGGTGCTCAGTGCTCAGAGTGTTGGGTGCTCAGTACTCAGGGTGCTGGGTGCTCAGTGTTCAGTGCTCAGGGTGCTCAGTGCTCAGGGTGCTCAGTGCTCAGGGTGCTGGGTGCTCAGGGTGCTGGGTGCTCAGTGCTCGGGGTGCTGGGTGCTCAGTGCTCAGGGCGCTGGGTGCTCAGTGCTCAGTGCTCAGGGTGCTGGGTGTTCAGTACTCAGGGTGCTCGGTGCTCAGTGCTCAGGGTGCTAGGTGCTCAGTACTCAGGGTGCTGGGTGCTCAGTGCTCGGGGTGCTGGGTGCTCAGTGCTCAGGGTGATCAGTGCTCAGTACTCAGGGTGCTGGGTGCTCAGTGCTCAGGGTGCTCGGTGCTCAGTCCTCAGGGTGCTCAGTACTCAGGGTGCTCGGTGCTTAGTGCTCAGTACTCAGGGTGCTCAGTACTCAGGGTGCTGGTTGCTCAGTGCTCGGGGTGCTGGGTGCTCAGTACTCAGGGTGCTGCGTGCTCAGTACTAGGGGTGCTGGGTGCTCAGTACTCAGGGTGCTGGGTGCTCAGTGCTCGGTTTGGTGGGTGCTCAGTGCTCAGGGTGATCGGTGCTCAGTGCTCAGGGTGCTGGGTGCTCAGTCCCCCGGGTGCTCAGTGCTCAGGGTGCTGGGTGCTCAGTGCTCAGGGTGCTCGGTGCTCAGTACTCAGGGTGCTGAGTGCTCAGTACTCAGGGTGCTGGGTGCTCAGTACTCAGGGTGCTGGGTGCTCAGTACTCAGGGTGCTGGGTGCTCAGGGTGCTGGGTGCTCAGTGCTCAGGGTGCTGGGTGCTCAGTGCTCGGGGTGCTGGGTGCTCAGGGCTGTGGTGCTGGGTGCTCAGTGCTCAGTGATGAGGGTGCTGGGTGCTCAGTGCTCAGTGCTCAGGGTGCTGGTTGCTCAGTAGTCAGGGTGCTGGGTGCTCAGTACTCAGTGTGCTGGGTGCTCAGTTCTCAGGGTGCTCTGTGCTCAGTACTCAGGGTGCTGGGTGCTCAGTGCTCGGGGTGCTGCGTGCTCGGTGCTCAGGGTGCTGGGATCTCAGTGCTCAGGGTGCTGCGTGCTCAGTACTCAGGGTGCTGGGTGCTCAGTGCTCGGGGTGCTCGGTGCTCAGTACTCAAGGTGCTGGGTGCTCAGTGCTCAGGGTGCTGGGTGCTCAGTCCTCGGGGTGCTCCGTGCTCAGTGATCAGGGTACTGGGTGCTCAGTACTCAGGGTGCTCGGTGCTCAGTACTCAGGGTTCTCAGTGCTCAGTACTCAGGGTGCTGGGTGCTCAGTTCTCAGGGTGCTGGGTGCTCAGTACTCAGGGTGCTCAGTGCTCAGTACTCGGGGTGCTGGGTGCTCAGTGCTCAGGGTGCTCAGTTCTCAGTGCTCGGGGTGCTGGGTGCTCAGTGCTCGGGGCGCTGGGTGCTCAGTGCTCGGGGTGCTGGGTGCTCAGTGCTCTGGGTGCTTAGTGCTCAGTACTCAGGGTGCTGGGTGCTCAGTACTCATGGTGCTGGGTGCTCATTCTCAGGGTGCTGGGTGCTCAGTGCTCGGGTTGCTGGGTGCTCAGTACTCAGGGTGCTGGGGGCTCAGTACTCAGGGTGATGGGTGCTCAGTACTCAGGGTGCTCGGTTCTCAGTACTCAGGGTGCTGGGTGCTCATTCTCGGGGTGCTGGGTGCTCAGTACTCGGGGTGCTGGGTGCTCAGTACTCAGGGTGCTGGGGGCTCAGTACTCAGGGTGCTGGGTGCTCAGTACTCAGGGTGCTGGGTGCTCAGTGCTCAGGGTGCTGGGTGCTCAGTGCTCGGCGTGCTGGGTGCTCAGTACTCAGGATGCTCGTTGCTCAGTGCTCAGTAATCAGGGTGCTCAGTACTCAGGGTGCTGGGTGCTCAGGGCTCGGGGTGCTGGGTACTCAGTACTCAGGGTGCTGGGTGCTCAGTACTCAGGGTGCTGGGTGCTCAGTACTCAGGGTGCTGGGTGCTCATTGCTCAGGGTGCTCGGTGCTCAGTGCTCGGCGTGCTGGGTGCTCAGTACTCAGGATGCTCGGTGCTCAGTGCTCAGTCCTCCGGGTGCTCAGTGCTCAGGGTGCTGGCTGCTCATTGCTCGGTGTGCTCGGTGCTCAGTACTCAGGGTGCTGGGTGCTCAGTGCTCAGGGTGCTGGGTGCTCAGTACTCTGGGTGTTTGGTGCTCAGTACTCAGGGTGCTGGGTGCTCCGTGCTCAGGGTGCTGGGTGCTCAGTGCTCAGGGTTCTGGGTGCTCAGTGCTCAGGTTGCTGGGTGCTCAGTACTCAGGGTGCTGGGTGGTTAGTGCTTGAGGTGCTCGGTGCTCAGTACTCAAGGTGCTGGGTGCTCAGGGCTCAGGGTGCTGGGTGCTCAGTCCTCGGGGTGCTCCGTGCTCATGGTGCTGGGTGCTCAGTGCTCCGGGTGCTGGGTGCTCAGTGCTCGGGGTGATGGGTGCTGAGTGCTCAGGGTGCTGGGTGCTCAGTGCTCGGGGTGCTCGGTGCTCAGTTCTCAGGGTCCTGGGTGCTCAGTACTCAGGGTGCTGGGTGCTTAGTACTCAGGGTGCTCAGTGCTCAGTACACAGGGTGCTGGGTGCTCAGTGCTCTGGGTGCTCGGTGCTCAGTGCTCAGTACTCAGGGTGCTGGGTGCTCAGTGCTCGGGGTGCTGGGTGCTCAGTACTCAGCGTGCTGGGTGCTCAGTACTCAGGGTGCTGGGTGCTAAGAGCTCAGGGTGCTGGGTGCTCAGTGCTCAGGGTGCTGGGTGCTCAGTGATCGGGGTGTTGGGTGCTCAGTACTCAGTGTGCTCAGTGCTCGGGGAGCTCGGTGCTCAGTACTCAGGATGCTGGGTGCTCAGTACTCAGTGCTCGGGGTCCTGGGTGCTCCGTGCTCGGGGTGCTGGGTGCTCAGTGCTCTGGGTGCTGGGTGCTCAGTACTCAGGGTGCTGGGTGCTCAGTACTCAGGGTGCTGGGTGCTCAGTGCTCAGGGTGCTGGGTGCTCAGTACTCAGGGTGCTGGGTGCTCAGTACTCAGGGTGCTCGGTGCTCAGTACTCAGGGTGCTGGGTGCTCAGTGCTCAGGGTGCTGGGTACTCAGTACTCAGGGTGCTGGGTGCTCAGTACTCAGGGTGCTGGGTGCTCAGTGCTCAGGGTGCTGGGTGCTCAGTGCTCACGGTGCTGGGTGCTCAGTACTCAGGGTGCTGGGTGCTCAGTGCTCAGGGTGATCGGTGCTCAGTACTCAGGGTGCTCAGTACTCAGGGTGCTGGGTGCTCAGTGCTCAGGTTGCTGGGTGCTCAGTACTCAGGGTGCTGGGTGCTCAGTGCTCGGGGTGCTGGGTGCTCAGTGCTCAGGGTGATCGGTGCTCAGTACTCAGGGTGCTGGGTGCTCAGTGCTCAGGGTGCTGGGTGCTCAGTCCTCAGGGTGCTCAGTGCTCAGGGTGCTGGGTGCTCTGTGCTCGGGGTGCTCGGTGCTCTGTACTCAGGGTGCTGAGTGCTCAGTACTTAGGGTGCTGGGTGCTCAGTACTCATGGTGCTGGGTGCTCAGTACTCAGGGGGCTGGGTGCTCAGTGCTCAGTGTGCTGGGTGCTCAGTGCTCAGGGCGCTGGGTGCTCAGTGCTAGGGGTGCTGGGTGCTCAGTGCTCGGGGTGCTGTGTGGTCAGTGCTCAGTGCTCAAGGTGTTGGGTGCCCAGTGCTCAGTGCTCAGGGTGCTGGGTGCTCAGTACTCAGGGTGCTGGGTGCTCAGTACTCAGGGTGCTGGGTGCTCAGTTCTCAGGGTGCTGGGTGCTCAGTACTCTGGGTGTTGAGTGCTCAGTACTCAGGGTGCTCAGTGCTCAGTACTCGGGGTGCTGGGTGCTCAGTGCTCAGTGTGCTCAGTGCTCAGTGCTCCGGGTGCTGGGTGCTCAGTGCTCGGGGCGCTGGGTGCTCAGTGCTCGGGGTGCTGGGTGCTCAGTACTCAGGGTGCTGTGTGCTCAGTGATCAGTACTCAGAGTGCTGGCTGCTCAGTGCTCAGAGTGTTGGGTGCTCAGTACTCAGGGTGCTGGGTGCTCAGTGTTCAGTGCTCAGGGTGCTCAGTGCTCAGGGTGCTCAGTGCTCAGGGTGCTGGGTGCTCAGGGTGCTGGGTGCTCAGTGCTCGGGGTGCTGGGTGCTCAGTGCTCAGTGCTCAGGGCGCTGGGTGCTCAGTGCTCAGTGCTCAGGGTTCTGGGTGTTCAGTACTCAGGGTGCTCGGTGCTCAGTGCTCAGGGTGCTAGGTGCTCAGTACTCAGGGTGCTGGGTGCTCAGTGCTCGGGGTGCTGGGTGCTCAGTGCTCAGGGTGATCAGTGCTCAGTACTCAGGGTGCTGGGTGCTCAGTGCTCAGGGTGCTGGGTGCTCAGTCCTCAGGGTGCTCAGTACTCAGGGTGCTCGGTGCTCAGTGCTCAGTACTCAGGGTGCTCAGTACTCAGGGTGCTGGTTGCTCAGTGCTCGGGGTGCTGGGTGCTCAGTACTCAGGGTGCTGCGTGCTCAGTACTAGGGGTGCTGGGTGCTCAGTACTCAGGGTGCTGGGTGCTCAGTGCTCGGTGTGGTGGGTGCTCAGTGCTCAGGGTGATCGGTGCTCAGTGCTCAGGGTGCTGGGTGCTCAGTCCCCCGGGTGCTCAGTGCTCAGGGTGCTGGGTGCTCAGTGCTCGGGGTGCTCGGTGCTCAGTACTCAGGGTGCTGAGTGCTCAGTACTCAGGGTGCTGGGTACTCAGTACTCAGGGTGCTGGGTGCTCAGTACTCAGGGTGCTGGGTGCTCAGGGTGCTGGGTGCTCAGTGCTCAGGGTGCTGGGTGCTCAGTGCTCGGGGTGCTGGGTGCTCAGGGCTGTGGTGCTGGGTGCTCAGTGCTCAGTGCTGAGGGTGCTGGGTGCTCAGTGCTCAGTGCTCAGGGTGCTGGTTGCTCAGTACTCAGGGTGCTGGGTGCTCAGTACTCAGTGTGCTGGGTGCTCAGTGCTCAGGGTGCTGGTTGCTCAGTACTCAGGGTGCTGGGTGCTCAGTACTCAGTGTGCTGGGTGCTCAGTGCTCAGGGTGCTCTGTGCTCAGTACTCAGGGTGCTGGGTGCTCAGTGCTCGGGGTGCTGCGTGCTCAGTGCTCAGGGTGCTGGGATCTCAGTGCTCAGGGTGCTGGGTGCTCAGTACTCAGGGTGCTGGGTGCTCAGTGCTCGGGGTGCTCGGTGCTCAGTACTCAAGGTGCTGGGTGCTCAGTGCTCAGGGTGCTGGGTGCTCAGTCCTCGGGGTGCTCCGTGCTCAGTGATCAGGGTGCTGGGTGCTCAGTACTCAGGGTGCTCGGTGCTCAGTACTCAGGGTTCTCAGTGCTCAGTACTCAGGGTGCTGGGTGCTCAGTTCTCAGGGTGCTGGGTGCTCAGTACTCAGGGTGCTCAGTGCTCAGTACTCGGGGTGCTGGGTGCTCAGTGCTCAGGGTGCTCAGTTCTCAGTGCTCGGGGTGCTGGGTGCTCAGTGCTCGGGGCGCTGGGTGCTCAGTGCTCGGGGTGCTGGGTGCTCAGTGCTCTGGGTGCTTAGTGCTCAGTACTCAGGGTGCTGGGTGCTCAGTACTCATGGTGCTGGGTGCTCATTCTCAGGGTGCTGGGTGCTCAGTGCTCGGGTTGCTGGGTGCTCAGTACTCAGGGTGCTGGGGGCTCAGTACTCAGGGTGCTGGGTGCTCAGTACTCAGGGTGCTCGGTTCTCAGTACTCAGGGTGCTGGGTGCTCATTCTCGGGGTGCTGGGTGCTCAGTGCTCGGGGTGCTGGGTGCTCAGTACTCAGGGTGCTGGGGGCTCAGTACTCAGGGTTCTGGGTGCTCAGTACTCAGGGTGATCTGTTCTCAGTACTCAGGTTGCTGGGTGCTCAGTGCTCGGGGTACTGGGTGCTCAGTACTCGGGGTGCTCAGTGCTCAGTACTCAGGGTGCTGGGTGCTCAGTACTCAGGGTGCTGGGTGCTCAGTTCTCAGGGTGCTGGGTGCTCAGTACTCTGGGTGTTGGGTGCTCAGTACTCAGGGTGCTCAGTGCTCAGTACTCGGGTTGCTGGGTGCTCAGTGCTCAGTGTGCTCAGTGCTCAGTGCTCAGAGTGTTGGGTGCTCAGTACTCAGGGTGCTGGGTGCTCAGTGTTCAGTGCTCAGGGTGCTCAGTGCTCAGGGTGCTCAGTGCTCAGGGTGCTGGGTGCTCAGGGTGCTGGGTGCTCAGTGCTCGGGGTGCTGGGTGCTCAGTGCTCAGTGCTCAGGGCGCTGGGTGCTCAGTGCTCAGTGCTCAGGGTTCTGGGTGTTCAGTACTCAGGGTGCTCGGTGCTCAGTGCTCAGGGTGCTAGGTGCTCAGTACTCAGGGTGCTGGGTGCTCAGTGCTCGGGGTGCTGGGTGCTCAGTGCTCAGGGTGATCAGTGCTCAGTACTCAGGGTGCTGGGTGCTCAGTGCTCAGGGTGCTGGGTGCTCAGTCCTCAGGGTGCTCAGTACTCAGGGTGCTCGGTGCTCAGTGCTCAGTACTCAGGGTGCTCAGTACTCAGGGTGCTGGTTGCTCAGTGCTCGGGGTGCTGGGTGCTCAGTACTCAGGGTGCTGCGTGCTCAGTACTAGGGGTGCTGGGTGCTCAGTACTCAGGGTGCTGGGTGCTCAGTGCTCGGTGTGGTGGGTGCTCAGTGCTCAGGGTGATCGGTGCTCAGTGCTCAGGGTGCTGGGTGCTCAGTCCCCCGGGTGCTCAGTGCTCAGGGTGCTGGGTGCTCAGTGCTCGGGGTACTCGGTGCTCAGTACTCGGGGTGCTGAGTGCTCAGTACTCAGGGTGCTGGGTGCTCAGTACTCAGGGTGCTGGGTGCTCAGTACTCAGGGTGCTGGGTGCTCAGGGTGCTGGGTGCTCAGTGCTCAGGGTGCTGGGTGCTCAGTGCTCGGGGTGCTGGGTGCTCAGGGCTGTGGTGCTGGGTGCTCAGTGCTCAGTGCTGAGGGTGCTGGGTGCTCAGTGCTCAGTGCTCAGGGTGCTGGTTGCTCAGTACTCAGGGTGCTGGGTGCTCAGTACTCAGTGTGCTGGGTGCTCAGTGCTCAGGGTGCTCTGTGCTCAGTACTCAGGGTGCTGGGTGCTCAGTGCTCGGGGTGCTGCGTGCTCAGTGCTCAGGGTGCTGGGATCTCAGTGCTCAGGGTGCTGGGTGCTCAGTACTCAGGGTGCTGGGTGCTCAGTGCTCGGGGTGCTCGGTGCTCAGTACTCAAGGTGCTGGGTGCTCAGTGCTCAGGGTGCTGGGTGCTCAGTCCTCGGGGTGCTCCGTGCTCAGTGATCAGGGTGCTGGGTGCTCAGTACTCAGGGTGCTCGGTGCTCAGTACTCAGGGTTCTCAGTGCTCAGTACTCAGGGTGCTGGGTGCTCAGTTCTCAGGGTGCTGGGTGCTCAGTACTCAGGGTGCTCAGTGCTCAGTACTCGGGGTGCTGGGTGCTCAGTGCTCAGGGTGCTCAGTTCTCAGTGCTCGGGGTGCTGGGTGCTCAGTGCTCGGGGCGCTGGGTGCTCAGTGCTCGGGGTGCTGGGTGCTCAGTGCTCTGGGTGCTTAGTGCTCAGTACTCAGGGTGCTGGGTGCTCAGTACTCATGGTGCTGGGTGCTCATTCTCAGGGTGCTGGGTGCTCAGTGCTCGGGTTGCTGGGTGCTCAGTACTCAGGGTGCTGGGGGCTCAGTACTCAGGGTGCTGGGTGCTCAGTACTCAGGGTGCTCGGTTCTCAGTACTCAGGGTGCTGGGTGCTCATTCTCGGGGTGCTGGGTGCTCAGTGCTCGGGGTGCTGGGTGCTCAGTACTCAGGGTGCTGGGGGCTCAGTACTCAGGGTTCTGGGTGCTCAGTACTCAGGGTGATCTGTTCTCAGTACTCAGGTTGCTGGGTGCTCAGTGCTCGGGGTACTGGGTGCTCAGTACTCGGGGTGCTCAGTGCTCAGTACTCAAGGTGCTGGGTGCTCAGTGCTCAGGGTGCTGGGTGCTCAGTCCTCGGGGTGCTCCGTGCTCAGTGATCAGGGTGCTGGGTGCTCAGTACTCAGGGTGCTCGGTGCTCAGTACTCAGGGTTCTCAGTGCTCAGTACTCAGGGTGCTGGGTGCTCAGTTCTCAGGGTGCTGGGTGCTCAGTACTCAGGGTGCTCAGTGCTCAGTACTCGGGGTGCTGGGTGCTCAGTGCTCAGGGTGCTCAGTTCTCAGTGCTCGGGGTGCTGGGTGCTCAGTGCTCGGGGCGCTGGGTGCTCAGTGCTCGGGGTGCTGGGTGCTCAGTGCTCTGGGTGCTTAGTGCTCAGTACTCAGGGTGCTGGGTGCTCAGTACTCATGGTGCTGGGTGCTCATTCTCAGGGTGCTGGGTGCTCAGTGCTCGGGTTGCTGGGTGCTCAGTACTCAGGGTGCTGGGGGCTCAGTACTCAGGGTGCTGGGTGCTCAGTACTCAGGGTGCTCGGTTCTCAGTACTCAGGGTGCTGGGTGCTCATTCTCGGGGTGCTGGGTGCTCAGTGCTCGGGGTGCTGGGTGCTCAGTACTCAGGGTGCTGGGGGCTCAGTACTCAGGGTTCTGGGTGCTCAGTACTCAGGGTGATCTGTTCTCAGTACTCAGGTTGCTGGGTGCTCAGTGCTCGGGGTACTGGGTGCTCAGTACTCGGGGTGCTCAGTGCTCAGTACTCAGGGTGTTGGGTGCTCAGTACTCAGGGTGCTGGGTGCTCAGTTCTCAGGGTGCTGGGTGCTCAGTACTCTGGGTGTTGGGTGCTCAGTACTCAGGGTGCTCAGTGCTCAGTACTCGGGTTGCTGGGTGCTCAGTGCTCAGTGTGCTCAGTGCTCAGTGCTCAGAGTGTTGGGTGCTCAGTACTCAGGGTGCTGGGTGCTCAGTGTTCAGTGCTCAGGGTGCTCAGTGCTCAGGGTGCTCAGTGCTCAGGGTGCTGGGTGCTCAGGGTGCTGGGTGCTCAGTGCTCGGGGTGCTGGGTGCTCAGTGCTCAGTGCTCAGGGCGCTGGGTGCTCAGTGCTCAGTGCTCAGGGTTCTGGGTGTTCAGTACTCAGGGTGCTCGGTGCTCAGTGCTCAGGGTGCTAGGTGCTCAGTACTCAGGGTGCTGGGTGCTCAGTGCTCGGGGTGCTGGGTGCTCAGTGCTCAGGGTGATCAGTGCTCAGTACTCAGGGTGCTGGGTGCTCAGTGCTCAGGGTGCTGGGTGCTCAGTCCTCAGGGTGCTCAGTACTCAGGGTGCTCGGTGCTCAGTGCTCAGTACTCAGGGTGCTCAGTACTCAGGGTGCTGGTTGCTCAGTGCTCGGGGTGCTGGGTGCTCAGTACTCAGGGTGCTGCGTGCTCAGTACTAGGGGTGCTGGGTGCTCAGTACTCAGGGTGCTGGGTGCTCAGTGCTCGGTGTGGTGGGTGCTCAGTGCTCAGGGTGATCGGTGCTCAGTGCTCAGGGTGCTGGGTGCTCAGTCCCCCGGGTGCTCAGTGCTCAGGGTGCTGGGTGCTCAGTGCTCGGGGTGCTCGGTGCTCAGTACTCGGGGTGCTGAGTGCTCAGTACTCAGGGTGCTGGGTGCTCAGTACTCAGGGTGCTGGGTGCTCAGTACTCAGGGTGCTGGGTGCTCAGGGTGCTGGGTGCTCAGTGCTCAGGGTGCTGGGTGCTCAGTGCTCGGGGTGCTGGGTGCTCAGGGCTGTGGTGCTGGGTGCTCAGTGCTCAGTGCTGAGGGTGCTGGGTGCTCAGTGCTCAGTGCTCAGGGTGCTGGTTGCTCAGTACTCAGGGTGCTGGGTGCTCAGTACTCAGTGTGCTGGGTGCTCAGTGCTCAGGGTGCTCTGTGCTCAGTACTCAGGGTGCTGGGTGCTCAGTGCTCGGGGTGCTGCGTGCTCAGTGCTCAGGGTGCTGGGATCTCAGTGCTCAGGGTGCTGGGTGCTCAGTACTCAGGGTGCTGGGTGCTCAGTGCTCGGGGTGCTCGGTGCTCAGTACTCAAGGTGCTGGGTGCTCAGTGCTCAGGGTGCTGGGTGCTCAGTCCTCGGGGTGCTCCGTGCTCAGTGATCAGGGTGCTGGGTGCTCAGTACTCAGGGTGCTCGGTGCTCAGTACTCAGGGTTCTCAGTGCTCAGTACTCAGGGTGCTGGGTGCTCAGTTCTCAGGGTGCTGGGTGCTCAGTACTCAGGGTGCTCAGTGCTCAGTACTCGGGGTGCTGGGTGCTCAGTGCTCAGGGTGCTCAGTTCTCAGTGCTCGGGGTGCTGGGTGCTCAGTGCTCGGGGCGCTGGGTGCTCAGTGCTCGGGGTGCTGGGTTCTCAGTGCTCTGGGTGCTTAGTGCTCAGTACTCAGGGTGCTGGGTGCTCAGTACTCATGGTGCTGGGTGCTCATTCTCAGGGTGCTGGGTGCTCAGTGCTCGGGTTGCTGGGTGCTCAGTACTCAGGGTGCTGGGGGCTCAGTACTCAGGGTGCTGGGTGCTCAGTACTCAGGGTGCTCGGTTCTCAGTACTCAGGGTGCTGGGTGCTCATTCTCGGGGTGCTGGGTGCTCAGTGCTCGGGGTGCTGGGTGCTCAGTACTCAGGGTGCTGGGGGCTCAGTACTCAGGGTTCTGGGTGCTCAGTACTCAGGGTGATCTGTTCTCAGTACTCAGGTTGCTGGGTGCTCAGTGCTCGGGGTACTGGGTGCTCAGTACTCGGGGTGCTCAGTGCTCAGTACTCAGGGTGCTGGGTGCTCAGTACTCAGGGTGCTGGGTGCTCAGTTCTCAGGGTGCTGGGTGCTCAGTACTCTGGGTGTTGGGTGCTCAGTACTCAGGGTGCTCAGTGCTCAGTACTCGGGTTGCTGGGTGCTCAGTGCTCAGTGTGCTCAGTGCTCAGTGCTCAGGGTGCTGGGTGCTCAGTGCTCGGGGCACTGGGTGCTCAGTGCTCGGGGTGCTGGGTGCTCAGTACTCAGGGTGCTGTGTGCTCAGTGCTCAGTACTCAGCGTGCTGGGTGCTCAGTGCTCAGAGTGTTGGGTGCTCAGTACTCAGGGTGCTGGGTGCTCAGTGCTCAGGGTGATCAGTGCTCAGGGTGCTCAGTGCTCAGGGTGCTGGGTGCTCAGGGTGCTGGGTGCTCAGCGCTCGGGGTGCTGGGTGCTCAGTGCTCAGTGCTCAGGGTGCTGGGTGCTCAGTGCTCAGTGCTCAGGGTGCTGGGTGTTCAGAACTCAGGGTGCTCGGTGCTCAGTGCTCAGGGTGCTAGGTTCTCAGTACTCAGGGTGCTCGGTGCTCAGTGCTCGGGGTGCTGGGTGCTCAGTGCTCAGGGTGATCAGTGCTCAGTACTCAGGGTGCTGGGTGCTCAGTGCTCAGGGTGCTGGGTGCTCAGTCCTCAGGGTGCTCAGTACTCAGGGTGCTCGGTGCTCAGTGCTCAGTACTCAGGGTGCTCAGTACTCAGGGTGCTGGTTGCTCAGTGCTCGGGGTGCTGGGTGCTCAGTGCTCGGGGTGCTGGGTGCTCAGGGCTGTGGTGCTGGGTGCTCATTGCTCAGTGCTGAGGGTGCTGGGTGCTCAGTGCTCAGTGCTCCCGGTGCTGGTTGCTCAGTACTCAGGGTGCTGGGTGCTCAGTACTCAGTGTGCTGGGTGCTCAGTGCTCAGGGTGCTCTGTGCTCAGTACTCAGGGTGCTGGGTGCTCAGTGCTCGGGGTGCTGCGTGCTCAGTGCTCAGGGTGCTGGGATCTCAGTGCTCAGGGTGCTGGGTGCTCAGTACTCAGGGTGCTGGGTGCTCAGTGCTCGGGGTGCTCGGTGCTCAGTACTCAAGGTGCTGGGTGCTCAGTGCTCAGGGTGCTGGGTGCTCAGTCCTCGGGGTGCTCCGTGCTCAGTGATCAGGGTGCTGGGTGCTCACTACTCAGGGTGCTCGGTGCTCAGTACTCAGGGTTCTCAGTGCTCAGTACTCAGGGTGCTGGGTGCTCAGTTCTCAGGGTGCTGGGTGCTCAGTACTCAGGGTGCTCAGTGCTCAGTACTCGGGCTGCTGGGTGCTCAGTGCTCAGGGTGCTCAGTTCTCAGTGCTCGGGGTGCTGGGTGCTCAGTGCTCGGGGCGCTGGGTGCTCAGTGCTCAGGGTGCTGGGTGCTCAGTGCTCTGGGTGCTTAGTGCTCAGTACTCAGGGTGCTGGGTGCTCAGTACTCATGGTGCTGGGTGCTCATTCTCAGGGTGCTGGGTGCTCAGTGCTCGGGTTGCTGGGTGCTCAGTTCTCAGGGTGCTGGGGGCTCAGTACTCAGGGTGCTGGGTGCTCAGTACTCAGGGTGCTGGGTGCTCAGTACTCAGGGTGCTGGGTGCTCATTCTCGGGGTGCTGGGTGCTCAGTGCTCGGGGTGCTGGGTGCTTAGTACTCAGGGTGCTGGGGGCTCAGTACTCAGGGTTCTGGGTGCTCAGTACTCAGGGTGATCTGTTCTCAGTACTCAGGTTGCTGGGTGCTCAGTGCTCGGGGTACTGGGTGCTCAGTACTCGGGGTGCTCAGTGCTCAGTACTCAGGGTGCTGGGTGCTCAGTACTCAGGGTGCTGGGTGCTCAGTTCTCAGGTTGCTGGGTGCTCAGTACTCTGGGTGTTGGGTGCTCAGTACTCAGGGTGCTCAGTGCTCAGTACTCGGGTTGCTCTGTGCTCAGTGCTCAGTGTGCTCAGTGCTCAGTGCTCAGGGTGCTGGGTGCTCAGTGCTCGGGGCACTGGGTGCTCAGTGCTCGGGGTGCTGGGTGCTCAGTACTCAGGGTGCTGTGTGCTCAGTGCTCAGTACTCAGCGTGCTGGGTGCTCAGTGCTCAGAGTGTTGGGTGCTCAGTACTCAGGGTGCTGGGTGCTCAGTGCTCAGTGCTCAGGGTGATCAGTGCTCAGGGTGCTCAGTGCTCAGGGTGCTGGGTGCTCAGGGTGCTGGGTGCTCAGCGCTAGGGGTGCTGGGTGCTCAGTGCTCAGTGCTCAGGGTGCTGGGTGCTCAGTGCTCAGTGCTCAGGGTGCTGGGTGTTCAGAACTCAGGGTGCTCGGTGCTCAGTGCTCAGGGTGCTAGGTTCTCAGTACTCAGGGTGCTGGGTGCTCAGTGCTCGGGGTGCTGGGTGCTCAGTGCTCAGGGTGATCAGTGCTCAGTACTCAGGGTGCTGGGTGCTCAGTGCTCAGGGTGCTGGGTGCTCAGTCCTCAGGGTGCTCAGTACTCAGGGTGCTCGGTGCTCAGTGCTCAGTACTCAGGGTGCTCAGTACTCAGGGTGCTGGTTGCTCAGTGCTCGGGGTGCTGGGTGCTCAGTACTCAGGGTGCTGGGTGCTCAGTACTCGGGGTGCAGGGTGCTCAGTACTCAGGGTGCTGGGTGCTCAGTGCTCGGTGTGCTGGGTGCTCAGTGCTCAGGGTGATAGGTGCTCAGTTATCAGGGTGCTGTGTGCTCAGTCCTCCGGTTGCTCAGTGCTCAGGGTGCTGGGTGCTCAGTGCTCGGGGTGCTCGGTGCTCAGTACTCAGGGTGCTGAGTGCTCAGTACTCAGGGTGCTGGGTGCTCAGTGCTCAGGGTGCTCTGTGCTCAGTACTCAGGGTGCTGGGTGCTCAGTGCTCGGGGTGCTGCGTGCTCAGTGCTCAGGGTGTTGGGTGCTCAGTGCTCAGTGTTCAGGGTGCTGGGTGGTCAGTACTCAGGGTGCTGGGTGCTCAGTACTCAGGGTGCTGAGTGCTCGGTGCTCAGGGTGGTGTGTGCTCAGTACTCTCGGTGTTGGGTGCTCAGTACTCAGGGTGCTGGGTGCTCAGTGCTCGGGGTGCTGGGTGCTCAGTGCTCAGGGTGCTGGGTGCTCAGTGCTCAGGGTGCTGGGTGCTCAGTATTCAGGGTGCTGGGTGCTCAGTGCTCGGGGTGCTCGGTGCTCAGTACTCAAGGTGCTGGGTGCTCAGTGCTCAGGGTGCTGGGTGCTCAGTCCTCGGGGTGCTCCGTGCTCAGTGCTCAGGGTGCTGGGTGCTCAGTACTCAGGGTGCTCGGTGCTCAGTACTCAGAGTTCTCAGTGCTCAGGGTGCTGGGTGCTCAGTACTCAGGGTGCTCAGTGCTCAGTACTCGGGGTGCTGGGGGCTCAGTACTCAGGGTGCTGGGTGCTCAGGGTGCTGGGTGCTCAGTGCTCGGGGCGCTGGGTGCTCAGTGCTCTGGGTGCTGGGTGCTCAGTGCTCTGGGTGCTTAGTGCTCAGTACTCAGGGTGCTGGGTGCTCAGTACTCATGGTGCTGGGTGCTCATTCTCAGGGTGCTGGGTGCTCAGTGGTCGGGTTGCTGGGTGCTCAGTACTCAGGGTGCTGGGGGCTCAGTACTCAGGGTGCTGGGTGCTCAGTACTCAGGGTGCTCGGTTCTCAGTACTCAGGGTGCTGGGGGCTCAGTACTCAGGGTTCTGGGTGCTCAGTACTCAGGGTGATCTGTTCTCAGTACTCAGGTTGCTGGGTGCTCAGTGCTCGGGGTGCTGGGTGCTCAGTACTCGGGGTGCTCAGTGCTCAGTACTCAGGGTGCTGGGTGCTCAGTACTCAGTTTGCTGGGTGCTCAGTCCTCAGGGTGCTCAGTACTCAGGGTGCTCGGTGCTCAGTGCTCAGTACTCAGGGTGCTCAGTACTCAGGGTGCTGGTTGCTCAGTGCTCGGGGTGCTGGGTGCTCAGTACTCAGGGTGCTGCGTGCTCAGTACTAGGGGTGCTGGGTGCTCAGTACTCAGGGTGCTGGGTGCTCAGTGCTCGGTGTGGTGGGTGCTCAGTGCTCAGGGTGATCGGTGCTCAGTGCTCAGGGTGCTGGGTGCTCAGTCCCCCGGGTGCTCAGTGCTCAGGGTGCTGGGTGCTCAGTGCTCGGGGTACTCGGTGCTCAGTACTCGGGGTGCTGAGTGCTCAGTACTCAGGGTGCTGGGTGCTCAGTACTCAGGGTGCTGGGTGCTCAGTACTCAGGGTGCTGGGTGCTCAGGGTGCTGGGTGCTCAGTGCTCAGGGTGCTGGGTGCTCAGTGCTCGGGGTGCTGGGTGCTCAGGGCTGTGGTGCTGGGTGCTCAGTGCTCAGTGCTGAGGGTGCTGGGTGCTCAGTGCTCAGTGCTCAGGGTGCTGGTTGCTCAGTACTCAGGGTGCTGGGTGCTCAGTACTCAGTGTGCTGGGTGCTCAGTGCTCAGGGTGCTCTGTGCTCAGTACTCAGGGTGCTGGGTGCTCAGTGCTCGGGGTGCTGCGTGCTCAGTGCTCAGGGTGCTGGGATCTCAGTGCTCAGGGTGCTGGGTGCTCAGTACTCAGGGTGCTGGGTGCTCAGTGCTCGGGGTGCTCGGTGCTCAGTACTCAAGGTGCTGGGTGCTCAGTGCTCAGGGTGCTGGGTGCTCAGTCCTCGGGGTGCTCCGTGCTCAGTGATCAGGGTGCTGGGTGCTCAGTACTCAGGGTGCTCGGTGCTCAGTACTCAGGGTTCTCAGTGCTCAGTACTCAGGGTGCTGGGTGCTCAGTTCTCAGGGTGCTGGGTGCTCAGTACTCAGGGTGCTCAGTGCTCAGTACTCGGGGTGCTGGGTGCTCAGTGCTCAGGGTGCTCAGTTCTCAGTGCTCGGGGTGCTGGGTGCTCAGTGCTCGGGGCGCTGGGTGCTCAGTGCTCGGGGTGCTGGGTGCTCAGTGCTCTGGGTGCTTAGTGCTCAGTACTCAGGGTGCTGGGTGCTCAGTACTCATGGTGCTGGGTGCTCATTCTCAGGGTGCTGGGTGCTCAGTGCTCGGGTTGCTGGGTGCTCAGTACTCAGGGTGCTGGGGGCTCAGTACTCAGGGTGCTGGGTGCTCAGTACTCAGGGTGCTCGGTTCTCAGTACTCAGGGTGCTGGGTGCTCATTCTCGGGGTGCTGGGTGCTCAGTGCTCGGGGTGCTGGGTGCTCAGTACTCAGGGTGCTGGGGGCTCAGTACTCAGGGTTCTGGGTGCTCAGTACTCAGGGTGATCTGTTCTCAGTACTCAGGTTGCTGGGTGCTCAGTGCTCGGGGTACTGGGTGCTCAGTACTCGGGGTGCTCAGTGCTCAGTACTCAAGGTGCTGGGTGCTCAGTGCTCAGGGTGCTGGGTGCTCAGTCCTCGGGGTGCTCCGTGCTCAGTGATCAGGGTGCTGGGTGCTCAGTACTCAGGGTGCTCGGTGCTCAGTACTCAGGGTTCTCAGTGCTCAGTACTCAGGGTGCTGGGTGCTCAGTTCTCAGGGTGCTGGGTGCTCAGTACTCAGGGTGCTCAGTGCTCAGTACTCGGGGTGCTGGGTGCTCAGTGCTCAGGGTGCTCAGTTCTCAGTGCTCGGGGTGCTGGGTGCTCAGTGCTCGGGGCGCTGGGTGCTCAGTGCTCGGGGTGCTGGGTGCTCAGTGCTCTGGGTGCTTAGTGCTCAGTACTCAGGGTGCTGGGTGCTCAGTACTCATGGTGCTGGGTGCTCATTCTCAGGGTGCTGGGTGCTCAGTGCTCGGGTTGCTGGGTGCTCAGTACTCAGGGTGCTGGGGGCTCAGTACTCAGGGTGCTGGGTGCTCAGTACTCAGGGTGCTCGGTTCTCAGTACTCAGGGTGCTGGGTGCTCATTCTCGGGGTGCTGGGTGCTCAGTGCTCGGGGTGCTGGGTGCTCAGTACTCAGGGTGCTGGGGGCTCAGTACTCAGGGTTCTGGGTGCTCAGTACTCAGGGTGATCTGTTCTCAGTACTCAGGTTGCTGGGTGCTCAGTGCTCGGGGTACTGGGTGCTCAGTACTCGGGGTGCTCAGTGCTCAGTACTCAGGGTGTTGGGTGCTCAGTACTCAGGGTGCTGGGTGCTCAGTTCTCAGGGTGCTGGGTGCTCAGTACTCTGGGTGTTGGGTGCTCAGTACTCAGGGTGCTCAGTGCTCAGTACTCGGGTTGCTGGGTGCTCAGTGCTCAGTGTGCTCAGTGCTCAGTGCTCAGAGTGTTGGGTGCTCAGTACTCAGGGTGCTGGGTGCTCAGTGTTCAGTGCTCAGGGTGCTCAGTGCTCAGGGTGCTCAGTGCTCAGGGTGCTGGGTGCTCAGGGTGCTGGGTGCTCAGTGCTCGGGGTGCTGGGTGCTCAGTGCTCAGTGCTCAGGGCGCTGGGTGCTCAGTGCTCAGTGCTCAGGGTTCTGGGTGTTCAGTACTCAGGGTGCTCGGTGCTCAGTGCTCAGGGTGCTAGGTGCTCAGTACTCAGGGTGCTGGGTGCTCAGTGCTCGGGGTGCTGGGTGCTCAGTGCTCAGGGTGATCAGTGCTCAGTACTCAGGGTGCTGGGTGCTCAGTGCTCAGGGTGCTGGGTGCTCAGTCCTCAGGGTGCTCAGTACTCAGGGTGCTCGGTGCTCAGTGCTCAGTACTCAGGGTGCTCAGTACTCAGGGTGCTGGTTGCTCAGTGCTCGGGGTGCTGGGTGCTCAGTACTCAGGGTGCTGCGTGCTCAGTACTAGGGGTGCTGGGTGCTCAGTACTCAGGGTGCTGGGTGCTCAGTGCTCGGTGTGGTGGGTGCTCAGTGCTCAGGGTGATCGGTGCTCAGTGCTCAGGGTGCTGGGTGCTCAGTCCCCCGGGTGCTCAGTGCTCAGGGTGCTGGGTGCTCAGTGCTCGGGGTGCTCGGTGCTCAGTACTCGGGGTGCTGAGTGCTCAGTACTCAGGGTGCTGGGTGCTCAGTACTCAGGGTGCTGGGTGCTCAGTACTCAGGGTGCTGGGTGCTCAGGGTGCTGGGTGCTCAGTGCTCAGGGTGCTGGGTGCTCAGTGCTCGGGGTGCTGGGTGCTCAGGGCTGTGGTGCTGGGTGCTCAGTGCTCAGTGCTGAGGGTGCTGGGTGCTCAGTGCTCAGTGCTCAGGGTGCTGGTTGCTCAGTACTCAGGGTGCTGGGTGCTCAGTACTCAGTGTGCTGGGTGCTCAGTGCTCAGGGTGCTCTGTGCTCAGTACTCAGGGTGCTGGGTGCTCAGTGCTCGGGGTGCTGCGTGCTCAGTGCTCAGGGTGCTGGGATCTCAGTGCTCAGGGTGCTGGGTGCTCAGTACTCAGGGTGCTGGGTGCTCAGTGCTCGGGGTGCTCGGTGCTCAGTACTCAAGGTGCTGGGTGCTCAGTGCTCAGGGTGCTGGGTGCTCAGTCCTCGGGGTGCTCCGTGCTCAGTGATCAGGGTGCTGGGTGCTCAGTACTCAGGGTGCTCGGTGCTCAGTACTCAGGGTTCTCAGTGCTCAGTACTCAGGGTGCTGGGTGCTCAGTTCTCAGGGTGCTGGGTGCTCAGTACTCAGGGTGCTCAGTGCTCAGTACTCGGGGTGCTGGGTGCTCAGTGCTCAGGGTGCTCAGTTCTCAGTGCTCGGGGTGCTGGGTGCTCAGTGCTCGGGGCGCTGGGTGCTCAGTGCTCGGGGTGCTGGGTTCTCAGTGCTCTGGGTGCTTAGTGCTCAGTACTCAGGGTGCTGGGTGCTCAGTACTCATGGTGCTGGGTGCTCATTCTCAGGGTGCTGGGTGCTCAGTGCTCGGGTTGCTGGGTGCTCAGTACTCAGGGTGCTGGGGGCTCAGTACTCAGGGTGCTGGGTGCTCAGTACTCAGGGTGCTCGGTTCTCAGTACTCAGGGTGCTGGGTGCTCATTCTCGGGGTGCTGGGTGCTCAGTGCTCGGGGTGCTGGGTGCTCAGTACTCAGGGTGCTGGGGGCTCAGTACTCAGGGTTCTGGGTGCTCAGTACTCAGGGTGATCTGTTCTCAGTACTCAGGTTGCTGGGTGCTCAGTGCTCGGGGTACTGGGTGCTCAGTACTCGGGGTGCTCAGTGCTCAGTACTCAGGGTGCTGGGTGCTCAGTACTCAGGGTGCTGGGTGCTCAGTTCTCAGGGTGCTGGGTGCTCAGTACTCTGGGTGTTGGGTGCTCAGTACTCAGGGTGCTCAGTGCTCAGTACTCGGGTTGCTGGGTGCTCAGTGCTCAGTGTGCTCAGTGCTCAGTGCTCAGGGTGCTGGGTGCTCAGTGCTCGGGGCACTGGGTGCTCAGTGCTCGGGGTGCTGGGTGCTCAGTACTCAGGGTGCTGTGTGCTCAGTGCTCAGTACTCAGCGTGCTGGGTGCTCAGTGCTCAGAGTGTTGGGTGCTCAGTACTCAGGGTGCTGGGTGCTCAGTGCTCAGGGTGATCAGTGCTCAGGGTGCTCAGTGCTCAGGGTGCTGGGTGCTCAGGGTGCTGGGTGCTCAGCGCTCGGGGTGCTGGGTGCTCAGTGCTCAGTGCTCAGGGTGCTGGGTGCTCAGTGCTCAGTGCTCAGGGTGCTGGGTGTTCAGAACTCAGGGTGCTCGGTGCTCAGTGCTCAGGGTGCTAGGTTCTCAGTACTCAGGGTGCTCGGTGCTCAGTGCTCGGGGTGCTGGGTGCTCAGTGCTCAGGGTGATCAGTGCTCAGTACTCAGGGTGCTGGGTGCTCAGTGCTCAGGGTGCTGGGTGCTCAGTCCTCAGGGTGCTCAGTACTCAGGGTGCTCGGTGCTCAGTGCTCAGTACTCAGGGTGCTCAGTACTCAGGGTGCTGGTTGCTCAGTGCTCGGGGTGCTGGGTGCTCAGTGCTCGGGGTGCTGGGTGCTCAGGGCTGTGGTGCTGGGTGCTCATTGCTCAGTGCTGAGGGTGCTGGGTGCTCAGTGCTCAGTGCTCCCGGTGCTGGTTGCTCAGTACTCAGGGTGCTGGGTGCTCAGTACTCAGTGTGCTGGGTGCTCAGTGCTCAGGGTGCTCTGTGCTCAGTACTCAGGGTGCTGGGTGCTCAGTGCTCGGGGTGCTGCGTGCTCAGTGCTCAGGGTGCTGGGATCTCAGTGCTCAGGGTGCTGGGTGCTCAGTACTCAGGGTGCTGGGTGCTCAGTGCTCGGGGTGCTCGGTGCTCAGTACTCAAGGTGCTGGGTGCTCAGTGCTCAGGGTGCTGGGTGCTCAGTCCTCGGGGTGCTCCGTGCTCAGTGATCAGGGTGCTGGGTGCTCACTACTCAGGGTGCTCGGTGCTCAGTACTCAGGGTTCTCAGTGCTCAGTACTCAGGGTGCTGGGTGCTCAGTTCTCAGGGTGCTGGGTGCTCAGTACTCAGGGTGCTCAGTGCTCAGTACTCGGGCTGCTGGGTGCTCAGTGCTCAGGGTGCTCAGTTCTCAGTGCTCGGGGTGCTGGGTGCTCAGTGCTCGGGGCGCTGGGTGCTCAGTGCTCAGGGTGCTGGGTGCTCAGTGCTCTGGGTGCTTAGTGCTCAGTACTCAGGGTGCTGGGTGCTCAGTACTCATGGTGCTGGGTGCTCATTCTCAGGGTGCTGGGTGCTCAGTGCTCGGGTTGCTGGGTGCTCAGTTCTCAGGGTGCTGGGGGCTCAGTACTCAGGGTGCTGGGTGCTCAGTACTCAGGGTGCTGGGTGCTCAGTACTCAGGGTGCTGGGTGCTCATTCTCGGGGTGCTGGGTGCTCAGTGCTCGGGGTGCTGGGTGCTTAGTACTCAGGGTGCTGGGGGCTCAGTACTCAGGGTTCTGGGTGCTCAGTACTCAGGGTGATCTGTTCTCAGTACTCAGGTTGCTGGGTGCTCAGTGCTCGGGGTACTGGGTGCTCAGTACTCGGGGTGCTCAGTGCTCAGTACTCAGGGTGCTGGGTGCTCAGTACTCAGGGTGCTGGGTGCTCAGTTCTCAGGTTGCTGGGTGCTCAGTACTCTGGGTGTTGGGTGCTCAGTACTCAGGGTGCTCAGTGCTCAGTACTCGGGTTGCTCTGTGCTCAGTGCTCAGTGTGCTCAGTGCTCAGTGCTCAGGGTGCTGGGTGCTCAGTGCTCGGGGCACTGGGTGCTCAGTGCTCGGGGTGCTGGGTGCTCAGTACTCAGGGTGCTGTGTGCTCAGTGCTCAGTACTCAGCGTGCTGGGTGCTCAGTGCTCAGAGTGTTGGGTGCTCAGTACTCAGGGTGCTGGGTGCTCAGTGCTCAGTGCTCAGGGTGATCAGTGCTCAGGGTGCTCAGTGCTCAGGGTGCTGGGTGCTCAGGGTGCTGGGTGCTCAGCGCTAGGGGTGCTGGGTGCTCAGTGCTCAGTGCTCAGGGTGCTGGGTGCTCAGTGCTCAGTGCTCAGGGTGCTGGGTGTTCAGAACTCAGGGTGCTCGGTGCTCAGTGCTCAGGGTGCTAGGTTCTCAGTACTCAGGGTGCTGGGTGCTCAGTGCTCGGGGTGCTGGGTGCTCAGTGCTCAGGGTGATCAGTGCTCAGTACTCAGGGTGCTGGGTGCTCAGTGCTCAGGGTGCTGGGTGCTCAGTCCTCAGGGTGCTCAGTACTCAGGGTGCTCGGTGCTCAGTGCTCAGTACTCAGGGTGCTCAGTACTCAGGGTGCTGGTTGCTCAGTGCTCGGGGTGCTGGGTGCTCAGTACTCAGGGTGCTGGGTGCTCAGTACTCGGGGTGCTGGGTGCTCAGTACTCAGGGTGCTGGGTGCTCAGTGCTCGGTGTGCTGGGTGCTCAGTGCTCAGGGTGATAGGTGCTCAGTTATCAGGGTGCTGTGTGCTCAGTCCTCCGGTTGCTCAGTGCTCAGGGTGCTGGGTGCTCAGTGCTCGGGGTGCTCGGTGCTCAGTACTCAGGGTGCTGAGTGCTCAGTACTCAGGGTGCTGGGTGCTCAGTGCTCAGGGTGCTCTGTGCTCAGTACTCAGGGTGCTGGGTGCTCAGTGCTCGGGGTGCTGCGTGCTCAGTGCTCAGGGTGTTGGGTGCTCAGTGCTCAGTGTTCAGGGTGCTGGGTGGTCAGTACTCAGGGTGCTGGGTGCTCAGTACTCAGGGTGCTGAGTGCTCGGTGCTCAGGGTGGTGTGTGCTCAGTACTCTCGGTGTTGGGTGCTCAGTACTCAGGGTGCTGGGTGCTCAGTGCTCGGGGTGCTGGGTGCTCAGTGCTCAGGGTGCTGGGTGCTCAGTGCTCAGGGTGCTGGGTGCTCAGTATTCAGGGTGCTGGGTGCTCAGTGCTCGGGGTGCTCGGTGCTCAGTACTCAAGGTGCTGGGTGCTCAGTGCTCAGGGTGCTGGGTGCTCAGTCCTCGGGGTGCTCCGTGCTCAGTGCTCAGGGTGCTGGGTGCTCAGTACTCAGGGTGCTCGGTGCTCAGTACTCAGAGTTCTCAGTGCTCAGGGTGCTGGGTGCTCAGTACTCAGGGTGCTCAGTGCTCAGTACTCGGGGTGCTGGGGGCTCAGTACTCAGGGTGCTGGGTGCTCAGGGTGCTGGGTGCTCAGTGCTCGGGGCGCTGGGTGCTCAGTGCTCTGGGTGCTGGGTGCTCAGTGCTCTGGGTGCTTAGTGCTCAGTACTCAGGGTGCTGGGTGCTCAGTACTCATGGTGCTGGGTGCTCATTCTCAGGGTGCTGGGTGCTCAGTGGTCGGGTTGCTGGGTGCTCAGTACTCAGGGTGCTGGGGGCTCAGTACTCAGGGTGCTGGGTGCTCAGTACTCAGGGTGCTCGGTTCTCAGTACTCAGGGTGCTGGGGGCTCAGTACTCAGGGTTCTGGGTGCTCAGTACTCAGGGTGATCTGTTCTCAGTACTCAGGTTGCTGGGTGCTCAGTGCTCGGGGTGCTGGGTGCTCAGTACTCGGGGTGCTCAGTGCTCAGTACTCAGGGTGCTGGGTGCTCAGTACTCAGTTTGCTGGGTGCTCAGTGCTCGTGGTGCTCGGTGCTCAGTACTCGGGGTGCTGGGTGCTCAGTACTCAGGGTGCTGGGTGCTCAGTGCTCAGGGTGCTTGGTGCTCAGTGCTCGGGGTGCTGGGTGCTCAGTGCTGAGGGTGGTGCTGGGTGCTCAGTACTCAGGGTGCTGGGTGCTCAGTGCTCAGGGTGCTTGGTGCTCAGTACTAAGGGTGCTGGGTGCTCAGTACTCAGGGTGCTCGGTGCTCAGTACTCAGGGTGCTGGGTGCTCAGAGCTCAGGGTGCTGGGTACTCAGTACTCAGGGTGCTGGGTGCTCAGTACTCAGGGTGCTGGGTGCTCAGTGCTCAGGGTGCTGGGTGCTCAGTACTCAGGGTGCTGGGTGCTCAGTGCTCAGGGTGCTGGGTGCTCAGTGCTCAGGGTGCTGGGTGCTCAGTACTCAGGGTGCTGGGTGCTCAGTGCTCAGGGTGATCGGTGCTCAGTACTCAGGGTGCTCAGTACTCAGGGTGCTGGGTGCTCAGTGCTCGGGGTGCTGGGTGCTCAGTACTCGGGGTGCTGGGTGCTCTGTACTCAGGGTGCTGGGTGCTCAGTGCTCAGGGTGCTCAGTGCTCAGTACTCGGGGTGCTGGGTGCTCAGTGCTCAGTGTGCTCAGTGCTCAGTGCTCGGGGTGCTGGGTGCTCAGTGCTCGGGGTGCTAGGTGCTCAGTACTCAGGGTGCTGTGTGCTCAGTGCTCAGTACTCAGCGTGCTGGGTTCTCAGTGCTCAGAGTGTTGGGTGCTCAGTACTCAGGGTGCTGGGTGCTCAGTGCTCAGTGCTCAGAGTGCTCAGTGCTCAGGGTGCTCAGTGCTCAGGGTGCTGGGTGCTCAGGGTGCTGGGTGCTCAGTGCTCGGGGCGCTGGGTGCTCAGTGCTCTGGGTGCTGGGTGCTCAGTAATCTGGGTGCTTAGTGCTCAGTACACAGGGTGCTCAGTACTCATGGTGCTGGGTGCTCATTCTCAGGGTGCTGGGTGCTCAGTGCTCGGGTTGCTGGGTGCTCAGTACTCAGGGTGCTGGGGGCTCAGTACTCAGGGTGCTGGGTGCTCAGTACTCATGGTGCTCGGTTCTCAGTACTCAGGGTGCTGGGTGCTCATTCTCGGGGTGCTGGGTGCTCAGTGATCGGGGTGCTGGGTGCTCAGTACTCAGGGTGCAGGGGGCTCAGTACTCAGGGTTCTGGGTGCTCAGTACTCAGGGTGATCTGTTCTCATTACTCAGGTTGCTGGGTGCTCAGTGCTCGGGGTGCTGGGTGCTCAGTACTCGGGGTGCTCAGTGCTCAGTACTCAGGGTGCTGGGTGCTCAGTACTCAGGTTGCTGGGTGCTCAGTGCTCGCGGTGCTCGGTGCTCAGTACTCGGGGTGCTGGGTGCTCAGTACTCGGGGTGCTGGGTGCTCAGTGCTCAGGGTGCTGGGTGCTCAGTGCTCGGGGTGCTGGGTGCTCAGTGCTGAGGGTGGTGCTGGGTGCTCAGTACTCAGGGTGCTGGGTGCTCAGTGCTCAGGGTGCTGGGTGCTCAGTACTAAGGGTGCTGGGTGCTCAGTACTCAGGGTGCTCGGTGCTCAGTACTCAGGGTGCTGGGTGCTCAGAGCTCAGGGTGCTGGGTACTCAGTACTCAGGGTGCTGGGTGCTCAGTACTCAGGGTGCTGGGTGCTCAGTGCTCAGGGTGCTGGGTGCTCAGTGCACAGGGTGCTGGGTACTCGGTGCTCAGGGTGATCGGTGCTCAGTACTCAGGGTGCTCAGTACTCAGGGTGCTGGGTGCTCAGTGCTCGGGGTGCTGTGTGCTCAGTACTCGGGGTGCTGGGTGCTCTGTACTCAGGGTGCTGGGTGCTCAGTGCTCAGGGTGCTCAGTGCTCAGTACTCGGGGTGCTTGTTGCTCAGTGCTCGGGGTGCTGGGTGCTCAGTGATCAGTACTCAGGGTGCTGGGTGCTCAGTGCTCAGGGTGCTGGGTGCTCAGTACTCAGGGTGCTGGGTGCTCAGTGCTCGGGGTGCTCGTTGCTCAGTACTCAAGGTGCTGGGTGCTCAGTGCTCAGGGTGCTGGGTGCTCAGTCCTCGGGGTGCTCCGTGCTCAGTGATCAGGGTGCTGGGTGCTCAGTACTCAGGGTGCTCGGTGCTCAGTACTCAGGGTTCTCAGTGCTCAGTACTCAGGGTGCTGGGTGCTCAGTTCTCAGGGTGCTGGGTGCTCAGTACTCAGGGTGCTCAGTGCTCAGTACTCGGGGTGCTTGTTGCTCAGTACTCAGGGTGCTCAGTGCTCAGTACTCGGGTTGCTGGGTGCTCAGTGCTCAGGGTGCTCAGTTCTCAGTGCTCGGGGTGCTGGGTGCTCAGTGCTCGGGGCGCTGGGTGCTCAGTGCTCTGGGTGCTGGGTGCTCAGTGCTCTGGGTGCTTAGTGCTCAGTACTCAGGGTGCTGGGTGCTCAGTACTCATGGTGCTGGGTGCTCATTCTCAGGGTGCTGGGTGCTCAGTGCTCGGGTTGCTGGGTGCTCAGTACTCAGGGTGCTGCGGGCTCAGTACTCAGGGTGCTGGGTGCTCAGTACTCAGGGTGCTCGGTTCTCAGTACTCAGGGTGCTGGGTGCTCATTCTCGGGGTGCTGGGTGCTCAGTGATCGGGGTGCTGGGTGCTCAGTACTCAGGGTGCTGGGGGCTCAGTACTCAGGGATCTGGGTGCTCAGTACTCAGGGTGATCTGTTCTCAGTACTCAGGTTGCAGGGTGCTCAGTATTCAGGGTGCTCGGTTCTCAGTACTCAGGGTGCTGGGTGCTCATTCTCGGGGTGCTGGGTGCTCAGTACTGGGGGTGCTCAGTGCTCAGTACTCAGGGTGCTGGGTGCTCAGTACTCAGGTTGCTGGGTGCTCAGTGCTCGGGGTGCTCGGTGCTCAGTACTCGGGGTGCTGGGTGCTCAGTACTCAGGGTGCTGGGTGCTCAGTGCTCAGGGTGCTGGGTGCTCAGTGCTCTGGGTGCTGGGTGCTCAGTGCTGAGGGTGGTGCTGGGTGCTCAGTACTCAGGGTGCTGGGTGCTCAGTGCTCAGGGTGCTGGGTTCTCAGTACTAAGGGTGCTGGGTGCTCAGTACTCAGGGTGCTCGGTGCTCAGTACTCAGGGTGCTGGGTGCTCAGAGCTCAGGGTGCTGGGTACTCAGTGCTCAGGGTGCTGGGTGCTCAGTACTCAGGGTGCTGGGTCCTCAGTGCTCAGGGTGATCGGTGCTCAGTACTCAGGGTGCTCAGTACTCAGGGTGCTGGGTGCTCAGTGCTCGGGGTGCTGGGTGCTCAGTACTCGGGGTGCTGGGTGCTCTGTACTCAGGGTGCTGGGTGCTCAGTGCTCGGGGTCCTGGGTGCTCAGTGCTCAGGGTGATCGGTGCTCAGTACTCAGCGTGCTGCGTGCTCACTGCTCAGGGTGCTGGGTGCTCAGTCCTCAGGGTGCTCAGTGCTCAGGGTGCTGGGTGCTCAGTGCTCGGGGTTCTCGGTGCTCAGTACTCAGGGTGCTGGGTGCTCAGTACTCATGGTGCTGGGTGCTCATTACTCAGGGGGCTGGGTGCTCAGTGCTCAGGGTGCTGGGTGCTCAGTGCTCAGGGTGCTGGGTTCTCAGTGCTCGGGGTGCTAGGTTCTCAGTGCTCGGGGTGCTGGGTGCTCAGTGCTCAGTGCTCAGGGTGTTGGGTGCTCAGTGCTCAGTGTTCAGGGTGCTGGGTGGTCAGTACTCAGGGTGCTGGGTGCTCAGTACTCAGGGTGCTGGGTGCTCAGTGCTCAGGGTGCTGTGTGCTCAGTACTCTCGGTGTTGGGTGCTCAGTACTCAGGGTGCTGGGTGCTCAGTGCTCGGGGTGCTGGGTGCTCAGTGCTCGGGGTGCTGGGTGCTCAGTGCTCAGGGTGCTGGGTGCTCAGTATTCAGGGTGCTGGGTGCTCAGTGCTCGGGGTGCTCGGTGCTCAGTACTCAAGGTGCTGGGTGCTCAGTGCTCAGGGTGCTGGGTGCTCAGTCCTCGGGTTGCTCCGTGCTCAGTGCTCAGGGTGCTGGGTGCTCAGTACTCAGGGTGCTCGGTGCTCAGTACTCAGAGTTCTCAGTGCTCAGGGTGCTGGGTGCTCAGTACTCAGGGTGCTCAGTGCTCAGTACTAGGGGTGCTGGGTGCTCAGTACTCAGGGTGCTCAGTGCTCAGTACTCGGGGTGCTGGGTGCTCAGTGCTCAGTGTGCTCAGTGCTCAGTGCTCGGGGTGCTGGGTGCTCAGTGCTCGGGGTGCTAGGTGCTCAGTACTCAGGGTGCTGTGTGCTCAGTGCTCAGTACTCAGCGTGCTGGGTTCTCAGTGCTCAGAGTGTTGGGTGCTCAGTACTCAGGGTGCTGGGTGCTCAGTGCTCAGGGTGATCGGTGCTCAGTACTCAGGGTGCTCAGTACTCAGGGTGCTGGGTGCTCAGTGCTCGGGGTGCTGGGTGCTCAGTACTCGGGGTGCTGGGTGCTCTGTACTCAGGGTGCTGGGTGCTCAGTGCTCAGGGTGCTCAGTGCTCAGTACTCGGGGTGCTGGGTGCTCAGTGCTCAGTGTGCTCAGTGCTCAGTGCTCGGGGTGCTGGGTGCTCAGTGCTCGGGGTGCTAGGTGCTCAGTACTCAGGGTGCTGTGTGCTCAGTGCTCAGTACTCAGCGTGCTGGGTTCTCAGTGCTCAGAGTGTTGGGTGCTCAGTACTCAGGGTGCTGGGTGCTCAGTGCTCAGTGCTCAGAGTGCTCAGTGCTCAGGGTGCTCAGTGCTCAGGGTGCTGGGTGCTCAGGGTGCTGGGTGCTCAGTGCTCGGGGCGCTGGGTGCTCAGTGCTCTGGGTGCTGGGTGCTCAGTGCTCTGGGTGCTTAGTGCTCAGTACTCAGGGTGCTGGGTGCTCAGTACTCATGGTGCTGGGTGCTCATTCTCAGGGTGCTGGGTGCTCAGTGCTCGGGTTGCTGGGTGCTCAGTACTCAGGGTGCTGGGGGCTCAGTACTCAGGGTGCTGGGTGCTCAGTACTCAGGGTGCTCGGATCTCAGTACGCAGGGTGCTGGGTGCTCATTGTCGGGGTGCTGGGTGCTCAGTGATCGGGGTGCTGGGTGCTCAGTACTCAGGGTGCAGGGGGCTCAGTACTCAGGGTTCTGGGTGCTCAGTACTCAGGGTGATCTGTTCTCAGTACTCAGGTTGCTGGGTGCTCAGTGCTCGGGGTGCTGGGTGCTCAGTACTCGGGGTGCTCAGTGCTCAGTACTCAAGGTGCTGGGTGCTCAGTACTCAGGGTGCTGGGTGCTCAGTACTCAGGGTGCTGGGTGCTCAGTATTCAGGGTGCTGGGTGCTCAGTGCTCGGGGTGCTTCTGTGCTCAGTACTCAAGGTGCTGGGTGCTCAGTGCTCAGGGTGCTGGGTGCTCAGTCCTCGGGGTGCTCCGTGCTCAGTGCTCAGGGTGCTGGGTGATCAGTACTCAGGGTGCTCGGTGCTCAGTACTCAGGGTTCTCAGTGATCAGGGTGCTGGGTGCTCAGTACTCAGGGTGCTCAGTGCTCAGTACTCGGGGTGCTGGGTGCTCAGTACTCGGGGTGCTTGTTGCTCAGTACTCAGGGTGCTCAGTGCTCAGTACTCGGGTTGCTGGGTGCTCAGTGCTCAGGGTGCTCAGTTCTCAGTGCTCGGGGTGCTGGGTGCTCAGTGCTCGGGGCGCTGGGTGCTCAGTGCTCTGGGTGGTGGGTGCTCAGTGCTCTGGGTGCTTAGTGCTCAGTACTCAGGGTGCTGGGTGCTCAGTACTCATGGTGCTGGGTACTCATTCTCAGGGTGCTGGGTGCTCAGTGCTCGGGTTGCTGGGTGCTCAGTACTCAGGGTGCTGGGGGCTCAGTACTCAGGGTGCTGGGTGCTCAGTACTCAGGGTGCTCGGTTCTCAGTACTCAGGGTGCTGGGTGCTCATTCTCGGGGTGCTGGGTGCTCAGTGATCGGGGTGCTGGGTGCTCAGTACTCAGGGTGCTGGGGGCTCAGTACTCAGGGATCTGGGTGCTCAGTACTCAGGGTGATCTGTTCTCAGTACTCAGGTTGCTGGGTGCTCAGTATTCAGGGTGCTCGGTTCTCAGTACTCAGGGTGCTGGGTGCTCATTCTCGGGGTGCTGGGTGCTCAGTACTGGGGGTGCTCAGTGCTCAGTACTCAGGGTGCTGGGTGCTCAGTACTCAGGTTGCTGGGTGCTCAGTGCTCGGGGTGCTCGGTGCTCAGTACTCGGGGTGCTGGGTGCTCAGTACTCAGGCTGCTGGGTGCTCAGTGCTCAGGGTGCTTGGTGCTCAGTGCTCGGGGTGCTGGGTGCTCAGTGCTGAGGGTGGTGCTGGGTGCTCAGTACTCAGGGTGCTGGGTGCTCAGTGCTCAGGGTGCTTGGTGCTCAGTACTAAGGGTGCTGGGTGCTCAGTACTCAGGGTGCTCGGTGCTCAGTACTCAGGGTGCTGGGTGCTCAGAGCTCAGGGTGCTGGGTACTCAGTACTCAGGGTGCTGGGTGCTCAGTACTCAGGGTGCTGGGTGCTCAGTGCTCAGGGTGCTGGGTGCTCAGTACTCAGGGTGCTGGGTGCTCAGTGCTCAGGGTGCTGGGTGCTCAGTGCTCAGGGTGCTGGGTGCTCAGTACTCAGGGTGCTGGGTGCTCAGTGCTCAGGGTGATCGGTGCTCAGTACTCAGGGTGCTCAGTACTCAGGGTGCTGGGTGCTCAGTGCTCGGGGTGCTGGGTGCTCAGTACTCGGGGTGCTGGGTGCTCTGTACTCAGGGTGCTGGGTGCTCAGTGCTCAGGGTGCTCAGTGCTCAGTACTCGGGGTGCTGGGTGCTCAGTGCTCAGTGTGCTCAGTGCTCAGTGCTCGGGGTGCTGGGTGCTCAGTGCTCGGGGTGCTAGGTGCTCAGTACTCAGGGTGCTGTGTGCTCAGTGCTCAGTACTCAGCGTGCTGGGTTCTCAGTGCTCAGAGTGTTGGGTGCTCAGTACTCAGGGTGCTGGGTGCTCAGTGCTCAGTGCTCAGAGTGCTCAGTGCTCAGGGTGCTCAGTGCTCAGGGTGCTGGGTGCTCAGGGTGCTGGGTGCTCAGTGCTCGGGGCGCTGGGTGCTCAGTGCTCTGGGTGCTGTGTGCTCAGTGCTCTGCGTGCTTAGTGCTCAGTACTCAGGGTGCTGGGTGCTCAGTACTCATGGTGCTGGGTGCTCATTCTCAGGGTGCTGGGTGCTCAGTGCTCGGGTTGCTGGGTGCTCAGTACTCAGGGTGCTGGGGGCTCAGTACTCAGGGTGCTGGGTGCTCAGTACTCATGGTGCTCGGTTCTCAGTACTCAGGGTGCTGGGTGCTCATTCTCCGGGTGCTGGGTGCTCAGTGATCGGGGTGCTGGGTGCTCAGTACTCAGGGTGCAGGGGGCTCAGTACTCAGGGTTCTGGGTGCTCAGTACTCAGGGTGATCTGTTCTCATTACTCAGGTTGCTGGGTGCTCAGTGCTCGGGGTGCTGGGTGCTCAGTACTCGGGGTGCTCAGTGCTCAGTACTCAGGGTGCTGGGTGCTCAGTACTCAGGTTGCTGGGTGCTCAGTGCTCGCGGTGCTCGGTGCTCAGTACTTGGGGTGCTGGGTGCTCAGTACTCGGGGTGCTGGGTGCTCAGTGCTCAGGGTGCTGGGTGCTCAGTGCTCGGGGTGCTGGGTGCTCAGTGCTGAGGGTGGTGCTGGGTGCTCAGTACTCAGGGTGCTGGGTGCTCAGTGCTCAGGGTGCTGGGTGCTCAGTACTAAGGGTGCTGGGTGCTCAGTACTCAGGGTGCTCGGTGCTCAGTACTCAGGGTGCTGGGTGCTCAGAGCTCAGGGTGCTGGGTACTCAGTACTCAGGGTGCTGGGTGCTCAGTACTCAGGGTGCTGGGTGCTCAGTGCTCAGGGTGCTGGGTGCTCAGTGCACAGGGTGCTGGGTACTCGGTGCTCAGGGTGATCGGTGCTCAGTACTCAGGGTGCTCAGTACTCAGGGTGCTGGGTGCTCAGTGCTCGGGGTGCTGGGTGCTCAGTACTCGGGGTGCTGGGTGCTCTGTACTCAGGGTGCTGGGTGCTCAGTGCTCAGGGTGCTCAGTGCTCAGTACTCGGGGTGCTTGTTGCTCAGTGCTCGGGGTGCTGGGTGCTCAGTGATCAGTACTCAGGGTGCTGGGTGCTCAGTGCTCAGGGTGCTGGGTGCTCAGTACTCAGGGTGCTGGGTGCTCAGTGCTCGGGGTGCTCGTTGCTCAGTACTCAAGGTGCTGGGTGCTCAGTGCTCAGGGTGCTGGGTGCTCAGTCCTCGGGGTGCTCCGTGCTCAGTGATCAGGGTGCTGGGTGCTCAGTACTCAGGGTGCTCGGTGCTCAGTACTCAGGGTTCTCAGTGCTCAGTACTCAGGGTGCTGGGTGCTCAGTTCTCAGGGTGCTGGGTGCTCAGTACTCAGGGTGCTCAGTGCTCAGTACTCGGGGTGCTTGTTGCTCAGTACTCAGGGTGCTCAGTGCTCAGTACTCGGGTTGCTGGGTGCTCAGTGCTCAGGGTGCTCAGTTCTCAGTGCTCGGGGTGCTGGGTGCTCAGTGCTCGGGGCGCTGGGTGCTCAGTGCTCTGGGTGCTGGGTGCTCAGTGCTCTGGGTGCTTAGTGCTCAGTACTCAGGGTGCTGGGTGCTCAGTACTCATGGTGCTGGGTGCTCATTCTCAGGGTGCTGGGTGCTCAGTGCTCGGGTTGCTGGGTGCTCAGTACTCAGGGTGCTGCGGGCTCAGTACTCAGGGTGCTGGGTGCTCAGTACTCAGGGTGCTCGGTTCTCAGTACTCAGGGTGCTGGGTGCTCATTCTCGGGGTGCTGGGTGCTCAGTGATCGGGGTGCTGGGTGCTCAGTACTCAGGGTGCTGGGGGCTCAGTACTCAGGGATCTGGGTGCTCAGTACTCAGGGTGATCTGTTCTCAGTACTCAGGTTGCAGGGTGCTCAGTATTCAGGGTGCTCGGTTCTCAGTACTCAGGGTGCTGGGTGCTCATTCTCGGGGTGCTGGGTGCTCAGTACTGGGGGTGCTCAGTGCTCAGTACTCAGGGTGCTGGGTGCTCAGTACTCAGGTTGCTGGGTGCTCAGTGCTCGGGGTGCTCGGTGCTCAGTACTCGGGGTGCTGGGTGCTCAGTACTCAGGGTGCTGGGTGCTCAGTGCTCAGGGTGCTGGGTGCTCAGTGCTCTGGGTGCTGGGTGCTCAGTGCTGAGGGTGGTGCTGGGTGCTCAGTACTCAGGGTGCTGGGTGCTCAGTGCTCAGGGTGCTGGGTTCTCAGTACTAAGGGTGCTGGGTGCTCAGTACTCAGGGTGCTCGGGGCTCAGTACTCAGGGTGCTGGGTGCTCAGAGCTCAGGGTGCTGGGTACTCAGTGCTCAGGGTGCTGGGTGCTCAGTACTCAGGGTGCTGGGTCCTCAGTGCTCAGGGTGATCGGTGCTCAGTACTCAGGGTGCTCAGTACTCAGGGTGCTGGGTGCTCAGTGCTCAGGGTGCTGGGTGCTCAGTACTCGGGGTGCTGGGTGCTCTGTACTCAGGGTGCTGGGTGCTCAGTGCTCAGGGTCCTGGGTGCTCAGTGCTCAGGGTGATCGGTGCTCAGTACTCAGCGTGCTGCGTGCTCACTGCTCAGGGTGCTGGGTGCTCAGTCCTCAGGGTGCTCAGTGCTCAGGGTGCTGGGTGCTCAGTGCTCGGGGTTCTCGGTGCTCAGTACTCAGGGTGCTGGGTGCTCAGTACTCATGGTGCTGGGTGCTCATTACTCAGGGGGCTGGGTGCTCAGTGCTCAGGGTGCTGGGTGCTCAGTGCTCAGGGTGCTGGGTTCTCAGTGCTCGGGGTGCTAGGTTCTCAGTGCTCGGGGTGCTGGGTGCTCAGTGCTCAGTGCTCAGGGTGTTGGGTGCTCAGTGCTCAGTGTTCAGGGTGCTGGGTGGTCAGTACTCAGGGTTCTGGGTGCTCAGTACTCAGGGTGCTGGGTGCTCAGTGCTCAGGGTGCTGTGTGCTCAGTACTCTCGGTGTTGGGTGCTCAGTACTCAGGGTGCTGGGTGCTCAGTGCTCGGGGTGCTGGGTGCTCAGTGCTCGGGGTGCTGGGTGCTCAGTGCTCAGGGTGCTGGGTGCTCAGTATTCAGGGTGCTGGGTGCTCAGTGCTCGGGGTGCTCGGTGCTCAGTACTCAAGGTGCTGGGTGCTCAGTGCTCAGGGTGCTGGGTGCTCAGTCCTCGGGTTGCTCCGTGCTCAGTGCTCAGGGTGCTGGGTGCTCAGTACTCAGGGTGCTCGGTGCTCAGTACTCAGAGTTCTCAGTGCTCAGGGTGCTGGGTGCTCAGTACTCAGGGTGCTCAGTGCTCAGTACTAGGGGTGCTGGGTGCTCAGTACTCAGGGTGCTCAGTGCTCAGTACTCGGGGTGCTGGGTGCTCAGTGCTCAGTGTGCTCAGTGCTCAGTGCTCGGGGTGCTGGGTGCTCAGTGCTCGGGGTGCTAGGTGCTCAGTACTCAGGGTGCTGTGTGCTCAGTGCTCAGTACTCAGCGTGCTGGGTTCTCAGTGCTCAGAGTGTTGGGTGCTCAGTACTCAGGGTGCTGGGTGCTCAGTGCTCAGGGTGATCGGTGCTCAGTACTCAGGGTGCTCAGTACTCAGGGTGCTGGGTGCTCAGTGCTCGGGGTGCTGGGTGCTCAGTACTCGGGGTGCTGGGTGCTCTGTACTCAGGGTGCTGGGTGCTCAGTGCTCAGGGTGCTCAGTGCTCAGTACTCGGGGTGCTGGGTGCTCAGTGCTCAGTGTGCTCAGTGCTCAGTGCTCGGGGTGCTGGGTGCTCAGTGCTCGGGGTGCTAGGTGCTCAGTACTCAGGGTGCTGTGTGCTCAGTGCTCAGTACTCAGCGTGCTGGGTTCTCAGTGCTCAGAGTGTTGGGTGCTCAGTACTCAGGGTGCTGGGTGCTCAGTGCTCAGTGCTCAGAGTGCTCAGTGCTCAGGGTGCTCAGTGCTCAGGGTGCTGGGTGCTCAGGGTGCTGGGTGCTCAGTGCTCGGGGCGCTGGGTGCTCAGTGCTCTGGGTGCTGGGTGCTCAGTGCTCTGGGTGCTTAGTGCTCAGTACTCAGGGTGCTGGATGCTCAGTACTCATGGTGCTGGGTGCTCATTCTCAGGGTGCTGGGTGCTCAGTGCTCGGGTTGCTGGGTGCTCAGTACTCAGGGTGCTGGGGGCTCAGTACTCAGGGTGCTGGGTGCTCAGTACTCAGGGTGCTCGGTTCTCAGTACTCAGGGTGCTGGGTGCTCATTGTCGGGGTGCTGGGTGCTCAGTGATCGGGGTGCTGGGTGCTCAGTACTCAGGGTGCAGGGGGCTCAGTACTCAGGGTTCTGGGTGCTCAGTACTCAGGGTGATCTGTTCTCAGTACTCAGGTTGCTGGGTGCTCAGTGCTCGGGGTGCTGGGTGCTCAGTACTCGGGGTGCTCAGTGCTCAGTACTCAAGGTGCTGGGTGCTCAGTACTCAGGGTGCTGGGTGCTCAGTACTCAGGGTGCTGGGTGCTCAGTATTCAGGGTGCTGGGTGCTCAGTGCTCGGGGTGCTTCTGTGCTCAGTACTCAAGGTGCTGGGTGCTCAGTGCTCAGGGTGCTGGGTGCTCAGTCCTCGGGGTGCTCCGTGCTCAGTGCTCAGGGTGCTGGGTGATCAGTACTCAGGGTGCTCGGTGCTCAGTACTCAGGGTTCTCAGTGATCAGGGTGCTGGGTGCTCAGTACTCAGGGTGCTCAGTGCTCAGTACTCGGGGTGCTGGGTGCTCAGTACTCGGGGTGCTTGTTGCTCAGTACTCAGGGTGCTCAGTGCTCAGTACTCGGGTTGCTGGGTGCTCAGTGCTCAGGGTGCTCAGTTCTCAGTGCTCGGGGTGCTGGGTGCTCAGTGCTCGGGGCGCTGGGTGCTCAGTGCTCTGGGTGGTGGGTGCTCAGTGCTCTGGGTGCTTAGTGCTCAGTACTCAGGGTGCTGGGTGCTCAGTACTCATGGTGCTGGGTACTCATTCTCAGGGTGCTGGGTGCTCAGTGCTCGGGTTGCTGGGTGCTCAGTACTCAGGGTGCTGGGGGCTCAGTACTCAGGGTGCTGGGTGCTCAGTACTCAGGGTGCTCGGTTCTCAGTACTCAGGGTGCTGGGTGCTCATTCTCGGGGTGCTGGGTGCTCAGTGATCGGGGTGCTGGGTGCTCAGTACTCAGGGTGCTGGGGGCTCAGTACTCAGGGATCTGGGTGCTCAGTACTCAGGGTGATCTGTTCTCAGTACTCAGGTTGCTGGGTGCTCAGTATTCAGGGTGCTCGGTTCTCAGTACTCAGGGTGCTGGGTGCTCATTCTCGGGGTGCTGGGTGCTCAGTACTGGGGGTGCTCAGTGCTCAGTACTCAGGGTGCTGGGTGCTCAGTACTCAGGTTGCTGGGTGCTCAGTGCTCGGGGTGCTCGGTGCTCAGTACTCGGGGTGCTGGGTGCTCAGTACTCAGGGTGCTGGGTGCTCAGTGCTCAGGGTGCTGGGTGCTCAGTGCTCTGGGTGCTGGGTGCTCAGTGCTGAGGGTGGTGCTTTGTGCTCAGTACTCAGGGTGCTGGGTGCTCAGTGCTCAGGGTGCTGGGTTCTCAGTACTAAGGGTGCTGGGTGCTCAGTACTCAGGGTGCTCGGTGCTCAGTACTCAGGGTGCTGGGTGCTCAGAGCTCAGGGTGCTGGGTACTCAGTGCTCAGGGTGCTGGGTGCTCAGTACTCAGGGTGCTGGGTGCTCAGTGCTCAGGGTGATCGGTGCTCAGTACTCAGGGTGCTCAGTACTCAGGGTGCTGGGTGCTCAGTGCTCGGGGTGCTGGGTGCTCAGTACTCGGGGTGCTGGGTGCTCTGTACTCAGGGTGCTGGGTGCTCAGTGCTCGGGGTCCTGGGTGCTCAGTGCTCAGGGTGATCGGTGCTCAGTACTCAGCGTGCTGCGTGCTCACTGCTCAGGGTGCTGGGTGCTCAGTCCTCAGGGTGCTCAGTGCTCAGGGTGCTGGGTGCTCAGTGCTCGGGGTTCTCGGTGCTCAGTACTCAGGGTGCTGGGTACTCAGTACTCATGGTGCTGGGTGCTCATTACTCAGGGGGCTGGGTGCTCAGTGCTCAGGGTGCTGGGTGCTCAGTGCTCAGGGTGCTGGGTTCTCAGTGCTCGGGGTGCTAGGTTCTCAGTGCTCGGGGTGCTGGGTGCTCAGTGCTCAGTGCTCAGCGTGTTGGGTGCTCAGTGCTCAGTGTTCAGGGTGCTGGGTGGTCAGTACTCAGGGTGCTGGGTGCTCAGTACTCAGGGTGCTGGGTGCTCAGTGCTCAGGGTGCTGTGTGCTCAGTACTCTCGGTGTTGGGTGCTCAGTACTCAGGGTGCTGGGTGCTCAGTGCTCGGGGTGCTGGGTGCTCAGTGCTCGGGGTGCTGGGTGCTCAGTGCTCAGGGTGCTGGGTGCTCAGTATTCAGGGTGCTGGGTGCTCAGTGCTCGGGGTGCTCGGTGCTCAGTACTCAAGGTGCTGGGTGCTCAGTGCTCAGGGTGCTGGGTGCTCAGTCCTCGGGTTGCTCCGTGCTCAGTGCTCAGGGTGCTGGGTGCTCAGTACTCAGGGTGCTCGGTGCTCAGTACTCAGAGTTCTCAGTGCTCAGGGTGCTGGGTGCTCAGTACTCAGGGTGCTCAGTGCTCAGTACTAGGGGTGCTGGGTGCTCAGTACTCAGGGTGCTCAGTGCTCAGTACTCGGGGTGCTGGGTGCTCAGTGCTCAGTGTGCTCAGTGCTCAGTGCTCGGGGTGCTGGGTGCTCAGTGCTCGGGGTGCTAGGTGCTCAGTACTCAGGGTGCTGTGTGCTCAGTGCTCAGTACTCAGCGTGCTGGTTTCTCAGTGCTCAGAGTGTTGGGTGCTCAGTACTCAGGGTGCTGGGTGCTCAGTGCTCAGGGTGATCGGTGCTCAGTACTCAGGGTGCTCAGTACTCAGGGTGCTGGGTGCTCAGTGCTCGGGGTGCTGGGTGCTCAGTACTCGGGGTGCTGGGTGCTCTGTACTCAGGGTGCTGGGTGCTCAGTGCTCAGGGTGCTCAGTGCTCAGTACTCGGGGTGCTGGGTGCTCAGTGCTCAGTGTGCTCAGTGCTCAGTGCTCGGGGTGCTGGGTGCTCAGTGCTCGGGGTGCTAGGTGCTCAGTACTCAGGGTGCTGTGTGCTCAGTGCTCAGTACTCAGCGTGCTGGGTTCTCAGTGCTCAGAGTGTTGGGTGCTCAGTACTCAGGGTGCTGGGTGCTCAGTGCTCAGTGCTCAGAGTGCTCAGTGCTCAGGGTGCTCAGTGCTCAGGGTGCTGGGTGCTCAGGGTGCTGGGTGCTCAGTGCTCGGGGCGCTGGGTGCTCAGTGCTCTGGGTGCTGGGTGCTCAGTGCTCTGGGTGCTTAGTGCTCAGTACTCAGGGTGCTGGGTGCTCAGTACTCATGGTGCTGGGTGCTCATTCTCAGGGTGCTGGGTGCTCAGTGCTCGGGTTGCTGGGTGCTCAGTACTCAGGGTGCTGGGGGCTCAGTACTCAGGGTGCTGGGTGCTCAGTACTCAGGGTGCTCGGTTCTCAGTACTCAGGGTGCTGGGTGCTCATTGTCGGGGTGCTGGGTGCTCAGTGATCGGGGTGCTGGGTGCTCAGTACTCAGGGTGCAGGGGGCTCAGTACTCAGGGTTCTGGGTGCTCAGTACTCAGGGTGATCTGTTCTCAGTACTCAGGTTGCTGGGTGCTCAGTGCTCGGGGTGCTGGGTGCTCAGTAGTCGGGGTGCTCAGTGCTCAGTACTCAGGGTGCTGGGTGCTCAGTACTCAGGGTGCTGGGTGCTCAGTACTCAGGGTGCTGGGTGCTCAGTATTCAGGGTGCTGGGTGCTCAGTGCTCGGGGTGCTTCTGTGCTCAGTACTCAAGGTGCTGGGTGCTCAGTGCTCAGGGTGCTGGGTGCTCAGTCCTCGGGGTGCTCCGTGCTCAGTGCTCAGGGTGCTGGGTGATCAGTACTCAGGGTGCTCGGTGCTCAGTACTCAGGGTTCTCAGTGATCAGGGTGCTGGGTGCTCAGTACTCAGGGTGCTCAGTGCTCAGTACTCGGGGTGCTGGGTGCTCAGTACTCAGGGTGCTCAGTGCTCAGTACTCGGGGTGCTGGGTGCTGGGTGCTCAGTGCTCAGTGTGCTCGGTGCTCAGTGCTCGGGGTGCTAGGTGCTCAGTTCTCGGGGCGCTGGGTGCTCAGTGCTCTGGGTGCTGGGTGCTCATTACTAAGGGTGCTGTGTGCTCAGTGCTCAGTACTCAGCGTGCTGGGTGCTCAGTGCTCAGAGTGTTGGGTGCTCAGTACTCAGGGTGCTGGGTGCTCAGTGCTCAGTGCTCAGTGTGCTCAGTGCTCAGGGTTCTCAGTGCTCAGGGTGCTGGGTGCTCAGTGCTCAGTGCTCGGGGTGCTGGGTGCTCAGTACTAAGGGTGCTGTGTGCTCAGTGCTCAGTACTCAGCGTGCTGTGTGCTCAGTGCTCAGAGTGTTGGGTGCTCAGTACTCAGGGTGCTGGGTGCTCAGTGCTCAGTGCTCAGGGTGCTCAGTGCTCAGGGTGCTCAGTGCTCAGGGTGCTGGGTGCTCAGGGTGCTGGGTGCTCAGTGCTCGGGGTGCTGGGTGCTCAGTGCTCAGTGCTCAGGGTGCTGGGTGCTCAGTGCTCAGTGCTCAGGGTGCTGGGTGTTCAGTACTCAGGGTGCTCGGTGCTCAGTGCTCAGGGTGCTGGGTGCTCAGTACTCAGGGTTCTGGGTGCTCAGTGCTCGGGGTGCTGGGTGCTCAGTGCTCAGGGTGATCAGTGCTCAGTACTCAGTGTGCTGGGTGCTCAGTGCTCAGGGTGCTTGGTGCTCAGTCCTCAGGGTGTTCAGTACTCAGGGTGCTCGGTGCTCAGTGCTCAGTACTCAGGGTGCTCAGTACTCGTTGTGCTGGGTGCTCAGTGCTCAAGGTGCTGGTTGCTCAGTACTCAGGGTGCTCGGTGCTCAGTACTCAGGGTTCTCAGTACTCAGGGTGCTCAGTGCTCAGTACTCGGGGTGCTGGGTGCTCAGTACTAAGGTGCTCAGTGCTCAGTACTCGGGGTGCCGGGTGCTCAGTGCTCAGTGTGCTCAGTGCTCAGTGCTCGGGGTGCTGGGTGCTCAGTTCTCGGGGCGCTTGGTGCTCAGTGCTCGGGGTGCTGGGTGCTCAGTACTCAGGGTGCTGTGTGCTCAGTGCTCAGTACTCAGCGTGCTGGGTGCTCAGTGCTCAGAGTTTTGGGTGCTCAGTACTCAAGGTGCTGGGTGCTCAGTGCTCAGTGCTCAGGGTGCTCAGTGCTCAGGGTGCTCAGTGCTCAGGGTGCTGGGTGCTCAGGGTGCTGGGTGCTCAGTGCTCGGGGTGCTGGGTGCTCAGTGCTCAGTGCTCGGGGTGCTGGGTGCTCAGTGCTCAGTGCTCAGGGTGCTGGGTGTTCAGTACTCAGGGTGCTCGGTGCTCAGTGCTCAGGGTGCTGGGTGCTCAGTACTCAGGGTTCTGAGTGCTCAGTGCTCGGGGTGCTGGGTGCTCAGTGCTCAGGGTGATCAGTGCTCAGTACTCAGGGTGCTGGGTGCTCAGTGCTCAGGGTGCTGGGTGCTCAGTCCTCAGGGTGCTCAGTACTCAGGGTGCTCGGTGCTCAGTGCTCAGAACTCAGGGTGCTCAGTACTCAGGGTGCTGGGTGCTCAGTGCTCGGGGTGCTGGGTGCTCAGTACTGAGGGTGCTGGGTGCTCAGTACTCGGGGTGCTGGGTGCTCAGTACTCAGGGTGCTGGGTGCTCAGTGCTCGGGGTGCTGGGTGCTCAGTGCTCAGGGTGATCGGTGCTCAGTGCTCAGGGTGCTGGGTGCTCAGTCCTCCGGGTGCTCAGTGCTCAGGGTGCTGGGTGCTCAGTGCTCGGGGTGCTCGGTGCTCAGTACTCAGAGTGCTGAGTGCTCAGTACTCAGGGTGCTTGGTGCTCAGTACTCAGGGTGCTGGGTGCTCAGTACTCAGGGTGCTGGGTGCTCAATGCTCAGGGTGCTGGGTGCTCAGTGCTCAGGGTGCTGGGTGCTCAGTGCTCGGGGTGCTGGGTGCTCAGGGCTGTGGTGCTGGGTGCTCAGTGCTCAGTGCTCAGGGTGCTTGGTGCTCAGTGCTCAGTGCTCAGGGTGCTGGTTGCTCAGTACTCAGGGTGCTGGGTGCTCAGTCCTCGGGGTGCTCCGTGCTCAGTGATCAGGGTGCTGGGGGCTCAGTACTCAGGGTGCTCGGTGCTCAGTACTCAGGGTTCTCAGTGCTCAGTACTCAGGGTGCTGGGTGCTCAGTGCTCAGGGTGCTGGGTGCTCAGTACTCAGGGTGCTCAGTGCTCAGTACTCGGAGTGCTTGGTGCTCAGTACTCAGGGTGCTCAGTGCTCAGTACTCGGGGTGCTGGGTGCTCAGTGCTCGGGGTGCTGGGTGCTCAGTGCTCGGGGTGCTGGGTGCTCAGTGCTCAGGGTGCTGGGTGCTCAGTATTCAGGGTGCTGGGTGGTCAGTGCTCGGGGTGCTCGGTGCTCAGTACTCAAGGTGCTGGGTGCTCAGTGCTCAGGGTGCTGGGTGCTCAGTCCTCGGGTTGCTCCGTTCTCAGTGCTCAGGGTGCTGGGTGCTCAGTACTCAGGGTGCTCGGTGCTCAGAACTCAGAGTTCTCAGTGCTCAGGGTGCTGGGTGCTCAGTACTCAGGGTGCTCAGTGCTCAGTACTAGGGGTGCTGGGTGCTCAGTACTCAGGGTGCTCAGTGCTCAGTACTCGGGGTGCTGGGTGCTCAGTGCTCAGTGTGCTCAGTGCTCAGTGCTCGGGGTGCTGGGTGCTCAGTGCTCGGGGTGCTAGGTGCTCAGTACTCAGGGTGCTGTGTGCTCAGTGCTCAGTACTCAGCGTGCTGGGTTCTCAGTGCTCAGAGTGTTGGGTGCTCAGTACTCAGGGTGCTGGGTGCTCAGTGCTCAGGGTGATCGGTGCTCAGTACTCAGGGTGCTCAGTACTCAGGGTGCTGGGTGCTCAGTGCTCGGGGTGCTGGGTGCTCAGTACTCGGGGTGCTGGGTGCTCTGTACTCAGGGTGCTGGGTGCTCAGTGCTCAGGGTGCTCTGTGCTCAGTACTCGGGGTGCTGGGTGCTCAGTGCTCAGTGTGCTCAGTGCTCAGTGCTCGGGGTGCTGGGTGCTCAGTGCTCGGGGTGCTAGGTGCTCAGTACTCAGGGTGCTGTGTGCTCAGTGCTCAGTACTCAGCGTGCTGGGTTCTCAGTGCTCAGAGTGTTGGGTGCTCAGTACTCAGGGTGCTGGGTGCTCAGTGCTCAGTGCTCAGAGTGCTCAGTGCTCAGGGTGCTCAGTGCTCAGGGTGCTGGGTGCTCAGGGTGCTGGGTGCTCAGTGCTCGGGGCGCTGGGTGCTCAGTGCTCTGGGTGCTGGGTGCTCAGTGCTCTGGGTGCTTAGTGCTCAGTACTCAGGGTGCTGGGTGCTCAGTACTCATGGTGCTGGGTGCTCATTCTCAGGGTGCTGGGTGCTCAGTGCTCGGGTTGCTGGGTGCTCAGTACTCAGGGTGCTGGGGGCTCAGTACTCAGGGTGCTGGGTGCTCAGTACTCAGGGTGCTCGGTTCTCAGTACTCAGGGTGCTGGGTGCTCATTGTCGGGGTGCTGGGTGCTCAGTGATCGGGGTGCTGGGTGCTCAGTACTCAGGGTGCAGGGGGCTCAGTACTCAGGGTTCTGGGTGCTCAGTACTCAGGGTGATCTGTTCTCAGTACTCAGGTTGCTGGGTGCTCAGTGCTCGGGGTGCTGGGTGCTCAGTAGTCGGGGTGCTCAGTGCTCAGTACTCAGGGTGCTGGGTGCTCAGTACTCAGGGTGCTGGGTGCTCAGTACTCAGGGTGCTGGGTGCTCAGTATTCAGGGTGCTGGGTGCTCAGTGCTCGGGGTGCTTCTGTGCTCAGTACTCAAGGTGCTGGGTGCTCAGTGCTCAGGGTGCTGGGTGCTCAGTCCTCGGGGTGCTCCGTGCTCAGTGCTCAGGGTGCTGGGTGATCAGTACTCAGGGTGCTCGGTGCTCAGTACTCAGGGTTCTCAGTGATCAGGGTGCTGGGTGCTCAGTACTCAGGGTGCTCAGTGCTCAGTACTCGGGGTGCTGGGTGCTCAGTACTCAGGGTGCTCAGTGCTCAGTACTCGGGGTGCTGGGTGCTGGGTGCTCAGTGCTCAGTGTGCTCGGTGCTCAGTGCTCAGGGTGCTAGGTGCTCAGTTCTCGGGGCGCTGGGTGCTCAGTGCTCTGGGTGCTGGGTGCTCATTACTAAGGGTGCTGTGTGCTCAGTGCTCAGTACTCAGCGTGCTGGGTGCTCAGTGCTCAGAGTGTTGGGTGCTCAGTACTCAGGGTGCTGGGTGCTCAGTGCTCAGTGCTCAGTGTGCTCAGTGCTCAGGGTTCTCAGTGCTCAGGGTGCTGGGTGCTCAGTGCTCAGTGCTCGGGGTGCTGGGTGCTCAGTACTAAGGGTGCTGTGTGCTCAGTGCTCAGTACTCAGCGTGCTGTGTGCTCAGTGCTCAGAGTGTTGGGTGCTCAGTACTCAGGGTGCTGGGTGCTCAGTGCTCAGTGCTCAGGGTGCTCAGTGCTCAGGGTGCTCAGTGCTCAGGGTGCTGGGTGCTCAGGGTGCTGGGTGCTCAGTGCTCGGGGTGCTGGGTGCTCAGTGCTCAGTGCTCAGGGTGCTGGGTGCTCAGTGCTCAGTGCTCAGGGTGCTGGGTGTTCAGTACTCAGGGTGCTCGGTGCTCAGTGCTCAGGGTGCTGGGTGCTCAGTACTCAGGGTTCTGGGTGCTCAGTGCTCGGGGTGCTGGGTGCTCAGTGCTCAGGGTGATCAGTGCTCAGTACTCAGTGTGCTGGGTGCTCAGTGCTCAGGGTGCTTGGTGCTCAGTCCTCAGGGTGCTCAGTACTCAGGGTGCTCGGTGCTCAGTGCTCAGTACTCAGGGTGCTCAGTACTCGTTGTGCTGGGTGCTCAGTGCTCAGGGTGCTGGTTGCTCAGTACTCAGGGTGCTCGGTGCTCAGTACTCAGGGTTCTCAGTACTCAGGGTGCTCAGTGCTCAGTACTCGGGGTGCTGGGTGCTCAGTACTAAGGTGCTCAGTGCTCAGTACTCGGGGTGCCGGGTGCTCAGTGCTCAGTGTGCTCAGTGCTCAGTGCTCGGGGTGCTGGGTGCTCAGTTCTCGGGGCGCTTGGTGCTCAGTGCTCGGGGTGCTGGGTGCTCAGTACTCAGGGTGCTGTGTGCTCAGTGCTCAGTACTCAGCGTGCTGGGTGCTCAGTGCTCAGAGTTTTGGGTGCTCAGTACTCAAGGTGCTGGGTGCTCAGTGCTCAGTGCTCAGGGTGCTCAGTGCTCAGGGTGCTCAGTGCTCAGGGTGCTGGGTGCTCAGGGTGCTGGGTGCTCAGTGCTCGGGGTGCTGGGTGCTCAGTGCTCAGTGCTCGGGGTGCTGGGTGCTCAGTGCTCAGTGCTCAGGGTGCTGGGTGTTCAGTACTCAGGGTGCTCGGTGCTCAGTGCTCAGGGTGCTGGGTGCTCAGTACTCAGGGTTCTGAGTGCTCAGTGCTCGGGGTGCTGGGTGCTCAGTGCTCAGGGTGATCAGTGCTCAGTACTCAGGGTGCTGGGTGCTCAGTGCTCAGGGTGCTGGGTGCTCAGTCCTCAGGGTGCTCAGTACTCAGGGTGCTCGGTGCTCAGTGCTCAGAACTCAGGGTGCTCAGTACTCAGGGTGCTGGGTGCTCAGTGCTCGGGGTGCTGGGTGCTCAGTACTGAGGGTGCTGGGTGCTCAGTACTCGGGGTGCTGGGTGCTCAGTACTCAGGGTGCTGTGTGCTCAGTGCTCGGGGTGCTGGGTGCTCAGTGCTCAGGGTGATCGGTGCTCAGTGCTCAGGGTGCTGGGTGCTCAGTCCTCCGGGTGCTCAGTGCTCAGGGTGCTGGGTGCTCAGTGCTCGGGGTGCTCGGTGCTCAGTACTCAGAGTGCTGAGTGCTCAGTACTCAGGGTGCTTGGTGCTCAGTACTCAGGGTGCTGGGTGCTCAGTACTCAGGGTGCTGGGTGCTCAATGCTCAGGGTGCTGGGTGCTCAGTGCTCAGGGTGCTGGGTGCTCAGTGCTCGGGGTGCTGGGTGCTCAGGGCTGTGGTGCTGGGTGCTCAGTGCTCAGTGCTCAGGGTGCTTGGTGCTCAGTGCTCAGTGCTCAGGGTGCTGGTTGCTCAGTACTCAGGGTGCTGGGTGCTCAGTCCTCGGGGTGCTCCGTGCTCAGTGATCAGGGTGCTGGGGGCTCAGTACTCAGGGTGCTCGGTGCTCAGTACTCAGGGTTCTCAGTGCTCAGTACTCAGGGTGCTGGGTGCTCAGTGCTCAGGGTGCTGGGTGCTCAGTACTCAGGGTGCTCAGTGCTCAGTACTCGGAGTGCTTGGTGCTCAGTACTCAGGGTGCTCAGTGCTCAGTACTCGGGGTGCTGGGTGCTCAGTGCTCAGGGTGCTCAGTGCTCAGTGCTCGGGGTGCTGGGTGCTCAGTGCTCGGGGCGCTGGCTGCTCAGTGCTCGAGGTGCTGGGTGCTCAGTACTCGGGGTGCTGGGTGCTCAGTACTCAGGGTGCTCAGTGCTCAGTACTCAGTGCTCAGGGTGCTCAGTGCTCAGTGCTCAGGGTGCTGGGTGTTCAGTACTAAGGGTGCTGGGTGCTCAGTACTCAGGGTGCTGGCTGCTCAGTGCTCAGGGTGCTGGGTGCTCAGTAATCTGGGTGTTGGGTGCTCAGTACTCAGGGTGCTGGGTCCTCCGTGCTCGGGGTGCTGGGTGCTCAGTGCTCAGGGTGCTGGGTGCTCAGTGCTCAGGGTGCTGGGTGCTCAGTACTCAGGGTGCTGGGTGTTTAGTGCTCGAGGTGCTCGGTGCTCAGTACTCAAGGTGCTGGGTGCTCAGTTCTCAGGGTGCTGGGTGCTCAGTCCTCGGGGTGCTCCATGCTCAGGGTGCTGGGTGCTCAGTGCTCAGGGTGCTGGTTGCTCAGTGCTCAGGGTGCTGGGTGCTCAGTACTCGGGGTGCTCAGTGCTCAGTGCTCAGGGTGCTGGGTGCTCAGTACTCAGGGTGCTGGGTGTTCAGTGCTCGGGGTGCTCGGTTCTCAGTACTCGGGGTGCTGGGGGCTCAGTACTCGGGGTGCTGGGTGCTCAGTGCTCAGGGTGCTGGGTGCTCAGTGCTCGGGGTGCTGGGTGCTCAGTGCTGAGAGTGGTGCTGGGTGCTCAGTACTCAGGGTGCTGGGTGCTCAGTGCTCAGGGTGCTGGGTGCTCAGTACTAAGGGTGCTGGGTGCTCAGTACTCAGGGTGCTGGGTGCTCAGTACTCAGGGTGCTGGGTGCTCAGTTCTCAGGGTGCTGGGTACTCAGTACTCAGGGTGCTGGGTGCTCAGTACTCACTGTGCTGGGTGCTCAGTGCTCAGGGTGCTGGGTGCTTAGTGCTCAGGGTGCTGGGTGCTCAGTACTCAGGGTGCTGGGTGCTCAGTGCTCAGGGTGATCGGTGCTCAGTACTCAGGGTGCTCAGTACTCAGGGTGCTGGGTGCTCAGTGCTCGGGGTGCTGGGTGCTCAGTACTCGGGGTGCTGGGTGCTCTGTACTCAGGGTGCTGGGTGCTCAGTGCTCGGGGTCCTGGGAGCTCAGTCTCAGGGTTCTGGGTGCTCAGTGCTCGGGGTGCTGGGTGCTCAGTGCTCAGGGTGATCAGTGCTCAGTACTCAGTGTTCTGGGTGCTCAGTGCTCAGGGTGCTTGGTGCTCAGTCCTCAGGGTGCTCAGTACTCAGGGTGCTCGGTGCTCAGTGCTCAGTACTCAGGGTGCTCAGTACTCGTTGTGCTGGGTGCTCAGTGCTCAGGGTGCTGGTTGCTCAGTACTCAGGGTGCTCGGTGCTCAGTACTCAGGGTGCTGGGTGCTCAGTGCTCAGGGTGCTGTGTGCTCAGTACTCTCGGTGTTGGGTGCTCAGTACTCAGGGTGCTGGGTGCTCAGTGCTCGGGGTCCTGGGTGCTCAGTCTCAGGGTGCTGGATGCTCAGTGCTCAGGGTGCTGGGTGCGCAGTCCTCAGGGTGCTCAGTGCTCAGAGTGCTGGGTGCTCAGTGCTCATGGTGCTTGGTGCTCAGTACTCAGGGTGCTGAGTGCTCAGTACTCAGGATGCTGGGTGCTCAGTACTCATGGTGCTGGGTGCTCAGTACTCAGGGGGCTGGCTGCTCAGTGCTCAGGGTGCTGGCTGCTCAGTGCTCAGGGTTCTGGGTGCTCAGTGCTCGGGGTGCTGGGTGCTCAGTGCTCGGGGTGATGGGTGCTCAGTGCTCAGTGCTCAGGGTGTTGGGTGCTCAGTGCTCAGTGCTCAGGGTGCTGGGTGCTCAGTACTCAGGGTGCTCGGTGCTCAGTACTCAGGGTTCTCAGTACTCAGGGTGCTCAGTGCTCAGTACTCGGGGTGCTGGGTGCTCAGAACTAAGGTGCTCAGTGCTCAGTACTCGGGGTGCCGGGTGCTCAGTGCTCAGTGTGCTCAGTGCTCAGTGCTCGGGGTGCTGGGTGCTCAGTTCTCGGGGCGCTTGGTGCTCAGTGCTCGGGGTGCTGGGTGCTCAGTACTCAGGGTGCTGTGTGCTCAGTGCTCAGTACTCAGCGTGCTGGGTGCTCAGTGCTCAGAGTTTTGGGTGCTCAGTACTCAAGGTGCTGGGTGCTCAGTGCTCAGTGCTCAGGGTGCTCAGTGCTCAGGGTGCTCAGTGCTCAGGGTGCTGGGTGCTCAGGGTGCTGGGTGCTCAGTGCTCGGGGTGCTGGGTGCTCAGTGCTCAGTGCTCGGGGTGCTGGGTGCTCAGTGCTCAGTGCTCAGGGTGCTGGGTGTTCAGTACTCAGGGTGCTCGGTGCTCAGTGCTCAGGGTGCTGGGTGCTCAGTACTCAGGGTTCTGAGTGCTCAGTGCTCGGGGTGCTGGGTGCTCAGTGCTCAGGGTGATCAGTGCTCAGTACTCAGGGTGCTGGGTGCTCAGTGCTCAGGGTGCTGGGTGCTCAGTCCTCAGGGTGCTCAGTACTCAGGGTGCTCGGTGCTCAGTGCTCAGAACTCAGGGTGCTCAGTACTCAGGGTGCTGGGTGCTCAGTGCTCGGGGTGCTGGGTGCTCAGTACTGAGGGTGCTGGGTGCTCAGTACTCGGGTTGCTGGGTGCTCAGTACTCAGGGTGCTGGGTGCTCAGTGCTCGGGGTGCTGGGTGCTCAGTGCTCAGGGTGATCGGTGCTCAGTGCTCAGGGTGCTGGGTGCTCAGTCCTCCGGGTGCTCAGTGCTCAGGGTGCTGGGTGCTCAGTGCTCGGGGTGCTCGGTGCTCAGTACTCAGAGTGCTGAGTGCTCAGTACTCAGGGTGCTTGGTGCTCAGTACTCAGGGTGCTGGGTGCTCAGTACTCAGGGTGCTGGGTGCTCAATGCTCAGGGTGCTGGGTGCTCAGTGCTCAGGGTGCTGGGTGCTCAGTGCTCGGGGTGCTGGGTGCTCAGGGCTGTGGTGCTGGGTGCTCAGTGCTCAGTGCTCAGGGTGCTTGGTGCTCAGTGCTCAGTGCTCAGGGTGCTGGTTGCTCAGTACTCAGGGTGCTGGGTGCTCAGTCCTCGGGGTGCTCCGTGCTCAGTGATCAGGGTGCTGGGGGCTCAGTACTCAGGGTGCTCGGTGCTCAGTACTCAGGGTTCTCAGTGCTCAGTACTCAGGGTGCTGGGTGCTCAGTGCTCAGGGTGCTGGGTGCTCAGTACTCAGGGTGCTCAGTGCTCAGTACTCGGAGTGCTTGGTGCTCAGTACTCAGGGTGCTCAGTGCTCAGTACTCGGGGTGCTGGGTGCTCAGTGCTCAGGGTGCTCAGTGCTCAGTGCTCGGGGTGCTGGGTGCTCAGTGCTCGGGGCGCTGGCTGCTCAGTGCTCGAGGTGCTGGGTGCTCAGTACTCGGGGTGCTGGGTGCTCAGTACTCAGGGTGCTCAGTGCTCAGTACTCAGTGCTCAGGGTGCTCAGTGCTCAGTGCTCAGGGTGCTGGGTGTTCAGTACTAAGGGTGCTGGGTGCTCAGTACTCAGGGTGCTGGGTGCTCAGTGCTCAGGGTGCTGGGTGCTCAGTAATCTGGGTGTTGGGTGCTCAGTACTCAGGGTGCTGGGTCCTCCGTGCTCGGGGTGCTGGGTGCTCAGTGCTCAGGGTGCTGGGTGCTCAGTGCTCAGGGTGATGGGTGCTCAGTACTCAGGGTGCTGGGTGTTTAGTGCTCGAGGTGCTCGGTGCTCAGTACTCAAGGTGCTGGGTGCTCAGTTCTCAGGGTGCTGGGTGCTCAGTCCTCGGGGTGCTCCATGCTCAGGGTGCTGGGTGCTCAGTGCTCAGGGTGCTGGTTGCTCAGTGCTCAGGGTGCTGGGTGCTCAGTACTCGGGGTGCTCAGTGCTCAGTGCTCAGGGTGCTGGGTGCTCAGTACTCAGGGTGCTGGGTGTTCAGTGCTCGGGGTGCTCGGTTCTCAGTACTCGGGGTGCTGGGGGCTCAGTACTCGGGGTGCTGGGTGCTCAGTGCTCAGGGTGCTGGGTGCTCAGTGCTCGGGGTGCTGGGTGCTCAGTGCTGAGAGTGGTGCTGGGTGCTCAGTACTCAGGGTGCTGGGTGCTCAGTGCTCAGGGTGCTGGGTGCTCAGTACTAAGGGTGCTGGGTGCTCAGTACTCAGGGTGCTGGGTGCTCAGTACTCAGGGTGCTGGGTGCTCAGTTCTCAGGGTGCTGGGTACTCAGTACTCAGGGTGCTGGGTGCTCAGTACTCACTGTGCTGGGTGCTCAGTGCTCAGGGTGCTGGGTGCTTAGTGCTCAGGGTGCTGGGTGCTCAGTACTCAGGGTGCTGGGTGCTCAGTGCTCAGGGTGATCGGTGCTCAGTACTCAGGGTGCTCAGTACTCAGGGTGCTGGGTGCTCAGTGCTCGGGGTGCTGGGTGCTCAGTACTCGGGGTGCTGGGTGCTCTGTACTCAGGGTGCTGGGTGCTCAGTGCTCGGGGTCCTGGGAGCTCAGTCTCAGGGTTCTGGGTGCTCAGTGCTCGGGGTGCTGGGTGCTCAGTGCTCAGGGTGATCAGTGCTCAGTACTCAGTGTGCTGGGTGCTCAGTGCTCAGGGTGCTTGGTGCTCAGTCCTCAGGGTGCTCAGTACTCAGGGTGCTCGGTGCTCAGTGCTCAGTACTCAGGGTGCTCAGTACTCGTTGTGCTGGGTGCTCAGTGCTCAGGGTGCTGGTTGCTCAGTACTCAGGGTGCTCGGTGCTCAGTACTCAGGGTGCTGGGTGCTCAGTGCTCAGGGTGCTGTGTGCTCAGTACTCTCGGTGTTGGGTGCTCAGTACTCAGGGTGCTGGGTGCTCAGTGCTCGGGGTCCTGGGTGCTCAGTCTCAGGGTGCTGGATGCTCAGTGCTCAGGGTGCTGGGTGCGCAGTCCTCAGGGTGCTCAGTGCTCAGAGTGCTGGGTGCTCAGTGCTCATGGTGCTTGGTGCTCAGTACTCAGGGTGCTGAGTGCTCAGTACTCAGGATGCTGGGTGCTCAGTACTCATGGTGCTGGGTGCTCAGTACTCAGGGGGCTGGCTGCTCAGTGCTCAGGGTGCTGGCTGCTCAGTGCTCAGGGTTCTGGGTGCTGAGTGCTCGGGGTGCTGGGTGCTCAGTGCTCGGGGTGATGGGTGCTCAGTGCTCAGTGCTCAGGGTGTTGGGTGCTCAGTGCTCAGTGCTCAGGGTGCTGGGTGCTCAGTACTCAGGGTGCTGGGTGCTCAGTACTCAGGGTGCTGGGTGCTGAGTGCTCAGGGTGCTGGGTGCTCAGTACTCTGGGTGTTGGGTGCTCAGTACTCAGGGTGCTGGGTGCTCAGTGCTCGGGGTGCTGGGTGCTCAGTGCTCGGGGTGCTGTGTGCTCAGTGCTCAGGGTGCTGGGTGCTCAGTACTCAAGGTGCTGGGTCCTCAGTGCTCAGGGTGCTGGGTGCTCAGTCCTCGGGGTGCTCCATGCTCAGTGCTCAGGGTGCTGGGTGCTCAGTACTCAGGGTGCTGGGTGCTTAGTACTCAGGGTGCTCAGTGCTCAGTACACAGGGTGCTGGGTGCTCAGTACTCAGGGTGCTGGGTGCTCAGTACTCAGGGTTCTCAGTGCTCAGTGCTCAGGGTGCTGGGTGCTCAGTTCTCAGGGTGCTCAGTGCTCAGTACTCGGGGTGCTGGGTGCTCAGTATTCAGGGTGCTGGGTGCTTAGTACTCAGGGTGCTCAGTGCTCAGTACACAGCGTGCTGGGTCCTCAGTGCTCGGGGTGCTGGGTGCTCAGTGCTCAGTACTCAGTGTGCTGGGTGCTCAGTGCTCGGGGTGCTGGGTGCTCAGTACTCAGCGTGCTGGGTGCTCAGTACTCAGGCTGCTGGGTGCTCAGTGCTCAGGGTGCTGGGTGCTCAGTGCTCAGGGTGCTGGGTGCTCAGTGATCGGGGTGCTGGGTCCTCAGTACTCAGGGTGCTCAGTGCTCAGTACTCAGTGCTTGGGGTCCTGGGTGCTCAGCGCTCGGGGTGCTGGGTGCTCAGTACTCAGGGTGCTGGGGGCTCAGTACTCAGTGTGCTGGGTGCTCAGTACTCAGGGTGATCTGTTCTCAGTACTCAGGTTGCTGGATGCTCAGTGCTCGGGGTGCTGGGTGCTCAGTACTCGGGGTGCTCAGTGCTCAGTACTCAGGGTGCTGGGTGCTCAGTACTCAGGGTGCTGGGTGTTCAGTACTCGGGTTGCTCGGTGCTCAGTACTCGGGGTGCTGGGTGCGCAGTACTCGGGGTGCTGGGTGCTCAGTGCTCAGGGTGCTGGGTGCTCAGTGCTCGGGGTGCTAGGTGCTCAGTGCTGAGGGTGGTGCTGGGTGCTCAGTACTCAGGGTGCTGGGTGCTCAGTGCTCAGGGTGCTGGGTGCTCAGTACTAAGGGTGCTGGGTGCTCAGTACTCAGGGTGCTCGGTGCTCAGTACTCAGGGTGCTGAGTGCTCAGTACTCAGGGTGCTGGGTACTCAGTACTCAGCGTGCTGGGTGCTCAGTACTCACTGTGCTGAGTGCTCAGTGCTCAGGGTGCTGGGTGCTCAGTGCTCAGGGTGCTGGGTGCTCAGTACTCAGGGTGCTGGGTGCTCAGTGCTCAGGGTGATCGGTGCTCAGTACTCAGGATGCTCAGTACTCAGGGTGCTGGGTGCTCAGTGCTCGGTGTGCTGGGTGCTCAGTACTCGGGGTGCTGGATGCTCTGTACTCAGTGTGCTGGGTGCTCAATGCTCAGGGTCCTGGGTGCTCAGTGCTCAGGGTGATCGGTGCTCAGTACTCAGGGTGCTGGGTGCTCAGTGCTCAGGGTGCTGGGTGCTCAGTCCTCAGGGTGCTCAGTGCTCAGGGTGCTGGGTGCTCAGTGCTCAGGGTGCTGGGTGCTCAGTGCTCAGGGTGCTAGGTGCTCAGTGCTCGGGGTGCTGGGTGCTCAGTGCTCGGGGTGCTGGGTGCTCAGTGCTCAGTGCTCATGGTGTTGGATGCTCAGTGCTCAGTGCTCAGGGTGCTGGGTGCTCAGTACTCAGGGTTCTGGGTGCTCAGTGCTCAGGGTGCTGGGTGCTCAGTACTCTGGGTGTTGGGTGCTCAGTACTCAGGGTGCTGGGTGCTCAGTGCTCGGGGTGCTGGCTGCTCAGTGCTCGGGGTGCTGGGTGCTCAGTGCTCAGGGAGCTGGGTGCTTAGTATTCAGGGTGCTGGGTGCTCAGTGCTCGGGGTGCTCGGTGCTCAGTACTCAAGGTGCTGGGTGCTCAGTGCTCAGGGTGCTGGGAGCTCAGTACTCAGGGTGCTTGGTGCTCAGTACTCAGGATTCTCAGTGCTCAGTGCTCAGTGTGCTGGGTGCTCAGTTCTCAGGGTGCTCAGTGCTCAGCACTCGGGGTGCTGGGTGCTCAGTGCTCAGTGCTCAGCACTCGGGGTGCTGGGTGCTCAGTGCTCAGGGTGCTCAGTGCTCAGTGCTCGGGGAGCTGGGTGCTCAGTGCTCGGAGTTCTGCGTGCTCAGTACTCGGGGTGCTGGGTGCTCAGTGCTCAGGGTGCTGGGTGCTCAGTGCTCAGGGTGCTGGGTGATCAGTACTCAGGGTGCTCAGTGCTCAGTACTCGGAGTGCTTGGTGCTCAGTACTCAGGGTGCTCAGTGCTCAGTACTCGGGGTGCTCCGTGCTCAGTGCTCAGGGCGCTCAGTGCTCAGTGCTCGGGGTGCTGGGTGCTCAGTGCTCGGGGCGCTGGGTGCTCAGTGCTCGGGGTGCTGGGTGCTCAGTGCTCGGGGTGCTGGGTGCTCAGTGCTCGGGGCGCTGGGTGCTCAGTGCTCGGAGTGCTGGGTGCTCAGTACTCGGGGTGCTGGGTGCTCAGTGCTCAGGGTCCTGGGTGTTCAGTACTCAGGGTGTTGGGTGCTCAGTACACAGGGTGCTGGGTGCTCCGTGCTCGGGGTGCTGGGTGCTCAGTACTAAGGGTGCTGGGTGCTCAGTGATCGGGGTGCTGGGTGCTCAGTACTCAGGGTGCTCAGTGCTCGGGGAGCTCTGTGCTCAGTACTCAGGGTGCTGGGTGCTCAGTACTCAGTGATCGGGGTCCTGGGTGCTCCGTGCTCGGGGTGCTGGGTGCTCAGTGCTCTGGGTGCTTAGTGCTCCGTGCTCGGGGAGCTGGGTGCTCAGTGCTCGGAGTTCTGCGTGCTCAGTACTCGGGGTGCTGGGTGCTCAGTGCTCAGGGTGCTGGGTGCTCAGTGCTCAGGGTGCTGGGTGCTCAGTACTCAGGGTGCTCAGTGCTCAGTACTCGGAGTGCTTGGTGCTCAGTACTCAGGGTGCTCAGTGCTCAGTACTCGGGGTGCTTCGTCCTCAGTACTCAGGGTGCTCAGTGCTCAGTGCTCGGGGTGCTGTTTGCTCAGTGCTCGGGGCGCTGGGTGCTCAGTGCTCTGGGTGCTTAGTGCTCAGTACTCAGGGTGCTGGGTGCTCAGTGCTCAGTGCTCAGGGTTCTGGTTGTTCAGTACTCAGGGTGCTGGGTGCTCAGTACTCAGGGTGCTGGGTGCTCAGTGCTCAGGGTGCTGGGTGCTCAGTACTCTGGGTGTTGGGTGCTCAGTACACAGGGTGCTGGGTGCTCAGTGCTCCGGGTGCTGCGTGCTCAGTGCTCGGGGTGCTGGGTGCTCAGTGCTCAGGGTGCTGGGTGCTCAGTGGTCAGTGCTCAGGGTGCTGGGTGCTCAGTGCTCAGTGCTCAGGGTGCTGGTTGCTCAGTACTCAGGGTGCTGTGTGCTCAGTACTCAGGGTGCTGGGTGCTCATGGCTCAGGGTGCTCTGTGCTCAGTACTCAGGGTGCTGGGTGCTCAGTGCTCGGGGTGCTGCGTGCTCAGTGCTCAGTGTGCTGGGTGCTCAGTGCTCAGGGTGCTGGGTGCTCAGTGCTCAGGGTGCTGGGTGCTCAGTACTCGGGGTGCTCCGTGCTCAGGGTGCTGGGTGCTCAGTGCTCAGGGTGCTGGGTGCTCAGTGCTCGGGGTGCTGGGTGCTGAGTGCTCAGGGTGCTGGGTGCTCAGTGCTCGGGCTGCTCGGTGCTCAGTGCTCAGGGTCCTGGGTGCTCAGTACTCAGGGTGCTGGGTGCTTAGTACTCAGGGTGCTCAGTGCTCAGTACACAGGGTGCTGGGTGCTCAGTGCTCGGGGTGCTGGGTGCTCAGTGCTCAGTACTCAGGGTGCTGGGTGCTCAGTGCTCGGGGTGCTGGGTGCTCAGTACTCAGCGTGCTGGGTGCTCAGTACTCAGGGTGCTGGGTGCTCAGTTCTCAGGGTGCTGGGTGCTCAGTGCTCAGGGTGCTGGGTGCTCAGTGATCGGGGTGCTGGGTGCTCAGTACTCAGTGTGCTCAGTGCTCGGGGAGCTCGGTGCTCAGTACTCAGGGTGCTGGGTGCTCAGTTCTCAGTGCTCGGGGTCCTGGGTGCTCCGTGCTCGGGGTGCTGGGTGCTCAGTGCTCTGGGTGCTTAGTGCTCAGTACTCAGGGTGCTGGGTGCTCAGTACTCAAGGTGCTGGGTGCTCATTCTCAGGGTGCTGGGTGCTCAGTGCTCGGGTTGCTGGGTGCTCAGTACTCAGGGTGCTGGGGGCTCAGTACTCAGGGTGCTGGGTGCTCAGTACTCAGGGTGCTCGGTTCTCAGTACTCAGGGTGCTGGGTGCTCATTCTCGGGGTGCTGGGTGCTCAGTGCTCGGGGTGCTGGGTGCTCAGTACTCAGGGTGCTGGGTGCTCAGTCCACAGGGTGCTCAGTACTCAGGGTGCTCGGTGCTCAGTGCTCAGTACTCAGGGTGCTCAGTATTCAGGGTGCGGGTTGCTCAGTGCTCGGGGTGCTGGGTGCTCAGTTCTCAGGGTGCTGGGTGCTCAGTACTCGGGGTGCTGGGTGCTCAGTACTCAGGGTGCTGGGTGCTCAGTGCTAGGGGTGCTGGGTGCTCAGTGCTCAGGGTGATCGGTGCTCAGTGCTCAGGGTGCTGGGTGCTCAGTCCTCCGGGTGCACAGTGCTCAGGGTGCTGGGTGCTCAGTGCTCGGGGTGCTCGGTGCTCAGTACTCAGGGTGCTGAGTGCTCAGTACTCAGGGTGCTGGGTGCTCAGTACTCAGGGTGGTGGGTGCTCAGTACTCAGGGTGCTGGGTGCTCAGGGTGCTGGGTGCTCAGTACTCAGGGTGCTGGGTGCTCAGTGCTCGGGGTGCTGGGTGCTCAGGGCTGTGGTGCTGGGTGCTCAGTGGTCAGTGCTCAGGGTGCTGGGTGCTCAGTGCTCAGTGCTCAGGGTGCTGGTTGCTCAGTACTCAGGGTGCTGGGTGCTCAGTACTCAGGGTGCTGGGTGCTCATGGCTCAGGGTGCTCTGTGCTCAGTACTCAGGGTGCTGGGTGCTCAGTGCTCGGGGTGCTGCGTGCTCAGTGCTCAGTGTGCTGGGTGCTCAGTGCTCAGGGTGCTGGGTGCTCAGTACTCAGGGTGCTCTGTGCTCAGTACTCTGGGTGCTGGGTGCTCAGTTCTCAGTGCTCGGGGTCCTGGGTGCTCCGTGCTCGGGGTGCTGGGTGCTCAGTGCTCTGGGTGCTTAGTGCTCAGTACTCAGGGTGCTGGGTGCTCAGTACTCATGGTTCTGGGTGCTCATTCTCAGGGTGCTGGGTGCTCAGTGCTCGGGTTGCTGGGTGCTCAGTACTCAGGGTGCTGGGGGCTCAGTACTCAGGGTGCTGGGTGCTCAGTACTCAGGGTGCTCGGTTCTCAGTACTCAGGGTGCTGGGTGCTCATTCTCGGGGTGCTGGGTGCTCAGTGCTCGGGGTGCTGGGTGCTCAGTACTCAGGGTGCTGGGGGCTCAGTTCTCAGGGTGCTGGGTGCTCAGTACTCAGGGTGATCTGTTCTCAGTACTCAGGTTGCTGGGTGCTCAGTGCTCGGGGTGCTGGGTGCTCAGTACTCGGGGTGCTCAGTGTTCAGTACTCAGGGTGTTGTGTGCTCAGTACTCAGGGTGCTGGGTGCTCAGTGCTCGGGGTGCTCGGTGCTCAGTACTCGGTGTGCAGGGTGCTCAGTACTCGGGGTGCTGGGTGCTCAGTGCTCAGGGTGCTGGGTGCTCAGTACTCAGGGTGCTGAGTGCTCAGTACTCAGGGTGCTGGGTGCTCAGTACTCAGGTTGCTGGTTGCTCAGTACTCAGGGTGCTGGGTGCTCAGTGCTCAGGGTGCTGGGTGCTCAGTGCTCGGGGTGCTGGGTGCTCAGGGCTGTGGTGCTGGGTGCTCAGTTCTCAGTGCTCAGGGTGCTGGGTGCTCAGTGCTCAGTGCTCAGGGTGCTGGTTGCCCAGTACTCAGGGTGCTGGGTGCTCAGTACTCAGGGTGCTGGGTGCTCAGTGCTCAGGGTGCTCTGTGCTCAGTACTCAGGGTGCTGGGTGCTCAGTGCTCGGGGTGCTGCGTGCTCAGTGCTCAGGGAGCTGGGTGCTCAGTGCTCAGGGTGCTGGGTGCTCAGTACTCAGGGTGCTGGGTGCTCAGTGCTCGTTGTGCTCGGTGCTCAGTCCTCGGGGTGCTCCGTGCTCAGTGATCAGGGTGCTGGGTGCTCAGTACTCAGGGTGCTCGGTGCTCAGTACTCAGGGTTCTCAGTGCTCAGTACTCAGGGTGCTGGGTGCTCAGTGCTCAGGGTGCTGGGTGCTCAGTACTCAGGGTGCTCAGTGCTCAGTTCTCGGGGTGCTTGGTGCTCAGTACTCAGGGTGCTCAGTGCTCAGTACTCGGGGTCCTGGGTGCTCAGTGCTCAGGGTGCTCAGTGCTCAGTGCTCAGGGTGCTGGGTGCTCAGTGCTCGGCCCGCTGGGTGCTCAGTGCTCGGGGTGCTCGGTGCTCAGTACTCGGGGTGCTGGGTGTTCAGTACTCAGGGTGCTGGGTGCTCAGTACTCAGGGTGCTGGGTGCTCAGTGCTCAGGGTGCTGGGTGCTCAGTGCTCGGGGTGCTGGGTGCTCAGTACTCAGTGTGTTCAGTGCTCGGGGAGCTCGGTGCTCAGTACTCAGGGTGCTGGGTGCTCAGTTCTCAGTGCTCGGGGTCCTGGGTGCTCCGTGCTCGGGGTGCTGGGTGCTCAGTGCTCTGGGTGCTTAGTGCTCAGTACTCAGGGTGCTGGGTGCTCAGTACTCATGGTGCTGGGTGCTCATTCTCAGGGTGCTGTGTACTCAGTGCTCGGGTTGCTGGGTGCTTAGTACTCAGGGTGCTGGGGGCTCAGTACTCAGGGTGCTGGGTGCTCAGTACTCAGGGTGCTCGGTTCTCAGTTCTCAGGGTGCTGGGTGCTCATTGTCGGGGTGCGGGGAGCTCAGTGCTCGGGGTGCTGGGTGCTCAGTACTCAGGGTGCTGGGGGCTCAGTACTCAGGGTGCTGGGTGCTCAGTACTCAGGGTGATCTGTTCTCAGTACTCAGGTTGCTGGGTGCTCAGTGCTCGGGGTGCTCGGTGCTCAGTACTCAGGGTGCTGGGTGCTCAGTGCTCAGGGTGCTGGGTGCTCAGTGCTCGGGGTGCTGGGTGCTCAGTACTCAGGATACTCGGTGCTCAGTGCTCAGTAATCAGGGTGCTCAGTACTCAGGGTGCTGGGTGCTCAGTGCTCAGAGTGCTGGGTGCTCAGTACTCAGGGTGCTGAGTGCTCAGTACTCAGGGTGCTTGGTGCTCAGTACTCAGGGTGCTGAGTGCTCAGTGCTCGGGGTGCTGGGTGCTCACTGCTCACGGTGATCGGTGCTCAGTGCTCAGGGTGCTAGGTGCTCAGTCCTCCGGGTGCTCAGTGCTCAGGGTGCTGGGTGCTCATTGCTCGGTGTGCTCGGTGCTCAGTACTCAGGGTGCTGAGTGCTCAGTACTCAGGTTGCAGGTTGCTCAGTACTCAGGTTGCTGGTTGCTCAGTACTCAGGGTGCTGGGTGCTCAGTGCTCAGGGTGCTGGGTGCTCAGTGCTCGGGGTGCTGGGTGCTCAGTGCTCAGTGCTCAGGGTGCTGGTTGCTCAGTACTCAGGGTGCTGGCTGCTCAGTACTCAGGGTGCTGGGTGCTCAGTGCTCAGAGTGCTCTGTGCTCAGTACTCAGGGTGGTGGGTGCTCAGTGCTCGGGGTGCTGGGTGCTCAGTGCTCAGGGTGCTGGGTGCTCAGTACTCAGGGTGCTGGGTGCTCAGTACTCAGGGTGCTTGGTGCTCAGTACTCAGGGTGCTCAGTGCTCAGTACTCTGGGTGCTGGGTGCTCAGTGCTCAGGGTGCTCAGTGCTCAGTGCTCGGGGTGCTGGGTGCTCAGTGCTCGGGGTGCTGGGTGCTCAGTACTCGGGGTGCTGGGTGCTCAGTGCTCAGGGTGCTCAGTGCTCAGTACTCAGTGCTCAGGGTGCTCAGTGCTCAGTGCTCAGGGTGCTGGGTGTTCAGTACTCAGGGTGCTGGGTGCTCAGTACTCAGGGTGCTGGGTGCTCAGTGCTCAGGGTGCTGGGTGCTCAGTACTCTGGGTGTTGGGTGCTCAGTACTCAGGGTGCTGGGTGCTCCGTGCTCAGGGTGCTGGGTGCTCAGTGCTCAGGGTTCTGGGTGCTCAGTGCTCAGGGTGCTGGGTGCTCAGTACTCAGGGTGCTGGGTGCTTAGTGCTCAAGGTGCTCGGTGCTCAGTACTCAAGGTGCTGGGTGCTCAGTGCTCAGGGTGCTATGTGCTCAGTCCTCGGGGTGCTCCGTGCTCATGGTGCTGGGTGCTCAGTGCTCAGGGTGCTGGGTGCTCAGTGCTCGGGGTGCTGGGTGCTCAGTACTCAGTATGCTCAGTGCTCGGGGATCTCGGTGCTCAGTACTCAGGGTGCTGGGTGCTCAGTTCTCAGTGCTCGGGGTCCTGGGTGCTCCGTGCTCGGGGTGCTGGGTGCTCAGTGCTCTGGGTGCTTAGTGCTCAGTACTCAGGGTGCTGGGTGCTCAGTACTCATGGTGCTGGGTGCTCATTCTCAGGGTGCTGGGTGCTCAGTGCTCGGGTTGCTGGGTGCTCAGTACTCAGGGTGCTGAGGGCTCAGTACTCAGGTTGCTGGTTGCTCAGTACTCAGGGTGCTGGGTGCTCAGTGCTCAGGGTGCTGGGTGCTCAGTGCTCGGGGTGCTGGGTGCTCAAGGCTGTGGTGCTGGGTGCTCAGTTCTCAGTGCTCAGGGTGCTGGGTGCTCAGTGCTCAGTGCTCAGGGTGCTGGTTGCCCAGTACTCAGGGTGCTGGGTGCTCAGTACTCAGGGTGCTGGGTGCTCAGTGCTCAGGGTGCTCTGTGCTCAGTACTCAGGGTGCTGGGTGCTCAGTGCTCGGGGTGCTGCGTGCTCAGTGCTCAGGGAGCTGGGTGCTCAGTGCTCAGGGTGCTGGGTGCTCAGTACTCAGGGTGCTGGGTTCTCAGTGCTCGTTGTGCTCGGTGCTCAGTCCTCGGGGTGCTCCGTGCTCAGTGATCAGGGTGCTGGGTGCTCAGTACTCAGGGTGCTCGGTGCTCAGTACTCAGGGTTCTCAGTGCTCAGTACTCAGGGTGCTGGGTGCTCAGTGCTCAGGGTGCTGGGTGCTCAGTACTCAGGGTGCTCAATGCTCAGTTCTCGGGGTGCTTGGTGCTCAGTACTCAGGGTGCTCAGTGCTCAGTACTCGGGGTCCTGGGTGCTCAGTGCTCAGGGTGCTCAGTGCTCAGTGCTCGGGGTGCTGGGTGCTCAGTGCTCGGGGCGCTGGGTGCTCAGTGCTCGGGGTGCTCGGTGCTCAGTACTCGGGGTGCTGGGTGCTCAGTGCTCAGAGTGCTCAGTGCTCAGTACTCAGTGCTCAGGGTGCCCAGTGCTCAGTGCTCAGGGTGCTGGGTGTTCAGTACTCAGGGTGCTGGGTGCTCAGTACTCAGGGTGCTGGGTGCTCAGTGCTCAGGGTGCTGGGTGCTCAGTGCTCGGGGTGCTGGGTGCTCAGTACTCAGTGTGTTCAGTGCTCGGGGAGCTCGGTGCTCAGTACTCAGGGTGCTGGGTGCTCAGTTCTCAGTGCTCGGGGTCCTGGGTGCTCCGTGCTCGGGGTTCGGGGTGCTCAGTGCTCTGGGTGCTTAGTGCTCAGTACTCAGGGTGCTGGGTGCTCAGTACTCATGGTGCTGGGTGCTCATTCTCAGGGTGCTGGGTGCTCAGTGCTCGGGTTGCTGGGTGCTTAGTACTCAGGGTGCTGGGGGCTCAGTACTCAGGGTGCTGGGTGCTCAGTACTCAGGGTGCTCGGTTCTCAGTACTCAGGGTGCTGTTTGCTCATTGTCGGGGTGCGGGGAGCTCAGTGCTCGGGGTGCTGGGTGCTCAGTACTCAGGGTGCTGGGGGCTCAGTACTCAGGGTGCTGGGTGCTCAGTACTCAGGGTGATCTGTTCTCAGTACTCAGGTTGCTGGGTGCTCAGTGCTGGGGGTGCTGGGTGCTCAGTACTCGGGGTGCTCAGTGCTCAGTACTCAGGGTGCTGGGTGCTCAGTACTCAGGGTGCTGGGTGCTCAGTGCTCGGGGTGCTCGGTGCTCAGTACTCGGGGTGCAGGGTGCTCAGTACTCGGGGTGCTGGGTGCTCAGTGCTCCGGGAGCTGGGTGCTCAGTGCTCGGGGTGCTGGGTGCTCAGTGCTGAGGGTGGTGCTGGGTGCTCAGTACTCAGGGTGCTGGGTGCTCAGTGCTCAGGGTGCTGGGTGCTCAGTACTAAGGGTGCTGGGTGCTCAGTACTCAGGGTGCTCGTTGCTCAGTACTCAGGGTGCTGGGTGCTCAGAGCTCAGGGTTCTGGGTACTCAGTACTCAGGGTGCTGGGTGCTCAGTACTCTGGGTGTTGGGTGCTCAGTACTCAGGGTGCTGGGTGCTCCGTGCTCAGGGTGCTGGGTGCTCAGTGCTCAGGGTTCTGGGTGCTCAGTGCTCAGGGTGCTGGGTGCTCAGTACTCAGGGTGCTGGGTGCTTAGTGCTCGAGGTGCTCGGTGCTCAGTACTCAAGGTGCTGGGTGCTCAGTGCTCAGGGTGCTGGGTGCTCAGTCCTCGGGGTGCTCCGTGCTCATGGTGCTGGGTGCTCAGTGCTCAGGGTGCTGGGTGCTCAGTGCTCGGGGTGCTGGGTGCTCAGTACTCAGTGTGCTCAGTGCTCGGGGAGCTCGGTGCTCAGTACTCAGGGTGCTGCGTGCTCAGTTCTCAGTGCTCGGTGTCCTGGTTGCTCCGTGCTCGGGGTGCTGGGTGCTCAGTGCTCTGGGTGCTTAGTGCTCAGTACTCAGGGTGCTGGGTGCTCAGTACTCATGGTGCTGGGTGCTCATTCTCAGGGTGCTGGGTGCTCAGTGCTCGGGTTGCTGGGTGCTCAGTACTCAGGGTGCTGGGGGCTCAGTACTCAGGGTGCTGGGTGCTCAGTACTCATGGTGCTCGGTTCTCAGTACTCAGGGTGCTGGGTGCTCATTCTCGGGGTGCTGGGTGCTCAGTGCTCGGGGTGCTGGGTGCTCAGTACTCAGGGTGCTGGGGGCTCAGTACTCAGGGTGCTGGGTGCTCAGTACACAGGGTGATCTGTTCTCAGTACTCAGGTTGCTGGGTGCTCAGTGCTCGGTGTGCTGGGTGCTCAGTACTCGGGGTGCTCAGTGCTCAGTACTCAGGGTGCTGGGTGCTCAGTACTCAGGGTGCTGGGTGCTCAGTGCTCGGGGTGCTCGGTGCTCAGTACTCGGGGTGCAGGGTGCTCAGTACTCGGGGTGCTGGGTGCTCAGTGTTCAGGGAGCTGGGTGCTCAGTGCTCAGGGTGCTGGGTGCTCAGTACTAAGGGTGCTGGGTGCTCAGTACTCAGGGTGCTCGGTGCTCAGTACTCAGGGTGCTGGGTGCTCAGAGCTCAGGGTGCTGTGTACTCAGTACTCAGGGTGCTGAGTGCTCAGTACTCAGCGTGCTGGGTGGTCAGTGCTCAGTGTGCTGGGTGCTCAGTGCTCAGGGTGCTGGGTGCTCAGTGCTCGGGGTGCTGGGTGCTCAGTACTCAGGATGCTCGGTGCTCAGTGCTCAGTAATCAGGGTGCTCAGTACTCAGGGTGCTGGGTGCTCATTGCTCGGTGTGCTCGGTGCTCAGTACTCAGGGTGCTGAGTGCTCAGTACTCAGGGTGCTGGGTGCTCAGTACTCAGGTTGCTGGTTGCTCAGTACTCAGGGTGCTGGGTGCTCAGTGCTCAGGGGGTTGGGTGCTCAGTGCTCGGGGTGCTGGGTGCTCAGGGCTGTGGTGCTGGGTGCTCAGTGCTCAGGGTGCTGGGTGCTCAGTGCTCAGTGCTCAGGGTGCTGGTTGCTCAGTACTCAGGGTGCTGGGCGCTCAGTACTCAAGGTGCTGGGTGCTCAGTGCTCAGAGTGCTCTGTGCTCAGTACTCAGGGTGCTGGGTGCTCAGTGCTCAGGGGGCTGGGTGCTCAGTGCTCAGGGTGCTGGGTGCGCATTACTCAGGGTGCTGGGTGCTCAGTACTCAGGGTGCTTGGTGCTCAGTACTCAGGGTGCTCAGTGCTCAGTACTCGGGGTGCTGGGTGCTCAGTGCTCAGGGTGCTCAGTGCTCGGGGTGCTGGGTGCTCAGTACTCGGGGTGCTGGGTGCTCAGTGCTCAGGGTGCTCAGTGCTCAGTACTCAGTGCTCAGGGTGCTCAGTGCTCAGTGCTCAGGGTGCTGGGTGTTCAGTACTCAGGGTGCTGGGTGCTCAGTACTCAGGGTGCTGGGTGCTCAGTACTCAGGGTGCTGGGTGCTCAGTGCTCGGGGTGCTCGGTGCTCAGTATTCGTGGTGCAGGCTGCTCAGTACTCGGGGTGCTGGGTGCTCAGTGCTCAGGGAGCTGGGTGCTCAGTGCTCGGGGTGCTGTGTGCTCAGTGCTGAGGGTGGTGCTGGGTGCTCAGTACTCAGGGTGCTGGGTGCTCAGTGCTCAGGGTGCTGGGTGCTCACTACTAAGGGTGCTGGGTGCTCAGTACTGAGGGTGCTCGGTGCTCAGTACTCAGGTTGCTGGGTGCTCAGAGCTCAGGGTGCTGGGTACTCAGTTCTCAGGGTGCTGGGTGCTCAGTACTCTGGGTGTTGGGTGCTCAGTACTCAGGGTGCTGGGTGCTCAGAGCTCAGGGTGCTGGGTACTCAGTACTCAGGGTGCTGAGTGCTCAGTACTCAGGGTGCTGGGTGCTCAGTGCTCAGGGTGCTGGGTGCTCAGTGCTCGGGGTGCTGGGTGCTCAGTACTCAGGATACTCGGTGCTCAGTGCTCAGTAATCAGGGTGCTCAGTACTCAGGGTGCTGGGTGCTCAGTGCTCAGGGTGCTGGGTGCTCAGTACTCAGGGTGCTGAGTGCTCAGTACTCAGGGTGCTTGGTGCTCAGTACTCAGGGTGCTGAGTGCTCAGTGCTCGGGGTGCTGGGTGCTCACTGCTCAGGGTGATCGGTGCTCAGTGCTCAGGGTGCTAGGTGCTCAGTCCTCCGGGTGCTCAGTGCTCAGGGTGCTGGGTGCTCATTGCTCGGTGTGCTCGGTGCTCAGTACTCAGGGTGCTGAGTGCTCAGTACTCAGGGTGCAGGTTGCTCAGTACTCAGGTTGCTGGTTGCTCAGTACTCAGGGTGCTGGGTGCTCAGTGCTCAGGGTGCTGGGTGCTCAGTGCTCGGGGTGCTGGGTGCTCAGTGCTCAGTGCTCAGGGTGCTGGTTGCTCAGTACTCAGGTTGCTGGTTGCTCAGTACTCAGGGTGCTCTGTGCTCAGTACTCAGGGTGGTGGGTGCTCAGTGCTCGGGGTGCTGGGTGCTCAGTGCTCAGGGTGCTGGGTGCTCAGTACTCAGGGTGCTGGGTGCTCAGTACTCAGGCTGCTTGGTGCTCAGTACTCAGGGTGCTCAGTGCTCAGTACTCGGGGTGCTGGGTGCTCAGTGCTCAGGGTGCTCAGTGCTCAGTGCTCGGGGTGCTGGGTGCTCAGTGCTCGGAGTGCTGGGTGCTCAGTACTCGGGGTGCTGGGTGCTCAGTGCTCAGGGTGCTCAGTGCTCAGTACTCAGTGCTCAGGGTGCTCAGTGCTCAGTGCTCAGGGTGCTGGGTGTTCAGTACTCAGGGTGCTGGGTGCTCAGTACTCAGGGTGCTGGGTGCTCAGTGCTCAGGGTGCTGGGTGCTCAGTACTCTGGGTGTTGGGTGCTCAGTACTCAGGGTGCTGGGTGCTCCGTGCTCAGGGTGCTGGGTGCTCAGTGCTCAGGGTTCTGGGTGCTCAGTGCTCAGGGTGCTGGGTGCTCAGTACTCACTGTGCTGGGTGCTTAGTGCTCGAGGTGCTCGGTGCTCAGTACTCAAGGTGCTGGGTGCTCAGTGCTCAGGGTGCTGGGTGCTCAGTCCTCGGGGTGCTCCGTGCTCATGGTGCTGGGTGCTCAGTGCTCAGGGTGCTGGGTGCTCAGTGCTCGGGGTGCTGGGTGCTCAGTACTCAGTGTGCTCAGTGCTCGGGGATCTCGGTGCTCAGTACTCAGGGTGCTGGGTGCTCAGTTCTCAGTGCTCGGGGTCCTGGGTGCTCCGTGCTCGGGGTACTGGGTGCTCAGTGCTCTGGGTGCTTAGTGCTCAGTACTCAGTGTGCTGGGTGCTCAGTACTCATGGTGCTGGGTGCTCATTCTCAGGGTGCTGGGTGCTCAGTGCTCGGGTTGCTGGGTGCTCAGTACTCAGGGTGCTGGGGGCTCAGTACTCAGGGTGCTGGGTGCTCAGTATCAGGGTGCTCGGTTCTCAGTACTCAGGGTGCTGGGTGCTCATTCTCGGGGTGCTGGGTGCTCAGTGCTCGGGGTGCTGGGTGCTCAGTACTCGGGGTGCTCAGTGCTCAGTACTCAGGGTGCTGGGTGCTCAGTACTCAGGGTGCTGGGTGCTCAGTGCTCGGGGTGCTTGGTGCTCAGTACTCGGGGTGCAGGGTGCTCAGTAATCGGGGTGCTGTTTGCTCAGTGCTCGGGGTGCTGGGTGCTCAGTGCTCGGGGTGCTGGGTGCTCAGTGCTGAGGGTGGTGCTGGGTGCTCAGTACTCAGGGTGCTGGGTGCTCAGTGCTCGGGGTGCTGGGTGCTCAGTACTAAGGGTGCTGGGTGCTCAGTACTCAGGGTGCTCGGTGCTCAGTACTCAGGGCGCTGGGTGCTCAGAGCTCAGGGTGCTGGGTACTCAGTACTCAGGGTGCTGGGTGCTCAGTACTCAGGGTGCTGGGTGCTCAGTGCTCAGGGTCCTGGGTGCTCAGTGCTCAGGGTGCTGGGTGCTCAGTGCTCGGCGTGCTGGGTGCTCAGTACTCAGGATGCTCGGTGCTCAGTGCTCAGTAATCAGGGTGCTCAGTACTCAGGGTGCTGGGTGCTCAGTGCTCGGGGTGCTGGGTGCTCAGTACTCAGGGTGCTGGGTGCTCAGTACTCGGGGTGCTGTGTGCTCAGTACTCAGGGTGCTGGGTGCTCAGTGCACGGGGTGCTGGGTGCTCACTGCTCAGGGTGATCGGTTCCCAGTGCTCAGGGTGCTGGGTGCTCAGTCCTCCGGGTGCTCAGTGCTCAGGGTGCTGGGTGCTCAGTCCTCGGGGTGCTCCGTGCTCATGGTGCTGGGTGCTCAGTGCTCAGGGTGCTGGGTGCTCAGTGTTCGGGGTGCTGGGTGCTCAGGGCTTTGGTGCTGGGTGCTCAGTGCTCAGTGCTCAGGGTGCTGGGTGCTCAGTGCTCAGTGCTCAGGTTGCTCTGTGCTCAGTACTCAGGGTGCTGGGTGCTCAGTGCTTCGGGTGCTGCGTGCTCAGTGCTCAGGGAGCTGGGTGCTCAGTGCTCAGGGTGCTGGGTGCTCAGTACTCAGGGTGCTGGGTGCTCAGTGCTCGTTGTGCTCGGTGCTCAGTACTCAAGGTGCTGGGTGCTCAGTGCTCAGGGTGCTGGGTGCTCAGTCCTCGGGGTGCTCCGTGCTCAGTGATCAGGGTGCTGGGTGCTCAGTACTCAGGGTGCTCGGTGCTCAGTACTCAGGGGTCTCAGTGCTCAGTACTCAGGGTGCTGTGTGCTCAGTGCTCAGGGTGCTTTGTGCTCAGTACTCAGGGTGCTCAGTGCTCAGTACTCGGGGTGCTTGGTGCTCAGTACTCAGGGTGCTCGGTGTTCAGTACTCGTGGTGCTGGGTGCTCAGTGCTCAGGGTGCTCAGTGCTCCGTGCTCAGGGTGCTGGGTGTTCAGTACTCAGGGTGCTGGGTGCTCAGTACTCGTGGTGCTGGGTGCTCAGTACTCAGGGTGCTGGGTGCTAATTCTCGGGGTGCTGGGTGCTCAGTGCTCGGGGTGCTGGGTGCTTAGTACTCAGGGTGCTGGGGGCTCAGTACTCAGGGTGCTGGGTGCTCAGTACTCAGGGTGATCTGTTCTCAGTACTCAGGTTGCTGGGTGCTCAGTGCTCGGGGTGCTGGGTGCTCAGTACTCGGGGTGCTCAGTGCTCAGTACTCAGGGTGCTGGGTGCTCAGTACTCAGGGTGCTGGGTGCTCAGTGCTCGGGGTGCTCGGTGCTCAGTACTCGGGGTGCAGTGTGCTCAGTACTCGGGGTGCTGGGTGCTCAGTGTTCAGGGAGCTGGGTGCTCAGTGCTCGGGGTGCTGGGTGCTCAGTGCTGAGGGTGGTGCTGGGTGCTCAGTCCTCCGGGTGCTCAGTGCTCAGGGTGCTGGGTGCTCATTGCTCGGTGTGCTCGGTGCTCAGTACTCAGGGTGCTGAGTGCTCAGTACTCAGGGTGCAGGTTGCTCAGTACTCAGGTTGCTGGTTGCTCAGTACTCAGGGTGCTGGGTGCTCAGTGCTCAGGGTGCTGGGTGCTCAGTGCTCGGGGTGCTGGGTGCTCAGTGCTCAGTGCTCAGGGTGCTGGTTGCTCAGTACTCAGGGTGCTGGGTGCTCAGTACTCAGGGTGCTGGGTGCTCAGTGCTCAGATTGCTCTGTGCTCAGTACTCAGGGTGGTGGGTGCTCAGTGCTCGGGGTGCTGGGTGCTCAGTGCTCAGGGTGCTGGGTGCTCAGTACTCAGGGTGCTGGGTGCTCAGTACTCAGGCTGCTTGGTGCTCAGTACTCAGGGTGCTCAGTGCTCAGTACTCGGGGTGCTGGGTGCTCAGTGCTCAGGGTGCTCAGTGCTCAGTGCTCGGGGTGCTGGGTGCTCAGTGCTCAGGGTGCTGGGTGCTCAGTACTCGGGGTGCTGGGTGCTCAGTGCTCAGGGTGCTCAGTGCTCAGTACTCAGTGCTCAGGGTGCTCAGTGCTCAGTGCTCAGGGTGCTGGGTGTTCAGTACTCAGGGTGCTGGGTGCTCAGTACTCAGGGTGCTGGGTGCTCAGTGCTCAGGGTGCTGGGTGCTCAGTACTCTGGGTGTTGGGTGCTCAGTACTCAGGGTGCTGGGTGCTCCGTGCTCAGGGTGCTGGGTGCTCAGTGCTCAGGGTTCTGGGTGCTCAGTGCTCAGGGTGCTGGGTGCTCAGTACTCAGGGTGCTGGGTGCTTAGTGCTCGAGGTGCTCGGTGCTCAGTACTCAAGGTGCTGGGTGCTCAGTGCTCAGGGTGCTGGGTGCTCAGTCCTCGGGGTGCTCCGTGCTCATGGTGCTGGGTGCTCAGTGCTCAGGGTGCTGGGTGCTCAGTGCTCTGGGTGCTGGGTGCTCAGTACTCAGTGTGCTCAGTGCTCGGGCATCTCGGTGCTCAGTACTCAGGGTGCTGGGTGCTCAGTTCTCAGTGCTCGGGGTCCTGGGTGCTCCGTGCTCGGGGTGCTGGGTGCTCAGTCCTCGGGGTGCTCCGTGCTCATGGTGCTGGGTGCTCCGTGCTCAGGGTGCTGGGTGCTCAGTGCTCAGGGTTCTGGGTGCTCAGTGCTCAGGGTGCTGGGTGCTCAGTACTCACTGTGCTGGGTGCTTAGTGCTCGAGGTGCTCGGTGCTCAGTACTCAAGGTGCTGGGTGCTCAGTGCTCAGGGTGCTGGGTGCTCAGTCCTCGGGGTGCTCCGTGCTCATGGTGCTGGGTGCTCAGTGCTCAGGGTGCTGGGTGCTCAGTGCTCGGGGTGCTGGGTGCTCAGTACTCAGTGTGCTCAGTGCTCGGGGATCTCGGTGCTCAGTACTCAGGGTGCTGGGTGCTCAGTTCTCAGTGCTCGGGGTCCTGGGTGCTCCGTGCTCGGGGTACTGGGTGCTCAGTGCTCTGGGTGCTTAGTGCTCAGTACTCAGTGTGCTGGGTGCTCAGTACTCATGGTGCTGGGTGCTCATTCTCAGGGTGCTGGGTGCTCAGTGCTCGGGTTGCTGGGTGCTCAGTACTCAGGGTGCTGGGGGCTCAGTACTCAGGGTGCTGGGTGCTCAGTATCAGGGTGCTCGGTTCTCAGTACTCAGGGTGCTGGGTGCTCATTCTCAGGGTGCTGGGTGCTCAGTGCTCGGGGTGCTGGGTGCTCAGTACTCGGGGTGCTCAGTGCTCAGTACTCAGGGTGCTGGGTGCTCAGTACTCAGGGTGCTGGGTGCTCAGTGCTCGGGGTGCTTGGTGCTCAGTACTCGGGGTGCAGGGTGCTCAGTACTCGGGGTGCTGTTTGCTCAGTGCTCGGGGTGCTGGGTGCTCAGTGCTCGGGGTGCTGGGTGCTCAGTGCTGAGGGTGGTGCTGGGTGCTCAGTACTCAGGGTGCTGGGTGCTCAGTGCTCGGGGTGCTGGGTGCTCAGTACTAAGGGTGCTGGGTGCTCAGTACTCAGGGTGCTCGGTGCTCAGTACTCAGGGCGCTGGGTGCTCAGAGCTCAGGGTGCTGGGTACTCAGTACTCAGGGTGCTGGGTGCTCAGTACTCAGGGTGCTGGGTGCTCAGTGCTCAGGGTCCTGGGTGCTCAGTGCTCAGGGTGCTGGGTGCTCAGTGCTCGGCGTGCTGGGTGCTCAGTACTCAGGATGCTCGGTGCTCAGTGCTCAGTAATCAGGGTGCTCAGTACTCAGGGTGCTGGGTGCTCAGTGCTCGGGGTGCTGGGTGCTCAGTACTCAGGGTGCTGGGTGCTCAGTACTCGGGGTGCTGTGTGCTCAGTACTCAGGGTGCTGGGTGCTCAGTGCACGGGGTGCTGGGTGCTCACTGCTCAGGGTGATCGGTTCCCAGTGCTCAGGGTGCTGGGTGCTCAGTCCTCCGGGTGCTCAGTGCTCAGGGTGCTGGGTGCTCAGTCCTCGGGGTGCTCCGTGCTCATGGTGCTGGGTGCTCAGTGCTCAGGGTGCTGGGTGCTCAGTGTTCGGGGTGCTGGGTGCTCAGGGCTTTGGTGCTGGGTGCTCAGTGCTCAGTGCTCAGGGTGCTGGGTGCTCAGTGCTCAGTGCTCAGGTTGCTCTGTGCTCAGTACTCAGGGTGCTGGGTGCTCAGTGCTTCGGGTGCTGAGTGCTCAGTGCTCAGGGAGCTGGGTGCTCAGTGCTCAGGGTGCTGGGTGCTCAGTACTCAGGGTGCTGGTTGCTCAGTGCTCGTTGTGCTCGGTGCTCAGTACTCAAGGTGCTGGGTGCTCAGTGCTCAGGGTGCTGGGTGCTCAGTCCTCGGGGTGCTCCGTGCTCAGTGATCAGGGTGCTGGGTGCTCAGTACTCAGGGTGCTCGGTGCTCAGTACTCAGGGGTCTCAGTGCTCAGTACTCAGGGTGCTGGGTGCTCAGTGCTCAGGGTGCTTTGTGCTCAGTACTCAGGGTGCTCAGTGCTCAGTACTCGGGGTGCTTGGTGCTCAGTACTCAGGGTGCTCGGTGTTCAGTACTCGTGGTGCTGGGTGCTCAGTGCTCAGGGTGCTCAGTGCTCCGTGCTCAGGGTGCTGGGTGTTCAGTACTCAGGGTGCTGGGTGCTCAGTACTCGTGGTGCTGGGTGGTCAGTACTCAGGGTGCTGGGTGCTAATTCTCGGGGTGCTGGGTGCTCAGTGCTCGGGGTGCTGGGTGCTTAGTACTCAGGGTGCTGGGGGCTCAGTACTCAGGGTGCTGGGTGCTCAGTACTCAGGGTGATCTGTTCTCAGTACTCAGGTTGCTGGGTGCTCAGTGCTCGGGGTGCTGGGTGCTCAGTACTCGGGGTGCTCAGTGCTCAGTACTCAGGGTGCTGGGTGCTCAGTACTCAGGGTGCTGGGTGCTCAGTGCTCGGGGTGCTCGGTGCTCAGTACTCGGGGTGCAGTGTGCTCAGTACTCGGGGTGCTGGGTGCTCAGTGTTCAGGGAGCTGGGTGCTCAGTGCTCGGGGTGCTGGGTGCTCAGTGCTGAGGGTGGTGCTTGGTGCTCAGTCCTCCGGGTGCTCAGTGCTCAGGGTGCTGGGTGCTCATTGCTCGGTGTGCTCGGTGCTCAGTACTCAGGGTGCTGAGTGCTCAGTACTCAGGGTGCAGGTTGCTCAGTACTCAGGTTGCTGGTTGCTCAGTACTCAGGGTGCTGGGTGCTCAGTGCTCAGGGTGCTGGGTGCTCAGTGCTCGGGGTGCTGGGTGCTCAGTGCTCAGTGCTCAGGGTGCTGGTTGCTCAGTACTCAGGGTGCTGGGTGCTCAGTACTCAGGGTGCTGGGTGCTCAGTGCTCAGAGTGCTCTGTGCTCAGTACTCAGGGTGGTGGGTGCTCAGTGCTCGGGGTGCTGGGTGCTCAGTGCTCAGGGTGCTTGGTGCTCAGTACTCAGGGTGCTGGGTGCTCAGTACTCAGGCTGCTTGGTGCTCAGTACTCAGGGTGCTCAGTGCTCAGTACTCGGGGTGCTGGGTGCTCAGTGCTCAGGGTGCTCAGTGCTCAGTGCTCGGGGTGCTGGGTGCTCAGTGCTCAGGGTGCTGGGTGCTCAGTACTCGGGGTGCTGGGTGCTCAGTGCTCAGGGTGCTCAGTGCTCAGTACTCAGTGCTCAGGGTGCTCAGTGCTCAGTGCTCAGGGTGCTGGGTGTTCAGTACTCAGGGTGCTGGGTGCTCAGTACTCAGGGTGCTGGGTGCTCAGTGCTCAGGGTGCTGGGTGCTCAGTACTCTGGGTGTTGGGTGCTCAGTACTCAGGGTGCTGGGTGCTCCGTGCTCAGGGTGCTGGGTGCTCAGTGCTCAGGGTTCTGGGTGCTCAGTGCTCAGGGTGCTGGGTGCTCAGTACTCAGGTTGCTGGGTGCTTAGTGCTCGAGGTGCTCGGTGCTCAGTACTCAAGGTGCTGGGTGCTCAGTGCTCAGGGTGCTGGGTGCTCAGTCCTCGGGGTGCTCCGTGCTCATGGTGCTGGGTGCTCAGTGCTCAGGGTGCTGGGTGCTCAGTGCTCTGGGTGCTGGGTGCTCAGTACTCAGTGTGCTCAGTGCTCGGGCATCTCGGTGCTCAGTACTCAGGGTGCTGGGTGCTCAGTTCTCAGTGCTCGGGGTCCTGGGTGCTCCGTGCTCGGGGTGCTGGGTGCTCAGTGCTCTGGGTGCTTAGTGCTCAGTACTCAGTGTGCTGGGTGCTCAGTACTCATGGTGCTGGGTGCTCATTCTCAGGGTGCTGGGTGCTCAGTGCTCGGGTTGCTGGGTGCTCAGTTCTCAGGGTGCTGTGGGCTCAGTACTCAGGGTGCTGGGTGCTCAGTATCAGGGTGCTCGGTTCTCAGTACTCAGGGTGCTGGGTGCTCATTCTCGGGGTGCTGGGTGCTCAGTGCTCGGGGTGCTGGGTGCTCAGTACTCGGGGTGCTCAGTGCTCAGTACTCAGGGTGCTGGGTGCTCAGTACTCAGGGTGCTGGGTGCTCAGTGCTCGGGGTGCTCGGTGCTCAGTACTCGGGGTGCAGGGTGCTCAGTACTCGGGGTGCTGTTTGCTCAGTGCTCGGGGTGCTGGGTGCTCAGTGCTCGGGGTGCTGGGTGCTCAGTGCTGAGGGTGGTGCTGGGTGCTCAGTACTCAGGGTGCTGGGTGCTCAGTGCTCGGGGTGCTGGGTGCTCAGTACTAAGGGTGCTGGGTGCTCAGTACTCAGGGTGCTCGGTGCTCAGTACTCAGGGCGCTGGGTGCTCAGAGCTCAGGGTGCTGGGTACTCAGTACTCAGGGTGCTGGGTGCTCAGTACTCAGGGTGCTGGGTGCTCAGTGCTCAGGGTCCTGGGTGCTCAGTGCTCAGGGTGCTGGGTGCTCAGTGCTCGGCGTGCTGGGTGCTCAGTACTCAGGATGCTCGGTGCTCAGTGCTCAGTAATCAGGGTGCTCAGTACTCAGGGTGCTGGGTGCTCAGTGCTCGGGGTGCTGGGTGCTCAGTACTCAGGGTGCTGGGTGCTCAGTACTCGGGGTGCTGTGTGCTCAGTACTCAGGGTGCTGGGTGCTCAGTGCATGGGGTGCTGGGTGCTCACTGCTCAGGGTGATCGGTGCCCAGTGCTCAGGGTGCTGGGTGCTCAGTCCTCCGGGTGCTCAGTGCTCAGGGTGCTGGGTGCTCAGTCCTCGGGGTGCTCCGTGCTCATGGTGCTGGGTGCTCAGTGCTCAGGGTGCTGGGTGCTCAGTGTTCGGGGTGCTGGGTGCTCAGGGCTTTGGTGCTGGGTGCTCAGTGCTCAGTGCTCAGGGTGCTGGGTGCTCAGTGCTCAGTGCTCAGGTTGCTCTGTGCTCAGTACTCAGGGTGCTGGGTGCTCAGTGCTTCGGGTGCTGCGTGCTCAGTGCTCAGGGAGCTGGGTGCTCAGTGCTCAGGGTGCTGGGTGCTCAGTACTCAGGGTGCTGGGTGCTCAGTGCTCGTTGTGCTCGGTGTTCAGTACTCAAGGTGCTGGGTGCTCAGTGCTCAGGGTGCTGGGTGCTCAGTCCTCGGGGTGCTCCGTGCTCAGTGATCAGGATGCTGGGTGCTCAGTACTCAGGGTGCTCGGTGCTCAGTACTCAGGGGTCTCAGTGCTCAGTACTCAGGGTTCTGGGTGCTCAGTGCTCAGGGGGCTTTGTGCTCAGTACTCAGGGTGCTCAGTGCTCAGTACTCGGGGTGCTTGGTGCTCAGTACTCAGGGTGCTCGGTGCTCAGTACTCGTGGTGCTGGGTGCTCAGTGCTCAGGGTGCTCAGTGCTCCGTGCTCAGGGTGCTGGGTGTTCAGTACTCAGGGTGTTGGGTGCTCAGTACTCGTGGTGCTGGGTGCTCAGTACTCAGGGTGCTGGGTGCTCATTCTCGGGGTGATGGGTGCTCAGTGCTCGGGGTGCTGGGTGCTTAGTACTCAGGGTGCTGGGGGCTCAGTACTCAGGGTGCTGGGTGCTCAGTACTCAGGGTGATCTGTTCTCAGTACTCAGGTTGCTGGGTGCTCAGTGCTCGGGGTGCTGGGTGCTCAGTACTCGGGGTGCTCAGTGCTCAGTACTCAGGGTGCTGGGTGCTCAGTACTCAGGGTGCTGGGTGCTCAGTGCTCGGGGTGCTCGGTGCTCAGTACTCGGGGTGCAGTGTGCTCAGTACTCGGGGTGCTGGATGCTCAGTGTTCAGGGAGCTGGGTGCTCAGTGCTCGGGGTGCTGGCTGCTCAGTGCTGAGGGTGGTGCTGGGTGCTCAGTACTCAGGGTGCTGGGTGCTCAGTGCTCAGGGTGCTGGGTGCTCAGTACTAAGGGTGCTGGGTGCTCAGTACTCAGGGTGCTCGGTGCTCAGTACTCAGGGTGCTGGGTGCTCAGAGCTCAGGGTGCTGGGTACTCAGTACTCAGGGTGCTGAGTGCTCAGTACTCAGGGTGCTGGGTGCTCAGTGCTCAGGGTGCTGGGTGCTCAGTTCTCAGGGTGCTGGGTGCTCAGTGCTCGGGGTGCTGGGTGCTCAGTACTCAGGATGCTCGGTGCTCAGTGCTCAGTAATCAGGGTGCTCAGTGCTCAGGGTGCTGGGTGCTCAGTGCTCGGGGTGCTGGGTGCTCAGTGCTGAGGGTGGTGCTGGGTGCTCAGTACTCAGGGTGCTGGGTGCTCAGTGCTCAGGGTGCTGGGTGCTCAGTACTAAGGGTGCTGCGTGCTCAGTACTCAGGGTGCTCGGTGCTCAGTACTCAGGGTGCTGGGTGCTCAGAGCTCAGGGTGCTGGGTACTCAGTACTCAGGGTGCTGGGTGCTCAGTACTCAGGGTGCTGGGTGCTCAGTGCTCAGGGTGCTGGGTGCTCAGTGCTCAGGGTGCTGGGTGCTCAGTGCTCGGCGTGCTGGGTGCTCAGTACTCAGGATGCTCGGTGCTCAGTGCTCAGTAATCAGGGTGGTCAGTACTCAGGGTGCTGGGTGCTCAGTGCTCGGGGTGCTGGGTGCTCAGTACTCAGGGTGCTGGGTGCTCAGTACTCGGGGTGCTGGGTGCTCAGTACTCAGGGTGCTGGGTGCTCAGTGCTCGGGGTGCTGGGTGCTCACTGCTCAGGGTGATCGGTGCTCAGTGCTCAGGGTGCTGGGTGCTCAGTCCTCCGGGTGCTCAGTACTCAGGTTGCTGGTTGCTCAGTACTCAGGGTGCTGGGTGCTCAGTGCTCAGGGGGCTGGGTGCTCAGTGCTCGGGGTGCTGGGTGCTCAGGGCTGTGGTGCTGGGTGCTCAGTGCTCAGGGTGCTGGGTGCTCAGTGCTCAGTGCTCAGGGTGCTCTGTGCTCAGTACTCAGGGTGCTGGGTGCTCAGTGCTCGGGGTGCTGCGTGCTCAGTGCTCAGGGAGCTGGGTGCTCAGTGCTCAGGGTGCTGGGTGCTCAGTACTCAGTGTGCTGGGTGCTCAGTGCTCGTTGTGCTCGGTGCTCAGTACTCAAGGTGCTGGGTGCTCAGTGCTCAGGGTGCTGGGTGCTCAGTCCTCGGGGTGCTCTGTGCTCAGTGATCAGGGTGCTGGGTGCTCAGTACTCAGGGTGCTCGGTGCTCAGTACTCAGGGGTCTCAGTGCTCAGTACTCAGGGTGCTGGGTGCTCAGTGCTCAGGGTGCTGGGTGCTCAGTACTCAGGGTGCTCAGTGCTCAGTACTCGGGGTGCTTGGTGCTCAGTACTCAGGGTGCTCGGTGCTCAGTACTCGTGGTGCTGGGTGCTCAGTGCTCAGGGTGCTCAGTGCTCCGTGCTCGGGGTGCTGGGTGCTCAGTGCTCTGGGTGCTCGGTGCTCAGTACTCAGGGTGCTGGGTGCTCAGTACTCATGGTGCTGGGTGCTCATTCTCATGGTGCTGGGTGCTCAGTGCTCGGGTTGCTGGGTGCTCAGTACTCAGGGTGCTGGGGGCTCAGTTCTCAGGGTGCTGGGTGCTCAGTACTCAGGGTGCTCGGTTCTCAGTACTCAGGGTGCTGGGTGCTCATTCTCGGGGTGCTCGGTGCTCAGTGCTCGGGGTGCTGGGTGCTCAGTACTCAGGGTGCTGGGGGCTCAGTACTCAGGGTGCTGGGTGCTCAGTACTCAGGGTGATCTGTTCTCAGTACTCAGGTTGCTGGGTGCTCAGTGCTCAGGGTGCTGTGTGCTCAGTACTCGGGGTGCTCAGTGCTCAGTACTCAGGGTGCTCGGTGCTCAGTACTCAGGGTGCTGGGTGCTAAGTGCTCGGGGTGCTGGGTGCTCAGTGTTCAGGGAGCTGGGTGCTCAGTGCTCGGGGTGCTGGGTGCTCAGTGCTGAGGGTGGTGCTGGGTGCTCAGTACTCAGGGTGCTGGGTGCTCAGTACTCAGGGTGCTGGGTGCTCAGTACTAAGGGTGCTGGGTGCTCAGTACTCAGGGTGCTCGGTGCTCAGTACTCAGGGTGCTGGGTGCTCAGAGCTCAGGGTGCTGGGTACTCAGTACTCAGGGTGCTGGGTGCTCAGTGCTCAGTGCTCAGGGTGCTTTGTGCTCAGTGCTCGGGGTGCTGGGTGCTCAGTACTCAGGATGCTCGGTGCTCAGTGCTCAGTAATCAGGGTGCTCAGTACTCAGGGTGCTGGGTGCTCAGTGCTCTGGGTGCTGGGTGCTCAGTACTCAGGGTGCTGGGTGCTCAGTACTCGAGGTGCTGGGTGCTCAGTACTCAGGGTGCTGAGTGCTCAGTGCTCGGGGTGCTGGGTGCTCACTGCTCAGGGTGATCGGTGCTCAGTGCTCAGGGTGCTGGGTGCTCAGTCCTCCGGGTGCTCAGTGCTCAGGGTGCTGGGTGCTCATTGCTCGGTGTGCTCGGTGCTCAGTACTCAGGGTGCTGAGTGCTCAGTACTCAGGTTGCTGGGTGCTCAGTACTCAGGTTGCTGGTTGCTCAGTACTCAGGGTGCTGGGTGCTCAGTGATCAGGGTGCTGGGTGCTCAGTGCTCGGGGTGCTGGGTGCTCAGGGCTGTGGTGCTGGGTGCTCAGTGCTCAGTGCTCAGGGTGCTGGGTGCTCAGTTCTCAGGCTGCTGGTTGCTCAGGACTCAGGGTGCTGGGTGCTCAGTACTCAGGGTGCTGGGTGCTCAGTGCTCAGAGTGCTCTGTGCTCAGTACTCAGGGTGCTGGGTGCTCAGTGCTCGGGGTGCTGGGTGCTCAGTGCTCAGGGTGCTGGGTGCTCAGTACTCAGGGTGCTGGGTGCTCAGTACTCAGGGTGCTTGGTGCTCAGTACTCAGGGTGCTCAGTGCTCAGTACTCGGGGTGCTGGGTGCTCAGTGCTCAGGGTGCTCAGTGCTCAGTGCTCGGGGTGCTGGGTGCTCAGTGCTCGGGGTGCTGGGTGCTCAGTACTCGGGGTGCTGTGTGCTCAGTGCTCAAGGTGCTCAGTGCTCAGTACTCAGTGCTCAGGGTGCTCAGTGCTCAGTGCTCAGGGTGCTGGGTGTTCAGTACTCAGGGTGCTGGGTGCTCAGTACTCAGGGTGCTGGGTGCTCAGTGCTCAGGGTGCTGGGTGCTCAGTACTCTGGGTGTTGGGTGCTCAGTACTCAGGGTGCTGGGTGCTCCGTGCTCAGGGTGCTGGGTGCTCAGTGCTCAGGGTTCTGGGTGCTCAGTGCTCAGGGTGCTGTGTGCACAGAACTCAGGGTGCTGGGTGCTTAGTGCTCGAGGTGCTCGGTGCTCAGTACTCAAGGTGCTGGGTGCTCAGTGCTCAGGGTGCTGGGTGCTCAGTCCTCGGGGTGCTCCGTGCTCATGGTGCTGGGTGCTCAGTGCTCAGGGTGCTGGGTGCTCAGTGCTCGGGGTGCTGGGTGCTCAGTACTCAGTGTGCTCAGTGCTCGGGGATCTCGGTGCTCAGTACTCAGGGTGCTGGGTGCTCAGTTCTCAGTGCTCGGGGTCCTGGGTGCTCCGTGCTCGGGGTGCTGGGTGCTCAGTGCTCTGGGTGCTTAGTGCTCAGTACTCAGGGTGCTGGGTGCTCAGTACTCATGGTGCTGGATGCTCATTCTCAGGGTGCTGGGTGCTCAGTGCTCGGGTTGCTGGGTGCTCAGTACTCAGGGGGCTGGGGGCTCAGTACTCAGGGTGCTGGGTGCTCAGTATCAGGGTGCTCGGTTCTCAGTACTCAGGGTGCTGGGTGCTCATTCTCGGGGTGCTGGGTGCTCAGTGCTCGGGGTGCTGGGTGCTCAGTACTCAGGGTGCAGGGTGCTCAGTACTCAGGGTGATCTGTTCTCAGTACTCAGGTTGCTGGCTGCTCAGTGCTCGGTGTGCTGGGTGCTCAGTACTCAGGGTGCTGGGTGCTCAGTACTCGGGGTGCTCAGTGCTCAGTACTCAGGGTGCTCAGTGCTCAGTACTCAGGGTGCTGGGTGCTCAGTACTCAGGGTGCTGGGTGCTCAGTGCTCGGGGTGCTCGGTGCTCAGTACTCAGGGTGCTGGGTGCTCAGTACTCAGGGTGCTGGGTGCTCAGTGCTCGGGGTGCTCAGTGCTCAGTACTCAGGGTGCTGGGTGCTCAGTACTCAGGGTGCTGGGTGCTCAGTGCTCGGGGTGCTCGGTGCTCAGTACTCGGGGTGCAGGGTGCTCAGTACTCGGGGTGCTGGGTGCTCAGTGCTCAGGGTGCTGGGTGCTCAGTGCTCGGGGTGCTGGGTGCTCAGTGCTGAGGGTGGTGCTGGGTGCTCTGTACTCAGGGTGCTGGGTGCTCAGTGCTCAGGGTGCTGGGTGCTCAGTACTAAGGGTGCTGGGTGCTCAGTGCTCGGGGTGCTCGGTGCTCAGTACTCAGGGTGCTGGGTGCTCAGAGCTCAGGGTGCTGGGTACTCAGTACTCAGGGTGCTGGGTGCTCAGTACTCAGGGTGCTGGGTGCTCAGTGCTCAGGGTGCTGGGTGCTCAGTGCTCAGGGTGCTGGGTGCTCAGTGCTCGGCGTGCTGGGTGCTCAGTACTCAGGATGCTCGGTGCTCAGTGCTCAGTAATCAGGGTGCTCAGTACTCAGGGTGCTGGGTGCTCAGTGCTCGGGGTGCTGGGTGCTCAGTACTCAGGGTGCTGGGTGCTCAGTACTCGGGGTGCTGGGTGCTCAGTACTCAGGGTGCTGGGTGCTCAGTGCTCGGGGTGCTGGGTGCTCACTGCTCAGGGTGATCAGTGCTCAGTGCTCAGGGTGCTGGGTGCACAGTCCTCCGGGTGCTCAGTGCTCAGGGTGCTGGGTGCTCATTGCTCGGTGTGCTCGGTGCTCAGTACTCAGGGTGCTGAGTGCTCAGTACTCAGGGTGCTGGGTGCTCAGTACTCAGGTTGCTGGTTGCTCAGTGCTCAGGGCGCTGGGTGCTCAGTGCTCGGGGTGCTGGGTCCTCAGTGCTCGGGGTGCTGGGTGGTCAGTGCTCAGTGCTCAAGGTGCTGGGTGCTCAGTGCTCAGTGCTCAGGGTGCTGGGTGCTCAGTACTCAGGGTGCTGGGTGCTCAGTACTCAGGGTGCTGGGTGCTCAGTTCTCAGGGTGCTGGGTGCTCAGTACTCTGGGTGTTGGGTGCTCAGTACTCAGGGTGCTCAGTGCTCAGTACTCGGGGTGCTGGGTGCTCAGTGCTCAGTGTGCTCAGTGCTCAGTGCTCAGGGTGCTCGGTGCTCAGTGCTTGGGGCGCTGGGTGCTCAGTGCTCGGGGTGCTCCGTGCTCAGTACTCAGGGTGCTGTGTGCTCAGTGCTCAGTACTCAGCGTACTGGGTGCTCAGTGCTCAGAGTGTTGGGTGCTCAGTACTCAGGGTGCTGGGTGCTCAGTGCTCAGTGCTCAGGGTGCTCAGTGCTCAGGGTGCTCAGTGCTCAGGGTGCTGGGTGCTCAGTGCTCAGAGTGCTCTGTGCTCAGTACTCAGGGTGCTGGGTGCTCAGTGCTCGGGGTGCTGGGTGCTCAGTGCTCAGGGTGCTGGGTGCTCAGTACTCAGGGTGCTGGGTGCTCAGTACTCAGGGTGCTTGGTGCTCAGTACTCAGGGTGCTCAGTGCTCAGTACTCGGGGTGCTGGGTGCTCAGTGCTCAGGGTGCTCAGTGCTCAGTGCTCGGGGTGCTGGGTGCTCAGTACTCGGGGTGCTGGGTGCTCAGTGCTCAGGGTGCTCAGTGCTCAGTACTCAGTGCTCAGGGTGCTCAGTGCTCAGTGCTCAGGGTGGTGGGTGTTCAGTACTCAGGGTGCTGGGTGCTCAGTACTCAGGGTGCTGGGTGCTCAGTGCTCAGGGTGCTGGGTGCTCAGTACTCTGGGTGTTGGGTGCTCATTACTCAGGGTGCTGGGTGCTCCGTGCTCAGGGTGCTGGGTGCTCAGTGCTCAGGGTTCTGGGTGCTCAGTGCTCAGGGTGCTGGGTGCTCAGTACTCAGGGTGCTGGGTGCTTAGTGCTCGAGGATCTCGGTGCTCAGTACTCAAGGTGCTGGGTGCTCAGTGCTCAGGGTGCTGGGTGCTCAGTCCTCGGGGTGCTCCGTGCTCATGGTGCTGGGTGCTCAGTGCTCAGGGTGCTGGGTGCTCAGTGCCCCGGGTGCTGGGTGCTCAGTACTCAGTGTGCTCAGTGCTCGGGGATCTCGTTGCTCAGTACTCAGGGTGCTGGGTGCTCAGTTCTCAGTGCTCGGGGTCCTGGGTGCTCCGTGCTCGGGGTGCTGGGTGCTCAGTGCTCTGGGTGCTTAGTGCTCAGTACTCAGGGTGCTGGTTGCTCAGTACTCATGGTGCTGGGTGCTCATTCTCAGGGTGCTGGGTGCTCAGTGCTCGGGTTGCTGGGTGCTCAGTACTCAGGGTGCTGGGGGCTCAGTACTCAGGGTGCTGGGTGCTCAGTATCAGGGTGCTCGGTTCTCAGTACTCAGGGTGCTGGCTGCTCATTCTCGGGGTGCTTGGTGCTCAGTGCTCGGGGTGCTGGGTGCTCAGTACTCAGGGTGCTGGGTGCTCAGTACTCAGGGTGCTGGGTGCTCAGTACTCAGGGTGATCTGTTCTCAGTACTCAGGTTGGTGGCTGCTCAGTGCTCAGGGTGCTGGGTGCTCAGTACTCGGGGTGCTCAGTGCTCAGTACTCAGGGTGCTGGGTGCTCAGTACTCATTGTGCTGGGTGCTCAGTGCTCGGGGTGCTCGGTGCTCAGTACTCGGGGTGCAGGGTGCTCAGTACTCGGGGTGCTGGGTGCTCAGTGCTCAGGGTGCTGGGTGCTCAGTGCTCGGGGTGCGGGGTGCTCAGTGCTGAGGGTGGTGCTGGGTGCTCAGTACTCAGGGTGCTGGGTGCTCAGTGCTCAGGGTGCTGGGTGCTCAGTACTCAGGGTGCTGGGTGCTCAGTGCTCAGGGTGCTGGGTGCTCAGTGCTCACGGTGCTGGGTGCTCAGTGCTCGGCGAGCTGGGTGCTCAGTACTCAGGATGCTCGGTGCTCAGTGCTCAGTAATCAGGGTGCTCTGTACTCAGGGTGCTGGGTGCTCAGTGCTCGGGGTGCTGGGTGCTCAGTACTCAGGGTGCTGGGTGCTCAGTACTCAGGGTGCTTGGTGCTCAGTACTCAGGGTGCTCAGTGCTCAGTACTCGGGGTGCTGGGTGCTCAGTGCTCAGGGTGCTCAGTGCTCAGTGCTCGGGGTGCTGGGTGCTCAGTGCTCGGGGTGCTGGGTGCTCAGTACTCGGGGTGCTGGGTGCTCAGTGCTCAGGGTGCTCAGTGCTCAGTACTCAGTGCTCAGGGTGCTCAGTGCTCAGTGCTCAGGGTGCTGGGTGTTCAGTACTCAGGGTGCTGGGTGCTCAGTACTCAGGGTGCTGGGTGCTCAGTGCTCAGGGTGCTGGGTGCTCAGTACTCTGGGTGTTGGGTGCTCAGTACTCAGGGTGCTGGGTGCTCCGTGCTCAGGGTGCTGGGTGCTCAGTGCTCAGGGTTCTGGGTGCTCAGTGCTCAGGGTGCTGGGTGCTCAGTACTCAGGGTGCTGGGTGCTTAGTGCTCGAGGTGCTCGGTGCTCAGTACTCAAGGTGCTGGGTGCTCAGTGCTCAGGGTGCTGGGTGCTCAGTCCTCGGGGTGCTCCGTGCTCATGGTGCTGGGTACTCAGTGCTCAGGGTGCTGGGTGCTCAGTGCTCCGGGTGCTGGGTGCTCAGTACTCAGTGTGCTCAGTGCTCGGGGATCTCGTTGCTCAGTACTCAGGGTGCTGGGTGCTCAGTTCTCAGTGCTCGTGGTCCTGGGTACTCCGTGCTCGGGGTGCTGGGTGCTCAGTGCTCTGGGTGCTTAGTGCTCAGTACTCAGGGTGCTGGGTGTTCAGTACTCATGGTGCTGGGTGCTCATTCTCAGGGTGCTGGGTGCTCAGTGCTCGGGTTGCTGGGTGCTCAGTACTCAGGGTGCTGGGGGCTCAGTACTCAGGGTGCTGGGTGCTCAGTATCAGGGTGCTCGGTTCTCAGTACTCAGGGTGCTGGCTGCTCATTCTCGGGGTGCTTGGTGCTCAGTGCTCGGGGTGCTGGGTGCTCAGTCCTCAGGGTGCTGGGTGCTCAGTACTCAGGGTGCTGGGTGCTCAGTACTCAGGGTGCTGGGTGCTCAGTGCTCGGGGTGCTCGGTGCTCAGTACTCGGGGTGCAGGGTGCTCAGTATTCGGGGTGCTGGGTGCTCAGTGCTCAGGGTGCTGGGTGCTCAGTGCTCGGGGTGCTGGGTGCTCAGTGCTGAGGGTGGTGCTGGGTGCTCAGTACTCAGGGTGCTGGGTGCTCAGTGCTCAGGGTGCTGGGTGCTCAGTACTCAGGGTGCTGGGTGCTCAGTGCTCAGGGTGCTGGGTGCTCAGGGCTCAGGGTGCTGGGTGCTCAGTGCTCGGCGTGCTGGGTGCTCAGTACTCAGGATGCTCGGTGCTCAGTGCTCAGTAATCAGGGTGCTCTGTACTCAGGGTGCTGGGTGCTCAGTGCTCGGGGTGCTGGGTGCTCAGTACTCAGGGTGCTGGGTGCTCAGTACTCGGGGTGCTGGGTGCTCAGTACTCAGGGTGCTGGGTGCTCAGTGCTCGGGGTGCTGGGTGCTCACTGCTCAGGGTGATCGGTGCTCAGTGCTCAGGGTGCTGGGTGCTCAGTCCACCGGGTGCTCAGTGCTCAGGGTGCTGGGTGCTCATTGCTCGGTGTGCTCGGTGCTCAGTACTCAGGGTGATGAGTGCTCAGTACTCAGGGTGCTGGGTGCTCAGTACTCAGGTTGCTGGTTGCTCAGTACTCAGGGTGCTGGGTGCTCAGTGCTCAGGGTGCTGGGTGCTCAGTGCTCGGGGTGCTGGGTGCTCAGGGCTGTGGTGCTGGGTGCTCAGTGCTCAGTGCTAAGGGTGCTGGGTGCTCAGTGCTCAGTGCTCAGGGTGCTCTGTGCTCAGTACTCAGGGTGCTGGGTGCTCAGTGCTCGGGGTGCTGCGTGCTCAGTGCTCAGGGAGCTGGGTGCTCAGTGCTCAGGGTGCTGGGTGCTCAGTACTCAGGGTGCTGGGTGCTCAGTGCTCGTTGTGCTCGGTGCTCAGTACTGAAGGTGCTGGGTGCTCAGTGCTCAGGGTGCTGGGTGCTCAGTCCTCGGGGTGCTCCGTGCTCATGGTGCTGGGTGCTCAGTGCTCAGGGTGCTGGGTGCTCAGTGCTCGGGTGCTCGGTGCTCAGTGCTCAGGGTCCTGGGTGCTCAGTACTAAGGGTGCTGGGTGCTTAGTACTCAGGGTGCTCAGTGCTCAGTACACAGGGTGCTGGGTGCTCAGTGCTCGGGGTGCTAGGTGCTCAGTGCTCAGTACTCAGGGTGCTGGGTGCTCAGTGCTCGGGGTGCTGGGTGCTCAGTACTTAGCGTGCTGGGTGCTCAGTACTCAGTGTGCTGGGTGCTCAGTGCTCAGGGTGCTGGGTGCTCAGTGCTCAGGGTGCTGGGTGCTCAGTGATCGGGGTGCTGGGTGCTCAGTACTCAGGGTGCTCAGTGCTCGGGGAGCTCGGTGATCAGTACTCAGGGTGCTGGGTGCTCAGTACTCAGTGCTCGGGGTCCTGGGTGCTCCGTGCTCGGGGTGCTGGGTGCTCAGTGCTCTGGGTGCTGGGTGCTCAGTACTCAGGGTGCTGGGTGCTCAGTACTCAGGGTGCTGGGTGCTCAGTGCTCAGGGTGCTGGGTGCTCAGTACTCAGGGTGCTGGGTGCTCAATACTCAGGGTGCTCGGTGCTCAGTACTCAGGGTGCTGGGTGCTCAGTGCTCAGGGTGCTGGGTACTCAGCACTCAGGGTGCTGGGTGCTCAGTACTCAGGGTGCTGGGTGCTCAGTGCTCAGGGTGCTGGGTGCTCAGTGCTCAGGGTGCTGGGTGCTCAGTACTCAGGGTGCTGGGTGCTCAGTGCTCAGGGTGATCGGTGCTCAGTACTCAGGGTGCTCAGTACTCAGGGTGCTGGGTGCTCAGTGCTCAGGGTGCTGGGTGCTCAGTACTCAGGGTGCTGGGTGCTCAGTGCTCGGGGTGCTGGGTGCTCATTCCTCAGGGTGCTCAGTGCTCAGGGTGCTGGGTGCTCTGTGCTCGGGGTGCTCGGTGCTCAGTACTCAGGGTGCTGAGTGCTCAGTACTCAGGGTGCTGGGTGCTCAGTACTCATGGTGCTGGGTGCTCAGTACTCAGGGGGCTGGGTGCTCAGTGCTCTGTGTTCTGGGTGCTCAGTGCTCAGGGCACTGGGTGCTCAGTGCTCGGGGTGCTGGGTGCTCAGTGCTCGGGGTGCTTGGTGGTCAGTGCTCAGTGCTCAAGGTGCTGGGTGCTCAGTGCTCAGTGCTCAGGGTGCTGGGTGCTCAGTACTCAGGGTGCTGGGTGCTCAGTACTCAGGGTGCTGGGTGCTCAGTGCTCAGGGTGCTGGGTGCTCAGTGCTCGGGGTGCTGGGTGCTCAGTGCTGAGGGTGGTGCTGGGTGCTCTGTACTCAGGGTGCTGGGTGCTCAGTGCTCAGGGTGCTGGGTGCTCAGTACTAAGGGTGCTGGGTGCTCAGTGCTCGGGGTGCTCGGTGCTCAGTACTCAGGGTGCTGGGTGCTCAGAGCTCAGGGTGCTGGGTACTCAGTACTCAGGGTGCTGGGTGCTCAGTACTCAGGGTGCTGGGTGCTCAGTGCTCAGGGTGCTGGGTGCTCAGTGCTCAGGGTGCTGGGTGCTCAGTGCTCGGCGTGCTGGGTGCTCAGTACTCAGGATGCTCGGTGCTCAGTGCTCAGTAATCAGGGTGCTCAGTACTCAGGGTGCTGGGTGCTCAGTGCTCGGGGTGCTGGGTGCTCAGTACTCAGGGTGCTGGGTGCTCAGTACTCGGGGTGCTGGGTGCTCAGTACTCAGGGTGCTGGGTGCTCAGTGCTCGGGGTGCTGGGTGCTCACTGCTCAGGGTGATCAGTGCTCAGTGCTCAGGGTGCTGGGTGCACAGTCCTCCGGGTGCTCAGTGCTCAGGGTGCTGGGTGCTCATTGCTCGGTGTGCTCGGTGCTCAGTACTCAGGGTGCTGAGTGCTCAGTACTCAGGGTGCTGGGTGCTCAGTACTCAGGTTGCTGGTTGCTCAGTGCTCAGGGCGCTGGGTGCTCAGTGCTCGGGGTGCTGGGTCCTCAGTGCTCGGGGTGCTGGGTGGTCAGTGCTCAGTGCTCAAGGTGCTGGGTGCTCAGTGCTCAGTGCTCAGGGTGCTGGGTGCTCAGTACTCAGGGTGCTGGGTGCTCAGTACTCAGGGTGCTGGGTGCTCAGTTCTCAGGGTGCTGGGTGCTCAGTACTCTGGGTGTTGGGTGCTCAGTACTCAGGGTGCTCAGTGCTCAGTACTCGGGGTGCTGGGTGCTCAGTGCTCAGTGTGCTCAGTGCTCAGTGCTCAGGGTGCTCGGTGCTCAGTGCTTGGGGCGCTGGGTGCTCAGTGCTCGGGGTGCTCCGTGCTCAGTACTCAGGGTGCTGTGTGCTCAGTGCTCAGTACTCAGCGTACTGGGTGCTCAGTGCTCAGAGTGTTGGGTGCTCAGTACTCAGGGTGCTGGGTGCTCAGTGCTCAGTGCTCAGGGTGCTCAGTGCTCAGGGTGCTCAGTGCTCAGGGTGCTGGGTGCTCAGTGCTCAGAGTGCTCTGTGCTCAGTACTCAGGGTGCTGGGTGCTCAGTGCTCGGGGTGCTGGGTGCTCAGTGCTCAGGGTGCTGGGTGCTCAGTACTCAGGGTGCTGGGTGCTCAGTACTCAGGGTGCTTGGTGCTCAGTACTCAGGGTGCTCAGTGCTCAGTACTCGGGGTGCTGGGTGCTCAGTGCTCAGGGTGCTCAGTGCTCAGTGCTCGGGGTGCTGGGTGCTCAGTACTCGGGGTGCTGGGTGCTCAGTGCTCAGGGTGCTCAGTGCTCAGTACTCAGTGCTCAGGGTGCTCAGTGCTCAGTGCTCAGGGTGGTGGGTGTTCAGTACTCAGGGTGCTGGGTGCTCAGTACTCAGGGTGCTGGGTGCTCAGTGCTCAGGGTGCTGGGTGCTCAGTACTCTGGGTGTTGGGTGCTCATTACTCAGGGTGCTGGGTGCTCCGTGCTCAGGGTGCTGGGTGCTCAGTGCTCAGGGTTCTGGGTGCTCAGTGCTCAGGGTGCTGGGTGCTCAGTACTCAGGGTGCTGGGTGCTTAGTGCTCGAGGATCTCGGTGCTCAGTACTCAAGGTGCTGGGTGCTCAGTGCTCAGGGTGCTGGGTGCTCAGTCCTCGGGGTGCTCCGTGCTCATGGTGCTGGGTGCTCAGTGCTCAGGGTGCTGGGTGCTCAGTGCCCCGGGTGCTGGGTGCTCAGTACTCAGTGTGCTCAGTGCTCGGGGATCTCGTTGCTCAGTACTCAGGGTGCTGGGTGCTCAGTTCTCAGTGCTCGGGGTCCTGGGTGCTCCGTGCTCGGGGTGCTGGGTGCTCAGTGCTCTGGGTGCTTAGTGCTCAGTACTCAGGGTGCTGGTTGCTCAGTACTCATGGTGCTGGGTGCTCATTCTCAGGGTGCTGGGTGCTCAGTGCTCGGGTTGCTGGGTGCTCAGTACTCAGGGTGCTGGGGGCTCAGTACTCAGGGTGCTGGGTGCTCAGTATCAGGGTGCTCGGTTCTCAGTACTCAGGGTGCTGGCTGCTCATTCTCGGGGTGCTTGGTGCTCAGTGCTCGGGGTGCTGGGTGCTCAGTACTCAGGGTGCTGGGTGCTCAGTACTCAGGGTGCTGGGTGCTCAGTACTCAGGGTGATCTGTTCTCAGTACTCAGGTTGGTGGCTGCTCAGTGCTCAGGGTGCTGGGTGCTCAGTACTCGGGGTGCTCAGTGCTCAGTACTCAGGGTGCTGGGTGCTCAGTACTCATTGTGCTGGGTGCTCAGTGCTCGGGGTGCTCGGTGCTCAGTACTCGGGGTGCAGGGTGCTCAGTACTCGGGGTGCTGGGTGCTCAGTGCTCAGGGTGCTGGGTGCTCAGTGCTCGGGGTGCGGGGTGCTCAGTGCTGAGGGTGGTGCTGGGTGCTCAGTACTCAGGGTGCTGGGTGCTCAGTGCTCAGGGTGCTGGGTGCTCAGTACTCAGGGTGCTGGGTGCTCAGTGCTCAGGGTGCTGGGTGCTCAGTGCTCACGGTGCTGGGTGCTCAGTGCTCGGCGAGCTGGGTGCTCAGTACTCAGGATGCTCGGTGCTCAGTGCTCAGTAATCAGGGTGCTCTGTACTCAGGGTGCTGGGTGCTCAGTGCTCGGGGTGCTGGGTGCTCAGTACTCAGGGTGCTGGGTGCTCAGTACTCAGGGTGCTTGGTGCTCAGTACTCAGGGTGCTCAGTGCTCAGTACTCGGGGTGCTGGGTGCTCAGTGCTCAGGGTGCTCAGTGCTCAGTGCTCGGGGTGCTGGGTGCTCAGTGCTCGGGGTGCTGGGTGCTCAGTACTCGGGGTGCTGGGTGCTCAGTGCTCAGGGTGCTCAGTGCTCAGTACTCAGTGCTCAGGGTGCTCAGTGCTCAGTGCTCAGGGTGCTGGGTGTTCAGTACTCAGGGTGCTGGGTGCTCAGTACTCAGGGTGCTGGGTGCTCAGTGCTCAGGGTGCTGGGTGCTCAGTACTCTGGGTGTTGGGTGCTCAGTACTCAGGGTGCTGGGTGCTCCGTGCTCAGGGTGCTGGGTGCTCAGTGCTCAGGGTTCTGGGTGCTCAGTGCTCAGGGTGCTGGGTGCTCAGTACTCAGGGTGCTGGGTGCTTAGTGCTCGAGGTGCTCGGTGCTCAGTACTCAAGGTGCTGGGTGCTCAGTGCTCAGGGTGCTGGGTGCTCAGTCCTCGGGGTGCTCCGTGCTCATGGTGCTGGGTACTCAGTGCTCAGGGTGCTGGGTGCTCAGTGCTCCGGGTGCTGGGTGCTCAGTACTCAGTGTGCTCAGTGCTCGGGGATCTCGTTGCTCAGTACTCAGGGTGCTGGGTGCTCAGTTCTCAGTGCTCGTGGTCCTGGGTACTCCGTGCTCGGGGTGCTGGGTGCTCAGTGCTCTGGGTGCTTAGTGCTCAGTACTCAGGGTGCTGGGTGTTCAGTACTCATGGTGCTGGGTGCTCATTCTCAGGGTGCTGGGTGCTCAGTGCTCGGGTTGCTGGGTGCTCAGTACTCAGGGTGCTGGGGGCTCAGTACTCAGGGTGCTGGGTGCTCAGTATCAGGGTGCTCGGTTCTCAGTACTCAGGGTGCTGGCTGCTCATTCTCGGGGTGCTTGGTGCTCAGTGCTCGGGGTGCTGGGTGCTCAGTCCTCAGGGTGCTGGGTGCTCAGTACTCAGGGTGCTGGGTGCTCAGTACTCAGGGTGCTGGGTGCTCAGTGCTCGGGGTGCTCGGTGCTCAGTACTCGGGGTGCAGGGTGCTCAGTATTCGGGGTGCTGGGTGCTCAGTGCTCAGGGTGCTGGGTGCTCAGTGCTCGGGGTGCTGGGTGCTCAGTGCTGAGGGTGGTGCTGGGTGCTCAGTACTCAGGGTGCTGGGTGCTCAGTGCTCAGGGTGCTGGGTGCTCAGTACTCAGGGTGCTGGGTGCTCAGTGCTCAGGGTGCTGGGTGCTCAGGGCTCAGGGTGCTGGGTGCTCAGTGCTCGGCGTGCTGGGTGCTCAGTACTCAGGATGCTCGGTGCTCAGTGCTCAGTAATCAGGGTGCTCTGTACTCAGGGTGCTGGGTGCTCAGTGCTCGGGGTGCTGGGTGCTCAGTACTCAGGGTGCTGGGTGCTCAGTACTCGGGGTGCTGGGTGCTCAGTACTCAGGGTGCTGGGTGCTCAGTGCTCGGGGTGCTGGGTGCTCACTGCTCAGGGTGATCGGTGCTCAGTGCTCAGGGTGCTGGGTGCTCAGTCCACCGGGTGCTCAGTGCTCAGGGTGCTGGGTGCTCATTGCTCGGTGTGCTCGGTGCTCAGTACTCAGGGTGATGAGTGCTCAGTACTCAGGGTGCTGGGTGCTCAGTACTCAGGTTGCTGGTTGCTCAGTACTCAGGGTGCTGGGTGCTCAGTGCTCAGGGTGCTGGGTGCTCAGTGCTCGGGGTGCTGGGTGCTCAGGGCTGTGGTGCTGGGTGCTCAGTGCTCAGTGCTAAGGGTGCTGGGTGCTCAGTGCTCAGTGCTCAGGGTGCTCTGTGCTCAGTACTCAGGGTGCTGGGTGCTCAGTGCTCGGGGTGCTGCGTGCTCAGTGCTCAGGGAGCTGGGTGCTCAGTGCTCAGGGTGCTGGGTGCTCAGTACTCAGGGTGCTGGGTGCTCAGTGCTCGTTGTGCTCGGTGCTCAGTACTGAAGGTGCTGGGTGCTCAGTGCTCAGGGTGCTGGGTGCTCAGTCCTCGGGGTGCTCCGTGCTCATGGTGCTGGGTGCTCAGTGCTCAGGGTGCTGGGTGCTCAGTGCTCGGGTGCTCGGTGCTCAGTGCTCAGGGTCCTGGGTGCTCAGTACTAAGGGTGCTGGGTGCTTAGTACTCAGGGTGCTCAGTGCTCAGTACACAGGGTGCTGGGTGCTCAGTGCTCGGGGTGCTAGGTGCTCAGTGCTCAGTACTCAGGGTGCTGGGTGCTCAGTGCTCGGGGTGCTGGGTGCTCAGTACTTAGCGTGCTGGGTGCTCAGTACTCAGTGTGCTGGGTGCTCAGTGCTCAGGGTGCTGGGTGCTCAGTGCTCAGGGTGCTGGGTGCTCAGTGATCGGGGTGCTGGGTGCTCAGTACTCAGGGTGCTCAGTGCTCGGGGAGCTCGGTGATCAGTACTCAGGGTGCTGGGTGCTCAGTACTCAGTGCTCGGGGTCCTGGGTGCTCCGTGCTCGGGGTGCTGGGTGCTCAGTGCTCTGGGTGCTGGGTGCTCAGTACTCAGGGTGCTGGGTGCTCAGTACTCAGGGTGCTGGGTGCTCAGTGCTCAGGGTGCTGGGTGCTCAGTACTCAGGGTGCTGGGTGCTCAGTACTCAGGGTGCTCGGTGCTCAGTACTCAGGGTGCTGGGTGCTCAGTGCTCAGGGTGCTGGGTACTCAGCACTCAGGGTGCTGGGTGCTCAGTACTCAGGGTGCTGGGTGCTCAGTGCTCAGGGTGCTGGGTGCTCAGTGCTCAGGGTGCTGGGTGCTCAGTACTCAGGGTGCTGGGTGCTCAGTGCTCAGGGTGATCGGTGCTCAGTACTCAGGGTGCTCAGTACTCAGGGTGCTGGGTGCTCAGTGCTCAGGGTGCTGGGTGCTCAGTACTCAGGGTGCTGGGTGCTCAGTGCTCGGGGTGCTGGGTGCTCATTCCTCAGGGTGCTCAGTGCTCAGGGTGCTGGGTGCTCTGTGCTCGGGGTGCTCGGTGCTCAGTACTCAGGGTGCTGAGTGCTCAGTACTCAGGGTGCTGGGTGCTCAGTACTCATGGTGCTGGGTGCTCAGTACTCAGGGGGCTGGGTGCTCAGTGCTCTGTGTTCTGGGTGCTCAGTGCTCAGGGCACTGGGTGCTCAGTGCTCGGGGTGCTGGGTGCTCAGTGCTCGGGGTGCTTGGTGGTCAGTGCTCAGTGCTCAAGGTGCTGGGTGCTCAGTGCTCAGTGCTCAGGGTGCTGGGTGCTCAGTACTCAGGGTGCTGGGTGCTCAGTACTCAGGGTGCTGGGTGCTCAGTTCTCAGGGTGCTGGGTGCTCAGTGCTCAGGGCACTGGGTGCTCAGTGCTCGGGGTGCTGGGTGCTCAGTACTCGGGGTGCTGGGTGCTCAGTGCTCAGGGTGCTCAGTGCTCAGTACTCAGTGCTCAGGGTGCTCAGTGCTCAGTGCTCAGGGTGCTGGGTGTTCAGTACTCAGGGTGCTGGTTGCTCAGTACTCAGGGTGCTGGGTGCTCAGTGCTCAGGGTGCTGGGTGCTCAGTACTCTGTGTGTTTGGTGCTCAGTACTCAGGGTGCTGGGTGCTCCGTGCTCAGGGTGCTGGGTGCTCAGTGCTCAGGGTTCTGGATGCTCAGTGCTCAGGTTGCTGGGTGCTCAGTACTCAGGGTGCTGGGTGGTTAGTGCTCGAGGTGCTCGGTGCTCAGTACTCAAGGTGCTTTGTGCTCAGTGCTCAGGGTGCTGGGTGCTCAGTCCTCGGGGTGCTCCGTGCTCATGGTGCTGGGTGCTCAGTGCTCCGGGTGCTGGGTGCTCAGAGCTCAGGGTGCTGGGTGCTCAGTGATCGGGGTGCTGGGTGCTCAGTACTCAGGGTGCTCAGTGCTCGGGGAGCTCGGTGCTCAGTACTCAGGGTGCTGGGTGCTCAGTACTCAGGGTGCTGGGTGCTCAGAGCTCACGGTGCTGGGTGCTCAGTACTCAGGGTGCTGGGTGCTCAGTGCTCAGGGTGATCGGTAATCAGTACTCAGGGTGCTCAGTACTCAGGGTGCTGTGTGCTCAGTGCTCATGGTGCTGGGTGCTCAGTACTCAGGGGGCTGGGTGCTCAGTGCTCAGTGTGCTGGGTGCTCAGTGCTCAGGGCGCTGGGTGCTCAGTGCTCGGGGTGCTGGGTGCTCAGTCCTCGGGGTGCTGGGTGGTCAGTGCTCAGGGTGCTGGGTGCTCAGTGCTCGGGGCGCTGGGTGCTGGGTGCTCAGTGCTCGGGGCGCTGGGTGCTCAGTGCTCAGGGTGCTGGGTGCTCAGTACTCAGGGTGCTGTGTGCTCAGTGCTCAGTACTCAGCGTGCTGGGTGCTCAGTGCTCAGAGTGTTGGGTGCTCAGTACTCAGGGTGCTGGGTGCTCAGTGTTCAGTTCTCAGGGTGCTCAGTGCTCAGGGTGCTCAGTGCTCAGGGTGCTGGGTGCTCAGGGTGCTGGGTGCTCAGTGCTCGGGGTGCTGGGTGCTCAGTGCTCAGTGCTCAGGGTGCTGGGTGCTCAGTGCTCAGGGCTCAGGGTGCTGGGTGTTCAGTACTCAGGGTGCTCGGTGCTCAGTGCTCAGGGTGCTAGGTGCTCAGTACTCAGGGTGCTGGGTGCTCAGTGCTCGGGGTGCTGGGTGCTCAGTGCTCAGGGTGATCAGTGCTCGGTACTCAGCGTGCTGGGTGCTCAGTGCTCAGGGTGCTGGGTGCTCAGTCCTCAGGGTGCTCAGTACTCAGGGTGCTCGGTGCTCAGTGCTCAATACTCAGGGTGCTCAGTACTCAGGGTGCTGGTTGCTCAGTGCTCGGGGTGCTGGGTGCTCAGTACTCAGGGTGCTGGGTGCTCAGTGCTCGGTGTGGTGGGTGCTCAGTGCTCAGGGTGATCGGTGCTCAGTTCTCAGGGTGCTGGGTACTCAGTCCCCCGGGTGCTCAGTGCTCAGGGTGCTGGGTGCTCAGTGCTCGGGGTGCTCGGTGCTCAGTACTCAGGGTGCTGAGTGCTCAGTACTCAGGGTGCTGGGTGCTCAGTACTCAGGGTGCTGGGTGCTCAGTACTCAGTGTGCTGGGTGCTCTGGGTGCTGGGTGCTCAGTGCTCAGGGTGCTGGGTGCTCAGTGCTCGGGGTGCTGGGTGCTCAGGGCTGTGGTGCTGGGTGCTCAGTGCTCAGTGCTGAGGGTGCTGGGTGCTCAGTGCTCAGTGCTCAGGGTGCTGGTTGCTCAGTACTCAGGGTGCTGGGTGCTCAGTACTCAGGGTGCTGGGTGCTCAGTGCTCGGGGTGCTCGGTGCTCAGTACTCAAGGTGCTGGGTGCTCAGTGCTCAGGGTGCTGGGTGCTCAGTCCTCGGGGTGCTCCGTGCTCAGTGATCAGGGTGCTGGGTGCTCAGTACTCAGGGTGCTCGGTGCTCAGTACTCAGGGTTCTCAGTGCTCAGTACTCAGGGTGCTGGGTGCTCAGTTCTCAGTGTGCTGGGTGCTCAGTACTCAGGGTGCTCAGTGCTCAGTACTCGGGGTGCTTGTTGCTCAGTACTCAGGGTGCTCAGTGCTCAGTACTCGGGTTGCTGGGTGCTCAGTGCTCAGGGTGCTCAGTTCTCAGTGCTCGGGGTGCTGGGTGCTCAGTGCTCGGGGCGCTGGGCGCTCAGTGCTCGGGGTGCTGGGTGCTCAGTGCTCTGGGTGCTTAGTGCTCAGTACTCAGGGTGCTGGGTGCTCAGTACTCATGGTGCTGGGTGCTCATTCTCAGGGTGCTGGGTGCTCAGTGCTCGGGTAGCTGGGTGCTCAGTACTCAGGGTGCTGGGTGCTCAGTACTCAGGGTGATCTGTTCTCAGTACTCAGGTTGCTGGGTGCTCAGTGCTCGGGGTGCTGGGTGCTCAGTACTCGGGGTGCTCAGTGCTCAGTACTCAGGGTGCTGGGTGCTCAGTACTCAGGGTGCTGGGTGCTCAGTTCTCAGGGTGCTGGGTGGTCAGTACTCTGGGTGTTGGGTGCTCAGTACTCAGGGTGCTCAGTGCTCAGTACTCGGGGTGCTGGGTGCTCAGTGCTCAGTGTGCTCAGTGCTCAGTGCTCAGGGTGCTGGGTGCTCAGTGCTCGGGGCACTGGGTGCTCAGTGCTCGGGGTGCTGGGTGCTCAGTACTCAGGGTGCTGTGTGCTCAGTGCTCAGTACTCAGCGTGCTGGGTGCTCAGTGCTCAGAGTGTTGGGTGCTCAGTACTCAGGGTGCTGGGTGCTCAGTGTTCAGTTCTCAGGGTGCTCAGTGCTCAGGGTGCTCAGTGCTCAGGGTGCTGGGTGCTCAGGGTGCTGGGTGCTCAGTGCTCGGGGTGCTGGGTGCTCAGTGCTCAGTGCTCAGGGTGCTGGGTGCTCAGTGCTCAGGGCTCAGGGTGCTGGGTGTTCAGGACTCAGGGTGCTCGGTGCTCAGTGCTCAGGGTGCTAGGTGCTCAGTACTCAGGGTGCTGGGTGCTCAGTGCTCGGGGTGCTGGGTGCTCAGTGCTCAGGGTGATCAGTGCTCGGTACTCAGCGTGCTGGGTGCTCAGTGCTCAGAGTGCTGGGTGCTCAGTCCTCAGGGTGCTCAGTACTCAGGGTGCTCGGTGCTCAGTGCTCAATACTCAGGGTGCTCAGTACTCAGGGTGCTGGTTGCTCAGTGCTGGGGGTGCTGGGTGCTCAGTACTCAGGGTGCTGGGTGCTCAGTGCTCGGTGTGTTGGGTGCTCAGTGCTCAGGGTGATCGGTGCTCAGTGCTCAGGGTGCTGGGTACTCAGTCCCCCGGGTGCTCAGTGCTCAGGGTGCTGGGTGCTCAGTGCTCGGGGTGCTCGGTGCTCAGTACTCAGGGTGCTGAGTGCTCAGTACTCAGGGTGCTGGGTGCTCAGTACTCAGGGTGCTGGGTGCTCAGTACTCAGGGTGCTGGGTGCTCTGGGTGCTGGGTGCTCAGTGCTCAGGGTGCTGGGTGCTCAGTGCTCGGGGTGCTGGGTGCTCAGGGCTGTGGTGCTGGGTGCTCAGTGCTCAGTGCTGAGGGTGCTGGGTGCTCAGTGCTCAGTGCTGAGGGTGCTGGTTGCTCAGTACTCAGGGTGCTGGGTGCTCAGTACTCAGGGTGCTGGGTGCTCAGTGCTCGGGGTGCTCGGTGCTCAGTACTCAAGGTGCTGGGTGCTCAGTGCTCAGGGTGCTGGGTGCTCAGTCCTCGGGGTGCTCCGTGCTCAGTGATCAGGGTGCTGGGTGCTCAGTACTCAGGGTGCTCGGTGCTCAGTACTCAGGGTTCTCAGTGCTCAGTACTCAGGGTGCTGGGTGCTCAGTTCTCAGTGTGCTGGGTGCTCAGTACTCAGGGTGCTCAGTGCTCAGTACTCGGGGTGCTTGTTGCTCAGTACTCAGGGTGCTCAGTGCTCAGTACTCGGGTTGCTGGGTGCTCAGTGCTCAGGGTGCTCAGTTCTCAGTGCTCGGGGTGCTGTGTGCTCAGTGCTCGGGGCGCTGGGTGCTCAGTGCTCAGGGTGCTGGGTGCTCAGTGCTCTGGGTGCTTAGTGCTCAGTACTCAGGGTGCTGGGTGCTCAGTACTCATGGTGCTGGGTGCTCATTCTCAGGGTGCTGGGTGCTCAGTGCTCGGGTAGCTGGGTGCTCAGTACTCAGGGTGCTGGGTGCTCAGTACTCAGGGTGATCTGTTCTCAGTACTCAGGTTACTGGGTGCTCAGTGCTCGGGGTGCTGGGTGCTCAGTACTCGGGGTGCTCAGTGCTCAGTACTCAGGGTGCTGGGTGCTCAGTACTCAGGGTGCTGGGTGCTCAGTTCTCAGGGTGCTGGGTGGTCAGTACTCTGGGTGTTGGGTGCTCAGTACTCAGGGTGCTCAGTGCTCAGTACTCGGGGTGCTGGGTGCTCAGTGCTCAGTGTGCTCAGTGCTCAGTGCTCAGGGTGCTGGGTGCTCAGTGCTCGGGGCACTGGGTGCTCAGTGCTCGGGGTGCTGGGTGCTCAGTACTCAGGGTGCTGTGTGCTCAGTGCTCAGTACTCAGCGTGCTGGGTGCTCAGTGCTCAGAGTGTTGGGTGCTCAGTACTCAGGGTGCTGGGTGCTCAGTGTTCAGTTCTCAGGGTGCTCAGTGCTCAGGGTGCTCAGTGCTCAGGGTGCTGGGTGCTCAGGGTGCTGGGTGCTCAGTGCTCGGGGTGCTGTGTGCTCAGTGCTCAGTGCTCAGGGTGCTGGGTGCTCAGTGCTCAGGGCTCAGGGTGCTGGGTGTTCAGTACTCAGGGTGCTCGGTGCTCAGTGCTCAGGGTGCTAGGTGCTCAGTACTCAGGGTGCTGGGTGCTCAGTGCTCGGGGTGCTGGGTGCTCAGTGCTCAGGGTGATCAGTGCTCGGTACTCAGCGTGCTGGGTGCTCAGTGCTCAGGGTGCTGGGTGCTCAGTCCTCAGGGTGCTCAGTACTCAGGGTGCTCGGTGCTCAGTGCTCAATACTCAGGGTGCTCAGTACTCAGGGTGCTGGTTGCTCAGTGCTCGGGGTGCTGGGTGCTCAGTACTCAGGGTGCTGGGTGCTCAGTGCTCGGTGTGGTGGGTGCTCAGTGCTCAGGGTGATCGGTGCTCAGTGCTCAGGGTGCTGGGTACTCAGTCCCCCGGGTGCTCAGTGCTCAGGGTGCTGGGTGCTCAGTGCTCGGGGTGCTCGGTGCTCAGTACTCAGGGTGCTGAGTGCTCAGTACTCAGGGTGCTGGGTGCTCAGTACTCAGGGTGCTGGGTGCTCAGTACTCAGGGTGCTGGGTGCTCTGGGTGCTGGGTGCTCAGTGCTCAGGGTGCTGGGTGCTCAGTGCTCGGGGTGCTGGGTGCTCAGGGCTGTGGTGCTGGGTGCTCAGTGCTCAGTGCTGAGGGTGCTGGGTGCTCAGTGCTCAGTGCTCAGGGTGCTGGTTGCTCAGTACTCAGGGTGCTGGGTGCTCAGTACTCAGGGTGCTGGGTGCTCAGTGCTCGGGGTGCTCGGTGCTCAGTACTCAAGGTGCTGGGTGCTCAGTGCTCAGGGTGCTGGGTGCTCAGTCCTCGGGGTGCTCCGTGCTCAGTGATCAGGGTGCTGGGTGCTCAGTACTCAGGGTGCTCGGTGCTCAGTACTCAGGGTTCTCAGTGCTCAGTACTCAGGGTGCTGGGTGCTCAGTTCTCAGTGTGCTGGGTGCTCAGTACTCAGGGTGCTCAGTGCTCAGTACTCGGGGTGCTTGTTGCTCAGTACTCAGGGTGCTCAGTGCTCAGTACTCGGGTTGCTGGGTGCTCAGTGCTCAGGGTGCTCAGTTCTCAGTGCTCGGGGTGCTGGGTGCTCAGTGCTCGGGGCGCTGGGTGCTCAGTGCTCGGGGTGCTGGGTGCTCAGTGCTCTGGGTGCTTAGTGCTCAGTACTCAGGGTGCTGGGTGCTCAGTACTCATGGTGCTGGGTGCTCATTCTCAGGGTGCTGGATGCTCAGTGCTCGGGTAGCTGGGTGCTCAGTACTCAGGGTGCTGGGTGCTCAGTACTCAGTGTGATCTGTTCTCAGTACTCAGGTTGCTGGGTGCTCAGTGCTCGGGGTGCTGGGTGCTCAGTACTCGGGGTGCTCAGTGCTCAGTACTCAGGGTGCTGGGTGCTCAGTACTCAGGGTGCTGGGTGCTCAGTTCTCAGGGTGCTGGGTGGTCAGTACTCTGGGTGTTGGGTGCTCAGTACTCAGGGTGCTCAGTGCTCAGTACTCGGGGTGCTGGGTGCTCAGTGCTCAGTGTGCTCAGTGCTCAGTGCTCAGGGTGCTGGGTGCTCAGTGCTCGGGGCACTGGGTGCTCAGTGCTCGGGGTGCTGGGTGCTCAGTACTCAGGGTGCTGTGTGCTCAGTGCTCAGTACTCAGCGTGCTGGGTGCTCAGTGCTCAGAGTGTTGGGTGCTCAGTACTCAGGGTGCTGGGTGCTCAGTGCTCAGTGCTCAGGGTGCTCAGTGCTCACGGTGCTCAGTGCTCAGGGTGCTGGGTGCTCAGGGTGCTGGGTGCTCAGCGCTCGGGGTGCTGGGTGCTCAGTGCTCAGTGCTCAGGGTGCTGGGTGCTCAGTGCTCGGGGTGCTGGGTGCTCAGTACTCAGCGTGCTGGGTGCTCAGTACTCAGTGTGCTGGGTGCTCAGTGCTCAGGGTGCTGGGTGCTCAGTGCTCAAGGTGCTGGGTGCTCAGTGATCGGGGTGCTGGGTGCTCAGTACTCAGGGTGCTCAGTGCTCGTGGAGCTCGGTGATCAGTACTCAGGGTGCTGGGTGCTCAGTACTCAGTGCTCGGGGTCCTGGGTGCTCCGTGCTCGGGGTGCTGGGTGCTCAGTGCTCTGGGTGCTGGGTGCTCAGTACTCAGGGTGCTGGGTGCTCAGTACTCAGGGTGCTGGGTGCTCAGTTCTCAGGGTGCTGGGTGCTCAGTGCTCGGGGTGCTGGGTGCTCAGTACTCAGGGTGCTCAGTGCTCAGTGCTCAGTACTCAGCGTGCTGGGTGCTCAGTGCTCAGAGTGTTGGGTGCTCAGTACTCAGGGTGCTGGGTGCTCAGTGTTCAGTGCTCAGGGTGCTCAGTGCTCAGGGTGCTCAGTGCTCAGGGTGCTGGGTGCTCAGGGTGCTGGGTGCTCAGTGCTCGGGGTGCTGGGTGCTCAGTGCTCAGTGCTCAGGGTGCTGGGTGCTCAGTGCGCAGGGCTCAGGGTGATGGGTGTTCAGTACTCAGGGTGCTTGGTGCTCAGTGCTCAGGGTGCTAGGTGCTCAGTACTCAGGGTGCTGGGTGTTCAGTGCTCGGGGTGCTGGGTGTTCAGTGCTCAGGGTGATCAGTGCTCAGTACTCAGGGTGCTGGGTGCTCAGTGCTCAGGGTGCTGGGTGCTCAGTCCTCAGGGTGCTCAGTACGCAGGGTGCTCGGTGCTCAGTGCTCAGTACTCAGGGTGCTCAGTACTCAGGGTGCTGGTTGCTCAGTGCTCGGGGTGCTGGGTGCTCAGTACGCAGGGTGCTGGGTGCTCAGTACTCGGGGTGCTGGGTGCTCAGTACTCAGGGTGCTGGGTGCTCAGTGCTCGGTGTGGTGGGTGCTCAGTGCTCAGGTTGATCGGTTCTCAGTGCTCAGGGTGCTGGGTGCTCAGTCCCCCGGGTGCTCAGTGCTCAGGGTGCTGGGTGCTCAGTGCTCTTGGTGCTCGGTGCTCAGTACTCAGGGTGCTTAGTGCTCAGTACTCAGGGTGCTGGGTGCTCAGTACTCGGGGTGCTGGGTGCTCAGTACTCAGGGTGCTGGGTGCTCAGGGTGCTGGGTGCTCAGTGCTCAGGGTGCTGGGTGCTCAGTGTTCGGGGTGCTGGGTGCTCAGGGCTGTGGTGCTGGGTGCTCAGTGCTCAGGGTGCTGGGTGCTCAGTACTCAGTGTGCTGGGTGCTCAGTGCTCAGGGTGCTCTGTGCTCAGTACTCAGGGTGCTGGTTGCTCAGTACTCAGGGTGCTGGGTGCTCAGTACTCAGGGTGCTGGGTGCTCAGTGCTCAGGGTGCTCTGTGCTCAGTACTCAGGGTGCTGGGTGCTCAGTGCTCGGGGTGCTGCGTGCTCAGTGCTCAGGGTGCTGGGTGCTCAGTGCTCAGGGTGCTGGGTGCTCAGTCCTCGGGGTGCTCCGTGCTCAGTGATCAGGGTGCTGGGTGCTCAGTACTCAGGGTGCTCGGTGCTCAGTACTCAGGGTTCTCAGTGCTCAGTACTCGGGTGCTTGTTGCTCAGTACTCAGGGTGCTCAGTTCTCAGTGCTCGGGGTGCTGGGTGCTCAGTGCTCAGGGCGCTGGGTGCTCAGTGCTCGGGGTGCTGGGTGCTCAGTGCTCTGGGTGCTTAGTGCTCAGTACTCAGGGTGCTGGGTGCTCAGTACTCATGGTGCTGGGTGCTCATTCTCAGGGTGCTGGGTGCTCAGTGCTCGGGTTGCTGGGTGCTCAGTACTCAGGGTGCTGGGGGCTCAGTACTCAGGGTGCTGGGTGCTCAGTACTCAGGGTGCTCGGTTCTCAGTACTCAGGGTGCTGGGTGCTCATTCTCGGGGTGCTGGGTGCTCAGTGCTCAGGGTGCTGGGTGCTCAGTACTCAGGGTGCTGGGGGCTCAGTACTCAGGGTTCTGGGTGCTCAGTACTCAGGGTGATCTGTTCTCAGTACTCAGGTTGCTGGGTGCTCAGTGCTCGGGGTGCTGGGTGCTCAGTACTCGGGGTGCTCAGTGCTCAGTACTCAGGGTGCTGGGTGCTCAGTACTCAGGGTGCTGGGTGCTCAGTTCTCAGGGTGCTGGGTGCTCAGTACTCTGGGTGTTGGGTGCTCAGTACTCAGGGTGCTCAGTGCTCAGTACTCGGGGTGCTGGGTGCTCAGTGCTCAGTGTGCTCAGTGCTCAGTGCTCAGGGTGCTGGGTGCTCAGTGCTCGGGGCACTGGGTGCTCAGTGCTCGGTGTGCTGGGTGCTCAGTACTCAGGGTGCTGTGTGCTCAGTGCTCAGTACTCAGCGTGCTGGGTGCTCAGTGCTCAGAGTGTTGGGTGCTCAGTACTCAGGGTGCTGGGTGCTCAGTGCTCAGTGCTCAGGGTGCTCAGTGCTCAGGGTGCTCAGTGCTCAGGGTGCTGGGTGCTCAGGGTGCTGGGTGCTCAGCGCTCGGGGTGCTGGGTGCTCAGTGCTCAGTGCTCAGGGTGCTGGGTGCTCAGTGCTCAGTGCTCAGGGTGCTGGGTGTTCAGTACTCAGGGTGCTCGGTGCTCAGTGCTCAGGGTGCTAGGTTCTCAGTACTCAGGGTGCTGGGTGCTCACTGCTCGGGGTGCTGGGTGCTCAGTGCTCAGGGTGATCAGTGCTCAGTACTCAGGGTGCTGGGTGCTCAGTGCTCAGGGTGCTGGGTGCTCAGTCCTCAGGGTGCTCAGTACTCAGGGTGCTCGGTGCTCAGTGCTCAGTACTCAGGGTGCTCAGTACTCAGGGTGCTGGTTGCTCAGTGCTCGGGGTGCTGGGTGCTCAGTACTCAGGGTGCTGCGTGATCAGTGCTCGGTGTGCTGGGTGCTCAGTGCTTAGGGTGATCAGTGCTCAGTTATCAGGGTGCTGGGTGCTCAGTCCTCCGGGTGCTCAGTGCTCAGGGTGCTGGGTGCTCAGTGCTCGGGGCGCTCGGTGCTCAGTACTCAGGGTGCTGAGTGCTCAGTACTCAGGGTGCTGGGTGCTCAGTACTCAGGGTGCTGGGTGCTCAGTACTCAGGGTGCTGGGTGCTCAGTGCTCGGTGTGCTGGGTGCTCAGTGCTCAGGGTGATCGGTGCTCAGTTATCAGGGTGCTGGGTGCTCAGTCCTCCGGGGGCTCAGTGCTCAGGGTGCTGGGTGCTCAGTGCTCGGGGTGCTCGGTGCTCAGTACTCAGGGTGCTGAGTGCTCAGTACTCAGGGTGCTGGGTGCTCAGTACTCAGGGTGCTGGGTGCTCAGTACTCAGGGTGCTGGGTGCTCAGGGTGCTGGGTGCTCAGTGCTCAGGGTGCTGGGTGCTCAGTGCTCAGGGTGCTGGGTGCTCAGGGCTGTGGTGCTGGGTGCTCAGTGCTCAGTGCTCAGGGTGCTGGGTGCTCAGTGCTCAGTGTGCTGGGTGCTCAGTGCTCAGGGTGCTCTGTGCTCAGTACTCAGGGTGCTGGGTGCTCAGTGCTCGGGGTGCTGCGTGCTCAGTGCTCAGGGTGCTGGGTGCTCAGTGCTCAGGGTGCTGGGTGCTCAGTCCTCGGGGTGCTCCGTGCTCAGTGATCAGGGTGCTGGGTGCTCAGTACTCAGGGTGCTCGGTGCTCAGTACTCAGGGTTCTCAGTGCTCAGTACTCAGGGTGCTGGGTGCTCAGTTCTCAGGGTGCTGGGTGCTCAGTACTCAGGGTGCTCAGTGCTCAGTACTCGGGGTGCTTGTTGCTCAGTACTCAGGGTGCTCAGTGCTCAGTACTCGGGGTGCTGGGTGCTCAGTGCTCGGGGTGCTCAGTTCTCAGTGCTCGGGGTGCTGGGTGCTCAGTGCTAGGGGCGCTGGGTGCTCAGTGCTCTGGGTGCAGGGTGCTCAGTGCTCTGGGTGCTTAGTGCTCAGTACTCAGGGTGCTGGGTGCTCAGTACTCATGGTGCTGGGTGCTCATTCTCAGGGTGCTGGGTGCTCAGTGCTCGAATTGCTGCGTGCTCAGTACTCAGGGTGCTGGGGGCTCAGTACTCAGGGTGCTGGGTGCTCAGTACTCAGGGTGCTCGGTTCTCAGTACTCAGGGTGCTGGGTGCTCATTCTCGGGGTGCTGGGTGCTCAGTGATCGGGGTGCTGGGTGCTCAGTGCTCAGGGTGCTGGGTGCTCAGTGCTCAGGGTGCTGGGTGCTCAGTGCTCGGGGTGCTGGGTGCTCAGTACTCGGGGTGCTGGGTGCTCAGTACTCGGGGTGCTGGGTGCTCAGTGCTGAGGGTGGTGCTGGGTGCTCAGTACTCAGGGTGCTGGGTGCTCAGTGCTCAGGGTGCTGGGTGCTCAGTACTAAGGGTGCTGGGTGCTCAGTACTCAGGGTGCTCGGTGCTCAGTACTCAGGGTGCTGGGTGCTCAGAGCTCAGGGTGCTGGGTACTCAGTATTCAGGGTGCTGGGTGCTCAGTACTCAGGGTGCTGGGTGCTCAGTGCTCAGGGTGCTGGGTGCTCAGTGCTCAGGGTGCTGGGTGCTCAGTACTCAGGGTGCTGGGTGCCCAGTGCTCAGGGTGATGGGTGCTCAGTAATCAGGGTGCTCAGTACTCAGGGTGCTGGGTGCTCAGTGCTCAGGGTGCTGGGTGCTCAGTACTCGGGGTGCTGTGTGCTCTGTACTCAGGGTGCTGGGTGCTCAGTGCTCGGGGTCCTGGGTGCTCAGTGCTCAGGGTGATCGGTGCTCAGTACTCAGCGTGCTGGGTGCTCACTGCTCAGGGTGCTGGGTGCTCAGTCCTCAGGGTGCTCAGTGCTCAGGGTGCTGGGTGCTCAGTGCTCGGGGTGCTCGGTGCTCAGTGCTCGGGGTGCTGGGTGCTCAGTGCTCAGTGCTCAGGGTGTTGGGTGCTCAGTGCTCAGTGTTCAGGGTGCTGGGTGGTCAGTACTCAGGGTGCTGGTTGCTCAGTACTCAGGGTGCTGGGTGCTCAGTGCTCAGGGTGCTGTGTGCTCAGTACTCTCGGTGTTGGGTGCTCAGTACTCAGGGTGCTGGGTGCTCAGTGCTCGGGGTGCTGTGTGCTCAGTGCTCGGGGTGCTGGGTGCTCAGTGCTCAGGGTGCTGGGTGCTCAGTATTCAGGGTGCTGGGTGCTCAGTGCTCGGGGTGCTCGGTGCTCAGTACTCAAGGTGCTGGGTGCTCAGTGCTCGGGGTGCTGTGTGCTCAGTGCTCGGGGTGCTGGGTGCTCAGTCCTCGGGGTGCTCCGTGCTCAGTGCTCAGGGTGCTGGGTGCTCAGTACTCAGGGTGCTCGGTGCTCAGTACTCAGGGTTCTCAGTGCTCAGGGTGCTGGGTGCTCAGTACTCAGGGTGCTCAGTGCTCAGTACTAGGGGTGCTGGTTGCTCAGTACTCAGGGTGCTCAGTGCTCAGTACTCGGGGTGCTGGGTGCTCAGTGCTCAGTGTGCTCAGTGCGCAGTGCTCGGGGTGCTGGGTGCTCAGTGCTCGGTGTGCTAGGTGCTCAGTACTCAGGGTGCTGTGTGCACAGTGCTCAGTACTCAGCGTGCTGGGTTCTCAGTGCTCAGAGTGTTGGGTGCTCAGTACTCAGGGTGCTGGTTGCTCAGTGCTCAGTGCTCAGAGTGCTCAGTGCTCAGGGTGCTCAGTGCTCAGGGTGCTGGGTGCTCAGGGTGCTGGGTGCTCAGTGCTCGGGGTGCTGGGTGCTCATTGCTCAGTGCTCAGGGTGCTGGGTGCTCAGTGCTCAGTGCTCAGGGTGCTGGGTGTTCAGTACTCAGGGTGCTCGGTGCTCAGTGCTCAGGGTGCTGGGTGCTCAGTACTCAGGGTGCTGGGTGCTCAGTGCTCGGGGTGCTGGGTGCTCAGTGCTCAGGGTGATCAGTGCTCAGTACTCAGGGTGCTGGGTGCTCAGTGCTCAGGGTGCTGGGTGCTCAGTCCTCAGGGTGCTCAGTACCCAGGGTGCTCGGTGCTCAGTGCTCAGTACTCAGGGTGCTGAGTGCTCAGTGCTCGGGGTGCTGGGTGCTCAGTACTCAGGATGCTGGGTGCTCAGTACTCTGGGTGCTGGGTGCTCAGTACTCTGGGTGTTGGGTGCTCAGTCCCCCGGGTGCTCAGTGCTCAGGGTGCTGGGTGCTCAGTACTCAGTGTGCTGGGTGCTCAGTACTCAGGGTGCTGGGTGCTCAGTGCTCAGGGTGCTGGGTGCTCAGTCCCCCGGGTGCTCAGTGCTCAGGGTGCTGGGTGCTCAGTACTCAGTGTGCTGGGTGCTCAGTACTCAGGGTGCTGGGTGCTCAGTGCTCAGGGTGCTGGGTGCTCAGTACTCTGGGTGTTGGGTGCTCAGTACTCAGGGTGCTGGGTGCTCCGTGCTCGGGGTGCTGGGTGCTCAGTGCTCAGGGTGCTGGGTGCTCAGTGCTCAGGGTGCTGGGTGCTCTGTACTCAGGGTGCTGGGTGCTTAGTGCTCGGGGTGCTCGGTGCTCAGTACTCAAGGTGCTGGGTGCTCAGTGCTCAGGGTGCTGGGTGCTCAGTCCTCGGGGTGCTCAGGGTGCTCGGTGCTCAGTGCTCAGGGTGCTGGGTGCTCAGTGCTCGGGGTGCTGGGTGCTGAGTGCTCAGGGTGCTGGGTGCTCAGTGCTCGGGGTGCTCGGTGCTCAGTGCTCAGGGTCCTGGGTGCTCAGTACTCATGGTGCTGGGTGCTTAGTACTCAGGGTGCTCAGTGATCAGTACACAGGGTGCTGGGTGCTCAGTGCTCGGGGTGCTGGGTGCTCAGTGCTCAGTACTCAGGGTGCTGGGTGCTCAGTGCTCGGGGTGCTGGGTGCTCAGTACTCAGCGTGCTGGGTGCTCAATACTCAGGGTGCTGGGTGCTCAGTGCTCAGGGTGCTGGTGTCACACTGCTCAGGGTGCTGGTTGCTCAGTGATTGGGGTGCTGGGTGCTTAGTAGTCAGGGTGCTCAGTGCTCAGGGAGCTCGGTGCTCATTACTCAGGGTGCTGGGTGCTCAGTTCTCAGTGCTCGGGGTCCTGGGTGCTCCGTGCTCAGGGTGCTGGGTGCTCAGTGCTCTGGGTGCTTAGTGCTCAGTACTCAGGGTGCTGGGTGCTCAGTACTCATGGTGCTGGGTGCTCATTCTCAGGGTGCTAGGGGCTCAGTACTCAGGGTGCTGGGTGCTCAGTACTCAGGGTGCTCGGTTCTCAGTACTCAGGGTGCTGGGTGCTCAGTGCTCGGGGTTCTGGGTGCTCAGTACTCGGGGTGCTCAGTGCTCAGTACTCAGGGTGCTGGGTGCTCAGTACTCAGGGTGCTGGGTGCTCAGTGCTCGGGGTGCTCGGTGCTCAGTACTCGGGGTGCTGGGTGCTCAGTACTCGGGGTGCTGGGTGCTCAGTGCTCAGGGTGCTGGGTGCTCAGTGCTCGGGGTGCTGGGTGCTCAGTGCTGAGGGTGGTGCTGGGTGCTCAGTACTCAGGGTGCTGGGTGCTCAGTGCTCAGGGTGCTGGGTGCTCAGTACTAAGGTTGCTGGGTGCTCAGTACTCAGGGTGCGCGGTGCTCAGTGCTCAGGGTGGTGGGTACTCAGTACTCAGGGTGCTGGGTGCTCAGTACTCAGGGTGCTGGGTGCTCAGTGCTCAGGGTGCTGGGTGCTCAGTGCTCAGGCTGCTGGGTGCTCAGTACTCAGGGTGCTGGGTGCTCAGTGCTCATGGTGATCGGTGCTCAGTACTCAGGGTGCTGGGTGCTCAGTGCTCGGGGTGCTGGGTGCTCAGTACACGGGGTGCTGGGTGCTCTGTACTCAGGGTGCTGGGTGCTCAGTGCTCGGGGTCCTAGGTGCTCAGTGCTCAGGGTGATCGGTGCTCAGTACTCAGCGTGCTGGGTGCTCAGTGCTCAGAGTGTTGGGTGCTCAGTACTCAGGGTGCTGGGTGCTCAGTGCTCAGTGCTCAGGGTGCTCAGTGCTAAGGGTGCTCAGTGCTCAGGGTGCTGGGTGCTCAGGGTGCTGGGTGCTCAGTGCTCGGGGTGCTGGGTGCTCAGTGCTCAGTGCTCAGGGTGCTGGGTGCTCAGTGCTCAGTGCTCAGGGTGCTGGGTGTTCAGTACTCAGGGTGCTCGGTGCTCAGTGCTCAGGGTGCTGGGTGCTCAGTACTCAGGGTGCTGGGTGCTCAGTGCTCAGGGTGCTGGGTGCTCAGTCCTCAGGGTGCTCAGTGCTCAGGGTGCTGGGTGCTCAGTGCTCGGGGTGCTCGGTGCTCAGTGCTCGGGGTGCTGGGTGCTCAGTGCTCAGTGCTCAGGGTGTTGGGTGCTCAGTGCTCAGTGTTCAGGGTGCTGGGTGGTCAGTACTCAGGGTGCTGGGTGCTCAGTACTCAGGGTGCTGGGTGCTCAGTGCTCGGGGTGCTGGGTGCTCAGTGATCAGGGTGATCTGTGCTCACTACTCAGGGTGCTGGGTGCTCAGTGCTCCGGGTCCTGGGTGCTCAGTCCTCAGGGTGCTCGGTGCTCAGTGCTCAGTACTCAGGGTGCTCAGTACTCAGGGTGCTGGGTGCTCAGTGCTCGGGGTGCAGGGTGCTCAGTACTCGGGGTGCTGGGTGCTCAGTACTCAGGGTGCTGGGTGATCAGTCCTCCGGGTGCTCAGTGCTCAGGGTGCTGGGTGCTCAGTACTCAGGGTGCTGGGTGCTCAGTACTCGGGGTGCTGGGTGCTCAGTGCTCAGGGTGATCGGTGCTCAGTGCTCAGGGTGCTGGGTGCTCAGTCCTCCGGGTGCTCAGTGCTCAGGGTGCTGGGTGCTCAGTACTCAGGGTGCTGGGTGCTCAGTACTCGGGGTGCTGGGTGCTCAGTGCTCAGGGTGCTGGGTGCTCAGTGCTCGGGGTGCTGGTGCTCAGTGCTCAGGGTGATCGGTGCTCAGTGCTCAGGGTGCTGGGTGCTCAGTACTCCGGGTGCTCAGTGCTCAGGGTGCTGGGTGCTCAGTACTCAGGGTGCTGGGTGCTCAGTACTCGGGGTGCTGGGTGCTCAGTGCTCAGGGTGCTGGGTGCTCAGTACTCTGGGTGTTGGGTGCTCAGTACTCAGGGTGCTGGGTGCTCCGTGCTCGGGGTGCTGGCTGCTCAGTGCTCAGGGTGCTATGTGCTCAGTGCTCAGGGTGCTGGGTGCTCAGTACTCAGGGTGCTGGGTGCTTAGTGCTCGGAGTGCTCGGTGCTCAGTACTCAAGGTGCTGGGTGCTCAGTGCTCAGGGTGCTGGGTGCTCAGTCCTCGGGGTGCTCCGTGCTCAGGGTGCTGGGTGCTCAGTGCTCAGGGTGCTGGGTGCTCAGTGCTCGGGGTGCTGGGTGCTGAGTTCTCAGGGTGCTGGGTGCTCAGTGCTCGGGGTGCTCGGTGCTCAGTGCTCAGGGTCCTGGGTGCTCAGTACTCAGGGTGCTGGGTGCTTAGTACTCAGGGTGCTCAGTGCTCAGTACACAGGGTGCTGGGTGCTCAGTGCTCGGGGTGCTGGGTGCTCAGTGCTCAGTACTCAGGGTGCTGGTTGCTCAGTGCTCGGGGTGCTGGGTGCTCAGTACTCAGCATGCTGGGTGCTCAGTACTCAGGGTGCTGGGTGCTCAGTGCTCAGGGTGCTGGGTGCTCAGTGCTCAGGGTGCTGGGTGCTCAGTGATCGGGGTGCTGGGTGCTCAGTACTCAGGGTGCTCAGTGCTCGGGGAGCTCGGTGCTCAGTACTCAGGGTGCTCAGTATTCAGTGCTCGCGGTCCTGGGTGCTCCGTGCTCGGGGTGCTGGGTTCTCAGTGCTCTGGGTGCTTAGTGCTCAGTACTCAGTGTGCTGGGTGCTCAGTACTCATGGTGCTGCGTGCTCATTCTCAGGGTTCTAGGGGCTCAGTACTCAGGGTGCTGGGTGCTCAGTACTCAGGGTGCTCGGTTCTCAGTACTCAGGGTGCTGGGTGCTCATTCTCGGGGTGCTGGGTGCTCAGTGCTCAGGGTGCTGGGTGCTCAGTACTCAGGGTGCTGGGGGCTCAGTACTCAGGGTGCTGGGTGCTCAGTACTCAGGGTGATCTGTTCTCAGAACTCAGGTTGCTGGGTGCTCAGTGCTCGGGGTGCTGGGTGCTCAGTACTCGGGGTGCTCAGTGCTCAGTACTCAGGGTGCTGGGTGCTCAGTCCTCAGGGTGCTCCGTGCTCAGGGTGCTGGGTGCTCAGTGCTCGGGGTCCTAGGTGCTCAGTGCTCAGGGTGATCGGTGCTCAGTACTCAGCGTGCTGGGTGCTCAGTGCTCAGAGTGTTGGGTGCTCAGTACTCAGGGTGCTGGGTGCTCAGTGCTCAGTGCTCAGGGTGCTCAGTGCTAAGGGTGCTCAGTGCTCAGGGTGCTGGGTGCTCAGGGTGCTGGGTGCTCAGTGCTCGGGGTGCTGGGTGCTCAGTGCTCAGTGCTCAGGGTGCTTTGTGCTCAGTGCTCAGTGCTCAGGGTGCTGGGTGTTCAGTACTCAGGGTGCTCGGTGCTCAGTGCTCAGGGTGCTGGGTGCTCAGTACTCAGGGTGCTGGGTGCTCAGTGCTCGGGGTGCTGGGTGCTCAGTGATCAGGATGATCTGTGCTCACTACTCAGGGTGCTGGGTGCTCAGTGCTCCGGGTCCTGGGTGCTCAGTCCTCAGGGTGCTCGGTGCTCAGTGCTCAGTACTCAGGGTGCTCAGTACTCAGGGTGCTGGGTGCTCAGTGCTCGGGGTGCTGGGTGCTCAGTACTCAGGGTGCTGGGTGCTCAGTACTCGGGGTGCTGGGTGCTCAGTACTCAGGGTGCTGGGTGCTCAGTCCTCCGGGTGCTCAGTGCTCAGGGTGCTGGGTGCTCAGTACTCAGGGTGCTGGGTGCTCAGTACTGGTGGTGCTGGGTGCTCAGTGCTCAGGGTGATCGGTGCTCAGTGCTCAGGGTGCTGGGTGCTCAGTCCTCCGGGTGCTCAGTGCTCAGGGTGCTGGGTGCTCAGTACTCAGGGTGCTGGGTGCTCAGTACTCGGGGTGCTGGGTGCTCAGTGCTCAGGGTGCTGGGTGCTCAGTACTCGGGGTGCTGGGTGCTCAGTGCTCGAATTGCTGCGTGCTCAGTACTCAGGGTGCTGGGGGCTCAGTACTCAGGGTGCTGGGTGCTCAGTACTCAGGGTGCTCGGTTCTCAGTACTCAGGGTGCTGGGTGCTCATTCTCGGGGTGCTGGGTGCTCAGTGATCGGGGTGCTGGGTGCTCAGTGCTCAGGGTGCTGGGTGCTCAGTGCTCAGGGTGCTGGGTGCTCAGTGCTCGGGGTGCTGGGTGCTCAGTACTCAGGGTGCTGGGTGCTCAGTACTCGGGGTGCTGGGTGCTCAGTGCTGAGGGTGGTGCTGGGTGCTCAGTACTCAGGGTGCTGGGTGCTCAGTGCTCAGGGTGCTGGGTGCTCAGTACTAAGGGTGCTGGGTGCTCAGTACTCAGGGTGCTCGGTGCTCAGTACTCAGGGTGCTGGGTGCTCAGAGCTCAGGGTGCTGGGTACTCAGTATTCAGGGTGCTGGGTGCTCAGTACTCGGGGTGCTGGGTGCTCAGTGCTCAGGGTGCTGGGTGCTCAGTGCTCGGGGTGCTGGGTGCTCAGTGCTGAGGGTGGTGCTGGGTGCTCAGTACTCAGGGTGCTGGGTGCTCAGTGCTCAGGGTGCTGGGTGCTCAGTACTAAGGTTGCTGGGTGCTCAGTACTCAGGGTGCGCGGTGCTCAGTGCTCAGGGTGGTGGGTACTCAGTACTCAGGGTGCTGGGTGCTCAGTACTCAGGGTGCTGGGTGCTCAGTGCTCAGGGTGCTGGGTGCTCAGTGCTCAGGCTGCTGGGTGCTCAGTACTCAGGGTGCTGGGTGCTCAGTGCTCATGGTGATCGGTGCTCAGTACTCAGGGTGCTGGGTGCTCAGTGCTCGGGGTGCTGGGTGCTCAGTACACGGGGTGCTGGGTGCTCTGTACTCAGGGTGCTGGGTGCTCAGTGCTCGGGGTCCTAGGTGCTCAGTGCTCAGGGTGATCGGTGCTCAGTACTCAGCGTGCTGGGTGCTCAGTGCTCAGAGTGTTGGGTGCTCAGTACTCAGGGTGCTGGGTGCTCAGTGCTCAGTGCTCAGGGTGCTCAGTGCTAAGGGTGCTCAGTGCTCAGGGTGCTGGGTGCTCAGGGTGCTGGGTGCTCAGTGCTCGGGGTGCTGGGTGCTCAGTGCTCAGTGCTCAGGGTGCTGGGTGCTCAGTGCTCAGTGCTCAGGGTGCTGGGTGTTCAGTACTCAGGGTGCTCGGTGCTCAGTGCTCAGGGTGCTGGGTGCTCAGTACTCAGGGTGCTGGGTGCTCAGTGCTCAGGGTGCTGGGTGCTCAGTCCTCAGGGTGCTCAGTGCTCAGGGTGCTGGGTGCTCAGTGCTCGGGGTGCTCGGTGCTCAGTGCTCGGGGTGCTGGGTGCTCAGTGCTCAGTGCTCAGGGTGTTGGGTGCTCAGTGCTCAGTGTTCAGGGTGCTGGGTGGTCAGTACTCAGGGTGCTGGGTGCTCAGTACTCAGGGTGCTGGGTGCTCAGTGCTCGGGGTGCTGGGTGCTCAGTGATCAGGGTGATCTGTGCTCACTACTCAGGGTGCTGGGTGCTCAGTGCTCCGGGTCCTGGGTGCTCAGTCCTCAGGGTGCTCGGTGCTCAGTGCTCAGTACTCAGGGTGCTCAGTACTCAGGGTGCTGGGTGCTCAGTGCTCGGGGTGCAGGGTGCTCAGTACTCGGGGTGCTGGGTGCTCAGTACTCAGGGTGCTGGGTGATCAGTCCTCCGGGTGCTCAGTGCTCAGGGTGCTGGGTGCTCAGTACTCAGGGTGCTGGGTGCTCAGTACTCGGGGTGCTGGGTGCTCAGTGCTCAGGGTGATCGGTGCTCAGTGCTCAGGGTGCTGGGTGCTCAGTCCTCCGGGTGCTCAGTGCTCAGGGTGCTGGGTGCTCAGTACTCAGGGTGCTGGGTGCTCAGTACTCGGGGTGCTGGGTGCTCAGTGCTCAGGGTGCTGGGTGCTCAGTGCTCGGGGTGCTGGTGCTCAGTGCTCAGGGTGATCGGTGCTCAGTGCTCAGGGTGCTGGGTGCTCAGTACTCCGGGTGCTCAGTGCTCAGGGTGCTGGGTGCTCAGTACTCAGGGTGCTGGGTGCTCAGTACTCGGGGTGCTGGGTGCTCAGTGCTCAGGGTGCTGGGTGCTCAGTACTCTGGGTGTTGGGTGCTCAGTACTCAGGGTGCTGGGTGCTCCGTGCTCGGGGTGCTGGCTGCTCAGTGCTCAGGGTGCTATGTGCTCAGTGCTCAGGGTGCTGGGTGCTCAGTACTCAGGGTGCTGGGTGCTTAGTGCTCGGAGTGCTCGGTGCTCAGTACTCAAGGTGCTGGGTGCTCAGTGCTCAGGGTGCTGGGTGCTCAGTCCTCGGGGTGCTCCGTGCTCAGGGTGCTGGGTGCTCAGTGCTCAGGGTGCTGGGTGCTCAGTGCTCGGGGTGCTGGGTGCTGAGTTCTCAGGGTGCTGGGTGCTCAGTGCTCGGGGTGCTCGGTGCTCAGTGCTCAGGGTCCTGGGTGCTCAGTACTCAGGGTGCTGGGTGCTTAGTACTCAGGGTGCTCAGTGCTCAGTACACAGGGTGCTGGGTGCTCAGTGCTCGGGGTGCTGGGTGCTCAGTGCTCAGTACTCAGGGTGCTGGTTCCTCAGTGCTCGGGGTGCTGGGTGCTCAGTACTCAGCATGCTGGGTGCTCAGTACTCAGGGTGCTGGGTGCTCAGTGCTCAGGGTGCTGGGTGCTCAGTGCTCAGGGTGCTGGGTGCTCAGTGATCGGGGTGCTGGGTGCTCAGTACTCAGGGTGCTCAGTGCTCGGGGAGCTCGGTGCTCAGTACTCAGGGTGCTCAGTATTCAGTGCTCGCGGTCCTGGGTGCTCCGTGCTCGGGGTGCTGGGTTCTCAGTGCTCTGGGTGCTTAGTGCTCAGTACTCAGTGTGCTGGGTGCTCAGTACTCATGGTGCTGCGTGCTCATTCTCAGGGTTCTAGGGGCTCAGTACTCAGGGTGCTGGGTGCTCAGTACTCAGGGTGCTCGGTTCTCAGTACTCAGGGTGCTGGGTGCTCATTCTCGGGGTGCTGGGTGCTCAGTGCTCAGGGTGCTGGGTGCTCAGTACTCAGGGTGCTGGGGGCTCAGTACTCAGGGTGCTGGGTGCTCAGTACTCAGGGTGATCTGTTCTCAGAACTCAGGTTGCTGGGTGCTCAGTGCTCGGGGTGCTGGGTGCTCAGTACTCGGGGTGCTCAGTGCTCAGTACTCAGGGTGCTGGGTGCTCAGTCCTCAGGGTGCTCCGTGCTCAGGGTGCTGGGTGCTCAGTGCTCGGGGTCCTAGGTGCTCAGTGCTCAGGGTGATCGGTGCTCAGTACTCAGCGTGCTGGGTGCTCAGTGCTCAGAGTGTTGGGTGCTCAGTACTCAGGGTGCTGGGTGCTCAGTGCTCAGTGCTCAGGGTGCTCAGTGCTAAGGGTGCTCAGTGCTCAGGGTGCTGGGTGCTCAGGGTGCTGGGTGCTCAGTGCTCGGGGTGCTGGGTGCTCAGTGCTCAGTGCTCAGGGTGCTTTGTGCTCAGTGCTCAGTGCTCAGGGTGCTGGGTGTTCAGTACTCAGGGTGCTCGGTGCTCAGTGCTCAGGGTGCTGGGTGCTCAGTACTCAGGGTGCTGGGTGCTCAGTGCTCGGGGTGCTGGGTGCTCAGTGATCAGGATGATCTGTGCTCACTACTCAGGGTGCTGGGTGCTCAGTGCTCCGGGTCCTGGGTGCTCAGTCCTCAGGGTGCTCGGTGCTCAGTGCTCAGTACTCAGGGTGCTCAGTACTCAGGGTGCTGGGTGCTCAGTGCTCGGGGTGCTGGGTGCTCAGTACTCAGGGTGCTGGGTGCTCAGTACTCGGGGTGCTGGGTGCTCAGTACTCAGGGTGCTGGGTGCTCAGTCCTCCGGGTGCTCAGTGCTCAGGGTGCTGGGTGCTCAGTACTCAGGGTGCTGGGTGCTCAGTACTGGTGGTGCTGGGTGCTCAGTGCTCAGGGTGATCGGTGCTCAGTGCTCAGGGTGCTGGGTGCTCAGTCCTCCGGGTGCTCAGTGCTCAGGGTGCTGGGTGCTCAGTACTCAGGGTGCTGGGTGCTCAGTACTCGGGGTGCTGGGTGCTCAGTGCTCAGGGTGCTGGGTGCTCAGTACTCGGGGTGCTGGGTGCTCAGTGCTCGAATTGCTGCGTGCTCAGTACTCAGGGTGCTGGGGGCTCAGTACTCAGGGTGCTGGGTGCTCAGTACTCAGGGTGCTCGGTTCTCAGTACTCAGGGTGCTGGGTGCTCATTCTCGGGGTGCTGGGTGCTCAGTGATCGGGGTGCTGGGTGCTCAGTGCTCAGGGTGCTGGGTGCTCAGTGCTCAGGGTGCTGGGTGCTCAGTGCTCGGGGTGCTGGGTGCTCAGTACTCAGGGTGCTGGGTGCTCAGTACTCGGGGTGCTGGGTGCTCAGTGCTGAGGGTGGTGCTGGGTGCTCAGTACTCAGGGTGCTGGGTGCTCAGTGCTCAGGGTGCTGGGTGCTCAGTACTAAGGGTGCTGGGTGCTCAGTACTCAGGGTGCTCGGTGCTCAGTACTCAGGGTGCTGGGTGCTCAGAGCTCAGGGTGCTGGGTACTCAGTATTCAGGGTGCTGGGTGCTCAGTACTCAGGGTGCTGGGTGCTCAGTGCTCAGGGTGCTGGGTGCTCAGTGCTCAGGGTGCTGGGTGCTCAGTACTCAGGGTGCTGGGTGCCCAGTGCTCAGGGTGATGGGTGCTCAGTAATCAGGGTGCTCAGTACTCAGGGTGCTGGGTGCTCAGTGCTCAGGGTGCTGGGTGCTCAGTACTCGGGGTGCTGTGTGCTCTGTACTCAGGGTGCTGGGTGCTCAGTGCTCGGGGTCCTGGGTGCTCAGTGCTCAGGGTGATCGGTGCTCAGTACTCAGCGTGCTGGGTGCTCACTGCTCAGGGTGCTGGGTGCTCAGTCCTCAGGGTGCTCAGTGCTCAGGGTGCTGGGTGCTCAGTGCTCGGGGTGCTCGGTGCTCAGTGCTCGGGGTGCTGGGTGCTCAGTGCTCAGTGCTCAGGGTGTTGGGTGCTCAGTGCTCAGTGTTCAGGGTGCTGGGTGGTCAGTACTCAGGGTGCTGGTTGCTCAGTACTCAGGGTGCTGGGTGCTCAGTGCTCAGGGTGCTGTGTGCTCAGTACTCTCGGTGTTGGGTGCTCAGTACTCAGGGTGCTGGGTGCTGAGTGCTCGGGGTGCTGTGTGCTCAGTGCTCGGGGTGCTGGGTGCTCAGTGCTCAGGGTGCTGGGTGCTCAGTATTCAGGGTGCTGGGTGCTCAGTGCTCGGGGTGCTCGGTGCTCAGTACTCAAGGTGCTGGGTGCTCAGTGCTCGGGGTGCTGTGTGCTCAGTGCTCGGGGTGCTGGGTGCTCAGTCCTCGGGGTGCTCCGTGCTCAGTGCTCAGGGTGCTGGGTGCTCAGTACTCAGGGTGCTCGGTGCTCAGTACTCAGGGTTCTCAGTGCTCAGGGTGCTGGGTGCTCAGTACTCAGGGTGCTCAGTGCTCAGTACTAGGGGTGCTGGTTGCTCAGTACTCAGGGTGCTCAGTGCTCAGTACTCGGGGTGCTGGGTGCTCAGTGCTCAGTGTGCTCAGTGCGCAGTGCTCGGGGTGCTGGGTGCTCAGTGCTCGGTGTGCTAGGTGCTCAGTACTCAGGGTGCTGTGTGCACAGTGCTCAGTACTCAGCGTGCTGGGTTCTCAGTGCTCAGAGTGTTGGGTGCTCAGTACTCAGGGTGCTGGTTGCTCAGTGCTCAGTGCTCAGAGTGCTCAGTGCTCAGGGTGCTCAGTGCTCAGGGTGCTGGGTGCTCAGGGTGCTGGGTGCTCAGTGCTCGGGGTGCTGGGTGCTCATTGCTCAGTGCTCAGGGTGCTGGGTGCTCAGTGCTCAGTGCTCAGGGTGCTGGGTGTTCAGTACTCAGGGTGCTCGGTGCTCAGTGCTCAGGGTGCTGGGTGCTCAGTACTCAGGGTGCTGGGTGCTCAGTGCTCGGGGTGCTGGGTGCTCAGTGCTCAGGGTGATCAGTGCTCAGTACTCAGGGTGCTGGGTGCTCAGTGCTCAGGGTGCTGGGTGCTCAGTCCTCAGGGTGCTCAGTACCCAGGGTGCTCGGTGCTCAGTGCTCAGTACTCAGGGTGCTCAGTACTCAGGGTGCTGAGTGCTCAGTGCTCGGGGTGCTGGGTGCTCAGTACTCAGGATGCTGGGTGCTCAGTACTCTGGGTGCTGGGTGCTCAGTACTCTGGGTGTTGGGTGCTCAGTCCCCCGGGTGCTCAGTGCTCAGGGTGCTGGGTGCTCAGTACTCAGTGTGCTCTGTGCTCAGTACTCAGGGTGCTGGGTGCTCAGTGCTCAGGGTGCTGGGTGCTCAGTCCCCCGGGTGCTCAGTGCTCAGGGTGCTGGGTGCTCAGTACTCAGTGTGCTGGGTGCTCAGTACTCAGGGTGCTGGGTGCTCAGTGCTCAGGGTGCTGGGTGCTCAGTACTCTGGGTGTTGGGTGCTCAGTACTCAGGGTGCTGGGTGCTCCGTGCTCGGGGTGCTGGGTGCTCAGTGCTCAGGGTGCTGGGTGCTCAGTGCTCAGGGTGCTGGGTGCTCTGTACTCAGGGTGCTGGGTGCTTAGTGCTCGGGGTGCTCGGTGCTCAGTACTCAAGGTGCTGGGTGCTCAGTGCTCAGGGTGCTGGGTGCTCAGTCCTCGGGGTGCTCAGGGTGCTCGGTGCTCAGTGCTCAGGGTGCTGGGTGCTCAGTGCTCGGGGTGCTGGGTGCTGAGTGCTCAGGGTGCTGGGTGCTCAGTGCTCGGGGTGCTCGGTGCTCAGTGCTCAGGGTCCTGGGTGCTCAGTACTCATGGTGCTGGGTGCTTAGTACTCAGGGTGCTCAGTGATCAGTACACAGGGTGCTGGGTGCTCAGTGCTCGGGGTGCTGGGTGCTCAGTGCTCAGTACTCAGGGTGCTGGGTGCTCAGTGCTCGGGGTGCTGGGTGCTCAGTACTCAGCGTGCTGGGTGCTCAATACTCAGGGTGCTGGGTGCTCAGTGCTCAGGGTGCTGGTGTCACACTGCTCAGGGTGCTGGTTGCTCAGTGATTGGGGTGCTGGGTGCTTAGTACTCAGGGTGCTCAGTGCTCAGGGAGCTCGGTGCTCATTACTCAGGGTGCTGGGTGCTCAGTTCTCAGTGCTCGGGGTCCTGGGTGCTCCGTGCTCAGGGTGCTGGGTGCTCAGTGCTCTGGGTGCTTAGTGCTCAGTACTCAGGGTGCTGGGTGCTCAGTACTCATGGTGCTGGGTGCTCATTCTCAGGGTGCTAGGTGCTCAGTACTCAGGGTGCTGGGTGCTCAGTACTCAGGGTGCTCGGTTCTCAGTACTCAGGGTGCTGGGTGCTCAGTGCTCGGGGTTCTGGGTGCTCAGTACTCGGGGTGCTCAGTGCACAGTACTCAGGGTGCTGGGTGCTCAGTACTCAGGGTGCTGGGTGCTCAGTGCTCGGGGTGCTCGGTGCTCAGTACTCGGGGTGCTGGGTGCTCAGTACTCGGGGTGCTGGGTGCTCAGTGCTCAGGGTGCTGGGTGCTCAGTGCTCGGGGTGCTGGGTGCTCAGTGCTGAGGGTGGTGCTGGGTGCTCAGTACTCAGGGTGCTGGGTGCTCAGTGCTCAGGGTGCTGGGTGCTCAGTACTAAGGTTGCTGGGTGCTCAGTACTCAGGGTGCGCGGTGCTCAGTGCTCAGGGTGGTGGGTACTCAGTACTCAGGGTGCTGGGTGCTCAGTACTCAGGGTGCTGGGTGCTCAGTGCTCAGGGTGCTGGGTGCTCAGTGCTCAGGCTGCTGGGTGCTCAGTACTCAGGGTGCTGGGTGCTCAGTGCTCATGGTGATCGGTGCTCAGTACTCAGGGTGCTGGGTGCTCAGTGCTCGGGGTGCTGGGTGCTCAGTACACGGGGTGCTGGGTGCTCTGTACTCAGGGTGCTGGGTGCTCAGTGCTCGGGGTCCTAGGTGCTCAGTGCTCAGGGTGATCGGTGCTCAGTACTCAGCGTGCTGGGTGCTCAGTGCTCAGAGTGTTGGGTGCTCAGTACTCAGGGTGCTGGGTGCTCAGTGCTCAGTGCTCAGGGTGCTCAGTGCTAAGGGTGCTCAGTGCTCAGGGTGCTGGGTGCTCAGGGTGCTGGGTGCTCAGTGCTCGGGGTGCTGGGTGCTCAGTGCTCAGTGCTCAGGGTGCTGGGTGCTCAGTGCTCAGTGCTCAGGGTGCTGGGTGTTCAGTACTCAGGGTGCTCGGTGCTCAGTGCTCAGGGTGCTGGGTGCTCAGTACTCAGGGTGCTGGGTGCTCAGTGCTCGGGGTGCTGGGTGCTCAGTGATCAGGGTGATCTGTGCTCACTACTCAGGGTGCTGGGTGCTCAGTGCTCCGGGTCCTGGGTGCTCAGTCCTCAGGGTGCTCGGTGCTCAGTGCTCAGTACTCAGGGTGCTCAGTACTCAGGGTGCTGGGTGCTCAGTGCTCGGGGTGCTGGGTGCTCAGTACTCAGGGTGCTGGGTGCTCAGTACTCGGGGTGCTGGGTGCTCAGTACTCAGGGTGCTGGGTGATCAGTCCTCCGGGTGCTCAGTGCTCAGGGTGCTGGGTGCTCAGTACTCAGGGTGCTGGGTGCTCAGTACTCGGGGTGCTGGGTGCTCAGTGCTCAGGGTGATCGGTGCTCAGTGCTCAGGGTGCTGGGTGCTCAGTCCTCCGGGTGCTCAGTGCTCAGGGTGCTGGGTGCTCAGTACTCAGGGTGCTGGGTGCTCAGTACTCGGGGTGCTGGGTGCTCAGTGCTCAGGGTGCTGGGTGCTCAGTGCTCGGGGTGCTGGTGCTCAGTGCTCAGGGTGATCGGTGCTCAGTGCTCAGGGTGCTGGGTGCTCAGTACTCCGGGTGCTCAGTGCTCAGGGTGCTGGGTGCTCAGTACTCAGGGTGCTGGGTGCTCAGTACTCGGGGTGCTGGGTGCTCAGTGCTCAGGGTGCTGGGTGCTCAGTACTCTGGGTGTTGGGTGCTCAGTACTCAGGGTGCTGGGTGCTCCGTGCTCGGGGTGCTGGCTGCTCAGTGCTCAGGGTGCTATGTGCTCAGTGCTCAGGGTGCTGGGTGCTCAGTACTCAGGGTGCTGGGTGCTTAGTGCTCGGAGTGCTCGGTGCTCAGTACTCAAGGTGCTGGGTGCTCAGTGCTCAGGGTGCTGGGTGCTCAGTCCTCGGGGTGCTCCGTGCTCAGGGTGCTGGGTGCTCAGTGCTCAGGGTGCTGGGTGCTCAGTGCTCGGGGTGCTGGGTGCTGAGTTCTCAGGGTGCTGGGTGCTCAGTGCTCGGGGTGCTCGGTGCTCAGTGCTCAGGGTCCTGGGTGCTCAGTACTCAGGGTGCTGGGTGCTTAGTACTCAGGGTGCTCAGTGCTCAGTACACAGGGTGCTGGGTGCTCAGTGCTCGGGGTGCTGGGTGCTCAGTGCTCAGTACTCAGGGTGCTGGTTGCTCAGTGCTCGGGGTGCTGGGTGCTCAGTACTCAGCATGCTGGGTGCTCAGTACTCAGGGTGCTGGGTGCTCAGTGCTCAGGGTGCTGGGTGCTCAGTGCTCAGGGTGCTGGGTGCTCAGTGATCGGGGTGCTGGGTGCTCAGTACTCAGGGTGCTCAGTGCTCGGGGAGCTCGGTGCTCAGTACTCAGGGTGCTCAGTATTCAGTGCTCGCGGTCCTGGGTGCTCCGTGCTCGGGGTGCTGGGTTCTCAGTGCTCTGGGTGCTTAGTGCTCAGTACTCAGGGTGCTGGGTGCTCAGTACTCATGGTGCTGCGTGCTCATTCTCAGGGTTCTAGGGGCTCAGTACTCAGGGTGCTGGGTGCTCAGTACTCAGGGTGCTCGGTTCTCAGTACTCAGGGTGCTGGGTGCTCATTCTCGGGGTGCTGGGTGCTCAGTGCTCGGGGTGCTGGGTGCTCAGTACTCAGGGTGCTGGGGGCTCAGTACTCAGGGTGCTGGGTGCTCAGTACTCAGGGTGATCTGTTCTCAGAACTCAGGTTGCTGGGTGCTCAGTGCTCGGGGTGCTGGGTGCTCAGTACTCGGGGTGCTCAGTGCTCAGTACTCAGGGTGCTGGGTGCTCAGTCCTCGGGGTGCTCCGTGGTCAGGGTGCTGGGTGCTCAGTGCTCGGGGTCCTAGGTGCTCAGTGCTCAGGGTGATCGGTGCTCAGTACTCAGCGTGCTGGGTGCTCAGTGCTCAGAGTGTTGGGTGCTCAGTACTCAGGGTGCTGGGTGCTCAGTGGTCAGTGCTCAGGGTGCTCAGTGCTAAGGGTGCTCAGTGCTCAGGGTGCTGGGTGCTCAGGGTGCTGGGTGCTCAGTGCTCGGGGTGCTGGGTGCTCAGTGCTCAGTGCTCAGGGTGCTGGGTGCTCAGTGCTCAGTGCTCAGGGTGCTGGGTGTTCAGTACTCAGGGTGCTCGGTGCTCAGTGCTCAGGGTGCTGGGTGCTCAGTACTCAGGGTGCTGGGTGCTCAGTGCTCGGGGTGCTGGGTGCTCAGTGATCAGGGTGATCTGTGCTCACTACTCAGGGTGCTGGGTGCTCAGTGCTCCGGGTCCTGGGTGCTCAGTCCTCAGGGTGCTCGGTGCTCAGTGCTCAGTACTCAGGGTGCTCAGTACTCAGGGTGCTGGGTGCTCAGTGCTCGGGGTGCTGGGTGCTCAGTACTCAGGGTGCTGGGTGCTCAGTACTCGGGGTGCTGGGTGCTCAGTACTCAGGGTGCTGGGTGCTCAGTCCTCCGGGTGCTCAGTGCTCAGGGTGCTGGGTGCTCAGTACTCAGGGTGCTGGGTGCTCAGTACTCGTGGTGCTGGGTGCTCAGTGCTAAGGGTGATCGGTGCTCAGTGCTAAGGGTGCTGGGTGCTCAGTCCTCCGGGTGCTCAGTGCTCAGGGTGCTGGGTGCTCAGTACTCAGGGTGCTGGGTGCTCAGTACTCGGGGTGCTGGGTGCTCAGTGCTCAGGGTGCTGGGTGCTCAGTGCTCGGGGTGCTGGTGCTCAGTGCTCAGGGTGATCGGTGCTCAGTGCTCAGGGTGCTGGGTGCTCAGTACTCCGGGTGCTCAGTGCTCAGGGTGCTGGGTGCTCAGTACTCAGGGTGCTGGGTGCTCAGTACTCGGGGTGCTGGGTGCTCAGTGCTCAGGGTGCTGGGTGCTCAGTACTCTGGGTGTTGGGTGCTCAGTACTCAGGGTGCTGGGTGCTCCGTGCTCGGGGTGCTGGCTGCTCGGTGCTCAGGGTGCTATGTGATCAGTGCTCAGGGTGCTGGGTGCTCAGTACTCAGGGTGCTGGGTGCTTAGTGCTCGGAGTGCTCGGTGCTCAGTACTCAAGGTGCTGGGTGCTCAGTGCTCAGGGTGCTGGGTGCTCAGTCCTCGGGGTGCTCCGTGCTCAGGGTGCTGGGTGCTCAGTGCTCAGGGTGCTGGGTGCTCAGTGCTCGGGGTGCTGGGTGCTGAGTTCAGAGGGTGCTGGGTGCTCAGTGCTCGGGGTGCTCGGTGCTCAGTGCTCAGGGTCCTGGGTGCTCAGTACTCAGGGTGCTGGGTGCTTAGTACTCAGGGTGCTCAGTGCTCAGTACACAGGGTGCTGGGTGCTCAGTGCTCGGGGTGCTGGGTGCTCAGTGCTCAGTACTCAGGGTGCTGGTTGCTCAGTGCTCGGGGTGCTGGGTGCTCAGTACTCAGCATGCTGGGTGCTCAGTACTCAGGGTGCTGGGTGCTCAGTGCTCAGGGTGCTGGGTGCTCAGTGCTCAGGGTGCTGGGTGCTCAGTGATCGGGGTGCTGGGTGCTCAGTACTCAGGGTGCTCAGTGCTCGGGGAGCTCGGTGCTCAGTACTCAGGGTGCTCAGTATTCAATGCTCGCGGTCCTGGGTGTTCCGTGCTCGGGGTGCTGGGTTCTCAGTGCTCTGGGTGCTTAGTGCTCAGTACTCAGGGTCCTGGGTGCTCAGTACTCATGGTGCTGCGTGCTCATTCTCAGGGTTCTAGGGGCTCAGTACTCAGGGTGCTGGGTGCTCAGTACTCAGGGTGCTCGGTTCTCAGTACTCAGGGTGCTGGGTGCTCATTCTCGGGGTGCTGGGTGCTCAGTGCTCGGGGTGCTGGGTGCTCAGTACTCAGGGTGCTGGGGGCTCAGTACTCAGGGTGCTGGGTGCTCAGTACTCAGGGTGATCTGTTCTCAGTACTCAGGTTGCTGGGTGCTCAGTGCTCGGGGTGCTGGGTGCTCAGTACTCGGGGTGCTCAGTGCTCAGTACTCAGGGTGCTGGGTGCTCAGTCCTCGCGGTGCTCCGTGCTCAGGGTGCTGGGTGCTCAGTGCTCAGGGTCCTGGGTGCTCAGTGCTCGGGGTGCTGGGTGCTGAGTGCTCAGGGTGCTGGGTGCTCAGTGCTCGGGGTGCTCGGTGCTCAGTGCTCAGGGTCCCGGGTGCTCAGTACTCAGGGTGCTGGGTGCTTAGTACTCAGGGTGCTCAGTGCTCAGTACACAGGGTGCTGGGTGCTCAGTGCTCGTGGTGCTGGGTGCTCAGTACTCAGGGTGCTGGGTGCTCCGTGCTCGGGGTGTTGGCTGCTCAGTGCTCAGGGTGCTATGTGCTCAGTGCTCAGGGTGCTGGGTGCTCAGTACTCAGGGTGCTGGGTGCTTAGTGCTCTGGGTGCTCGGTGCTCAGTACTCAAGGTGCTGGGTGCTCAGTGCTCAGGGTGCTGGGTGCTCAGTCCTCGGGGTGCTCCGTGCTCAGGGTGCTGGGTGCTCAGTGCTCAGGGTGCTGGGTGCTCAGTGCTCGGGGTGCTGGGTGCTCAGTGCTCAGTACTCAGGGTGCTGGTTGCTCAGTGCTCGGGGTGCTGGGTGCTCAGTACTCAGCATGCTGGGTGCTCAGTACTCAGGGTGCTGGGTGCTCAGTGCTCAGGGTGCTGGGTGCTCAGTGCTCAGGGTGCTGGGTGCTCAGTGATCGGGGTGCTGGGTGCTCAGTACTCAGGGTGCTCAGTGCTCGGGGAGCTCGGTGCTCAGTACTCAGGGTGCTGGGTGCTCAGTTCTCAGTGCTCGGGGTCCTGGGTGCTGGTTGCTCAGTACTCAGGGTGCTGGGTGCTCAGTACTCGGGGTGCTGGGTGCTCAGTGCTCAGGGTGATCGGTGCTCAGTGCTCAGGGTGCTGGGTGCTCAGTGCTCAGTACTCAGGGTGCTGGTTGCTCAGTGCTCGGGGTGCTGGGTGCTCAGTACTCAGCATGCTGGGTGCTCAGTACTCAGGGTGCTGGGTGCTCAGTGCTCAGGGTGCTGGGTGCTCAGTGCTCAGGGTGCTGGGTGCTCAGTGATCGGGGTGCTGGGTGCTCAGTACTCAGGGTGCTCAGTGCTCGGGGAGCTCGGTGCTCAGTACTCAGGGTGCTGGGTGCTCAGTCCTCCGGGTGCTCAGTGCTCAGGGTGCTGGGTGCTCAGTACTCAGGGTGCTGGGTGCTCAGTACTCGGGGTGCTGGGTGCTCAGTGCTCAGGGTGATCGGTGCTCAGTGCTCAGGGTGCTGGGTGCTCAGTCCTCCGGGTGCTCAGTGCTCAGGGTGCTGGGTGCTCGGTTCTCAGTACTCAGGGTGCTGGGTGCTCATTCTCGGGGTGCTGGGTGCTCAGTGCTCGGGGTGCTGGGTGCTCAGTACTCAGGGTGCTGGGGGCTCAGTACTCAGGGTGCTGGGTGCTCAGTACTCAGGGTGATCTGTTCTCAGTACATAGGTTGGTGGCTGCTCAGTGCTCGGGGTGCTGGGTGCTCAGTACTCGGGGTGCTCAGTGCTCAGTACTCAGGGTGCTGGGTGCTCAGTACTCAGGGTGCTGGGTGCTCAGTGCTCGAGGTGCTCGGTGCTCAGTACTCGGGGTGCTGGGTGCTCAGTACTCAGGGTGCTGGGTGCTCAGTGCTCAGGGTGCTGGGTGCTCAGTGCTCGGGGTGCTGGGTGCTCAGTGCTGAGGGTGGTGCTGGGTGCTCAGTACTCAGGGTGCTGGGTGCTCAGTGCTCAGGGTGCTGGGTGCTCAGTACTAAGGGTGCTGGGTGGTCAGTACTCAGGGTGCTCGGTGCTCAGTACTCAGGGTGCTGGGTGCTCAGTGCTCAGGGTGCTGGGTACTCAGTACTCAGGGTGCTGGGTGCTCAGTACTCAGGGTGCTGGGTGCTCAGTGCTCAGGGTGCTGGGTGCTCAGTGCTCAGGCTGCTGGGTGCTCAGTACTCAGGGTGCTGGGTGCTCAGTGCTCATGGTGATCGGTGCTCAGTACTCAGGGTGCTGGGTGCTCAGTGCTCGGGGTGCTGGGTGCTCAGTACACGGGGTGCTGGGTGCTCTGTACTAAGGGTGCTGGGTGCTCAGTGCTCGGGGTCCTAGGTGCTCAGTGCTCAGGGTGATCGGTGCTCAGTACTCAGCGTGCTGGGTGCTCAGTGCTCAGAGTGTTGGGTGCTCAGTACTCAGGGTGCTGGATGCTCAGTGCTCAGTGCTCAGGGTGCTCAGTGCTCAGGGTGCTCAGTGCTCAGGGTGCTGGGTGCTCAGGGTGCTGGGTGCTCAGTGCTCGGGGTGCTGGGTGCTCAGTGCTCAGTGCTCAGGGTGCTGGGTGCTCAGTGCTCAGTGCTCAGGGTGCTGGGTGTTCAGTACTCAGGGTGCTTGGTGCTCAGTGCTCAGGGTGCTGGGTGCTCAGTACTCAGGGTGCTGGGTGCTCAGTGCTCGGGGTGCTGGGTGCTCAGTGATCAGGGTGATCTGTGCTCAGTACTCAGGGTGCTGGGTGCTCAGTGCTCAGGGTGCTGGGTGCTCAGTCCTCAGGGTGCTCAGTACTCAGGGTGCTCAGTGCTCAGTGCTCAGTACTCAGGGTGCTCAGTACTCAGGGTGCTGGGTGCTCAGTGCTCGGGGTGCTGGGTGCTCAGTACTCAGGGTGCTGGGTGCTCAGTACTCGGGTTGCTGGGTGCTCAGTACTCAGGGTGCTGGGTGCTCAGTCCTCCGGGTGCTCAGTGCTCAGGGTGCTGGGTGCTCAGTACTCAGGGTGCTGGGTGCTCAGTACTCGGGGTGCTGGGTGCTCAGTGCTCAGGGTGATCGGTGCTCAGTGCTCAGGGTGCTGGGTGCTCAGTCCTCCGGGTGCTCAGTGCTCAGGGTGCTGGGTGCTCAGTACTCAGGGTGCTGGGTGCTCAGTACTCGGGGTGCTGGGTGCTCAGTGCTCAGGGTGCTGGGTGCTCAGTGCTCGGGGTGCTGGGTGCTCAGTGCTCAGGGTGATCGGTGCTCAGTGCTCAGGGTGCTGGGTGCTCAGTCCTCCGGGTGCTCAGTGCTCAGGGTGCTGGGTGCTCAGTACTCATGGTGCTGGGTGCTCAGTACTCGGGGTGCTGGTTGCTCAGTGCTCAGGGTGCTGGGTGCTCAGTACTCTGGGTGTTGGGTGCTCAGTACTCAGCGTGCTGGGTGCTCCGTGCTCGGGGTGCTGGCTGCTCAGTGCTCAGGGTGCTCTGTGCTCAGTGCTCAGGGTGCTGGGTGCTCAGTACTCAGGGTGCTGGGTGCTTAGTGCTCGGGGTGCTCGGTGCTCAGTACTCAAGGTGCTGGGTGCTCAGTGCTCAGGGTGCTGGGTGCTCAGTCCTCGGGGTGCTCCGTGCTCAGGGTGCTGGGTGCTCAGTGCTCAGGGTCCTGGGTGCTCAGTGCTCGCGGTGCTGGGTGCTGAGTGCTCAGGGTGCTGGGTGCTCAGTGCTCGGGGTGCTCGGTGCTCAGTGCTCAGGGTCCCGGGTGCTCAGTACTCAGGGTGCTGGGTGCTTAGTACTCAGGGTGCTCAGTGCTCAGTACACAGGGTGCTGGGTGCTCAGTGCTCGGGGTGCTGGGTGCTCAGTACTCAGCGTGCTGGGTGCTCAGTACTCAGGGTGCTGGGTGCTCAGTGCTCAGGGTGCTGGGTGCTCAGTGCTCAGGGTGCTGGGTGCTCCGTGCTCGGGGTGCTGGGTTCTCAGTGCTCTGGGTGCTTAGTGCTCAGTACTCAGGGTGCTGGGTGCTCAGTACTCATGGTGCTGGGTGCTCATTCTCAGGGTGCTAGGGGCTCAGTACTCAAGGTGCTGGGTGCTCAGGACTCAGGATGCTCGGTTCTCAGTACTCAGGGTGCTGGGTGCTCATTCTCGGGGTGGTGGGTGCTCAGTGCTCGGGGTGCTGGGTGCTCAGTACTCAGGGTGCTGGTTGCTCAGTACTCAGGGTGCTGGGTGCTCAGTACTCAGGGTGATCTGTTCTCAGTACTCAGGTTGCTGGGTGCTCAGTGCTCGGGGTGCTGGGTGCTCAGTACTAGGGGTGCTCAGTGCTCAGTACTCAGGGTGCTGGGTGCTCAGTACTCAGGGTGCTGGGTGCTCAGTGCTCGAGGTGCTCGGTGCTCAGTACTCGGGGTGCTGGGTGCTCAGTACTCGGGGTGCTGGGTGCTCAGTGCTCAGGGTGCTGGGTGCTCAGTGCTCGGGGTGCTGGGTGCTCAGTGCTGAGGGTGGTGCTGGGTGCTCAGTACTCAGGGTGCTGGGTGCTCAGTGCTCAGGGTGCTGGGTGCTCAGTACTAAGGGTGCTGGGTGCTCAGTACTCATGGTGCTCGGTGCTCAGTACTCAGGGTGCTGGGTGCTCAGTTCTCAGGGTGCTGGGTACTCAGTAATCAGGGTGCTGGGTGCTCAGTACTCAGGGTGCTGGGTGCTCAGTGCTCAGGGTGCTGGGTGCTCAGTGCTCAGGGTGCTGGGTGCTCAGTACTCAGGGTGCTGGGTGCTCAGTGCTCAGGGTGATCGGTGCTCAGTACTCAGGGTGCTCAGTACTCAGCGTGCTGGGTGCTCAGTGCTCAGGGTGCTGGGTGCTCAGTACTCGGGGTGCTGGGTGCTCTGTACTCAGGGTGCTGGGTTCTCAGTGCTCGGGGTCCTGGGTGCTCTGTGCTCAGGGTGATCGGTGCTCAGTACTCAGGGTGCTGGGTGCTCAGTGCTCGGGGTGCTGGGTGCTCTGTACTCAGCGTGCTGGGTGCTCAGTACTCAGGGTGCTGGGTGCTCAGTGCTCAGGGTGCTGGGTGCTCAGTGCTCAGGGTGCTGGGAGCTCAGTGATCGGGGTGCTGGGTGCTCAGTACTCGGGGTGCTCAGTGCTCGGGGAGCTCGGTGCTCAGTACTCAGGGTGCTGGGTGCTCAGTTCTCAGTGCTCGGGGTCCTGGGTGCTCCGTGCTCGGGGTGCTGGGTGCTCAGTGCTCTGGGTGCTTAGTGCTCAGTACTCAGTGTGCTGGGTGCTCAGTACTCATGGTGCTGGGTGCTCATTCTCAGGGTGCTGGGGGCTCAGTACTCAGGGTGCTTGGTGCTCAGTACTCAGGGTGCTCGGTTCTCAGTACTCAGGGTGCTGGGTGCTCAGTGCTCGGGGTGCTGGGTGCTCAGTGCTCAGGGTGCTGGGTGCTCAGTGCTCGGGGTGCTCGGTGCTCAGTACTCGCGGTGCTGGGTGCTCAGTACTCGGGGTGCTGGGTGCTCAGTGCTCAGGGTGCTGGGTGCTCAGTGCTCGGGGTGCTGGGTGCTCAGTGCTGAGGGTGGTGCTGGGTGCTCAGTACTCAGGGTGCTGGGTGCTCAGTACTAAGTGTGCTGAGTGCTCAGTACTCAGGGTGCTGGGTGCTCAGTACTCCTGGTGCTCAGTGCTCATGGTGATCGGTGCTCAGTACTCAGGGTGCTGGGTGCTCAGTACTCAGGGTGCTGGGTGCTCAGTGCTCATGGTGATCGGTGCTCAGTACTCAGGGTGCTGGGTGCTCAGTGCTCGGGGTGCTGGGTGCTCAGTACTCGGGGTGCTGGGTGCTCAGTGCTCAGGGTGCTGGGTGCTCAGTGCTCGGGGTGCTGGGTGCTCAGTGCTCAGGGTGATCGGTGCTCAGTGCTCAGGGTGCTGGGTGTTCAGTCCTCCGGGTGCTCAGTGCTCAGGGTGCTGGGTGCTCAGTACTCAGGGTGCTGGGTGCTCAGTGCTCGGGGTGCTGGGTGCTCAGTGCTCTGGGTGCTGGGTGCTCAGTACTCTGGGTGTTGGGTGCTCAGTACTCAGGGTGCTGGGTGCTCCATGCTCGGGGTGCTGGCTGCTCAGTGCTCAGGGTGCTGGGTGCTCAGTGCTCAGGGTGCTGGGTGCTCAGTGCTCAGGGTGCTGGGTGCTCAGTCCTCGGGGTGCTCCGTGCTCAGGGTGCTGGGTGCTCAGTGCTCAGGGTGCTGGGTGCTCAGTGCTCGGGGTGCTGGGTGCTGAGTGCTCAGGGTGCTGGGTGCTCAGTGCTCGGGGTGCTCCGTGCTCAGGGTCCTGGGTGCTCAGTACTCAGGGTGCTGGGGGCTTAGTACTCAGGGTGCTCAGTGCTCAGTACACAGGGTGCTGGGTGCTCAGTGCTCGGGGTGCTGGGTGCTCAGTACTCAGGGTGCTCGGTTCTCAGTACTCAGGGTGCTGGGTGCTCATTCTCGGGGTGCTGGGTGCTCAGTGCTCGGGGTGCTGGGTGCTCAGTACTCAGCGTGCTGGGGGCTCAGTACTCAGGGTGCTGGGTGCTCAGTGCTCGAGGTGCTCGGTGCTCAGTACTCGGGGTGCTGGGTGCTCAGTACTCGGGGTGCTGGGTGCTCAGTGCTCAGGGTGCTGGGTGCTCAGTGCTCGGGGTGCTGGGTGCTCAGTGCTGAGGGTGGTGCTGGGTGCTCAGTACTCAGGGTGCTGGGTGCTCAGTGCTCAGGGTGCTGGGTGCTCAGTACTAAGGGTGCTGGGTGCTCAGTACTCAGGGTGCTCGGTGCTCAATACTCAGGGTGCTGGGTGATCAGTGCTCAGGGTGCTGGTTACTCAGTAATCAGGGTGCTGGGTGCTCAGTACTCAGGGTGCTGGGTGCTCAGTGCTCAGGGTGCTGGGTGCTCAGTGCTCAGGGTGCTGGGTGCTCAGTACTCAGGGTGATGGGTGCTCAGTGCTCAGGGTGATCGGTGCTCAGTACTCAGGGTGCTCAGTACTCAGGGTGCTGGGTGCTCAGTGCTCAGGGTGCTGGGTGCTCAGTACTCGGGGTGCTGGGTGCTCTGTACTCAGGGTGCTGGGTGCTCAGTGCTCGGGGTCCTGGGTGCTCAGTGCTCAGGGTGATCAGTGCTCAGTACTCAGGGTGCTGGGTGCTCAGTGCTCGGGGTGCTGGGTGCTCAGTACTCAGCGTTCTGGGTGCTCAGTACTCAGGGTGCTGGGTGCTCAGTGCTCAGGGTGCTGGGTGCTCAGTGCTCAGGGTGCTGGGTGCTCAGTGATCGGGGTGCTGTGTGCTCAGTACTCAGGGTGCTCAGTGCTCGGGGAGCTCGGTGCTCAGTACTCAGGGTGCTGGGTGCTCAGTTCTCAGTGCTCGGGGTCCTGGGTGCTCCGTGCTCGGGGTGCTGGGTGCTCAGTGCTCTGGGTGCTTAGTGCTCAGTACTCAGGGTGCTGGGTGCTCAGTACTCACGGTGCTGGGTGCTCATTCTCAGGGTGCTATGGGCTCAGTACTCAGGGTGCTTGGTGCTCAGTACTCTGGGTGCTCGGTTCTCAGTACTCAGGGTGCTGGGTGCTCAGTGCTCGGGGTGCTGGGTGCTCAGTGATCAGGGTGATCTGTGCTCACTACTCAGGGTGCTGGGTGCTCAGTGCTCCGGGTCCTGGGTGCTCAGTCCTCAGGGTGCTCGGTGCTCAGTGCTCAGTACTCAGGGTGCTCAGTACTCAGGGTGCTGGGTGCTCAGTGCTCGGGGTGCTGGGTGCTCAGTACTCAGGGTGCTGGGTGCTCAGTACTCGGGGTGCTGGGTGCTCAGTACTCAGGGTGCTGGGTGCTCAGTCCTCCGGGTGCTCAGTGCTCAGGGTGCTGGGTGCTCAGTACTCAGGGTGCTGGGTGCTCAGTACTCGTGGTGCTGGGTGCTCAGTGCTCAGGGTGATCGGTGCTCAGTGCTAAGGGTGCTGGGTGCTCAGTCCTCCGGGTGCTCAGTGCTCAGGGTGCTGGGTGCTCAGTACTCAGGGTGCTGGGTGCTCAGTACTCGGGGTGCTGGGTGCTCAGTGCTCAGGGTGCTGGGTGCTCAGTGCTCGGGGTGCTGGTGCTCAGTGCTCAGGGTGATCGGTGCTCAGTGCTCAGGGTGCTGGGTGCTCAGTACTCCGGGTGCTCAGTGCTCAGGGTGCTGGGTGCTCAGTACTCAGGGTGCTGGGTGCTCAGTACTCGGGGTGCTGGGTGCTCAGTGCTCAGGGTGCTGGGTGCTCAGTACTCTGGGTGTTGGGTGCTCAGTACTCAGGGTGCTGGGTGCTCCGTGCTCGGGGTGCTGGCTGCTCGGTGCTCAGGGTGCTATGTGATCAGTGCTCAGGGTGCTGGGTGCTCAGTACTCAGGGTGCTGGGTGCTTAGTGCTCGGAGTGCTCGGTGCTCAGTACTCAAGGTGCTGGGTTCTCAGTGCTCAGGGTGCTGGGTGCTCAGTCCTCGGGGTGCTCCGTGCTCAGGGTGCTGGGTGCTCAGTGCTCAGGGTGCTGGGTGCTCAGTGCTCGGGGTGCTGGGTGCTGAGTTCAGAGGGTGCTGGGTGCTCAGTGCTCGGGGTGCTCGGTGCTCAGTGCTCAGGGTCCTGGGTGCTCAGTACTCAGGGTGCTGGGTGCTTAGTACTCAGGGTGCTCAGTGCTCAGTACACAGGGTGCTGGGTGCTCAGTGCTCGGGGTGCTGGGTGCTCAGTGCTCAGTACTCAGGGTGCTGGTTGCTCAGTGCTCGGGGTGCTGGGTGCTCAGTACTCAGCATGCTGGGTGCTCAGTACTCAGGGTGCTGGGTGCTCAGTGCTCAGGGTGCTGGGTGCTCAGTGCTCAGGGTGCTGGGTGCTCAGTGATCGGGGTGCTGGGTGCTCAGTACTCAGGGTGCTCAGTGCTCGGGGAGCTCGGTGCTCAGTACTCAGGGTGCTCAGTATTCAATGCTCGCGGTCCTGGGTGCTCCGTGCTCGGGGTGCTGGGTTCTCAGTGCTCTGGGTGCTTAGTGCTCAGTACTCAGGGTGCTGGGTGCTCAGTACTCATGGTGCTGCGTGCTCATTCTCAGGGTTCTAGGGGCTCAGTACTCAGGGTGCTGGGTGCTCAGTACTCAGGGTGCTCGGTTCTCAGTACTCAGGGTGCTGGGTGCTCATTCTCGGGGTGCTGGGTGCTCAGTGCTCGGGGTGCTGGGTGCTCAGTACTCAGGGTGCTGGGGGCTCAGTACTCAGGGTGCTGGGTGCTCAGTACTCAGGGTGATCTGTTCTCAGTACTCAGGTTGCTGGGTGCTCAGTGCTCGGGGTGCTGGGTGCTCAGTACTCGGGGTGCTCAGTGCTCAGTACTCAGGGTGCTGGGTGCTCAGTCCTCGCGGTGCTCCGTGCTCAGGGTGCTGGGTGCTCAGTGCTCAGGGTCCTGGGTGCTCAGTGCTCGGGGTGCTGGGTGCTGAGTGCTCAGGGTGCTGGGTGCTCAGTGCTCGGGGTGCTCGGTGCTCAGTGCTCAGGGTCCCGGGTGCTCAGTACTCAGGGTGCTGGGTGCTTAGTACTCAGGGTGCTCAGTGCTCAGTACACAGGGTGCTGGGTGCTCAGTGCTCGGGGTGCTGGGTGCTCAGTACTCAGGGTGCTGGGTGCTCCGTGCTCGGGGTGTTGGCTGCTCAGTGCTCAGGGTGCTATGTGCTCAGTGCTCAGGGTGCTGGGTGCTCAGTACTCAGGGTGCTGGGTGCTTAGTGCTCTGGGTGCTCGGTGCTCAGTACTCAAGGTGCTGGGTGCTCAGTGCTCAGGGTGCTGGGTGCTCAGTCCTCGGGGTGCTCCGTGCTCAGGGTGCTGGGTGCTCAGTGCTCAGGGTGCTGGGTGCTCAGTGCTCGGGGTGCTGGGTGCTCAGTGCTCAGTACTCAGGGTGCTGGTTGCTCAGTGCTCGGGGTGCTGGGTGCTCAGTACTCAGCATGCTGGGTGCTCAGTACTCAGGGTGCTGGGTGCTCAGTGCTCAGGGTGCTGGGTGCTCAGTGCTCAGGGTGCTGGGTGCTCAGTGATCGGGGTGCTGGGTGCTCAGTACTCAGGGTGCTCAGTGCTCGGGGAGCTCGGTGCTCAGTACTCAGGGTGCTGGGTGCTCAGTTCTCAGTGCTCGGGGTCCTGGGTGCTGGTTGCTCAGTACTCAGGGTGCTGGGTGCTCAGTACTCGGGGTGCTGGGTGCTCAGTGCTCAGGGTGATCGGTGCTCAGTGCTCAGGGTGCTGGGTGCTCAGTGCTCAGTACTCAGGGTGCTGGTTGCTCAGTGCTCGGGGTGCTGGGTGCTCAGTACTCAGCATGCTGGGTGCTCAGTACTCAGGGTGCTGGGTGCTCAGTCCTCAGGGTGCTGGGTGCTCAGTGCTCAGGGTGCTGGGTGCTCAGTGATCGGGGTGCTGGGTGCTCAGTACTCAGGGTGCTCAGTGCTCGGGGAGCTCGGTGCTCAGTACTCAGGGTGCTGGGTGCTCAGTCCTCCGGGTGCTCAGTGCTCAGGGTGCTGGGTGCTCAGTACTCAGGGTGCTGGGTGCTCAGTACTCGGGGTGCTGGGTGCTCAGTGCTCAGGGTGATCGGTGCTCAGTGCTCAGGGTGCTGGGTGCTCAGTCCTCCGGGTGCTCAGTGCTCAGGGTGCTGGGTGCTCGGTTCTCAGTACTCAGGGTGCTGGGTGCTCATTCTCGGGGTGCTGGGTGCTCAGTGCTCGGGGTGCTGGGTGCTCAGTACTCAGGGTGCTGGGGGCTCAGTACTCAGGGTGCTGGGTGCTCAGTACTCAGGGTGATCTGTTCTCAGTACTCAGGTTGGTGGCTGCTCAGTGCTCGGGGTGCTGGGTGCTCAGTACTCGGGGTGCTCAGTGCTCAGTACTCAGGGTGCTGGGTGCTCAGTACTCAGGGTGCTGGGTGCTCAGTGCTCGAGGTGCTCGGTGCTCAGTACTCGGGGTGCTGGGTGCTCAGTACTCAGGGTGCTGGGTGCTCAGTGCTCAGGGTGCTGGGTGCTCAGTGCTCGGGGTGCTGGGTGCTCAGTGCTGAGGGTGGTGCTGGGTGCTCAGTACTCAGGGTGCTGGGTGCTCAGTGCTCAGGGTGCTGGGTGCTCAGTACTAAGGGTGCTGGGTGGTCAGTACTCAGGGTGCTCGGTGCTCAGTACTCAGGGTGCTGGGTGCTCAGTGCTCAGGGTGCTGGGTACTCAGTACTCAGGGTGCTGGGTGCTCAGTACTCAGGGTGCTGGGTGCTCAGTGCTCAGGGTGCTGGGTGCTCAGTGCTCAGGCTGCTGGGTGCTCAGTACTCAGGGTGCTGGGTGCTCAGTGCTCATGGTGATCGGTGCTCAGTACTCAGGGTGCTGGGTGCTCAGTGCTCGGGGTGCTGGGTGCTCAGTACACGGGGTGCTGGGTGCTCTGTACTAAGGGTGCTGGGTGCTCAGTGCTCGGGGTCCTAGGTGCTCAGTGCTCAGGGTGATCGGTGCTCAGTACTCAGCGTGCTGGGTGCTCAGTGCTCAGAGTGTTGGGTGCTCAGTACTCAGGGTGCTGGATGCTCAGTGCTCAGTGCTCAGGGTGCTCAGTGCTCAGGGTGCTCAGTGCTCAGGGTGCTGGGTGCTCAGGGTGCTGGGTGCTCAGTGCTCGGGGTGCTGGGTGCTCAGTGCTCAGTGCTCAGGGTGCTGGGTGCTCAGTGCTCAGTGCTCAGGGTGCTGGGTGTTCAGTACTCAGGGTGCTTGGTGCTCAGTGCTCAGGGTGCTGGGTGCTCAGTACTCAGGGTGCTGGGTGCTCAGTGCTCGGGGTGCTGGGTGCTCAGTGATCAGGGTGATCTGTGCTCAGTACTCAGGGTGCTGGGTGCTCAGTGCTCAGGGTGCTGGGTGCTCAGTCCTCAGGGTGCTCAGTACTCAGGGTGCTCAGTGCTCAGTGCTCAGTACTCAGGGTGCTCAGTACTCAGGGTGCTGGGTGCTCAGTGCTCGGGGTGCTGGGTGCTCAGTACTCAGGGTGCTGGGTGCTCAGTACTCGGGTTGCTGGGTGCTCAGTACTCAGGGTGCTGGGTGCTCAGTCCTCCGGGTGCTCAGTGCTCAGGGTGCTGGGTGCTCAGTACTCAGGGTGCTGGGTGCTCAGTACTCGGGGTGCTGGGTGCTCAGTGCTCAGGGTGATCGGTGCTCAGTGCTCAGGGTGCTGGGTGCTCAGTCCTCCGGGTGCTCAGTGCTCAGGGTGCTGGGTGCTCAGTACTCAGGGTGCTGGGTGCTCAGTACTCGGGGTGCTGGGTGCTCAGTGCTCAGGGTGCTGGGTGCTCAGTGCTCGGGGTGCTGGGTGCTCAGTGCTCAGGGTGATCGGTGCTCAGTGCTCAGGGTGCTGGGTGCTCAGTCCTCCGGGTGCTCAGTGCTCAGGGTGCTGGGTGCTCAGTACTCATGGTGCTGGGTGCTCAGTACTCGGGGTGCTGGTTGCTCAGTGCTCAGGGTGCTGGGTGCTCAGTACTCTGGGTGTTGGGTGCTCAGTACTCAGCGTGCTGGGTGCTCCGTGCTCGGGGTGCTGGCTGCTCAGTGCTCAGGGTGCTCTGTGCTCAGTGCTCAGGGTGCTGGGTGCTCAGTACTCAGGGTGCTGGGTGCTTAGTGCTCGGGGTGCTCGGTGCTCAGTACTCAAGGTGCTGGGTGCTCAGTGCTCAGGGTGCTGGGTGCTCAGTCCTCGGGGTGCTCCGTGCTCAGGGTGCTGGGTGCTCAGTGCTCAGGGTCCTGGGTGCTCAGTGCTCGCGGTGCTGGGTGCTGAGTGCTCAGGGTGCTGGGTGCTCAGTGCTCGGGGTGCTCGGTGCTCAGTGCTCAGGGTCCCGGGTGCTCAGTACTCAGGGTGCTGGGTGCTTAGTACTCAGGGTGCTCAGTGCTCAGTACACAGGGTGCTGGGTGCTCAGTGCTCGGGGTGCTGGGTGCTCAGTACTCAGCGTGCTGGGTGCTCAGTACTCAGGGTGCTGGGTGCTCAGTGCTCAGGGTGCTGGGTGCTCAGTGCTCAGGGTGCTGGGTGCTCCGTGCTCGGGGTGCTGGGTTCTCAGTGCTCTGGGTGCTTAGTGCTCAGTACTCAGGGTGCTGGGTGCTCAGTACTCATGGTGCTGGGTGCTCATTCTCAGGGTGCTAGGGGCTCAGTACTCAAGGTGCTGGGTGCTCAGGACTCAGGATGCTCGGTTCTCAGTATTCAGGGTGCTGGGTGCTCATTCTCGGGGTGGTGGGTGCTCAGTGCTCGGGGTGCTGGGTGCTCAGTACTCAGGGTGCTGGTTGCTCAGTACTCAGGGTGCTGGGTGCTCAGTACTCAGGGTGATCTGTTCTCAGTACTCAGGTTGCTGGGTGCTCAGTGCTCAGGGTGCTGGGTGCTCAGTACTAGGGGTGCTCAGTGCTCAGTACTCAGGGTGCTGGGTGCTCAGTACTCAGGGTGCTGGGTGCTCAGTGCTCGAGGTGCTCGGTGCTCAGTACTCGGGGTGCTGGGTGCTCAGTACTCGGGGTGCTGGGTGCTCAGTGCTCAGGGTGCTGGGTGCTCAGTGCTCGGGGTGCTGGGTGCTCAGTGCTGAGGGTGGTGCTGGGTGCTCAGTACTCAGGGTGCTGGGTGCTCAGTGCTCAGGGTGCTGGGTGCTCAGTACTAAGGGTGCTGGGTGCTCAGTACTCATGGTGCTCGGTGCTCAGTACTCAGGGTGCTGGGTGCTCAGTTCTCAGGGTGCTGGGTACTCAGTAATCAGGGTGCTGGGTGCTCAGTACTCAGGGTGCTGGGTGCTCAGTGCTCAGGGTGCTGGGTGCTCAGTGCTCAGGGTGCTGGGTGCTCAGTACTCAGGGTGCTGGGTGCTCAGTGCTCAGGGTGATCGGTGCTCAGTACTCAGGGTGCTCAGTACTCAGCGTGCTGGGTGCTCAGTGCTCAGGGTGCTGGGTGCTCAGTACTCGGGGTGCTGGGTGCTCTGTACTCAGGGTGCTGGGTTCTCAGTGCTCGGGGTCCTGGGTGCTCTGTGCTCAGGGTGATCGGTGCTCAGTACTCAGGGTGCTGGGTGCTCAGTGCTCGGGGTGCTGGGTGCTCTGTACTCAGCGTGCTGGGTGCTCAGTACTCAGGGTGCTGGGTGCTCAGTGCTCAGGGTGCTGGGTGCTCAGTGCTCAGGGTGCTGGGAGCTCAGTGATCGGGGTGCTGGGTGCTCAGTACTCGGGGTGCTCAGTGCTCGGGGAGCTCGGTGCTCAGTACTCAGGGTGCTGGGTGCTCAGTTCTCAGTGCTCGGGGTCCTGGGTGCTCCGTGCTCGGGGTGCTGGGTGCTCAGTGCTCTGGGTGCTTAGTGCTCAGTACTCAGTGTGCTGGGTGCTCAGTACTCATGGTGCTGGGTGCTCATTCTCAGGGTGCTGGGGGCTCAGTACTCAGGGTGCTTGGTGCTCAGTACTCAGGGTGCTCGGTTCTCAGTACTCAGGGTGCTGGGTGCTCAGTGCTCGGGGTGCTGGGTGCTCAGTGCTCAGGGTGCTGGGTGCTCAGTGCTCGGGGTGCTCGGTGCTCAGTACTCGCGGTGCTGGGTGCTCAGTACTCGGGGTGCTGGGTGCTCAGTGCTCAGGGTGCTGGGTGCTCAGTGCTCGGGGTCCTGGGTGCTCAGTGCTGAGGGTGGTGCTGGGTGCTCAGTACTCAGGGTGCTGGGTGCTCAGTACTAAGTGTGCTGAGTGCTCAGTACTCAGGGTGCTGGGTGCTCAGTACTCCTGGTGCTCAGTGCTCATGGTGATCGGTGCTCAGTACTCAGGGTGCTGGGTGCTCAGTACTCAGGGTGCTGGGTGCTCAGTGCTCATGGTGATCGGTGCTCAGTACTCAGGGTGCTGGGTGCTCAGTGCTCGGGGTGCTGGGTGCTCAGTACTCGGGGTGCTGGGTGCTCAGTGCTCAGGGTGCTGGGTGCTCAGTGCTCGGGGTGCTGGGTGCTCAGTGCTCAGGGTGATCGGTGCTCAGTGCTCAGGGTGCTGGGTGTTCAGTCCTCCGGGTGCTCAGTGCTCAGGGTGCTGGGTGCTCAGTACTCAGGGTGCTGGGTGCTCAGTGCTCGGGGTGCTGGGTGCTCAGTGCTCTGGGTGCTGGGTGCTCAGTACTCTGGGTGTTGGGTGCTCAGTACTCAGGGTGCTGGGTGCTCCGTGCTCGGGGTGCTGGCTGCTCAGTGCTCAGGGTGCTGGGTGCTCAGTGCTCAGGGTGCTGGGTGCTCAGTGCTCAGGGTGCTGGGTGCTCAGTCCTCGGGGTGCTCCGTGCTCAGGGTGCTGGGTGCTCAGTGCTCAGGGTGCTGGGTGCTCAGTGCTCGGGGTGCTGGGTGCTGAGTGCTCAGGGTGCTGGGTGCTCAGTGCTCGGGGTGCTCCGTGCTCAGGGTCCTGGGTGCTCAGTACTCAGGGTGCTGGGGGCTTAGTACTCAGGGTGCTCAGTGCTCAGTACACAGGGTGCTGGGTGCTCAGTGCTCGGGGTGCTGGGTGCTCAGTACTCAGGGTGCTCGGTTCTCAGTACTCAGGGTGCTGGGTGCTCATTCTCGGGGTGCTGGGTGCTCAGTGCTCGGGGTGCTGGGTGCTCAGTACTCAGCGTGCTGGGGGCTCAGTACTCAGGGTGCTGGGTGCTCAGTGCTCGAGGTGCTCGGTGCTCAGTACTCGGGGTGCTGGGTGCTCAGTACTCGGGGTGCTGGGTGCTCAGTGCTCAGGGTGCTGGGTGCTCAGTGCTCGGGGTGCTGGGTGCTCAGTGCTGAGGGTGGTGCTGGGTGCTCAGTACTCAGGGTGCTGGGTGCTCAGTGCTCAGGGTGCTGGGTGCTCAGTACTAAGGGTGCTGGGTGCTCAGTACTCAGGGTGCTCGGTGCTCAATACTCAGGGTGCTGGGTGATCAGTGCTCAGGGTGCTGGTTACTCAGTAATCAGGGTGCTGGGTGCTCAGTACTCAGGGTGCTGGGTGCTCAATGCTCAGGGTGCTGGGTGCTCAGTGCTCAGGGTGCTGGGTGCTCAGTACTCAGGGTGATGGGTGCTCAGTGCTCAGGGTGATCGGTGCTCAGTACTCAGGGTGCTCAGTACTCAGGGTGCTGGGTGCTCAGTGCTCAGGGTGCTGGGTGCTCAGTACTCGGGGTGCTGGGTGCTCTGTACTCAGGGTGCTGGGTGCTCAGTGCTCGGGGTCCTGGGTGCTCAGTGCTCAGGGTGATCAGTGCTCAGTACTCAGGGTGCTGGGTGCTCAGTGCTCGGGGTGCTGGGTGCTCAGTACTCAGCGTTCTGGGTGCTCAGTACTCAGGGTGCTGGGTGCTCAGTGCTCAGGGTGCTGGGTGCTCAGTGCTCAGGGTGCTGGGTGCTCAGTGATCGGGGTGCTGTGTGCTCAGTACTCAGGGTGCTCAGTGCTCGGGGAGCTCGGTGCTCAGTACTCAGGGTGCTGGGTGCTCAGTTCTCAGTGCTCGGGGTCCTGGGTGCTCCGTGCTCGGGGTGCTGGGTGCTCAGTGCTCTGGGTGCTTAGTGCTCAGTACTCAGGGTGCTGGGTGCTCAGTACTCACGGTGCTGGGTGCTCATTCTCAGGGTGCTATGGGCTCAGTACTCAGGGTGCTTGGTGCTCAGTACTCTGGGTGCTCGGTTCTCAGTACTCAGGGTGCTGGGTGCTCAGTGCTCGGGATGCTGGGTGCTCAGTGCTCAGGGTGCTGGGTGCTCAGTGCTCGGGGTGCTCGGTGCTCAGTACTCGGGGTGCTGGGTGCTCAGTACTCGGGGTGCTGGGTGCTCAGTGCTCAGGGTGCTGGGTGCTCAGTGCTCGCTGTGCTGGGTGCTCAGTGCTGAGGGTGGTGCTGGGTGCTCAGTACTCAGGGTGCTGGGTGCTCAGTGCTCAGGGTGCTGGGTGCTCAGTACTAAGTGTGCTGGGTGCTCAGTACTCAGGGTGCTCGGTGCTCAGTACTCAGGGTGCTGGGTGCTCAGTGCTCAGGGTGCTGGGTACTCAGTACTCAGGGTGCTGGGTGCTCCGTACTCAGGGTGCTGGGTGCCCAGTGCTCAGGGTGCTGGGTGCTCAGTGCTCAGGGTGCTGGGTGCTCAGTACTCAGGGTGCTGGGTGCTCAGTGCTCATGGTGATCGGTGCTCAGTACTCAGGGTGCTGGGTGCTCAGTACTCAGGGTGCTGGGTGCTCAGTGCTCATGGTGATCGGTGCTCAGTACTCAGGGTGCTGGGTGCTCAGTGCTCGGGGTGCTGGGTGCTCAGTACTCGGGGTGCTCAGTGCTCAGTACTCAGGGTGCTGGGTGCTCAGTACTCAGGGTGCTGGGTGCTCAGTGCTCGAGGTGCTCGGTGCTCAGTACTCGGGGTGCTGGGTGCTCAGTACTCAGGGTGCTGGGTGCTCAGTGCTCAGGGTGCTGGGTGCTCAGTGCTCGGGGTGCTGGGTGCTCAGTGCTGAGGGTGGTGCTGGGTGCTCAGTACTCAGGGTGCTGGGTGCTCAGTGCTCAGGGTGCTGGGTGCTCAGTACTAAGGGTGCTGGGTGGTCAGTACTCAGGGTGCTCGGTGCTCAGTACTCAGGGTGCTGGGTGCTCAGTGCTCAGGGTGCTGGGTACTCAGTACTCAGGGTGCTGGGTGCTCAGTACTCAGGGTGCTGGGTGCTCAGTGCTCAGGGTGCTGGGTGCTCAGTGCTCAGGCTGCTGGGTGCTCAGTACTCAGGGTGCTGGGTGCTCAGTGCTCATGGTGATCGGTGCTCAGTACTCAGGGTGCTGGGTGCTCAGTGCTCGGGGTGCTGGGTGCTCAGTACACGGGGTGCTGGGTGCTCTGTACTAAGGGTGCTGGGTGCTCAGTGCTCGGGGTCCTAGGTGCTCAGTGCTCAGGGTGATCGGTGCTCAGTACTCAGCGTGCTGGGTGCTCAGTGCTCAGAGTGTTGGGTGCTCAGTACTCAGGGTGCTGGATGCTCAGTGCTCAGTGCTCAGGGTGCTCAGTGCTCAGGGTGCTCAGTGCTCAGGGTGCTGGGTGCTCAGGGTGCTGGGTGCTCAGTGCTCGGGGTGCTGGGTGCTCAGTGCTCAGTGCTCAGGGTGCTGGGTGCTCAGTGCTCAGTGCTCAGGGTGCTGGGTGTTCAGTACTCAGGGTGCTTGGTGCTCAGTGCTCAGGGTGCTGGGTGCTCAGTACTCAGGGTGCTGGGTGCTCAGTGCTCGGGGTGCTGGGTGCTCAGTGATCAGGGTGATCTGTGCTCAGTACTCAGGGTGCTGGGTGCTCAGTGCTCAGGGTGCTGGGTGCTCAGTCCTCAGGGTGCTCAGTACTCAGGGTGCTCAGTGCTCAGTGCTCAGTACTCAGGGTGCTCAGTACTCAGGGTGCTGGGTGCTCAGTGCTCGGGGTGCTGGGTGCTCAGTACTCAGGGTGCTGGGTGCTCAGTACTCGGGTTGCTGGGTGCTCAGTACTCAGGGTGCTGGGTGCTCAGTCCTCCGGGTGCTCAGTGCTCAGGGTGCTGGGTGCTCAGTACTCAGGGTGCTGGGTGCTCAGTACTCGGGGTGCTGGGTGCTCAGTGCTCAGGGTGATCGGTGCTCAGTGCTCAGGGTGCTGGGTGCTCAGTCCTCCGGGTGCTCAGTGCTCAGGGTGCTGGGTGCTCAGTACTCAGGGTGCTGGGTGCTCAGTACTCGGGGTGCTGGGTGCTCAGTGCTCAGGGTGCTGGGTGCTCAGTGCTCGGGGTGCTGGGTGCTCAGTGCTCAGGGTGATCGGTGCTCAGTGCTCAGGGTGCTGGGTGCTCAGTCCTCCGGGTGCTCAGTGCTCAGGGTGCTGGGTGCTCAGTACTCATGGTGCTGGGTGCTCAGTACTCGGGGTGCTGGTTGCTCAGTGCTCAGGGTGCTGGGTGCTCAGTACTCTGGGTGTTGGGTGCTCAGTACTCAGCGTGCTGGGTGCTCCGTGCTCGGGGTGCTGGCTGCTCAGTGCTCAGGGTGCTCTGTGCTCAGTGCTCAGGGTGCTGGGTGCTCAGTACTCAGGGTGCTGGGTGCTTAGTGCTCGGGGTGCTCGGTGCTCAGTACTCAAGGTGCTGGGTGCTCAGTGCTCAGGGTGCTGGGTGCTCAGTCCTCGGGGTGCTCCGTGCTCAGGGTGCTGGGTGCTCAGTGCTCAGGGTCCTGGGTGCTCAGTGCTCGCGGTGCTGGGTGCTGAGTGCTCAGGGTGCTGGGTGCTCAGTGCTCGGGGTGCTCGGTGCTCAGTGCTCAGGGTCCCGGGTGCTCAGTACTCAGGGTGCTGGGTGCTTAGTACTCAGGGTGCTCAGTGCTCAGTACACAGGGTGCTGGGTGCTCAGTGCTCGGGGTGCTGGGTGCTCAGTACTCAGCGTGCTGGGTGCTCAGTACTCAGGGTGCTGGGTGCTCAGTGCTCAGGGTGCTGGGTGCTCAGTGCTCAGGGTGCTGGGTGCTCCGTGCTCGGGGTGCTGGGTTCTCAGTGCTCTGGGTGCTTAGTGCTCAGTACTCAGGGTGCTGGGTGCTCAGTACTCATGGTGCTGGGTGCTCATTCTCAGGGTGCTAGGGGCTCAGTACTCAAGGTGCTGGGTGCTCAGGACTCAGGATGCTCGGTTCTCAGTATTCAGGGTGCTGGGTGCTCATTCTCGGGGTGGTGGGTGCTCAGTGCTCGGGGTGCTGGGTGCTCAGTACTCAGGGTGCTGGTTGCTCAGTACTCAGGGTGCTGGGTGCTCAGTACTCAGGGTGATCTGTTCTCAGTACTCAGGTTGCTGGGTGCTCAGTGCTCAGGGTGCTGGGTGCTCAGTACTAGGGGTGCTCAGTGCTCAGTACTCAGGGTGCTGGGTGCTCAGTACTCAGGGTGCTGGGTGCTCAGTGCTCGAGGTGCTCGGTGCTCAGTACTCGGGGTGCTGGGTGCTCAGTACTCGGGGTGCTGGGTGCTCAGTGCTCAGGGTGCTGGGTGCTCAGTGCTCGGGGTGCTGGGTGCTCAGTGCTGAGGGTGGTGCTGGGTGCTCAGTACTCAGGGTGCTGGGTGCTCAGTGCTCAGGGTGCTGGGTGCTCAGTACTAAGGGTGCTGGGTGCTCAGTACTCATGGTGCTCGGTGCTCAGTACTCAGGGTGCTGGGTGCTCAGTTCTCAGGGTGCTGGGTACTCAGTAATCAGGGTGCTGGGTGCTCAGTACTCAGGGTGCTGGGTGCTCAGTGCTCAGGGTGCTGGGTGCTCAGTGCTCAGGGTGCTGGGTGCTCAGTACTCAGGGTGCTGGGTGCTCAGTGCTCAGGGTGATCGGTGCTCAGTACTCAGGGTGCTCAGTACTCAGCGTGCTGGGTGCTCAGTGCTCAGGGTGCTGGGTGCTCAGTACTCGGGGTGCTGGGTGCTCTGTACTCAGGGTGCTGGGTTCTCAGTGCTCGGGGTCCTGGGTGCTCTGTGCTCAGGGTGATCGGTGCTCAGTACTCAGGGTGCTGGGTGCTCAGTGCTCGGGGTGCTGGGTGCTCTGTACTCAGCGTGCTGGGTGCTCAGTACTCAGGGTGCTGGGTGCTCAGTGCTCAGGGTGCTGGGTGCTCAGTGCTCAGGGTGCTGGGAGCTCAGTGATCGGGGTGCTGGGTGCTCAGTACTCGGGGTGCTCAGTGCTCGGGGAGCTCGGTGCTCAGTACTCAGGGTGCTGGGTGCTCAGTTCTCAGTGCTCGGGGTCCTGGGTGCTCCGTGCTCGGGGTGCTGGGTGCTCAGTGCTCTGGGTGCTTAGTGCTCAGTACTCAGTGTGCTGGGTGCTCAGTACTCATGGTGCTGGGTGCTCATTCTCAGGGTGCTGGGGTCTCAGTACTCAGGGTGCTTGGTGCTCAGTACTCAGGGTGCTCGGTTCTCAGTACTCAGGGTGCTGGGTGCTCAGTGCTCGGGGTGCTGGGTGCTCAGTGCTCAGGGTGCTGGGTGCTCAGTGCTCGGGGTGCTCGGTGCTCAGTACTCGCGGTGCTGGGTGCTCAGTACTCGGGGTGCTGGGTGCTCAGTGCTCAGGGTGCTGGGTGCTCAGTGCTCGGGGTCCTGGGTGCTCAGTGCTGAGGGTGGTGCTGGGTGCTCAGTACTCAGGGTGCTGGGTGCTCAGTACTAAGTGTGCTGAGTGCTCAGTACTCAGGGTGCTGGGTGCTCAGTACTCCTGGTGCTCAGTGCTCATGGTGATCGGTGCTCAGTACTCAGGGTGCTGGGTGCTCAGTACTCAGGGTGCTGGGTGCTCAGTGCTCATGGTGATCGGTGCTCAGTACTCAGGGTGCTGGGTGCTCAGTGCTCGGGGTGCTGGGTGCTCAGTACTCGGGGTGCTGGGTGCTCAGTGCTCAGGGTGCTGGGTGCTCAGTGCTCGGGGTGCTGGGTGCTCAGTGCTCAGGGTGATCGGTGCTCAGTGCTCAGGGTGCTGGGTGTTCAGTCCTCCGGGTGCTCAGTGCTCAGGGTGCTGGGTGCTCAGTACTCAGGGTGCTGGGTGCTCAGTGCTCGGGGTGCTGGGTGCTCAGTGCTCTGGGTGCTGGGTGCTCAGTACTCTGGGTGTTGGGTGCTCAGTACTCAGGGTGCTGGGTGCTCCGTGCTCGGGGTGCTGGCTGCTCAGTGCTCAGGGTGCTGGGTGCTCAGTGCTCAGGGTGCTGGGTGCTCAGTGCTCAGGGTGCTGGGTGCTCAGTCCTCGGGGTGCTCCGTGCTCAGGGTGCTGGGTGCTCAGTGCTCAGGGTGCTGGGTGCTCAGTGCTCGGGGTGCTGGGTGCTGAGTGCTCAGGGTGCTGGGTGCTCAGTGCTCGGGGTGCTCCGTGCTCAGGGTCCTGGGTGCTCAGTACTCAGGGTGCTGGGGGCTTAGTACTCAGGGTGCTCAGTGCTCAGTACACAGGGTGCTGGGTGCTCAGTGCTCGGGGTGCTGGGTGCTCAGTACTCAGGGTGCTCGGTTCTCAGTACTCAGGGTGCTGGGTGCTCATTCTCGGGGTGCTGGGTGCTCAGTGCTCGGGGTGCTGGGTGCTCAGTACTCAGCGTGCTGGGGGCTCAGTACTCAGGGTGCTGGGTGCTCAGTGCTCGAGGTGCTCGGTGCTCAGTACTCGGGGTGCTGGGTGCTCAGTACTCGGGGTGCTGGGTGCTCAGTGCTCAGGGTGCTGGGTGCTCAGTGCTCGGGGTGCTGGGTGCTCAGTGCTGAGGGTGGTGCTGGGTGCTCAGTACTCAGGGTGCTGGGTGCTCAGTGCTCAGGGTGCTGGGTGCTCAGTACTAAGGGTGCTGGGTGCTCAGTACTCAGGGTGCTCGGTGCTCAATACTCAGGGTGCTGGGTGATCAGTGCTCAGGGTGCTGGTTACTCAGTAATCAGGGTGCTGGGTGCTCAGTACTCAGGGTGCTGGGTGCTCAATGCTCAGGGTGCTGGGTGCTCAGTGCTCAGGGTGCTGGGTGCTCAGTACTCAGGGTGATGGGTGCTCAGTGCTCAGGGTGATCGGTGCTCAGTACTCAGGGTGCTCAGTACTCAGGGTGCTGGGTGCTCAGTGCTCAGGGTGCTGGGTGCTCAGTACTCGGGGTGCTGGGTGCTCTGTACTCAGGGTGCTGGGTGCTCAGTGCTCGGGGTCCTGGGTGCTCAGTGCTCAGGGTGATCAGTGCTCAGTACTCAGGGTGCTGGGTGCTCAGTGCTCGGGGTGCTGGGTGCTCAGTACTCAGCGTTCTGGGTGCTCAGTACTCAGGGTGCTGGGTGCTCAGTGCTCAGGGTGCTGGGTGCTCAGTGCTCAGGGTGCTGGGTGCTCAGTGATCGGGGTGCTGTGTGCTCAGTACTCAGGGTGCTCAGTGCTCGGGGAGCTCGGTGCTCAGTACTCAGGGTGCTGGGTGCTCAGTTCTCAGTGCTCGGGGTCCTGGGTGCTCCGTGCTCGGGGTGCTGGGTGCTCAGTGCTCTGGGTGCTTAGTGCTCAGTACTCAGGGTGCTGGGTGCTCAGTACTCACGGTGCTGGGTGCTCATTCTCAGGGTGCTATGGGCTCAGTACTCAGGGTGCTTGGTGCTCAGTACTCTGGGTGCTCGGTTCTCAGTACTCAGGGTGCTGGGTGCTCAGTGCTCGGGATGCTGGGTGCTCAGTGCTCAGGGTGCTGGGTGCTCAGTGCTCGGGGTGCTCGGTGCTCAGTACTCGGGGTGCTGGGTGCTCAGTACTCGGGGTGCTGGGTGCTCAGTGCTCAGGGTGCTGGGTGCTCAGTGCTCGCTGTGCTGGGTGCTCAGTGCTGAGGGTGGTGCTGGGTGCTCAGTACTCAGGGTGCTGGGTGCTCAGTGCTCAGGGTGCTGGGTGCTCAGTACTAAGTGTGCTGGGTGCTCAGTACTCAGGGTGCTCGGTGCTCAGTACTCAGGGTGCTGGGTGCTCAGTGCTCAGGGTGCTGGGTACTCAGTACTCAGGGTGCTGGGTGCTCCGTACTCAGGGTGCTGGGTGCCCAGTGCTCAGGGTGCTGGGTGCTCAGTGCTCAGGGTGCTGGGTGCTCAGTACTCAGGGTGCTGGGTGCTCAGTGCTCATGGTGATCGGTGCTCAGTACTCAGGGTGCTGGGTGCTCAGTACTCAGGGTGCTGGGTGCTCAGTGCTCATGGTGATCGGTGCTCAGTACTCAGGGTGCTGGGTGCTCAGTGCTCGGGGTGCTGGGTGCTCAGTACTCGGGGTGCTGGGTGCTCAGTGCTCAGGGTGCTGGGTGCTCAGTGCTCGGGGTGCTGGGTGCTCAGTGCTCAGGGTGCTGGGTGCTCAGTCCTCCGGGTGCTCAGTGCTCAGGGTGCTGGGTGCTCAGTACTCAGGGTGCTGGGTGCTCAGTACTCGGGGTGCTGGGTGCTCAGTGCTCAGGGTGCTGGGTGCTCAGTACTCTGGGTGTTGGGTGCTCAGTACTCAGGGTGCTGGGTGCTCCGTGCTCGGGGTGCTGGCTGCTCAGTGCTCAGGGTGCTGGGTGCTCAATGCTCAGGTTGCTGGGTGCTCAGTGCTCAGGGTGCTGGGTGCTTAGTGCTCGGGGTGCTTGGTGCTCAGTACTCAGGGTGCTGGGTGCTCCGTGCTCGGGGTGCTGGCTGCTCAGTGCTCAGGGTGCTGGGTGCTCAATGCTCAGGTTGCTGGGTGCTCAGTGCTCAGGGTGCTGGGTACTCAGTACTCAGGGTGCTGGGTGCTCCGTACTCAGGGTGCTGGGTGCCCAGTGCTCAGGGTGCTGGGTGCTCAGTGCTCAGGGTGCTGGGTGCTCAGTACTCAGGGTGCTGGGTGCTCAGTGCTCATGGTGATCGGTGCTCAGTACTCAGGGTGCTGGGTGCTCAGTACTCAGGGTGCTGGGTGCTCAGTGCTCATGGTGATCGGTGCTCAGTACTCAGGGTGCTGGGTGCTCAGTGCTCGGGGTGCTGGGTGCTCAGTACTCGGGGTGCTGGGTGCTCAGTGCTCAGGGTGCTGGGTGCTCAGTGCTCGGGGTGCTGGGTGCTCAGTGCTCAGGGTGCTGGGTGCTCAGTCCTCCGGGTGCTCAGTGCTCAGGGTGCTGGGTGCTCAGTACTCAGGGTGCTGGGTGCTCAGTACTCGGGGTGCTGGGTGCTCAGTGCTCAGGGTGCTGGGTGCTCAGTACTCTGGGTGTTGGGTGCTCAGTACTCAGGGTGCTGGGTGCTCCGTGCTCGGGGTGCTGGCTGCTCAGTGCTCAGGGTGCTGGGTGCTCAATGCTCAGGTTGCTGGGTGCTCAGTGCTCAGGGTGCTGGGTGCTTAGTGCTCGGGGTGCTTGGTGCTCAGTACTCAGGGTGCTGGGTGCTCCGTGCTCGGGGTGCTGGCTGCTCAGTGCTCAGGGTGCTGGGTGCTCAATGCTCAGGTTGCTGGGTGCTCAGTGCTCAGGGTGCTGGGTGCTTAGTGCTCGGGGTGCTTGGTGCTCAGTACTCAAGGTGCTGGGTGCTCAGTACTCGGGGTGCTGGGTGCTCAGTGCTCAGGGTGCTGGGTGCTCAGTGCTCGGGGTGCTGGGTGCTCAGTGCTGAGGGTGGTGCTGGGTGCTCAGTACTCAGGGTGCTGGGTGCTCAGTGCTCAGGGTGCTGGGTGCTCAGTACTAAGTGTGCTGAGTGCTCAGTACTCAGGGTGCTGGGTGCTCAGTACTCGGGGTGCTCAGTGCTCATGGTGATCGGTGCTCAGTACTCAGGGTGCTGGGTGCTCAGTACTCAGGGTTCTGGGTGCTCAGTGCTCATGGTGATCGGTGCTCAGTACTCAGGGTGCTGGGTGCTCAGTGCTCGGGGTGCTGGGTGCTCAGTACTCGGGGTGCTGGGTGCTCAGTGCTCAGGGTGCTGGGTGCTCAGTGCTCGGGGTGCTGGGTGCTCAGTGCTCAGGGTGATCGGTGCTCAGTGCTCAGGGTGCTGGGTGTTCAGTCCTCCGGGTGCTCAGTGCTCAGGGTGCTGGGTGCTCAGTACTCAGGGTGCTGGGTGCTCAGTGCTCATGGTGATCGGTGCTCAGTACTCAGGGTGCTGGGTGCTCAGTGCTCGGGGTGCTGGGTGCTCAGTACTCGGGGTGCTGGGTGCTCAGTGCTCAGGGTGCTGGGTGCTCAGTGCTCGGGGTGCTGGGTGCTCAGTGCTCAGGGTGCTGGGTGCTCAGTCCTCCGGGTGCTCAGTGCTCAGGGTGCTGGGTGCTCAGTACTCAGGGTGCTGGGTGCTCAGTACTCGGGGTGCTGGGTGCTCAGTGCTCAGGGTGCTGGGTGCTCAGTACTCTGGGTGTTGGGTGCTCAGTACTCAGGGTGCTGGGTGCTCCGTGCTCGGGGTGCTGGGTGCTCAGTGCTCAGGGTGCTGGGTGCTCAGTGCTCGCTGTGCTGGGTGCTCAGTGCTGAGGGTGGTGCTGGGTGCTCAGTACTCAGGGTGCTGGGTGCTCAGTGCTCAGGGTGCTGGGTGCTCAGTACTAAGTGTGCTGGGTGCTCAGTACTCAGGGTGCTCGGTGCTCAGTACTCAGGGTGCTGGGTGCTCAGTGCTCAGGGTGCTGGGTACTCAGTACTCAGGGTGCTGGGTGCTCCGTACTCAGGGTGCTGGGTGCCCAGTGCTCAGGGTGCTGGGTGCTCAGTGCTCAGGGTGCTGGGTGCTCAGTACTCAGGGTGCTGGGTGCTCAGTGCTCATGGTGATCGGTGCTCAGTACTCAGGGTGCTGGGTGCTCAGTACTCAGGGTGCTGGGTGCTCAGTGCTCATGGTGATCGGTGCTCAGTACTCAGGGTGCTGGGTGCTCAGTGCTCGGGGTGCTGGGTGCTCAGTACTCGGGGTGCTGGGTGCTCAGTGCTCAGGGTGCTGGGTGCTCAGTGCTCGGGGTGCTGGGTGCTCAGTGCTCAGGGTGCTGGGTGCTCAGTCCTCCGGGTGCTCAGTGCTCAGGGTGCTGGGTGCTCAGTACTCAGGGTGCTGGGTGCTCAGTACTCGGGGTGCTGGGTGCTCAGTGCTCAGGGTGCTGGGTGCTCAGTACTCTGGGTGTTGGGTGCTCAGTACTCAGGGTGCTGGGTGCTCCGTGCTCGGGGTGCTGGCTGCTCAGTGCTCAGGGTGCTGGGTGCTCAATGCTCAGGTTGCTGGGTGCTCAGTGCTCAGGGTGCTGGGTGCTTAGTGCTCGGGGTGCTTGGTGCTCAGTACTCAGGGTGCTGGGTGCTCCGTGCTCGGGGTGCTGGCTGCTCAGTGCTCAGGGTGCTGGGTGCTCAATGCTCAGGTTGCTGGGTGCTCAGTGCTCAGGGTGCTGGGTACTCAGTACTCAGGGTGCTGGGTGCTCCGTACTCAGGGTGCTGGGTGCCCAGTGCTCAGGGTGCTGGGTGCTCAGTGCTCAGGGTGCTGGGTGCTCAGTACTCAGGGTGCTGGGTGCTCAGTGCTCATGGTGATCGGTGCTCAGTACTCAGGGTGCTGGGTGCTCAGTACTCAGGGTGCTGGGTGCTCAGTGCTCATGGTGATCGGTGCTCAGTACTCAGGGTGCTGGGTGCTCAGTGCTCGGGGTGCTGGGTGCTCAGTACTCGGGGTGCTGGGTGCTCAGTGCTCAGGGTGCTGGGTGCTCAGTGCTCGGGGTGCTGGGTGCTCAGTGCTCAGGGTGCTGGGTGCTCAGTCCTCCGGGTGCTCAGTGCTCAGGGTGCTGGGTGCTCAGTACTCAGGGTGCTGGGTGCTCAGTACTCGGGGTGCTGGGTGCTCAGTGCTCAGGGTGCTGGGTGCTCAGTACTCTGGGTGTTGGGTGCTCAGTACTCAGGGTGCTGGGTGCTCCGTGCTCGGGGTGCTGGCTGCTCAGTGCTCAGGGTGCTGGGTGCTCAATGCTCAGGTTGCTGGGTGCTCAGTGCTCAGGGTGCTGGGTGCTTAGTGCTCGGGGTGCTTGGTGCTCAGTACTCAGGGTGCTGGGTGCTCCGTGCTCGGGGTGCTGGCTGCTCAGTGCTCAGGGTGCTGGGTGCTCAATGCTCAGGTTGCTGGGTGCTCAGTGCTCAGGGTGCTGGGTGCTTAGTGCTCGGGGTGCTTGGTGCTCAGTACTCAAGGTGCTGGGTGCTCAGTACTCGGGGTGCTGGGTGCTCAGTGCTCAGGGTGCTGGGTGCTCAGTGCTCGGGGTGCTGGGTGCTCAGTGCTGAGGGTGGTGCTGGGTGCTCAGTACTCAGGGTGCTGGGTGCTCAGTGCTCAGGGTGCTGGGTGCTCAGTACTAAGTGTGCTGAGTGCTCAGTACTCAGGGTGCTGGGTGCTCAGTACTCGGGGTGCTCAGTGCTCATGGTGATCGGTGCTCAGTACTCAGGGTGCTGGGTGCTCAGTACTCAGGGTTCTGGGTGCTCAGTGCTCATGGTGATCGGTGCTCAGTACTCAGGGTGCTGGGTGCTCAGTGCTCGGGGTGCTGGGTGCTCAGTACTCGGGGTGCTGGGTGCTCAGTGCTCAGGGTGCTGGGTGCTCAGTGCTCGGGGTGCTGGGTGCTCAGTGCTCAGGGTGATCGGTGCTCAGTGCTCAGGGTGCTGGGTGTTCAGTCCTCCGGGTGCTCAGTGCTCAGGGTGCTGGGTGCTCAGTACTCAGGGTGCTGGGTGCTCAGTGCTCATGGTGATCGGTGCTCAGTACTCAGGGTGCTGGGTGCTCAGTGCTCGGGGTGCTGGGTGCTCAGTACTCGGGGTGCTGGGTGCTCAGTGCTCAGGGTGCTGGGTGCTCAGTGCTCGGGGTGCTGGGTGCTCAGTGCTCAGGGTGCTGGGTGCTCAGTCCTCCGGGTGCTCAGTGCTCAGGGTGCTGGGTGCTCAGTACTCAGGGTGCTGGGTGCTCAGTACTCGGGGTGCTGGGTGCTCAGTGCTCAGGGTGCTGGGTGCTCAGTACTCTGGGTGTTGGGTGCTCAGTACTCAGGGTGCTGGGTGCTCCGTGCTCGGGGTGCTGGCTGCTCAGTGCTCAGGGTGCTGGGTGCTCAATGCTCAGGTTGCTGGGTGCTCAGTGCTCAGGGTGCTGGGTGCTTAGTGCTCGGGGTGCTTGGTGCTCAGTACTCAGGGTGCTGGGTGCTCCGTGCTCGGGGTGCTGGCTGCTCAGTGCTCAGGGTGCTGGGTGCTCAATACTCAGGTTGCTGGGTTCTCAGTGCTCAGGGTGCTGGGTGCTTAGTGCTCGGGGTGCTTGGTGCTCAGTACTCAAGGTGCTGGGTGCTCAGTACTCGGGGTGCTGGGTGCTCAGTGCTCAGGGTGCTGGGTGCTCAGTGCTCGGGGTGCTGGGTGCTCAGTGCTGAGGGTGGTGCTGGGTGCTCAGTACTCAGGGTGCTGGGTGCTCAGTGCTCAGGGTGCTGGGTGCTCAGTACTAAGTGTGCTGAGTGCTCAGTACTCAGGGTGCTGGGTGCTCAGTACTCGGGGTGCTCAGTGCTCATGGTGATCGGTGCTCAGTACTCAGGGTGCTGGGTGCTCAGTACTCAGGGTTCTGGGTGCTCAGTGCTCATGGTGATCGGTGCTCAGTACTCAGGGTGCTGGGTGCTCAGTGCTCGGGGTGCTGGGTGCTCAGTACTCGGGGTGCTGGGTGCTCAGTGCTCAGGGTGATCGGTGCTCAGTACTCAGGGTGCTGGGTGCTCAGTACTCAGGGTGCTGGGTGCTCAGTGCTCATGGTGATCGGTGCTCAGTACTCAGGGTGCTGGGTGCTCAGTACTCAGGGTGCTGGGTGCTCAGTGCTCATGGTGATCGGTGCTCAGTACTCAGGGTGCTGGGTGCTCAGTGCTCGGGGTGCTGGGTGCTCAGTGCTGAGGGTGGTGCTGGGTGCTCAGTACTCAGGGTGCTGGGTGCTCAGTGCTCAGGGTGCTGGGTGCTCAGTACTAAGTGTGCAGAGTGCTCAGTACTCAGGGTGCTGGGTGCTCAGTACTCGGGGTGCTCAGTGCTCATGGTGATCGGTGCTCAGTACTCAGGGTGCTGGGTGCTCAGTACTCAGGGTTCTGGGTGCTCAGTGCTCATGGTGATCGGTGCTCAGTACTCAGGGTGCTGGGTGCTCAGTGCTCGGGGTGCTGGGTGCTCAGTACTCGGGGTGCTGGGTGCTCAGTGCTCAGGGTGCTGGGTGCTCAGTGCTCGGGGTGCTGGGTGCTCAGTGCTCAGGGTGATCGGTGCTCAGTGCTCAGGGTGCTGGGTGTTCAGTCCTCCGGGTGCTCAGTGCTCAGGGTGCTGGGTGCTCAGTACTCAGGGTGCTGGGTGCTCAGTACTCGGGGTGCTGGGTGCTCAGTGCTCTGGGTGCTGGGTGCTCAGTACTCTGGGTGTTGGGTGCTCAGTACTCAGGGTGCTGGGTGCTCCGTGCTCGGGGTTCTGGCTGCTCAGTGCTCAGGGTGCTGGGTGCTCAGTGCTCAGGGTGCTGGGTGCTCAGTGCTCAGGGTGCTGGGTGCTCAGTCCTCGGGTTGCTCCGTGCTCAGGGTGCTGGGTGCTCAGTGCTCAGGGTGCTGGGTGCTCAGTGCTCGGGGTGCTGGGTGCTGAGTGCTCAGGGTGCTGGGTGCTCAGTGCTCGGGGTGCTCCGTGCTCAGGGTCCTGGGTGCTCAGTACTCAGGGTGCTGGGTGCTTAGTACTCAGGGTGCTCAGTGCTCAGTACACAGGGTGCTGGGTGCTCAGTGCTCGGGGTGCTGGGTGCTCAGTGCTCAGTACTCAGGGTGCTGGGTGCTCAGTGCTCGGGGTGCTGGGTGCTCAGTACTCAGCGTGCTGTGTGCTCAGTACTCAGGGTGCTGGGTGCTCAGTGCTCAGGGTGCTGGGTGCTCAGTGCTCAGGGTGCTGGGTGCTCAGTGATCGGGGTGCTGGGTGCTCAGTACTCAGGGTGCTCAGTGCTCGGGGAGCTCGGTGCTCAGTACTCAGGGTGCTGGGTGCTCAGTACTCATGGTGCTGGGTGCTCATTCTCAGGGTGCTAGGGGCTCAGTACTCAGGGTGCTGGGTGCTCAGTACTCAGGGTGCTCGGTGCTCATTCTCGGGGTGCTGGGTGCTCAGTGCTCGGGGTGCTGGGTGCTCAGTACTCAGCGTGCTGGGGGCTCAGTACTCAGGGTGCTGGGTGCTCAGTGCTCGAGGTGCTCGGTGCTCAGTATTCGGGGTGCTGGGTGTTCAGTACTCGGGGTGCTGGGTGCTCAGTGCTCAGGGTGCTGGGTGCTCAGTGCTCGGGGTGCTGGGTGCTCAGTGCTGAGGGTGGTGCTGGGTTCTCAGTACTCAGGGTGCTGGGTGCTCAGTGCTCAGGGTGCTGGGTGCTCAGTACTAAGGGTGCTGGGTGCTCAGTACTCAGGGTGCTCGGTGCTCAGTACTCAGGGTGCTGGGTGATCAGTGCTCAGGGTGCTGGTTACTCAGTAATCAGGGTGCTGGGTGCTCAGTACTCAGGGTGCTGGGTGCTCAGTGCTCAGGGTGCTGGGTGCTCAGTGCTCAGGGTGCTGGGTGCTCAGTACTCAGGGTGATGGGTGCTCAGTGCTCAGGGTGATCGGTGCTCAGTACTCAGGGCGCTCAGTACTCAGGGTGCTGGGTGCTCAGTGCTCAGGGTGCTGGGTGCTCAGTACTCGGGGTGCTGGGTGCTCTGTACCCAGGGTGCTGGGTGCTCAGTGCTCGGGGTGCTGGGTGCTCAGTACTCAGCGTTCTGGGTGCTCAGTACTCAGGGTGCTGGGTGCTCAGTGCTCAGGGTGCTGGGTGCTCAGTGCTCAGGGTGCTGGGTGCTCAGTGATCGGGGTGCTGGGTGCTCAGTACTCAGGGTGCTCAGTGCTCGGGGAGCTCGGTGCTCAGTACTCAGGGTGCTGGGTGCTCAGTTCTCAGTGCTCGGGGTCCTGGGTGCTCCGTGCTCGGGGTGCTGGGTGCTCAGTGCTCTGGGTGCTTAGTGCTCAGTACTCAGGGTGCTGGGTGCTCAGTACTCACGGTGCTGGGTGCTCATTCTCAGGGTGCTAGGGGCTCAGTACTCAGGGTGCTTGGTGCTCAGTACTCTGGGTGCTCGGTTCTCAGTACTCAGGGTGCTGGGTGCTCAGTGCTCGGGATGCTGGGTGCTCAGTGCTCAGGGTGCTGGGTGCTCAGTGCTCGGGGTGCTCGGTGCTCAGTACTCGGGGTGCTGGGTGCTCAGTACTCGGGGTGATAGGTGCTCAGTGCTCAGGGTGCTGGGTGCTCAGTGCTCGGGGTGCTGGGTGCTCAGTGCTGAGGGTGGTGCTGGGTGCTCAGTACTCAGGGTGCTGGGTGCTGGGTGCTCAGTGCTCAGGGTGCTGGGTGCTCAGTACTAAGTGTGCTGGGTGCTCAGTACTCAGGGTGCTCGGTGCTCAGTACTCAGGGTGCTGGGTGCTCAGTGCTCAGGGTGCTGGGTACTCAGTACTCAGGGTGCTGGGTGCTCCGTACTCAGGGTGCTGGGTGCCCAGTGCTCAGGGTGCTGGGTGCTCAGTGCTCAGGGTGCTGGGTGCTCAGTACTCAGGGTGCTGGGTGCTCAGTGCTCATGGTGATCGGTGCTCAGTACTCAGGGTGCTGGGTGCTCAGTACTCAGGGTGCTGGGTGCTCAGTGCTCATGGTGATCGGTGCTCAGTACTCAGGGTGCTGGGTGCTCAGTGCTCGGGGTGCTGGGTGCTCAGTACTCGGGGTGCTGGGTGCTCAGTGCTCAGGGTGCTGGGTGCTCAGTGCTCGGGGTGCTGGGTGCTCAGTGCTCAGGGTGCTGGGTGCTCAGTCCTCCGGGTGCTCAGTGCTCAGGGTGCTGGGTGCTCAGTACTCAGGGTGCTGGGTGCTCAGTACTCGGGGTGCTGGGTGCTCAGTGCTCAGGGTGCTGGGTGCTCAGTACTCTGGGTGTTGGGTGCTCAGTACTCAGGGTGCTGGGTGCTCAGTACTCTGGGTGCTGGCTGCTCAGTGCTCAGGGTGCTGGGTGCTCAGAGCTCAGGGTGCTGGGTGCTCAGTACTCAGGGTGCTGGGTGCTTAGTGCTCGGGGTGCTCGGTGCTCAGTACTCAAGGTGCTGGGTGCTCAGTGCTCAGGGTGCTGGGTGCTCAGTCCTCGGGGTGCTCCATGCTCAGGGTGCTGGGTGATCAGTGCTCAGGGTGCTGGGTGCTCAGTGCTCGGGGTGCTGGGTGCTCAGTGCTCAGGGTGCTGGGTGCTTACTACTCAGGGTGCTCAGTGCTCAGTACACAGGGTGCTGGGTGCTCAGTGCTCGGGGTGCTGGGTGCTCAGTGCTCAGTACTCAGGGTGCTGGGTGCTCAGTGCTCGGGGTGCTGGGTGCTCAGTACTCAGCGTGCTGGTTGCTCAGTACTCAGGGTGCTGGGTGCTCAGTGCTCAGGGTGCTGGGTGCTCAGTGCTCAGGGTGCTGGGTGCTCAGTGATCGGGGTGCTGGGTGCTCAGTACTCAGGGTGCTCAGTGCTCGGGGAGCTCGGTGCTCAGTACTCAGGGTGCTGGGTGCTCATTCTCGGGGTGCTGGGTGCTCAGTGCTCGGGGTGCTGGGTGCTCAGTACTCAGGGTGCTGGGGGCTCAGTACTCAGGGTGCTGGGTGCTCAGTACTCAGGGTGATCTGTTCTCAGTACTCAGGTTGCTAGGTGCTCAGTGCTCGGGGTGCTGGGTGCTCAGTACTCGGGGTGCTCAGTGCTCAGTACTCAGGGTGCTGGGTGCTCAGTACTCAGGGTGCTGGGTGCTCAGTGCTCGAGGTGCTCGGTGCTCAGTACTCGGGGTCCTGGGTGCTCAGTACTCTGGGTACTGGGTGCTCAGTGCTCAGGGTGCTGGGTGCTCAGTACTCAGGGTGCTGGGTGCTCAGTGCTCGGGGTGCTCGGTGCTCAGTACTCAAGGTGCTGGGTGCTCAGTGCTCAGGGTGCTGGGTGCTCAGTCCTCGGGGTGCTCCGTGCTCAGTGATCAGGGTGCTGGGTGCTCAGTACTCAGGGTGCTCGGTGTTCAGTACTCAGGGTTCTCAGTGCTCAGTACTCAGGGTGCTGGGTGCTCAGTGCTCAGGGTTCTCAGTGCTCAGTACTCAGGGTGCTGGGTGCTCAGTGCTCAGGGTGCTGGGTGCTCAGTACTCAGGGTTCTCAGTGCTCAGCACTCAGGGTGCTCGGTGCTTAGTACTCAGCGTGCTGGGTGCTCAGTACACCGGGTGCTTGGTGCTTAGTGCTCGGGGTGCTCGGTGCTCAGTACTCAGTGCTCAGGGTGCTCAGTGCTCAGTGCTCAGGGTGCTGGGTGTTCAGTACTCAGGGTGCTGGGTGCTCAGTACTCAGGGTGCTGGGTGCTCAGTGCTCGGGGTACTGGGTGCTCAGTACTCAGGGTCCTGGGTGCTCAGTGCTCAGGTTGCTGGGTGCTCAGTGCTCAGGGTGATCGGTGCTCAGTACTCAGGGTGCTGGGTGCTCAGTGCTCAGGATGCTGGGTGCTCAGTCCTCAGGGTGCTCAGTGCTCAGGATGCTGGGTGCTCAGTGCTCGGGGTGCTGGGTGCTCAGTACTCAGGGTGCTGAGTGCTCAGTACTCAGGGTGCTGGGTGCTCAGTACTCAGGGTGCTGGGTGCTCAGTGCTCAGTGTGCTGGGTGATCAGTGCTCAGGGTGCTGGGTGCTCAGTGCTCAGGGTGCTGGGTGCTCAGTACTCAGGGTGATGGGTGCTCAGTGCTCGGGGTGCTGGGTGCTCAGTGCTCAGGTTGCTGGGTGCTCAGTACTCAGGGTGCTGGGTGCTCAGTACTCGAGGTGCTGGGTGCTCAGTACTCAGGGTGCTGGGTGCTCAGTACTCAGGGTGCTCGGTGCTCAGTACTCAGGGTGCTGGGTGCTCAGTGCTCGGGGTGCTGGGTGCTCAGTGCTCAGTACTCAGGGTGCTGGATGCTCAGTGCTCGGGGTGCTGGGTGCTCAGTACTCAGCGTGCTGGGTGCTCAGTACTCAGGGTGCTGGGTGCTCAGTGCTCAGGGTGCTGGGTGCTCAGTGCTCAGGCTGCTGGGTACTCAGTGATCGGGGTGCTGGGTGCTCAGTACTCAGGGTGCTCAGTGCTCGGGGAGCTCGGTGCACAGTACTCAGGGTGCTGGGTGCTCAGTACTCAGTGCTCTTGGTCCTGGGTGCTCCGTGCTCGGGGTGCTGGGGGCTCAGTGCTCTGGGTGCTTAGTGCTCAGTACTCAGGGAGCTGGGTGCTCAGTACTCAGGGTGCTGGGTGCTCATTCTCGGGGTGCTGGGTGCTCAGTGCTCAGGGTGCTGGGTGCTCAGTACTCAGGGTGCTGGGGGCTCAGTACTCAGGGTGCACTGTGCTCAGTACTCAGGGTGCTCGGTTCTCAGTACTCAGGGTGCTAGGTGCTCATTCTCGGGGTGCTTGGTGCTCAGTGCTCGGGGTGCTGGGTCCTCAGTACTCAGGGTGTTGGGGGCTCAGTACTCAGGGTGCTGGGTGCTCAGTACTCAGGGTGATCTGTTCTCAGTACTCAGGGTGCTGGGTGCTTAGTGCTCGGGGTGCTGGGTGCTCAGTACTCGGGGTGCTCAGTGCTCAGTACTCAGGGTGCTTGGTGCTCAGTACTCAGGGTGCTGGGTGCTCAGTGCTCAGGGTGCTGGGTGCTCAGTACTCGGGGTGCTGGGTGCTCAGTACTCGGGGTGCTGGGTGCTCAGTGCTCAGGGTGCTGGATGCTCAGTGCTCGGGGTGCTGGGTGCTCAGTGCTGAGGGTGCTGGCCGCTCAGTGCTCAGGGTGCTGGGTGCTCAGTACTCAGCGTGCTCGGTGCTCAGTACTCAGGGTGCTCAGTGCTCAGTACTCAGCGTGCTGGGTGCTCAGTGCTCAGGGTGCTCGGTGCTCAGTATTCAGGGTGCTCAGTGCTCAGTACTCAGCGTGCTTTGTGCTCAGTGCTCAGGGTGCTGGGTGCTCAGTACTCAGGGTGATGGGTGCTCAGTACTCAGGGTGCTGGGTGCTCAGTGCTCGGGGTGCTCGGTGATCAGTACTCAGGGTGCTGGGTGCTCAGTGCTCAGGGTGCTGGGTACTCAGTACTCAGGGTGCTGGGTGCTCAGTGCTCAGGGTGCAGGGTGCTCAGTGCTCAGGGTGCTGGGTGCTCAGTGCTCGGGGTGCTGGGTGCTCAGTGCTCGGGGCGCTGGGTGCTCAGTACTCAGGGTGCTGGGTGCTCAATGCTCAGTGCTCAGTGCTCGGGGTGCTGGGTTCTCAGTGCTCAGGGTGATGGGTGCTCAGTGCTCGGGGTGCTCGGTGCTCAGTGCTCAGGGTCCTGGGTGCTCAGTACTCAGGGTGCTGGGTGCTTAGTACACAGGGTTTTCAGTGCTCAGTACACAGGGTGCTGGGTGCTCAGTGCTCAGTACTCAGGGTGCTGGGTGCTCAGTGCTCGGGGTGCTGGGTGCGCAGTACTCAGCGTGCTGGGTGCTCAGTACTCATGGTGCTGGGTGCTCAGTGCTCAGGGTGCTGGGTGCTCAGTGCTCAGGGTGCTATGTGCTCAGTGTTTGGGGTGCTGGGTGCTCAGTACTCAGGGTGCTCAGTGCTCGGGGAGCTCGGTGCTCAGTACTCAGGGTGCTGGGTGCTCAGTACTCAGGTTGCTCAGTACTCTGGGTGCTCGGTGCTCAGTAATAATGGTGCTGGGTGCTCAGTACTCAGGGTGCTCGGTGCTCAGTTCTCAGGGTGCTCGGTGCTCAGTTTTTGGGGTGCTGGGTGCTCAGTACTCAGGTTGATGCGTGCTCAGTGCTCAGGGTGCTGATTGCTCAGTGCTCAGGGTGCTCAGTGCTCAGTACTCAGTGCACAGGATGCTGGGTGCTCAGTGCTCAGGGTGCTGGGTGCTCAGTGCTCGGGGTGCCCGGTGCTCAGTGCTCGGGGTGCTGGGTGCTCAGTACTCAGGGTGCTGGGTGCTCAGTGCTCGGGGTGCTGGGTCCTCAGTGCTCAGGGTGCTGGGTGCTCAGTACTCAGGGTGCTGGGTCCTCAGTGCTCAGGGTGCTGGGTGCACAGTACTCAGTGTGCTCAGTGCTCAGGGTGCTTGGTGCTCAGAACTCAGGGTGCTGGGTGCTCAGTACTCAGGGTGCTGGGTGCTCAGTACTCAGGGTGCTTGGTGCTCAGTACTCAGGGTGCTGGGTGCTCAGTGCTCAGGGTGCTCGGTGCTCAGTACTCATGGTGCTGGGTGCTCATTCTCGGGGTACTGGGTGCTCAGTACTCAGGTTGCTCAGTACTCTGGGTGCTCGGTGCTCAGTACTCATGGTGCTGGGTGCTCAGTACTCAGGGTGCTCGGTGCTCAGTTCTCAGGGTGCTCGGTGCTCAGTGTTTGGGGCGCTGGGTGCTCAGTACTCAGGGTGCTGGGTGCTCAGTGCTCGGGGTGCTCGGTGCTCAGTACTCAGGGTGCTGTGTGCTCAGTACTCGGGATGCTGGGTGCTCATTGCTCAGCGTGCTGGGTGCTCAGTGCTCGGGGTGCTGGGTGCTCAGTGCTCAGGGTGCTGGCTGCTCAGTGCTCAGGGTGCTGGGTGCTCAGTACTCAGGGTGCTGGGTGCTCAGTATTCAGGGTGCTCGGTGCTCAATACTCAGGGTGCTGGGTGCTCAGTTCTCGGGGTGCTGGGTGCTCATTAATCAGGGTGCTCAGTGCTCAGTACTCAGCGTGCTGGGTGCTCAGTGCTCAGGGTCCTCGGTGCTCAGTACTCAGGGTGCTCAGTGCTCAGTACTCAGCGTGCTTTGTGCTCAGTGCTCAGGGTGCTGGGTGCTCAGTGCTCAGGGTGCTGGGTGCTCAGTACTCAGTGCTCAGGATGCTGGGTGCTCAGTGCTCTGGGTGCTCAGTGCTCAGTACTCAGTGCTCAGGTTGATGGGTGCTCAGTGCTCGGGGTGCTCGGTGCTCAGTGCTCAGGGTCCTGGGTGCTCAGTACTCAGGGTGCTGGGTGCTTAGTACTCAGGGTGCTCAGTGCTCAGTACACAGGGTGCTGGGTGCTCAGTGCTCGGGGTGCTGGGTGCTCAGTGCTCAGTACTCAGGGTGCTGGGTGCTCAGTGCTCGGGGTGCTGGGTGCTCAGTACTCAGTGTGCTGGGTGCTCAGTACTCAGGGTGCTGGGTGCTCAGTGCTCAGGGTGCTGGGTGCTCAGTGCTCAGGGTGCTAGGTGCTCAGTTATCGGGGTGCTGGGTGCTCAGTACTCAGGGTGCTCAGTGCTCGGGGAGCTCGGTGCTCAGTACTCACGGTGCTGGGTGCTCAGTACTCAGAGTGCTCAGTGCTCGGGGAGCTCGGTGCATAGTTCTCAGGGTGCTCGGTGCTCAGTGTTTGGGGTGCTGGGTGCTCAGTACTCAGGGTGATGCGTGCTCAGTGCTCAGGGTGCTGGGTGCTCAGTGCTCAGGGTGCTGGGTGCTCAGTACTCAGTGCTCAGGATGCTGGGTGCGCAGTGCTCAGGGTGCTGGGTGCTCAGTGCTCAGGGTGCTCAGTGCTCAGTGCTCAGTACTCAGGGTGCTGGGTGCTCAGTACTCAGGGTGCTGGGTCCTCAGTGCTCAGGGTGCTGGGTGCTCATTACTCAGTGTGCTCAGTGCTCAGGGTGCTGGGTGCTCAGAACTCAGGGTGCTGGGTGCTCAGTACTCAGGGTGCTGGGTGCTCAGTACTCAGGGTGCTTGGTGCTCAGTACTCAGAGTGCTGGGTGCTCAGTGCTCAGGGTGCTCGGTGCTCAGTACTCACGGTGCTGGGTGCTCATTCTCGGGGTGCTGGGTGCTCAGTACTGAGGTTTCTCAGTACTCTGGGTGCTCGGTGCTCAGTACTCATGGTGCTGGGTGCTCAGTACTCAGGGTGCTCGGTGCTCAGTTCTCAGGGTGCTCGGTGCTCAGTGTTTGGGGTGCTGGGTGCGCAGTATTCAGGGTGCTGTGTGCTCAGTGCTCGGGGTGCTCGGTGCTCAGTACTCAGAGTGCTGTGTGCTCAGTACTCGGGGTGCTGGGTGCTCAGTGCTCAGGGTGCTGGGTGCTCAGTGCTCGGGGTACTGGGTGCTCAGTACTCAGGGTCCTGGGTGGTCAGTGCTCAGGTTGCTGGGTGCTCAGTGCTCATTGTGATCGGTGCTCAGTACTCAGGGTGCTGAGTGCTCAGTGCTCAGGATGCTGGGTGCTCAGTCCTCAGGGTGCTCAGTGCTCAGGGTGCTGGGTGCTCAGTACTCAGGGTGATGGGTGCTCAGTGCTCGGGGTGCTGGGTGCTCAGTGCTCAGGTTGCTGGGTGCTCAGTACTCAGGGTGCTGGGTGCTCAGTATTCGAGGTGCTGGGTGCTCAGTACTCAGGGTGCTGGGTGCTCAGTACTCAGGGTGCTGGGTGCTCAGTACTCAGGGTGCTGGGTGCTCAGTGCTCGGGGTGCTGGGTGCTCAGTGCTCAGTACTCAGGGTGCTGGGTGCTCAGTGCTCGGGGTGCTGGGTGCTCAGTACTCAGCGTGCTGGGTGCTCAGTACTCAGGGTGCTGGGTGCTCAGTGCTCAGGGTGCTGGGTGCTCAGTGCTCAGGGTGCTGGGTACTCAGTGATCGGGGTGCTGGGTGCTCAGTACTCAGGGTGCTCAGTGCTCGGGGAGCTCGGTGCACAGTAATCAGGGTGCTAAGTGCTCAGTACTCAGTGCTCTTGGTCCTGGGTGCTCCGTGCTCGGGGTGCTGGGGGCTCAGTGCTCTGGGTGCTTAGTGCTCAGTACTCAGGGTGCTGGGTGCTCAGTACTCAGGGTGCTGGGTGCTCATTCTCGGGGTGCTGGGTGCTCAGTGCTCAGGGTGCTGGGTGCTCAGTACTCAGGGTGCTGGGGGCTCAGTACTCAGGGTGCTCTGTGCTCAGTACTCAGGGTGCTCGGTCCTCAGTACTCAGGGTGCTGGGTGCTCATTCTCGGGGTGCTCGGTGCTCAGTGCTCGGGGTGCTGGGTGCTCAGTACTCAGGGTGTTGGGGGCTCAGTACTCAGGGTGCTGGGTGCTCAGTACTCAGGGTGATCTGTTCTCAGTACTCAGGGTGCTGGGTGCTTAGTGCTCGGGGTGCTGGGTGCTCAGTACTCGGGGTGCTCAGTGCTCAGTACTCAGGGTGCTGGGTGCTCAGTACTCAGTGTGCTGGGTGCTCAGTACTCAGGGTGCTGGGTGCTCAGTGCTCAGTGTGCTGGGTGCTCAGTGCTCAGGGTGCTAGGTGCTCAGTTATCGGGGTGCTGGGTGCTCAGTACTCAGGGTGCTCAGTGCTCGGGGAGCTCGGTGCTCAGTACTCACGGTGCTGGGTGCTCAGTACTCAGAGTGCTCAGTGCTCGGGGAGCTCGGTGCATAGTTCTCAGGGTGCTCGGTGCTCAGTGTTTGGGGTGCTGGGTGCTCAGTACTCAGGGTGATGCGTGCTCAGTGCTCAGGGTGCTGGGTGCTCAGTGCTCAGGGTGCTGGGTGCTCAGTACTCAGTGCTCAGGATGCTGGGTGTGCAGTGCTCAGGGTGCTGGGTGCTCAGTGCTCAGGGTGCTCATTGCTCAGTGCTCAGTACTCAGGGTGCTGCGTGCTAAGTACTCAGGGTGCTGGGTCCTCAGTGCTCAGGGTGCTGGGTGCTCATTACTCAGTGTGCTCAGTGCTCAGGGTGCTGGGTGCTCAGAACTCAGGGTGCTGGGTGCTCAGTACTCAGGGTGCTGGGTGCTCAGTACTCAGGGTGCTTGGTGCTCAGTACTCAGGGTGCTGGGTGCTCAGTGCTCAGGGTGCTCGGTGCTCAGTACTCACGGTGCTGGGTGCTCATTCTCGGGGTGCTGGGTGCTCAGTACTGAGGTTTCTCAGTACTCTGGGTGCTCGGTGCTCAGTACTCATGGTGCTGGGTGCTCAGTACTCAGGGTGCTCGGTGCTCAGTTCTCAGGGTGCTCGGTGCTCAGTGTTTGGGGTGCTGGGTGCGCAGTATTCAGGGTGCTGTGTGCTCAGTGCTCGGGGTGCTCGGTGCTCAGTACTCAAAGTGCTGTGTGCTCAGTACTCGGGGTGCTGGGTGCTCAGTGCTCAGGGTGCTGGGTGCTCAGTGCTCGGGGTACTGGGTGCTCAGTACTCAGGGTCCTGGGTGCTCAGTGCTCAGGTTGCTGGGTGCTCAGTGCTCAGGGAGATCGGTGCTCAGTACTCAGGGTGCTGGGTGCTCAGTGCTCAGGATGCTGGGTGCTCAGTCCTCAGGGTGCTCAGTGCTCAGGGTGCTGGGTGCTCAGTGCTCGGGGTGCTGGGTGCTCAGTACTCAGGGTGCTGAGTGCTCAGTACTCAGGGTGCTGGGTGCTCAGTACTCAGGGTGCTGGGTGCTCAGTGCTCAGTGTGCTGGGTGATCAGTGCTCAGGGTGCTGGGTGCTCAGTGCTCAGGGTGCTGGGTGCTCAGTACTCAGGGTGATGGGTGCTCAGTGCTCGGGGTGCTGGGTGCTCAGTGCTCAGGTTGCTGGGTGCTCAGTACTCAGGGTGCTGGGTGCTCAGTGTTCGAGGTGCTGGGTGCTCAGTACTCAGGGTGCTGGGTGCTCAGTACTCAGGGTGCTGGGTGCTCAGTACTCAGGGTGCTGGGTGCTCAGTGCTCGGGGTGCTGGGTGCTCAGTGCTCAGTACTCAGGGTGCTGGGTGCTCAGTGCTCGGGGTGCTGGGTGCTCAGTACTCAGCGTGCTGGGTGCTCAGTACTCAGGGTGCTTGGTGCTCAGTGCTCAGGGTGCTGGGTGCTCAGTGCTCAGGGTGCTGGGTACTCAGTGATCGGGGTGCTGGGTGCTCAGTACACAGGGTGCTCAGTGCTCGGGGAGCTCGGTGCACAGTACTCAGGGTACTGGGTGCTCAGTACTCAGTGCTCTTGGTCCTGGGTGCTCCGTGCTCGGGGTGCTGGGGGCTCAGTGCTCTGGGTGCTTAGTGCTCAGTACTCAGGGTGCTGGGTGCTCAGTACTCAGGGTGCTGGGTGCTCATTCACGGGGTGCTGGGTGCTCAGTGCTCAGGGTGCTGGGTGCTCAGTACTCAGCGTGCTGGGGGCTCAGTACTCAGGGTGCTCTGTGCTCAGTCCTCAGGGTGCTCGGTTCTCAGTACTCAGGGTGCTGGGTGCTCATTCTCGGGGTGCTTGGTGCTCAGTGCTCGGGGAGCTGGGTGCTCAGTACTCAGGGTGTTGGGGGCTCAGTACTCAGGGTGCTGGGTGCTCAGTACTCAGGGTGATCTGTTCTCAGTACTCAGGGTGCTGGGTGCTTAGTGCTCGGGGTGCTGGGTGCTCAGTACTCGGGGTGCTCAGTGCTCAGTACTCAGGGTGCTGGGTGCTCAGTACTCAGGGTGCTGGGTGCTCAGTGCTCGGGGTGCTGGGTGCTCAGTACTCGGGGTGTTGGGTGCTCAGTACTCGGGTTGCTGGGTGCTCAGTGCTCAGGGTGCTGGGTGCTCAGTGCTCGGGGTGCTGGGTGCTCAGTGCTGAGGGTGCTGGCCGCTCAGTGCTCAGGGTGCTGGGTGCTCAGTACTCAGCGTGCTCGGTGCTCAGTACTCAGGGTGCTCAGTGCTCAGTACTCAGCGTGCTGGGTGCTCAGTGCTCAGGGTGCTCGGTGCTCAGTACTCAGGGTGCTCAGTGCTCAGTACTCAGCGTGCTTTGTGCTCAGTGCTCAGGGTGCTGGGTGCTCAGTACTCAGGGTGATGGGTGCTCAGTACTCAGGGTGCTGGGTGCTCAGTGCTCGGGGTGCTCGGTGATCAGTACTCAGGGTGCTGGGTGCTCAGTGCTCAGGGTGCTGGGTACTCAGTACTCAGGGTGCTGGGTGCTCAGTGCTCAGGGTGCTGGGTGCTCAGTGCTCAGGGTGCTGGGTGCTCAGTGCTCGGGGTGCTGGGTGCTCAGTGCTCGGGGCGCTGGGTGCTCAGTACTCAGGGTGATGGGTGCTCAGTGCTCGGGGTGCTCGGTGATCAGTACTCAGGGTGCTGGGTGCTCAGTGCTCAGGGTGCTGGGTACTCAGTACTCAGGGTGCTGGGTGCTCAGTGCTCAGGGTGCTGGGTGCTCAGTACTCAGCGTGCTCAGTGCTCAGTGCTCGGGGTGCTGGGTTCTCAGTGCTCAGGGTGATGGGTGCTCAGTGCTCGGGGTGCTCGGTGCTCAGTGCTCAGGGTCCTGGGTGCTCAGTACTCAGGGTGCTGGGTGCTTAGTACTCAGGGTTTTCAGTGCTCAGTACACAGGGTGCTGGGTGCTCAGTGCTCGGGGTGCTGGGTGCTCAGTGCTCAGTACTCAGGGTGCTGGGTGCTCAGTGCTCGGGGTGCTGGGTGCGCAGTACTCAGCGTGCTGGGTGCTCAGTACTCATGGTGCTGGGTGCTCAGTGCTCAGGGTGCTGGGTGCTCAGTGCTCAGGGTGCTAGGTGCTCAGTGTTTGGGGTGGTGGGTGCTCAGTACTCAGGGTGCTCAGTGCTCGGGGAGCTCGGTGCTCAGTACTCAGGGTGCTGGGTGCTCAGTACTCAGGTTGCTCAGTACTCTGGGTGCTCGGTGCTCACTAATAATGGTGCTGGGTGCTCAGTACTCAGGGTGCTCGGTGCTCAGTTCTCAGGGTGCTCGGTGCTCAGTTTTTGGGGTGCTGGGTGCTCAGTACTCAGGGTGATGCGTGCTCAGTGCTCAGGGTGCTGATTGCTCAGTGCTCAGGGTGCTCAGTGCTCAGTACTCAGTGCTCAGGATGCTGGGTGCTCAGTGCTCAGGGTGCTGGGTGCTCAGTGCTCGGGGTGCCCGGTGCTCAGTGCTCGGGGTGCTGGGTGCTCAGTACTCAGGGTGCTGGGTGCTCAGTGCTCGGGGTGCTGGGTCCTCAGTGCTCAGGGTGCTGGGTGCTCAGTACTCAGGGTGCTGGGTCCTCAGTGCTCAGGGTGCTGGGTGCTCAGTACTCAGTGTGCTCAGTGCTCAGGGTGCTTGGTGCTCAGAACTCAGGGTGCTGGGTGCTCAGTACTCAGGGTGCTGGGTGCTCAGTACTCAGGGTGCTTGGTGCTCAGTACTCAGGGTGCTGGGTGCTCAGTGCTCAGGGTGCTCGGTGCTCAGTACTCATGGTGCTGGGTGCTCATTCTCGGGGTACTGGGTGCTCAGTACTCAGGTTGCTCAGTACTCTGGGTGCTCGGTGCTCAGTACTCATGGTGCTGGGTGCTCAGTACTCAGGGTGCTCGGTGCTCTGTTCTCAGGGTGCTCGGTGCTCAGTGTTTGGGGCGCTGGGTGCTCAGTACTCAGGGTGCTGGGTGCTCAGTGCTCGGGGTGCTCGGTGCTCAGTACTCAGGGTGCTGTGTGCTCAGTATTCGGGATGCTGGGTGCTCATTGCTCAGCGTGCTGGGTGCTCAGTGCTCGGGGTGCTGGGTGCTCAGTGCTCAGGGTGCTGGCTGCTCAGTGCTCAGGGTGCTGGGTGCTCAGTACTCAGGGTGCTCGGTGCTCAGTACTCAGGGTGCTCAGTGCTCAGTACTCAGCGTGCTGGGTGCTCAGTGCTCAGGGTCCTCGGTGCTCAGTACTCAGGGTGCTCAGTGCTCAGTACTCAGCGTGCTTTGTGCTCAGTGCTCAGGGTGCTGGGTGCTCAGTGCTCAGGGTGCTGGGTGCTCAGTACTCAGTGCTCAGGATGCTGGGTGCTCAGTGCTCTGGGTGCTCGGTGCTCAGTACTCAGTGCTCAGGGTGATGGGTGCTCAGTGCTCGGGGTGCTCGGTGCTCAGTGCTCAGGTTCCTGGGTGCTCAGTACTCAGGGTGCTGGGTGCTTAGTACTCAGGGTGCTCAGTGCTCAGTACACACGGTGCTGGCTGCTCAGTGCTCGGGGTGCTGGGTGCTCAGTGCTCAGTACTCAGGGTGCTGGGTGCTCAGTGCTCGAGGTGCTGGGTGCTCAGTACTCAGTGTGCTGGGTGCTCAGTACTCAGGGTGCTGGGTGCTCCGTGCTCAGGGTGCTGGGTGCTCAGTGCTCAGGGTGCTAGGTGCTCAGTTATCGGGGTGCTGGGTGCTCAGTACTCAGGGTGCTCAGTGCTCGGGGAGCTCGGTGCTCAGTACTCACGGTGCTGGGTGCTCAGTACTCAGAGTGCTCAGTGCTCGGGGAGCTCGGTGCATAGTTCTCAGGGTGCTCGGTGCTCAGTGTTTGGGGTGCTGGGTGCTCAGTACTCAGGGTGATGCGTGCTCAGTGCTCAGGGTGCTGGGTGCTCAGTGCTCAGGGTGCTGGGTGCTCAGTACTCAGTGCTCAGGATGCTGGGTGCGCAGTGCTCAGGGTGCTGGGTGCTCAGTGCTCAGGGTGCTCAGTGCTCAGTGCTCAGTACTCAGGGTGCTGGGTGCTCAGTACTCAGGGTGCTGGGTCCTCAGTGCTCAGGGTGCTGGGTGCTCATTACTCAGTGTGCTCAGTGCTCAGGGTGCTAGGTGCTCAGAACTCAGGGTGCTGGGTGCTCAGTACTCAGGGTGCTGGGTGCTCAGTACTCAGGGTGCTTGGTGCTCAGTACTCAGGGTGCTGGGTGCTCAGTGCTCAGGGTGCTCGGTGCTCAGTACTCACGGTGCTGGGTGCTCATTCTCGAGGTGCTGGGTGCTCAGTACTGAGGTTTCTCAGTACTCTGGGTGCTCGGTGCTCAGTACTCATGGTGCTGGGTGCTCAGTACTCAGGGTGCTCGGTGCTCAGTTCTCAGGGTGCTCGGTGCTCAGTGTTTGGGGTGCTGGGTGCGCAGTATTCAGGGTGCTGTGTGCTCAGTGGTCGGGGTGCTCGGTGCTCAGTACTCAGAGTGCTGTGTCCTCAGTACTCGGGGTGCTGGGTGCTCAGTGCTCAGGGTGCTGGGTGCTCAGTGCTCGGGGTGCTGGGTGCTCAGTGCTCAGGGTGCTCGCTGCTCAATGCTCAGGGTGCTGGGTGCTCAGTACTCAGGGTGCTCGGTGCTCAGTACTCAGCCTGCTGGGTGCTCAGTGCTCAGGGTCCTCGGTGCTCAGTACTCAGGGTGCTCAGTGCTCAGTACTCAGCGTGCTTTTTGCTCAGTGCTCAGGGTGCTGGGTGCTCAGTACTCAGGGTGCTGTGTGCTCAGTACTCACGGTGCTGGGTGCTCAGTACTCGGGGTGCTGGGTGCTCATTACTCAGGGTGCTGGGTGCTCAGTGCTCTGGGTGCTCGGTGCTCAGTACTCTTGTTGCTGGGTGCTCAGTACTCAGGGTGCTGCGTGCTCAGTGCTCAGTACACAGGGTGCTGGGTGCTCAGTGCTCAGGGTGCTGGGTGCTCAGTGCTCGGTGTGCTGGGTACTCAGTGCTCAGGGTGCTCGGTGCTCAGTACGTTGTGTGCTCAGTACTCAGGGTGCTGGGTGCTCATTACTCAGGGTGCTGGGTGCTCAGTGCTCTGGGTGCTCGGTGCTCAGTACTCTTGGTGCTGGGTGCTCAGTACTCAGGGTGCTGGGTGCTCAGTGCTCAGGGTGATCGGTGCTCAGTACTCAGGGTGCTCAGTACTCAGGGTGCTGGGTGCTCAGTGCTCGGGGTGCTGGGTGCTCAGTGCTCAGGGTGCTGGGTGCTCAGTGCTCGGTGTGCTGGGTACTCAGTGCTCAGGGTGCTCGGTGCTCAGTGCTCAGGTTCCTGGGTGCTCAGTACTCAGGGTGCTGGGTGCTTAGTACTCAGGGTGCTCAGTGCTCAGTACACAGGGTGCTGGGTGCTCAGTGCTCAGGGTGCTGGGTGCTCAGTGCTCAGTACTCAGGGTGCTGGGTGCTCAGTGCTCGGGGTGCTGGGTGCTCAGTACTCAGTGTGCTGGGTGCTCAGTACTCAGGGTGCTGGGTGCTCCGTGCTCAGGGTGCTGGGTGCTCAGTGCTCAGGGTGCTAGGTGCTCAGTTATCGGGGTGCTGGGTGCTCAGTACTCAGGGTGCTCAGTGCTCGGGGAGCTCGGTGCTCAGTACTCACGGTGCTGGATGCTCAGTACTCAGAGTGCTCAGTGCTCGGGGAGCTCGGTGCATAGTTCTCAGGGTGCTCGGTGCTCAGTGTTTGGGGTGCTGGGTGCTCAGTACTCAGGGTGATGCGTGCTCAGTGCTCAGGGTGCTGGGTGCTCAGTGCTCAGGGTGCTGGGTGCTCAGTACTCAGTGCTCAGGATGCTGGGTGCGCAGTGCTCAGGGTGCTGGGTGCTCAGTGCTCAGGGTGCTCAGTGCTCAGTGCTCAGTACTCAGGGTGCTGGGTGCTCAGTACTCAGGGTGCTGGGTCCTCAGTGCTCAGGGTGCTGGGTGCTCATTACTCAGTGTGCTCAGTGCTCAGGGTGCTAGGTGCTCAGAACTCAGGGTGCTGGGTGCTCAGTACTCAGGGTGCTGGGTGCTCAGTACTCAGGGTGCTTGGTGCTCAGTACTCAGGGTGCTGGGTGCTCAGTGCTCAGGGTGCTCGGTGCTCAGTACTCACGGTGCTGGGTGCTCATTCTCGGGGTGCTGGGTGCTCAGTACTGAGGTTTCTCAGTACTCTGGGTGCTCGGTGCTCAGTACTCATGGTGCTGGGTGCTCAGTACTCAGGGTGCTCGGTGCTCAGTTCTCAGGGTGCTCGGTGCTCAGTGTTTGGGGTTCTGGGTGCGCAGTATTCAGGGTGCTGTGTGCTCAGTGCTCGGGGTGCTCGGTGCTCAGTACTCAGAGTGCTGTGTGCTCAGTACTCGGGGTGCTGGGTGCTCAGTGCTCAGGGTGCTGGGTGCTCAGTGCTCGGGGTGCTGGGTGCTCAGTGCTCAGGGTGCTGGCTGCTCAATGCTCAGGGTGCTGGGTGCTCAGTACTCAGGGTGCTCGGTGCTCAGTACTCAGCCTGCTGGGTGCTCAGTGCTCAGGGTCCTCGGTGCTCAGTACTCAGGGTGCTCAGTGCTCAGTACTCAGGGTGCTGGGTGCTCAGTGCTCGGGGTGCTGGGTGCTCAGTACTCAGTGTGCTGGGTGCTCAGTACTCAGGGTGCTGGGTGCTCCGTGCTCAGGGTGCTGGGTGCTCAGTGCTCAGGGTGCTAGGTGCTCAGTTATCGGGGTGCTGGGTGCTCAGTACTCAGGGTGCTCAGTGCTCGGGGAGCTCGGTGCTCAGTACTCACGGTGCTGGATGCTCAGTACTCAGAGTGCTCAGTGCTCGGGGAGCTCGGTGCATAGTTCTCAGGGTGCTCGGTGCTCAGTGTTTGGGGTGCTGGGTGCTCAGTACTCAGGGTGATGCGTGCTCAGTGCTCAGGGTGCTGGGTGCTCAGTGCTCAGGGTGCTGGGTGCTCAGTACTCAGTGCTCAGGATGCTGGGTGCGCAGTGCTCAGGGTGCTGGGTGCTCAGTGCTCAGGGTGCTCAGTGCTCAGTGCTCAGTACTCAGGGTGCTGGGTGCTCAGTACTCAGGGTGCTGGGTCCTCAGTGCTCAGGGTGCTGGGTGCTCATTACTCAGTGTGCTCAGTGCTCAGGGTGCTAGGTGCTCAGAACTCAGGGTGCTGGGTGCTCAGTACTCAGGGTGCTGGGTGCTCAGTACTCAGGGTGCTTGGTGCTCAGTACTCAGGGTGCTGGGTGCTCAGTGCTCAGGGTGCTCGGTGCTCAGTACTCACGGTGCTGGGTGCTCATTCTCGGGGTGCTGGGTGCTCAGTACTGAGGTTTCTCAGTACTCTGGGTGCTCGGTGCTCAGTACTCATGGTGCTGGGTGCTCAGTACTCAGGGTGCTCGGTGCTCAGTTCTCAGGGTGCTCGGTGCTCAGTGTTTGGGGTGCTGGGTGCGCAGTATTCAGGGTGCTGTGTGCTCAGTGCTCGGGGTGCTCGGTGCTCAGTACTCAGAGTGCTGTGTGCTCAGTACTTGGGGTGCTGGGTGCTCAGTGCTCAGGGTGCTGGGTGCTCAGTGCTCGGGGTGCTGGGTGCTCAGTGCTCAGGGTGCTGGCTGCTCAATGCTCAGGGTGCTGGGTGCTCAGTACTCAGGGTGCTCGGTGCTCAGTACTCAGCCTGCTGGGTGCTCAGTGCTCAGGGTCCTCGGTGCTCAGTACTCAGGGTGCTCAGTGCTCAGTACTCAGCGTGCTTTTTGCTCAGTGCTCAGGGTGCTGGGTGCTCAGTACTCAGGGTGCTGTGTGCTCAGTACTCATGGTGCTGGGTGCTCAGTACTCGGGGTGCTGGGTGCTCATTACTCAGGGTGCTGGGTGCGCAGTGCTCTGGGTGCTCGGTGCTCAGTACTCTTGGTGCTGGGTGCTCAGTACTCAGGGTGCTGGGTGCTCAGTGCTCAGGGTGATCGGTGCTCAGTACTCAGGGTGCTCAGTACTCAGGGTGCTGGGTGCTCAGTACTCAGGGTGCTGGGTGCTCAGTGCTCGGGGTGCTGGGTGCTCAGTGCTCGGGGTGCTGGGTGCTCAGTGCTCAGTACACAGGGTGCTGAGTGCTCAGTGCTCGGGGTGCTGGGTGCTCAGTGCTCAGGGTGCTGGGTGCTCAGTGCTCGGTGTGCTGGGTACTCAGTGCTCAGGGTGCTCGGTGCTCAGTACGTTGTGTGCTCAGTACTCAGGGTGCTGGGTGCTCATTACTCAGGGTGCTGGGTGCTCAGTGCTCTGGGTGCTCGGTGCTCAGTACTCTTGGTGCTGGGTGCTCAGTACTCAGGGTGCTGGGTGCTCAGTGCTCAGGGTGATCGGTGCTCAGTACTCAGGGTGCTCAGTACTCAGGGTGCTGGGTGCTCAGTGCTCGGGGTGCTGGGTGCTCAGTGCTCAGGGTGCTGGGTACTCAGTGCTCGGTGTGCTGGGTACTCAGTGCTCAGGGTGCTCGGTGCTCAGTACGTTGTGTGCTCAGTACTCAGGGTGCTGGGTGCTCAGTGCTCAGGTTGCTGGGTGCTCAGTGCTCAGGGTGCTGGGTGCTAAGTGCTCAGGGTGCTGGGTGCTCAGTGCTCAGGGTGCTGGGTGCTCAGTGCTCAGGGTGCTGGGTGCTCAGTGCTCAGGGTGCTGGGTGCTCAGTGCTCGGGGTGCTGGGTGCTCAGTACTCAGGTGCTGGGTGCTTAGTGCTCGGGGTGCCCGGTGCTCAGTACTCGGGGTGCTCAGTGTTCAGTACTCAGGGTGCTGGGTGCTCAGTGCTCAGGGTGCTGGGTGCTCAGTACTCAGGGTGCTGGGTGCTCGGTGCTCAGTACGCTGGGTGCTCAGTACTCAGGGTTCTGGGTGCTCAGTACTCAGGGTGCTCGGTGCTCAGTACTCAGGGTGCTGGCTGCTCAGTGCTCGGGGTGCTGGGTGCTCAGTACTCAGGTTGCTGGGTGCTAAGTGCTCGGGGTGCTTGGTGCTCAGTACGCTGGGTGCTCAGTACTCAGGGTGCTGGGTGCTCAGTACTCAGGGTGCTGTGTGCTTAGTACTCAGGGTGCTGGGTGCTCAGTGCCCGGGGTGCTGGGTGCTCAGTGCTCAGTACTCAGGGTGCTGGGTGCTCAGTGCTCAGGGTGCTGGGTGCTCAGTGCTCAGGGTGCTGGTTGCTCAGTGCTCAGGGTGCTGGGTACTCAGTGCTCAGGGTGCTGGGTGCTCAGTGCTCAGGGTGCTGGGTGCTCAGTGCTCAGGGTGCTGGGTGCTCAATGCTCGGGGTGCTGTGTGCTCAGTGCTCGGGGTGCTGGGTGCTCAGTGCTCGGGGTGCTCGGTGCTCAGTACTCAGGGTGCTGGGTGCTCAGTGCTCCAGGTGCTCAGTACTCAGGGTGCTGTGTGTTCAGTGCTCAGGGTGCTGGGTGCTCAGTACTCAGGGTGCTTGGTGCTTAGTACTCAGGGTGCTGGGTGCTCAGTACTCCGGGTGCTCGGTGCTCAGTGCTCGGGGTGCTGGGTGCTCAGAACTCAGGGTGCTGGGTGCTCAGTGCTCGGGGTGCTGTGTGCTCAGTGCTCAGCGTGATCGGTGCTCAGTACTCAGGGTGCTGGGTGCTCAGTGCTCAGGGTGCTGTGTGCTCAGTCCTCAGGGTGCTCAGTGCTCAGGGTTCTGGGTGCTCAGTGCTCGGAGTGCTGGGTGCTCAGTACTCAGGGTGCTGATTGCTCAGTACTCAGGGTGCTGGGTGCTCAGTACTCAGTGTGCTGGGTGCTCAGTGCTCAGGGTGCTGGGTGATCAGTGCTCAGGTTGCTGGGTGCTCAGTGCTCAGGGTGCTGGGTGCTCAGTACTCAGGGTGATGGGTGCTCAGTGCTCGGGGTGCAGGGTGCTCAGTGCTCAGGTTGCTGGGTGCTCAGTACTCAGGGTGCTGGGTGCTCAGTATTCGGGGTGCTGGGTGCTCAGTACTCAGGGTGCTGGGTGCTCAGTACTCAGGGTGCTGGGTGCTCAGTACTCAGGGTGCTGGGTGCTCAGTGCTCGGGGTGCTCGGTGCTCAGTACGTTGGGAGCTCACTACTCAGGGTGCTGGGTGCTCATTGCTCACGGTGCTGGGTGCTCAGTGCTCAGGGTGCTGGGTGCTCAGTGCTCAGGGTGCTGGGTGCTCAGTGCTCGGGGTGCTGGGTGCTCAGTGCTCAGGGTGCTGGGTGCTCAGTACTCAGGGTGCTGGGTGCTCAGAACTCGGGGTGCTGGGTGCTCAGTACTCAAGGTGCTGGGTGCTCAGTACTCAGGGTGCTGGGTGCTCAGTACTCGGGTGCTGGGTGCTCAGTGCACAGGGTGCTGGGTGCTCAGTGCTCAGGGTGCTGGGTGCTCAGTGCTCGTGGTGCTGGGTGCTCAGTGCTCGGGGTGCTCGGTGCTCAGTACTCCGGGTGCTGGGTGCTCAGTGCTCGGGGTGCTCGGTGCTCAGTACTCAGCTTGCTGGGTGCTCAGTGCTCGGGGTCCTGGGTGCTCAGTGCTCAGTACTCAGGGTGCTGGGTGCTCAGTGCTCAGGGTGCTGTGTGCTCAGTGCTCAGGGTGCTGGGTGCTCAGTGCTCAGGGTGCTGGGTACTCAGTGCTCAGGGTGCTGGGTGCTCAGTACTCAGGGTGCTGGGTGCTCAGTACTCAGGGTGTTGGGTGCTCTGTGCTCGGGGTGCTGGGTGCTCAGTGCTCGGGGTGCTCGGTGCTCAGTACTCAGGGTGCTGGGTGTTCAGTACTCAGGGTGCTGGGTGCTCAGTACTGGGGGTGCTGGGTGCTCAGTACTCAGGGTGCTGGGTGCTCAGTACTCAGGGTGCTGGGTGCTCAGTACTCGGGTGCTGGGTGCTCAGTGCTCAGGGTGCTGGGTGCTCAGTGCTCGGGGTGCTGGGTGCTCAGTGCTCAGTACTCAGGGTGCTGGGTGCTCAGTGCTCGGGGTCCTGGGTGCTCAGTGCTCAGTACTCAGGGTGCTGGGTGCTCAGTGCTCAGGGTGCTGTGTGCTCAGTGCTCAGGGTGCTGGGTGCTCAGTGCTCAGTGTGCTGGGTACTCAGTGCTCAGGGTGCTGGGTGCTCAGTACTCAGGGTGCTGGGTGCTCAGTACTCAGGGTGCTGGGTGCTCAGTGCTCGAGGTGCTCAGAACTCAGGGTGCTGTGTGTTCAGTGCTCAGAGTGCTGGGTGCTCAGTACTCAGGGTGCTCGGTGCTTAGTACACAGGGTGCTGGGTGCTCAGTATTCCGGGTGCTGGGTGCTCAGTGCTCGGGGTGCTCGGTGCTCAGTGCTCAATGTGCTGGGTGCTCAGTACTCAGGGTGCTCATTGCTCAGGGTGCTGGGTGCTCAGTACTCAGGGTGCTGGGTGCTCAGTGCTCAGGGTGCTCGGTGCTCAGTACGTTTGGTGCTCAGTACTTAGCGTGCTGGGTGCTCAGTACTCGGGGTGCTGGGTGCTCATTAATCAGGGTGCTGGGTGCTCAGTACTCAGGGTGCTCAGTGCTTGGGGTGCTGGGTGCTCAGTACTCAGGGTGCTCTGTGCTTGGGGTGCTGGGTGCTCAGTACTCAGGGTGCTGGGTGCTCAGTGCTCAGGGTGCTGGGTGCTCAGTACTCAGGGTGCTGGGTGCTCAGTACTCAGGGTGCTGGGTGCTCAGTGCTCGGTGTGCTGGGTACTCAGTGCTCAGGGTGCTGGGTGCTCAGTGCTCGGTGTGCTGGGTACTCAGTGCTCAGGGTGCTCGGTGCTCAGTACGTTGTGTGCTCAGAACTCAGGGTGCTGGGTGCTCATTACTCAGGGTGCTGGGTGCTCAGTGCTCGGGGTGCTGGGTGCTCAGTGCTCGGGGTGCTGGGTGCTCAGTGCTCGGGGTGCTGGGTGCTCAGTGCTCGGGGTGCTGGGTGCTCAGTGCTCGGGATGCTCGGTGCTCAGAACTCAGGGTGCTCGGTGCTCAGTACGTTGTGTGCTCAGTACTCAGGGTGCTGGGTGCTCAGTGCTCAGGGTGCTGGGTGCTCAGTGCTCAGGGTGCTGGGTGCTCAGTGCTCAGGGTGCTGGCTGCTCAGTGCTCAGGGGGCTGGTTGCTCGGTGCTCACGGTGCTGGGTGCTTAGTGCTCGGGGTGCCCGGTGCTCAGTACTCGGGGTGCTCAGTGCTCAGTACTCAGGGTGCTGGGTGCTCAGTGCTCAGGGTGCTGGGTGCTCTGTACTCAGGGTGCTGGGTGCTCGTTGCTCAGTACGCTGGGTGCTCAGTACTCAGGGTGCTGGGCGCTCAGTACTCAGGGTGCTCGGTGCTCAGTACTCAGGGTGCTGGGTGCTCAGTGCTCGCGGTGCTGGGTGCTCAGTGCTCGTGGTGCTCGGTGCTCAGTACTCAGGGTGCTGGGTGCTCAGTGCTCGGTGTGCTCGGTGCTCAGTACGCTGGGTGCTCAGTACTCAGGGTGCTGGGTGCTCAGTACTCAGGTTGCTGGGTGCTTAGTACTCAGGGTGCTGGGTGCTCAGTGCTCGGGGTGCTCGGTGCTCAGTACGCTGGGTGCTCAGTACTCAGGGTGCTGGGTGCTCAGTACTCAGGGTGCTCGGTGCTCAGTTCTCAGGGTGCTGGGTGCTCAGTGCTCGGGGTGCTGGGTGATCAGTGCTCAGGTTGCTGGGTGCTCAGTGCTCAGGGTGCTGGGTGCTCAGTACTCAGGGTGATGGGTGCTCAGTGCTCGGGGTGCAGGGTGCTCAGTGCTCAGGTTGCTGGGTGCTCAGTACTCAGGGTGCTGGGTGCTCAGTATTCGGGGTGCTGGGTGCTCAGTACTCAGGGTGCTGGGTGCTCAGTACTCAGGGTGCTGGGTGCTCAGTACTCAGGGTGCTGGGTGCTCAGTGCTCGGGGTGCTCGGTGCTCAGTACGTTGGGAGCTCACTACTCAGGGTGCTGGGTGCTCATTGCTCACGGTGCTGGGTGCTCAGTGCTCAGGGTGCTGGGTGCTCAGTGCTCAGGGTGCTGGGTGCTCAGTGCTCGGGGTGCTGGGTGCTCAGTGCTCAGGGTGCTGGGTGCTCAGTACTCAGGGTGCTGGGTGCTCAATACTCGGGGTGCTGGGTGCTCAGTACTCAAGGTGCTGGGTGCTCAGTACTCAGGGTGCTGGGTGCTCAGTACTCGGGTGCTGGGTGCTCAGTGCACAGGGTGCTGGGTGCTCAGTGCTCAGGGTGCTGGGTGCTCAGTGCTCGTGGTGCTGGGTGCTCAGTGCTCGGGGTGCTCGGTGCTCAGTACTCCGGGTGCTGGGTGCTAAGTGCTCGGGGTGCTCGGTGCTCAGTACTCAGCTTGCTGGGTGCTCAGTGCTCGGGGTCCTGGGTGCTCAGTGCTCAGTACTCAGGGTGCTGGGTGCTCAGTGCTCAGGGTGCTGTGTGCTCAGTGCTCAGGGTGCTGGGTGCTCAGTGCTCAGGGTGCTGGGTACTCAGTGCTCAGGGTGCTGGGTGCTCAGTACTCAGGGTGCTGGGTGCTCAGTACTCAGGGTGTTGGGTGCTCTGTGCTTGGGGTGCTGGGTGCTCAGTGCTCGGGGTGCTCGGTGCTCAGTACTCAGGGTGCTGGGTGTTCAGTACTCAGGGTGCTGGGTGCTCAGTACTGGGGGTGCTGGGTGCTCAGTACTCAGGGTGCTGGGTGCTCAGTACTCAGGGTGCTGGCTGCTCAGTACTCGGGTGCTGGGTGCTCAGTGCTCAGGGTGCTGGGTGCTCAGTGCTCGGGGTGCTGGGTGCTCAGTGCTCAGTACTCAGGGTGCTGGGTGCTCAGTGCTCGGGGTCCTGGGTGCTCAGTGCTCAGTACTCAGGGTGCTGGGTGCTCAGTGCTCAGGGTGCTGTGTGCTCAGTGCTCAGGGTGCTGGGTGCTCAGTGCTCAGTGTGCTTGGTACTCAGTGCTCAGGGTGCTGGGTGCTCAGTACTCAGGGTGCTGGGTGCTCAGTACTCAGGGTGCTGGGTGCTCAGTGCTCGAGGTGCTCAGAACTCAGGGTGCTGTGTGTTCAGTGCTCAGAGTGCTGGGTGCTCAGTACTCAGGGTGCTCGGTGCTTAGTACACAGGGTGCTGGGTGCTCAGTATTCCGGGTGCTGGGTGCTCAGTGCTCGGGGTGCTCGGTGCTCAGTGCTCAAGGTGCTGGGTGCTCAGTACTCAGGGTGCTCATTGCTCAGGGTGCTGGGTGCTCAGTACTCAGGGTGCTGGGTGCTCAGTGCTCAGGGTGCTCGGTGCTCAGTACGTTGGGTGCTCAGTACTTAGCGTGCTGGGTGCTCAGTACTCGGGGTGCTGGGTGCTCATTAATCAGGGTGCTGGGTGCTCAGTACTCAGGGTGCTCAGTGCTTGGGGTGCTGGGTGCTCAGTACTCAGGGTGCTCTGTGCTTGGGGTGCTGGGTGCTCAGTACTCAGGGTGCTGGGTGCTCAGTGCTCAGGGTGCTGGGTGCTCAGTACTCAGGGTGCTGGGTGCTCAGTACTCAGGGTGCTGGGTGCTCAGTGCTCGGTGTGCTGGGTACTCAGTGCTCAGGGTGCTGGGTGCTCAGTGCTCGGTGTGCTGGGTACTCAGTGCTCAGGGTGCTCGGTGCTCAGTACGTTGTGTGCTCAGAACTCAGGGTGCTGGGTGCTCATTACTCAGGGTGCTGGGTGCTCAGTGCTCGGGGTGCTGGGTGCTCAGTGCTCGGGGTGCTGGGTGCTCAGTGCTCGGGGTGCTGGGTGCTCAGTGCTCGGGGTGCTGGGTGCTCAGTGCTCGGGATGCTCGGTGCTCAGAACTCAGGGTGCTCGGTGCTCAGTACGTTGTGTGCTCAGTACTCAGGGTGCTGGGTGCTCAGTGCTCAGGGTGCTGGGTGCTCAGTGCTCAGGGTGCTGGGTGCTCAGTGCTCAGGGTGCTGGCTGCTCAGTGCTCAGGGGGCTGGTTGCTCGGTGCTCACGGTGCTGGGTGCTTAGTGCTCGGGGTGCCCGGTGCTCAGTACTCGGGGTGCTCAGTGCTCAGTACTCAGGGTGCTGGGTGCTCAGTGCTCAGGGTGCTGGGTGCTCTGTACTCAGGGTGCTGGGTGCTCGTTGCTCAGTACGCTGGGTGCTCAGTACTCAGGGTGCTGGGCGCTCAGTACTCAGGGTGCTCGGTGCTCAGTACTCAGGGTGCTGGGTGCTCAGTGCTCGCGGTGCTGGGTGCTCAGTGCTCGTGGTGCTCGGTGCTCAGTACTCAGGGTGCTGGGTGCTCAGTGCTCGGTGTGCTCGGTGCTCAGTACGCTGGGTGCTCAGTACTCAGGGTGCTTTGTGCTCAGTACTCAGGTTGCTGGGTGCTTAGTACTCAGGGTGCTGGGTGCTCAGTGCTCGGGGTGCTCGGTGCTCAGTACGCTGGGTGCTCAGTACTCAGGGTGCTGGGTGCTCAGTACTCAGGGTGCTCGGTGCTCAGTTCTCAGGGTGCTGGGTGCTCAGTGCTCGGGGTGCTGGGTGCTCAGTACTCAGGGTGCTGGGTGCTCAGTGCTCGGTGTGCTCTGTGCTCAGTACGCTGGGTGCTCAGTACTCAGGGTGCTGGGTGCTCAGTACTCAGGGTGCTGGGTGCTCAGTACTCAGGGTGCTGGGTGCTCAGTGCTCGGGGTGCTCGGTGCTCAGTACGCTGGGTGCTCAGTACTCAGGGTGCTGGGTGCTCAGTACTCAGGGTGCTCGGTGCTCAGTACTCAGGGTGCTGGGTGCTCAGTGCTCGGGGTGCTGGGTGCTCAGTACTCAGGGTGCTGGGTGCTCAGTGCTCGGGGTTCTCGGTGCTCAGTGCTCAGTACTCAGGGTGCTGGGTGCTCAGTGCTCAGGGTGCTGGGTGCTCAGTACTCAGGGTGCTGGGTGCTTAGTACTCAGGGTGCTGGGTGCTCAGTGCTCGGGGTGCTGGGTGCTCAGTACTCAGGGTGCTGGGTGCTCTGTGCTCGGTGTGCTCGGTGCTCAGTGCTCAGTACTCAGGGTGCTGGGTGCTCAGTGCTCAGGGTGCTGGGTGCTCAGGACTCAGGGTGCTGGGTGCTTAGTACTCAGGGTGCTGGATGCTCAGTACTCAGGGTGCTGGGTGCTCAGTACTCAGGGTGCTGGGTGCTTAGTACTCAGGGTGCTGGGTGCTCAGTGCTCAGGGTGCTGGGTGCTGAGTGCTCAGTACTCAGGGTGCTGGGTGCTCAGTGCTCAGGGTGCTGGGTGCTCAGTGCTCAGGGTGCTGGGTGCTCAGTGCTCAGGGTGCTGGGTCCTAAGTGCTCAGGGTGCTGGGTGCTCAGTGCTCAGGGTGCTGGGTGCTCAGTGCTCAGGGTGCTGGGTGCTCAGTGCTCGGGGTGCTGGGTGCTCAGTGCTCGCGGTGCTGGGTGCTCAGTGCTCGGGGTGCTCGGTGCTCAGTACTCAGGGTGCTGGGTGCTCAGTGCTCGAGGTGCTCAGTACTCAGGGTGCTGTGTGTTCAGTACTCAGGGTGCTCGGTGCTTAGTACTCAGGGTGCTGGGTGCTCAGTACTCCGGGTGCTGGGTGCTCAGTGCTTGGGGTGCTGGCTGCTCAGTACTCAGTGCTCAGGGTGCTTAGTGCTCAGTGCTCAGGGTGCTGGGTGTTCAGTACTCAGGGTGCTGGGTGCTCAGTACTCAGGGTGCTGGGTGCTCAGTGCTCAGGGTGCTGGGTGCTCAGTACTCAGGGTGCTGGGTGCTCAGTGCTCAGGGTGCTGGGTACTCAGTGCTCATTGTGCTCGGTGCTCAGTACTCGGGGTGCTGGGTGCTCATTCTCAGGGTGCTGGGTGCTCAATGCTCGGGGTGCTGGGTGCTCAGTACTCAGGGTGCTGGGTGCTCAGTTCTCAGGGTGCTGGGTGCTCAGTACTCAGGGTGCTGGGTGATCAGTGCTCAGGGTGCTGGGTGCTCAGTACTCAGGGTGCTGGGTGCTCAGTGCTCAGGGTGCTGGGTGCTCAATACTCAGGGTGATGGGATCTCAGTGCTCAGGGTGATCGGTGCTCAGTACTCAGGGTGCTCAGTACTCAGGGTGCTGGGTGCTCAGTGCTCAGGGTGCTTGGTGCTCAGTACTCAGGGTGCTGGGTGCTCAGTGCTCGGGGTGCTGGGTGCTCAGTGCTCAGGGTGATCCGTGCTCAGTACTCAGTGTGCTGGGTGATCAGTGCTCAGGGTGCTGGGTGCTCAGTCCTCAGGGTGCTCAGTGCTCAGGGTGCTGTGTGCTCAGTGCTCGGGGTGCTCGGTGCTCAGTGCTCGAGGTGCTGGGTGCTCATTTTCGGGGTGCTGGGTGCTCAGTGCTCGGGGTGCTGGGTGCTCAGTGCTCGGGGTGCTGGGTGCTCAGTACTCAGGGTGCTGGGTGCTCAGTGCTCAGGGTGCTGGGTACTCAGTGCTCAGGGTGCTCGGTGCTCAGTACTCGGGGTGCTGGGTGCTCATTCTCGGGGTGCTGGGTGCTCAGTGCTCAGGGTGGTGGGTGCTCAGTACACAGGGTGCTGGGTGCTCAATGCTCAGGGTGCGGGGTGCTCAGTACTCAGGGTGCTGGGAGCTCAGTGCTCAGGGTGATCGGTGCTCAGTACTCAGGGTGCTCAGTACTCAGGGTGCTGGGTGCTCAGTACTCAGGTTGCTTGGTGCTCAGTACTCAGGGTGCTGGGTGCTCAGTGCTCGGGGTGCTGGGTGCTCAGTGCTCAGGGTGATCGGTGCTCAGTACTCAGTGTGCTGGGTGCTCAGTGCTCAGGGTGCTGGGTGCTCACTCCTCAGTGTGCTCAGTGCTCAGGGTGCTGGATGCTCAGTGCTCGGGGTGCTCGGTGCTCAGTGCTCGAGGTGCTGCGTGCTCATTCTCGGGGTGCTTGGTGCTCAGTGCTCGGGGTGCTGGGTGCTCAGTGCTCGGGGTGCTGGGTGCTCAGTACTCAGGGTGCTGGGTGCTCAGTGCTCAGGGTGCTGGGTACTCAGTGCTCAGGGTGCTCGGTGCTCAGTACTCGGGGTGCTGGGTGCTCATTCTCGGGGTGCTGGGTGCTCAGTGCTCGGGGTGCTGGGTGCTCAGTACTCACGGTGCTGGGTGCTCAGTGCTCAGGGTGCTGGGTGCTCAGTATTCAGGGTGCTGGGTGCTCAGTGCTCAGGGTGCTGGGTGCTCAGTACTCAGGGTGCTGGGTGCTCAATGCTCAGGGTGCTGGGTGCTCAGTACTCAGGGTGCTCGGAGCTCAGTGCTCAGGGTGATTGGTGCTCAGTACTCAGGGTGCTGGGTGCTCAGGGCTCAGGGTGCTGGGTGCTCAGTACACAGGGTGCTGGGTGCTCAGTGCTCGGGGTGCTGGGTGCTCAGTGCTCAGGGTGATCGGTGCTCAGTACTCAGGGTGCTGGGTGCTCAGTGTTCGGGGTGCTGGGTGCTCAGTGCTCAGGGTGCTGGGTGCTCAGTCCTCAGGTTTCTCAGTGCTCAGGGTGCTGGGTGCTCAGTGCTCAGGGATCTCGGTGCTCAGTACTCAGGGTGCTGAGTGCTCAGTACTCAGGGTGCTGGGTGCTCAGTACTCAGGGTGCTGGGTGCTCAGTGCTCAGGGTGCTGGGTGATCAGTGCTCAGGGTGCTGGGTGCTCAGTGCTCAGGGTGCTGGGTGCTCAGTACTCAGGGTGCTGGGTGCTCAGTGTTCGGGGTGCTGGGTGCTCAGTGCTCAGGGTGCTGGGTGCTCAGTGCTCAGGGTGCTGGGTGCTCAGTACTCAGGGTGCTCTGTGCTTAGTACTCAGGGTGCTGGGTGCTCAGTACTCCGGGTGCTGGGTGCTCAGTGCTTGGGGTGCTCAGTGCTCAGTACTCAGTGCTCAGGGTGCTCAGTGCTCAGTGCTCAGGGTGCTGGTTGTTCAGTACTCAGGGTGCTGGGTGCTCAGTACTCGGGGTGCTGGGTGCTCAGTACTCAGGGTGCTGGGTGCTCAGTAGTCAGGGTGCTGGGTGCTCAGTACTCGGGTGCTGGGTGCTCAGTGCTCAGGGTGCTGGGTGCTCAGTGCTCGGGGTGCTGGGTGCTCAGTGCTCAGTACTGAGGGTGCTGGGTGCTCAGTGCTCGGGGTGCTGGGTGCTCATTGCTCAGTACTCAGGGTGGTGGGTGCTCAGTGCTCAGGGTGCTGTGTGCTCAGTGCTCAGGGTGCTGGGTGCTCAGTGCTCAGGGTGCTGGGTACTCAGTGCTCAGGGTGCTGGGTGCTCAGTACTCAGGGTGCTGGGTGCTCAGTACTCAGGGTGCTGGGTGCTCTGTGCTCGGGGTGCTGGGTGCTCAGTGCTCGCGGTGCTGGGTGCTCAGTGCTCTGGGCGCTCGTTGCTCAGTGCTCGCGGTGCTGGGTGCTCAGTGCTCGGGGTGCTGGGTGCTCAGTGCTCGGGGGCTGGGTACTCAGTGCTCGGGGTGCTCGGTGCTCAGAGCTCAGGGTGCTCGGTGCTCAGTACGTTGTGTGCTCAGTACTCAGGGTGCTGGGTGCTCAGTGCTCAGGGTGCTGGGTGCTCAGTGCTCAGGGTGCTGGGTGCTCAGTGCTCAGTGTGCTGGGTGTCGGGGTGCTGGGTGCTCAGTACTCAGGGTGCTGGGTGCTCAGTACTCATGGTGCTGGGTGCTCAGTGCTCGGGTTGCTGGGTGCTCAGTGCTCGGGGTGCTGGGTGCTCAGTGCTCGGGGTGCTGTGTGTTCAGTGCTCAGGGTGCTGGGTGCTCAGTACTCAGGGTGCTGGGTGCTCAGTACTCAGGGTTCTCATTGCTCAGGGTGCTGGGTGCTCAGTACTCAGGGTGCTGGGTGCTCAGTACTCAGGGTGCTCAGTGCTCAGTACTCAGGGTGCTCGGTGCTCAGGGTGCTGGGTGCTCAGTGCTGAGGGTGGTGCTCGGTGCTCAGTACTCAGGGTGCTGGGTGCTCAGTGCTCAGGGTGCTGGGTGCTCAGTGCTCAGGGTGCTGGGTGCTCAGTGCTCAGGGTGCTGGGTGCTCAGTACTCAGGGTGCTTGGTGCTCGGGGTGCTGGGTGCTCAGTGCTCGGGGTGCTCGGTGCTCAGTACTCGGTGTGCTCAGTGCTCAGTACTCAGGGTGCTGGGTGCTCAGTGCTCAGGTTGCTGGGTGCTCAGTACTCAGGGTGCTGGGTGCTCGGTGCTCAGTACGCTGGGTGCTCAGTACGCAGGTTGCTGGGTGCTCAGTACTCAGGGTGCTCGGTGCTCAGTACTCAGGGTGCTGGGTGCTCAGTACGCAGGGTGCTGGGTGCTCAGTGCTCGGGGTGCTCGGTGCTCAGTACGCTGGGTGCTCAGTACTCAGGGTGCTGGGTGCTCAGTACTCAGGGTGCTGGGTGCTCAGTACTCAGGGTGCTGGGTGCTTAGTACTCAGGGTGCTGGGTGCTCAGTGCTCGGGGTGCTGGGTGATCAGTGCTCGGGGTGCTCAGTGCTCAGTGCTCGGGGTGCTGGGTGCTCAGTACTCAGGGTGCTGGGTGCTCAGTACTCGTTGTGCTGGGTGCTCAGTGCTCAGGGTGCTGGGTGCTCAGTACTCAGGGTGCTCGGTGCTCAGTGCTCGGGGTGCTGGGTGCTCAGTACTCAGGGTGCTGGGTGCTCAGTACTCAGGGTGCTCAGTGCTCAGTAATCAGCGTGCTGGGTGCTCAATGCTCAGGGTGCTCGGTGCTCAGTACTCAGGGTGCTCAGTGCTCAGTACTCAGCGTGCTGGGTGCTCAGTGCTCAGGGTACTGGGTGCTCCGTACTCAGGGTGCATTGTGCTTAGTAGTCAGGGTGCTCGGTCCTCAGTGCTCAGGGTGCTGGGTGCTCAGTACTCAGGGTGCAGGGTGCTCAGTGCTCAGGGTGCTCAGTGCTCAGTACTCAGGGTGCTCGGTGCTCAGTGCTCAGGGTGCTCAGTGCTCAGTACTCAGGGTGCTCAGTGCTCAGTGCTCTGGGTGCTGGGTGCTCAGTGCTCGGGGTGCTGGGTGCTCAGTGCTCAGGGTGCTGGGTGCTCAGTACTCAGGGTGCTCAGTGCTCAGGGTGCTGGGTGCTCAGTGCTCGGGGTGCTGGGTACTCAGTGCTCAGTACACAGGGAGCTGGGTGATCAGTGCTCGGGGTGCTGGGTCCTCAGTGCTCAGTACTCAGGGTGCTGGGTGCTCAGTGCTCGGGGTGCTGGATGCTCAGTACTCAGGGTGCTGGTTGCTCAGTGCTCAGCGTGCTGGGTTCTCAGTACTCAGCGAGCTGGGTGCTCAGTGCTCAGGGTGCTGGGTGCTCAGTACTCAGGGTGCTGGGTGCTTAGTACTCAGGGTGCTCAGTCCTCACCCTGAGTACTGAGCACCCAGCACCCTGAGTACTGAGCACTGAGCACCCTGAGCACTGAGCACCCAGCACCCTGATCACTGAGCACCCAGCATCCTGAGCACTGAGTACTGAGCACCCAGCACCCTGAGCACTGAGCACCCAGTACCCTGAGCACTGAGCACCCAGCACCCTGAGTACTGAGCACCCAGCACCCCAAACAATGAGCACCGAGCACCCTGAGATCTGAGCACCGAGCACCCTGAGCACTGAGCACCCAGCACAATGAGTACTGAGCATCAAGCACCCTGAGCACTGAGCACCCAGCACCCTGAGCACTGAGCACACAGCACCCTGAGCCCTGAGCACCCAGCACCCTGAGCACTGAGCACCCAGCACCCTGAGTACTGAGCACCCAACGTACTGAGCACCGAGCACCCCGAGCACTGAGCACCCAGCACCCTGAGTACTGAGCACCCAGCACACCGAGCACTGAGCACCCAGCACCCTGAGTACTGAGCACCGAGCACCCTGAGTACTGATCACACAGCACCCCGAGCACTGAGCACCCAGCACCCAGAGTACTGAGCACCCAGCACTGAGCACCCAGCACCCTGAGTACTGAGCACCCAGCACCCTGAGAACTGAGCACCGAGCACCCCGAGCACTGAGCACCGGGCACCCCGAGCACTGAGCACCCAGCACCCTGAGTACTGAGCACCCAGCACCCTGAGTACTGAGCACTGAGCACCCTGAGCACTGAGCACCCAGCACCCTGAGCAATGAGCACCCAGCATCCTGAGCACTGAGTACTGAGCACCCAGCACCCTGAGCACTGAGCACCCAGCACCCTGAGCACTGAGCACCCAGCACCCTGAGTACTGAGCACCCAGCACCCCAAACACTGAGCACCGAGCACCCTGAGAACTGAGCACCGAGCACCCTGAGTACAGAGCACCCAGCACCATGAGTACTGAGCACCGAGTACCCAGAGTACTGAGCAACCTGAGTACTGAGCACCCAGCACCCCGAGAATGAGCAACCAGCACCATGAGTACTGAGCACCGAGCACCCTGAGCACTGAGCAGACAGCACCCTGAGTACTGAGCACCAAGCACCCTGAGTACTAAGCACCCAGTACCCTGAGTTCTGAGCACCCAGCACCCTGAGCACTGAGCACACTGAGTACTGAGCAACCAGCACCCTGAGCACTGAGCACCCAGCACACCGAGCACTGAGCACACAGCACCCCGAGCACTGAGCACTGAGCACCCTGTGCACTGAGCACCGAGCACCCTGAGTACTGAGCACTGATCACCCTGAGCACTGAGCACCCAGCACCCAGAGTACTGAGCACCCAGCACCCTGAGCACTGAGGACCCAGCAGCACGAGCACTGAGCACCCAGCACCCTGATTACTGAGCACCCAGCACCCTGAGCACTGAGGACCCAGCACCCCGAGCACTGAGCACCCAGCACTCTGAGTACTGAGCACTGAGCACCCAGCACCCTGAGTACTGAGCACCCAGCACCCCGAGCACTGAGCACCGAGCACCCTGATTACTGAGCACCCAGCACCCTGAGCACTGAGCACGGAGCACCCCGAGGACTGAGCACCCAGCACCGTTAGCACTGAGCAACCAGCACCTTGAGTACTGAGCACCGAGCACCCCGAGCACTGAGCACCCAGCACCCTAAGTACTGAGCACCCAGCACCCTGAGCACTGAGCACCCAGCACCCCGAGCACTGAGCACCCAGCACCCTGAGTACTGAGCACCCAGCACCCCGAGCACTGAGCACCCAGCACCCTGAGCACTGAGCACCCAGCACCCTGAGTACTGAGCACCCAGCACCCTGAGCACTGAGCACCCAGCACCCTGAGTACTGAGCACCCAGCACCCTGAGTACTGAGCACTGAGCAAACTGAGCACTGAGCACCCAGCACCCCGATCACTGAGCACCCAGCACCCTGAGTACTGAGCACTCAGCACCCTGAGTACTGAGCACCGAGCACCCCGAGCACTGAGCACCCAGCACCCTGAGCACGGAGCACCCCGAGGACTGAGCACCCAGCACCCTGAGCACTGAGCACCCAGCACCTTGAGTACTGAGCACCGAGCACCTCGAGCACTGAGCACCCAGCACCCTGAGTACTGAGCACCCAGCACCATGAGCACTGAGCACCCAGCACCCTGAGCACTGAGCACCCAGCACCCCGAGCACTGAGCACCCTTCACCCTGAGTACTGAGCATCCAACACCCAGAGTACTGAGCACCCAGCACCCTGAGCACTGAGCACCCAGCACCCTGAGCACTGAGCACCCAGCACCCCGAGCACTGAGCATGCAGCACACTGAGTACTGAGAACCCAGCACCCCGAGCCCTGAGCACCCAGCACCCTGAGTACTGAGCACCCTGAGTACTGAGCACCGATCACCCTGAGCACTGAGCACCCAGCACTGAGCACCCAGCACCCTGAGTACTGAGCACCCAGCACCCTGAGAACTGAGCACCGAGCACCCCGAGCACTGAGCACCGGGCACCCCGAGCACTGAGCACCCAGCACCCTGAGTACTGAGCACCCAGCACCCTGAGTACTGAGCACTGAGCACCCTGAGCACTGAGCACCCAGCACCCTGAGCACTGAGCACCCAGCATCCTGAGCACTGAGTACTGAGCACCCAGCACCCTGAGCACTGAGCACCCAGCACCCTGAGTACTGAGCACCCAGCACCCCAAACAATGAGCACCGAGCACCCTGAGATCTGAGCACCGAGCACCCTGAGAACTGAGCACACAGCACAATGAGTACTGAGCATCAAGCACCCTGAGCACTGATCACCCAGCACCCTGAGCATTGAGCACACAGCACCCTGAGCCCTGAGCACCCAGCAACCTGAGCAATGAGAACCCAGCACCCTGAGTACTGAGCACCCAACGTACTGAGCACCGAGCACCGCGAGCACTGAGCACCCAGCACACTGAGTACTGAGCACCCAGCACACCGAGCACTGAGCACCCAGCACCCTGAGTACTGAGCACCGAGCACCCTGAGTACTGATCACCCAGCACCCTGAGTACTGAGCACCCAGCACCCTGAGTACTGAGCACTGAGCACCATGAGCACTGAGCACCCAGCACCCTGAGCACTGAGCACCCAGCATCCTGAGCAATGAGTACTGAGCACCCAGCACCCTGAGCACTGAGCACCCAGCACCCTGAGCACTGAGCACCTAGCACCCTGAGTACTGAGCACCTAACACCCCAAACACTGAGCACCGAGCACCCTGAGAACTGAGCACCGAGCACCCTGAGTACAGAGCACCCAGCACCATGAGTACTGAGCACCGAGTACCCAGAGTACTGAGCAACCTGAGTACTGAGCACCAAGCACGCCGAGATTGAGCACCCAGCACCATGAGTACTGAGCACCGAGCACCCTGAGCACTGAGCACCCAGCACCCTGAGTACTGAGCACCAAGCACCCTGAGTACTGAGCACCCAGCACCCTGAGTTCTGAGCACCCAGCACCCTGAGCACGGAGCACACTGAGTACTGAGCAAACAGCACCCTGAGCACTGAGCACCCAGCAGCCCGAGCACTGAGCACACAGCACCCCGAGCACTGAGCACTGAGCACCCTGTGCACTGAGCACCGAGCACCCTGAGTACTGAGCACTGAGCACCCTGAGCACGGAGCACCCAGCACCCTGAGTACTGAGCACCCAGCACCCCGAGCACTGAGCACCCAGCACCCTGAGTACTGAGCACCCTGAGTACTGAGCACTGAGCACCGAGCACCCTGAGTACTGAGCACCTTGAGGACTGAGCACCCAGCACCCTGTGCACTGAGCACCCAGCACCCTGAGTACTGAGCACCAATCACCCTGAGCACTGAGCACCCAGCACCCCGAGCACGGAGCACCCAGGACCCCAAGCACTGAGTACTGAGCACCCAGCACCCTGAGTACTGAGCACCGAGCTCCCCGAGCACTGAGCACCCTGAGTACTGAGCACCCAGCACCCCGATCACTGAGCACCCAGCACCCTGAGCACTGAGTACCCAGCACCCTGAGCACTGAGCACCCAGTTCCCTGAGTACTGAGCACCCAGCACGCTGAGTACTGAGCACCCAGCACCCCGAGCACTGAGCACCCAGCACCCTGAGTACTGAGCACTGAGCACCCAGCACCCCGAGCACTGAGCACCCAGGACCCTGTTTACTGAGCACCCAGCACACCGAGCACTGAGCACCGAGCACCCTGAGCACTGAGCACCCAGCACCCCGAGTACTGAGCACCCAGCACCCTGAGTACTGAGCACCGAGCACCCCGAGCAATGAGCACCCAGCACCCTGAGTACTGAGCACTGAGCACCCAGCACCCCGAGCACTGAGCACCCAGCACCCTGAGTACTGAGCACCCCGCACCCTGAGCACTGAGCACCCAGCACCCTGAGCACTGAGCACCCAGCACCCTGAGTACTGAGCGCCCAGCACCCTGAGCACTGAGCACCCGGCACCCTGAGTACTGAGCACTCAGCACCCTGAGTACTGAGCACCGAGCACCCCGAGCACTGAGCACCCAGCACCCTGAGCACGGAGCACCCCGAGGACTGAGCACCCAGCACCCTGAGCACTGAGCACCCAGCACCTTGACTGCTGAGCACCGAGCACCTCGAGCACTGAGCACCCAGCACCCTGAGTACTGAGCACCCAGCACCATGAGCACTTAGCACCCAGCACCCTGAGCACTGAGCACCCAGCACCCTGAGTACTGAGCATCCAACACCCAGAGTACTGAGCACCCAGCACCCTGAGCACTGAGCACCCAGCACCCTGAGTACTGAGCACTGAGCACCCTGAGCACTGAGCACCCAGCACCCTGATCACTGAGCACCCAGCATATTGAGCACTGAGTACTGAGCACCCAGCACCCTGAGCACTGAGCACCCAGTACCCTGAGCACTGAGCACCCAGCACCCTGAGTACTGAGCACCCAGCACCCCAAACAATGAGCACCGAGCACCCTGAGATCTGAGCACCGAGCACCCTGAGCACTGAGCACCCAGCACAATGAGTACTGAGCATCAAGCACCCTGAGCACTGAGCACCCAGCACCCTGAGCACTGAGCACACAGCACCCTGAGCCCTGAGCACCCAGCACCCTGAGCACTGAGCACCCAGCACCCTGAGTACTGAGCACCCAACGTACTGAGCACCGAGCACCCCGAGCACTGAGCACCCAGCACCCTGAGTACTGAGCACCCAGCACACCGAGCACTGAGCACCCAGCACCCTGAGTACTGAGCACCGAGCACCCTGAGTACTGATCACACAGCACCCCGAGCACTGAGCACCCAGCACCCAGAGTACTGAGCACCCAGCACTGAGCACCCAGCACCCTGAGTACTGAGCACCCAGCACCCTGAGAACTGAGCACCGAGCACCCCGAGCACTGAGCACCGGGCACCCCGAGCACTGAGCACCCAGCACCCTGAGTACTGAGCACCCAGCACCCTGAGTACTGAGCACTGAGCACCCTGAGCACTGAGCACCCAGCACCCTGAGCAATGAGCACCCAGCATCCTGAGCACTGAGTACTGAGCACCCAGCACCCTGAGCACTGAGCACCCAGCACCCTGAGCACTGAGCACCCAGCACCCTGAGTACTGAGCACCCAGCACCCCAAACACTGAGCACCGAGCACCCTGAGAACTGAGCACCGAGCACCCTGAGTACAGAGCACCCAGCACCATGAGTACTGAGCACCGAGTACCCAGAGTACTGAGCAACCTGAGTACTGAGCACCCAGCACCCCGAGAATGAGCAACCAGCACCATGAGTACTGAGCACCGAGCACCCTGAGCACTGAGCAGACAGCACCCTGAGTACTGAGCACCAAGCACCCTGAGTACTAAGCACCCAGTACCCTGAGTTCTGAGCACCCAGCACCCTGAGCACTGAGCACACTGAGTACTGAGCAACCAGCACCCTGAGCACTGAGCACCCAGCACACCGAGCACTGAGCACACAGCACCCCGAGCACTGAGCACTGAGCACCCTGTGCACTGAGCACCGAGCACCCTGAGTACTGAGCACTGATCACCCTGAGCACTGAGCACCCAGCACCCAGAGTACTGAGCACCCAGCACCCTGAGCACTGAGGACCCAGCAGCACGAGCACTGAGCACCCAGCACCCTGATTACTGAGCACCCAGCACCCTGAGCACTGAGGACCCAGCACCCCGAGCACTGAGCACCCAGCACTCTGAGTACTGAGCACTGAGCACCCAGCACCCTGAGTACTGAGCACCCAGCACCCCGAGCACTGAGCACCGAGCACCCTGATTACTGAGCACCCAGCACCCTGAGCACTGAGCACGGAGCACCCCGAGGACTGAGCACCCAGCACCGTTAGCACTGAGCAACCAGCACCTTGAGTACTGAGCACCGAGCACCCCGAGCACTGAGCACCCAGCACCCTAAGTACTGAGCACCCAGCACCCTGAGCACTGAGCACCCAGCACCCCGAGCACTGAGCACCCAGCACCCTGAGTACTGAGCACCCAGCACCCCGAGCACTGAGCACCCAGCACCCTGAGCACTGAGCACCCAGCACCCTGAGTACTGAGCACCCAGCACCCTGAGCACTGAGCACCCAGCACCCTGAGTACTGAGCACCCAGCACCCTGAGTACTGAGCACTGAGCAAACTGAGCACTGAGCACCCAGCACCCCGATCACTGAGCACCCAGCACCCTGAGTACTGAGCACTCAGCACCCTGAGTACTGAGCACCGAGCACCCCGAGCACTGAGCACCCAGCACCCTGAGCACGGAGCACCCCGAGGACTGAGCACCCAGCACCCTGAGCACTGAGCACCCAGCACCTTGAGTACTGAGCACCGAGCACCTCGAGCACTGAGCACCCAGCACCCTGAGTACTGAGCACCCAGCACCATGAGCACTGAGCACCCAGCACCCTGAGCACTGAGCACCCAGCACCCCGAGCACTGAGCACCCTTCACCCTGAGTACTGAGCATCCAACACCCAGAGTACTGAGCACCCAGCACCCTGAGCACTGAGCACCCAGCACCCTGAGCACTGAGCACCCAGCACCCCGAGCACTGAGCATGCAGCACACTGAGTACTGAGAACCCAGCACCCCGAGCCCTGAGCACCCAGCACCCTGAGTACTGAGCACCCTGAGTACTGAGCACCGATCACCCTGAGCACTGAGCACCCAGCACTGAGCACCCAGCACCCTGAGTACTGAGCACCCAGCACCCTGAGAACTGAGCACCGAGCACCCCGAGCACTGAGCACCGGGCACCCCGAGCACTGAGCACCCAGCACCCTGAGTACTGAGCACCCAGCACCCTGAGTACTGAGCACTGAGCACCCTGAGCACTGAGCACCCAGCACCCTGAGCACTGAGCACCCAGCATCCTGAGCACTGAGTACTGAGCACCCAGCACCCTGAGCACTGAGCACCCAGCACCCTGAGTACTGAGCACCCAGCACCCCAAACAATGAGCACCGAGCACCCTGAGATCTGAGCACCGAGCACCCTGAGCACTGAGCACACAGCACAATGAGTACTGAGCATCAAGCACCCTGAGCACTGATCACCCAGCACCCTGAGCATTGAGCACACAGCACCCTGAGCCCTGAGCACCCAGCAACCTGAGCAATGAGAACCCAGCACCCTGAGTACTGAGCACGCAACGTACTGAGCACCGAGCACCGCGAGCACTGAGCACCCAGCACACTGAGTACTGAGCACCCAGCACACCGAGCACTGAGCACCCAGCACCCTGAGTACTGAGCACCGAGCACCCTGAGTACTGATCACCCAGCACCCTGAGTACTGAGCACCCAGCACCCTGAGTACTGAGCACTGAGCACCATGAGCACTGAGCACCCAGCACCCTGAGCACTGAGCACCCAGCATCCTGAGCAATGAGTACTGAGCACCCAGCACCCTGAGCACTGAGCACCCAGCACCCTGAGCACTGAGCACCTAGCACCCTGAGTACTGAGCACCTAACACCCCAAACACTGAGCACCGAGCACCCTGAGAACTGAGCACCGAGCACCCTGAGTACAGAGCACCCAGCACCATGAGTACTGAGCACCGAGTACCCAGAGTACTGAGCAACCTGAGTACTGAGCACCAAGCACGCCGAGATTGAGCACCCAGCACCATGAGTACTGAGCACCGAGCACCCTGAGCACTGAGCACCCAGCACCCTGAGTACTGAGCACCAAGCACCCTGAGTACTGAGCACCCAGCACCCTGAGTTCTGAGCACCCAGCACCCTGAGCACGGAGCACACTGAGTACTGAGCAAACAGCACCCTGAGCACTGAGCACCCAGCAGCCCGAGCACTGAGCACACAGCACCCCGAGCACTGAGCACTGAGCACCCTGTGCACTGAGCACCGAGCACCCTGAGTACTGAGCACTGAGCACCCTGAGCACTGAGCACCCAGCACCCTGAGTACTGAGCACCCAGCACCCCGAGCACTGAGCACCCAGCACCCTGAGTACTGAGCACCCTGAGTACTGAGCACTGAGCACCGAGCACCCTGAGTACTGAGCACCTTGAGGACTGAGCACCCAGCACCCTGTGCACTGAGCACCCAGCACCCTGAGTACTGAGCACCAATCACCCTGAGCACTGAGCACCCAGCACCCCGAGCACGGAGCACCCAGGACCCCAAGCACTGAGTACTGAGCACCCAGCACCCTGAGTACTGAGCACCGAGCTCCCCGAGCACTGAGCACCCTGAGTACTGAGCACCCAGCACCCCGATCACTGAGCACCCAGCACCCTGAGCACTGAGTACCCAGCACCCTGAGCACTGAGCACCCAGTTCCCTGAGTACTGAGCACCCAGCACGCTGAGTACTGAGCACCCAGCACCCCGAGCACTGAGCACCCAGCACCCTGAGTACTGAGCACTGAGCACCCAGCACCCCGAGCACTGAGCACCCAGGACCCTGTTTACTGAGCACCCAGCACACCGAGCACTGAGCACCCAGCACCCTGAGCACTGAGCACCCAGCACCCCGAGTACTGAGCACCCAGCACCCTGAGTACTGAGCACCGAGCACCCCGAGCAATGAGCACCCAGCACCCTGAGTACTGAGCACTGAGCACCCAGCACCCCGAGCACTGAGCACCCAGCACCCTGAGTACTGAGCACCCCGCACCCTGAGCACTGAGCACCCAGCACCCTGAGCACTGAGCACCCAGCACCCTGAGTACTGAGCGCCCAGCACCCTGAGCACTGAGCACCCGGCACCCTGAGTACTGAGCACTCAGCACCCTGAGTACTGAGCACCGAGCACCCCGAGCACTGAGCACCCAGCACCCTGAGCACGGAGCACCCCGAGGACTGAGCACCCAGCACCCTGAGCACTGAGCACCCAGCACCTTGACTGCTGAGCACCGAGCACCTCGAGCACTGAGCACCCAGCACCCTGAGTACTGAGCACCCAGCACCATGAGCACTTAGCACCCAGCACCCTGAGCACTGAGCACCCAGCACCCTGAGTACTGAGCATCCAACACCCAGAGTACTGAGCACCCAGCACCCTGAGCACTGAGCACCCAGCACCCTGAGCACTGAGCACGCAGCACCCAGAGTACTGAGCACCCAGCACTGAGCACCCAGCACCCTGAGTACTGAGCTCCCAGCACCCTGAGAACTGAGCACCGAGCACCCCGAGCACTGAGCACCGGGCACCCCGAGCACTGAGCACCCAGCACCCTGAGTACTGAGCACCCAGCACCCTGAGTACTGAGCACTGAGCACCCTGAGCACTGAGCACCCAGCACCCTGAGCAATGAGCACCCAGCATCCTGAGCACTGAGTACTGAGCACCCAGCACCCTGAGCACTGAGCACCCAGCACCCTGAGCACTGAGCACCCAGCACCCTGAGTACTGAGCACCCAGCACCCCAAACACTGAGCACCGAGCACCCTGAGAACTGAGCACCGAGCACCCTGAGTACAGAGCACCCAGCACCATGAGTACTGAGCACCGAGTACCCAGAGTACTGAGCAACCTGAGTACTGAGCACCCAGCACACCGAGAATGAGCACCCAGCACCATGAGTACTGAGCACCGAGCACCCTGAGCACTGAGCAGACAGCACCCTGAGTACTGAGCACCAAGCACCCTGAGTACTAAGCACCCAGCACCCTGAGTTCTGAGCACCCAGCACCATGAGCACTGAGCACACTGAGTACTGAGCAACCAGCACCCTGAGCACTGAGCACCCAGCACACCGAGCACTGAGCACACAGCACCCCGAGCACTGAGCACTGAGCACCCTGTGCACTGAGGACCCAGCAGCACGAGCACTGAGCACCCAGCACCCTGATTACTGAGCACCCAGCACCCTGAGCACTGAGGACCCAGCACCCCGAGCACTGAGCACCCAGCACGCTGAGTACTGAGCACTGAGCACCCAGCACCCTGAGTACTGAGCACCCAGCACCCCGAGCACTGAGCACCGAGCACCCTGATTACTGAGCACCCAGCACCCTGAGCACTGAGCACGGAGCACCCCGAGGACTGAGCACCCAGCACCGTTAGCACTGAGCAACCAGCACCTTGAGTACTGAGCACCGAGCACCCCGAGCACTGAGCACCCAGCACCCTAAGTACTGAGCACCCAGCACCCTGAGCACTGAGCACCCAGCACCCCGAGCACTGAGCACCCAGCACCCTGAGTACTGAGCACCCAGCACCCCGAGCACTGAGCACCCAGCACCCTGAGCACTGAGCACCCCGCACCCTGAGTACTGAGCACCCAGCACCCTTAGCACTGAGCACCCAGCACCCTGAGTACTGAGCACCCAGCACCCTGAGTACTGAGCACTGAGCAAACTGAGCACTGAGCACCCAGCACCCCGAGCACTGAGCACCCAGCACCCTGAGTACTGAGCACCCGGAACCCTGAGTACTGAGCACTCAGCACCCTGAGTACTGAGCACCGAGCACCCCGAGCACTGAGCACCCAGCACCCTGAGCACGGAGCACCCCGAGGACTGAGCACCCAGAACCCTGAGCACTGAGCACCCAGCACCTTGAGTACTGAGCACCGAGCACCTCGAGCACTGAGCACCCAGCACCCTGAGTACTGAGCACCCAGCACCATGAGCACTGAGCACCCAGCACCCTGAGCACTGAGCACCCAGCACCCCGAGCACTGAGCACCCTTCACCCTGAGTACTGAGCATCCAACACCCAGAGTACTGAGCACCCAGCACCCTGAGCACTGAGCACCCAGCACCCTGAGCACTGAGCACCCAGCACCCCGAGCACTGAGCATGCAGCACACTGAGTACTGAGAACCCAGCACCCCGAGCCCTGAGCACCCAGCACCCTGAGTACTGAGCACCCTGAGTACTGAGCACCGATCACCCTGAGCACTGAGCACCCAGCACTGAGCACCCAGCACGCTGAGTACTGAGCACCCAGCACTGAGCACCCAGCACCCTGAGTACTGAGCACCCAGCACCCTGAGAACTGAGCACCGAGCACCCCGAGCACTGAGCACCGGGCACCCCGAGCACTGAGCACCCAGCACCCTGAGTACTGAGCACCCAGCACCCTGAGTACTGAGCACTGAGCACCCTGAGCACTGAGCACCCATCACCCTGATCACTGAGCACCCAGCATCCTGAGCACTGAGTACTGAGCACCCAGCACCCTGAGCACTGAGCACCCAGCACCCTGAGCCCTGAGCACCCAGCACCCTGAGCACTGAGCACCCAGCACCCTGAGTACTGAGCACCCAACGTACTGAGCACCGAGCACCGCGAGCACTGAGCACCCAGCACACTGAGTACTGAGCACCCAGCACACCGAGCACTGAGCACCCAGCACCCTGAGTACTGAGCACCGAGCACCCTGAGTACTGATCACCCAGCACCCTGAGTACTGAGCACCCAGCACCCTGAGTACTGAGCACTGAGCACCATGAGCACTGAGCACCCAGCACCCTGAGCACTGAGCACCCAGCATCCTGAGCAATGAGTACTGAGCACCCAGCACCCTGAGCACTGAGCACCCAGCACCCTGAGCACTGAGCACCCAGCACCCTGAGTACTGAGCACCTAACACCCCAAACACTGAGCACCGAGCACCCTGAGAACTGAGCACCGAGCACCCTGAGTACAGAGCACCCAGCACCATGAGTACTGAGCACCGAGTACCCAGAGTACTGAGCAACCTGAGTACTGAGCACCAAGCACCCCGAGATTGAGCACCCAGCACCATGAGTACTGAGCACCGAGCACCCTGAGCACTGAGCACCCAGCACACTGAGTACTGAGCACCAAGCACCCTGAGTACTGAGCACCCAGCACCCTGAGTTCTGAGCACCCAGCACCCTGAGCACGGAGCACACTGAGTACTGAGCAAACAGCACCCCGAGCACTGAGCACTGAGCACCCTGTGCACTGAGCACCGAGCACCCTGAGTACTGAGCACTGAGCACCCTGAGCACTGAGCACCCAGCACCCTGAGTACTGAGCACCCAGCACCCCGAGCACTGAGCACCCAGCACCCTGAGTACTGAGCACCCTGAGTACTGAGCACTGAGCACCGAGCACCCTGAGTACTGAGCACCTTGAGGACTGAGCACCCAGCACCCTGTGCACTGAGCACCCAGCACCCTGAGTACTGAGCACCAATCACCCTGAGCACTGAGCACCCAGCACCCCGAGCACGGAGCACCCAGGACCCCAAGCACTGAGTACTGAGCACCCAGCACCCTGAGTACTGAGCACCGAGCTCCCCGAGCACTGAGCACCCTGAGTACTGAGCACCCAGCACCCCGATCACTGAGCACCCAGCACCCTGAGCACTGAGTACCCAGCACCCTGAGCACTGAGCACCCAGCTCCCTGAGTACTGAGCACCCAGCACGCTGAGTACTGAGCACCCAGCACCCCGAGCACTGAGCACCCAGCACCCTGAGTACTGAGCACTGAGCACCCAGCACCCCGAGCACTGAGCACCCAGGACCCTGTTTACTGAGCACCCAGCACACCGAGCACTGAGCACCCAGCACCCTGAGCACTGAGCACCCAGCACCCCGAGTACTGAGCACCCAGCACCCTGAGTACTGAGCACCGAGCACCCCGAGCAATGAGCACCCAGCACCCTGAGTACTGAGCACTGAGCACCCAGCACCCCGAGCACTGAGCACCCAGCACCCTGAGTACTGAGCACCCCGCACCCTGAGCATTGAGCACCCAGCACCCTGAGCACTGAGCACCCAGCACCCTGAGTACTGAGCGCCCAGCACCCTGAGCACTGAGCACCCGGCACCCTGAGTACTGAGCACTCAGCACCCTGAGTACTGAGCACCGAGCACCCCGAGCACTGAGCACCCAGCACCCTGAGCACGGAGCACCCCGAGGACTGAGCACCCAGCACCCTGAGCACTGAGCACCCAGCACCTTGACTACTGAGCACCGAGCACCTCGAGCACTGAGCACCCAGCACCCTGAGTACTGAGCACCCAGCAACATGAGCACTTAGCACCCAGCACCCTGAGCACTGAGCACCCAGCACCCCGAGCACTGAGCACCCAGCACCCTGAGTACTGAGCATCCAACACCCAGAGTACTGAGCACCCAGCACCCTGAGCACTGAGCACCCAGCACCCTGAGCACTGAGCACCCAGCACCCCGAGCACTGAGCATGCAGCACACTGAGTAATGAGAACCCAGCACCCCGAGCCCTGAGCACCCAGCACCCTGAGTACTGAGCACCCTGAGTTCTGAGCACCGATCACCCTGAGCACTGAGCACCCAGGACTGAGCACCCAGCACCCTGAGTACTGAGCACCCAGCACTGAGCACCGAGCACCCCGAGTACTGAGCACCGGGCACCCCGAGCACTGAGCACCCAGCACCCTGAGTACTGAGCACCCAGCACCCTGAGTACTGAGCACTGAGCACCCTGAGCACTGAGCACCCAGCACCCTGAGCACTGAGCACCCAGCATCCTGAGCACTGAGTACTGAGCACCCAGCACCCTGAGCACTGAGCACCCAGTACCCTGAGCACTGAGCACCCAGCACCCTGAGTACTGAGCACCCAGCACCCCAAACAATGAGCAAAGAGCACCCTGAGATCTGAGCACCGAGCACCCTGAGCACTGAGCACCCAGCACAATGAGTACTGAGCATCAAGCACCCTGAGCACTGAGCACCCAGCACCCTGAGCACTGAGCACCCAGCACCCTGAGCCCTGAGCACCCAGCACCCTGAGCACTGAGCACCCAGCACCCTGAGTACTGAGCACCCAACGTACTGAGCACCGAGCACCCCGAGCACTGAGCACCCAGCACCCTGAGTACTGAGCACCCAGCACACCGAGCACTGAGCACCCAGCACCCTGAGTACTGAGAACCGAGCACCCTGAGTACTGATCACCCAGCACCCCGAGCACTGAGCACCCAGCACAAAGAGTACTGAGCACCCAGCAATGAGCACCCAGCACCCTGAGTACTGAGCACCCAGCACCCTGAGAACTGAGCACCGAGCACCCCGAGCACTGAGCACCGGGCACCCCGAGCACTGAGCACCCAGCACCCTGAGTACTGAGCACCCAGCACCCTGAGTACTGTGCACTGAGCACCCTGAGCACTGACCACCCAGCACCCTGAGCACTGAGCACCCAGCATCCTGAGCACTGAGTGCTGAGCACCCAGGACCCTGAGCACTGAGCACCCAGCACCCTGAGCACTGAGCACCCAGCACCCTGAGTACTGAGCACCCAGCACCCCAAACACTGAGCCCCGAGCACCCTGAGAACTGAGCACCGAGCACCCTGAGTACAGAGCACCCAGCACCATGAGTACTGAGCACCGAGTACCCAGAGTACTGAGCAACCTGAGTACTGAGCACCCAGCACCCCGAGAATGAGCACCCAGCACCATGAGTACTGAGCACCGAGCACCCTGAGCACTGAGCACCCAGCACCCTGAGTACTGAGCACCAAGCACCCTGAGTACTGAGCACCCAGCACCCTGAGTTCTGAGCACCCAGCACCCTGAGCACTGAGCACACTGAGTACTGAGCAACCAGCACCCTGAGCACTGAGGACCCAGCAGCACGAGCACTGAGTACCCAGCACCCTGATTACTGAGCACCCAGCACCCTAAGCACTGAAGACCCAGCACCCCGAGCACTGAGCACCCAGCACGCTGAGTACTGAGCACTGAGCACCCAGCACCCTGAGTACTGAGCACCCAGCACCCCGAGCACTGAGCACCCAGCACCCCGAGCACTGAGCACTGAGCACCCTGAGTACTGAGCACTGAGCACCCTTAGTACTGAGCACCGAGCACTCTGATTACTGAGCACCCAGCACCCTGAGCACTGAGCACGGAGCACCCCGAGGACTGAGCACCCAGCACCGTTAGCACTGAGCAACCAGCACCTTGAGTACTGAGCACCGAGCACCCCGAGCACTGAGCACCCAGCACCCTAAGTACTGAGCACCCAGCACCCTGAGCACTGAGCACCCAGCACCCCGAGCACTGAGCACCCAGCACCCTGAGTACTGAGCACCCAGCACCCCGAGCACTGAGCACTTAGCACACTGAGCACTGAGCACCCAGCACCCTGAGTACTGAGCACCCAGCACCCTGAGCACTGAGCACCCAGCACCCTGAGTACTGAGCACCCAGCACCCTGAGTACTGAACACTGAGCACCCTGTGCACTGAGCACCCAGCACCCCGAGCACTGAGCATGCAGCACACTGAGTACTGAGAACCCAGCACCCCGAGCCCTGAGCACCCAGCACCCTGAGTACTGAGCACCCTGAGTACCGAGCACCGATCACCCTGAGCACTGAGCACCCAGCACCCTGAGTACTAAGCACCCAGAACCCCGAGCACTGAGCACCCAGCACCCTGAGCACTGAGCACCCTGAGGACTGAGCGCCCAGCACCCTGAGTACTGAGCACCCAGCACCCCGAGCACTGAGCACCCAGCACCCTGAGTACTGAGCACCCTGAGTACTGAGGACTGAGCACCGAGCACCCTTAGTACTGAGCACCTTGAGGACTGAGCACCCAGCAGCCTGTGCACTGAGCACCCAGCACCCTGAGTACTGAGCACCAATCACCCTGAGCACTGAGCACCCAGCACCCCGAGCACGGAGCAACCAGGACCCCGAGCACTGGGTACTGAGCACCCAGCACCCTGAGTACTGAGCACCGAGCTAACCGAGCACTGAGCACCCTGAGTACTGAGCACCCAGCACCCCGATCACTGAGCACCCAGCACCCTGAGCACTGAGTACCCAGCACCCTGAGCACTGAGCACCCAGCTCCCTGAGTACTGAGCACCCAGCACGCTGAGTACTGAGCACCCAGCACCCCGAGCACTGAGCACCCAGCACCCTGAGTACTGAGCACTGAGCACCCAGCACCCCGAGCACTGAGCACCCAGGACCCTGTTTACTGAGCACCCAGCACCCCGAGCACTGAGCACCCAGCACCCTGAGCAATGAGCACCCAGCACCCCGAGTACTGAGCACCCAGCACCCTGAGTACTGAGCACCGAGCACCCCGAGCACTGAGCACCCAGCACCCTGAGTACTGAGCACCCAGCACCCTGAGTACTGAGCACCCAGCACCCCGAGCACTGAGCACAAAGCACCCCGAGCACTGAGCACCCAGCACCCCGAGAATGAGCACCCAGCTCCCTGAGTACTGAGAACCAAGCACCCTGAGTACTGAGCACCCAGCACGCTGAGCACTGAGCAACCAGCACCCCGAGTACTGAGCAAACAGCACCCCGAGCACTGAGAACCCAGCACACCGAGAATGAGCACCCAGCACCCTGAGTACTGAGCACCCAGCACCCTGAGTACTGAGCACCCAGCAACCCGAGAACTGAGCACCCTGAGTACTGAGCACCCAGCACCCTGAGTACTGAGCACTAAGCACCCAGAGCGCTGAGCACCCAGCACCCAAAGCACGGAGCACCCAGGACCCCGAGCACTGAGTACTGAGCACCCAGCACCCTGAGTACTGAGCACCGAGCTCCCCGAGCACTGAGCACCCTGAGTACTGAGCACCCAGCACCCCGATCACAGAGAACCCAGCCCCCTCAGCACTGAGCACCCAGCACCTGGAGCACTGAGCACCCAGCACCCTGAGTACTGAGCACCATGAGGAATGAGCACCGATCACCCTGAGCACTGAGCACCCAGCACCCTGAGTACTGAGCACCCAGCACCCTGAGTACCTAGCACCGAGCACCCCGAGCACTGAGCAACCAGCACCCTGAGCACTGAGCACCCAGCACCCTGAGTACTGAGCACCCAGCACCCTGAGTACTGAGCACCCAGCACCCTGAGCAATGAGCACCCAGCACCCTGAGTACTGAGCACCCAGCACCCTGAGTACTGAGCACCCAGCACCCTGAGTACTGAGCACCCAGCACCCTGAGTACTGAGCACCCAGCACCCTGAGTACTGAGCACCGAGCACCCCGAGTACTGAGCACCCAGCACCCCGAGCACTGAGCACCCAGCCCCCTGAGCACTGAGCACCCAGCACCCCAAGCACTGAGCACCCAGCACCAAGAGTACTGAGCACCGAGCATCCTGAGCACTGAGCACCGAGCACCCCGAGCACTGAGCACCCAGCACCCTGAGTACTGTGCACCCAGCACCAAGAGTACTGAGCACCGAGCACCCCGATCACTGAGCACCCAGTACCCTGAGTAATGAGCACCCATCACCCCGAGTACTGAGCACCCAGCACCCTGAGTACTGAGCACCCAGCACCCTGAGTACTGAGCACCCAGCACCATGAGCACTGAGCACAAAGCACACTGAGTACTGAGCACTGAGCACCCTGAGAAATGAGCACCAAGAACCCTGAGTACTGAGCACCCAGCACGCTGAGTACTGAGCGCTGAGCACCCTGAGTACTGAGCGCCGAGCACCCTGAGTACCGAGCACCCAGCACCCTGAGCACTGAGCAGCCAGCACCCTGAGCACTGAGCACCCAGCACCAAGAGCACTGAGCACCCAGCACCCTGAGCACTGAGCACCCAGCACCCCGAGTACTGAGCACCCAGCACCCTGAGTACTGAGCACCGAGAACCCCGAGCACTGAGCTCCCAGCACCCCGAGAATGAGCACCCAGCACCCTGAGTACTGAGAACCGAGCACCCTGAGTACTGAGCACCCAGCACGCTGAGCACTGAGCACCCAGCACCCCGAGCACTGAGCTCCCAGCACCCCGAGAATGAGCACCCAGCACCCTGAGTACTGAGAACCGATCACCCTCAGCACTGAGCACCCAGCACCCCGATCACTGAGCACCCAGCACCCTGAGTACTGAGCACCCTGAGGACTGAGCACCGATCACCCTGAGCACTGAGCACCCAGCACCCCGAGCACTGAGCACCCAGCACCCTGAGTACTGAGCACCCTGAGGACTGAGCACCGATCACCCTGAGCACTGAGCACCCAGCACCCTGAGTACTGAGCACCCAGCACCGTGAGCACTGAGCACCGAGCACCCCGAGTACTGAGCACACAGCACCCTGAGCACTGAGCACCCAGCACCCCGAGCACTGAGCATGCTGCACACTGAGTACTGAGCACCCAGCACACCGAGCCCTGAGCACCCAGCACCCTGAGTACTGAGCACCCTGAGTACTGAGCACCGATCACCCTGAGCACTGAGCACCCAGCACCCTGAGTACTGAGCACCCAGCACCGTGAGCACTGAGCACCCAGCACCCTGAGTACTGAGCACCCAGTACCCTGAGCACTGAGCACCCAGTACCCTGAGTACTGAGCACCGAGCACCCTGAGCACTGAGCACCCAGCACCCTGAGAACTGAGCACCCAGCACCCTGAGTACTGAGCACCCAGCACCCTGAGGACTGAGCACCCAGCACCCTGAGCACTGAGCACCCAGCACCCTGAGCACTGAGCACCCAGCACCCTGAGTACTGAGCACCCAACGTACTGAGCACCAAGCACCCCGAGCACTGAGCACCGAGCACCCTGAGTACTGAGCACCCAGCACCCCGAGTACTGAGCACCCAGCACCCCGAGCACTGAGCACCCAGCACCCCGAGCACTGAGCACTGAGCACCCTGAGTACTGAGCACTGAGCACCCTTAGTACTGAGCACCGAGCACCCTGAGTACTGAGCACCCAGCATCCTGAGCACTGAGCACGGAGCACCCCGAGGACTGAGCACCCAGCACCGTGAGCACTGAGCAGACAGCACCTTGAGTACTGAGCACTGAGCACCCCGAGCACTGAGCACCCAGCACCCTAAGTACTGAGCACCCAGCACCCTGAGCACTGAGCAACCAGCACCCCGAGCACTGAGCACCCTGCACCCCGAACACTGAGCACCCAGTACCCTGAGCACTGAGCACCCAGCACCCCAAGCACTGAACACCCAGCACCCTGAGTACTGAGCACTCAGCACGCTGAGCACTGAGCACCCAGCACCCCGAGTACTGAGCAAACAGCACCCCGAGCACTGAGCACCGAGCACCCCGAGAATGAGCACCCAGCACCCTGAGCACTGAGCACCCAGCACCACGTGCACTGAGCACCCTGAGTATTGAGCACCCAGCAACCTGAGTACTGAGCACTAAGCACCCAGAGCGCTGAGCAACCAGCCCCCCAAGCACGGAGCACCCAGGACCGCGAGCACTGAGTACTGAGCATCCAGCACCCTGAGTACTGAGCACCCAGCACACTGAGCACTGAGCACCCAGCACCCTGAGTACTGAGCACCCAGCACCCTGAGCACTGAGCACCCAGCACCCTGAGTACTGAGCACCCAGCACCCTGAGTACTGAGCACCCATCACCCTGAGTACTGAGCACCCAGCACCCTGAGTACTGAGCACCCAGCACCATGAGTACTGAGCACCGAGCACCCCGAGTACTGAGCACCCAGCACACCGAGCACTGAGCACCCAGCCCCCTGAGAACTGAGCACCCAGCACCCCAAGCACTGAGCACCCAGCACCCTGAGTACTGAGCACTGAGCAACCGGAGCACTGAGCACCCAGCACCCTGAGTACTGAGCACCCAGCACCAAGAGTACTGAGCACCGAGCATCCTGAGCACTGAGCACCGAGCACCCCGAGCACTGAGCACCCAGCACCCTGAGTACTGTGCACCCAGCACCAAGAGTACTGAGCACCGAGCACCCCGATCACTGAGCACCCAGTACCCTGAGTAATGAGCACCCATCACCCCGAGTACTGAGCACCCAGCACCCTGAGTACTGAGCTCCCAGCACCCTGAGTACTGAGCACCCAGCACCATGAGCACTGAGCACAAAGCACACTGAGTACTGAGCACTGAGCACCCTGAGAAATGAGCACCAAGAACCCTGAGTACTGAGCACCCAGCACGCTGAGTACTGAGCGCTGAGCACCCTGAGTACTGAGCGCCGAGCACCCTGAGTACCGAGCACCCAGCACCCTGAGCACTGAGCAGCCAGCACCCTGAGCACTGAGCACCCAGCACCAAGAGCACTGAGCACCCAGCACCCTGAGCACTGAGCACCCAGCACCCCGAGTACTGAGCACCCAGCACCCTGAGTACTGAGCACCGAGCACCCCGAGCACTGAGCACCCAGCACCCTGAGTACTGAGCACCCAGCACCCTGAGTACTGAGCACCCAGCACCCCGAGCACTGAGCAACCAGCACCCCGAGCACTGAGCTCCCAGCACCCCGAGAATGAGCACCCAGCACCCTGAGTACTGAGAACCGAGCACCCTGAGTACTGAGCACCCAGCACGCTGAGCACTGAGCACCCAGCACCCCGAGTACTGAGCAAACAGCACCCCGAGCACTGAGCACCGATCACCCCGAGAATGAGCACCCAGCACCCTGAGTACTGAGCACCCAGCACCCTGAGTACTGAGCACCCAGCACCCTGAGTACTGAGCACTAAGCACCCAGAGCGCTGAGCACCCAGCCCCCCAAGCACGGAGCACCCAGGACCGCGAGCACTGAGTACTGAGCACCCAGCACCCTGAGTACTGAGCACTGAGCTCCCCGAGAACTGAGCACCCTGAGTACTGAGCACCCAGCACCCCGATCACAGAGCACCCAGCACCCTCAGCACTGAGCACCCAGCACCCCGAGCACTGAGCACCCAGCACCCTGAGTACTGAGCACCCTGAGGACTGAGCACCGATCACCCTGAGCACTGAGCACCCAGCACCCCGAGCACTGAGCACCCAGCACCCTGAGTACTGAGCACCCTGAGGACTGAGCACCAATCACCCTGAGCACTGAGCACCCAGCACCCTGAGTACTGAGCACCCAGCACCCTGAGTACTGAGCACCGAGCACCCCGAGTACTGAGCACACAGCACCCTGAGCACTGAGCACCCAGCACCCCGAGCACTGAGCATGCTGCACACTGAGTACTGAGCACCCAGCACACCGAGCCCTGAGCACCCAGCACCCTGAGTACTGAGCACCCTGAGTACTGAGCACCGATCACCCTGAGCACTGAGCACCCAGCACCCTGAGTACTGAGCACCCAGCACCCTGAGCACTGAGCACCCAGCACCCTGAGTACTGAGCACCCAGTACCCTGAGCACTGAGCACCCAGTACCCTGAGTACTGAGCACCGAGCACCCTGAGCACTGAGCACCCAGCACCCTGAGAACTGAGCACCCAGCACCCTGAGTACTGAGCACCCAGCACCCTGAGGACTGAGCACCCAGCACCCTGAGCACTGAGCACCCAGCAACCTGAGCACTGAGCACCCAGCACCCTGAGTACTGAGCACCCAACGTACTGAGCACCAAGCACCCCGAGCACTGAGCACCGAGCACCCTGAGTACTGAGCACCCAGCACCCCGAGTACTGAGCACCCAGCACCCCGAGCACTGAGCACCCAGCACCCCGAGCACTGAGCACCCAGCACCCCGAGCACTGAGCACTGAGCACCCTGAGTACTGAGCACCCAGCATCCTGAGCACTGAGCACGGAGCACCCCGAGGACTGAGCACCCAGCACCGTGAGCACTGAGCAGACAGCACCTTGAGTACTGAGCACTGAGCACCCCGAGCACTGAGCACCCAGCACCCTAAGTACTGAGCACCCAGCACCCTGAGCACTGAGCAACCAGCACCCCGAGCACTGAGCACCCTGCACCCCGAACACTGAGCACCCAGTACCCTGAGCACTGAGCACCCAGCACCCCAAGCACTGAACACCCAGCACCCTGAGTACTGAGCACTCAGCACGCTGAGCACTGAGCACCCAGCACCCCGAGTACTGAGCAAACAGCACCCCGAGCACTGAGCACCGAGCACCCCGAGAATGAGCACCCAGCACCCTGAGCACTGAGCACCCAGCACCACGAGCACTGAGCACCCTGAGTATTGAGCACCCAGCAACCTGAGTACTGAGCACTAAGCACCCAGTGCGCTGAGCACCCAGCCCCCCAAGCACGGAGCACCCAGGACCGCGAGCACTGAGTACTGAGCATCCAGCACCCTGAGTACTGAGCACCGAGCTCCCCGAGAACTGAGCACCCTGAGTACTGAGCACCCAGCACCCGAGCACTGAGCACCCAGCACCCTGAGTACTGAGCACCCTGAGGACTGAGCACCGATCACCCTGAGCACTGAGCACCCAGCACCCCGAGCACTGAGCACAAAGCACCCTGAGTACTGAGCACACTGAGGACTGAGCACCGATCACCCTGAGCACTGAGCACCCAGCACCCTGAGTACTGAGCACCCAGCACCCTGAGTACTGAGCACCGAGCACCCCGAGTACTGAGCACACAGCACCCTGAGCACTGAGCACCCAGCACCCTGAGCACTGAGCATGCTGCACACTGAGTACTGAGCACCCAGCACCCCGAGCCCTGAGCACCCAGCACCCTGAGTACTGAGCACCCTGTGTACTGAGCACCGATCACCCTGAGCACTGAGCACCCAGCACCCTGAGTACTGAGCACCCAGCACCCTGAGCACTGAGCACCCAGCACCCTGAGTACTGAGCACCGAGCACCCCGAGTACTGAGCACCCAGCAACCCGAGCACTGAGCACCCAGCCCCCTGAGCACTGAGCACCCAGCAACCCAAGCACTGAGCACCCAGCACCCTGAGTACTGAGCACTGAGCAACCCGAGCACTGAGTACCCAGCACCCTGAGTACTGAGCACCCAGCACCAAGAGTACTGAGCACCCAGCACCCTGAGCACTGAGCACCCAGCACCCTGAGCACTGAGCACCCAGCACCCCGAGCACTGAGCATGCAGCACACTGAGTACTGAGAACCCAGCACCCCGAGCCCTGAGCACCCAGCACCCTGAGTACTGAGCACCCTGAGTACTGAGCACCGATCACCCTGAGCACTGAGCACCCAGCACTGAGCACCCAGCACGCTGAGTACTGAGCACCCAGCACTGAGCACCCAGCACCCTGAGTACTGAGCACCCAGCACCCTGAGAACTGAGCACCGAGCACCCCGAGCAATGAGCACCGGGCACCCCGAGCACTGAGCACCCAGCACCCTGAGTACTGAGCACCCAGCACCCTGAGTACTGAGCACTGAGCACCCTGAGCACTGAGCACCCAGCACCCTGAGCACTGAGCACCCAGCATCCTGAGCACTGAGTACTGAGCACCCAGCACCCTGAGCACTGAGCACCCAGCACCCTGAGTACTGAGCACCCAGCACCCCAAACAATGAGCACCGAGCACCCTGAGATCTGAGCACCGAGCACCCTGAGCACTGAGCACACAGCACAATGAGTACTGAGCATCAAGCAACCTGAGCACTGAGCACCCAGCACCCTGAGCATTGAGCACACAGCACCCTGAGCCCTGAGCACCCAGCACCCTGAGCACTGAGCACCCAGCACCCTGAGTACTGAGCACCCAACGTACTGAGCACCGAGCACCGCGAGCACTGAGCACCCAGCACACTGAGTACTGAGCACCCAGCACACCGAGCACTGAGCACCCAGCACCCTGAGTACTGAGCACCGAGCACCCTGAGTACTGATCACCCAGCACCCTGAGTACTGAGCACCCAGCACCCTGAGTACTGAGCAAACAGCACCCCGAGCACTGAGCACCGATCACCCCGAGAATGAGCACCCAGCACCCTGAGTACTGAGCACCCAGCACCCTGAGTACTGAGCACCCAGCACCCTGAGTACTGAGCACTAAGCACCCAGAGCGCTGAGCACCCAGCCCCCCAAGCACGGAGCACCCAGGACCGCGAGCACTGAGTACTGAGCACCCAGCACCCTGAGTACTGAGCACTGAGCTCCCCGAGAACTGAGCACCCTGAGTACTGAGCACCCAGCACCCCGATCACAGAGCACCCAGCACCCTCAGCACTGAGCACCCAGCATCCCGAGCACTGAGCACCCAGCACCCTGAGTACTGAGCACCCTGAGGACTGAGCACCGATCACCCTGAGCACTGAGCACCCAGCACCCCGAGCACTGAGCACCCAGCACCCTGAGTACTGAGCACCCTGAGGACTGAGCACCGATCACCCTGAGCACTGAGCACCCAGCACCCTGAGTACTGAGCACCCAGCACCCTGAGTACTGAGCACCGAGCACCCCGAGTACTGAGCACACAGCACCCTGAGCACTGAGCACCCAGCACCCCGAGCACTGAGCATGCTGCACACTGAGTACTGAGCACCCAGCACACCGAGCCCTGAGCACCCAGCACCCTGAGTACTGAGCACCCTGAGTACTGAGCACCGATCACCCTGAGCACTGAGCACCCAGCACCCTGAGTACTGAGCACCCAGCACCCTGAGCACTGAGCACCCAGCACCCTGAGTACTGAGCACCCAGTACCCTGAGCACTGAGCACCCAGTACCCTGAGTACTGAGCACCGAGCACCCTGAGCACTGAGCACCCAGCACCCTGAGAACTGAGCACCCAGCACCCTGAGTACTGAGCACCCAGCACCCTGAGGACTGAGCACCCAGCACCCTGAGCACTGAGCACCCAGCACCCTGAGCACTGAGCACCCAGCACCCTGAGTACTGAGCACCCAACGTACTGAGCACCAAGCACCCCGAGCACTGAGCACCGAGCACCCTGAGTACTGAGCACCCAGCACCCCGAGTACTGAGCACCCAGCACCCCGAGCACTGAGCACCCAGCACCCCGAGCACTGAGCACTGAGCACCCTGAGTACTGAGCACTGAGCACCCTTAGTACTGAGCACCGAGCACCCTGAGTACTGAGCACCCAGCATCCTGAGCACTGAGCACGGAGCACCCCGAGGACTGAGCACCCAGCACCGTGAGCACTGAGCAGACAGCACCTTGAGTACTGAGCACTGAGCACCCCGAGCACTGAGCACCCAGCACCCTAAGTACTGAGCACCCAGCACCCTGAGCACTGAGCAACCAGCACCCCGAGCACTGAGCACCCTGCACCCCGAACACTGAGCACCCAGTACCCTGAGCACTGAGCACCCAGCACCCCAAGCACTGAACACCCAGCACCCTGAGTACTGAGCACTCAGCACGCTGAGCACTGAGCACCCAGCACCCCGAGTACTGAGCAAACAGCACCCCGAGCACTGAGCACCGAGCACCCCGAGAATGAGCACCCAGCACCCTGAGCACTGAGCACCCAGCACCACGAGCACTGAGCACCCTGAGTATTGAGCACCCAGCAACCTGAGTACTGAGCACTAAGCACCCAGAGCGCTGAGCACCCAGCCCCCCAAGCACGGAGCACCCAGGACCGCGAGCACTGAGTACTGAGCATCCAGCACCCTGAGTACTGAGCACCGAGCTCCCCGAGAACTGAGCACCCTGAGTACTGAGCACCCAGCACCCGAGCACTGAGCACCCAGCACCCTGAGTACTGAGCACCCTGAGGACTGAGCACCGATCACCCTGAGCACTGAGCACCCAGCACCCCGAGCACTGAGCACCCAGCACCCTGAGTACTGAGCACACTGAGGACTGAGCACCGATCACCCTGAGCACTGAGCACCCAGCACCCTGAGTACTGAGCACCCAGCACCCTGAGTACTGAGCACCGAGCACCCCGAGTACTGAGCACACAGCACCCTGAGCACTGAGCACCCAGCACCCTGAGCACTGAGCATGCTGCACACTGAGTACTGAGCACCCAGCACCCCGAGCCCTGAGCACCCAGCACCCTGAGTACTGAGCACCCTGTGTACTGAGCACCGATCACCCTGAGCACTGAGCACCCAGCACCCTGAGTACTGAGCACCCAGCACCCTGAGCACTGAGCACCCAGCACCCTGAGTACTGAGCACCGAGCACCCCGAGTACTGAGCACCCAGCAACCCGAGCACTGAGCACCCAGCCCCCTGAGCACTGAGCACCCAGCAACCCAAGCACTGAGCACCCAGCACCCTGAGTACTGAGCACTGAGCAACCCGAGCACTGAGCACCCAGCACCCTGAGTACTGAGCACCCAGCACCAAGAGTACTGAGCACCCAGCACCCTGAGCACTGAGCACCCAGCACCCTGAGCACTGAGCACCCAGCACCCCGAGCACTGAGCATGCAGCACACTGAGTACTGAGAACCCAGCACCCCGAGCCCTGAGCACCCAGCACCCTGAGTACTGAGCACCCTGAGTACTGAGCACCGATCACCCTGAGCACTGAGCACCCAGCACTGAGCACCCAGCACGCTGAGTACTGAGCACCCAGCACTGAGCACCCAGCACCCTGAGTACTGAGCACCCAGCACCCTGAGAACTGAGCACCGAGCACCCCGAGCACTGAGCACCGGGCACCCCGAGCACTGAGCACCCAGCACCCTGAGTACTGAGCACCCAGCACCCTGAGTACTGAGCACTGAGCACCCTGAGCACTGAGCACCCAGCACCCTGAGCACTGAGTACCCAGCATCCTGAGCACTGAGTACTGAGCACCCAGCACCCTGAGCACTGAGCACCCAGCACCCTGAGTACTGAGCACCCAGCACCCCAAACAATGAGCACCGAGCACCCTGAGATCTGAGCACCGAGCACCCTGAGCACTGAGCACACAGCACAATGAGTACTGAGCATCAAGCACCCTGAGCACTGAGCACCCAGCACCCTGAGCATTGAGCACACAGCACCCTGAGCCCTGAGCACCCAGCACCCTGAGCACTGAGCACCCAGCACCCTGAGTACTGAGCACCCAACGTACTGAGCACCGAGCACCGCGAGCACTGAGCACCCAGCACACTGAGTACTGAGCACCCAGCACACCGAGCACTGAGCACCCAGCACCCTGAGTACTGAGCACCGAGCACCCTGAGTACTGATCACCCAGCACCCTGAGTACTGAGCACCCAGCACCCTGAGTACTGAGCACTGAGCACCATGAGCACTGAGCACCCAGCACCCTGAGCACTGAGCACCCAGCATCCTGAGCAATGAGTACTGAGCACCCAGCACCCTGAGCACTGAGCACCCAGCACCCTGAGCACTAAGCACCCAGCACCCTGAGTACTGAGCACCTAACACCCCAAACACTGAGCACCGAGCACCCTGAGAACTGAGCACCGAGCACCCTGAGTACAGAGCACCCAGCACCATGAGTACTGAGCACCGAGTACCCAGAGTACTGAGCAACCTGAGTACTGAGCACCAAGCACCCCGAGATTGAGCACCCAGCACCATGAGTACTGAGCACCGAGCACCCTGAGCACTGAGCACCCAGCACCCTGAGTACTGAGCACCAAGCACCCTGAGTACTGAGCACCCAGCACCCTGAGTTCTGAGCACCCAGCACCCTGAGCACGGAGCACACTGAGTACTGAGAAAACAGCACCCTGAGCACTGAGCACCCAGTACCCTGAGCACTGAGCACCCAGCACCCTGAGTACTGAGCACCCAGCACCCCAAACAATGAGCAAAGAGCACCCTGAGATCTGAGCACCGAGCTCCCTGAGCACTGAGCACCCAGCACAATGAGTACTGAGCATCAAGCACCCTGAGCACTGAGCACCCAGCACCCTGAGCACTGAGCACCCAGCACCCTGAGCCCTGAGCACCCAGCACCCTGAGCACTGAGCACCCAGCACCCTGAGTATTGAGCACCCAACGTACTGAGCACCGAGCACCCCGAGCACTGAGCACCCAGCACCCTGAGTACTGAGCACCCAGCACACCGAGCACTGAGCACCCAGCACCCTGAGTACTGAGCACCGAGCACCCTGAGTACTGATCACCCAGCACCCCGAGCACTGAGCACCCAGCACAAAGAGAACTGAGCACCCAGCAATGAGCACCCAGCACCCTGAGTACTGAGCACCCAGCACCCTGAGAACTGAGCACCGAGCACCCCGAGCACTGAGCACCGGGCACCCCGAGCACTGAGCACCCAGCACCCTGAGTACTGAGCACCCAGCACCCTGAGTACTGTGCACTGAGCACCCTGAGCACTGACCACCCAGCACCCTGAGCACTGAGCACCCAGCATCCTGAGCACTGAGTGCTGAGCACCCAGGACCCTGAGCACTGAGCACCCAGCACCCTGAGCACTGAGCACCCAGCACCCTGAGTACTGAGCACCCAGCACCCCAAACACTGAGCCCCGAGCACCCTGAGAACTGAGCACCGAGCACCCTGAGTACAGAGCACCCAGCACCATGAGTACTGAGCACCGAGTACCCAGAGTACTGAGCAACCTGGGTACTGAGCACCCAGCACCCCGAGAATGAGCACCCAGCACCATGAGTACTGAGCACCGAGCACCCTGAGCACTGAGCACCCAGCACCCTGAGTACTGAGCACCAAGCACCCTGAGTACTGAGCACCCAGCACCCTGAGTTCTGAGCACCCAGCACCCTGAGCACTGAGCACACTGAGTACTGAGCAACCAGCACCCTGAGCACTGAGGACCCAGCAGCACGAGCACTGAGTACCCAGCACCCTGAGTACTGAGCACCCAGCACCCTAAGCACTGAAGACCCAGCACCCCGAGCACTGAGCACCCAGCACGCTGAGTACTGAGCACTGAGCACGCAGCACCCTGAGTACTGAGCACCCAGCACCCCGAGCACTGAGCACCCAGCACCCCGAGCACTGAGCACTGAGCACCCTGAGTACTGAGCACTGAGCACCCTTAGTACTGAGCACCGAGCACTCTGATTACTGAGCACCCAGCACCCTGAGCACTGAGCACGGAGCAGCCCGAGGACTGGGCACCCAGCACCGTTAGCACTGAGCAACCAGCACCTTGAGTACTGAGCACCGAGCACCCCGAGCACTGAGCACCCAGCACCCTAAGTACTGAGCACCCAGCACCCTGAGCACTGAGCACCCAGCACCCCGAGCACTGAGCACCCAGCACCCTGAGTACTGAGCACCCAGCACCCCGAGCACTGAGCACCCAGCACCCTGAGCACTGAGCACCCAGCACCCTGAGTACTGAGCACCCAGCACCCTGAGCACTGAGCACCCAGCACCCTGAGTACTGAGCACCCAGCACCCTGAGTACTGAGCACTGAGCACCCTGTGCACTGAGCACCCAGCACCCCGAGCACTGAGCATGCAGCACACTGAGTACTAAGCACCCAGAACCCCGAGCACTGAGCACCCAGCACCCTGAGCACTGAGCACCCTGAGGACTGAGCGCCCAGCACCCTGAGTACTGAGCACCCAGCACCCCGAGCACTGAGCACCCATCACCCTGAGTACTGAGCACCCTGAGTACTGAGGACTGAGCACCGAGCACCCTTAGTACTGAGCACCTTGAGGACTGAGCACCCGGCACCCTGTGCACTGAGCACCCAGCACCCTGAGTACTGAGCACCAATCACCCTGAGCACTGAGCACCCAGCACCCCGAGCACGGAGCAACCAGGACCCCGAGCACTGGGTACTGAGCACCCAGCACCCTGAGTACTGAGCACCGAGCTAACCGAGCACTGAGCACCCTGAGTACTGAGCACCCAGCACCCCGATCACTGAGCACCCAGCACCCTGAGCACTGAGTACCCAGCACCCTGAGCACTGAGCACCCAGCTCCCTGTGTACTGAGCACCCAGCACGCTGAGTACTGAGCACCCAGCACCCCGAGCACTGAGCACCCAGCACCCTGAGTACTGAGCACTGAGCACCCAGCACCCCGAGCACTGAGCACCCAGGACCCTGTTTACTGAGCACCCAGCACCCCGAGCACTGAGCACCCAGCACCCTGAGCACTGAGCACCCAGCACCCCGAGCACTGAGCACCCAGCACCCTGAGTACTGAGCACCGAGCACCCCGAGCACTGAGCACCCAGCACCCTGAGTACTGAGCACCCAGCACCCTGAGTACTGAGCACCCAGCACCCCGAGCACTGAGCACCCAGCACCCCGAGCACTGAGCACCCAGCACCCCGAGAATGAGCACCCAGCTCCCTGAGTACTGAGAACCAAGCACCCTGAGTACTGAGCACCCAGCACGCTGAGCACTGAGCAACCAGCACCCCGAGTACTGAGCAAACAGCACCCCGAGCACTGAGAACCCAGCACACCGAGAATGAGCACCCAGCACCCTGAGTACTGAGCACCCAGCACCCTGAGTACTGAGCACCCAGCAACCCGAGCACTGAGCACCCTGAGTACTGAGCACCCAGCACCCTGAGTACTGAGCACTAAGCACCCAGAGCGCTGAGCACCCAGCACCCTGAGCATTGAGCACACAGCACCCTGAGCCCTGAGCACCCAGCACCCTGAGCACTGAGCACCCAGCACCCTGAGTACTGAGCACCCAACGTACTGAGCACCGAGCACCGCGAGCACTGAGCACCCAGCACACTGAGTACTGAGCACCCAGCACACCGAGCACTGAGCACCCAGCACCCTGAGTACTGAGCACCGAGCACCCTGAGTACTGATCACCCAGCACCCTGAGTACTGAGCACCCAGCACCCTGAGTACTGAGCACTGAGCACCATGAGCACTGAGCACCCAGCACCCTGAGCACTGAGCACCCAGCATCCTGAGCAATGAGTACTGAGCACCCAGCACCCTGAGTACTGAGCACCGAGCACCCCGAGAACTGAGCACCCTGAGTACTGAGCACCCAGCACCCCGAGCACTGAGCACCCAGCACCCTGAGTACTGAGCACCCTGAGGACTGAGCACCGATCACCCTGAGCACTGAGCACCCAGCACCCCGAGCACTGAGCACCCAGCACCCTGAGTACTGAGCACTCTGAGGACTGAGCACCGATCACCCTGAGCACTGAGCACCCAGCACCCTGAGTACTGAGCACCCAGCACCCTGAGTACTGAGCACCGAGCACCCCGAGTACTGAGCACACAGCACCCTGAGCACTGAGCACCCAGCACCCTGAGCACTGAGCATGCTGCACACTGAGTACTGAGCACCCAGCACCCCGAGCCCTGAGCACCCAGCACCCTGAGTACTGAGCACCCTGTGTACTGAGCACCGATCACCCTGAGCACTGAGCACCCAGCACCCTGAGTACTGAGCACCCAGCACCCTGAGCACTGAGCACCCAGCACCCTGAGTACTGAGCACCGAGCACCCCGAGTACTGAGCACCCAGCAACCCGAGCACTGAGCACCCAGCCCCCTGAGCACTGAGCACCCAGCAACCCAAGCACTGAGCACCCAGCACCCTGAGTACTGAGCACTGAGCAACCCGAGCACTGAGCACCCAGCACCCTGAGTACTGAGCACCCAGCACCAAGAGTACTGAGCACCCAGCACCCTGAGCACTGAGCACCCAGCACCCTGAGCACTGAGCACCCAGCACCCCGAGCACTGAGCATGCAGCACACTGAGTACTGAGAACCCAGCACCCCGAGCCCTGAGCACCCAGCACCCTGAGTACTGAGCACCCTGAGTACTGAGCACCGATCACCCTGAGCACTGAGCACCCAGCACTGAGCACCCAGCACGCTGAGTACTGAGCACCCAGCACTGAGCACCCAGCACCCTGAGTACTGAGCACCCAGCACCCTGAGAACTGAGCACCGAGCACCCCGAGCACTGAGCACCGGGCACCCCGAGCACTGAGCACACAGCACCCTGAGTACTGAGCACCCAGCACCCTGAGTACTGAGCACTGAGCACCCTGAGCACTGAGCACCCAGCACCCTGAGCACTGAGCACCCAGCATCCGGAGCACTGAGTACTGAGCACCCAGCACCCTGAGCACTGAGCACCCAGCACCCTGAGTACTGAGCACCCAGCACCCCAAACAATGAGCACCGAGCACCCTGAGATCTGAGCACCGAGCACCCTGAGCACTGAGCACACAGCACAATGAGTACTGAGCATCAAGCACCCTGAGCACTGAGCACCCAGCACCCTGAGCATTGAGCACACAGCACCCTGAGCCCTGAGCACCCAGCACCCTGAGCACTGAGCACCCAGCACCCTGAGTACTGAGCACCCAACGTACTGAGCACCGAGCACCGCGAGCACTGAGCACCCAGCACACTGAGTACTGAGCACCCAGCACACCGAGCACTGAGCACCCAGCACCCTGAGTACTGAGCACCGAGCACCCTGAGTACTGATCACCCAGCACCCTGAGTACTGAGCACCCAGAACCCTGAGTACTGAGCACTGAGCACCATGAGCACTGAGCACCCAGCACCCTGAGCACTGAGCACCCAGCATCCTGAGCAATGAGTACTGAGCACCCAGCACCCTGAGCACTGAGCACCCAGCACCCTGAGCACTAAGCACCCAGCACCCTGAGTACTGAGCACCTAACACCCCAAACACTGAGCACCGAGCACCCTGAGAACTGAGCACCGAGCACCCTGAGTACAGAGCACCCAGCACCATGAGTACTGAGCACCGAGTACCCAGAGTACTGAGCAACCTGAGTACTGAGCACCAAGCACCCCGAGATTGAGCACCCAGCACCATGAGTACTGAGCACCGAGCACCCTGAGCACTGAGCACCCAGCACCCTGAGTACTGAGCACCAAGCACCCTGAGTACTGAGCACCCAGCACCCTGAGTTCTGAGCACCCAGCACCCTGAGCACGGAGCACACTGAGTACTGAGAAAACAGCACCCTGAGCACTGAGCACCCAGTACCCTGAGCACTGAGCACCCAGCACCCTGAGTACTGAGCACCCAGCACCCCAAACAATGAGCAAAGAGCACCCTGAGATCTGAGCACCGAGCTCCCTGAGCACTGAGCACCCAGCACAATGAGTACTGAGCATCAAGCACCCTGAGCACTGAGCACCCAGCACCCTGAGCACTGAGCACCCAGCACCCTGAGCCCTGAGCACCCAGCACCCTGAGCACTGAGCACCCAGCACCCTGAGTACTGAGCACCCAACGTACTGAGCACCGAGCACCCCGAGCACTGAGCACCCAGCACCCTGAGTACTGAGCACCCAGCACACCGAGCACTGAGCACCCAGCACCCTGAGTACTGAGCACCGAGCACCCTGAGTACTGATCACCCAGCACCCCGAGCACTGAGCACCCAGCACAAAGAGAACTGAGCACCCAGCAATGAGCACCCAGCACCCTGAGTACTGAGCACCCAGCACCCTGAGAACTGAGCACCGAGCACCCCGAGCACTGAGCACCGGGCACCCCAAGCACTGAGCACCCAGCACCCTGAGTACTGAGCACCCAGCACCCTGAGTACTGTGCACTGAGCACCCTGAGCACTGACTACCCAGCACCCTGAGCACTGAGCACCCAGCATCCTGAGCACTGAGTGCTGAGCACCCAGGACCCTGAGCACTGAGCACCCAGCACCCTGAGCACTGAGCACCCAGCATCCTGAGTACTGAGCACCCAGCACCCCAAACACTGAGCCCCGAGCACCCTGAGAACTGAGCACCGAGCACCCTGAGTACAGAGCACCCAGCACCATGAGTACTGAGCACCGAGTACCCAGAGTACTGAGCAACCTGGGTACTGAGCACCCAGCACCCCGAGAATGAGCACCCAGCACCATGAGTACTGAGCACCGAGCACCCTGAGCACTGAGCACCCAGCACCCTGAGTACTGAGCACCAAGCACCCTGAGTACTGAGCACCCAGCACCCTGAGTTCTGAGCACCCAGCACCCTGAGCACTGAGCACACTGAGTACTGAGCAACCAGCACCCTGAGCACTGAGGACCCAGCAGCACGAGCACTGAGTACCCAGCACCCTGAGTACTGAGCACCCAGCACCCTAAGCACTGAAGACCCAGCACCCCGAGCACTGAGCACCCAGCACGCTGAGTACTGAGCACTGAGCACCCAGCACCCTGAGTACTGAGCACCCAGCACCCAGAGCACTGAGCACCCAGCACCCCGAGCACTGAGCACTGAGCACCCTGAGTACTGAGCACTGAGCACCCTTAGTACTGAGCACCGAGCACTCTGATTACTGAGCACCCAGCACCCTGAGCACTGAGCAAGGAGCAGCCCGAGGACTGAGCACCCAGCACCGTTAGCACTGAGCAACCAGCACCTTGAGTACTGAGCACCGAGCACCCCGAGCACTGAGCACCCAGCACCCTAAGTACTGAGCACCCAGCACCCTGAGCACTGAGCACCCAGCACCCCGAGCACTGAGCACCCAGCACCCTGAGTACTGAGCACCCAGCACCCCGAGCACTGAGCACCCAGCACCCTGAGCACTGAGCACCCAGCACCCTGAGTACTGAGCACCCAGCACCCTGAGCACTGAGCACCCAGCACCCTGAGTACTGAGCACCCAGCACCCTGAGTACTGAGCACTGAGCACCCTGTGCACTGAGCACCCAGCACCCCGAGCACTGAGCATGCAGCACACTGAGTACTGAGAACCCAGCACCCCGAGCCCTGAGCACCCAGCACCCTGAGTACTGAGCACCCTGAGTACTGAGCACCGATCACCCTGAGCACTGAGCACCCAGCACCCTGAGTACTAAGCACCCAGAACCCCGAGCACTGAGCACCCAGCACCCTGAGCACTGAGCACCCTGAGGACTGAGCGCCCAGCACCCTGAGTACTGAGCACCCAGCACCCCGAGCACTGAGCACCCATCACCCTGAGTACTGAGCACCCTGAGTACTGAGGACTGAGCACCGAGCACCCTTAGTACTGAGCACCTTGAGGACTGAGCACCCGGCACCCTGTGCACTGAGCACCCAGCACCCTGAGTACTGAGCACCAATCACCCTGAGCACTGAGCACCCAGCACCCCGAGCACGGAGCAACCAGGACCCCGAGCACTGGGTACTGAGCACCCAGCACCCTGAGTACTGAGCACCGAGCTAACCGAGCACTGAGCACCCTGAGTACTGAGCACCCAGCACCCCGATCACTGAGCACCCAGCACCCTGAGCACTGAGTACCCAGCACACTGAGCACTGAGCACCCAGCTCCCTGAGTACTGAGCACCCAGCACGCTGAGTACTGAGCACCCAGCACCCCGAGCACTGAGCACCCAGCACCCTGAGTACTGAGCACTGAGCACCCAGCACCCCGAGCACTGAGCACCCAGGACCCTGTTTACTGAGCACCCAGCACCCCGAGCACTGAGCACCCAGCACCCTGAGCACTGAGCACCCAGCACCCCGAGTACTGAGCACCCAGCACCCTGAGTACTGAGCACCGAGCACCCCGAGCACTGAGCACCCAGCACCCTGAGTACTGAGCACCCAGCACCCTGAGTACTGAGCACCCAGCACCCCGAGCACTGAGCACCCAGCACCCCGAGCACTGAGCACCCAGCACCCCGAGAATGAGCACCCAGCTCCCTGAGTACTGAGAACCAAGCACCCTGAGTACTGAGCACCCAGCACGCTGAGCACTGAGCAACCAGCACCCCGAGTACTGAGCAAACAGCTCCCCGAGCACTGAGAACCCAGCACACCGAGAATGAGCACCCAGCACCCTGAGTACTGAGCACCCAGCACCCTGAGTACTGAGCACCCAGCAACCCGAGCACTAAGCACCCTGAGTACTGAGCACCCAGCACCCTGAGTACTGAGCACTAAGCACCCAGAGCGCTGAGCACCCAGCACCCTGAGCATTGAGCACACAGCACCCTGAGCCCTGAGCACCCAGCACCCTGAGCACTGAGCACCCAGCAACCTGAGTACTGAGCACCCAACGTACTGAGCACCGAGCACCGCGAGCACTGAGCACCCAGCACACTGAGTACTGAGCACCCAGCACACCGAGCACTGAGCACCCAGCACCCTGAGTACTGAGCACCGAGCACCCTGAGTACTGATCACCCAGCACCCTGAGTACTGAGCACCCAGCACCCTGAGTACTGAGCACTGAGCACCATGAGCACTGAGCACCCAGCACCCTGAGCACTGAGCACCCAGCATCCTGAGCAATGAGTACTGAGCACCCAGCACCCTGAGCACTGAGCACCCAGCACCCTGAGCACTGAGCACCCAGCACCCTGAGTACTGAGCACCTAACACCCCAAACACTGAGCACCGAGCACCCTGAGAACTGAGCACCGAGCACCCTGAGTACAGAGCACCCAGCACCATGAGTACTGAGCACCGAGTACCCAGAGTACTGAGCAACCTGAGTACTGAGCACCAAGCACCCCGAGATTGAGCACCCAGCACCATGAGTACTGAGCACCGAGCACCCTGAGCACTGAGCACCCAGGACCCTGAGTACTGAGCACCAAGCACCCTGAGTACTGAGCACCCAGCACCCTGAGTTCTGTGCACCCAGCACCCTGAGCACGGAGCACACTGAGTACTGAGAAAACAGCACCCTGAGCACTGAGCACCCAGTACCCTGAGCACTGAGCACCCAGCACCCTGAGTACTGAGCACCCAGCACCCCAAACAATGAGCAAAGAGCACCCTGAGATCTGAGCACCGAGCACCCTGAGCACTGAGCACCCAGCACAATGAGTACTGAGCATCAAGCACCCTGAGCACTGAGCACCCAGCACCCTGAGCACTGAGCACCCAGCACCCTGAGCCCTGAGCACCCAGCACCCTGAGCACTGAGCACCCAGCACCCTGAGTACTGAGCACCCAACGTACTGAGCACCGAGCACCCCGAGCACTGAGCACCCAGCACCCTGAGTACTGAGCACCCAGCACACCGAGCACTGAGCACCCAGCACCCTGAGTACTGAGCACCGAGCACCCTGAGTACTGATCACCCAGCACCCCGAGCACTGAGCACCCAGCACAAAGAGTACTGAGCACCCAGCAATGAGCACCCAGCACCCTGAGTACTGAGCACCCAGCACCCTGAGAACTGAGCACCGAGCACCCCGAGCACTGAGCACCGGGCACCCCGAGCACTGAGCACCCAGCACCCTGAGTACTGAGCACCCAGCACCCTGAGTACTGTGCACTGAGCACCCTGAGCACTGACCACCCAGCACCCTGAGCACTGAGCACCCAGCATCCTGAGCACTGAGTGCTGAGCACCCAGGACCCTGAGCACTGAGCACCCAGCACCCTGAGCACTGAGCACCCAGCACCCTGAGTACTGAGCACCCAGCACCCCAAACACTGAGCCCTGAGCACCCTGAGAAATGAGCACCGAGCACCCTGAGTACAGAGCACCCAGCACCATGAGTACTGAGCACCGAGTACCCAGAGTACTGAGCAACCTGAGTACTGAGCACCCAGCACCCCGAGAATGAGCACCCAGCACCATGAGTACTGAGCACCGAGCACCCTGAGCACTGAGCACCCAGCACCCTGAGTACTGAGCACCAAGCACCCTGAGTACTGAGCACCCAGCACCCTGAGTTCTGAGCACCCAGCACCCTGAGCACTGAGCACACTGAGTACTGAGCAACCAGCACCCTGAGCACTGAGGACCCAGCAGCACGAGCACTGAGTACCCAGCACCCTGAGTACTGAGCACCCAGCACCCTAAGCACTGAAGACCCAGCACCCCGAGCACTGAGCACCCAGCACGCTGAGTACTGAGCACTGAGCACCCAGCACCCTGAGTACTGAGCACCCAGCACCCCGAGCACTGAGCACCCAGCACCCCGAGCACTGAGCACTGAGCACCCTGAGTACTGAGCACTGAGCACCCTTAGTACTGAGCACCGAGCACTCTGATTACTGAGCACCCAGCACCCTGAGCACTGAGCACGGAGCACCCCGAGGACTGAGCACCCAGCACCGTTAGCACTGAGCAACCAGCACCTTGAGTACTGAGCACCGAGCACCCCGAGCACTGAGCACCCAGCACCCTAAGTACTGAGCACCCAGCACCCTGAGCACTGAGCACCCAGCACCCCGAGCACTGAGCACCCAGCACCCTGAGTACTGAGCACCCAGCACCCCGAGCACTGAGCACCCAGCACCCTGAGCACTGAGCACCCAGCACCCTGAGTACTGAGCACCCAGCACCCTGAGCACTGAGCACCCAGCACCCTGAGTACTGAGCACCCAGCACCCTGAGTACTGAGCACTGAGCACCCTGTGCACTGAGCACCCAGCACCCCGAGCACTGAGCATGCAGCACACTGAGTACTGAGAACCCAGCACCCCGAGCCCTGAGCACCCAGCACCCTGAGTACTGAGCACCCTGAGTACTGAGCACCGATCACCCTGAGCACTGAGCACCCAGCACCCTGAGTACTAAGCACCCAGAACCCCGAGCACTGAGCACCCAGCACCCTGAGCACTGAGCACCCTGAGGACTGAGCGCCCAGCACCCTGAGTACTGAGCACCCAGCACCCCGAGCACTGAGCACCCATCACCCTGAGTACTGAGCACCCTGAGTACTGAGGACTGAGCACCGAGCACCCTTAGTACTGAGCACCTTGAGGACTGAGCACCCAGCACCCTGTGCACTGAGCACCCAGCACCCTGAGTACTGAGCACCAATCACCCTGAGCACTGAGCACCCAGCACCCCGAGCACGGAGCAACCAGGACCCCGAGCACTGGGTACTGAGCACCCAGCACCCTGAGTACTGAGCACCGAGCTAACCGAGCACTGAGCACCCTGAGTACTGAGCACCCAGCACCCCGAGCACTGAGCACCCAGCACCCTGAGCACTGAGCACCCAGCACCCCGAGTACTGAGCACCCAGCACCCTGAGTACTGAGCACCGAGCACCCCGAGCACTGAGCACCCAGCACCCTGAGTACTGAGCACCCAGCACCCTGAGTACTGAGCACCCAGCACCCCGAGCACTGAGCACCCAGCACCCCGAGCACTGAGCACCCAGCACCCCGAGAATGAGCACCCAGCTCCCTGAGTACTGAGAACCAAGCACCCTGAGTACTGAGCACCCAGCACGCTGAGCACTGAGCAACCAGCACCCCGAGTACTGAGCAAACAGCTCCCCGAGCACTGAGAACCCAGCACACCGAGAATGAGCACCCAGCACCCTGAGTACTGAGCACCCAGCACCCTGAGTACTGAGCACCCAGCAACCCGAGCACTAAGCACCCTGAGTACTGAGCACCCAGCACCCTGAGTACTGAGCACTAAGCACCCAGAGCGCTGAGCACCCAGCACCCTGAGCATTGAGCACACAGCACCCTGAGCCCTGAGCACCCAGCACCCTGAGCACTGAGCACCCAGCAACCTGAGTACTGAGCACCCAACGTACTGAGCACCGAGCACCGCGAGCACTGAGCACCCAGCACACTGAGTACTGAGCACCCAGCACACCGAGCACTGAGCACCCAGCACCCTGAGTACTGAGCACCGAGCACCCTGAGTACTGATCACCCAGCACCCTGAGTACTGAGCACCCAGCACCCTGAGTACTGAGCACTGAGCACCATGAGCACTGAGCACCCAGCACCCTGAGCACTGAGCACCCAGCATCCTGAGCAATGAGTACTGAGCACCCAGCACCCTGAGCACTGAGCACCCAGCACCCTGAGCACTGAGCACCCAGCACCCTGAGTACTGAGCACCTAACACCCCAAACACTGAGCACCGAGCACCCTGAGAACTGAGCACCGAGCACCCTGAGTACAGAGCACCCAGCACCATGAGTACTGAGCACCGAGTACCCAGAGTACTGAGCAACCTGAGTACTGAGCACCAAGCACCCCGAGATTGAGCACCCAGCACCATGAGTACTGAGCACCCAGCACCCTGAGCACGGAGCACACTGAGTACTGAGAAAACAGCACCCTGAGCACTGAGCACCCAGTACCCTGAGCACTGAGCACCCAGCACCCTGAGTACTGAGCACCCAGCACCCCAAACAATGAGCAAAGAGCACCCTGAGATCTGAGCACCGAGCACCCTGAGCACTGAGCACCCAGCACAATGAGTACTGAGCATCAAGCACCCTGAGCACTGAGCACCCAGCACCCTGAGCACTGAGCACCCAGCACCCTGAGCCCTGAGCACCCAGCACCCTGAGCACTGAGCACCCAGCACCCTGAGTACTGAGCACCCAACGTACTGAGCACCGAGCACCCCGAGCACTGAGCACCCAGCACCCTGAGTACTGAGCACCCAGCACACCGAGCACTGAGCACCCAGCACCCTGAGTACTGAGCACCGAGCACCCTGAGTACTGATCACCCAGCACCCCGAGCACTGAGCACCCAGCACAAAGAGTACTGAGCACCCAGCAATGAGCACCCAGCACCCTGAGTACTGAGCACCCAGCACCCTGAGAACTGAGCACCGAGCACCCCGAGCACTGAGCACCGGGCACCCCGAGCACTGAGCACCCAGCACCCTGAGTACTGAGCACCCAGCACCCTGAGTACTGTGCACTGAGCACCCTGAGCACTGACCACCCAGCACCCTGAGCACTGAGCACCCAGCATCCTGAGCACTGAGTGCTGAGCACCCAGGACCCTGAGCACTGAGCACCCAGCACCCTGAGCACTGAGCACCCAGCACCCTGAGTACTGAGCACCCAGCACCCCAAACACTGAGCCCTGAGCACCCTGAGAACTGAGCACCGAGCACCCTGAGTACAGAGCACCCAGCACCATGAGTACTGAGCACCGAGTACCCAGAGTACTGAGCAACCTGAGTACTGAGCACCCAGCACCCCGAGAATGAGCACCCAGCACCATGAGTACTGAGCACCGAGCACCCTGAGCACTGAGCACCCAGCACCCTGAGTACTGAGCACCAAGCACCCTGAGTACTGAGCACCCAGCACCCTGAGTTCTGAGCACCCAGCACCCTGAGCACTGAGCACACTGAGTACTGAGCAACCAGCACCCTGAGCACTGAGGACCCAGCAGCACGAGCACTGAGTACCCAGCACCCTGAGTACTGAGCACCCAGCACCCTAAGCACTGAAGACCCAGCACCCCGAGCACTGAGCACCCAGCACGCTGAGTACTGAGCACTGAGCACCCAGCACCCTGAGTACTGAGCACCCAGCACCCCGAGCACTGAGCACCCAGCACCCCGAGCACTGAGCACTGAGCACCCTGAGTACTGAGCACTGAGCACCCTTAGTACTGAGCACCGAGCACTCTGATTACTGAGCACCCAGCACCCTGAGCACTGAGCACGGAGCACCCCGAGGACTGAGCACCCAGCACCGTTAGCACTGAGCAACCAGCACCTTGAGTACTGAGCACCGAGCACCCCGAGCACTGAGCACCCAGCACCCTAAGTACTGAGCACCCAGCACCCTGAGCACTGAGCACCCAGCACCCCGAGCACTGAGCACCCAGCACCCTGAGTACTGAGCACCCAGCACCCCGAGCACTGAGCACCCAGCACCCGGAGCACTGAGCACCCAGCACCCTGAGTACTGAGCACCCAGCACCCTGAGCACTGAGCACCCAGCACCCTGAGTACTGAGCACCCAGCACCCTGAGTACTGAGCACTGAGCACCCTGTGCACTGAGCACCCAGCACCCCGAGCACTGAGCATGCAGCACACTGAGTACTGAGAACCCAGCACCCCGAGCCCTGAGCACCCAGCACCCTGAGTACTGAGCACCCTGAGTACTGAGCACCGATCACCCTGAGCACTGAGCACCCAGCACCCTGAGTACTAAGCACCCAGAACCCCGAGCACTGAGCACCCAGCACCCTGAGCACTGAGCACCCTGAGGACTGAGCGCCCAGCACCCTGAGTACTGAGCACCCAGCACCCCGAGCACTGAGCACCCATCACCCTGAGTACTGAGCACCCTGAGTACTGAGGACTGAGCACCGAGCACCCTTAGTACTGAGCACCTTGAGGACTGAGCACCCAGCACCCTGTGCACTGAGCACCCAGCACCCTGAGTACTGAGCACCAATCACCCTGAGCACTGAGCACCCAGCACCCCGAGCACGGAGCAACCAGGACCCCGAGCACTGGGTACTGAGCACCCAGCACCCTGAGTACTGAGCACCGAGCTAACCGAGCACTGAGCACCCTGAGTACTGAGCACCCAGCACCCCGATCACTGAGCACCCAGCACCCTGAGCACTGAGTACCCAGCACCCTGAGCACTGAGCACCCAGCTCCCTGAGTACTGAGCACCCAGCACGCTGAGTACTGAGCACCCAGCACCCCGAGCACTGAGCACCCAGCACCCTGAGTACTGAGCACTGAGCACCCAGCACCCCGAGCACTGAGCACCCAGGACCCTGTTTACTGAGCACCCAGCACCCCGAGCACTGAGCACCCAGCACCCTGAGCACTGAGCACCCAGCACCCCGAGTACTGAGCACCCAGCACCCTGAGTACTGAGCACCGAGCACCCCGAGCACTGAGCACCCAGCACCCTGAGTACTGAGCACCCAGCACCCTGAGTACTGAGCACCCAGCATCCCGAGCACTGAGCACCCAGCACCCCGAGCACTGAGCACCCAGCACCCCGAGAATGAGTACCCAGCTCCCTGAGTACTGAGAACCAAGCACCCTGAGTACTGAGCACCCAGCACGCTGAGCACTGAGCAACCAGCACCCCGAGTACTGAGCAAACAGCACCCCGAGCACTGAGAACCCAGCACACCGAGAATGAGCACCCAGCACCCTGAGTACTGAGCACCCAGCACCCTGAGTACTGAGCACCCAGCAACCCGAGCACTGAGCACCCTGAGTACTGAGCACCCAGCACCCTGAGTACTGAGCACTAAGCACCCAGAGCGCTGAGCACCCAGCACCCAAAGCACGGAGCACCCAGGACCCCGAGCACTGAGTACTGAGCACCCAGCACCCTGAGTACTGAGCACCGAGCTCCCCGAGCACTGAGCACCCTGAGTACTGAGCACCCAGCACCCCGATCACAGAGCACCCAGCCCCCTCAGCAGTGAGCACCCAGCACCCTGAGCACTGAGCACCCAGCACCCTGAGTACTGAGCACCATGAGGAATGAGCACCGATCACCCTGAGCACTGAGCACCCAGCACCCTGACTACTGAGCACCCAGCACCCTGAGTACCTAGAACCGAGCACCCCGAGCACTGAGCAACCAGCACCCTGAGCACTGAGCACCCAGCACCCTGAGTACTGAGCACCCAGCACCCTGAGTACTGAGCACCCAGCACCCTGAGCACTGAGCACCCAGCACCCTGAGCACTGAGCACCCAGCACCCCGAGCACTGAGCACCCAGCACCCTGAGTACTGAGCACCCAGCACCATGAGCACTGAGCACAAAGCACACTGAGTACTGAGCACTGAGCACCCTGAGAACTGAGCACCAAGAACCCTGAGTACTGAGCACCCAGCACGCTGAGTACTGAGCGCTGAGCACCCTGAGTACTGAGCACCGAGCACCCTGAGTACCGAGCACCCAGCACCCTGAGCACTGAGCAGCCAGCACCCTGAGCACTGAGCACCCAGCACCAAGAGCACTGAGCACCCAGCACCCTGAGCACTGAGCACCCAGCACCCCGAGTACTGAGCACCCAGCACCCTGAGTACTGAGCACCCAGCACCAAGAGTACTGAGCACCGAGCATCCTGAGCACTGAGCACCCAGCACCCTGAGTACTGAGCACCCAGCACCAAGAGTACTGAGCACTGAGCAACCCGAGCACTGAGCACCCAGCACCAAGAGTACTGAGCACTGAGCAACCCGAGCACTGAGCACCCAGCACCCTGAGTACTGAGCACCCAGCACCAAGAGTACTGAGCACCGAGCATCCTGAGCACTGAGCACCGAGCACCCCGAGCACTGAGCACCCAGCACCCTGAGTACTGTGCACCCAGCACCAAGAGTACTGAGCACCGAGCACCCCGATCACTGAGCACCCAGTACCCTGAGTAATGAGCACCCATCACCCCGAGTACTGAGCACCCAGCACCGTGAGTACTGAGCACCCAGCACCCTGAGTACTGAGCACCCAGCACCATGAGCACTGAGCACAAAGCACACTGAGTACTGAGCACTGAGCACCCTGAGAACTGAGCACCAAGAACCCTGAGTACTGAGCACCCAGCACGCTGAGTACTGAGCGCTGAGCACCCTGAGTACTGAGCACCGAGCACCCTGAGTACCGAGCACCCAGCACCCTGAGCACTGAGCAGCCAGCACCCTGAGCACTGAGCACCCAGCACCAAGAGCACTGAGCACCCAGCACCCTGAGAACTGAGCACCCAGCACCCCGAGTACTGAGCACCCAGCACCCTGAGTACTGAGCACCGAGCACCCCGAGCACTGAGCACCCAGCACCCTGAGTACTGAGCACCCAGCACCCTGAGTACTGAGCACCCAGCACCCCGAGCACTGAGCAACCAGCACCCCGAGCACTGAGCTCCCAGCACCCCGAGAATGAGCACCCAGCACCCTGAGTACTGAGAACCGAGCACCCTGAGTACTGAGCACCCAGCACGCTGAGCACTGAGCACCCAGCACCCCGAGTACTGAGCAAACAGCACCCCGAGCACTGAGCACCGATCACCCCGAGAATGAGCACCCAGCACCCTGAGTACTGAGCACCCAGAACCCTGAGTACTGAGCACCCAGCACCCTGAGTACTGAGCACTAAGCACCCAGAGCGCTGAGCACCCAGCCCCCCAAGCACGGAGCACCCAGGACCGCGAGCACTGAGTACTGAGCACCCAGCACCCTGAGTACTGAGCACCGAGCTCCCCGAGAACTGAGCACCCTGAGTACTGAGCACCCAGCACCCCGATCACAGAGCACCCAGCACCCTCACCACTGAGCACCCAGCACCCCGAGCACTGAGCACCCAGCACCCCGAGCACTGAGCACCCAGCACCCTGAGTACTGAGCACCCTGAGGACTGAGCACCGATCACCCTGAGCACTGAGCACCCAGCACCCCGAGCACTGAGCACCCAACACCCTGAGTACTGAGCACCCTGAGGACTGAGCACCGATCACCCTGAGCACTGAGCACCCAGCACCCTGAGTACTGAGCACCCAGCACCCTGAGTACTGAGCACCGAGCACCCCGAGTACTGAGCACACAGCACCCTGAGCACTGAGCACCCAGCACCCCGAGCACTGAGCATGCTGCACACTGAGTACTGAGCACCCAGCACACGGAGCCCTGAGCACCCAGCACCCTGAGTACTGAGCACCCTGAGTACTGAGCACCGATCACCCTGAGCACTGAGCACCCAGCACCCTGAGTACTGAGCACCCAGCACCGTGAGCACTGAGCACCCAGCACCCTGAGTACTGAGCACACAGTACCCTGAGCACTGAGCACCCAGTACCCTGAGTACTGAGCACCGAGCACCCTGAGCACTGAGCACCCAGCACCCTGAGAACTGAGCACCCAGCACCCTGAGTACTGAGCACCCAGCACCCTGAGGACTGAGCACCCAGCACCCTGAGCACTGAGCACCGAGCACCCTGAGTACTGAGCACCCAGCACCCCGAGTACTGAGCACCCAGCACCCCGAGCACTGAGCACCCAGCACCCCGAGCACTGAGCCCTGAGCACCCTGAGTACTGAGCACTGAGCACCCTTAGTACTGAGCACCGAGCACCCTGAGTACTGAGCACCCAGCATCCTGAGCACTGAGCACGGAGCACCCCGAGGACTGAGCACCCAGCACCGTGAGCACTGAGCAGCCAGCACCTTGAGTACTGAGCACCGAGCACCCCAAGCACTGAGCACCCAGCACCCTGAGTACTGAGCACCCAGCACCCTGAGTACTGAGCACCCAGCACCCCGAGCACTGAGCAACCAGCACCCCGAGCACTGAGCTCCCAGCACCCCGAGAATGAGCACCCAGCACCCTGAGTACTGAGAACCGAGCACCCTGAGTACTGAGCACCCAGCACGCTGAGCACTGAGCACCCAGCACCCCGAGTACTGAGCAAACAGCACCCCGAGCACTGAGCACCGAGCACCCCGAGAATGAGCACCCAGCACCCTGAGCACTGAGCACCCAGCACCCCGAGCACTGAGCACCCTGAGTATTGAGCACCCAGCAACCTGAGTACTGAGCACTAAGCACCCAGAGCGCTGAGCACCCAGCCCCCCAAGCACTGAGCACCCAGGACCGCGAGCACTGAGTACTGAGCATCCAGCACCCTGAGTACTGAGCACCGAGCTCCCCGAGAACTGAGCACCCAGCACCCTGAGTACTGAGCACCCAGCACCCCGAGCACTGAGCACCCAGCTCCCCGAGAACTGAGCACCCAGCACCCTGAGTACTGAGCACCCAGCACCCTGAGTACTGAGCACCCTGAGTACTGAGCACCCAGCACCCTGAGCATTGAGCACCCAGCACCCTGAGTACTGAGCACCCAGCACCCCGAGCACTGAGCAACCAGCACCCCGAGCACTGAGCTCCCAGCACCCCGAGAATGAGCACCCAGCACCCTGAGTACTGAGAACCGAGCACCCTGAGTACTGAGCAACCAGCACGCTGAGCACTGAGCACCCAGCACCCCGAGTACTGAGCAAACAGCACCCCGAGCACTGAGCACCGATCACCCCGAGAATGAGCACCCAGCACCCTGAGTACTGAGCACCCAGAACCCTGAGTACTGAGCACCCAGCACCCTGAGTACTGAGCACTAAGCACCCAGAGCGCTGAGCACCCAGCCCCCCAAGCACGGAGCACCCAGGACCGCGAGCACTGAGTACTGAGCACCCAGCACCCTGAGTACTGAGCACCGAGCTCCCCGAGAACTGAGCACCCTGAGTACTGAGCAGCCAGCACCCCGATCACAGAGCACCCAGCACCCTCAGCACTGAGCACCCAGCACCCCGAGCACTGAGCACCCAGCACCCTGAGTACTGAGCACCCTGAGGACTGAGCACCGATCACCCTGAGCACTGAGCACCCAGCACCCCGAGCACTGAGCACCCAGCACCCTGAGTACTGAGCACCCTGAGGACTGAGCACCGATCACCCTGAGCACTGAGCACCCAGCACCCTGAGTACTGAGCACCCAGCACCCTGAGTACTGAGCACCGAGCACCCCGAGTACTGAGCACACAGCACCCTGAGCACTGAGCACCCAGCACCCCGAGCACTGAGCATGCTGCACACTGAGTACTGAGCACCCAGCACACCGAGCCCTGAGCACCCAGCACCCTGAGTACTGAGCACCCTGAGTACTGAGCACCGATCACCCTGAGCACTGAGCACCCAGCACCCTGAGTACTGAGCACCCAGCACCCTGAGCACTGAGCACCCAGCACCCTGAGTACTGAGCACACAGTACCCTGAGCACTGAGCACCCAGTACCCTGAGTACTGAGCACCGAGCACCCTGAGCACTGAGCACCCAGCACCCTGATAACTGAGCACCCAGCACCCTGAGTACTGAGCACCCAGCACCCTGAGGACTGAGCACCCAGCACCCTGAGCACTGAGCACCCAGCACCCTGAGCACTGAGCACCCAGCACCCTGAGTACTGAGCACCCAACGTACTGAGCACCAAGCACCCCGAGCACTGAGCACCGAGCACCCTGAGTACTGAGCACCCAGCACCCCGAGTACTGAGCACCCAGCACCCCGAGCACTGAGCACCCAGCACCCCGAGCACTGAGCACTGAGCACCCTGAGTACTGAGCACTGAGCACCCTTAGTACTGAGCACCGAGCACCCTGAGTACTGAGCACCCAGCATCCTGAGCACTGAGCACGGAGCACCCCGAGGACTGAGCACCCAGCACCGTGAGCACTGAGCAGCCAGCACCTTGAGTACTGAGCACTGAGCACCCCGAGCACTGAGCACCCAGCACCCTAAGTACTGAGCACCCAGCACCCTGAGCACTGAGCAACCAGCACCCCGAGCACTGAGCACCCTGCACCCCGAACACTGAGCACCCAGTACCCTGAGCACTGAGCACCCAGCACCCCAAGCACTGAACACCCAGCACCCTGAGTACTGAGCACCGAGCACCCCAAGCACTGAGCACCCAGCACCCTGAGTACTGAGCACCCAGCACCCTGAGTACTGAGCACCCAGCACCCCGAGCACTGAGCAACCAGCACCCCGAGCACTGAGCTCCCAGCACCCCGAGAATGAGCACCCAGCACCCTGAGTACTGAGAACCGAGCACCCTGAGTACTGAGCACCCAGCACGCTGAGCACTGAGCACCCAGCACCCCGAGTACTGAGCAAACAGCACCCCGAGCACTGAGCACCGAGCACCCCGAGAATGAGCACCCAGCACCCTGAGCACTGAGCACCCAGCACCCCGAGCACTGAGCACCCTGAGTATTGAGCACCCAGCAACCTGAGTACTGAGCACTAAGCACCCAGAGCGCTGAGCACCCAGCCCCCCAAGCACGGAGCACCCAGGACCGCGAGCACTGAGTACTGAGCATCCAGCACCCTGAGTACTGAGCACCGAGCTCCCCGAGAACTGAGCACCCTGAGTACTGAGCACCCAGCACCCCGAGCACTGAGCACCCAGCACCCTGAGTACTGAGCACCCTGAGGACTGAGCACCGATCACCCTGAGCACTGAGCACCCAGCACCCCGAGCACTGAGCACCCAGCACCCTGAGTACTGAGCACCCTGAGCACTGAGCATGCTGCACACTGAGTACTGAGCACCCAGCACCCCGAGCCCTGAGCACCCAGCACCCTGAGTACTGAGCACCCTGTGTACTGAGCACCGATCACCCTGAGCACTGAGCACCCAGCACCCTGAGTACTGAGCACCCAGCACCCTGAGCACTGAGCACCCAGCACCCTGAGTACTGAGCACCGAGCACCCCGAGTACTGAGCACCCAGCACCCCGAGCACTGAGCACCCAGCCCCCTGAGCACTGAGCACCCAGCACCCCAAGCACTGAGCACCCAGCACCCTGAGTACTGAGCAACCCGAGCACTGAGCACCCAGCACCCTGAGTACTGAGCACCCAGCACCAAGAGTACTGAGCACCGAGCATCCTGAGCACTGAGCACCGAGCACCCCGAGCACTGAGCACCCAGCACCCTGAGTACTGTGCACCCAGCACCAAGAGTACTAAGCACCGAGCACCCCGATCACTGAGCACCCAGTACCCTGAGTAATGAGCACCCATCACCCCGAGTACTGAGCACCCAGCACCGTGAGTACTGAGCACCCAGCACCCTGAGTACTGAGCACCCAGCACCATGAGCACTGAGCACAAAGCACACTGAGTACTGAGCACTGAGCACCCTGAGAACTGAGCACCAAGAACCCTGAGTACTGAGCACCCAGCACGCTGAGTACTGAGCGCTGAGCACCCTGAGTACTGAGCACCGAGCACCCTGAGTACCGAGCACCCAGCACCCTGAGCACTGAGCAGCCAGCACCCTGAGCACTGAGCACCCAGCACCAAGAGCACTGAGCACCCAGCACCCTGAGCACTGAGCAACCAGCACCCCGAGTACTGAGCACCCAGCACCCTGAGTACTGAGCACCGAGCACCCCGAGCACTGAGCACCCAGCACCCTGAGTACTGAGCACCCAGCACCCTGAGTACTGAGCACCCAGCACCCCGAGCACTGAGCAACCAGCACCCCGAGCACTGAGCTCCCAGCACCCCGAGAATGAGCACCCAGCAGCCTGAGTACTGAGAACCGAGCACCCTGAGTACTGAGCACCCAGCACGCTGAGCACTGAGCACCCAGCACCCCGAGTACTGAGCAAACGGCACCCCGAGCACTGAGCACCGATCACCCCGAGAATGAGCACCCAGCACCCTGAGTACTGAGCACCCAGCACCCTGAGTACTGAGCACCCAGCACCCTGAGTACTGAGCACTAAGCACCCAGAGCGCTGAGCACCCAGCCCCCCAAGCACGGAGCACCCAGGACCGCGAGCACTGAGTACTGAGCACCCAGCACCCTGAGTACTGAGCACCGAGCTCCCCGAGAACTGAGCACCCTGAGTACTGAGCACCCAGCACCCCGATCACAGAGCACCCAGCACCCTCAGCACTGAGCACCCAGCACCCCGAGCACTGAGCACCCAGCACCCTGAGTACTGAGCACCCTGAGGACTCAGCACCGATCACCCTGAGCACTGAGCACCCAGCACCCCGAGCACTGAGCACCCAGCACCCTGAGTACTGAGCACCCTGAGGACTGAGCACCGATCACGCTGAGCACTGAGCACCCAGCACCCTGAGTACTGAGCACCCAGCACCCTGAGTACTGAGCACCGAGCACCCCGAGTACTGAGCACACAGCACCCTGAGCACTGAGCACCCAGCACCCCGAGCACTGAGCATGCTGCACACTGAGTACTGAGCACCCAGCACCCCGAGCCCTGAGAACCCAGCACCCTGAGTACTGAGCACCCTGAGTACTGAGCACCGATCACCCTGAGCACTGAGCACCCAGCACCCTGAGTACTGAGCACCCAGCACCCTGAGTACTGAGCACCCAGTACCCTGAGCACTGAGCACCCAGTACCCTGAGTACTGAGCACCGAGCACCCTGAGCACTGAGCACCCAGCACCCTGAGAACTGAGCACCCAGCAACCTGAGTACTGAGCACCCAGCACCCTGAGGACTGAGCACCCAGCACCCTGAGCACTGAGCACCCAGCACCCTGAGCACTGAGCACCCAGCACCCTGAGTACTGAGCACCCAACGTACTGAGCACCAAGCACTCCGAGCACTGAGCACCGAGCACCCTGAGTACTGAGCACCCAGCACCCCGAGTACTGAGCACCCAGCACCCCGAGCACTGAGCACCCAGCACCCCGAGCACTGAGCACTGAGCACCCTGAGTACTGAGCACTGAGCACCCTTAGTACTGAGCACCGAGCACCCTGAGTACTGAGCACCCAGCATCCTGAGCACTGAGCTCGGAGCACCCCGAGGACTGAGCACCCAGCACCGTGAGCACTGAGCAGCCAGCACCTTGAGTACTGAGCACTGAGCACCCCGAGCACTGAGCACCCAGCACCCTAAGTACTGAGCACCCAGCACCCTGAGCACTGAGCAACCAGCACCCCGAGCACTGAGCACCCTGCACCCCGAACACTGAGCACCCAGTACCCTGAGCACTGAGCACCCAGCACCCCAAGAACTGAACACCCAGCACCCTGAGTACTGAGCACCGAGCAACCCGAGCACTGAGCACCCAGCACCCTGAGTACTGAGCACCCAGCACCCTGAGTACTGAGCACCCAGCACCCCGAGCACTGAGCAACCAGCACCCCGAGCACTGAGCTCCCAGCACCCCGAGAATGAGCACCCAGCACCCTGAGTACTGAGAACCGAGCACCCTGAGTACTGAGCACCCAGCACGCTGAGCACTGAGCACCCAGCACCCCGAGTACTGAGCAAACAGCACCCCGAGCACTGAGCACCGAGCACCCCGAGAATGAGCACCCAGCACCCTGAGCACTGAGCACCCAGCACCCCGAGCACTGAGCACCCTGAGTATTGAGCACCCAGCAACCTGAGTACTGAGCACTAAGCACCCAGAGCGCTGAGCACCCAGGCCGCCAAGCACGGAGCACCCAGGACCGCGAGCACTGAGTACTGAGCATCCAGCACCCTGAGTACTGAGCACCGAGCTCCCCGAGAACTGAGCACCCTGAGTACTGAGCACCCAGCACAACGAGCACTGAGCACCCAGCACCCTGAGTACTGAGCACCCTGAGGACTGAGCACCGATCACCCTGAGCACTGAGCACCCAGCACCCTGAGTACTGAGCACCCAGCACCCTGAGTACTGAGCACCGAGCACCCCGAGTACTGAGCACACAGCACCCTGAGCACTGAGCACCCAGCACCCCGAGCACTGAGCATGCTGCACACTGAGTACTGAGCACCCAGCACCCCGAGCCCTGAGCACCCAGCACCCTGAGTACTGAGCACCCTGTGTACTGAGCACCGATCACCCTGAGCACTGAGCACCCAGCACCCTGAGTACTGAGCACCCAGCACCCTGAGCACTGAGCACCCAGCACCCTGAGTACTGAGCACCCAGTACCCTGAGCACTGAGCACCCAGTACCCTGAGTACTGAGCACCGAGCACCCTGAGCACTGAGCACCCAGCACCCTGAGAACTGAGCACCCAGCACCCTGAGTACTGAGCACCCAGCACCCTGAGTACTGAGCACCCAGCACCCTGAGTACTGAGCACTAAGCACCCAGAGCGCTGAGCACCCAGCCCCCCAAGCACGGAGCACCCAGGACCGCGAGCACTGAGTACTGAGCACCCAGCACCCTGAGTACTGAGCACCGAGCTCCCCGAGAACTGAGCACCCTGAGTACTGAGCACCCAGCACCCCGATCACAGAGCACCCAGCACCCTCAGCACTGAGCACCCAGCACCCTGAGCACTGAGCACCCAGCACCCTGAGTACTGAGCACCCTGAGGACTGAGCACCGATCACCCTGAGCACTGAGCACCCAGCACCCCGAGCACTGAGCACCCAGCACCCTGAGTACTGAGCACCCTGAGGACTGAGCACCGATCATGCTGAGCACTGAGCACCCAGCACCCTGAGTACTGAGCACCCAGCACCCTGAGTACTGAGCACCGAGCACCCCGAGTACTGAGCACACAGCACCCTGAGCACTGAGCACCCAGCACCCCGAGCACTGAGCATGCTGCACACTGAGTACTGAGCACCCAGCACCCCGAGCCCTGAGAACCCAGCACCCTGAGTACTGAGCACCCTGAGTACTGAGCACCGATCACCCTGAGCACTGAGCACCCAGCACCCTGAGTACTGAGCACCCAGCACCCTGAGCACTGAGCACCCAGCACCCTGAGTACTGAGCACCCAGTACCCTGAGCACTGAGCACCCAGTACCCTGAGTACTGAGCACCGAGCACCCTGAGCACTGAGCACCCAGCACCCTGAGAACTGAGCACCCAGCACCCTGAGTACTGAGCACCCAGCACCCTGAGGACTGAGCACCCAGCACTCTGAGCACTGAGCACCCAGCACCCTGAGCACTGAGCACCCAGCACCCTGAGTACTGAGCACCCAACGTACTGAGCACCAAGCACCCCGAGCACTGAGCACCGAGCACCCTGAGTACTGAGCACCCAGCACCCCGAGTACTGAGCACCCAGCAGCCCGAGCACTGAGCACCCAGCACCCCGAGCACTGAGCACTGAGCACCCTGAGTACTGAGCACTGAGCACCCTTAGTACTGAGCACCGAGCACCCTGAGTACTGAGCACCCAGCATCCTGAGCACTGAGCACGGAGCACCCCGAGGACTGAGCACCCAGCACCGTGAGCACTGAGCAGCCAGCACCTTGAGTACTGAGCACTGAGCACCCCGAGCACTGAGCACCCAGCACCCTAAGTACTGAGCACCCAGCACCCTGAGCACTGAGCAACCAGCACCCCGAGCACTGAGCACCCTGCACCCCGAACACTGAGCACCCAGTACCCTGAGCACTGAGCACCCAGCACCCCAAGCACTGAACACCCAGCACCCTGAGTACTGAGCACCGAGCACCCTGAGCACTGAGCACCCAGCACCCTGAGTACTGAGCACCCAGCACCCTGAGTACTGAGCACCCAGCACCCCAGCACTGAGCAACCAGCACCCCGAGCACTGAGCTCCCAGCACCCCGAGAATGAGCACCCAGCACCCTGAGTACTGAGAACCGAGCACCCCGAGCACTGAGCACCGAGCAAACCGAGAATGAGCACCCAGCACCCTGAGCACTGAGCACCCAGCACCCCGAGCACTGAGCACCCTGAGTATTGAGCACCCAGCAACCTGAGTACTGAGCACTAAGCACCCAGAGCGCTGAGCACCCAGCCCCCCAAGCACGGAGCACCCAGGACCGCGAGCACTGAGTACTGAGCATCCAGCACCCTGAGTACTGAGCACCGAGCTCCCCGAGAACTGAGCACCCTGAGTACTGAGCACCCAGCACAACGAGCACTGAGCACCCAGCACCCTGAGTACTGAGCACCCTGAGGACTGAGCACCGATCACCCTGAGCACTGAGCACCCAGCACCCCGAGCACTGAGCACCCTGAGTATTGAGCACCCAGCAACCTGAGTACTGAGCACTAAGCACCCAGAGCGCTGAGCACCCAGCCCCCCAAGCACGGAGCACCCAGGACCGCGAGCACTGAGTACTGAGCATCCAGCACCCTGAGTACTGAGCACCGAGCTCCCCGAGAACTGAGCACCCTGAGTACTGAGCACCCAGCACAACGAGCACTGAGCACCCAGCACCCTGAGTACTGAGCACCCTGAGGACTGAGCACCGATCACCCTGAGCACTGAGCACCCAGCACCCCGAGCACTGAGCACCCAGCACCCTGAGTACTGAGCACCCTGAGGACTGAGCACCGATCACCCTGAGCACTGAGCACCCAGCACCCTGAGTACTGAGCACCCAGCACCCTGAGTACTGAGCACCGAGCACCCCGAGTACTGAGCACACAGCACCCTGAGCACTGAGCACCCAGCACCCCGAGCACTGAGCATGCTGCACAATGAGTACTGAGCACCCAGCACCCCGAGCCCTGAGCACCCAGCACCCTGAGTACTGAGCACCCTGTGTACTGAGCACCGATCACCCTGAGCACTGAGCACCCAGCACCCTGAGTACTGAGCACCCAGCACCCTGAGCACTGAGCACGGAGCACCCCGAGGACTGAGCACCCAGCACCGTGAGCACTGAGCAGCCAGCACCTTGAGTACTGAGCACCCAGCACCCTGAGCACTGAGCACCCAGCACCCTGAGTATTGAGCACCCAGCACCATGAGTACTGAGCACCCAGCACCCCGAGCACTGAGCAACCAGCACCCCGAGCACTGAGCTCCCAGCACCACGAGAATGAGCACCCAGCACCCTGAGTACTGAGAACCGAGCACCCTGAGTACTGAGCACCCTGAGGACTGAGCACCAATCACCCTGAGCACTGAGCACCCAGCACCCTGAGTACTGAGCACCCAGCACCCTGAGTACTGAGCACCCTGAGGACTGAGCACCGATCACCCTGAGCACTGAGCACCCCGCACCCCGAGCACTGAGCACCCAGCACCCTGAGTACTGAGCACCCTGAGGACTGAGCACCGATCACCCTGAGCACTGAGCACCCAGCACCCTGAGTACTGAGCACCCAGCAACCTGAGTACTGAGCACCGAGCACCCCGAGTACTGAGCACACAGCACCCTGAGCACTGAGCACCCAGCACCCCGAGCACTGAGCATGCTGCACACTGAGTACTGAGCACCCAGCACCCCGAGCCCTGAGCACCCAGCACCCTGAGTACTGAGCACCCTGTGTACTGAGCACCGATCACCCTGAGCACTGAGCACCCAGCACCCTGAGTACTGAGCACCCAGCACCCTGAGCACTGAGCACCCAGCACCCTGAGTACTGAGCACCCAGTACCCTGAGCACTGAGCACCCAGTACCCTGAGTACTGAGCACCGAGCACCCTGAGCACTGAGCACCCAGCACCCTGAGAACTGAGCACCCAGCACCCTGAGTACTGAGCACCCAGCACCCTGAGCACTGAGCACCCAGCACCCTGAGCACTGAGCACCCAGCACCCTGAGCACTGAGCACCCAGCACCCTGAGTACTGAGCACCCAACCTACTGAGCACCAAGCACCCCGAGCACTGAGCACCCAGCACCCTGAGTACTGAGCACCCAGCACCCCGAGTACTGAGCACCCAGCACCCCGAGCACTGAGCACCCAGCACCCCGAGCACTGAGCACTGAGCACCCTGAGTACTGAGCACTGAGCACCCTTAGTACTGAGCACCGAGCACCCTGAGTTCTGAGCACCCAGCACCCTGAGCACTGAGCACGGAGCACCCCGAGGACTGAGCACCCAGCACCGTGAGCACTGAGCAGCCAGCACCTTGAGTACTGAGCACCCAGCACCCTGAGCACTGAGCACCCAGCACCCTGAGTACTGAGCACCCAGCACCCCGAGCACTGAGCAACCAGCACCCCGAGCACTGAGCTCCCAGCACCCCGAGAATGAGCACCCAGCACCCTGAGTACTGAGAACCGAGCACCCTGAGTACTGAGCACCCAGCACGCTGAGCACTGAGCACCCAGCACCCCGAGTACTGAGCAAACAGCACCCCGAGCACTGAGCACCGAGCACCCCGAGAATGAGCACCCAGCACCCTGAGTACTGAGCACAAAGCACCCTGAGTACTGAGCACCCAGCACCCCGAGCACTGAGCACCCTGAGTATTGAGCACCCAGCACCCTGAGTACTGAGCACTAAGCACCCAGAGCGCTGAGCACCCAGCCCCCCAAGCACGGAGCACCCAGGACCGCGAGCACTGAGTACTGAGCACCCAGCACCCTGAGTACTGAGCACCGAGCTCCCCGAGAACTGAGCACCCTGAGTACTGAGCACCCAGCACCCCGATTACAGAGCACACAGCACCCTCAGCACTGAGCACCCAGCACCCCGAGTACTGAGCACCCAGCACCCTGAGTACTGAGCACCCTGAGGACTGAGCACCGATCACCCTGAGCACTGAGCACCCAGCACCCCGAACACTGAGCACCCAGCACCCTGAGTACTGAGCACCCTGAGTACTGAGCACCCAGCACCCCGAGCACTGAGCACCCAGCTCCCCGAGAACTGAGCACCCAGCACCCTGAGTACTGAGCACCCAGCACCCTGAGTACTGAGCACCCTGAGTACTGAGCACCCAGCACCCTGAGCATTGAGCACCCAGCAGCCTGAGTACTGAGCACCCAGCACCCCGAGCACTGAGCAACCAGCACCCCGAGCACTGAGCTCCCAGCACCCCGAGAATGAGCACCCAGCACCCTGAGTACTGAGAACCGAGCACCCTGAGTACTGAGCAACCAGCACGCTGAGCACTGAGAACCCAGCACCCCGAGTACTGAGCAAACAGCACCCCGAGCACTGAGCACCGATCACCCCGAGAATGAGCACCCAGCACCCTGAGTACTGAGCACCCAGAACCCTGAGTACTGAGCACCCAGCACCCTGAGTACTGAGCACTAAGCACCCAGAGCGCTGAGCACCCAGCCCTCCAAGCACGGAGCACCCAGGACCGCGAGCACTGAGTACTGAGCACCCAGCACCCTGAGTACTGAGCACCGAGCTCCCCGAGAACTGAGCACCCTGAGTACTGAGCACCCAGCACCCCGATCACAGAGCACCCAGCACCCTCAGCACTGAGCACCCAGCACGCCGAGCACTGAGCACCCAGCACCCTGAGTAGTGAGCACCCTGAGGACTGAGCACCGATCACCCTGAGCACTGAGCACCCAGCACCCCGAGCACTGAGCACCCAGCACCCTGAGTACTGAGCACCCTGAGGACTGAGCAACGATCACCCTGAGCACTGAGCACCCAGCACCCTGAGTACTGAGCACCCAGCACCCTGAGTACTGAGCACCGAGCACCCCGAGTACTGAGCACACAGCACCCTGAGCACTGAGCACCCAGCACCCCGAGCACTGAGCATGCTGCACACTGAGTACTGAGCACCCAGCACACCGAGCCCTGAGCACCCAGCACCCTGAGTACTGAGCACCCTGAGTACTGAGCACCGATCACCCTGAGCACTGAGCACCCAGCACCCTGAGTACTGAGCACCCAGCACCCTGAGCACTGAGCACCCAGCACCCTGAGTACTGAGCACACAGTACACTGAGCAATGAGCACCCAGTACCCTGAGTACTGAGTACCGAGCACCCTGAGCACTGAGCACCCAGCACCCTGAGAACTGAGCACCCAGCACCCTGAGTACTGAGCACCCAGCACCCTGAGGACTGAGCACCCAGCACCCTGAGCACTGAGCACCCAGCACCCTGAGCACTGAGCACCCAGCACCCTGAGTACTGAGCACCCAACGTACTGAGCACCAAGCACCCCGAGCACTGAGCACCGAGCACCCTGAGTACTGAGCACCCAGCACCCCGAGTACTGAGCACCCAGCACCCCGAGCACTGAGCACCCAGCACCCCGAGCACTGAGCACTGAGCACCCTGAGTACTGAGCACTGAGCACCCTTAGTACTGAGCACCGAGCACCCTGAGTACTGAGCACCCAGCATCCTGAGCACTGAGCACGGAGCACCCCGAGGACTGAGCACCCAGCACCGTGAGCACTGAGCAGCCAGCACCTTGAGTACTGAGCACTGAGCACCCCGAGCACTGAGCACCCAGCACCCTAAGTACTGAGCACCCAGCACCCTGAGCACTGAGCAACCAGCACCCCGAGCACTGAGCACCCTGCACCCCGAAAACTGAGCACCCAGTACCCTGAGCACTGAGCACCCAGCACCCCAAGCACTGAACACCCAGCACCCTGAGTACTGAGCACCGAGCACCCCAAGCACTGAGCACCCAGCACCCTGAGTACTGAGCACCCAGCACCCTGAGTACTGAGCACCCAGCACCCCGAGCACTGAGCAACCAGCACCCCGAGCACTGAGCTCCCAGCACCCCGAGAATGAGCACCCAGCACCCTGAGTACTGAGAACCGAGCACCCTGAGTACTCAGCACCCAGCACGCTGAGCACTGAGCACCCAGCACCCCGAGTACTGAGCAAACAGCACCCCGAGCACTGAGCACCGAGCACCCCGAGAATGAGCACCCAGCACCCTGAGCACTGAGCACCCAGCACCCCGAGCACTGAGCACCCTGAGTATTGAGCACCCAGCAACCTGAGTACTGAGCACTAAGCACCCAGAGCGCTGAGCACCCAGCCCCCCAAGCACGGAGCACCCAGGACCGCGAGCACTGAGTACTGAGCATCCAGCACCCTGAGTACTGAGCACCGAGCTCCCCGAGAACTGAGCACCCTGAGTACTGAGCACCCAGCACCCCGAGCACTGAGCACCCAGCACCCTGAGTACTGAGCACCCTGAGGACTGAGCACCGATCACCCTGAGCACTGAGCACCCAGCACCCCGAGCACTGAGCACCCAGCACCCTGAGTACTGAGCACCCTGAGGACTGAGCACCGATCACCCTGAGCACTGAGCACCCAGCACCCTGAGTACTGAGCACCCAGCACCCTGAGTACTGAGCACCGAGCACCCCGAGTACTGAGCACACAGCACCCTGAGCACTGAGCACCCAGCACCCTGAGCACTGAGCATGCTGCACACTGAGTACTGAGCACCCAGCACCCCGAGCCCTGAGCACCCAGCACACTGAGTACTGAGCACCCTGTGTACTGAGCACCGATCACCCTGAGCACTGAGCACCCAGCACCCTGAGTACTGAGCACCCAGCACCCTGAGCACTGAGCACCCAGCACCCTGAGTACTGAGCACCGAGCACCCCGAGTACTGAGCACCCAGCACCCCGAGCACTGAGCACCCAGCCCCCTGAGCACTGAGCACCCAGCACCCCAAGCACTGAGCACCCAGCACCCTGAATACTGAGCAACCCGAGCACTGAGCACCCAGCACCCTGAGTACTGAGCACCCAGCACCAAGAGTACTGAGCACCGAGCATCCTGAGCACTGAGCACCGAGCACCCCGAGCACTGAGCACCCAGCACCCTGAGTACTGTGCACCCAGCACCAAGAGTACTGAGCACCGAGCACCCCGATCACTGAGCACCCAGTACCCTGAGTAATGAGCACCCATCACCCCGAGTACTGAGCACCCAGCACCGTGAGTACTGAGCACCCAGCACCCTGAGTACTGAGCACCCAGCACCATGAGCACTGAGCACAAAGCACACTGAGTACTGAGCACTGAGCACCCTGAGAACTGAGCACCAAGAACCCTGAGTACTGAGCACCCAGCACGCTGAGTACTGAGCGCTGAGCACCCTGAGTACTGAGCACCGAGCACCCTGAGTACCGAGCACCCAGCACCCTGAGCACTGAGCAGCCAGCACCCTGAGCACTGAGCACCCAGCACCAAGAGCACTGAGCACCCAGCACCCTGAGCACTGAGCACCCAGCACCCCGAGTACTGAGCACCCAGCACATTGAGTACTGAGCACCGAGCACCCCGAGCACTGAGCACCCAGCACCCTGAGTACTGAGCACCCAGCACCCTGAGTACTGAGCACCCAGCACCCCGAGCACTGAGCAACCAGCACCCCGAGCACTGAGCTCCCAGCACCCCGAGAATGAGCACCCAGCAGCCTGAGTACTGAGAACCGAGCACCCTGAGTACTGAGCACCCAGCACGCTGAGCACTGAGCACCCAGCACCCCGAGTACTGAGCAAACGGCACCCCGAGCACTGAGCACCGATCACCCCGAGAATGAGCACCCAGCACCCTGAGTACTGAGCACCCAGCACCCTGAGTACTGAGCACCCAGCACCCTGAGTACTGAGCACTAAGCACCCAGAGCGCTGAGCACCCAGCCCCCCAAGCACGGAGCACCCAGGACCGCGAGCACTGAGTACTGAGCACCCAGCACCCTGAGTACTGAGCACCGAGCTCCCCGAGAACTGAGCACCCTGAGTACTGAGCACCCAGCACCCTGATCACAGAGCACCCAGCACCCTCAGCACTGAGCACCCAGCACCCCGAGCACTGAGCACCCAGCACCCTGAGTACTGAGCACCATGAGGACTCAGCACCGATCACCCTGAGCACTGAGCACCCAGCACCCCGAGCACTGAGCACCCAGCACCCTGAGTACTGAGCACCCTGAGGACTGAGCACCGATCACGCTGAGCACTGAGCACCCAGCACCCTGAGTACTGAGCACCCAGCACCCTGAGTACTGAGCACCGAGCACCCCGAGTACTGAGCACACAGCACCCTGAGCACTGAGCACCCAGCACCCCGAGCACTGAGCATGCTGCACACTGAGTACTGAGCACCCAGCAACCCGAGCCCTGAGAACCCAGCACCCTGAGTACTGAGCACCGTGAGTACTGAGCACCGATCACCCTGAGCACTGAGCACCCAGCACCCTGAGTACTGAGCACCCAGCACCCTGAGCACTGAGCACCCAGCACCCTGAGTACTGAGCACCCAGTACCCTGAGCACTGAGCACCCAGTACCCTGAGTACTGAGCACCGAGCACCCTGAGCACTGAGCACCCAGCACCCTGAGAACTGAGCACCCAGCACCCTGAGTACTGAGCACCCAGCACCCTGAGGACTGAGCACCCAGCACCCTGAGCACTGAGCACCCAGCACCCTGAGCACTGAGCACCCAGCACCCTGAGTACTGAGCACCCAACGTACTGAGCACCAAGCACCCCGAGCACTGAGCACCGAGCACCCTGAGTACTGAGCACCCAGCACCCCGAGTACTGAGCACCCAGCACCCCGAGCACTGAGCACCCAGCACCCCGAGCACTGAGCACTGAGCACCCTGAGTACTGAGCACTGAGCACCCTTAGTACTGAGCACCGAGCACCCTGAGTACTGAGCACCCAGCATCCTGAGCACTGAGCACAGAGCACCCCGAGGACTGAGCACCCAGCACCGTGAGCACTGAGCAGCCAGCACCTTGAGTACTGAGCACTGAGCACCCCGAGCACTGAGCACCCAGCACCCTAAGTACTGAGCACCCAGCACCCTGAGCACTGAGCAACCAGCACCCCGAGCACTGAGCACCCTGCACCCCGAACACTGAGCACCCAGTACCCTGAGCACTGAGCACCCAGCACCCCAAGCACTGAACACCCAGCACCCTGAGTACTGAGCACCGAGCAACCCGAGCACTGAGCACCCAGCACACTGAGTACTGAGCACCCAGCACCCTGAGTACTGAGCACCCAGCACCCCGAGCACTGAGCAACCAGCACCCCGAGCACTGAGCTCCCAGCACCCCGAGAATGAGCACCCAGCACCCTGAGTACTGAGAACCGAGCACCCTGAGTACTGAGCACCCAGCACGCTGAGCACTGAGCACCCAGCACCCCGAGTACTGAGCAAACAGCACCCCGAGCACTGAGCACCGAGCACCCCGAGAATGAGCACCCAGCACCCTGAGCACTGAGCACCCAGCACCCCGAGCACTGAGCACCCTGAGTATTGAGCACCCAGCAACCTGAGTACTGAGCACTAAGCACCCAGAGCGCTGAGCACCCAGGCCGCCAAGCACGGAGCACCCAGGACCGCGAGCACTGAGTACTGAGCATCCAGCACCCTGAGTACTGAGCACCGAGCTCCCCGAGAACTGAGCACCCTGAGTACTGAGCACCCAGCACAACGAGCACTGAGCACCCAGCACCCTGAGTACTGAGCACCCTGAGGACTGAGCACCGATCACCCTGAGCACTGAGCACCCAGCACCCTGAGTACTGAGCACCCAGCACCCTGAGTACTGAGCACCGAGCACCCCGAGTACTGAGCACACAGCACCCTGAGCACTGAGCACCCAGCACCCCGAGCACTGAGCATGCTGCACACTGAGTACTGAGCACCCAGCACCCCGAGCCCTGAGCACCCAGCACCCTGAGTACTGAGCACCCTGTGTACTGAGCACCGATCACCCTGAGCACTGAGCACCCAGCACCCTGAGTACTGAGCACCCAGCACCCTGAGCACTGAGCACCCAGCACCCTGAGTACTGAGCACCCAGTACCCTGAGCACTGAGCACCCAGTACCCTGAGTACTGAGCACCGAGCACCCTGAGCACTGAGCACCCAGCACCCTGAGAACTGAGCACCCAGCACCCTGAGTACTGAGCACCCAGCACCCTGAGTACTGAGCACCCAGCACCCTGAGTACTGAGCACTAAGCACCCAGAGCGCTGAGCACCCAGCCCCCCAAGCACGGAGCACCCAGGACCGCGAGCACTGAGTACTGAGCACCCAGCACCCTGAGTACTGAGCACCGAGCTCCCCGAGAACTGAGCACCCTGAGTACTGAGCACCCAGCACCCCGATCACAGAGCACCCAGCACCCTCAGCACTGAGCTCCCAGCACCCCGAGCACTGAGCACCCAGCACCCTGAGTACTGAGCACCCTGAGGACTGAGCACCGATCACCCTGAGCACTGAGCACCCAGCACCCCGAGCACTGAGCACCCAGCACCCTGAGTACTGAGCACCCTGAGGACTGAGCACCGATCATGCTGAGCACTGAGCACCCAGCCCCCTGAGTACTGAGCACCCAGCACCCTGAGTACTGAGCACCGAGCACCCCGAGTACTGAGCACACAGCACCCTGAGCACTGAGCACCCAGCACCCCGAGCACTGAGCATGCTGCACACTGAGTACTGAGCACCCAGCACCCCGAGCCCTGAGAACCCAGCACCCTGAGTACTGAGCACCCTGAGTACTGAGCACCGATCACCCTGAGCACTGAGCACCCAGCACCCTGAGTACTGAGCACCCAGCACCCTGAGCACTGAGCACCCAGCACCCTGAGTACTGAGCACCCAACGTACTGAGCACCAAGCACCCCGAGCACTGAGCACCGAGCACCCTGAGTACTGAGCACCCAGCACCCCGAGTACTGAGCACCCAGCACCCCGAGCACTGAGCACCCAGCACCCCGAGCACTGAGCACTGAGCACCCTGAGTACTGAGCACTGAGCACCCTTAGTACTGAGCACCGAGCACCCTGAGTACTGAGCACCCAGCATCCTGAGCACTGAGCACGGAGCACCCCGAGGACTGAGCACCCAGCACCGTGAGCACTGAGCAGCCAGCACCTTGAGTACTGAGCACTGAGCACCCCGAGCACTGAGCACCCAGCACCCTAAGTACTGAGCACCCAGCACCCTGAGCACTGAGCAACCAGCACCCCGAGCACTGAGCACCCTGCACCCCGAACACTGAGCACCCAGTACCCTGAGCACTGAGCACCCAGCACCCCAAGCACTGAACACCCAGCACCCTGAGTACTGAGCACCGAGCAACCCGAGCACTGAGCACCCAGCACCCTGAGTACTGAGCACCCAGCACCCTGAGTACTGAGCACCCAGCACCCCGAGCACTGAGCAACCAGCACCCCGAGCACTGAGCTCCCAGCACCCCGAGAATGAGCACCCAGCACCCTGAGTACTGAGAACCGAGCACCCTGAGTACTGAGCACCCAGCACGCTGAGCACTGAGCACCCAGCACCCCGAGTACTGAGCAAACAGCACCCCGAGCACTGAGCACCGAGCACCCCGAGAATGAGCACCCAGCACCCTGAGCACTGAGCACCCAGCACCCCGAGCACTGAGCACCCTGAGTATTGAGCACCCAGCAACCTGAGTACTGAGCACTAAGCACCCAGAGCGCTGAGCACCCAGGCCGCCAAGCACGGAGCACCCAGGACCGCGAGCACTGAGTACTGAGCATCCAGCACCCTGAGTACTGAGCACCGAGCTCCCCGAGAACTGAGCACCCTGAGTACTGAGCACCCAGCACAACGAGCACTGAGCACCCAGCACCCTGAGTACTGAGCACCCTGAGGACTGAGCACCGATCACCCTGAGCACTGAGCACCCAGCACCCTGAGTACTGAGCACCCAGCACCCTGAGTACTGAGCACCGAGCACCCCGAGTACTGAGCACACAGCACCCTGAGCACTGAGCACCCAGCACCCCGAGCACTGAGCATGCTGCACACTGAGTACTGAGCACCCAGCACCCCGAGCCCTGAGCACCCAGCACCCTGAGTACTGAGCACCCTGTGTATTGAGCACCGATCACCCTGAGCACTGAGCACCCAGCACCCTGAGTACTGAGCACCCAGCACCCTGAGCACTGAGCACCCAGCACCCTGAGTACTGAGCACCCAGTACCCTGAGCACTGAGCACCCAGTACCCTGAGTACTGAGCACCGAGCACCCTGAGCACTGAGCACCCAGCACCCTGAGAACTGAGCACCCAGCACCCTGAGTACTGAGCACCCAGCACCCTGAGTACTGAGCACCCAGCACCCTGAGTACTGAGCACTAAGCACCCAGAGCGCTGAGCACCCAGCCCCCCAAGCACGGAGCACCCAGGACCGCGAGCACTGAGTACTGAGCACCCAGCACCCTGAGTACTGAGCACCGAGCTCCCCGAGAACTGAGCACCCTGAGTACTGAGCACCCAGCACCCCGATCACAGAGCACCCAGCACCCTCAGCACTGAGCACCCAGCACCCCGAGCACTGAGCACCCAGCACCCTGAGTACTGAGCACCCTGAGGACTGAGCACCGATCACCCTGAGCACTGAGCACCCAGCACCCCGAGCACTGAGCACCCAGCACCCTGAGTACTGAGCACCCTGAGGACTGAGCACCGATCATGCTGAGCACTGAGCACCCAGCACCCTGAGTACTGAGCACCCAGCACCCTGAGTACTGAGCACCGAGCACCCCGAGTACTGAGCACACAGCACCCTGAGCACTGAGCACCCAGCACCCCGAGCACTGAGCATGCTGCACACTGAGTACTGAGCACCCAGCACCCCGAGCCCTGAGAACCCAGCACCCTGAGTACTGAGCACCCTGAGTACTGAGCACCAATCACCCTGAGCACTGAGCACCCAGCACCCTGAGTACTGAGCACCCAGCACCCTGAGCACTGAGCACCCAGCACCCTGAGTACTGAGCACCCAGTACCCTGAGCACTGAGCACCCAGTACCCTGAGTACTGAGCACCGAGCACCCTGAGCACTGAGCACCCAGCACCCTGAGAACTGAGCACCCAGCACCCTGAGTACTGAGCACCCAGCACCCTGAGGACTGAGCACCCAGCACCCTGAGCACTGAGCACCCAGCACCCTGAGTACTGAGCACCCAACGTACTGAGCACCAAGCACCCCGAGCACTGAGCACCGAGCACCCTGAGTACTGAGCACCCAGCACCCCGAGTACTGAGCACCCAGCAGCCCGAGCACTGAGCACCCAGCACCCCGAGCACTGAGCACTGAGCACCCTGAGTACTGAGCACTGAGCACCCTTAGTACTGAGCACCGAGCACCCTGAGTACTGAGCACCCAGCATCCTGAGCACTGAGCACGGAGCACCCCGAGGACTGAGCACCCAGCACCGTGAGCACTGAGCAGCCAGCACCTTGAGAGCTGAGCACTGAGCACCCCGAGCACTGAGCACCCAGCACCCTAAGTACTGAGCACCCAGCACCCTGAGCACTGAGCAACCAGCACCCCGAGCACTGAGCACCCTGCACCCCGAACACTGAGCACCCAGTACCCTGAGCCCTGAGCACCCAGCACCCCAAGCACTGAACACCCAGCACCCTGAGTACTGAGCACCGAGCACCCTGAGCACTGAGCACCCAGCACCCTGAGTACTGAGCACCCAGCACCCTGAGTACTGAGCACCCAGCACCCCGAGCACTGAGCAACCAGCACCCCGAGCACTGAGCTCCCAGCACCCCGAGAATGAGCACCCAGCACCCTGAGTACTGAGAACCGAGCACCCCGAGCACTGAGCACCGAGCAAACCGAGAATGAGCACCCAGCACCCTGAGCACTGAGCACCCAGCACCCCGAGCACTGAGCACCCTGAGTATTGAGCACCCAGCAACCTGAGTACTGAGCACTAAGCACCCAGAGCGCTGAGCACCCAGCCCCCCAAGCACGGAGCACCCAGGACCGCGAGCACTGAGTACTGAGCACCCAGCACCCTGAGTACTGAGCACCGAGCTCCCCGAGAACTGAGCACCCTGAGTACTGAGCACCCAGCACCCCGATCACAGAGCACCCAGCACCCTCAGCACTGAGCACCCAGCACCCCGAGTACTGAGCACCCAGCACCCTGAGTACTGAGCACCCTGAGGACTGAGCACCGATCACCCTGAGCACTGAGCACCCAGCACCCCGAACACTGAGCACCCAGCACCCTGAGTACTGAGCACCCTGAGTACTGAGCACCCAGCACCCCGAGCACTGAGCACCCAGCTCCCCGAGAACTGAGCACCCAGCACCCTGAGTACTGAGCACCCAGCACCCTGAGTACTGAGCACCCTGAGTACTGAGCACCCAGCACCCTGAGCATTGAGCACCCAGCACCCTGAGTACTGAGCACCCAGCACCCCGAGCACTGAGCAACCAGCACCCCGAGCACTGAGCTCCCAGCACCCCGAGAATGAGCACCCAGCACCCTGAGTACTGAGAACCGAGCACCCTGAGTACTGAGCAACCAGCACGCTGAGCACTGAGCACCCAGCACCCCGAGTACTGAGCAAACAGCACCCCGAGCACTGAGCACCGATCACCCCGAGAATGAGCACACAGCACCCTGAGTACTGAGCACCCAGAACCCTGAGTACTGAGCACCCAGCACCCTGAGTACTGAGCACTAAGCACCCAGAGCGCTGAGCACCCAGCCCCCCAAGCACGGAGCACCCAGGACCGCGAGCACTGAGTACTGAGCACCCAGCACCCTGAGTACTGAGCACCGAGCTCCCCGAGAACTGAGCACCCTGAGTACTGAGCACCCAGCACCCCGATCACAGAGCACCCAGCACCCTCAGCACTGAGCACCCAGCACCCCGAGCACTGAGCACCCAGCACCCTGAGTACTGAGCACCCTGAGGACTGAGCACCGATCACCCTGAGCACTGAGCACCCAGCACCCCGAGCACTGAGCACCCAGCACCCTGAGTACTGAGCACCCTGAGGACTGAGCACCGATCACCCTGAGCACTGAGCACCCAGCACCCTGAGTACTGAGCACCCAGCACCCTGAGTACTGAGCACCGAGCACCCCGAGTACTGAGCACACAGCACCCTGAGCACTGAGCACCCAGCACCCCGAGCACTGAGCATGCTGCACACTGAGTACTGAGCACCCAGCACACCGAGCCCTGAGCACCCAGCACCCTGAGTACTGAGCACCCTGAGTACTGAGCACCGATCACCCTGAGCACTGAGCACCCAGCACCCTGAGTACTGAGCACCCAGCACCCTGAGCACTGAGCACCCAGCACCCTGAGTACTGAGCACACAGTACCCTGAGCACTGAGCACCCAGTACCCTGAGTACTGAGCACCGAGCACCCTGAGCACTGAGCACCCAGCACCCTGAGAACTGAGCACCCAGCACCCTGAGTACTGAGCACCCAGCACCCTGAGGACTGAGCACCCAGCACCCTGAGCACTGAGCACCCAGCACCCTGAGCACTGAGCACCCAGCACCCTGAGTACTGAGCACCCAACGTACTGAGCACCAAGCACCCCGAGCACTGAGCACCGAGCACCCTGAGTACTGAGCACCCAGCACCCCGAGTACTGAGCACCCAGCACCCCGAGCACTGAGCACCCAGAACCCCGAGCACTGAGCACTGAGCACCCTGAGTACTGAGCACTGAGCACCCTTAGTACTGAGCACCGTGCACCCTGAGTACTGAGCACCCAGCATCCTGAGCACTGAGCACGGAGCACCCCGAGGACTGAGCACCCAGCACCGTGAGCACTGAGCAGCCAGCACCTTGAGTACTGAGCACTGAGCACCCCGAGCACTGAGCACCCAGCACCCTAAGTACTGAGCACCCAGCACCCTGAGCACTGAGCAACCAGCACCCCGAGCACTGAGCACCCTGCACCCCGAACACTGAGCACCCAGTACCCTGAGCACTGAGCACCCAGCACCCCAAGCACTGAACACCCAGCACCCTGAGTACTGAGCACCGAGCACCCCAAGCACTGAGCACCCAGCACCCTGAGTACTGAGCACCCAGCACCCTGAGTACTGAGCACCCAGCACCCCGAGCACTGAGCAACCAGCAGCCCGAGCACTGAGCTCCCAGCACCCCGAGAATGAGCACCCAGCACCCTGAGTACTGAGAACCGAGCACCCTGAGTACTGAGCACCCAGCACGCTGAGCACTGAGCACCCAGCACCCCGAGTACTGAGCAAACGGCACCCCGAGCACTGAGCACCGATCACCCCGAGAATGAGCACCCAGCACCCTGAGTACTGAGCACCCAGCACCCTGAGTACTGAGCACCCAGCACCCTGAGTACTGAGCACTAAGCACCCAGAGCGCTGAGCACCCAGCCCCCCAAGCACGGAGCACCCAGGACCGCGAGCACTGAGTACTGAGCACCCAGCACCCTGAGTACTGAGCACCGAGCTCCCCGAGAACTGAGCACCCTGAGTACTGAGCACCCAGCACCCTGATCACAGAGCACCCAGCACCCTCAGCACTGAGCACCCAGCACCCCGAGCACTGAGCACCCAGCACCCTGAGTACTGAGCACCATGAGGACTCAGCACCGATCACCCTGAGCACTGAGCACCCAGCACCCCGAGCACTGAGCACCCAGCACCCTGAGTACTGAGCACCCTGAGGACTGAGCACCGATCACGCTGAGCACTGAGCACCCAGCACCCTGAGTACTGAGCACCCAGCACCCTGAGTACTGAGCACCGAGCACCCCGAGTACTGAGCACACAGCACCCTGAGCACTGAGCACCCAGCACCCCGAGCACTGAGCATGCTGCACACTGAGTACTGAGCACCCAGCAACCCGAGCCCTGAGAACCCAGCACCCTGAGTACTGAGCACCGTGAGTACTGAGCACCGATCACCCTGAGCACTGAGCACCCAGCACCCTGAGTACTGAGCACCCAGCACCCTGAGCACTGAGCACCCAGCACCCTGAGTACTGAGCACCCAGTACCCTGAGCACTGAGCACCCAGTACCCTGAGTACTGAGCACCGAGCACCCTGAGCACTGAGCACCCAGCACCCTGAGAACTGAGCACCCAGCACCCTGAGTACTGAGCACCCAGCACCCTGAGGACTGAGCACCCAGCACCCTGAGCACTGAGCACCCAGCACCCTGAGCACTGAGCACCCAGCACCCTGAGTACTGAGCACCCAACGTACTGAGCACCAAGCACCCCGAGCACTGAGCACCGAGCACCCTGAGTACTGAGCACCCAGCACCCCGAGTACTGAGCACCCAGCACCCCGAGCACTGAGCACCCAGCACCCCGAGCACTGAGCACTGAGCACCCTGAGTACTGAGCACTGAGCACCCTTAGTACTGAGCACCGAGCACCCTGAGTACTGAGCACCCAGCATCCTGAGCACTGAGCACAGAGCACCCCGAGGACTGAGCACCCAGCACCGTGAGCACTGAGCAGCCAGCACCTTGAGTACTGAGCACTGAGCACCCCGAGCACTGAGCACCCAGCACCCTAAGTACTGAGCACCCAGCACCCTGAGCACTGAGCAACCAGCACCCCGAGCACTGAGCACCCTGCACCCCGAACAATGAGCACCCAGTACCCTGAGCACTGAGCACCCAGCACCCCAAGCACTGAACACCCAGCACCCTGAGTACTGAGCACCGAGCAACCCGAGAACTGAGCACCCAGCACACTGAGTACTGAGCACCCAGCACCCTGAGTACTGAGCACCCAGCACCCCGAGCACTGAGCAACCAGCACCCCGAGCACTGAGCTCCCAGCACCCCGAGAATGAGCACCCAGCACCCTGAGTACTGAGAACCGAGCACCCTGAGTACTGAGCACCCAGCACGCTGAGCACTGAGCACCCAGCACCCCGAGTACTGAGCAAACAGCACCCCGAGCACTGAGCACCGAGCACCCCGAGAATGAGCACCCAGCACCCTGAGCACTGAGCACCCAGCACCCCGAGCACTGAGCACCCTGAGTATTGAGCACCCAGCAACCTGAGTACTGAGCACTAAGCACCCAGAGCGCTGAGCACCCAGGCCGCCAAGCACGGAGCACCCAGGACCGCGAGCACTGAGTACTGAGCATCCAGCACCCTGAGTACTGAGCACCGAGCTCCCCGAGAACTGAGCACCCTGAGTACTGAGCACCCAGCACAACGAGCACTGAGCACCCAGCACCCTGAGTACTGAGCACCCTGAGGACTGAGCACCGATCACCCTGAGCACTGAGCACCCAGCACCCTGAGTACTGAGCACCCAGCACCCTGAGTACTGAGCACCGAGCACCCCGAGTACTGAGCACACAGCACCCTGAGCACTGAGCACCCAGCACCCCGAGCACTGAGCATGCTGCACACTGAGTACTGAGCACCCAGCACCCCGAGCCCTGAGCACCCAGCACCCTGAGTACTGAGCACCCTGTGTACTGAGCACCGATCACCCTGAGCACTGAGCACCCAGCACCCTGAGTACTGAGCACCCAGCACCCTGAGCACTGAGCACCCAGCACCCTGAGTACTGAGCACCCAGTACCCTGAGCACTGAGCACCCAGTACCCTGAGTACTGAGCACCGAGCACCCTGAGCACTGAGCACCCAGCACCCTGAGAACTGAGCACCCAGCACCCTGAGTACTGAGCACCCAGCACCCTGAGTACTGAGCACCCAGCACCCTGAGTACTGAGCACTAAGCACCCAGAGCGCTGAGCACCCAGCCCCCCAAGCACGGAGCACCCAGGACCGCGAGCACTGAGTACTGAGCACCCAGCACCCTGAGTACTGAGCACCGAGCTCCCCGAGAACTGAGCACCCTGAGTACTGAGCACCCAGCACCCCGATCACAGAGCACCCAGCACCCTCAGCACTGAGCTCCCAGCACCCCGAGCACTGAGCACCCAGCACCCTGAGTACTGAGCACCCTGAGGACTGAGCACCGATCACCCTGAGCACTGAGCACCCAGCACCCCGAGCACTGAGCACCCAGCACCCTGAGTACTGAGCACCCTGAGGACTGAGCACCGATCATGCTGAGCACTGAGCACCCAGCACCCTGAGTACTGAGCACCCAGCACCCTGAGTACTGAGCACCGAGCACCCCGAGTACTGAGCACACAGCACCCTGAGCACTGAGCACCCAGCACCCCGAGCACTGAGCATGCTGCACACTGAGTACTGAGCACCCAGCACCCCGAGCCCTGAGAACCCAGCACCCTGAGTACTGAGCACCCTGAGTACTGAGCACCGATCACCCTGAGCACTGAGCACCCAGCACCCTGAGTACTGAGCACCCAGCACCCTGAGCACTGAGCACCCAGCACCCTGAGTACTGAGCACCCAACGTACTGAGCACCAAGCACCCCGAGCACTGAGCACCGAGCACCCTGAGTACTGAGCACCCAGCACCCCGAGTACTGAGCACCCAGCACCCCGAGCACTGAGCACCCAGCACCCCGAGCACTGAGCACTGAGCACCCTGAGTACTGAGCACTGAGCACCCTTAGTACTGAGCACTGAGCACCCTGAGTACTGAGCACCCAGCATCCTGAGCACTGAGCACGGAGCACCCCGAGGACTGAGCACCCAGCACCGTGAGCACTGAGCAGCCAGCACCTTGAGTACTGAGCACTGAGCACCCCGAGCACTGAGCACCCAGCACCCTAAGTACTGAGCACCCAGCACCCTGAGCACTGAGCAACCAGCACCCCGAGCACTGAGCACCCTGCACCCCGAACACTGAGCACCCAGTACCCTGAGCACTGAGCACCCAGCACCCCAAGCACTGAACACCCAGCACCCTGAGTACTGAGCACCGAGCAACCCGAGCACTGAGCACCCAGCACCCTGAGTACTGAGCACCCAGCACCCTGAGTACTGAGCACCCAGCACCCCGAGCACTGAGCAACCAGCACCCCGAGCACTGAGCTCCCAGCACCCCGAGAATGAGCACCCAGCACCCTGAGTACTGAGAACCGAGCACCCTGAGTACTGAGCACCCAGCACGCTGAGCACTGAGCACCCAGCACCCCGAGTACTGAGCAAACAGCACCCCGAGCACTGAGCACCGAGCACCCCGAGAATGAGCACCCAGCACCCTGAGCACTGAGCACCCAGCACCCCGAGCACTGAGCACCCTGAGTATTGAGCACCCAGCAACCTGAGTACTGAGCACTAAGCACCCAGAGCGCTGAGCACCCAGGCCGCCAAGCACGGAGCACCCAGGACCGCGAGCACTGAGTACTGAGCATCCAGCACCCTGAGTACTGAGCACCGAGCTCCCCGAGAACTGAGCACCCTGAGTACTGAGCACCCAGCACAACGAGCACTGAGCACCCAGCACCCTGAGTACTGAGCACCCTGAGGACTGAGCACCGATCACCCTGAGCACTGAGCACCCAGCACCCTGAGTACTGAGCACCCAGCACCCTGAGTACTGAGCACCGAGCACCCCGAGTACTGAGCACACAGCACCCTGAGCACTGAGCACCCAGCACCCCGAGCACTGAGCATGCTGCACACTGAGTACTGAGCACCCAGCACCCCGAGCCCTGAGCACCCAGCACCCTGAGTACTGAGCACCCTGTGTATTGAGCACCGATCACCCTGAGCACTGAGCACCCAGCACCCTGAGTACTGAGCACCCAGCACCCTGAGCACTGAGCACCCAGCACCCTGAGTACTGAGCACCCAGTACCCTGAGCACTGAGCACCCAGTACCCTGAGTACTGAGCACCGAGCACCCTGAGCACTGAGCACCCAGCACCCTGAGAACTGAGCACCCAGCACCCTGAGTACTGAGCACCCAGCACCCTGAGTACTGAGCACCCAGCACCCTGAGTACTGAGCACTAAGCACCCAGAGCGCTGAGCACCCAGCCCCCCAAGCACGGAGCACCCAGGAATGCGAGCACTGAGTACTGAGCACCCAGCACCCTGAGTACTGAGCACCGAGCTCCCCGAGAACTGAGCACCCTGAGTACTGAGCACCCAGCACCCCGATCACAGAGCACCCAGCACCCTCAGCACTGAGCACCCAGCACCCCGAGCACTGAGCACCCAGCACCCTGAGTACTGAGCACCCTGAGGACTGAGCACCGATCACCGTGAGCACTGAGCACCCAGCACCCCGAGCACTGAGCACCCAGCACCCTGAGTACTGAGCACCCTGAGGACTGAGCACCGATCATGCTGAGCACTGAGCACCCAGCACCCTGAGTACTGAGCACCCAGCACCCTGAGTACTGAGCACCGAGCACCCCGAGTACTGAGCACACAGCACCCTGAGCACTGAGCACCCAGCACCCCGAGCACTGAGCATGCTGCACACTGAGTACTGAGCACCCAGCACCCCGAGCCCTGAGAACCCAGCACCCTGAGTACTGAGCACCCTGAGTACTGAGCACCAATCACCCTGAGCACTGAGCACCCAGCACCCTGAGTACTGAGCACCCAGCACCCTGAGCACTGAGCACCCAGCACCCTGAGTACTGAGCACCCAGTACCCTGAGCACTGAGCACCCAGTACCCTGAGTACTGAGCACCGAGCACCCTGAGCACTGAGCACCCAGCACCCTGAGAACTGAGCACCCAGCACCCTGAGTACTGAGCACCCAGCACCCTGAGGACTGAGCACCCAGCACCCTGAGCACTGAGCACCCAGCACCCTGAGTACTGAGCACCCAACGTACTGAGCACCAAGCACCCCGAGCACTGAGCACCGAGCACCCTGAGTACTGAGCACCCAGCACCCCGAGTACTGAGCACCCAGCAGCCCGAGCACTGAGCACCCAGCACCCCGAGCACTGAGCACTGAGCACCCTGAGTACTGAGCACTGAGCACCCTTAGTACTGAGCACCGAGCACCCTGAGTACTGAGCACCCAGCATCCTGAGCACTGAGCACGGAGCACCCCGAGGACTGAGCACCCAGCACCGTGAGCACTGAGCAGCCAGCACCTTGAGAGCTGAGCACTGAGCACCCCGAGCACTGAGCACCCAGCACCCTAAGTACTGAGCACCCAGCACCCTGAGCACTGAGCAACCAGCACCCCGAGCACTGAGCACCCTGCACCCCGAACACTGAGCACCCAGTACCCTGAGCACTGAGCACCCAGCACCCCAAGCACTGAACACCCAGCACCCTGAGTACTGAGCACCGAGCACCCTGAGCACTGAGCACCCAGCACCCTGAGTACTGAGCACCCAGCACCCTGAGTACTGAGCACCCAGCACCCCGAGCACTGAGCAACCAGCACCCCGAGCACTGAGCTCCCAGCACCCCGAGAATGAGCACCCAGCACCCTGAGTACTGAGAACCGAGCACCCCGAGCACTGAGCACCGAGCAAACCGAGAATGAGCACCCAGCACCCTGAGCACTGAGCACCCAGCACCCCGAGCACTGAGCACCCTGAGTATTGAGCACCCAGCAACCTGAGTACTGAGCACTAAGCACCCAGAGCGCTGAGCACCCAGCCCCCCAAGCACGGAGCACCCAGGACCGCGAGCACTGAGTACTGAGCACCCAGCACCCTGAGTACTGAGCACCGAGCTCCCCGAGAACTGAGCACCCTGAGTACTGAGCACCCAGCACCCCGATCACAGAGCACCCAGCACCCTCAGCACTGAGCACCCAGCACCCCGAGTACTGAGCACCCAGCACCCTGAGTACTGAGCACCCTGAGGACTGAGCAGCGATCACCCTGAGCACTGAGCACCCAGCACCCCGAACACTGAGCACCCAGCACCCTGAGTACTGAGCACCCTGAGTACTGAGCACCCAGCACCCCGAGCACTGAGCACCCAGCTCCCCGAGAACTGAGCACCCAGCACCCTGAGTACTGAGCACCCAGCACCCTGAGTACTGAGCACCCTGAGTACTGAGCACCCAGCACCCTGAGCATTGAGCACCCAGCACCCTGAGTACTGAGCACCCAGCACCCCGAGCACTGAGCAACCAGCACCCCGAGCACTGAGCTCCCAGCACCCCGAGAATGAGCACCCAGCACCCTGAGTACTGAGAACCGAGCACCCTGAGTACTGAGCAACCAGCACGCTGAGCACTGAGCACCCAGCACCCCGAGTACTGAGCAAACAGCACCCCGAGCACTGAGCACCGATCACCCCGAGAATGAGCACACAGCACCCTGAGTACTGAGCACCCAGAACCCTGAGTACTGAGCACCCAGCACCCTGAGTACTGAGCACTAAGCACCCAGAGCGCTGAGCACCCAGCCCCCCAAGCACGGAGCACCCAGGACCGCGAGCACTGAGTACTGAGCACCCAGCACCCTGAGTACTGAGCACCGAGCTCCCCGAGAACTGAGCACCCTGAGTACTGAGCACCCAGCACCCCGATCACAGAGCACCCAGCACCCTCAGCACTGAGCACCCAGCACCCCGAGCACTGAGCACCCAGCACCCTGAGTACTGAGCACCCTGAGGACTGAGCACCGATCACCCTGAGCACTGAGCACCCAGCACCCCGAGCACTGAGCACCCAGCACCCTGAGTACTGAGCACCCTGAGGACTGAGCACCGATCATGCTGAGCACTGAGCACCCAGCACCCTGAGTACTGAGCACCCAGCACCCTGAGTACTGAGCACCGAGCACCCCGAGTACTGAGCACACAGCACCCTGAGCACTGAGCACCCAGCACCCCGAGCACTGAGCATGCTGCACACTGAGTACTGAGCACCCAGCACCCCGAGCCCTGAGAACCCAGCACCCTGAGTACTGAGCACCCTGAGTACTGAGCACCGATCACCCTGAGCACTGAGCACCCAGCACCCTGAGTACTGAGCACCCAGCACCCTGAGCACTGAGCACCCAGCACCCTGAGTACTGAGCACCCAACGTACTGAGCACCCAGCACCCCGAGTACTGAGCACCCAGCACCCCGAGCACTGAGCACCCAGCACCCCGAGCACTGAGCACTGAGCACCCTGAGTACTGAGCACTGAGCACCCTTAGTACTGAGCACCGAGCACCCTGAGTACTGAGCACCCAGCATCCTGAGCACTGAGCACGGAGCACCCCGAGGACTGAGCACCCAGCACCGTGAGCACTGAGCAGCCAGCACCTTGAGTACTGAGCACTGAGCACCCCGAGCACTGAGCACCCAGCACCCTAAGTACTGAGCACCCAGCACCCTGAGCACTGAGCAACCAGCACCCCGAGCACTGAGCACCCTGCACCCCGAACACTGAGCACCCAGTACCCTGAGCACTGAGCACCCAGCACCCCAAGCACTGAACACCCAGCACCCTGAGTACTGAGCACCGAGCAACCCGAGCACTGAGCACCCAGCACCCTGAGTACTGAGCACCCAGCACCCTGAGTACTGAGCACCCAGCACCCCGAGCACTGAGCAACCAGCACCCCGAGCACTGAGCTCCCAGCACCCCGAGAATGAGCACCCAGCACCCTGAGTACTGAGAACCGAGCACCCTGAGTACTGAGCACCCAGCACGCTGAGCACTGAGCACCCAGCACCCCGAGTACTGAGCAAACAGCACCCCGAGCACTGAGCACCGAGCACCCCGAGAATGAGCACCCAGCACCCTGAGCACTGAGCACCCAGCACCCCGAGCACTGAGCACCCTGAGTATTGAGCACCCAGCAACCTGAGTACTGAGCACTAAGCACCCAGAGCGCTGAGCACCCAGGCCGCCAAGCACGGAGCACCCAGGACCGCGAGCACTGAGTACTGAGCATCCAGCACCCTGAGTACTGAGCACCGAGCTCCCCGAGAACTGAGCACCCTGAGTACTGAGCACCCAGCACAACGAGCACTGAGCACCCAGCACCCTGAGTACTGAGCACCCTGAGGACTGAGCACCGATCACCCTGAGCACTGAGCACCCAGCACCCTGAGTACTGAGCACCCAGCACCCTGAGTACTGAGCACCGAGCACCCCGAGTACTGAGCACACAGCACCCTGAGCACTGAGCACCCAGCACCCCGAGCACTGAGCATGCTGCACACTGAGTACTGAGCACCCAGCACCCCGAGCCCTGAGCACCCAGCACCCTGAGTACTGAGCACCCTGTGTATTGAGCACCGATCACCCTGAGCACTGAGCACCCAGCACCCTGAGTACTGAGCACCCAGCACCCTGAGCACTGAGCACCCAGCACCCTGAGTACTGAGCACCCAGTACCCTGAGCACTGAGCACCCAGTACCCTGAGTACTGAGCACCGAGCACCCTGAGCACTGAGCACCCAGCACCCTGAGAACTGAGCACCCAGCACCCTGAGTACTGAGCACCCAGCACCCTGAGTACTGAGCACCCAGCACCCTGAGTACTGAGCACTAAGCACCCAGAGCGCTGAGCACCCAGCCCCCCAAGCACGGAGCACCCAGGACCGCGAGCACTGAGTACTGAGCACCCAGCACCCTGACTACTGAGCACCGAGCTCCCCGAGAACTGAGCACCCTGAGTACTGAGCACCCAGCACCCCGATCACAGAGCACCCAGCACCCTCAGCACTGAGCACCCAGCACCCCGAGCACTGAGCACCCAGCACCCTGAGTACTGAGCACCCTGAGGACTGAGCACCGATCACCCTGAGCACTGAGCACCCAGCACCCCGAGCACTGAGCACCCAGCACCCTGAGTACTGAGCACCCTGAGGACTGAGCACCGATCATGCTGAGCACTGAGCACCCAGCACCCTGAGTACTGAGCACCCAGCACCCTGAGTACTGAGCACCGAGCACCCCGAGTACTGAGCACACAGCACCCTGAGCACTGAGCACCCAGCACCCCGAGCACTGAGCATGCTGCACACTGAGTACTGAGCACCCAGCACCCCGAGCCCTGAGAACCCAGCACCCTGAGTACTGAGCACCCTGAGTACTGAGCACCAATCACCCTGAGCACTGAGCACCCAGCACCCTGAGTACTGAGCACCCAGCACCCTGAGCACTGAGCACCCAGCACCCTGAGTACTGAGCACCCAGTACCCTGAGCACTGAGCACCCAGTACCCTGAGTACTGAGCACCGAGCACCCTGAGCACTGAGCACCCAGCACCCTGAGAACTGAGCACCCAGCACCCTGAGTACTGAGCACCCAGCACCCTGAGGACTGAGCACCCAGCACCCTGAGCACTGAGCACCCAGCACCCTGAGTACTGAGCACCCAACGTACTGAGCACCAAGCACCCCGAGCACTGAGCACCGAGCACCCTGAGTACTGAGCACCCAGCACCCCGAGTACTGAGCACCCAGCAGCCCGAGCACTGAGCACCCAGCACCCCGAGCACTGAGCACTGAGCACCCTGAGTACTGAGCACTGAGCACCCTTAGTACTGAGCACCGAGCACCCTGAGTACTGAGCACCCAGCATCCTGAGCACTGAGCACGGAGCACCCCGAGGACTGAGCACCCAGCACCGTGAGCACTGAGCAGCCAGCACCTTGAGAGCTGAGCACTGAGCACCCCGAGCACTGAGCACCCAGCACCCTAAGTACTGAGCACCCAGCACCCTGAGCACTGAGCAACCAGCACCCCGAGCACTGAGCACCCTGCACCCCGAACACTGAGCACCCAGTACCCTGAGCACTGAGCACCCAGCACCCCAAGCACTGAACACCCAGCACCCTGAGTACTGAGCACCGAGCTCCCCGAGAACTGAGCACCCTGAGTACTGAGCACCCAGCACAACGAGCACTGAGCACCCAGCACCCTGAGTACTGAGCACCCTGAGGACTGAGCACCGATCACCCTGAGCACTGAGCACCCAGCACCCTGAGTACTGAGCACCCAGCACCCTGAGTACTGAGCACCGAGCACCCCGAGTACTGAGCACACAGCACCCTGAGCACTGAGCACCCAGCACCCCGAGCACTGAGCATGCTGCACACTGAGTACTGAGCACCCAGCACCCCGAGCCCTGAGCACCCAGCACCCTGAGTACTGAGCACCCTGTGTATTGAGCACCGATCACCCTGAGCACTGAGCACCCAGCACCCTGAGTACTGAGCACCCAGCACCCTGAGCACTGAGCACCCAGCACCCTGAGTACTGAGCACCCAGTACCCTGAGCACTGAGCACCCAGTACCCTGAGTACTGAGCACCGAGCACCCTGAGCACTGAGCACCCAGCACCCTGAGAACTGAGCACCCAGCACCCTGAGTACTGAGCACCCAGCACCCTGAGTACTGAGCACCCAGCACCCTGAGTACTGAGCACTAAGCACCCAGAGCGCTGAGCACCCAGCCCCCCAAGCACGGAGCACCCAGGACCGCGAGCACTGAGTACTGAGCACCCAGCACCCTGAGTACTGAGCACCGAGCTCCCCGAGAACTGAGCACCCTGAGTACTGAGCACCCAGCACCCCGATCACAGAGCACCCAGCACCCTCAGCACTGAGCACCCAGCACCCCGAGCACTGAGCACCCAGCACCCTGAGTACTGAGCACCCTGAGGACTGAGCACCGATCACCGTGAGCACTGAGCACCCAGCACCCCGAGCACTGAGCACCCAGCACCCTGAGTACTGAGCACCCTGAGGACTGAGCACCGATCATGCTGAGCACTGAGCACCCAGCACCCTGAGTACTGAGCACCCAGCACCCTGAGTACTGAGCACCGAGCACCCCGAGTACTGAGCACACAGCACCCTGAGCACTGAGCACCCAGCACCCCGAGCACTGAGCATGCTGCACACTGAGTACTGAGCACCCAGCACCCCGAGCCCTGAGAACCCAGCACCCTGAGTACTGAGCACCCTGAGTACTGAGCACCGATCACCCTGAGCACTGAGCACCCAGCACCCTGAGTACTGAGCACCCAGCACCCTGAGCACTGAGCACCCAGCACCCTGAGTACTGAGCACCCAACGTACTGAGCACCCAGCACCCCGAGTACTGAGCACCCAGCACCCCGAGCACTGAGCACCCAGCACCCCGAGCACTGAGCACTGAGCACCCTGAGTACTGAGCACTGAGCACCCTTAGTACTGAGCACCGAGCACCCTGAGTACTGAGCACCCAGCATCCTGAGCACTGAGCACGGAGCACCCCGAGGACTGAGCACCCAGCACCGTGAGCACTGAGCAGCCAGCACCTTGAGTACTGAGCACTGAGCACCCCGAGCACTGAGCACCCAGCACCCTAAGTACTGAGCACCCAGCACCCTGAGCACTGAGCAACCAGCACCCCGAGCACTGAGCACCCTGCACCCCGAACACTGAGCACCCAGTACCCTGAGCACTGAGCACCCAGCACCCCAAGCACTGAACACCCAGCACCCTGAGTACTGAGCACCGAGCAACCCGAGCACTGAGCACCCAGCACCCTGAGTACTGAGCACCCAGCACCCTGAGTACTGAGCACCCAGCACCCCGAGCACTGAGCAACCAGCACCCCGAGCACTGAGCTCCCAGCACCCCGAGAATGAGCACCCAGCACCCTGAGTACTGAGAACCGAGCACCCTGAGTACTGAGCACCCAGCACGCTGAGCACTGAGCACCCAGCACCCCGAGTACTGAGCAAACAGCACCCCGAGCACTGAGCACCGAGCACCCCGAGAATGAGCACCCAACACCCTGAGCACTGAGCACCCAGCACCCCGAGCACTGAGCACCCTGAGTATTGAGCACCCAGCAACCTGAGTACTGAGCACTAAGCACCCAGAGCGCTGAGCACCCAGGCCGCCAAGCACGGAGCACCCAGGACCGCGAGCACTGAGTACTGAGCATCCAGCACCCTGAGTACTGAGCACCGAGCTCCCCGAGAACTGAGCACCCTGAGTACTGAGCACCCAGCACAACGAGCACTGAGCACCCAGCACCCTGAGTACTGAGCACCCTGAGGACTGAGCACCGATCACCCTGAGCACTGAGCACCCAGCACCCTGAGTACTGAGCACCCAGCACCCTGAGTACTGAGCACCGAGCACCCCGAGTACTGAGCACACAGCACCCTGAGCACTGAGCACCCAGCACCCCGAGCACTGAGCATGCTGCACACTGAGTACTGAGCACCCAGCACCCCGAGCCCTGAGCACCCAGCACCCTGAGTACTGAGCACCCTGTGTATTGAGCACCGATCACCCTGAGCACTGAGCACCCAGCACCCTGAGTACTGAGCACCCAGCACCCTGAGCACTGAGCACCCAGCACCCTGAGTACTGAGCACCCAGTACCCTGAGCACTGAGCACCCAGTACCCTGAGTACTGAGCACCGAGCACCCTGAGCACTGAGCACCCAGCACCCTGAGAACTGAGCACCCAGCACCCTGAGTACTGAGCACCCAGCACCCTGAGTACTGAGCACCCAGCACCCTGAGTACTGAGCACTAAGCACCCAGAGCGCTGAGCACCCAGCCCCCCAAGCACGGAGCACCCAGGACCGCGAGCACTGAGTACTGAGCACCCAGCACCCTGACTACTGAGCACCGAGCTCCCCGAGAACTGAGCACCCTGAGTACTGAGCACCCAGCACCCCGATCACAGAGCACCCAGCACCCTCAGCACTGAGCACCCAGCACCCCGAGCACTGAGCACCCAGCACCCTGAGTACTGAGCACCCTGAGGACTGAGCACCGATCACCCTGAGCACTGAGCACCCAGCACCCCGAGCACTGAGCACCCAGCACCCTGAGTACTGAGCACCCTGAGGACTGAGCACCGATCATGCTGAGCACTGAGCACCCAGCACCCTGAGTACTGAGCACCCAGCACCCTGAGTACTGAGCACCGAGCACCCCGAGTACTGAGCACACAGCACCCTGAGCACTGAGCACCCAGCACCCCGAGCACTGAGCATGCTGCACACTGAGTACTGAGCACCCAGCACCCCGAGCCCTGAGAACCCAGCACCCTGAGTACTGAGCACCCTGAGTACTGAGCACCAATCACCCTGAGCACTGAGCACCCAGCACCCTGAGTACTGAGCACCCAGCACCCTGAGCACTGAGCACCCAGCACCCTGAGTACTGAGCACCCAGTACCCTGAGCACTGAGCACCCAGTACCCTGAGTACTGAGCACCGAGCACCCTGAGCACTGAGCACCCAGCACCCTGAGAACTGAGCACCCAGCACCCTGAGTACTGAGCACCCAGCACCCTGAGGACTGAGCACCCAGCACCCTGAGCACTGAGCACCCAGCACCCTGAGTACTGAGCACCCAACGTACTGAGCACCAAGCACCCCGAGCACTGAGCACCGAGCACCCTGAGTACTGAGCACCCAGCACCCCGAGTACTGAGCACCCAGCAGCCCGAGCACTGAGCACCCAGCACCCCGAGCACTGAGCACTGAGCACCCTGAGTACTGAGCACTGAGCACCCTTAGTACTGAGCACCGAGCACCCTGAGTACTGAGCACCCAGCATCCTGAGCACTGAGCACGGAGCACCCCGAGGACTGAGCACCCAGCACCGTGAGCACTGAGCAGCCAGCACCTTGAGAGCTGAGCACTGAGCACCCCGAGCACTGAGCACCCAGCACCCTAAGTACTGAGCACCCAGCACCCTGAGCACTGAGCAACCAGCACCCCGAGCACTGAGCACCCTGCACCCCGAACACTGAGCACCCAGTACCCTGAGCACTGAGCACCCAGCACCCCAAGCACTGAACACCCAGCACCCTGAGTACTGAGCACCGAGCTCCCCGAGAACTGAGCACCCTGAGTACTGAGCACCCAGCACAACGAGCACTGAGCACCCAGCACCCTGAGTACTGAGCACCCTGAGGACTGAGCACCGATCACCCTGAGCACTGAGCACCCAGCACCCTGAGTACTGAGCACCCAGCACCCTGAGTACTGAGCACCGAGCACCCCGAGTACTGAGCACACAGCACCCTGAGCACTGAGCACCCAGCACCCCGAGCACTGAGCATGCTGCACACTGAGTACTGAGCACCCAGCACCCCGAGCCCTGAGCACCCAGCACCCTGAGTACTGAGCACCCTGTGTATTGAGCACCGATCACCCTGAGCACTGAGCACCCAGCACCCTGAGTACTGAGCCCCCAGCACCCTGAGCACTGAGCACCCAGCACCCTGAGTACTGAGCACCCAGTACCCTGAGCACTGAGCACCCAGTACCCTGAGTACTGAGCACCGAGCACCCTGAGCACTGAGCACCCAGCACCCTGAGAACTGAGCACCCAGCACCCTGAGTACTGAGCACCCAGCACCCTGAGTACTGAGCACCCAGCACCCTGAGTACTGAGCACTAAGCACCCAGAGCGCTGAGCACCCAGCCCCCCAAGCACGGAGCACCCAGGACCGCGAGCACTGAGTACTGAGCACCCAGCACCCTGAGTACTGAGCACCGAGCTCCCCGAGAACTGAGCACCCTGAGTACTGAGCACCCAGCACCCCGATCACAGAGCACCCAGCACCCTCAGCACTGAGCACCCAGCACCCCGAGCACTGAGCACCCAGCACCCTGAGTACTGAGCACCCTGAGGACTGAGCACCGATCACCGTGAGCACTGAGCACCCAGCACCCCGAGCACTGAGCACCCAGCACCCTGAGTACTGAGCACCCTGAGGACTGAGCACCGATCATGCTGAGCACTGAGCACCCAGCACCCTGAGTACTGAGCACCCAGCACCCTGAGTACTGAGCACCGAGCACCCCGAGTACTGAGCACACAGCACCCTGAGCACTGAGCACCCAGCACCCCGAGCACTGAGCATGCTGCACACTGAGTACTGAGCACCCAGCACCCCGAGCCCTGAGAACCCAGCACCCTGAGTACTGAGCACCCTGAGTACTGAGCACCAATCACCCTGAGCACTGAGCACCCAGCACCCTGAGTACTGAGCACCCAGCACCCTGAGCACTGAGCACCCAGCACCCTGAGTACTGAGCACCCAGTACCCTGAGCACTGAGCACCCAGTACCCTGAGTACTGAGCACCGAGCACCCTGAGCACTGAGCACCCAGCACCCTGAGAACTGAGCACCCAGCACCCTGAGTACTGAGCACCCAGCACCCTGAGGACTGAGCACCCAGCACCCTGAGCACTGAGCACCCAGCACCCTGAGTACTGAGCACCCAACGTACTGAGCACCAAGCACCCCGAGCACTGAGCACCGAGCACCCTTAGTACTGAGCACCCAGCACCCCGAGTACTGAGCACCCAGCAGCCCGAGCACTGAGCACCCAGCACCCCGAGCACTGAGCACTGAGCACCCTGAGTACTGAGCACTGAGCACCCTTAGTACTGAGCACCGAGCACCCTGAGTACTGAGCACCCAGCATCCTGAGCACTGAGCACGGAGCACCCCGAGGACTGAGCACCCAGCACCGTGAGCACTGAGCAGCCAGCACCTTGAGAGCTGAGCACTGAGCACCCCGAGCACTGAGCACCCAGCACCCTAAGTACTGAGCACCCAGCACCCTGAGCACTGAGCAACCAGCACCCCGAGCACTGAGCACCCTGCACCCCGAACACTGAGCACCCAGTACCCTGAGCACTGAGCACCCAGCACCCCAAGCACTGAACACCCAGCACCCTGAGTACTGAGCACCGAGCACCCTGAGCACTGAGCACCCAGCACCCTGAGTACTGAGCACCCAGCACCCTGAGTACTGAGCACCCAGCACCCCGAGCACTGAGCAACCAGCACCCCGAGCACTGAGCTCCCAGCACCCCGAGAATGAGCACCCAGCACCCTGAGTACTGAGAACCGAGCACCCCGAGCACTGAGCACCGAGCAAACCGATAATGAGCACCCAGCACCCTGAGCACTGAGCACCCAGCACCCCGAGCACTGAGCACCCTGAGTATTGAGCACCCAGCAACCTGAGTACTGAGCACTAAGCACCCAGAGCGCTGAGCACCCAGCCCCCCAAGCACGGAGCACCCAGGACCGCGAGCACTGAGTACTGAGCACCCAGCACCCTGAGTACTGAGCACCGAGCTCCCCGAGAACTGAGCACCCTGAGTACTGAGCACCCAGCACCCCGATCACAGAGCACCCAGCACCCTCAGCACTGAGCACCCAGCACCCCGAGTACTGAGCACCCAGCACCCTGAGTACTGAGCACCCTGAGGACTGAGCACCGATCACCCTGAGCACTGAGCACCCAGCACCCCGAACACTGAGCACCCAGCACCCTGAGTACTGAGCACCCTGAGTACTGAGCACCCAGCACCCCGAGCACTGAGCACCCAGCTCCCCGAGAACTGAGCACCCAGCACCCTGAGTACTGAGCACCCAGCACCCTGAGTACTGAGCACCCTGAGTACTGAGCACCCAGCACCCTGAGCATTGAGCACCCAGCACCCTGAGTACTGAGCACCCAGCACCCCGAGCACTGAGCAACCAGCACCCCGAGCACTGAGCTCCCAGCACCCCGAGAATGAGCACCCAGCACCCTGAGTACTGAGAACCGAGCACCCTGAGTACTGAGCAACCAGCACGCTGAGCACTGAGCACCCAGCACCCCGAGTACTGAGCAAACAGCACCCCGAGCACTGAGCACCGATCACCCCGAGAATGAGCACACAGCACCCTGAGTACTGAGCACCCAGAACCCTGAGTACTGAGCACCCAGCACCCTGAGTACTGAGCACTAAGCACCCAGAGCGCTGAGCACCCAGCCCCCCAAGCACGGAGCACCCAGGACCGCGAGCACTGAGTACTGAGCACCCAGCACCCTGAGTACTGAGCACCGAGCTCCCCGAGAACTGAGCACCCTGAGTACTGAGCACCCAGCACCCCGATCACAGAGCACCCAGCACCCTCAGCACTGAGCACCCAGCACCCCGAGCACTGAGCACCCAGCACCCTGAGTACTGAGCACCCTGAGGACTGAGCACCGATCACCCTGAGCACTGAGCACCCAGCACCCCGAGCACTGAGCACCCAGCACCCTGAGTACTGAGCACCCTGAGGACTGAGCACCGATCATGCTGAGCACTGAGCACCCAGCACCCTGAGTACTGAGCACCCAGCACCCTGAGTACTGAGCACCGAGCACCCCGAGTACTGAGCACACAGCACCCTGAGCACTGAGCACCCAGCACCCCGAGCACTGAGCATGCTGCACACTGAGTACTGAGCACCCAGCACCCCGAGCCCTGAGAACCCAGCACCCTGAGTACTGAGCACCCTGAGTACTGAGCACCGATCACCCTGAGCACTGAGCACCCAGCACCCTGAGTACTGAGCACCCAGCACCCTGAGCACTGAGCACCCAGCACCCTGAGTACTGAGCACCCAACGTACTGAGCACCAAGCACCCCGAGCACTGAGCACCGAGCACCCTGAGTACTGAGCACCCAGCACCCCGAGTACTGAGCACCCAGCACCCCGAGCACTGAGCACCCAGCACCCCGAGCACTGAGCACTGAGCACCCTGAGTACTGAGCACTGAGCACCCTTAGTACTGAGCACCGAGCACCCTGAGTACTGAGCACCCAGCATCCTGAGCACTGAGCACGGAGCACCCCGAGGACTGAGCACCCAGCACCGTGAGCACTGAGCAGCCAGCACCTTGAGTACTGAGCACTGAGCACCCCGAGCACTGAGCACCCAGCACCCTAAGTACTGAGCACCCAGCACCCTGAGCACTGAGCAACCAGCACCCCGAGCACTGAGCACCCTGCACCCCGAACACTGAGCACCCAGTACCCTGAGCACTGAGCACCCAGCACCCCAAGCACTGAACACCCAGCACCCTGAGTACTGAGCACCGAGCAACCCGAGCACTGAGCACCCAGCACCCTGAGTACTGAGCACCCAGCACCCTGAGTACTGAGCACCCAGCACCCCGAGCACTGAGCAACCAGCACCCCGAGCACTGAGCTCCCAGCACCCCGAGAATGAGCACCCAGCACCCTGAGTACTGAGAACCGAGCACCCTGAGTACTGAGCACCCAGCACGCTGAGCACTGAGCACCCAGCACCCCGAGTACTGAGCAAACAGCACCCCGAGCACTGAGCACCGAGCACCCCGAGAATGAGCACCCAGCACCCTGAGCACTGAGCACCCAGCACCCCGAGCACTGAGCACCCTGAGTATTGAGCACCCAGCAACCTGAGTACTGAGCACTAAGCACCCAGAGCGCTGAGCACCCAGGCCGCCAAGCACGGAGCACCCAGGACCGCGAGCACTGAGTACTGAGCATCCAGCACCCTGAGTACTGAGCACCGAGCTCCCCGAGAACTGAGCACCCTGAGTACTGAGCACCCAGCACAACGAGCACTGAGCACCCAGCACCCTGAGTACTGAGCACCCTGAGGACTGAGCACCGATCACCCTGAGCACTGAGCACCCAGCACCCTGAGTACTGAGCACCCAGCACCCTGAGTACTGAGCACCGAGCACCCCGAGTACTGAGCACACAGCACCCTGAGCACTGAGCACCCAGCACCCCGAGCACTGAGCATGCTGCACACTGAGTACTGAGCACCCAGCACCCCGAGCCCTGAGCACCCAGCACCCTGAGTACTGAGCACCCTGTGTATTGAGCACCGATCACCCTGAGCACTGAGCACCCAGCACCCTGAGTACTGAGCACCCAGCACCCTGAGCACTGAGCACCCAGCACCCTGAGTACTGAGCACCCAGTACCCTGAGCACTGAGCACCCAGTACCCTGAGTACTGAGCACCGAGCACCCTGAGCACTGAGCACCCAGCACCCTGAGAACTGAGCACCCAGCACCCTGAGTACTGAGCACCCAGCACCCTGAGTACTGAGCACCCAGCACCCTGAGTACTGAGCACTAAGCACCCAGAGCGCTGAGCACCCAGCCCCCCAAGCACGGAGCACCCAGGACCGCGAGCACTGAGTACTGAGCACCCAGCACCCTGAGTACTGAGCACCGAGCTCCCCGAGAACTGAGCACCCTGAGTACTGAGCACCCAGCACCCCGATCACAGAGCACCCAGCACCCTCAGCACTGAGCACCCAGCACCCCGAGCACTGAGCACCCAGCACCCTGAGTACTGAGCACCCTGAGGACTGAGCACCGATCACCCTGAGCACTGAGCACCCAGCACCCCGAGCACTGAGCACCCAGCACCCTGAGTACTGAGCACCCTGAGGACTGAGCACCGATCATGCTGAGCACTGAGCACCCAGCACCCTGAGTACTGAGCACCCAGCACCCTGAGTACTGAGCACCGAGCACCCCGAGTACTGAGCACACAGCACCCTGAGCACTGAGCACCCAGCACCCCGAGCACTGAGCATGCTGCACACTGAGTACTGAGCACCCAGCACCCCGAGCCCTGAGAACCCAGCACCCTGAGTACTGAGCACCCTGAGTACTGAGCACCAATCACCCTGAGCACTGAGCACCCAGCACCCTGAGTACTGAGCACCCAGCACCCTGAGCACTGAGCACCCAGCACCCTGAGTACTGAGCACCCAGTACCCTGAGCACTGAGCACCCAGTACCCTGAGTACTGAGCACCGAGCACCCTGAGCACTGAGCACCCAGCACCCTGAGAACTGAGCACCCAGCACCCTGAGTACTGAGCACCCAGCACCCTGAGGACTGAGCACCCAGCACCCTGAGCACTGAGCACCCAGCACCCTGAGTACTGAGCACCCAACGTACTGAGCACCAAGCACCCCGAGCACTGAGCACCGAGCACCCTGAGTACTGAGCACCCAGCACCCCGAGTACTGAGCACCCAGCAGCCCGAGCACTGAGCACCCAGCACCCCGAGCACTGAGCACTGAGCACCCTGAGTACTGAGCACTGAGCACCCTTAGTACTGAGCACCGAGCACCCTGAGTACTGAGCACCCAGCATCCTGAGCACTGAGCACGGAGCACCCCGAGGACTGAGCACCCAGCACCGTGAGCACTGAGCAGCCAGCACCTTGAGAGCTGAGCACTGAGCACCCCGAGCACTGAGCACCCAGCACCCTAAGTACTGAGCACCCAGCACCCTGAGCACTGAGCAACCAGCACCCCGAGCACTGAGCACCCTGCACCCCGAACACTGAGCACCCAGTACCCTGAGCACTGAGCACCCAGCACCCCAAGCACTGAACACCCAGCACCCTGAGTACTGAGCACCGAGCACCCTGAGCACTGAGCACCCAGCACCCTGAGTACTGAGCACCCAGCACCCTGAGTACTGAGCACCCAGCACCCCGAGCACTGAGCAACCAGCACCCCGAGCACTGAGCTCCCAGCACCCCGAGAATGAGCACCCAGCACCCTGAGTACTGAGAACCGAGCACCCCGAGCACTGAGCACCGAGCAAACCGAGAATGAGCACCCAGCACCCTGAGCACTGAGCACCCAGCACCCCGAGCACTGAGCACCCTGAGTATTGAGCACCCAGCAACCTGAGTACTGAGCACTAAGCACCCAGAGCGCTGAGCACCCAGCCCCCCAAGCACGGAGCACCCAGGACCGCGAGCACTGAGTACTGAGCACCCAGCACCCTGAGTACTGAGCACCGAGCTCCCCGAGAACTGAGCACCCTGAGTACTGAGCACCCAGCACCCCGATCACAGAGCACCCAGCACCCTCAGCACTGAGCACCCAGCACCCCGAGTACTGAGCACCCAGCACCCTGAGTACTGAGCACCCTGAGGACTGAGCACCGATCACCCTGAGCACTGAGCACCCAGCACCCCGAACACTGAGCACCCAGCACCCTGAGTACTGAGCACCCTGAGTACTGAGCACCCAGCACCCCGAGCACTGAGCACCCAGCTCCCCGAGAACTGAGCACCCAGCACCCTGAGTACTGAGCACCCAGCACCCTGAGTACTGAGCACCCTGAGTACTGAGCACCCAGCACCCTGAGCATTGAGCACCCAGCACCCTGAGTACTGAGCACCCAGCACCCCGAGCACTGAGCAACCAGCACCCCGAGCACTGAGCTCCCAGCACCCCGAGAATGAGCACCCAGCACCCTGAGTACTGAGAACCGAGCACCCTGAGTACTGAGCAACCAGCACGCTGAGCACTGAGCACCCAGCACCCCGAGTACTGAGCAAACAGCACCCCGAGCACTGAGCACCGATCACCCCGAGAATGAGCACACAGCACCCTGAGTACTGAGCACCCAGAACCCTGAGTACTGAGCACCCAGCACCCTGAGTACTGAGCACTAAGCACCCAGAGCGCTGAGCACCCAGCCCCCCAAGCACGGAGCACCCAGGACCGCGAGCACTGAGTACTGAGCACCCAGCACCCTGAGTACTGAGCACCGAGCTCCCCGAGAACTGAGCACCCTGAGGACTGAGCACCGATCACCCTGAGCACTGAGCACCCAGCACCCCGATCACAGAGCACCCAGCACCCTCAGCACTGAGCACCCAGCACCCCGAGCACTGAGCACCCAGCACCCTGAGTACTGAGCACCCTGAGGACTGAGCACCGATCACCCTGAGCACTGAGCACCCAGCACCCCGAGCACTGAGCACCCAGCACCCTGAGTACTGAGCACCCTGAGGACTGAGCACCGATCACCCTGAGCACTGAGCACCCAGCACCCTGAGTACTGAGCACCCAGCACCCTGAGTACTGAGCACCGAGCACCCCGAGTACTGAGCACACAGCACCCTGAGCACTGAGCACCCAGCACCCCGAGCACTGAGCATGCTGCACACTGAGTACTGAGCACCCAGCACACCGAGCCCTGAGCACCCAGCACCCTGAGTACTGAGCACCCTGAGTACTGAGCACCGATCACCCTGAGCACTGAGCACCCAGCACCCTGAGTACTGAGCACCCAGCACCCTGAGCACTGAGCACCCAGCACCCTGAGTACTGAGCACACAGTACCCTGAGCACTGAGCACCCAGTACCCTGAGTACTGAGCACCGAGCACCCTGAGCACTGAGCACCCAGCACCCTGAGAACTGAGCACCCAGCACCCTGAGTACTGAGCACCCAGCACCCTGAGGACTGAGCACCCAGCACCCTGAGCACTGAGCACCCAGCACCCTGAGCACTGAGCACCCAGCACCCTGAGTACTGAGCACCCAACGTACTGAGCACCAAGCACCCCGAGCACTGAGCACCGAGCACCCTGAGTACTGAGCACCCAGCACCCCGAGTACTGAGCACCCAGCACCCCGAGCACTGAGCACCCAGCACCCCGAGCACTGAGCACTGAGCACCCTGAGTACTGAGCACTGAGCACCCTTAGTACTGAGCACCGTGCACCCTGAGTACTGAGCACCCAGCATCCTGAGCACTGAGCACGGAGCACCCCGAGGACTGAGCACCCAGCACCGTGAGCACTGAGCAGCCAGCACCTTGAGTACTGAGCACTGAGCACCCCGAGCACTGAGCACCCAGCACCCTAAGTACTGAGCACCCAGCACCCTGAGCACTGAGCAACCAGCACCCCGAGCACTGAGCACCCTGCACCCCGAACACTGAGCACCCAGTACCCTGAGCACTGAGCACCCAGCACCCCAAGCACTGAACACCCAGCACCCTGAGTACTGAGCACCGAGCACCCCAAGCACTGAGCACCCAGCACCCTGAGTACTGAGCACCCAGCACCCTGAGTACTGAGCACCCAGCACCCCGAGCACTGAGCAACCAGCACCCCGAGCACTGAGCTCCCAGCACCCCGAGAATGAGCACCCAGCACCCTGAGTACTGAGAACCGAGCACCCTGAGTACTGAGCACCCAGCACGCTGAGCACTGAGCACCCAGCACCCCGAGTACTGAGCAAACAGCACCCCGAGCACTGAGCACCGAGCACCCCGAGAATGAGCACCCAGCACCCTGAGCACTGAGCACCCAGCACCCCGAGCACTGAGCACCCTGAGTATTGAGCACCCAGCAACCTGAGTACTGAGCACTAAGCACCCAGAGCGCTGAGCACCCAGCCCCCCAAGCACGGAGCACCCAGGACCGCGAGCACTGAGTACTGAGCATCCAGCACCCTGAGTACTGAGCACCGAGCTCCCCGAGAACTGAGCACCCTGAGTACTGAGCACCCAGCACCCCGAGCACTGAGCACCCAGCACCCTGAGTACTGAGCACCCTGAGGACTGAGCACCGATCACCCTGAGCACTGAGCACCCAGCACCCCGAGCACTGAGCACCCAGCACCCTGAGTACTGAGCACCCTGAGGACTGAGCACCGATCACCCTGAGCACTGAGCACCCAGCACCCTGAGTACTGAGCACCCAGCACCCTGAGTACTGAGCACCGAGCACCCCGAGTACTGAGCACACAGCACCCTGAGCACTGAGCACCCAGCACCCTGAGCACTGAGCATGCTGCACACTGAGTACTGAGCACCCAGCACCCCGAGCCCTGAGCACCCAGCACCCTGAGTACTGAGCACCCTGTGTACTGAGCACCGATCACCCTGAGCACTGAGCACCCAGCACCCTGAGTACTGAGCACCCAGCACCCTGAGCACTGAGCAACCAGCACCCTGAGTACTGAGCACCGAGCACCCCGAGTACTGAGCACCCAGCACCCCGAGCACTGAGCACCCAGCCCCCTGAGCACTGAGCACCCAGCACCCCAAGCACTGAGCACCCAGCACCCTGAATACTGAGCAACCCGAGCACTGAGCACCCAGCACCCTGAGTACTGAGCACCCAGCACCAAGAGTACTGAGCACCGAGCATCCTGAGCACTGAGCACAGAGCACCCCGAGCACTGAGCACCCAGCACCCTGAGTACTGTGCACCCAGCACCAAGAGTACTGAGCACCGAGCACCCCGATCACTGAGCACCCAGTACCCTGAGTAATGAGCACCCATCACCCCGAGTACTGAGCACCCAGCACCGTGAGTACTGAGCACCCAGCACCCTGAGTACTGAGCACCCAGCACCATGAGCACTGAGCACAAAGCACACTGAGTACTCAGCACTGAGCACCCTGAGAACTGAGCACCAAGAACCCTGAGTACTGAGCACCCAGCACGCTGAGTACTGAGCGCTGAGCACCCTGAGTACTGAGCACCGAGCACCCTGAGTACCGAGCACCCAGCACCCTGAGCACTGAGCAGCCAGCACCCTGAGCACTGAGTACCCAGCACCAAGAGCACTGAGCACCCAGCACCCTGAGCACTGAGCACCCAGCACCCCGAGTACTGAGCACCCAGCACCCTGAGTACTGAGCACCGAGCACCCCTAGCACTGAGCACCCAGCACCCTGAGTACTGAGCACCCAGCACCCTGAGTACTGAGCACCCAGCACCCCGAGCACTGAGCAACCAGCACCCCGAGCACTGAGCTCCCAGCACCCCGAGAATGAGCACCCAGCAGCCTGAGTACTGAGAACCGAGCACCCTGAGTACTGAGCACCCAGCACGCTGAGCACTGAGCACCCAGCACCCCGAGTACTGAGCAAACGGCACCCCGAGCACTGAGCACCGATCACCCCGAGAATGAGCACCCAGCACCCTGAGTTCTGAGCACCCAGCACCCTGAGTACTGAGCACCCAGCACCCTGAGTACTGAGCACTAAGCACCCAGAGCGCTGAGCACCCAGCCCCCCAAGCACGGAGCACCCAGGACCGCGAGCACTGAGTACTGAGCACCCAGCACCCTGAGTACTGAGCACCGAGCTCCCCGAGAACTGAGCACCCTGAGTACTGAGCACCCAGCACCCCGATCACAGAGCACCCAGCACCCTCAGCACTGAGCACCCAGCACCCCGAGCACTGAGCACCCAGCACCCTGAGTACTGAGCACCCTGAGGACTGAGCACCGATCACCCTGAGCACTGAGCACCCAGCACCCCGAGCACTGAGCACCCAGCACCCTGAGTACTGAGCACCCTGAGGACTGAGCACCGATCACCCTGAGCACTGAGCACCCAGCACCCTGAGTACTGAGCACCCAGCACCCTGAGTACTGAGCACCGAGCACCCCGAGTACTGAGCACACAGCACCCTGAGCACTGAGCACCCAGCACCCCGAGCACTGAGCATGCTGCACACTGAGTACTGAGCACCCAGCACACCGAGCCCTGAGCACCCAGCACCCTGAGTACTGAGCACCCTGAGTACTGAGCACCGATCACCCTGAGCACTGAGCACCCAGCACCCTGAGTACTGAGCACCCAGCACCCTGAGCACTGAGCACCCAGCACCCTGAGTACTGAGCACACAGTACCCTGAGCACTGAGCACCCAGTACCCTGAGTACTGAGCACCGAGCACCCTGAGCACTGAGCACCCAGCACCCTGAGAACTGAGCACCCAGCACCCTGAGTACTGAGCACCCAGCACCCTGAGGACTGAGCACCCAGCACCCTGAGCACTGAGCACCCAGCACCCTGAGCACTGAGCACCCAGCACCCTGAGTACTGAGCACCCAACGTACTGAGCACCAAGCACCCCGAGCACTGAGCACCGAGCACCCTGAGTACTGAGCACCCAGCACCCCGAGTACTGAGCACCCAGCACCCCGAGCACTGAGCACCCAGCACCCCGAGCACTGAGCACTGAGCACCCTGAGTACTGAGCACTGAGCACCCTTAGTACTGAGCACCGTGCACCCTGAGTACTGAGCACCCAGCATCCTGAGCACTGAGCACGGAGCACCCCGAGGACTGAGCACCCAGCACCGTGAGCACTGAGCAGCCAGCACCTTGAGTACTGAGCACTGAGCACCCCGAGCACTGAGCACCCAGCACCCTAAGTACTGAGCACCCAGCACCCTGAGCACTGAGCAACCAGCACCCCGAGCACTGAGCACCCTGCACCCCGAACACTGAGCACCCAGTACCCTGAGCACTGAGCACCCAGCACCCCAAGCACTGAACACCCAGCACCCTGAGTACTGAGCACCGAGCACCCCAAGCACTGAGCACCCAGCACCCTGAGTACTGAGCACCCAGCACCCTGAGTACTGAGCACCCAGCACCCCGAGCACTGAGCAACCAGCACCCCGAGCACTGAGCTCCCAGCACCCCGAGAATGAGCACCCAGCACCCTGAGTACTGAGAACCGAGCACCCTGAGTACTGAGCACCCAGCACGCTGAGCACTGAGCACCCAGCACCCCGAGTACTGAGCAAACAGCACCCCGAGCACTGAGCACCGAGCACCCCGAGAATGAGCACCCAGCACCCTGAGCACTGAGCACCCAGCACCCCGAGCACTGAGCACCCTGAGTATTGAGCACCCAGCAACCTGAGTACTGAGCACTAAGCACCCAGAGCGCTGAGCACCCAGCCCCCCAAGCACGGAGCACCCAGGACCGCGAGCACTGAGTACTGAGCATCCAGCACCCTGAGTACTGAGCACCGAGCTCCCCGAGAACTGAGCACCCTGAGTACTGAGCACCCAGCACCCCGAGCACTGAGCACCCAGCACCCTGAGTACTGAGCACCCTGAGGACTGAGCACCGATCACCCTGAGCACTGAGCACCCAGCACCCCGAGCACTGAGCACCCAGCACCCTGAGTACTGAGCACCCTGAGGACTGAGCACCGATCACCCTGAGCACTGAGCACCCAGCACCCTGAGTACTGAGCACCCAGCACCCTGAGTACTGAGCACCGAGCACCCCGAGTACTGAGCACACAGCACCCTGAGCACTGAGCACCCAGCACCCTGAGCACTGAGCATGCTGCACACTGAGTACTGAGCACCCAGCACCCCGAGCCCTGAGCACCCAGCACCCTGAGTACTGAGCACCCTGTGTACTGAGCACCGATCACCCTGAGCACTGAGCACCCAGCACCCTGAGTACTGAGCACCCAGCACCCTGAGCACTGAGCAACCAGCACCCTGAGTACTGAGCACCGAGCACCCCGAGTACTGAGCACCCAGCACCCCGAGCACTGAGCACCCAGCCCCCTGAGCACTGAGCACCCAGCACCCCAAGCACTGAGCACGCAGCACCCTGAATACTGAGCAACCCGAGCACTGAGCACCCAGCACCCTGAGTACTGAGCACCCAGCACCAAGAGTACTGAGCACCGAGCATCCTGAGCACTGAGCACAGAGCACCCCGAGCACTGAGCACCCAGCACCCTGAGTACTGTGCACCCAGCACCAAGAGTACTGAGCACCGAGCACCCCGATCACTGAGCACCCAGTACCCTGAGTAATGAGCACCCATCACCCCGAGTACTGAGCACCCAGCACCGTGAGTACTGAGCACCCAGCACCCTGAGTACTGAGCACCCAGCACCATGAGCACTGAGCACAAAGCACACTGAGTACTCAGCACTGAGCACCCTGAGAACTGAGCACCAAGAACCCTGAGTACTGAGCACCCAGCACGCTGAGTACTGAGCGCTGAGCACCCTGAGTACTGAGCACCGAGCACCCTGAGTACCGAGCACCCAGCACCCTGAGCACTGAGCAGCCAGCACCCTGAGCACTGAGTACCCAGCACCAAGAGCACTGAGCACCCAGCACCCTGAGCACTGAGCACCCAGCACCCCGAGTACTGAGCACCCAGCACCCTGAGTACTGAGCACCGAGCACCCCTAGCACTGAGCACCCAGCACCCTGAGTACTGAGCACCCAGCACCCTGAGTACTGAGCACCCAGCACCCCGAGCACTGAGCAACCAGCACCCCGAGCACTGAGCTCCCAGCACCCCGAGAATGAGCACCCAGCAGCCTGAGTACTGAGAACCGAGCACCCTGAGTACTGAGCACCCAGCACGCTGAGCACTGAGCACCCAGCACCCCGAGTACTGAGCAAACGGCACCCCGAGCACTGAGCACCGATCACCCCGAGAATGAGCACCCAGCACCCTGAGTTCTGAGCACCCAGCACCCTGAGTACTGAGCACATAGCACCCTGAGTACTGAGCACTAAGCACCCAGAGCGCTGAGCAACCAGCCCCCCAAGCACGGAGCACCCAGGACCGCGAGCACTGAGTACTGAGCACCCAGCACCCTGAGTACTGAGCACCGAGCTCCCCGAGAACTGAGCACCCTGAGTACTGAGCACCCAGCACCCCGATCACAGAGCACCCAGCACCCTCAGCACTGAGCACCCAGCACCCCGAGCACTGAGCACCCAGCACCCTGAGTACTGAGCACCCTGAGGACTCAGCACCGATCACCCTGAGCACTGAGCACCCAGCACCCCGAGCACTGAGCACCCAGCACCCTGAGTACTGAGCACCCTGAGGACTGAGCACCGATCACGCTGAGCACTGAGCACCCAGCACCCTGAGTACTGAGCACCCAGCACCCTGAGTACTGAGCACCGAGCACCCCGAGTACTGAGCACACAGCACCCTGAGCACTGAGCACCCAGCATCCCGAGCACTGAGCATGCTGCACACTGAGTACTGAGCACCCAGCACCCCGAGCCCTGAGAACCCAGCACCCTGAGTACTGAGCACCCTGAGTACTGAGCACCGATCACCCTGAGCACTGAGCACCCAGCACCCTGAGTACTGAGCACCCAGCACCCTGAGCACTGAGCACCCAGCACCCTGAGTACTGAGCACCCAGTACCCTGAGCACTGAGCACCCAGTACCCTGAGTACTGAGCACCGAGCACCCTGAGCACTGAGCACCCAGCACCCTGAGAACTGAGCACCCAGCACCCTGAGTACTGAGCACCCAGCACCCTGAGGACTGAGCACCCAGCACCCTGAGCACTGAGCACCCAGCACCCTGAGCACTGAGCACCCAGCACCCTGAGTACTGAGCACCCAACGTACTGAGCACCAAGCACCCCGAGGACTGAGCACCGAGCACCCTGAGTACTGAGCACCCAGCACCCCGAGTACTGAGCACCCAGCACCCCGAGCACTGAGCACCCAGCACCCCGAGCACTGAGCACTGAGCACCCTGAGTACTGAGCACTGAGCACCCTTAGTACTGAGCACCGAGCACCCTGAGTACTGAGCACCCAGCATCCTGAGCACTGAGCACGGAGCACCCCGAGGACTGAGCACCCAGCACCGTGAGCACTGAGCAGCCAGCACCTTGAGTACTGAGCACTGAGCACCCCGAGCTCTGAGCACCCAGCACCCTAAGTACTGAGCACCCAGCACCCTGAGCACTGAGCAACCAGCACCCCGAGCACTGAGCACCCTGCACCCCGAACACTGAGCACCCAGTACCCTGAGCACTGAGCACCCAGCACCCCAAGCACTGAACACCCAGCACCCTGAGTACTGAGCACCGAGCAACCCGAGCACTGAGCACCCAGCACCCTGAGTACTGAGCACCCAGCACCCTGAGTACTGAGCACCCAGCACCCCGAGCACTGAGCAACCAGCACCCCGAGCACTGAGCTCCCAGCACCCCGAGAATGAGCACCCAGCACCCTGAGTACTGAGAACCGAGCACCCTGAGTACTGAGCACCCAGCACGCTGAGCACTGAGCACCCAGCACCCCGAGTACTGAGCAAACAGCACCCCGAGCACTGAGCACCGAGCACCCCGAGAATGAGCACCCAGCACCCTGAGCACTGAGCACCCAGCACCCCGAGCACTGAGCACCCTGAGTATTGAGCACCCAGCAACCTGAGTACTGAGCACTAAGCACCCAGTGCGCTGAGCACCCAGGCCGCCAAGCACGGAGCACCCAGGACCGCGAGCACTGAGTACTGAGCATCCAGCACCCTGAGTACTGAGCACCGAGCTCCCCGAGAACTGAGCACCCTGAGTACTGAGCACCCAGCACAACGAGCACTGAGCACCCAGCACCCTGAGTACTGAGCACCCTGAGGACTGAGCACCGATCACCCTGAGCACTGAGCACCCAGCACCCTGAGTACTGAGCACCCAGCACCCTGAGTACTGAGCACCGAGCACCCCGAGTACTGAGCACACAGCACCCTGAGCACTGAGCACCCAGCACCCCGAGCACTGAGCATGCTGCACACTGAGTACTGAACACCCAGCACCCCGAGCCCTGAGCACCCAGCACCCTGAGTACTGAGCACCCTGTGTACTGAGCACCGATCACCCTGAGCACTGAGCACCCAGCACCCTGAGTACTGAGCACCCAGCACCCTGAGCACTGAGCACCCAGCACCCTGAGTACTGAGCACCCAGTACCCTGAGCACTGAGCACCCAGTACCCTGAGTACTGAGCACCGAGCACCCTGAGCACTGAGCACCCAGCACCCTGAGAACTGAGCACCCAGCACCCTGAGTACTGAGCACCCAGCACCCTGAGTACTGAGCACCCAGCACCCTGAGTACTGAGCACTAAGCACCCAGAGCACTGAGCACCCAGCCCCCCAAGCACGGAGCACCCAGGACCGCGAGCACTGAGTACTGAGCACCCAGCACCCTGAGTACTGAGCACCGAGCTCCCCGAGAACTGAGCACCCTGAGTACTGAGCACCCAGCACCCCGATCACAGAGCACCCAGCACCCTCAGCACTGAGCACCCAGCACCCCGAGCACTGAGCACCCAGCACCCTGAGTACTGAGCACCCTGAGGACTGAGCACCGATCACCCTGAGCACTGAGCACCCAGCACCCCAAGCACTGAGCACCCAGCACCCTGAGTACTGAGCACCCTGAGGACTGAGCACCGATCATGCTGAGCACTGAGCACCCAGCACCCTGAGTACTGAGCACCCAGCACCCTGAGTACTGAGCACCGAGCACCCCGAGTACTGAGCACACAGCACCCTGAGCACTGAGCACCCAGCACCCCGAGCACTGAGCATGCTGCACACTGAGTACTGAGCACCCAGCACCGCGAGCCCTGAGAACCCAGCACCCTGAGTACTGAGCACCCTGAGTACTGAGCACCGATCACCCTGAGCACTGAGCACCCAGCACCCTGAGTACTGAGCACCCAGCACCCTGAGCACTGAGCACCCAGCACCCTGAGTACTGAGCACCCAGTACCCTGAGCACTGAGCACCCAGTACCCTGAGTACTGAGCACCGAGCACCCTGAGCACTGAGCACCCAGCACCCTGAGAACTGAGCACCCAGCACCCTGAGTACTGAGCACCCAGCACCCTGAGGACTGAGCACCCAGCACCCTGAGCACTGAGCACCCAGCACCCTGAGCACTGAGCACCCAGCACCCTGAGTACTGAGCACCCAACGTACTGAGCACCAAGCACCCCGAGCACTGAGCACCGAGCACCCTGAGTACTGAGCACCCAGCACACCGAGTACTGAGCACCCAGCAGCCCGAGCACTGAGCACCCAGCACCCCGAGCACTGAGCACTGAGCACCCTGAGTACTGAGCACTGAGCACCCTTAGTACTGAGCACCGAGCACCCTGAGTACTGAGCACCCAGCATCCTGAGCACTGAGCACGGAGCACCCCGAGGACTGAGCACCCAGCACCGTGAGCACTGAGCAGCCAGCACCTTGAGTACTGAGCACTGAGCACCCCGAGCACTGAGCACCCAGCACCCTAAGTACTGAGCACCCAGCACCCTGAGTACTGAGCAACCAGCACCCCGAGCACTGAGCACCCTGCACCCCGAACACTGAGCACCCAGTACCCTGAGCACTGAGCACCCAGCACCCCAAGCACTGAACACCCAGCACCCTGAGTACTGAGCACCGAGCACCCTGAGCACTGAGCACCCAGCACCCTGAGTACTGAGCACCCAGCACCCTGAGTACTAAGCACCCAGCACCCCGAGCACTGAGCAACCAGCACCCCGAGCACTGAGCTCCCAGCACCCCGAGAATGAGCACCCAGCACCCTGAGTACTGAGAACCGAGCACCCCGAGCACTGAGCACCGAGCAAACCGAGAATGAGCACCCAGCACCCTGAGCACTGAGCACCCAGCACCCCGAGCACTGAGCACCCTGAGTATTGAGCACCCAGCAACCTGAGTACTGAGCACTAAGCACCCAGAGCGCTGAGCACCCAGCCCCCCAAGCACGGAGCACCCAGGACCGCGAGCACTGAGTACTGAGCATCCAGCACCCTGAGTACTGAGCACCGATCTCCCCGAGAACTGAGCACCCTGAGTACTGAGCACCCAGCACAACGAGCACTGAGCACCCAGCACCCTGAGTACTGAGCACCCTGAGGACTGAGCACCGATCACCCTGAGCACTGAGCACCCAGCACCCCGAGCACTGAGCACCCAGCACCCTGAGTACTGAGCACCCTGAGGACTGAGCACCGATCACCCTGAGCACTGAGCACCCAGCACCCTGAGTACTGAGCACCCAGCACCCTGAGTACTGAGCACCGAGCACCCCGAGTACTGAGCACACAGCACCCTGAGCACTGAGCACCCAGCACCCCGAGCACTGAGCATGCTGCACACTGAGTACTGAGCACCCAGCACCCCGAGCCCTGAGCACCCAGCACCCTGAGTACTGAGCACCCTGTGTACTGAGCACCGATCACCCTGAGCACTGAGCACCCAGCACCCTGAGTACTGAGCACCCAGCACCCTGAGCACTGAGCACCCAGCACCCTGAGTACTGAGCACCCAGTACGCTGAGCACTGAGCACCCAGTACCCTGAGTACTGTGCACCGAGCACCCTGAGCACTGAGCACCCAGCACCCTGAGAACTGAGCACCCAGCACCCTGAGTACTGAGCACCCAGCACCCTGAGCACTGAGCACTAAGCACCCTGAGCACTGAGCACCCAGCACCCTGAGCACTGAGCACCCAGCACCCTTAGTACTGAGCACCCAACGTACTGAGCACCAAGCACCCCGAGCACTGAGCACCCAGCACCCTGAGTACTGAGCACCCAGCACCCCGAGTACTGAGCACCCAGCACCCCGAGCACTGAGAACCCAGCACCCCGAGCACTGAGCACTGAGCACCCAGAGTACTGAGCACTGAGCACCCTTAGTACTGAGCACCGAGCACCCTGAGTTCTGAGCACCCAGCACCCTGAGCACTGAGCACGGAGCACCCCGAGGACTGAGCACCCAGCACCGTGAGCACTGAGCAGCCAGCACCTTGAGTACTGAGCACCCAGCACCCTGAGCACTGAGCACCCAGCACCCTGAGTATTGAGCACCCAGCACCCTGAGTACTGAGCACCCAGCACCCCGAGCACTGAGCAACCAGCACCCCGAGCACTGAGCTCCCAGCACCACGAGAATGAGCACCCAGCACCCTGAGTACTGAGAACCGAGCACCCTGAGTACTGAGCACCCAGCACGCTGAGCACTGAGCACCCAGCACCCCGAATACTGAGTAAACAGCACCCCGAGCACTGAGCACCGAGCATACCGAGAATGAGCACCCAGCACCCTGAGTACTGAGCACCCAGCACCCTGAGTACTGAGCACCCAGCACCCCGAGCACTGAGCACCCTGAGTATTGAGCACCCAGCACCCTGAGTACTGAGCACTAAGCACCCAGAGCGCTGAGCACCCAGCCCCCCAAGCACGGAGCACCCAGGACCGCGAGCACTGAGTACTGAGCACCCAGCACCCTGAGTACTGAGCACCGAGCTCCCCGAGAACTGAGCACCCTGAGTACTGAGCACCCAGCACCCCGATCACAGAGCACCCAGCACCCTCAGAACTGAGCACCCAGCACCCCGAGTACTGAGCACCCAGCACCCTGAGTACTGAGCACCCTGAGGACTGAGCACCGATCACCCTGAGCACTGAGCACCCAGCACCCCGAACACTGAGCACCCAGCACCCTGAGTACTGAGCACCCTGAGGACTGAGGACCAATCACCCTGAGCACTGAGCACCCAGCACCCTGAGTACTGAGCACCCAGCACCCTGAGTACTGAGCACCCTGAGGACTGAGCACCGATCACCCTGAGCACTGAGCACCCAGCACCCCGAGCACTGAGCACCCAGCACCCTGAGTACTGAGCACCCTGAGGACTGAGCACCGATCACCCTGAGCACTGAGCACCCAGCACCCTGAGTACTGAGCACCCAGCAACCTGAGTACTGAGCACCGAGCACCCCGAGTACTGAGCACACAGCACCCTGAGCACTGAGCACCCAGCACCCCGAGCACTGAGCATGCTGCACACTGAGTACTGAGCACCCAGCACCCCGAGCCCTGAGCACCCAGCACCCTGAGTACTGAGCACCCTGTGTACTGAGCACCGATCACCCTGAGCACTGAGCACCCAGCACCCTGAGTACTGAGCACCCAGCACCCTGAGCACTGAGCACCCAGCACCCTGAGTACTGAGCACCCAGTACCCTGAGCACTGAGCACCCAGTACCCTGAGTACTGAGCACCGAGCACCCTGAGCACTGAGCACCCAGCACCCTGAGAACTGAGCACCCAGCACCCTGAGTACTGAGCACCCAGCACCCTGAGCACTGAGCACCCAGCACCCTGAGCACTGAGCACCCAGCACCCTGAGCACTGAGCACCCAGCACCCTGAGTACTGAGCACCCAACGTACTGAGCACCAAGCACCCGAGCACTGAGCACCCAGCACCCTGAGTACTGAGCACCCAGCACCCCGAGTACTGAGCACCCAGCACCCCGAGCACTGAGCACTCAGCACCCCGAGCACTGAGCACTGAGCACCCTGAGTACTGAGCACTGAGCACCCTTAGTACTGAGCACCGAGCACCCTGAGTTCTGAGCACCCAGCACCCTGAGCACTGAGCACGGAGCACCCCGAGGACTGAGCACCCAGCACCGTGAGCACTGAGCAGCCAGCACCTTGAGTACTGAGCACCCAGCACCCTGAGCACTGAGCACCCAGCACCCTGAGTACTGAGCACCCAGCACCCCGAGCACTGAGCAACCAGCACCCCGAGCACTGAGCTCCCAGCACCCCGAGAATGAGCACCCAGCACCCTGAGTACTGAGAACCGAGCACCCTGAGTACTGAGCACCCAGCACGCTGAGCACTGAGCACCCAGCACCCCGAGTACTGAGCAAACAGCACCCCGAGCACTGAGCACCGAGCACCCCGAGAATGAGCACCCAGCACCCTGAGTACTGAGCACAAAGCACCCTGAGTACTGAGCACCCAGCACCCCGAGCACTGAGCACCCTGAGTATTGAGCACCCAGCACCCTGAGTACTGAGCACTAAGCACCCAGAGCGCTGAGCACCCAGCCCCCCAAGCACGGAGCACCCAGGACCGCGAGCACTGAGTACTGAGCACCCAGCACCCTGAGTACTGAGCACCGAGCTCCCCGAGAACTGAGCACCCTGAGTACTGAGCACCCAGCACCCCGATCACAGAGCACCCAGCACCCTCAGCACTGAGCACCCAGCACCCCGAGTACTGAACACCCAGCACCCTGAGTACTGAGCACCCTGAGGACTGAGCACCGATCACCCTGAGCACTGAGCACCCAGCACCCCGAACACTGAGCACCCAGCACCCTGAGTACTGAGCACCCTGAGGACTGAGCACCAATCATCCTGAGCACTGAGCACCCAGCACCCTGAGTACTGAGCACCCAGCACCCTGAGTACTGAGCACCGAGCACCCCGAGTACTGAGCACACAACACCCTGAGCACTGAGCACCCAGCACCCCGAGCACTGAGCATGCTGCACACTGAGTACTGAGCACCCAGCACCCCGAGCCCTGAGCACCCAGCACCCTGAGTACTGAGCACCCTGAGTACTGAGCACCGATCACCCTAAGCACTGAGCACCCAGCACCCTGAGTACTGAGCACCCAGCACTCTGAGCACTGAGCACCCAGCACCCTGAGTACTGAGCACCCAGTACCCTGAGCACTGAGCACCCAGTACCCTGAGTACTGAGCACCGAGCACCCTGAGCACTGAGCACCCAGCACCCTGAGAACTGAGCACCCAGCACCCTGAGTACTGAGCACCCAGCACCCTGAGCACTGAGCACCCAGCACCCTGAGCACTGAGCACCCAGCACCCTGAGCACTGAGCACCCAGCACCCTGAGTACTGAGCACCCAGCACCCCGAGTACTGAGCACCCAGCACCCCGAGCACTGAGCACCCAGCACCCCGAGCACTGAGCACTGAGCACCCTGAGTACTGAGCACTGAGCACCCTTAGTACTGAGCACCGAGCACCCTGAGTACTGAGCACCCAGCACCCTGAGCACTGAGCACGGAGCACCCCGAGGACTGAGCACCCAGCACCGTGAGCACTGAGCAGCCAGCACCTTGAGTACTGAGCACTGAGCACCCCGAGCACTGAGCACCCAGCACTCTAAGTACTGAGCACCCAGCACCCTGAGCACTGAGTACCCAGCACCCCGAGCACTGAGCACCCTGCACCCCGAACACTGAGCACCCAGTACCCTGAGCACTGAGCACCCACCACCCCAAGCACTGAGCACCCAGCACCCTGAGTACTGAGTACTGAGCACCCAGCACCCTGAGCACTGAGCACCCAGCACCCTGAGTACTGAGCACCGAGCACCCCGAGCACGGAGCACCCAGCACCCTGAGTACTGAGCACCCAGCACCAAGAGTACTGAGCACCGAGCATCCTGAGCACTGAGCACCGAGCACCCCGAGCACAGAGCACCCAAAACCCTTAGTACTGAGCACCCTGCACCAAGAGTACTGAGCACCGAGCACCCCGAGCACTGAGCACCCAGCTCCCTGAGTAATGAGCACCCAGCACCCCGAGTACTGAGCACCCAGCACAGTGATTACTGAGCACCCAGCACCCAGAGTACTGAGAACCCAGCACCCTGAGTACTGAGCACTGAGCACTGAGCACCCTGAGCACTGAGCACCCAGCACCCTGAGTACTGAGCACCCAGCACCAAGAGTACTGAGCACCGTGAGTACTGAGCACCCAGCACCCTGAGTACTGAGCACCCAGACCCCTGAGCACTGAGCACAAAGCACCCTGAGTACTGAGCACCCAGCACCCTGAGCACTGAGCACCCAGCACCCTGAGTACTGAGCACCCAGCACCAAGAGTACTGAGCACCGAGCACCCCGAGCACTGAGCACCCAGCACCCTGAGTAATGAGCACCGAGCACCCCGTGCACGGAGCACCCAGCACCCTGAGTACTGAGCACCCAGCACCAATAGTACTGAGCACCGAGCATCCTGAGCACTGAGCACCGAGCACCCCGAGCACTGAGCACCCAGCACCCTGAGTACTGAGCACCCTGCACCAAGAATACTGAGCACCGTGCACCCCGAGCACTGAGCACCCAGCACCCTGAGTAATGAGCACCCAGCACCCCGAGTACTGAGCACCCAGCACAGTGAGTCCTGAGCACCCAGCACCCTGAGTACGGAGCACCCAGCACCCTGAGTACTGAGCACCCAGCACCCTGAGTACTTAGCACCGAGCACCCTGAGTACTGAGCACCCAGCACCCTGAGTAATGAGCACCCAGCACCCTGAATACTGAGCACCGAGCACCCCTAGTACTGAGCACCCAGCACCCTGAGCACTGAGCACACAGCACCCTGAGCACTGAGCACCCAGCACCCCAAGCACTGAGCACCCAGCACCCTGAGTACTGAGCACCCTGAGTACTGAGCACCCAGCACCCCGAGCACTGAGCACCCAGCACCCTGAGTACTGAGCACCCAGCACCCTGAGTACTGAGCACCCTGAGTACTGAGCACCCAGCACCCTTAGCACTGAGCACCCAGCACCCTGAGCACTGAGCACCCAGCACACTGAGTACTGAGTACCGAGCACCCTGAGTACTGAGCACCCAGCACCCTGAGTACCGAGCACCCAGCACCCTGAGTACTGAGCACCGAGCATCCGGAGTACTGAGCACCCTGCACCCCGAGCACTGAGCACCCAGCACCCTGAGCACTGAGCACCCAGCACCCCAAGCACTGAGCACCCAGCACCCTGAGTACTGAGTACTGAGCACCCTGAGTACTGAGCACCCAGCACCCTGAGCACTGAGCACCCAGCACCAAGAGTACTGAGCACCGAGCATACTGAACACTGAGCACCCAGGACCCTGAGCACTGAGCACAAAGCATGCTGAGTACTGAGCACTGAGCACCATGAGTACTGAGCACCGAGGATCCTGAGCACTGAGGACATAGCACGCTGAGTACTGAGCACCCAGCACCCTGAGTACTGAGCACTGAGCAATGAGCACCCAGCACCCTGAGTACTGAGCACCCAGCACCCTGAGTACTGAGCACTGAGCACTGAGCACCCTGTGCACTGAGCACCCAGCACCCCGAGCACTGAGCACTGAGCACCCTGAGTACTGAGCACCCAGCACCCTGAGTACTGAGCACCCAGCACCCCGAGCACTGAGCACCCATCACCCTGAGCACTGAGCACCCAGCACCCTGAGTACTGAGCATCAAGCACCCTGAGCACTGAGCACCCAGCAACCTGAGCACTGAGCACCCAGCACCCTGAGCACTGAGCACCCAGCACCCTGAGTACTGAGCACCCATCGTACTGAGCATCGAGCACCCCGAGCACTGAGCACCCAGGACCCTGAGTACTGAGCACCCAGCACAGCGAGCACTGAGCACCCAGCACCCTGAGTACTGAGCACCGAGCACCCTGAGTACTGAGCACCCAGCACCCCGAGCACTGAGCACCCAGCACCCCGAGCACTGAGCACCCAGCACTGAGCACCCAGCACCCTGAGTACTGAACACCCAGCACCCTGAGTACTGAGCACCGAGCACCCCGAGCATTGAGCACCCAGCACCCTGAGTACTGAGCACCCAGCACCCCGAGCACTGAGCACCCAGCACCCCGAGCACTGAGCACCCAGCACTGAGCACCCAGCACCCCAAGCACTGAGCACCCAGCACTGAGCACAAAGCACCCTGAGTACTGAGCACCGAACACCCCGAGCACTGAGCACCCAGCACCCCGATTACTGAGCACCCAGCAACCTGAGTACTGAGCACTGAGCACTGAGCACCCTGAGCACTGAGCACCCAGCATCCTGAGCACTGAGTACTGAGCACCCAGCACCCTAAGAACTGAGCACCCAGCACCCTGAGCACTGAGCACCCAGCACCCTGAGTACTGAGCACCCAGCACCCTGAGCACTGAGCACCCAGCACACCGAGCACTGAGCACTGAGCACCCTGAGTACTGAGCACTGAGCACCCTTAGTACTGAGCACCGAGCACCCTGAGTACTGAGCTCCCAGCACCCTGAGCACTGAGCTCCGAGCACCCCGAGGACTGAGCACCCAGCACCGTGAGCACTGAGCACCCAGCAACTTGAGTACTGAGCACCGAGAACCCCGAGCACTGAGCACCCAGCACCAAGAGTACTGAGCACCGAGCACCCCGAGCACTGAGCACCCAACACCCTAAGAAATGAGCACCCAGCACCCCGAGTACTGAGCACCCAGCACCGTGAGTACTGAGCACCCAGCACCCTGAGTACTGAGCACTCAGCACCCTGAGTACTGAGCACCGAGCACCGAGCACCCCGAGCACTGAGCACCCAGCACCCTCAGCACTGAGCACCCTGAGGACTGAGCACCCAGCACCCTGAGTACTGAGCACCCAGCATCCTGAGTACTGAGAACCGATCACCCTGAGCACTGAGCACCCAGCAACCCGAGCACTGAGCACCCAGCACCCTGAGTACTGAGCACCCTGAGTACTGAGCCCCCAGCACCCCGAGCACTGAGCACCCAGCACCCAGAGTACTGAGCACCCTGAGTACTGAGCACGAAGCACCCTGAGTACTGAGCACCCTGAGTACTGAGCACCCAGCACCCTGAGCACTGAGCACCCAGCACCCTGAGTACTGAGCACCCAGCACCCTGAGCACTGAGCACCCAGCACCCTGAGTACTGAGCACCCAGCACCCTGAGTACTTAGCACTCAGCACGCTGAGCACTGAGCACCCAGCACCCTGAGTACTGAGCACCGAGCACCCTGAGCACTGAGCACAAAGCATGCTGAGTACTGAGCACCCTGAGTACTGAGCACCAAGGACCCTGAGCACTGAGCACCCAGCGTGCTGAGTACTGAGTGCTGAGCACCCTGAGTACTGAGCACCGAGCACCCTGAGTACTGAGCACCCAGCACACTGAGCACTGAGCAGCCAGCACCCTGAGCACTGAGCACCCAGCACCCCGAGCACTGAGCACCCAGCACCCTGAGTACTGAGCACCCAGCACCCTGAGTACTGAGCACTCAGCAGCCTGAGTACTGAGCACCGAGCACCCCGAGCACTGAGCACCCAGCACCCTGAGCACTGAGCACCCAGCACCCTGAGTACTGAGCACCCAGCACCCTGAGCACTGAGTACCCAGCTCCCTGAGTACTGAGCACCCAGCACCCTGAGTACTTAGTACCCTGCACGCTGAGCACTGAGCACCCAGCACCCTGAGTACTGAGCACCGAGCACCCTGAGTACTGAGCACCCAGCACCCTGAGTACTGAGCACCCAGTACCCTGAGTACTGAGCACCGAGCACCCCGAGTACTGAGCACCCAGCACCCTGAGTACTGAGCACCCTGAGTACTGAGCACCCAGCACCCTGAGCACTGAGCACCCAGCACCCTGAGTACTGAGCACCGAGCACCCTGAGTACTGAGCACCCAGCACCCTGAGTACTGAGCACCCAGTACCCTGAGTACTGAGCACCGAGCACCCCGAGTACTGAGCACCCAGCACCCTGAGTACTGAGCACCCTGAGCACTGAGCACCCAGCACCCTGAGTACTGAGCACCCAGCACATCGAGCACTGAGCACCCAGCACCCTGAGTAATGAGCACCCAGCACCCTGAGTACTGAGCACTGAGCACACTGAGCACTGAGCACCCAGCACCCTGAGCACTGAGCACCCTGAGGACTGAGCACCCAGCACCCTGAGTACTGAGCACCCAGCATCCTGAGTACTGAGCCCCGATCACCCTGAGCACTGATCACCCAGCAACCCGAGCACTGAGCACCCAGCACCCTGAGTACTGAGCACCCTGAGTACTGAGCACCCAGCACCCCGAGCACTGAGCAACCAGCACCCTGAGTACTGAGCACCCTGAGTACTGAGCACCCAGCACCCTGAGTACTGAGCACCCTGAGTACTGAGCACCCAGCACCCTGAGCACTGAGCACCCAGCACCCTGAGTACTGAGTACCCAGCACCCTGAGCACTGAGCACCCAGCACCCTGAGCACTGAGCACCCAGCACCCTGAGTACTGAGCACCCAGCACCCTGAGTACTGAGCACTAAGCACCCAGAGCGCTGAGCACCCAGCACCCCTAGCACGGAGCACCCAGTACCAAGAGCACTGATTTCTGAGCACCCACCACCCTGATTACTGAGCACCGAGCTCCCCGAGCACTGAGCACCCTGAGTACTGAGCACCCCGGACCCCAATCACTGAGCACTAAGCACCCAGAGGGCTGAGCACCCAGCACCCCAAGCACGGAGCACCCAGTACCAAGAGCACTGATTTCTGAGCACCCACCACCCTGATTACTGAGCACCGAGCTCCCCGAGCACTGAGCACCCTGAGTACTGAGCACCCCGGACCCCATTCACAGAGCACCCAGCACCCTCAGCACTGAGTACCCAGCTCCCCGAGCACTGAGCACCCAGCACCCTGAGTACTGAGCACCCTGAGGACTGAGCACCGTTCACCCTGAGCAATGAGCACCCAGCACCCTGAGTACTGAGCACACAGCACCCTGCGTACTGAGCACCGAGCAACCCGAGCACTGAGCACCCAGCACCCTGAGCACTGAGCACCCAGCACCCTGAGTACTGAGCACCCAGCACCCTGAGTACTGAGCACCCAGCACCCTGAGCACTGAGCACCCAGCTCCCTGAGTACTGAGCACCCAGCACCCTGAGTACTGAGCACCCAGCACCCTGAGAACTGAGCACCCAGCACCCTGAGTACTGAACACCCAGCACCCTGAGTACTGAGCACCGAGCACCCTGAGTACTGAGCACAAAGCACTCCGAGCACTGAGCGCCCAGCACCCTGAGCACTGAGGACCCAGCACCCCAAGCACTGAGCACCCAGCACCCTGAGTACTGAGCACCGAGCACCCTGAGCACTGAGCACCCAGCACCCTGAGTACTGAGCACCCAGCACCCCGAGCACTGAGCACCCAGCACCCTGAGTACTGAGCACCCAGCACCCTGAGTACTGAGCACCCAGCATTCCGAGCACTGAGCACCCAGCACCCTGAGCACTGAGCACCCATCACCCTGAGTACTGAGCACCCAGCACCCCGAGCACTGAGCACCCAGCACCCTGAGTAATGAGCACACAGCACCCTGAGTACTGAGCACTGAGCACCCTGAGCACTGAGCACCCAGCACCCTGAGCACTGAGCACCCTGAGGACTGAGCACCCAGCACCCTGAGTACTGAGCACCCAGCATCCTGAGTACTGAGCACCGATCACCCTGAGCACTGATCACCCAGCAACCCGAGCACTGAGCACCCAGCACCCTGAGTACTGAGCACCCTGAGTACTGAGCACCCAGCACCCCGAGCACTGAGCACCCAGCACCCTGAGTACTGAGCACCCAGCACCCTGAGTACTTAGCACCGAGAACCCTGAGCACTGAGCACCCAGCACCCTGAGTACTGAGCACCGAGCACCCTGAGTACAGAGCACCCAGCACCAAGAGTACTGAGCACCGAGCATCCTGAACACTGAGCACCGAGCACCCCGAGCACTGAGCACCCAGCACCCTGAGTACTGAGCACCCAGCACCAAGAGTACTGAGCACCGAGCACCCCGAGCACTGAGCACCCAACACCCTGAGAAATGAGCACCCAGCACCCCGAGTACTGAGCACCCAGCACCGTGAGTACTGAGCACCCAGCACCCTGAGTACTGAGCACTCAGCACCCTAAGTACTGAGCACCGAGCACCGAGCACCCCGAGCACTGAGCACCCAGCACCCTCAGCACTGAGCACCCTGAGGACTGAGCACCCAGCACCCTGAGTACTGAGCACCCAGCATCCTGAGTACTGAGCACCGATCACCCTGAGCACTGAGCACCCAGCAACCCGAGCACTGAGCACCCAGCACCCTGAGTACTGAGCACCCTGAGTACTGAGCCCCCAGCACCCCGAGCACTGAGCACCCAGCACCCAGAGTACTGAGCACCCTGAGTACTGAGCACGAAGCACCCTGAGTACTGAGCACCCTGAGTACTGAGCACCCAGCACCCTGAGCACTGAGCACCCAGCACCCTGAGTACTGAGCACCCAGCACCCTGAGCACTGAGCACCCAGCACCCTGAGTACTGAGCACCCAGCACCCTGAGTACTTAGCACTCAGCACGCTGAGCACTGAGCACCCAGCACCCTGAGTACTGAGCACCGAGCACCCTGAGCACTGAGCACAAAGCATGCTGAGTACTGAGCACCCTGAGTACTGAGCACCAAGGACCCTGAGCACTGAGCACCCAGCGTGCTGAGTACTGAGTGCTGAGCACCCTGAGTACTGAGCACCGAGCACCCTGAGTACTGAGCACCCAGCACACTGAGCACTGAGCAGCCAGCACCCTGAGCACTGAGCACCCAGCACCCCGAGCACTGAGCACCCAGCACCCTGAGTACTGAGCACCCAGCGCCCTGAGTATTGAGCACTCAGCAGCCTGAGTACTGAGCACCGAGCACCCCGAGCACTGAGCACCCAGCACCCTGAGCACTGAGCACCCTGAGGACTGAGCACCCAGCACCCTGTGTACTGAGCACCCAGCATCCTGAGTACTGAGCACCGATCAACCTGAGCACTGAGCACCCAGCAACCCGAGCACTGAGCACCCAGCACCCTGAGTACTGAGCACCCTGAGTACTGAGCACCCAGCACCCCGAGCACTGAGCACCCAGCACCCTGAGTACTGAGCACCCTGAGTACTGAGCACCCAGCACCCTGAGTACTGAGCACCCTGAGTACTGAGCACCCAGCACCCTGAGCACTGAGCACCCAGCACCCTGAGTTCTGAGCACCCAGCACCCTGAGCACTGAGTACCCAGCACCCTGAGTTCTGAGCACCCAGCACCCTGAGCACTGAGTACCCAGCACCCTGAGTACTGAGCACCCAGCACCCTGAGTACTTAGCACCCAGCACGCTGAGCACTGAGCACCCAGCACCCTGAGTACTGAGCACCCAGCACATCGAGCACTGAGCACCCAGCACCCTGAGTAATGAGCACCCAGCACCCTGAGTACTGAGCACTGAGCACACTGAGCACTGAGCACCCAGCACCCTGAGCACTGAGCACACTGAGGACTGAGCACCCAGCACCCTGAGTACTGAGCACCCAGCATCCTGAGTACTGAGCACCGATCACCCTGAGCACTGATCACCCAGCAACCCGAGCACTGAGCACCCAGCACACTGAGTACTGAGCACCCTGAGTACTGAGCACCCAGCACCCCGAGCACTGAGCAACCAGCACCCTGAGTACTGAGCACCCTGAGTACTGAGCACCCAGCACCCTGAGTACTGAGCACCCTGAGTACTGAGCACCCAGCACCCTGAGCACTGAGCACCCAGCACCCTGAGTACTGAGTACCCAGCACCCTGAGCACTGAGCACCCAGCACCCTGAGTACTGAGCACCCAGCACCCTGAGTACTTAGCAGCCAGCACCCTGAGCACTGAGCACCCAGCACCCTGAGTACTGAGCACCGAGCACCCTGAGTACTGAGCACCAAGCACCCTGAGTACTGAGCACGCAGCACCCTGAGTACTGAGCAACGAGCACCCCGAGGACTGAGCACCCAGCACCCTGAGTACTCAGCACTAAGCACCCAGAGCGCTGAGCACCCAGCACCCCAAGCACGGAGCACCCAGTACCAAGAACACTGATTTCTGAGCACCCACCACCCTGATTACTGAGCACCGAGCTCCCCGAGCACTGAGCACCCTGAGTACTGAGCACCCCGGAACCCAATCACTGAGCACTAAGCACCCAGAGCGCTGAGCACCCAGCACCCCAAGCACGGAGCACCCAGTACCAAGAGCACTGATTTCTGAGCACCCACCACCCTGATTACTGAGCACCGAGCTCCCCGAGCACTGAGCACCCTGAGTACTGAGCACCCCGGACCCCAATCACAGAGCACCCAGCACCCTGAGTACTGAGCACCCTGAGGACTGAGCACCGTTCACCCTGAGCAATGAGCACCCAGCACCCTGAGTACTGAGCACACAGCACCCTGCGTACTGAGCACCGAGCAACCCGAGCACTGAGCACCCAGCACCCTGAGCACTGAGCACCCAGCACCCTGAGTACTGAGCACCCAGCACCCTGAGTACTGAGCACCCAGCACCCTGAGCACTGAGCACCCAGCTCCCTGAGTACTGAGCACCCAGCACCCTGAGTACTGAGCACCCAGCACCCTGAGAACTGAGCACCCAGCACCCTGAGTACTGAACACCCAGCACCCTGAGTACTGAGCACCGAGCACCCCGAGTACTGAGCACAAAGCACCCCGAGCACTGAGCGCCCAGCACCCTGAGCACTGAGCACCCAGCACCCCAAGCACTGAGCACCCAGCACCCTGAGTACTGAGCACCGAGCACCCTGAGCACTGAACACCCAGCACCCTGAGTACTGAGCACCCAGCACCAAGAGTACTGAGCACCGAGCATCCTGAGCACTGAGCACCGAGCACCCCGAGCACTGAGCACCCAGCACCCTGAATACTGAGCACCCAGCACCAAGAGTACTGAGCACCGAGCACCCCGAGCACTGAGCACCCAGCACCCTGAGTAATGAGCACCCAGCACCCCGAGTACTGAGCACCCAGCACCGTGAGTACTGAGCACCCAGCACCCTGAGTACTGAGCACCCAGCACCGTGAGCACTGAGCACAAAGCACGCTGAGTACTGAGCACTGAGCACCCTGAGTACTGAGCACCAAGGACCCTGAGCACTGAGTATCCAGCACGCTGAGTACTGAGCACTGAGCACCCTGAGTACTGAGCACCGAGCACCCGGAGTACTGAGCACCCAGCACCCTGAGCACTGAGCAGCCAGCACCCTGAGCACTGAGCACCAAGCACCCCGAGCACTGAGCACCCAGCACCCTGAGTACTGAGCACCCAGCACCCTGAGTACTGAGCACCCAGCACGCTGAGTACTGAGCACCCAGCACCCTGAGTACTGAGCACTGAGCAATGAGCACCCAGCACCCTGAGTACTGAGCACCCAGCACCCTGAGTACTGAGCACTGAGCACTGAGCACCCTGAGCACTGAGCACCCAGCACCCCGAGCACTGAGCACCCAGCACCCCGAGCACTGAGCACCCATCACCCTGAGCACTGAGCACCCAGCACCCTGAGTACTGAGCATCAAGCACCCTGAGCACTGAGCACCCAGCACCCTGAGCACTGACCACCCAGCACCCTGAGCACTGAGCACCCAGCACCCTGAGTACTGAGCATCAAGCACCCTGAGCACTGAGCACCCAGCACCCTGAGCACTGAGCACCCAGCACCCCGAGCACTGAGCACCCAGCACCCTGAGTACTGAGCACCGAGCACCCTGAGTACTGAGCACCCAGCACCCCGAGCACTGAGCACCCAGCACCCGAGCACTGAGCACCCAGCACTGAGCTCAAAGCACCCTGAGTACTGAGCACCCAGCACCCTGAGTACTGAGCACCAAGCAGCCCGAGCATTGAGCACCCAGCACCCTGAGTACTGAGCACCCAGCACCCCGAGCACTGAGCACCCAGCACCCCGAGCACTGAGCACCCAGCACTGAGCACCCAGCACCCCGAGCACTGAGCACCCAGCACTGAGCACCCAGCCCCCTGAGTACTGAGCACCGAACACCCCGAGCACTGAGCACCCAGCACCCTGAGTACTGAGCACCCAGCATTCTGAGCACTGAGCACCCAGCACCCTGAGCACTGAGCACCCAGCACCCTGAGTACTGAGCACCCAGCATCCCGAGCACTAAGCACCCAGCACCCTGAGTAATGAGCACCCAGCACCCTGAGTACTGAGCACTGAGCACCCTGAGCACTGAGCACCCAGCACCCTGAGCACTGAGCACCCTGAGTACTGAGCACCCAGCACCCTGAGCACTGAGCACCCAGCACCCTGAGCACTGAGCACCCAGCACCCTCAGTACTGAGCACCCAGCACCCCGAGCACTGAGCACCCAGCACCCTGAGTACTGAGCACTGAGCACCCTGAGTACTGAGCACTGAGCACCCTTAGTACTGAGCACCGAGCACCCTGAGTACTGAGCACCCAGCACCCTGAGCACTGAGCTCCGAGCACCCCGAGGACTGAGCACCCAGCACCGTGAGCACTGAGCACCCAGCACCTTGAGTACTGAGCACCGAGAACCCCGAGCACTGAGCACCCAGCACCCTAAGTACTGAGCACCCAGCACCCTGAGCACTGAGCACCCAGCACCCCGAGCACTGAGCACCCAGCACCCTGAGTACTGAGCACCCAGCACCCTGAGTACTGAGCACCCAGCATTCCGAGCACTGAGCACCCAGCACCCTGAGCACTGAGCACCCAGCACCCTGAGTACTGAGCACCCAGCACCCCGAGCACTAAGCACCCAGCACCCTGAGTAATGAGCACCCAGCACCCTGAGTACTGAGCACTGAGCACCCTGAGCACTGAGCACCCAGCACCCTGAGCACTGAGCACCCTGAGGACTGAGCACCCAGCACCCTGAGTACTGAGTACCCAGCATCCTGAGTACTGAGCACCGATCACCCTGAGCACTGATCACCCAGCAACCCGAGCACTGAGCACCCAGCACCCTGAATACTGAGCACCCTGAGTACTGAGCACCCAGCACCCCGAGCACTGAGCACCCAGCACCCTGAGCGCTGAGCACCCAGCACCCCAAGCACGGAGCACCCAGGACCCCGAGCACTGATTACTGAGCACCCACCACCCTGATTACTGAGCACCGAGCTCCCCGAGCACTGAGCACCCTGAGTACTGAGCACCCAGGACCCCAATCACAGAGCACCCAGCACCCTCAGCACTGAGCACCCAGCACCCCGAGCACTGAGCACCCAGCACCCTGAGTACTGAGCACCCTGAGGACTGAGCACCGATCACCCTGAGCACTGAGCACCCAGCACCCTGAGTACTGAGCACCCAGCACCCTGCGTACTGAGCACCCAGCACCCTGAGCACTGAGCACACAGCACCCTGAGTACTGAGCACCCAGCACCCTGAGTACTGAGCACCCAGCACCCTGAGTACTGAACACCCAGCACCCTGAGTACTGAGCACCCAGCACCCTGAGTACTGAGCACAGAGCACCCTGAGCACTGAGCACCCATCACCCTGAGTACTGATCACCCAGCACCCCGAGTACTTAGCCCCCAGCACGCTGAGCACTGAGCACCCAGCACCCTGAGTACTGAGCAACTAGCACCCTGAGCACTGAGCACAAAGCACGCTGAGTACTGAGCACCCTGAGTACTGAGCACCAAGGACCCTGAGCACTGAGCACCCAGCGCGCTGAGTGCTGAGTGCTGAGCACACTGAGTACTGAGCACCGAGCACCCTGAGTACTGAGCACCCAGCACACTGAGCACTGAGCAGCCAGCACACTGAGCACTGAGCACCCAGCACCCTGAGTACTGAGCACCCAGCACCCTGAGTACTGAGCACTCAGCACCCTGAGTACTGAGCACCGAGCACCCCGAGCACTGAGCACCCAGCACCCTGAGCACTGAGCACCCTGAGGACTGAGCACCCAGCACCCTGAGTACTGAGCACCCAGCATTCTGAGTACTGAGCACCGATCACCCTGAGCACTGAGCACCCAGCAACCCGAGCACTGAGCACCCAGCACCCTGAGTACTGAGCACCCTGAGTACTGAGAACCCAGCACCCCGAGCACTGAGCACCCAGCACCCTGAGTACTGAGCACCCTGAGTACTGAGCACCCAGCACCCTGAGTACTGAGCACCCTGAGTACTGAGCACCCAGCACCCTGAGCATTGAGCACCCAGCACCCTGAGTACTGAGCACCCAGCACCCTGAGCACTGAGCACCCAGCACCCTGAGTACTGAGCACCCAGCACCCTGAGTACTTAGCACCCAGCACGCTGAGCACTGAGCACCCAGCACCCTGAGTACTGAGCACCGAGCACCCTGAGTACTGAGCACCCAGCACCCTGAGTACTGAGCACCCAGCACCCTGAGTACTGAGCACCGAGCACCCCGAGTACTGAGCACCCAGCACCCTGAGCACCCAGCACCCTGAGTACTGAGCACCCAGCACCCTGAGTACTGAGCACCCAGCACCCTGAGTACTGAGCACCCAGCACTCCGAGCACTGAGCACCCAGCACCCTGAGCACTGAGCACCCAGCACCCTGAGTACTGAGCACCCAGCACCCCGAGCACTGAGCACCCAGCACCCTGAGTAATGAGCACCCAGCACCCTGAGTACTGAGCACTGAGCACCCTGAGCACTGAGCACCCAGCACCCTGAGCACTGAGCACCCTGAGGACTGAGCACCCAGCACCCTGATAACTGAGCACCTAGCATCCTGAGTACTGAGCACCGATCACCCTGAGCACTGATCACCCAGCAACCCGAGCACTGAGCACCCAGCACCCTGAGTACTGAGCACCCTGAGTACTGAGCACCCAGCACCCCGAGCACTGAGCACCCAGCACCCTGAGTACTGAGCACCCTGAGTACTGAGCACCCAGCACCCTGAGTACTGAGCACCCTGAGTACTGAGCACCCAGCACCCTGAGCACTGAGCACCCAGCACCCTGAGTACTGAGCACTGAGCACCCAGCACCCTGAGCACTGAGCACCCAGCACCCTGAGCACTGAGCACCCAGCACCCTGAGTACTGACCACCCAGCACCCTGAGTACTGAGCACGCAGCACCCTGAGTACTGAGCACTAAGCACCCAGAGCGCTGAGCACCCAGCACCCCAAGCACGGAGCACCCAGGACCCCGAGCACTGATTACTGAGCACCCACCACCCTGATTACTGAGCACCGAGCTCCCCGAGCACTGAGCACCCTGAGTACTGAGCACCCAAGACCCCAATCACAGAGCACCCAGCACCCTCAGCACTGAGCACCCAGCACCCCGAGCACTGATTACTGAGCACCCACCACCCTGATTACTGAGCACCGAGCTCCCCGAGCACTGAGCACCCTGAGTACTGAGCACCCAGGACCCCAATCACAGAGCACCCAGCACCCTCAGCACTGAGCACCCAGCACCCCGAGCACTGAGCACCCAGCACCCTGAGTACTGAGCACCCTGAGGACTGAGCACCGATCACCCTGAGCACTGAGCACCCAGCACGCTGAGTACTGAGAACCCAGCACCCTGAGTACTGAGCACTGAGCACTGAGCACCCTGAGCACTGAGCACCCAGCACCCTGAGTACTGAGCACCCAGCACCAAGAGTACTGAGCACCGAGCACCCCGAGCACTGAGCACCCAGCACCCTGAGTAATGAGCACCCAGCACCCCGAGTACTGAGCACCCAGCACCCTGAGTACTGAGCACCCAGCACCAAGAGTACTGAGCACCGAGCACCCCGAGTACTGAGCACCCAGCACCGTGAGTACTGAGCACCCAGCACCCTGAGTACTGAGCACCCAGCACCCTGAGCACTGAGCACCCAGCACCCTGAGTACTGAGCACCCAGCACCAAGAGTACTGAGCACCGAGCACCCCGAGCACTGAGCACCCAGCACCCTGAGTAATGAGCACTGAGCACCCCGAGCACGGAGCACCCAGCACCCTGAGTACTGAGCACCCAGCACCAATAGTACTGAGCACCGAGCATCCTGAGCACTGAGCACCGAGCACCCCGAGCACTGAGCACCCAGCACCCTGAGTACTGAGCACCCTGCACCAAGAATACTGAGCACCGTGCACCCCGAGCACTGAGCACCCAGCACCCTGAGTAATGAGCACGAAGCACCCCGAGTACTGAGCACCCAGCACAGTGAGTCCTGAGCACCCAGCACCCTGAGTACGGAGCACCCAGCACCCTGAGTACTGAGCGCTGAGCACCCTGAGTAGTGAGCACCGAGCCCCCTGAGTACTGAGCACCCAGCACCCCGAGCACTGAGCAACCCGCACCCTGAGCACTGAGCACCCAGCACCCCGAGTACTGAGCACCCAGCACCCTGAGTGCTGAGCACCGAGCACCCCGAGCACTGAGCACCCAACACCCTGAGTACTGAGCACCCAGCACCCTGAGGACTGAGCACCCAGCACCCCGAGCACTGAGCACCCAGCACCCCGAGCACTGAGCACCCAGCACCCCGAGAATGAGCACCCAGCAGCCTGAGTACTGAGAACCGAGCACCCTGAGTACTGAGCACCCATCACGCTTAGCACTGAGCACCCAGCACCCTGAGTACTGAGCAAACAGCACCCCGAGCACTGAGCACCCAGCACCCCGAGAATGAGCACCCAGCACCCTGAGTACTGAGCACCCAGCACCCTGAGTACTGAGCACCCAGCACCCCGAGCACTGAGCACCCAGCACCCTGAGCACTGAGTACTGAGCACCCTGAGTACTGAGCACTGAGCACCCTTAGTACTGAGCACCGAGCACCCTGAGTACTGAGCACCCAGCACCCTGAGCACTGAGCACCAAGCACCCCGAGCACTGAGCACCCAGCACCGTGAGCACTGAGCAGCCAGCACCTTGAGTACTGAGCACCGAGCACCCTGAGCACTGAGCACCCAGCACCCTAAGTACTGACCACCCAGCACCCTGAGCACTGAGCACCCAGCACCCCAAGCACTGAGCACCAAGCACCCCGAGCACTGAGAACCAGCACCGTGAGCACTGAGCAGCCAGCACCTTGAGTACTGAGCACCGAGCACCCTGAGCACTGAGCACCCAGCACCCTAAGTACTGACCACCCAGCACCCTGAGCACTGAGCACCCAGCACCCCAAGCACTGAGCACCCAGCACCCTGAGTACTGAGTACTGAGCACCCTAAGTACTGAGCACCCAGCACCCTGAGCACTGAGCACCCAGCACCCTGAGTACTGAGCACCGAGCACCCCGAGCACGGAGCACCCAGCACCCTGAGTACTGAGCACCCAGCACCAATAGTACTGAGCACCGAGCATCCTGAGCACTGAGCACCGAGCACCCCGAGCACTGAGCACCCAGCACCCTTAGTACTGAGCACCCTGCACCAAGAATACTGAGCACCGTGCACCCCGAGCACTGAGCACCCAGCACCCTGAGTAATGAGCACCCAGCACCCCGAGTACTGAGCACCCAGCACAGTGAGTCCTGAGCACCCAGCACCCTGAGTACGGAGCACCCAGCACCCTGAGTACTGAGCACCCAGCACCCTGAGTACTTAGCACCGAGCACCCTGAGTACTGAGCACCCAGCACCCTGAGTAATGAGCACCCAGCACCCTGAATACTGAGCACCGAGCACCCCGAGTACTGAGCACCCAGCACCCTGAGCACTGAGCACACAGCACCCTGAGCACTGAGCACCCAGCACCCCAAGCACTGAGCACCCAGCACCCTGAGTACTGAGCACCCTGAGTACTGAGCACCCAGCACCCCGAGCACTGAGCACCCAGCACCCTGAGTACTGAGCACCCAGCACCCTGAGTACTGAGCACCCTGAGTACTGAGCACCCAGCACCCTTAGCACTGAGCACCCAGCACCCTGAGCACTGAGCACCCAGCACCCTGAGTACTGAGTACCGAGCACCCTGAGTACTGAGCACCCAGCACCCTGAGTACTGAGCACCCAGCACCCTGAGTACTGAGCACCGAGCATCCGGAGTACTGAGCACCCTGCACCCCGAGCACTGAGCACCCAGCACCCTGAGCACTGAGCACCCAGCACCCCAAGCACTGAGCACCCAGCACCCTGAGTACTGAGTACTGAGCACCCTGAGTACTGAGCACCCAGCACCCTGAGCACTGAGCACCCAGCACCAAGAGTACTGAGCACCGAGCATACTGAACACTGAGCACCCAGGACCCTGAGCACTGAGCACAAAGCATGCTGAGTACTGAGCACTGAGCACCATGAGTACTGAGCACCGAGGATCCTGAGCACTGAGGACCCAGCACGCTGAGTACTGAGCACCCAGCACCCTGAGTACTGAGCACTGAGCAATGAGCACCCAGCACCCTGAGTACTGAGCACCCAGCACCCTGAGTACTGAGCACTGAGCACTGAGCACCCTGTGCACTGAGCACCCAGCACCCCGAGCACTGAGCACTGAGCACCCTGAGTACTGAGCACCCAGCACCCTGAGTACTGAGCACCCAGCACCCCGAGCACTGAGCACCAATCACCCTGAGCACTGAGCACCCAGCACCCTGAGTACTGAGCATCAAGAACCCTGAGCACTGAGCACCCAGCACCCTGAGCACTGAGCACCCAGCACCCTGAGCACTGAGCACCCAGCACCCTGAGTACTGAGCACCCAACGTACTGAGCATCGAGCACCCCGAGCACTGAGCACCCAGGACCCTGAGTACTGAGCACCCAGCACCCCGTGCACTGAGCAACCAGCACCCTGAGTACTGTGCACCGAGCACCCTGAGTACTGAGCACCCAGCACCCCGAGCACTGAGCACCCAGCACCCCGAGCACTGAGCACCCAGCACTGAGCACCCAGCACCCTGAGTACTGAGCACCCAGCACCCTGAGTACTGAGCACCGAGCACCCCGAGCATTGAGCACCCAGCACCCTGAGTACTGAGCACCCAGCACCCCGTGCACTGAGCACCCAGCACCCCGAGCACTGAGCACCCAGCACTGAGCACCCAGCACCCCAAGCACTGAGCACCCAGCACTGAGCACAAAGCACCCTGAGTACTGAGCACCGAACACCCCGAGCACTGAGCACCCAGCACCCCGAGTACTGAGCACCCAGCACCCTGAGTACTGAGCACTGAGCACTGAGAACCCTGAGCACTGAGCACCCAGCATCCTGAGCACTGAGTACTGAGCACCCAGCACCCTGAGCACTGAGCACCCAGCACCCTGAGCACTGAGCACCCAGCACCCTGAGTACTGAGCACCCAGCACCCCGAGCACTGAGCACGCAGCACCCCGAGCACTGAGCACTGAGCACCCTGAGTACTGAGCACTGAGCACCCTTAGTACTGAGCACCGAGCACCCTGAGTACTGAGCACCCAGCACCCTGAGCACTGAGCTCCGAGCACCCTGAGGACTGAGCACCCAGCACCGTGAGCACTGAGCACCCAGCAACTTGAGTACTGAGCACCGAGAACCCCGAGCACTGAGCACCCAGCACCCTAAGTACTGAGCACCCAGCACCCTGAGCGCTGAGCACCCAGCACCCCGAGCACTGAGCACCCAGCACCCTGAGTACTGAGCACCCAGCACCCTGAGTACTGAGCACCCAGCATTCAGAGCACTGAGCACCCAGCACCCTGAGCACTGAGCACCCATCACCCTGAGTACTGAGCACCCAGCACCCCGAGCACTGAGCACCCAGCACCCTGAGTAATGAGCACACAGCACCCTGAGTACTGAGCACTGAGCACCCTGAGCACTGAGCACCCAGCACCCTGAGCACTGAGCACCCTGAGGACTGAGCACCCAGCACCCTGAGTACTGAGCACCCAGCATCCTGAGTACTGAGCACCGATCACCCTGAGCACTGATCACCCAGCAACCCGAGCACTGAGCACCCAGCACCCTGAGTACTGAGCACCCTGAGTACTGAGCACCCAGCACCCCGAGCACTGAGCACCCAGCACCCTGAGTACTGAGCACCCTGAGTACTGAGCACCCAGCACCCTGAGCACTGAGCACCCAGCACCCTGAGTACTGAGCACCCAGCACCCTGAGTACTGAGCACCGAGCACCCTGAGTACAGAGCACCCAGCACCAAGAGTACTGAGCACCGAGCACCCCGAGCACTGAGCACCCAGCACCCTGAGTACTGAGCACCCAGCACCAAGAGTACTGAGCACCGAGCACCCCGAGCACTGAGCACCCAACACCCTGAGAAATGAGCACCCAGCACCCCGAGTACTGAGCACCCAGCACCGTGAGTACTGAGCACCCAGCACCCTGAGTACTGAGCACTCAGCACCCTGAGTACTGAGCACCGAGCACCGAGCACCCCGAGCACTGAGCACCCAGCACCCTCAGCACTGAGCACCCTGAGGACTGAGCACCCAGCACCCTGAGTACTGAGCACCCAGCATCCTGAGTACTGAGCACCGATCACCCTGAGCACTGAGCACCCAGCAACCCGAGCACTGAGCACCCAGCACCCTGAGTCCTGAGCACCCTGAGTACTGAGCCCCCAGCACCCCGAGCACTGAGCACCCAGCACCCAGAGTACTGAGCACAAAGCACGCTGAGTACTGAGCACCCTGAGTACTGAGCACCGAGCACCGAGCACCCTGAGTACTGAGCACGAAGCACCCTGAGTACTGAGCACCCTGAGTACTGAGCACCCAGCACCCTGAGCACTGAGCACCCAGCACCCTGAGTACTGAGCACCCAGCACCCTGAGCACTGAGCACCCAGCACCCTGAGTACTGAGCACCCAGCACCCTGAGTACTTAGCACTCAGCACGCTGAGCACTGAGCACCCAGCACCCTGAGTACTGAGCACCGAGCACCCTGAGCACTGAGCACAAAGCACGCTGAGTACTGAGCACCCTGAGTACTGAGCACCAAGGACCCTGAGCACTGAGCACCCAGCGTGCTGAGTACTGAGTGCTGAGCACCCTGAGTACTGAGCACCGAGCACCCTGAGTACTGAGCACCCCGCACACTGAGCACTGAGCAGCCAGCACCCTGAGCACTGAGCACCCAGCACCCCGAGCACTGAGCACCCAGCACCCTGAGTACTGAGCACCCAGCACCCTGAGTACTGAGCACTCAGCAGCCTGAGTACTGAGCACCGAGCACCCCGAGCACTGAGCACCCAGCACCCTGAGCACTGAGCACACTGAGGACTGAGCACCCAGCACCCTGTGTACTGAGCACCCAGCATCCTGAGTACTGAGCACCGATCAACCTGAGCACTGAGCACCCAGCAACCCGAGCACTGAGCACCCAGCACCCTGAGTACTGAGCACCCTGAGTACTGAGCACCCAGCACCCCGAGCACTGAGCACCCAGCACCCTGAGTACTGAGCACCCTGAGTACTGAGCACCCAGCACCCTGAGTACTGAGCACCCTGAGTACTGAGCACCCAGCACCCTGACCACTGAGCACCCAGCACCCTGAGTACTGAGCACCCAGCACCCTGAGCACTGAGTACCCAGCACCCTGAGTACTGAGCACCCAGCACCCTGAGTACTTAGCACCCAGCACGCTGAGCACTGAGCACCCAGCACCCTGAGTACTGAGCACCGAGCACCCTGAGTACTGAGCACCCAGCACCCTGAGTACTGAGCACCCAGCACCCTGAGTACTGAGCACCGAGCACCCCGAGTACTGAGCACCCAGCACCCTGAGTACTGAGCACCCTGAGTACTGAGCACCCAGCACCCTGAGCACTGAGCACCCAGCACCCTGAGTACTGAGCACCCAGCACTCCGAGCACTGAGAACCCAGCACCCTGAGCACTGAGCACCCAGCACCCTGAGTACTGAGCACCCAGCACCCCGAGCACTGAGCACCCAGCACCCTGAGTAATGAGCACCCAGCACCCTGAGTACTGAGCACTGAGCACACTGAGCACTGAGCACCCAGCACCCTGAGCACTGAGCACCCTGAGGACTGAGCACCCAGCACCCTGAGTACTGAGCACCCAGCATCCTGAGTACTGAGCACCCATCACCCTGAGCACTGATCACCCAGCAACCCGAGCACTGAGCACCCAGCACCCTGAGTACTGAGCACCCTGAGTACTGAGCACCCAGCACCCCGAGCACTGAGCACCCAGCACCCTGAGTACTGAGCACCCTGAGTACTGAGCACCCAGCACCCTGAGTACTGAGCACCCTGAGTACTGAGCACCCAGCACCATGAGCACTGAGCACCCAGCACCCTGAGTACTGAGTACCCAGCACCCTGAGCACTGAGCACCCAGCACCCTGAGTACTGAGCACCCAGCACCCTGAGTACTTAGCAGCCAGCACCCTGAGCACTGAGCACCCAGCACCCTGAGTACTGAGCACCGAGCACCCTGAGTACTGAGCACCAAGCACCCTGAGTACTGAGCACGCAGCACCCTGAGTACTGAGCAACGAGCACCCCGAGGACTGAGCACCCAGCACCCTGAGTACTGAGCACTAAGCACCCAGAGCGCTGAGCACCCAGCACCCCAAGCACGGAGCACCCAGTACCAAGAGCATTGATTTCTGAGCACCCACCACCCTGATTACTGAGCACCGAGCTCCCCGAGCACTGAGCACCCTGAGTACTGAGCACCCAGCACCCTGAGTACTGAGCACCCAGCACCCCGAGTACTGAGCACCCAGCACCGTGAGTACTGAGCACCCAGCACCCTGAGTACTGAGCACCCAGCACCGTGAGCACTGAGCACCCAGCACCCCAATCACAGAGCACCCAGCACCCTCAGCACTGAGCACCCAGCACCCCGAGCACTAAGCACCCAGCACCCTGAGTACTGAGCACCCTGAGGACTGAGCACCGTTCACCCTGAGCAATGAGCACCCAGCACCCTGAGTACTGAGCACACAGCACCCTGCGTACTGAGCACCGAGCAACCCGAGCACTGAGCACCCAGCACCCTGAGCACTGAGCACCCAGCACCCTGAGTACTGAGCACCCAGCACCCTGAGTACTGAGCACCCAGCACCCTGAGCACTGAGCACCCAGCTCCCTGAGTACTGAGCACCCAGCACCCTGAGTACTGAGCACCCAGCACCCTGAGAACTGAGCACCCAGCACCCTGAGTACTGAACACCCAGCACCCTGAGTACTGAGCACCGAGCACCCCGAGTACTGAGCACAAAGCACCCCGAGCACTGAGCGCCCAGCACCCTGAGCACTGAGCACCCAGCACCCCAAGCACTGAGCACCCAGCACCCTGAGTACTGAGCACCGAGCACCCTGAGCACTGAGCACCCAGCACCCTGAGTACTGAGCACCCAGCACCAAGAGTACTGAGCACCGAGCATCCTGAGCACTGAGCACCGAGCATCCCGAGCACTGAGCACCCAGCACCCTGAATACTGAGCACCCAGCACCAAGAGTACTGAGCACCGAGCACCCCGAGCACTGAGCACCCAGCACCCTGAGTAATGAGCACCCAGCACCCCGAGTACTGAGCACCCAGCACCGTGAGTACTGAGCACCCAGCACCCTGAGTACTGAGCACCCAGCACCGTGAGCACTGAGCACAAAGCACGCTGAGTACTGAGCACTGAGCACCCTGAGTACTGAGCACCAAGGACCCTGAGCACTGAGCATCCAGCACGCTGAGTACTGAGCACTGAGCACCCTGAGTACTGAGCACCGAGCACCCTGAGTACTGAGCACCCAGCACCCTGAGCACTGAGCAGCCAGCACCCTGAGCACTGAGCACCAAGCACCCCGAGCACTGAGCACCCAGCACCCTGAGTACTGAGCACCCAGCACCCTGAGTACTCAGCACCCAGCACGCTGAGTACTGAGCACCCAGCACCCTGAGTACTGAGCACTGAGCAATGAGCACCCAGCACCCTGAGTACTGAGCACCCAGCACCCTGAGTACTGAGCACTGAGCACCCTGAGCACTGAGCACCCAGCACCCCGAGCACTGAGCACTGAGCACCCTGAGTACTGAGCACTGAGCACCCTTAGTACTGAGCACCGAGCACCCTGAGTACTGAGCAACCAGTACGCTGAGCACTGAGCACGGAGCACCCCGAGGACTGAGCACCCAGCACCGTGAGCACTGAGCACCCAGCACCTTGAGTACTGAGCACCGAGCACCCCGAGCACTGAGCACACAGCACCCTAAGTACTGAGCACCCAGCACCCTGAGCACTGAGCACCCAGCACCCCGAGCACTGAGCACCCAGCACCCTGAGTACTGAGCACCCAGCACCCTGAGTACTGAGCACCCAGCACCCCGAGCAATGAGCACCCATCACCCTGAGCACTGAGCACCCAGCACCCTGAGTACTGAGCATCAAGCACCCTGAGCACTGAGCACCCAGCACCCTGAGCACTGACCACCCAGCACCCTGAGCACTGAGCACCCAGCACCCTGAGTACTGAGCACCCAACGTACTGAGCATCGAGCACCCCGAGCACTGAGCACCCAGCACCCTGAGTACTGAGCACCCAGCACCCCGAGCACTGAGCACCCAGCACCCTGAGTACTGAGCACCGAGCACCCTGAGTACTGAGCACCCAGCACCCCGAGCACTGAGCACCCAGCACCCCGAGCACTGAGCACCCAGCACTGAGCACCCAGCACCCTGAGTACTGAGCACCCAGCACCCTGAGTACTGAGCACCGAGCAGCCCGAGCATTGAGCACCCAGCACCCTGAGTACTGAGCACCCAGCACCCCGAGCACTGAGCACCCAGCACCCCGAGCACTGAGCACCCAGCACTGAGCACCCAGCACCCCGAGCACTGAGCACCCAGCTCTGAGCACCCAGCCCCCTGAGTACTGAGCACTGAACACCCCGAGCACTGAGCACCCAGCACCCTGAGTACTGAGCACCCAGCACCCTGAGTACTGAGCACTGAGCACTGAGCACCCTGAGCACTGAGCACCCAGCATCCTGAGCACTGAGTACTGAGCACCCAGCACCCTGAGCACTGAGCACCCAGCACCCTGAGCACTGAGCACCCAGCACCCTCAGTACTGAGCACCCAGCACCCCGAGCACTGAGCACCCAGCACCCTGAGTACTGAGCACTGAGCACCCTGAGTACTGAGCACTGAGCACCCTTAGTACTGAGCACCGAGCACCCTGAGTACTGAGCACCCAGCACCCTGAGCACTGAGCTCCGAGCACCCCGAGGACTGAGCACCCAGCACCGTGAGCACTGAGCACCCAGCACCTTGAGTACTGAGCACCGAGAACCCCGAGCACTGAGCACCCAGCACCCTAAGTACTGAGCACCCAGCACCCTGAGCACTGAGCACCCAGCACCCCGAGCACTGAGCACCCAGCACCCTGAGTACTGAGCACCCAGCACCCTGAGTACTGAGCACCCAGCATTCCGAGCACTGAGCACCCAGCACCCTGAGCACTGAGCACCCAGCACCCTGAGTACTGAGCACCCAGCACCCCGAGCACTAAGCACCCAGCACCCTGAGTAATGAGCACCCAGCACCCTGAGTACTGAGCACTGAGCACCCTGAGCACTGAGCACCCAGCACCCTGAGCACTGAGCACCCTGAGTACTGAGCACCCAGCACCCTGAGCACTGAGCACCCAGCACCCCGAGCACTGAGCACCCAGCACCCTCAGTACTGAGCACCCAGCACCCTGAGCACTGAGCACCCAGCACCCGGAGCACTGAGCACCCAGCACCCTGAGTACTGAGCACCCAGCACCCTGAGCACTGAGCACCCAGCACCCCGAGCACTGAGCACCCAGCACCCTGAGTACTGAGCACCCAGCACCCTGAGTACTGAGCACCCAGCATTCCGAGCACTGAGCACCCAGCACCCTGAGCACTGAGCACCCAGCACCCTGAGTACTGAGCACCCAGCACCCCGAGCACTAAGCACCCAGCACCCTGAGTAATGAGCACCCAGCACCCTGAGTACTGAGCACTGAGCACCCTGAGCACTGAGCACCCAGCACCCTGAGCACTGAGCACCCTGAGGACTGAGCACCCAGCACCCTGAGTACTGAGTACCCAGCATCCTGAGTACTGAGCACCGATCACCCTGAGCACTGATCACCCAGCAACCCGAGCACTGAGCACACAGCACCCTGAATACTGAGCACCCTGAGTACTGAGCACCCAGCACCCCGAGCACTGAGCACCCAGCACCCTGAGTACTGAGCACCCTGAGTACTGAGCACCCAGCACCCTGAGCACTGAGCACCCAGCACCCTGAGTACTGAGCACCCAGCACCCTGAGTACTTAGCACCCAGCACCCTGAGCACTGGGCACCTAGCACCCTGAGTACTGAGCACCGAGCACCCTGAGTACTGAGCACCCAGCACCAAGAGTACTGAGCACCGAGCATCCTGAGCACTGAGGACCGAGCACCCCGAGCACTGAGCACCCAGCATCCTGAGTACTGTGCACCCAGCACCAAGAGTACTGAGCACCGAGCACCCCGAGCACTGAGCACCCAACACCCTGAGAAATGAGCACCCAGCACCCCGAGTACTGAGCACCCAGCACCGTGAGTACTGAGCACCCAGCACCCTGAGTACTGAGCACCCAGCACCCTGAGCACTGAGCACAAAGCACGCTGAGTACTGAGCACTGAGTACCCTGAGTACTGAGCACCAAGGTCCCTGAGCACTGAGCACCCAGCACGCTGAGAACTGAGCGCTGAGCACCCTGAGTACTGAGCACCGAGCACCCTGAGTACTGAGCACCCAGCACCCTGAGCACTGAGCAGCCAGCACCCTGAGCACTGAGCACCCAGCACCGCGAGCACTGAGCACCCAGCCCCCTGAGTACTGAGCACCCAGCACCCTGAATACTGAGCACTCAGCACCCTGAGTACTGAGCACCGAGCACCGAGCACCCCGAGCACTGAGCACCCAGCACCCTCAGCACTGAGCACCCTGAGGACTGAGCACCCAGCACCCTGAGTACTGAGCACCCAGCATCCTGAGTACTGAGCACCGATCACCCTGAGCACTGAGCACCCAGCAACCCGAGCACTGAGCACCCAGCACCCTGAGTACTGAGCACCCTGAGTACTGAGCACCCAGCACCCTGAGTACTGAGCACCCAGCACTCTGAGTACTGAGCACCCTGAGTACTGAGCACCCAGCACCCTGAGTACTGAGCACCCTGAGTACTGAGCACCCAGCACCCTGAGCACTGAGCACCCAGCACCCTGAGTACTGAGCACCCAGCACCCTGAGCACTGAGCACCCAGCACCCTGAGTACTGAGCACCCAGCACCCCGAGTACTTAGCACCCAGCACGCTGAGCACTGAGCACCCAGCACCCTGAGTACTGAGCAACTAGCACCCTGAGCACTGAGCACAAAGCACGCTGAGTACTGAGCACCATGAGTACTGAGCACCAAGGACTCTGAGCACTGAGCACCCAGCGCGCTGAGTGCTGAGTGCTGAGCACACTGAGTACTGAGCACCGAGCACCCTGAGTACTGAGCACCCAGCACACTGAGCACTGAGCAGCCAGCACCCTGAGCACTGAGCACCCAGCACCCTGAGTACTGAGCACCCAGCACCCTGAGTACTGAGCACTCAGCACCCTGAGTACTGAGCACCGAGCACCCCGAGCACTGAGCACCCAGCACCCTGAGCACTGAGCACCCTGAGGACTGAGCACCCAGCACCCTGAGTACTGAGCACCCAGCATTCTGAGTACTGAGCACCGATCACCCTGAGCACTGAGCACCCAGCAACCCGAGCACTGAGCAGCCAGCACCCTGAGTACTGAGCACCCTGAGTACTGAGAACCCAGCACCCCGAGCACTGAGCACCCAGCACCCTGAGTACTGAGCACCCTGAGTACTGAGCACCCAGCACCCTGAGTACTGAGCACCCTGAGTACTGAGCACCCAGCACCCTGAGCATTGAGCACCCAGCACCCTGAGTACTGAGCACCCAGCACCCTGAGCACTGAGCACCCAGCACCCTGAGTACTGAGCACCCAGCACCCTGAGTACTTAGCACCCAGCACGCTGAGCACTGAGCACCCAGCACCCTGAGTACTGAGCACCGAGCACCCTGTGTACTGAGCACCCAGCACCCTGAGTACTGAGCAGCCAGCACCCTGAGTACTGAGCACCGAGCACCCCGAGTACTGAGCACCCAGCACCCTGAGCACCCAGCACCCTGAGTACTGAGCACCCAGCACCCTGAGTACTGAGCACCCAGCACCCTGAGTACTGAGCACCCAGCACTCCGAGCACTGAGCACCCAGCACCCTGAGCACTGAGCACCCAGCACCCTGAGTACTGAGCACCCAGCACCCCGAGCACTGAGCACCCAGCACCCTGAGTAATGAGCACCCAGCACCCTGAGTACTGAGCACTGAGCACCCTGAGCACTGAGCACCCAGCACCCTGAGCACTGAGCACCCTGAGGACTGAGCACCCAGCACCCTGATTACTGAGCACCCAGCATCCTGAGTACTGAGCACCGATCACCCTGAGCACTGATCACCCAGCAACCCGAGCACTGAGCACCCAGCACCCTGAGTACTGAGCACCCTGAGTACTGAGCACCCAGCACCCCGAGCACTGAGCACCCAGCACCCTGAGTACTGAGCACCCTGAGTACTGAGCACCCAGCACCCTGAGTACTGAGCACCCTGAGTACTGAGCACCCAGCACCCTGAGCACTGAGCACCCAGCACCCTGAGTACTGAGTACCCAGCACCCTGAGCACTGAGCACCTAGCACCCTGATTACTGAGCACCCAGCACCCTGAGTACTTAGCAGCCAGCACCCTGAGCACTGAGCACCCAGCACCCTGAGTACTGAGCACCGAGCACCCTGAGTACTGACCACCCAGCACCCTGAGTACTGAGCACGCAGCACCCTGAGTACTGAGCACTAAGCACCCAGAGCGCTGAGCACCCAGCACCCCAAGCACGGAGCACCCAGGACCCCGAGCACTGATTACTGAGCACCCACCACCCTGATTACTGAGCACCGAGCTCCCCGAGCACTGAGCACCCTGAGTACTGAGCACCCAGGACCCCAATCACAGAGCACCCAGCACCCTCAGCACTGAGCACCCAGCACCCCGAGCACTGAGCACCCAGCACCCTGAGTACTGAGCACCCTGAGGACTGAGCACCGATCACCCTGAGCACTGAGCACCCAGCACCCTGAGTACTGAGCACCCAGCACCCTGCGTACTGAGCACCCAGCACCCTGAGCACTGAGCACACAGCACCCTGAGTACTGAGCACCCAGCACCCTGAGTACTGAGCACCCAGCACCCTGAGTACTGAACACCCAGCACCCTGAGTACTGAGCACCCAGCACCCTGAGTACTGAGCACCCAGCACCCTGAGCACTGAGCACCCAGCACCCTGAGTACTGAGCACCCAGCACCCCGAGTACTTAGCACCCAGCACGCTGAGCACTGAGCACCCAGCACCCTGAGTACTGAGCAACTAGCACCCTGAGCACTGAGCACAAAGCACGCTGAGTACTGAGCACCCTGAGTACTGAGCACCGATCACCCTGAGCACTGATCACCCAGCAACCCGAGCACTGAGCACCCAGCACCCTGAGTACTGAGCACCCTGAGTACTGAGCACCCAGCACCCCGAGCACTGAGCACCCAGCACCCTGAGTACTGAGCACCCTGAGTACTGAGCACCCAGCACCCTGAGTACTGAGCACCCTGAGTACTGAGCACCCAGCACCCTGAGCACTGAGCACCCAGCACCCTGAGTACTGAGTACCCAGCACCCTGAGCACTGAGCACCCAGCACCCTGAGTACTGAGCACCCAGCACCCTGAGTACTTAGCAGCCAGCACCCTGAGCACTGAGCACCCAGCACCCTGAGTACTGAGCACCGAGCACCCTGAGTACTGAGCACCAAGCACCCTGAGTACTGAGCACGCAGCACACTGAGTACTGAGCAACGAGCACCCCGAGGACTGAGCACCCAGCACCCTGAGTACTGAGCACTAAGCACCCAGAGCGCTGAGCACCCAGCACCCCAAGCACGGAGCACCCAGTAACAAGAGCACTGATTTCTGAGCACCCACCACCCTGATTACTGAGCACCGAGCTCCCTGAGCACTGAGCACCCTGAGTACTGAGCACCCCGGACCCCAATCACAGAGCACCCAGCACCCTCAGCACTGAGCACCCAGCACCCCGAGCACTGAGCACCCAGCACCCTGAGTACTGAGCACCCTGAGGACTGAGCACCGTTCACCCTGAGCAATGAGCACCCAGCACCCTGAGTACTGAGCACACAGCACCCTGCGTACTGAGCACCGAGCAACCCGAGCACTGAGCACCCATTACCCTGAGCACTGAGCACCCAGCACCCTGAGTACTGAGCACCCAGCACCCTGAGTACTAAGCACCCAGCACCCTGAGCACTGAGCACCCAGCTCCCTGAGTACTGAGCACCCAGCACCCTGAGTACTGAGCACCCAGCACCCTGAGAACTGAGCACCCAGCACCCTGAGTACTGAACACCCAGCACCCTGAGTACTGAGCACCGAGCACCCCGAGTACTGAGCACAAAGCACCCCGAGCAATGAGCGCCCAGCACCCTGAGCACTGAGCACCCAGCACCCCAAGCACTGAGCACCCAGCACCCTGAGTACTGAGCACCGAGGACCCTGAGCACTGAGCACCCAGCACCCTGAGTACTGAGCACCCAGCACCAAGAGTACTGAGCACCGAGCATCCTGAGCACTGAGCACCGAGCACCCCGAGCACTGAGCACCCAGCACCCTGAATACTGAGCACCCAGCACCAAGAGTACTGAGCACCCAGCACCCCGAGCACTGAGCACCCAGCACCCTGAGTAATGAGCACCCAGCACCCCGAGTACTGAGCACCCAGCAGCGTGAGTACTGAGCACCCAGCACCCTGAGTACTGAGCACCCAGCACCGTGAGCACTGAGCACAAAGCACGCTGAGTACTGAGCACTGAGCACCCTGAGTACTGAGCACCAAGGACCCTGAGCACTGAGCATCCAGCACGCTGAGTACTGAGCACTGAGCACCCTGAGTACTGAGCACCGAGCACCCTGAGTACTGAGCACCCAGCACCCTGAGCACTGAGCAGCCAGCACCCTGAGCGCTGAGCACCAAGCACCCCGAGCACTGAGCACCCAGCACCCTGAGTACTGAGCACACAGCACCCTGAGTACTGAGCACCCAGCACGCTGAGTACTGAGCACCCAGCACCCTGAGTACTGAGCACTGAGCAATGAGCACCCAGCACCCTGAGTACTGAGCACCAAGCACCCTGTGTACTGAGCACCCAGCACCCTGAGTACTGAGCAGCCAGCACCCTGAGTACTGAGCACCGAGCACCCCGAGTACTGAGCACCCAGCACCCTGAGCACCCAGCACCCTGAGTACTGAGCACCCAGCACCCTGAGTACTGAGCACCCAGCACCCTGAGTACTGAGCACCCAGCACTCCGAGCACTGAGCACCCAGCACCCTGAGCACTGAGCACCCAGCACCCTGAGTACTGAGCACCCAGCACCCCGAGCACTGAGCACCCAGCACCCTGAGTAATGAGCACCCAGCACCCTGAGTACTGAGCACTGAGCACCCTGAGCACTGAGCACCCAGCACCCTGAGCACTGAGCACCCTGAGGACTGAGCACCCAGCACCCTGATTACTGAGCACCCAGCATCCTGAGTACTGAGCACCGATCACCCTGAGCACTGATCACCCAGCAACCCGAGCACTGAGCACCCAGCACCCTGAGTACTGAGCACCCTGAGTACTGAGCACCCAGCACCCCGAGCACTGAGCACCCAGCACCCTGAGTACTGAGCACCCTGAGTACTGAGCACCCAGCACCCTGAGTACTGAGCACCCTGAGTACTGAGCACCCAGCACCCTGAGCACTGAGCACCCAGCACCCTGAGTACTGAGTACCCAGCACCCTGAGCACTGAGCACCTAGCACCCTGAGTACTGAGCACCCAGCACCCTGAGTACTTAGCAGCCAGCACCCTGAGCACTGAGCACCCAGCACCCTGAGTACTGAGCACCGAGCACCCTGAGTACTGACCACCCAGCACCCTGAGTACTGAGCACGCAGCACCCTGAGTACTGAGCACTAAGCACCCAGAGCGCTGAGCACCCAGCACCCCAAGCACGGAGCACCCAGGACCCCGAGCACTGATTACTGAGCACCCACCACCCTGATTACTGAGCACCGAGCTCCCCGAGCACTGAGCACCCTGAGTACTGAGCACCCAGGACCCCAATCACAGAGCACCCAGCACCCTCAGCACTGAGCACCCAGCACCCCGAGCACTGAGCACCCAGCACCCTGAGTACTGAGCACCCTGAGGACTGAGCACCGATCACCCTGAGCACTGAGCACCCAGCACCCTGAGTACTGAGCACCCAGCACCCTGCGTACTGAGCACCCAGCACCCTGAGCACTGAGCACACAGCACCCTGAGTACTGAGCACCCAGCACCCTGAGTACTGAGCACCCAGCACCCTGAGTACTGAACACCCAGCACCCTGAGTACTGAGCACCCAGCACCCTGAGTACTGAGCACCCAGCACCCTGAGCACTGAGCACCCAGCACCCTGAGTACTGAGCACCCAGCACCCCGAGTACTTAGCACCCAGCACGCTGAGCACTGAGCACCCAGCACCCTGAGTACTGAGCAACTAGCACCCTGAGCACTGAGCACAAAGCACGCTGAGTACTGAGCACCCTGAGTACTGAGCACCGATCACCCTGAGCACTGATCACCCAGCAACCCGAGCACTGAGCACCCAGCACCCTGAGTACTGAGCACCCTGAGTACTGAGCACCCAGCACCCCGAGCACTGAGCACCCAGCACCCTGAGTACTGAGCACCCTGAGTACTGAGCACCCAGCACCCTGAGTACTGAGCACCCTGAGTACTGAGCACCCAGCACCCTGAGCACTGAGCACCCAGCACCCTGAGTACTGAGTACCCAGCACCCTGAGCACTGAGCACCCAGCACCCTGAGTACTGAGCACCCAGCACCCTGAGTACTTAGCAGCCAGCACCCTGAGCACTGAGCACCCAGCACCCTGAGTACTGAGCACCGAGCACCCTGAGTACTGAGCACCAAGCACCCTGAGTACTGAGCACGCAGCACACTGAGTACTGAGCAACGAGCACCCCGAGGACTGAGCACCCAGCACCCTGAGTACTGAGCACTAAGCACCCAGAGCGCTGAGCACCCAGCACCCCAAGCACGGAGCACCCAGTAACAAGAGCACTGATTTCTGAGCACCCACCACCCTGATTACTGAGCACCGAGCTCCCTGAGCACTGAGCACCCTGAGTACTGAGCACCCCGGACCCCAATCACAGAGCACCCAGCACCCTCAGCACTGAGCACCCAGCACCCCGAGCACTGAGCACCCAGCACCCTGAGTACTGAGCACCCTGAGGACTGAGCACCGTTCACCCTGAGCAATGAGCACCCAGCACCCTGAGTACTGAGCACACAGCACCCTGCGTACTGAGCACCGAGCAACCCGAGCACTGAGCACCCATTACCCTGAGCACTGAGCACCCAGCACCCTGAGTACTGAGCACCCAGCACCCTGAGTACTGAGCACCCAGCACCCTGAGCACTGAGCACCCAGCTCCCTGAGTACTGAGCACCCAGCACCCTGAGTACTGAGCACCCAGCACCCTGAGAACTGAGCACCCAGCACCCTGAGTACTGAACACCCAGCACCCTGAGTACTGAGCACCGAGCACCCCGAGTACTGAGCACAAAGCACCCCGAGCAATGAGCGCCCAGCACCCTGAGCACTGAGCACCCAGCACCCCAAGCACTGAGCACCCAGCACCCTGAGTACTGAGCACCGAGGACCCTGAGCACTGAGCACCCAGCACCCTGAGTACTGAGCACCCAGCACCAAGAGTACTGAGCACCGAGCATCCTGAGCACTGAGCACCGAGCACCCCGAGCACTGAGCACCCAGCACCCTGAATACTGAGCACCCAGCACCAAGAGTACTGAGCACCCAGCACCCCGAGCACTGAGCACCCAGCACCCTGAGTAATGAGCACCCAGCACCCCGAGTACTGAGCACCCAGCAGCGTGAGTACTGAGCACCCAGCACCCTGAGTACTGAGCACCCAGCACCGTGAGCACTGAGCACAAAGCACGCTGAGTACTGAGCACTGAGCACCCTGAGTACTGAGCACCAAGGACCCTGAGCACTGAGCATCCAGCACGCTGAGTACTGAGCACTGAGCACCCTGAGTACTGAGCACCGAGCACCCTGAGTACTGAGCACCCAGCACCCTGAGCACTGAGCAGCCAGCACCCTGAGCGCTGAGCACCAAGCACCCCGAGCACTGAGCACCCAGCACCCTGAGTACTGAGCACACAGCACAATGAGTACTGAGCACCCAGCACGCTGAGTACTGAGCACCCAGCACCCTGAGTACTGAGCACTGAGCAATGAGCACCCAGCACCCTGAGTACTGAGCACCAAGCACCCTGAGTACTGAGCACTGAGCACTGAGCACCCTGAGCACTGAGCACCCAGCACCCCGAGCACTGAGCACTGAGCACCCTGAGTACTGAGCACTGAGCACCCTTAGTACTGAGCACCGAGCACCCTGAGTACTGAGCAACCAGTAACCTGAGCACTGAGCACGGAGCACCCCGAGGACTGAGCACCCAGCACCGTGAGCACTGAGCACCCAGCACCTTGAGTACTGAGCACCGAGCACCCCGAGCACTGAGCACACAGCACCCTAAGTACTGAGCACCCAGCACCCTGAGCACTGAGCACCCAGCACCCCGAGCACTGAGCACCCAGCACCCTGAGTACTGAGCACCCAGCACCCTGAGTACTGAGCACCCAGCACCCCGAGCACTGAGCACCCATCACCCTGAGCACTGAGCACCCAGCACCCTGAGTACTGAGCATCAAGCACCCTGAGCACTGAGCACCCAGCACCCTGAGCACTGACCACCCAGCACCCTGAGCACTGAGCACCCAGCACCCTGAGTACTGAGCACCCAACGTACTGAGCATCGAGCACCCCGAGCACTGAGCACCCAGCACCCTGAGTACTGAGCACCCAGCACCCCGAGCACTGAGCACCCAGCATCCTGAGTACTGAGCACCGAGCACCCTGAGTACTGAGCACCCAGCACCCCGAGCACTGAGCACAAAGCACCCCGAGCACTGAGCACCCAGCACTGAGCACCCAGCACCCTGAGTACTGAGCACCCAGCACCCTGAGTACTGAGCACCGAGCAGCCCGAGCATTGAGCACCCAGCACCCTGAGTACTGAGCACCCAGCACACCGAGCACTGAGCACCCAGCACTGAGCACCCAGCACCCCGAGCACTGAGCACCCAGCACTGAGCACCCAGCCCCCTGAGTACTGAGCACCGAACACCCCAAGCACTGAGCACCCAGCACCCTGAGTACTGAGCACCCAGCACCCTGAGTACTGAGCACTGAGCACTGAGCACCCTGAGCACTGAGCACCCAGCATCCTGAGCACTGAGTACTGAGCACCCAGCACCCTGAGCACTGAGCACCCAGCACCCTGAGCACTGAGCACCCAGCACCCTCAGTACTGAGCACCCAGCACCCCGAGCACTGAGCACCCAGCACCCCGAGTACTGAGCACTGAGCACCCTGAGTACTGAGCACTGAGCACCCTTAGTACTGAGCACCGAGCACCCTGAGTACTGAGCACCCAGCACCCTGAGCACTGAGCTCCGAGCACCCCGAGGACTGAGCACCCAGCACCGTGAGCACTGAGCACCCAGCACCTTGAGTACTGAACACCGAGAACCCCGAGCACTGAGCACCCAGCACCCTAAGTACTGAGCACCCAGCACCCTGAGCACTGAGCACCCAGCACCCCGAGCACTGAGCACCCAGCACCCTGAGTACTGAGCACCCAGCACCCTGAGTACTGAGCACCCAGCATTCCGAGCACTGAGCACCCAGCACCCTGAGAACTGAGCACCCAGCACCCTGAGTACTGAGCACCCAGCACCCCGAGCACTAAGCACCCAGCACCCTGAGTAATGAGCACCCAGCACCCTGAGTACTGAGCACTGAGCACCCTGAGCACTGAGCACCCAGCACCCTGAGCACTGAGCACCCTGAGTACTGAGCACCCAGCACCCTGAGCACTGAGCACCCAGCACCCTGAGCACTGAGCACCCAGCACCCTCAGTACTGAGCACCCAGCACCCCGAGCACTGAGCACCCAGCACCCTGAGTACTGAGCACTGAGCACCCTGAGTACTGAGCACTGAGCACCCTTAGTAGTGAGCACCGAGCACCCTGAGTACTGAGCACCCAGCACCCTGAGCACTGAGCTCCGAGCACCCCGAGGACTGAGCACCCAGCACCGTGAGCACTGAGCACCCAGCACCTTGAGTACTGAGCACCGAGAACCCCGAGCACTGAGCACCCAGCACCCTAAGTACTGAGCACCCAGCACCCTGAGCACTGAGCACCCAGCACCCCGAGCACTGAGCACCCAGCACCCTGAGTACTGAGCACCCAGCACCCTGAGTACTGAGCACCCAGCATTCTGAGCACTGAGCACCCAGCACCCTGAGCACTGAGCACCCAGCACCCTGAGTACTGAGCACCCAGCACCCCGAGCACTAAGCACCCAGCACCCTGAGTAATGAGCACCCAGCACCCTGAGTACTGAGCACTGAGCACCCTGAGCACTGAGCACCCAGCACCCAGAGCACTGAGCACCCTGAGGACTGAGCACCCAGCACCCTGAGTACTGAGTACCCAGCATCCTGAGTACTGAGCACCGATCACCCTGAGCACTGATCACCCAGCAACCCGAGCACTGAGCACCCAGCACCCTGAATACTGAGCACCCTGAGTACTGAGCACCCTGAGTACTGAGCACCCAGCACCCTGAGCACTGAGCACCCAGCACCCTGAGTACTGAGCACCCAGCACCCTGAGTACTTAGCACCCAGCACCCTGAGCACTGAGCACCTAGCACCCTGAGTACTGAGCACCGAGCACCCTGAGTACTGAGCACCCAGCACCAAGAGTACTGAGCACCGAGCATCCTGAGCACTGAGGACCGAGCACCCCGAGCACTGAGCACCCAGCACCCTGAGTACTGAGCACCCAGCACCAAGAGTACTGAGCACCGAGCACCCCGAGCACTGAGCACCCAACACCCTGAGAAATGAGCACCCAGCACCCCGAGTACTGAGCACCCAGCACCGTGAGTACTGAGCACCCAGCACCCTGAGTACTGAGCACCCAGCACCCTGAGCACTGAGCACAAAGCACGCTGAGTACTGAGCACTGAGCACTGAGCACCCTGAGCACTGAGCACCCAGCACCCCGAGCACTGAGCACTGAGCACCCTGAGTACTGAGCACTGAGCACCCTTAGTACTGAGCACCGAGCACCCTGAGTACTGAGCAACCAGTAACCTGAGCACTGAGCACGGAGCACCCCGAGGACTGAGCACCCAGCACCGTGAGCACTGAGCACCCAGCACCTTGAGTACTGAGCACCGAGCACCCCGAGCACTGAGCACACAGCACCCTAAGTACTGAGCACCCAGCACCCTGAGCACTGAGCACCCAGCACCCCGAGCACTGAGCACCCAGCACCCTGAGTACTGAGCACCCAGCACCCTGAGTACTGAGCACCCAGCACCCCGAGCACTGAGCACCCATCACCCTGAGCACTGAGCACCCAGCACCCTGAGTACTGAGCATCAAGCACCCTGAGCACTGAGCACCCAGCACCCTGAGCACTGACCACCCAGCACCCTGAGCACTGAGCACCCAGCACCCTGAGTACTGAGCACCCAACGTACTGAGCATCGAGCACCCCGAGCACTGAGCACCCAGCACCCTGAGTACTGAGCACCCAGCACCCCGAGCACTGAGCACCCAGCATCCTGAGTACTGAGCACCGAGCACCCTGAGTACTGAGCACCCAGCACCCCGAGCACTGAGCACAAAGCACCCCGAGCACTGAGCACCCAGCACTGAGCACCCAGCACCCTGAGTACTGAGCACCCAGCACCCTGAGTACTGAGCACCGAGCAGCCCGAGCATTGAGCACCCAGCACCCTGAGTACTGAGCACCCAGCACACCGAGCACTGAGCACCCAGCACTGAGCACCCAGCACCCCGAGCACTGAGCACCCAGCACTGAGCACCCAGCCCCCTGAGTACTGAGCACCGAACACCCCAAGCACTGAGCACCCAGCACCCTGAGTACTGAGCACCCAGCACCCTGAGTACTGAGCACTGAGCACTGAGCACCCTGAGCACTGAGCACCCAGCATCCTGAGCACTGAGTACTGAGCACCCAGCACCCTGAGCACTGAGCACCCAGCACCCTGAGCACTGAGCACCCAGCACCCTCAGTACTGAGCACCCAGCACCCCGAGCACTGAGCACCCAGCACCCCGAGTACTGAGCACTGAGCACCCTGAGTACTGAGCACTGAGCACCCTTAGTACTGAGCACCGAGCACCCTGAGTACTGAGCACCCAGCACCCTGAGCACTGAGCTCCGAGCACCCCGAGGACTGAGCACCCAGCACCGTGAGCACTGAGCACCCAGCACCTTGAGTACTGAACACCGAGAACCCCGAGCACTGAGCACCCAGCACCCTAAGTACTGAGCACCCAGCACCCTGAGCACTGAGCACCCAGCACCCCGAGCACTGAGCACCCAGCACCCTGAGTACTGAGCACCCAGCACCCTGAGTACTGAGCACCCAGCATTCCGAGCACTGAGCACCCAGCACCCTGAGAACTGAGCACCCAGCACCCTGAGTACTGAGCACCCAGCACCCCGAGCACTAAGCACCCAGCACCCTGAGTAATGAGCACCCAGCACCCTGAGTACTGAGCACTGAGCACCCTGAGCACTGAGCACCCAGCACCCTGAGCACTGAGCACCCTGAGTACTGAGCACCCAGCACCCTGAGCACTGAGCACCCAGCACCCTGAGCACTGAGCACCCAGCACCCTCAGTACTGAGCACCCAGCACCCCGAGCACTGAGCACCCAGCACCCTGAGTACTGAGCACTGAGCACCCTGAGTACTGAGCACTGAGCACCCTTAGTAGTGAGCACCGAGCACCCTGAGTACTGAGCACCCAGCACCCTGAGCACTGAGCTCCGAGCACCCCGAGGACTGAGCACCCAGCACCGTGAGCACTGAGCACCCAGCACCTTGAGTACTGAGCACCGAGAACCCCGAGCACTGAGCACCCAGCACCCTAAGTACTGAGCACCCAGCACCCTGAGCACTGAGCACCCAGCACCCCGAGCACTGAGCACCCAGCACCCTGAGTACTGAGCACCCAGCACCCTGAGTACTGAGCACCCAGCATTCTGAGCACTGAGCACCCAGCACCCTGAGCACTGAGCACCCAGCACCCTGAGTACTGAGCACCCAGCACCCCGAGCACTAAGCACCCAGCACCCTGAGTAATGAGCACCCAGCACCCTGAGTACTGAGCACTGAGCACCCTGAGCACTGAGCACCCAGCACCCAGAGCACTGAGCACCCTGAGGACTGAGCACCCAGCACCCTGAGTACTGAGTACCCAGCATCCTGAGTACTGAGCACCGATCACCCTGAGCACTGATCACCCAGCAACCCGAGCACTGAGCACCCAGCACCCTGAATACTGAGCACCCTGAGTACTGAGCACCCTGAGTACTGAGCACCCAGCACCCTGAGCACTGAGCACCCAGCACCCTGAGTACTGAGCACCCAGCACCCTGAGTACTTAGCACCCAGCACCCTGAGCACTGAGCACCTAGCACCCTGAGTACTGAGCACCGAGCACCCTGAGTACTGAGCACCCAGCACCAAGAGTACTGAGCACCGAGCATCCTGAGCACTGAGGACCGAGCACCCCGAGCACTGAGCACCCAGCACCCTGAGTACTGAGCACCCAGCACCAAGAGTACTGAGCACCGAGCACCCCGAGCACTGAGCACCCAACACCCTGAGAAATGAGCACCCAGCACCCCGAGTACTGAGCACCCAGCACCGTGAGTACTGAGCACCCAGCACCCTGAGTACTGAGCACCCAGCACCCTGAGCACTGAGCACAAAGCACGCTGAGTACTGAGCACTGAGTACCCTGAGTACTGAGCACCAAGGTCCCTGAGCACTGAGCACCCAGCACGCTGAGTACTGAGCGCTGAGCACCCTGAGTACTGAGCACCGAGCACCCTGAGTACTGAGCACCCAGCACCCTGAGCACTGAGCAGCCAGCACCCTGAGCACTGAGCACCCAGCACCGCGAGCACTGAGCACCCAGCCCCCTGAGTACTGAGCACCCAGCACCCTGAGTACTGAGCACTCAGCACCCTGAGTACTGAGCACCGAGCACCGAGCACCCCGAGCACTGAGCACCCAGCACCCTCAGCACTGAGCACCCTGAGGACTGAGCACCCAGCACCCTGAGTACTGAGCACCCAGCATCCTGAGTACTGAGCACCGATCACCCTGAGCACTGAGCACCCAGCAACCCGAGCACTGAGCACCCAGCACCCTGAGTACTGAGCACCCTGAGTACTGAGCACCCAGCACCCCGAGCACTGAGCACCCAGCACCCTGACTACTGAGCACCCTGAGTACTGAGCACCCAGCACCCTGAGTACTGAGCACCCTGAGTACTGAGCACCCAGCACCCTGAGCACTGAGCACCCAGCACCCTGAGTACTGAGCACCCAGCACCCTGAGCACTGAGCACCCAGCACCCTGAGTACTGAGCACCCAGCACCCCGAGTACTTAGCACCCAGCACGCTGAGCACTGAGCACCCAGCACCCTGAGTACTGAGCAACTAGCACCCTGAGCACTGAGCACAAAGCACGCTGAGTACTGAGCACCCTGAGTACTGAGCACCAAGGACCCTGAGCACTGAGCACCCAGCGCGCTGAGTGCTGAGTGCTGAGCACACTGAGTACTGAGCACCGAGCACCCTGAGTACTGAGCACCCAGCACACTGAGCACTGAGCAGCCAGCACCCTGAGCACTGAGCACCCAGCACCCTGAGTACTGAGCACCCAGCACCCTGAGTACTGAGCACTCAGCACCCTGAGTACTGAGCACCGAGCACCCCGAGCACTGAGCACCCAGCACCCTGAGCACTGAGCACCCTGAGGACTGAGCACCCAGCACCCTGAGTACTGAGCACCCAGCATTCTGAGTACTGAGCACCGATCACCCTGAGCACTGAGCACCCAGCAACCCGAGCACTGAGCACCCAGCACCCTGAATACTGAGCACCCTGAGTACTGAGAACCCAGCACCCCGAGCACTGAGCACCCAGCACCCTGAGTACTGAGCACCCTGAGTACTGAGCACCCAGCACCCTGAGTACTGAGCACCCTGAGTACTGAGCACCCAGCACCCTGAGCATTGAGCACCCAGCACCCTGAGTACTGAGCACCCAGCACCCTGAGCACTGAGCACCCAGCACCCTGAGTACTGAGCACCCAGCACCCTGAGTACTTAGCACCCAGCACGCTGAGCACTGAGCACCCAGCACCCTGAGTACTGAGCACCGAGCACCCTGAGTACTGAGCACCCAGCACCCTGAGTACTGAGCACCCAGCACCCTGAGTACTGAGCACCGAGCACCCCGAGTACTGAGCACCCAGCACCCTGAGCACCCAGCACCCTGAGTACTGAGCACCCAGCACCCTGAGTACTGAGCACCCAGCACCCTGAGTACTGAGCACCCAGCACTCCGAGCACTGAGCACCCAGCACCCTGAGCACTGAGCACCCAGCACCCTGAGTACTGAGCACCCAGCACCCCGAGCACTGAGCACCCAGCACCCTGAGTAATGAGCACCCAGCACCCTGAGTACTGAGCACTGAGCACCCTGAGCACTGAGCACCCAGCACCCTGAGCACTGAGCACCCTGAGGACTGAGCACCCAGCACCCTGATTACTGAGCACCCAGCATCCTGAGTACTGAGCACCGATCACCCTGAGCACTGATCACCCAGCAACCCGAGCACTGAGCACCCAGCACCCTGAGTACTGAGCACCCTGAGTACTGAGCACCCAGCACCCCGAGCACTGAGCACCCAGCACCCTGAGTACTGAGCACCCTGAGTACTGAGCACCCAGCACCCTGAGTACTGAGCACCCTGAGTACTGAGCACCCAGCACCCTGAGCACTGAGCACCCAGCACCCTGAGTACTGAGTACCCAGCACCCTGAGCACTGAGCACCTAGCACCCTGAGTACTGAGCACCCAGCACCCTGAGTACTTAGCAGCCAGCACCCTGAGCACTGAGCACCCAGCACCCTGAGTACTGAGCACCGAGCACCCTGAGTACTGACCACCCTGCACCCTGAGTACTGAGCACGCAGCACCCTGAGTACTGAGCACTAAGCACCCAGAGCGCTGAGCACCCAGCACCCCAAGCACGAAGCACCCAGGACCCCGAGCACTGATTACTGAGCACCCACCACCCTGATTACTGAGCACCGAGCTCCCCGAGCACTGAGCACCCTGAGTACTGAGCACCCAGGACCTCAATCACAGAGCACCCAGCACCCTCAGCACTGAGCACCCAGCACCCCGAGCACTGAGCACCCAGCACCCTGAGTACTGAGCACCCTGAGGACTGAGCACCGATCACCCTGAGCACTGAGCACCCAGCACCCTGAGTACTGAGCACCCAGCACCCTGCGTACTGAGCACCCAGCACCCTGAGCACTGAGCACACAGCACCCTGAGTACTGAGCACCCAGCACCCTGAGTACTGAGCACCCAGCACCCTGAGTACTGAACACCCAGCACCCTGAGTACTGAGCACCCAGCACCCTGAGTACTGAGCACCCAGCACCCTGAGCACTGAGCACCCAGCACCCTGAGTACTGAGCACCCAGCACCCCGAGTACTTAGCACCCAGCACGCTGAGCACTGAGCACCCAGCACCCTGAGTACTGAGCAACTAGCACCCTGAGCACTGAGCAAAAAGCACGCTGAGTACTGAGCACCCTGAGAACTTAGCACCGATCACCCTGAGCACTGATCACCCAGCAACCCGAGCACTGAGCACCCAGCACCCTGAGTACTGAGCACCCTGAGTACTGAGCAGCCAGCACCCCGAGCACTGAGCACCCAGCACCCTGAGTACTGAGCACCCTGAGTACTGAGCACCCAGCACCCTGAGTACTGAGCACCCTGAGTACTGAGCACCCAGCACCCTGAGCACTGAGCACCCAGCACCCTGAGTACTGAGTACCCAGCACCCTGAGCACTGAGCACCTAGCACCCTGAGTACTGAGCACCCAGCACCCTGAGTACTTAGCAGCCAGCACCTTGAGCACTGAGCACCCAGCACCCTGAGTACTGAGCACCGAGCACCCTGAGTACTGACCACCCAGCACCCTGAGTACTGAGCACGCAGCACCCTGAGTACTGAGCACTAAGCACCCAGAGCGCTGAGCACCCAGCACCCCAAGCACGGAGCACCCAGGACCCCGAGCACTGATTACTGAGCACCCACCACCCTGATTACTGAGCACCGAGCTCCCCGAGCACTGAGCACCCTGAGTACTGAGCACCCAGGACCCCAATCACAGAGCACACAGCACCCTCAGCACTGAGCACCCAGCACCCCGAGCACTGAGCACACAGCACCCTGAGTACTGAGCACCCTGAGGACTGAGCACCGATCACCCTGAGCACTGAGCACCCAGCACCCTGAGTACTGATCACCCAGCACCCTGCGTACTGAGCACCCAGCACCCTGAGCACTGAGCACACAGCACCCTGAGTACTGAGCACCCAGCACCCTGAGTACTTGATGGAGGAAGGTCATTGGCTAATAAAGGAACTGCCTTGGCCCATTTTATTGGTTAGAGGATAGGTGGGAGGAGTAAACAGAACAGAACGCTGGGAGGAAGAGGAAGTGAGCTCAGTCTCGACAGCTCTCCTCCCTGGAGCAGACGCCTCAGAAAGAGACGCCATGCTCCTGGCTCCTGGGCAGACGCACGCTAAGAAGCTCCGACCCAGGATGGACATAGGCTAGAATCTTCCCGGTAAGGGCACCTAGGGGCGCAACACAGATGATTAGAAATGGGCTAAATTAATATGTGAAAATTAGCCTAGAAGAGGTTAGATAGAAATGGGCCAAGCAGTGTTTCAAAGAATACAGTGTCCGTGTAATTATTTCGGGGCATAAGCTAGCCGGGCAGGCGGCTGGGGTGTTGGGGACGCAGCCCCGCCCCTGCACTTATTACTTCAAGTACTGAGCACCCAGCACCCTGAGTACTGAACACCCAGCACCCTGAGTACTGAGCACCCAGCACCCTGAGTACTGAGCACCGAGCACTCCGAGTACTGAGCACCCAGCACCCCGAGCACTGAGCGCCCAGCACCCTGAGCACTGAGCACCCAGCACCCCAAGCACTGAGCACCCAGCACCCTGAGTACTGAGTACTGAGCACCCTGAGTACTGAGTACTCAGCACCCTGAGCACTGAGCACCCAGCACCCTGAGTACTGAGCACCGAGCACCCTTAGCACTGAGCACCCAGCACCCTGAGTACTGAGCACCCAGCACCAAGAGTACTGAGCACCGAGCATCCTGAGCACTGAGCACCGAGCACCCCGAGCACTGAGCACCCAGCACCCTGAATACTGAGCACCCAGCACCAAGAGTCCTGAGCACCGAGCACCCCGAGCACTGAGCACCCAGCACCCTGAGTAATGAGCACCCAGCACCCCGAGTACTGAGCACCCAGCACCGTGAGTACTGAGCACCCAGCACCCTGAGTACTGAGCACCCAGGACCGTGAGCACTGAGCACAAAGCACGCTGAGTACTGAGCACTGAGCACCCTGAGTACTGAGCACCAAGGACCCTGAGCACTGAGCACCCAGCACGCTGAGTACTGAGCGCTGAGCACCCTGAGTACTGAGCACCGAGCACCCTGAGTACTGAGCACCCAGCACCCTGAGCACTGAGCAGCCAGCACCCTGAGCACTGAGCACCCAGCACCCCGAGCACTGAGCACCCAGCACCCTGAGTACTGAGCACCCAGCACCCTGAGTACTGAGCACTCAGCACCCTGAGTACTGAGCACCCAGCACAACGAGCACTGAGCACCCAGCACCCTGAGTACTGAGCACCCAGCACCCTGAGTACTGAGCACTCAGCACCCTGAGTACTGAGCACCGAGCACCCCGAGCACTGAGCACCCAGCACCCTCAGCACTGAGCACCCTGAGGACTGAGCACCCAGCACCCTGAGTACTGAGCACCCAGCATCGTGAGTACTGAGCACCGATCACCCTGAGCACTGAGCACCCAGCAACCCGAGCACTGAGCACCCAGCACCCTGAGTACTGAGAACCCTGAGTACTGAGCACCCAGCACCCCGAGCACTGAGCACCCAGGACCCTGAGTACTGAGCACCCTGAGTACAGAGCACCCAGCACCCTGAGTACTGAGCACCCTGAGTACTGAGCACCCAGCACCCTGAGCACTGAGCACCCAGCACCCTGAGTACTGAGCACCCAGCACCCTGAGCACTGAGCACCCAGCACTCTGAGTACTGAGCACCCAGCACCCTGAGTACTTAGCACCCAGCACCCTGAGCACTGAGCACCCAGCACCCTGAGTACTGAGCACCGAGTACCCTGAGTACTGAGCACCCAGCATCCTGAGTACTGAGCACCCAGCACCCTGAGTACTGACCACCGAGCACCCCTAGTACTGAGCACCCAGCACCCTGAGCACTGAGCGCCCAGCACCCTGAGTACTGAGCACGCAGCACCCTGAGTACTGAGCACCGAGCACCCCGAGAACTGAGCACCCAGCACCCTGAGTACTGAGCACTAAGCACCCAGAGCGCTGAGCACCCAGCACCCCAAGCACGGAGCACCCAGGACCCCGAGCACTGATTACTGAGCACCCACCACCCTGATTACTGAGCACCGAGCTCCCCGAGCACTGAGCACCCTGAGTACTGAGCACCCAGGACCCCAATCACAGAGCACCCAGCACCCTCAGCACTGAGCACCCAGCACCCCGAGCACTGAGCACCCAGCACCCTGAGTACTGAGCACCCTGAGGACTGAGCACCGATCACCCTGAGCACTGAGCACCCAGCACCCTGAGTACTGAGCACCCAGCCCCCTGCGTACTGAGCACCGAGCAACCCGAGCACTGAGCACCCAGCACCCTGAGCACTGAGCACACAGCACCCTGAGTACTGAGCACCCAGCACCCTGAGTACTGAGCACCCAGCACCCTGAGCACTGAGCACCCAGCACCCTGAGTACTGAGCACCCAGCACCCTGAGTACTGAGCACCCAGCACCCTGAGTACTGAGCACCCAGCACCCTGAGTACTGAGCACCCAGCACCCTGAGTACTGAGCACCGAGCACCCCGAGTACTGAGCACCCAGCACCTCGAGCACTGAGCGCCCAGCACCCTGAGCACTGAGCACCCAGCACCCCAAGCACTGAGCACCCAGCGCCCCGAGTACTGAGTACTGAGCACCCTGAGTACTGAGTACTCAGCACCCTGAGCACTGAGCACCCAGCACCCTGAGTACTGAGCACCGAGCACCCGGAGCACTGAGCACCCAGCACCCTGAGTACTGAGCACCCAGCAACAAGAGTACTGAGCACCGAGCATCCTGAGCACTGAGCACCGAGCACCCCGAGCACTGAGCACCCAGCACCCTGAGTAATGAGCACCCAGCACCCCGAGTACTGAGCACCCAGCACCGTGAGTACTGAGCACCCAGCACCCTGAGTACTGAGCACCCAGCACCGTGAGCACTGAGCACAAAGCACGCTGAGTACTGAGCACTGAGCACCCTGAGTACTGAGCACCAAGGACACTGAGCACTGAGCACCCAGCACGCTGAGTACTGAGCGCTGAGCACCCTGAGTACTGAGCACCGAGCAACCTGAGTACTGAGCACCCAGCACCCTGAGCACTGAGCAGCCAGCACCCTGAGCACTGAGCACCCAGCACCCCGAGCACTGAGCACCCAGCACCCTGAGTACTGAGCACCCAGCACCCTGAGTACTGAGCACTCAGCACCCTGAGTACTGAGCACCGAGCACCCCGAGCACTGAGCATCCAGCACCCTCAGCACTGAGCACCCTGAGGACTGAGCACCCAGCACCCTGAGTACTGAGCACCCAGCATCGTGAGTACTGAGCACCGATCACCCTGAGCACTGAGCACCCAGCAACCCGAGCACTGAGCACCCAGCACCCTGAGTACTGAGCACCCTGAGTACTGAGCACCCAGCACCCCGAGCACTGAGCACCCAGGACCCTGAGTACTGAGCACCCTGAGTACTGAGCACCCAGCACCCTGAGTACTGAGCAACCTGAGTACTGAGCACCCAGCACCCTGAGCACTGAGCACCCAGCACCCTGAGTACTGAGCACCCAGCACCCTGAGCACTGAGCACCCAGCACCCTGAGTACGGAGCACCCAGCACCCTGAGTACTTAGCACCCAGCACCTTGAGCACTGAGCACAGAGCACCCTGAGTACTGAGCACCGAGCACCCTGAGTACTGAGCACCAAGCACCCCTAGTACTGAGCACCCAGCACCCTGAGCACTGAGCGCCCAGCACCCTGAGTACTGAGCACCCAGCACCCTGAGTACTGAGCACCCACCACCCCGAGCACTGAGCCCCCTGAGTACTGAGCTCTAAGCACCCAGAGCGCTGAGCACCCAGCACCCCAAGCACGGAGCACCCAGGACCCCAAGCACTGAGTACTGAGCACCCAGCACCCTGAGTACTGAGCACCGAGCTCCCCAAGCACTGAGAACCCTGAGTACTGAGCACCCAGCACCCCGATCACAGAGCACCCAGCACCCTCAGCACTGAGCACCCAGCACCCCGAGCACTGAGCACCCAGCACCCTGAGTACTGAGCACCCTGAGGACTGAGCACCGAACACCCTGAGCACTGAGCACCCAGTACCCTGAGCACAGAGCACCCAGCACCCTGAGTACTGAGCACCCAGCACCCTGAGTACTGAGCACCCAGCACCCTGAGCACTGAGCACCCAGCACCCTGAGTACTGAGCATTCACCACCCTGATCACAGAGCACCCAGCACCCTCAGCACTGAGCACCCAGCACCCTGAGCACTGAGCACCCAGCACCCTGAGTACTGAGCACCCTGAGTACTGAGCACCCAGCACCCTGAGTACTGAGCACCGAGCACCCTGAGCACTGAGCACCCAGCACCCTGAGTACTGAGCACCCAGCACCAAGAGTACTGAGCACCGAGCATCCTGAGCACTGAGCACCGAGCACCCCGAGCACTGAGCACCCAGCACCCTGAGTACTGAGCACCCAGCACCAAGAGTACTGAGCACCGAGCACCCCGAGCACTGAGCACCCAGCACCCTGAGTACTGAGCACCCAGCACCGTGAGTACTGAGCACCCAGCACCCTGAGTACTGAGCACCCAGCACCCTGAGCACTGAGCACAAAGCACGCTGAGTACTGAGCAATGAGCACCCTGAGTACTGAGCACCAAGGACCCTGAGCACTGAGCAGCCAGCACCCTGTGCACTGAGCACCCAGCACCCTGAGTACTGAGCACCCAGCACCCTGAGTACTGAGCACCCAGCACCATGAGTACTGAGCACCCAGCACCCTGAGTACTGAGCACCCAGCACCCTGAGTACTGAGCACCGAGCACCCCGAGTACTGAGCACCCAGCACCCCGAGCACTGAGCGCCCAGCACCCTGAGCACTGAGCACCCAGCACCCCAAGCACTGAGCACCCAGCACCCCAAGCACTGAGCACCCAGCACCCTGAGTACTGAGTACTGAGCACCCTGAGTACTGAGCACCCAGCACCCTGAGCACTGAGCACCCAGCACCCTGAGTACTGAGCACCGAGCACCCTGAGCACTGAGCACCCAGCACCCTGAGTACTGAGCACCCAGCACCAAGAGTACTGAGCACCGAGCATCCTGAGCACTGAGCACCAAGCACCCTGAGCACTGAGCACCCAGCACCCTGAGTACTGAGCACTCAGCACCAAGAGTACTGAGCACCGAGCACCCCGAGCACTGAGCACCCAGCACCTTGAGTAATGAGCACCCAGCACCCCGAGTACTGAGCACCCAGCACCGTGAGTACTGAGCACCCAGCACCCTGAGCACTGAGCACCCTGAGGACTGAGCACCCAGCACCCTGAGTACTGAGCACTGAGCATCCCGAGCACTGAGCACCCAGCACCCTGAGCACTGAGCACCCTGAGGACTGAGCACCCAGCACCCTGAGTACTGAGCACCCAGCATCCTGAGTACTGAGCACCGATCACCCTGAGCACAGAGCACCCAGCAACCCGAGCACTGAGCACCCAGCACCCTGAGTACTGAGCACCCTGAGTACTGAGCACCCAGCACCCCGAGCACTGAGCACCCAGCTCCCTGAGTACTGAGCACCCTGAGTACTGAGCACCCAGCACCCTGAGTACTGAGCACCCTGAGTACTGAGCACCCAGCACCCTGAGCACTGAGCACCCAGCACCCTGAGTACTGAGCAACCAGCACCCTGAGCACTGAGCACCCAGCACCCTGAGTACTGAGCACCCAGCACCCTGAGTACTTAGCACCCAGCACCCTGAGCACTGAGCACCCAGCACCCTGAGTACTGAGCACCGAGCACCGTGAGTACTGAGCACCCAGCACCCTGAGTACTGAGCAACCAGCACCCTGAGTACTGAGCACCGAGCACCCCGAGTACTGAGCACCCAGCACCCTGAGCACTGAGCACCCAGCACCCTGAGTACTGAGCACCCAGCACCCTGAGTACTGAGCACCCAGCACCCCGAGCACTGAGAACCCTGAGTACTGAGCACTAAGCACCCAGAGCGCTGAGCACCCAGCACCCCAAGCACGGAGGACCCAGGAAACCGAGCACTGAGTACTGAGCACCCAGCACCCTGAGTACTGAGCACCGAGCTCCCCGAGCACTGAGCACCCTGAGTACTGAGCACCCAGCACCCTGATCACAGAGCACCCAGCACCCTCAGCACTGAGCACCCAGCACCCCGAGCACTGAGCACCCAGCACCCTGAGTACGGAGCACCCTGAGGACTGAGCACCGATCACCCTGAGCACTGAGCACCCAGCACCCTGAGTACTGAGCACCCAGCACCCTGAGTACTGAGCACCGAGCACTCCGAGCACTGAGCACCCAGCACCCTGAGCACTGAGCACCCAGCACCCTGAGTACTGAGCACCCAGCACCCTGAGTACTGAGCACCCAGCACCCTGAGCAATGAGCACCCAGCACCCTGAGTACTGAGCACCCAGCACCCTGATCACAGAGCACCCAGCACCCTCAGCACTGAGCACCCAGCACCCCGAGCACTGAGCACCCAGCACCCTGAGTACTGAGCACCCTGAGTATTGAGCACCCAGCACCCTGAGCACTGAGCACCCAGCACCCTGAGTACTGAGCACCGAGCACCCTGAGCACTGAGCACCCAGCACCCTCAGCACTGAGCACCCTGAGGACTGAGCACCCAGCACCCTGAGTACTGAGCACCCAGCATCGTGAGTACTGAGCACCGATCACCCTGAGCACTGAGCACCCAGCAACCCGAGCACTGAGCACCCAGCACCCTGAGTACTGAGCACCCTGAGTACTGAGCACCCAGCACCCCGAGCACTGAGCACCCAGGACCCTGAGTACTGAGCACCCTGAGTACTGAGCACCCAGCACCCTGAGTACTGAGCAACCTGAGTACTGAGCACCCAGCACCCTGAGCACTGAGCACCCAGCACCCTGAGTACTGAGCACCCAGCACCCTGAGCACTGAGCACCCAGCACCCTGAGTACGGAGCACCCAGCACCCTGAGTACTTAGCACCCAGCACCTTGAGCACTGAGCACAGAGCACCCTGAGTACTGAGCACCGAGCACCCTGAGTACTGAGCACCAAGCACCCCTAGTACTGAGCACCCAGCACCCTGAGCACTGAGCGCCCAGCACCCTGAGTACTGAGCACCCAGCACCCTGAGTACTGAGCACCCACCACCCCGAGCACTGAGCCCCCTGAGTACTGAGCTCTAAGCACCCAGAGCGCTGAGCACCCAGCACCCCAAGCACGGAGCACCCAGGACCCCAAGCACTGAGTACTGAGCACCCAGCACCCTGAGTACTGAGCACCGAGCTCCCCAAGCACTGAGCACCCTGAGTACTGAGCACCCAGCACCCCGATCACAGAGCACCCAGCACCCTCAGCACTGAGCACCCAGCACCCCGAGCACTGAGCACCCAGCACCCTGAGTACTGAGCACCCTGAGGACTGAGCACCGATCACCCTGAGCACTGAGCACCCAGTACCCTGAGCACAGAGCACCCAGCACCCTGAGTACTGAGCACCCAGCACCCTGAGTACTGAGCACCCAGCACCCTGAGCACTGAGCACCCAGCACCCTGAGTACTGAGCATTCAGCACCCTGATCACAGAGCACCCAGCACCCTCAGCACTGAGCACCCAGCACCCTGAGCACTGAGCACCCAGCACCCTGAGTACTGAGCACCCTGAGTACTGAGCACCCAGCACCCTGAGTACTGAGCACCGAGCACCCTGAGCACTGAGTACCCAGCACCCTGAGTACTGAGCACCCAGCACCAAGAGTACTGAGCACCGAGCATCCTGAGCACTGAGCACCGAGCACCCCGAGCACTGAGCACCCAGCACCCTGAGTACTGAGCACCCAGCACCAAGAGTACTGAGCACCGAGCACCCCGAGCACTGAGCACCCAGCACCCTGAGTACTGAGCACCCAGCACCGTGAGTACTGAGCACCCAGCACCCTGAGTACTGAGCACCCAGCACCCTGAGCACTGAGCACAAAGCACGCTGAGTACTGAGCAATGAGCACCCTGAGTACTGAGCACCAAGGACCCTGAGCACTGAGCAGCCAGCACCCTGAGCACTGAGCACCCAGCACCCTGAGTACTGAGCACACAGCACCCTGAGTACTGAGCACCCAGCACCATGAGTACTGAGCACCCAGCACCCTGAGTACTGAGCACCCAGCACCCTGAGTACTGAGCACCGAGCACCCCGAGTACTGAGCACCCAGCACCCCGAGCACTGAGCGCCCAGCACCCTGAGCACTGAGCACCCAGCACCCCAAGCACTGAGCACCCAGCACCCCAAGCACTGATCACCCAGCACCCTGAGTACTGAGTACTGAGCACCCTGAGTACTGAGCACCCAGCACCCTGAGCACTGAGCACCCAGCACCCTGAGTACTGAGCACCGAGCACCCTGAGCACTGAGCGCCCAGCACCCTGAGCACTGAGCACCCAGCACCCCAAGCACTGAGCACCCAGCACCCTGAGTACTGAGTACTGAGCACCCTGAGTACTGAGTACTCAGCACCCTGAGCACTGAGCACCCAGCACCCTGAGTACTGAGCACCGAGCACCCTTAGCACTGAGCACCCAGCACCCTGAGTACTGAGCACCCAGCACCAAGAGTACTGAGCACCGAGCATCCTGAGCACTGAGCACCGAGCACCCCGAGCACTGAGCACCCAGCACCCTGAATACTGAGCACCCAGCACCAAGAGTCCTGAGCACCGAGCACCCCGAGCACTGAGCACCCAGCACCCTGAGTAATGAGCACCCAGCACCCCGAGTACTGAGCACCCAGCACCGTGAGTACTGAGCACCCAGCACCCTGAGTACTGAGCACCCAGGACCGTGAGCACTGAGCACAAAGCACGCTGAGTACTGAGCACTGAGCACCCTGAGTACTGAGCACCAAGGACCCTGAGCACTGAGCACCCAGCACGCTGAGTACTGAGCGCTGAGCACCCTGAGTACTGAGCACCGAGCACCCTGAGTACTGAGCACCCAGCACCCTGAGCACTGAGCAGCCAGCACCCTGAGCACTGAGCACCCAGCACCCCGAGCACTGAGCACCCAGCACCCTGAGTACTGAGCACCCAGCACCCTGAGTACTGAGCACTCAGCACCCTGAGTACTGAGCACCCAGCACAACGAGCACTGAGCACCCAGCACCCTGAGTACTGAGCACCCAGCACCCTGAGTACTGAGCACTCAGCACCCTGAGTACTGAGCACCGAGCACCCCGAGCACTGAGCACCCAGCACCCTCAGCACTGAGCACCCTGAGGACTGAGCACCCAGCACCCTGAGTACTGAGCACCCAGCATCGTGAGTACTGAGCACCGATCACCCTGAGCACTGAGCACCCAGCAACCCGAGCACTGAGCACCCAGCACCCTGAGTACTGAGAACCCTGAGTACTGAGCACCCAGCACCCCGAGCACTGAGCACCCAGGACCCTGAGTACTGAGCACCCTGAGTACAGAGCACCCAGCACCCTGAGTACTGAGCACCCTGAGTACTGAGCACCCAGCACCCTGAGCACTGAGCACCCAGCACCCTGAGTACTGAGCACCCAGCACCCTGAGCACTGAGCACCCAGCACTCTGAGTACTGAGCACCCAGCACCCTGAGTACTTAGCACCCAGCACCCTGAGCACTGAGCACCCAGCACCCTGAGTACTGAGCACCGAGTACCCTGAGTACTGAGCACCCAGCATCCTGAGTACTGAGCACCCAGCACCCTGAGTACTGACCACCGAGCACCCCTAGTACTGAGCACCCAGCACCCTGAGCACTGAGCGCCCAGCACCCTGAGTACTGAGCACGCAGCACCCTGAGTACTGAGCACCGAGCACCCCGAGAACTGAGCACCCAGCACCCTGAGTACTGAGCACTAAGCACCCAGAGCGCTGAGCACCCAGCACCCCAAGCACGGAGCACCCAGGACCCCGAGCACTGATTACTGAGCACCCACCACCCTGATTACTGAGCACCGAGCTCCCCGAGCACTGAGCACCCTGAGTACTGAGCACCCAGGACCCCAATCACAGAGCACCCAGCACCCTCAGCACTGAGCACCCAGCACCCCGAGCACTGAGCACCCAGCACCCTGAGTACTGAGCACCCTGAGGACTGAGCACCGATCACCCTGAGCACTGAGCACCCAGCACCCTGAGTACTGAGCACCCAGCCCCCTGCGTACTGAGCACCGAGCAACCCGAGCACTGAGCACCCAGCACCCTGAGCACTGAGCACACAGCACCCTGAGTACTGAGCACCCAGCACCCTGAGTACTGAGCACCCAGCACCCTGAGCACTGAGCACCCAGCACCCTGAGTACTGAGCACCCAGCACCCTGAGTACTGAGCACCCAGCACCCTGAGTACTGAGCACCCAGCACCCTGAGTACTGAGCACCCAGCACCCTGAGTACTGAGCACCGAGCACCCCGAGTACTGAGCACCCAGCACCTCGAGCACTGAGCGCCCAGCACCCTGAGCACTGAGCACCCAGCACCCCAAGCACTGAGCACCCAGCGCCCCGAGTACTGAGTACTGAGCACCCTGAGTACTGAGTACTCAGCACCCTGAGCACTGAGCACCCAGCACCCTGAGTACTGAGCACCGAGCACCCGGAGCACTGAGCACCCAGCACCCTGAGTACTGAGCACCCAGCAACAAGAGTACTGAGCACCGAGCATCCTGAGCACTGAGCACCGAGCACCCCGAGCACTGAGCACCCAGCACCCTGAGTAATGAGCACCCAGCACCCCGAGTACTGAGCACCCAGCACCGTGAGTACTGAGCACCCAGCACCCTGAGTACTGAGCACCCAGCACCGTGAGCACTGAGCACAAAGCACGCTGAGTACTGAGCACTGAGCACCCTGAGTACTGAGCACCAAGGACCCTGAGCACTGAGCACCCAGCACGCTGAGTACTGAGCGCTGAGCACCCTGAGTACTGAGCACCGAGCAACCTGAGTACTGAGCACCCAGCACCCTGAGCACTGAGCAGCCAGCACCCTGAGCACTGAGCACCCAGCACCCCGAGCACTGAGCACCCAGCACCCTGAGTACTGAGCACCCAGCACCCTGAGTACTGAGCACTCAGCACCCTGAGTACTGAGCACCGAGCACCCCGAGCACTGAGCATCCAGCACCCTCAGCACTGAGCACCCTGAGGACTGAGCACCCAGCACCCTGAGTACTGAGCACCCAGCATCGTGAGTACTGAGCACCGATCACCCTGAGCACTGAGCACCCAGCAACCCGAGCACTGAGCACCCAGCACCCTGAGTACTGAGCACCCTGAGTACTGAGCACCCAGCACCCCGAGCACTGAGCACCCAGGACCCTGAGTACTGAGCACCCTGAGTACTGAGCACCCAGCACCCTGAGTACTGAGCAACCTGAGTACTGAGCACCCAGCACCCTGAGCACTGAGCACCCAGCACCCTGAGTACTGAGCACCCAGCACCCTGAGCACTGAGCACCCAGCACCCTGAGTACGGAGCACCCAGCACCCTGAGTACTTAGCACCCAGCACCTTGAGCACTGAGCACAGAGCACCCTGAGTACTGAGCACCGAGCACCCTGAGTACTGAGCACCAAGCACCCCTAGTACTGAGCACCCAGCACCCTGAGCACTGAGCGCCCAGCACCCTGAGTACTGAGCACCCAGCACCCTGAGTACTGAGCACCCACCACCCCGAGCACTGAGCCCCCTGAGTACTGAGCTCTAAGCACCCAGAGCGCTGAGCACCCAGCACCCCAAGCACGGAGCACCCAGGACCCCAAGCACTGAGTACTGAGCACCCAGCACCCTGAGTACTGAGCACCGAGCTCCCCAAGCACTGAGAACCCTGAGTACTGAGCACCCAGCACCCCGATCACAGAGCACCCAGCACCCTCAGCACTGAGCACCCAGCACCCCGAGCACTGAGCACCCAGCACCCTGAGTACTGAGCACCCTGAGGACTGAGCACCGAACACCCTGAGCACTGAGCACCCAGTACCCTGAGCACAGAGCACCCAGCACCCTGAGTACTGAGCACCCAGCACCCTGAGTACTGAGCACCCAGCACCCTGAGCACTGAGCACCCAGCACCCTGAGTACTGAGCATTCAGCACCCTGATCACAGAGCACCCAGCACCCTCAGCACTGAGCACCCAGCACCCTGAGCACTGAGCACCCAGCACCCTGAGTACTGAGCACCCTGAGTACTGAGCACCCAGCACCCTGAGTACTGAGCACCGAGCACCCTGAGCACTGAGCACCCAGCACCCTGAGTACTGAGCACCCAGCACCAAGAGTACTGAGCACCGAGCATCCTGAGCACTGAGCACCGAGCACCCCGAGCACTGAGCACCCAGCACCCTGAGTACTGAGCACCCAGCACCAAGAGTACTGAGCACCGAGCACCCCGAGCACTGAGCACCCAGCACCCTGAGTACTGAGCACCCAGCACCGTGAGTACTGAGCACCCAGCACCCTGAGTACTGAGCACCCAGCACCCTGAGCACTGAGCACAAAGCACGCTGAGTACTGAGCAATGAGCACCCTGAGTACTGAGCACCAAGGACCCTGAGCACTGAGCAGCCAGCACCCTGTGCACTGAGCACCCAGCACCCTGAGTACTGAGCACCCAGCACCCTGAGTACTGAGCACCCAGCACCATGAGTACTGAGCACCCAGCACCCTGAGTACTGAGCACCCAGCACCCTGAGTACTGAGCACCGAGCACCCCGAGTACTGAGCACCCAGCACCCCGAGCACTGAGCGCCCAGCACCCTGAGCACTGAGCACCCAGCACCCCAAGCACTGAGCACCCAGCACCCCAAGCACTGAGCACCCAGCACCCTGAGTACTGAGTACTGAGCACCCTGAGTACTGAGCACCCAGCACCCTGAGCACTGAGCACCCAGCACCCTGAGTACTGAGCACCGAGCACCCTGAGCACTGAGCACCCAGCACCCTGAGTACTGAGCACCCAGCACCAAGAGTACTGAGCACCGAGCATCCTGAGCACTGAGCACCAAGCACCCTGAGCACTGAGCACCCAGCACCCTGAGTACTGAGCACTCAGCACCAAGAGTACTGAGCACCGAGCACCCCGAGCACTGAGCACCCAGCACCTTGAGTAATGAGCACCCAGCACCCCGAGTACTGAGCACCCAGCACCGTGAGTACTGAGCACCCAGCACCCTGAGCACTGAGCACCCTGAGGACTGAGCACCCAGCACCCTGAGTACTGAGCACTGAGCATCCCGAGCACTGAGCACCCAGCACCCTGAGCACTGAGCACCCTGAGGACTGAGCACCCAGCACCCTGAGTACTGAGCACCCAGCATCCTGAGTACTGAGCACCGATCACCCTGAGCACAGAGCACCCAGCAACCCGAGCACTGAGCACCCAGCACCCTGAGTACTGAGCACCCTGAGTACTGAGCACCCAGCACCCCGAGCACTGAGCACCCAGCTCCCTGAGTACTGAGCACCCTGAGTACTGAGCACCCAGCACCCTGAGTACTGAGCACCCTGAGTACTGAGCACCCAGCACCCTGAGCACTGAGCACCCAGCACCCTGAGTACTGAGCAACCAGCACCCTGAGCACTGAGCACCCAGCACCCTGAGTACTGAGCACCCAGCACCCTGAGTACTTAGCACCCAGCACCCTGAGCACTGAGCACCCAGCACCCTGAGTACTGAGCACCGAGCACCGTGAGTACTGAGCACCCAGCACCCTGAGTACTGAGCAACCAGCACCCTGAGTACTGAGCACCGAGCACCCCGAGTACTGAGCACCCAGCACCCTGAGCACTGAGCACCCAGCACCCTGAGTACTGAGCACCCAGCACCCTGAGTACTGAGCACCCAGCACCCCGAGCACTGAGAACCCTGAGTACTGAGCACTAAGCACCCAGAGCGCTGAGCACCCAGCACCCCAAGCACGGAGGACCCAGGAAACCGAGCACTGAGTACTGAGCACCCAGCACCCTGAGTACTGAGCACCGAGCTCCCCGAGCACTGAGCACCCTGAGTACTGAGCACCCAGCACCCTGATCACAGAGCACCCAGCACCCTCAGCACTGAGCACCCAGCACCCCGAGCACTGAGCACCCAGCACCCTGAGTACGGAGCACCCTGAGGACTGAGCACCGATCACCCTGAGCACTGAGCACCCAGCACCCTGAGTACTGAGCACCCAGCACCCTGAGTACTGAGCACCGAGCACTCCGAGCACTGAGCACCCAGCACCCTGAGCACTGAGCACCCAGCACCCTGAGTACTGAGCACCCAGCACCCTGAGTACTGAGCACCCAGCACCCTGAGAAATGAGCACCCAGCACCCTGAGTACTGAGCACCCAGCACCCTGATCACAGAGCACCCAGCACCCTCAGCACTGAGCACCCAGCACCCTGAGCACTGAGCACCCAGCACCCTGAGTACTGAGCACCCTGAGTATTGAGCACCCAGCACCCTGAGCACTGAGCACCCAGCACCCTGAGTACTGAGCACCGAGCACCCTGAGCACTGAGCACCCAGCACCCTCAGCACTGAGCACCCTGAGGACTGAGCACCCAGCACCCTGAGTACTGAGCACCCAGCATCGTGAGTACTGAGCACCGATCACCCTGAGCACTGAGCACCCAGCAACCCGAGCACTGAGCACCCAGCACCCTGAGTACTGAGCACCCTGAGTACTGAGCACCCAGCACCCCGAGCACTGAGCACCCAGGACCCTGAGTACTGAGCACCCTGAGTACTGAGCACCCAGCACCCTGAGTACTGAGCAACCTGAGTACTGAGCACCCAGCACCCTGAGCACTGAGCACCCAGCACCCTGAGTACTGAGCACCCAGCACCCTGAGCACTGAGCACCCAGCACCCTGAGTACGGAGCACCCAGCACCCTGAGTACTTAGCACCCAGCACCTTGAGCACTGAGCACAGAGCACCCTGAGTACTGAGCACCGAGCACCCTGAGTACTGAGCACCAAGCACCCCTAGTACTGAGCACCCAGCACCCTGAGCACTGAGCGCCCAGCACCCTGAGTACTGAGCACCCAGCACCCTGAGTACTGAGCACCCACCACCCCGAGCACTGAGCCCCCTGAGTACTGAGCTCTAAGCACCCAGAGCGCTGAGCACCCAGCACCCCAAGCACGGAGCACCCAGGACCCCAAGCACTGAGTACTGAGCACCCAGCACCCTGAGTACTGAGCACCGAGCTCCCCAAGCACTGAGCACCCTGAGTACTGAGCACCCAGCACCCCGATCACAGAGCACCCAGCACCCTCAGCACTGAGCACCCAGCACCCCGAGCACTGAGCACCCAGCACCCTGAGTACTGAGCACCCTGAGGACTGAGCACCGATCACCCTGAGCACTGAGCACCCAGTACCCTGAGCACAGAGCACCCAGCACCCTGAGTACTGAGCACCCAGCACCCTGAGTACTGAGCACCCAGCACCCTGAGCACTGAGCACCCAGCACCCTGAGTACTGAGCATTCAGCACCCTGATCACAGAGCACCCAGCACCCTCAGCACTGAGCACCCAGCACCCTGAGCACTGAGCACCCAGCACCCTGAGTACTGAGCACCCTGAGTACTGAGCACCCAGCACCCTGAGTACTGAGCACCGAGCACCCTGAGCACTGAGTACCCAGCACCCTGAGTACTGAGCACCCAGCACCAAGAGTACTGAGCACCGAGCATCCTGAGCACTGAGCACCGAGCACCCCGAGCACTGAGCACCCAGCACCCTGAGTACTGAGCACCCAGCACCAAGAGTACTGAGCACCGAGCACCCCGAGCACTGAGCACCCAGCACCCTGAGTACTGAGCACCCAGCACCGTGAGTACTGAGCACCCAGCACCCTGAGTACTGAGCACCCAGCACCCTGAGCACTGAGCACAAAGCACGCTGAGTACTGAGCAATGAGCACCCTGAGTACTGAGCACCAAGGACCCTGAGCACTGAGCAGCCAGCACCCTGAGCACTGAGCACCCAGCACCCTGAGTACTGAGCACACAGCACCCTGAGTACTGAGCACCCAGCACCATGAGTACTGAGCACCCAGCACCCTGAGTACTGAGCACCCAGCACCCTGAGTACTGAGCACCGAGCACCCCGAGTACTGAGCACCCAGCACCCCGAGCACTGAGCGCCCAGCACCCTGAGCACTGAGCACCCAGCACCCCAAGCACTGAGCACCCAGCACCCCAAGCACTGATCACCCAGCACCCTGAGTACTGAGTACTGAGCACCCTGAGTACTGAGCACCCAGCACCCTGAGCACTGAGCACCCAGCACCCTGAGTACTGAGCACCGAGCACCCTGAGCACTGAGCACCCAGCACCCTGAGTACTGAGCACCCAGCACCAAGAGTACTGAGCACCGAGCATCCTGAGCACTGAGCACCAAGCACCCTGAGCACTGAGCACCCAGCACCCTGAGTACTGAGCACCCAGCACCAAGAGTACTGAGCACCGAGCACCCCGAGCACTGAGCACCCAGCACCTTGAGTAATGAGCACCCAGCACCCCGAGTACTGAGCACCCAGCACCGTGAGTACTGAGCACCCAGCACCCTGAGCACTGAGCACCCTGAGGACTGAGCACCCAGCACCCTGAGTACTGAGCACTGAGCATCCCAAGCACTGAGCACCCAGCACCCTGAGCACTGAGCACCCTGAGGACTGAGCACCCAGCACCCTGAGTACTGAGCACCCAGCATCCTGAGTACTGAGCACCGATCACCCTGAGCACAGAGCACCCAGCAACCCGAGCACTGAGCACCCAGCACCCTGAGTACTGAGCACCCTGAGTACTGAGCACCCAGCACCCCGAGCACTGAGCACCCAGCTCCCTGAGTACTGAGCACCCTGAGTACTGAGCACCCAGCACCCTGAGTACTGAGCACCCTGAGTACTGAGCACCCAGCACCCTGAGCACTGAGCACCCAGCAGCATGAGTACTGAGCAACCAGCACCCTGAGCACTGAGCACCCAGCACCCTGAGTACTGAGCACCCAGCACCCTGAGTACTTAGCACCCAGCACCCTGAGCACTGAGCACCCAGCACCCTGAGTACTGAGCACCGAGCACCGTGAGTACTGAGCACCCAGCACCCTGAGTACTGAGCAACCAGCACCCTGAGTACTGAGCACCGAGCACCCCGAGTACTGAGCACCCAGCACCCTGAGCACTGAGCACCCAGCACCCTGAGTACTGAGCACCCAGCACCCTGAGTACTGAGCACCCAGCACCCCGAGCACTGAGCACCCTGAGTACTGAGCACTAAGCACCCAGAGCGCTGAGCACCCAGCACCCCAAGCACGGAGGACCCAGGAAACCGAGCACTGAGTACTGAGCACCCAGCACCCTGAGTACTGAGCACCGAGCTCCCCGAGCACTGAGCACCCTGAGTACTGAGCACCCAGCACCCTGATCACAGAGCACCCAGCACCCTCAGCACTGAGCACCCAGCACCCCGAGCACTGAGCACCCAGCACCCTGAGTACGGAGCACCCTGAGGACTGAGCACCGATCACCCTGAGCACTGAGCACCCAGCACCCTGAGTGCTGAGCACCCAGCACCCTGAGTACTGAGCACCGAGCACTCCGAGCACTGAGCACCCAGCACCCTGAGCACTGAGCACCCAGCACCCTGAGTACTGAGCACCCAGCACCCTGAGTACTGAGCACCCAGCACCCTGAGCAATGAGCACCCAGCACCCTGAGTACTGAGCACCCAGCACCCTGATCACAGAGCACCCAGCACCCTCAGCACTGAGCACCCAGCACCCCGAGCACTGAGCACCCAGCACCCTGAGTACTGAGCACCCTGAGTATTGAGCACCCAGCACCCTGAGCACTGAGCACCCAGCACCCTGAGTACTGAGCACCGAGCACCCTGAGCACTGAGCACCCAGCACCCTGAGTACTGAGCACCCAGCACCAAGAGTACTGAGCACCGAGCATCCTGAGCACTGAGCACCGAGCATCCTGAGCTCTGAGCACCCAGCACCGTGAGTACTGAGCACCCAGCACCAAGAGTACTGAGCACCGAGCACCCCGAGCGCTGAGCACCCAGCACCCTGAGTAATGAGCACCCAGCACCCCGAGTACTGAGCACCCAGCACCATGAGTACTGAGCACCCAGCAGCCTGAGTACTGAGCACCCAGCACCCTGAGCACTGAGCACAAAGCACGCTGAGTACTGAGCACTGAGCACCCTGAGTACTGAGCACCAAGGACCCTGAGCACTGAGCACCCAGCACGCTGAGTACTGAGCGCTGAGCACCCTGAGTACTGAGCACCGAGCACCCTGAGTACTGAGCACCCAGCACCCTGAGCACTGAGCAGCCAGCACCCTGAGCACTGAGCACTCAGCACCCTGAGTACTGAGCACCGAGCACCCCGAGCACTGAGCACCCAGCACCCTGAGCACTGTGCACTCTGAGGACTGAGCACCCAGCACCCTGAGTACTGAGCACCCAGTATCCTGAGTACTGAGCACCGATCACCCTGAGCACTGAGCACCCAGCAACCCGAGCACTGAGCACCCAGCACCCTGAGTACTGAGCACCCTGAGTACTGAGCACCCAGCACCCCGAGCACTGAGCACCCAGCACCCTGAGTACTGAGCACCCTGAGTACTGTGCACCCAGCACACTGAGTACTGAGCACCCTGAGTACTGAGCACCCAGCACCCTGAGCACTGAGCACCCAGCACCCTGAGTACTGAACACCCAGCACCCTGAGCACTGAGCACATAGCACCCTGAGTACTGAGCTCCCAGCACCCTGAGTACTTAGCACCCAGCACCCTGAGCACTGAGCACCCAGCACCCTGAGTACTGAGCACCGAGCACCCTGAGCACTGAGCACCCAGCACCCTGAGTACTGAGCACCCAGCACCCTGAGTACTGAGCACCCAGCACCCAGAGCACTGAGCACCCTGAGTTCTGAGCACTAAGCACCCAGAGCGCTCAGCACCCAGCACCCCAAGCACGGAGCACCCAGGACCCCGAGCACTGAGTACTGAGCACCCAGCACCCTGAGTACTGAGCACCGAGCTCCCCGAGCACTGAGCACCCTGAGTACTGAGCACCCAGCACCCCGATCACAGAGCACCCAGCACCCTCAGCACTGAGCACCCAGCACCACGAGCACTGAGCACCCAGCACCCTGAGTACTGAGCACACTGAGGACTGAGCACCGATCACCCTGAGCACTGAGCACCCAGCACCCTGAGTACTGAGCACCCAGCACCCTGAGTACTGAGCACCGAGCACTCCGAGCACTGAGCACCCAGCACCCTGAGCACTGAGCACCCATCACCCTGAGTACTGAGCACCCAGCACCCTGAGTACTGAGCACCCAGCACCCTGAGCACTGAGCACCCAGCACCCTGAGTACTGAGCACCCAGCACCCTGAGTACTGAGCACCCAGTACCCTGAGTACTGAGCACCGAGCACCCCGAGTACTGAACACCCAGCACCCCGAGAATGAGCACCCAGCAGCCTGAGTACTGAGCACAGAGCACCCAGAGTACTGAGCACCCAGCACGCTGAGCACTGAGCACACAGCACCCCGAGTACTGAGCAAACAGCACCCCGAGCACTGAGCACCCAGCACCCCGAGAATTAGCACCCAGCACCCTGAGTACTGAGCACCCAGCACCCTGAGCACTGAGCACCCAGCACCCCGAGTACTGAGCAAACAGCACCCCGAGCACTGAGCACCCAGCACCCCGAGAATTAGCACCCAGCACCTCGTGCACTGAGCACCCTGAGTACTGAGCACCCAGCACCCTGAGTACTGAGCACCGAGCTCCCCGAGCACTGAGCACCCTGAGTACTGAGCACCCAGCACCCCGATGACAGAGCACCCAGCACCCTCAGCACTGAGCACGCAGCACCCCGAGCACTGAGTACCCAGCACCCTGAGTACTGAGCACCCTGAGTACTGAGCACCGATAACCCTGAGCACTGAGCACCCAGCACCCTGAGTACTGAGCACCCAGCACCCTGAGTACTGAGCACCGAGCACCCCGAGCACTGAGCACCCAGCACCCTGAGTACTGAGCACCCAGCACCCTGAGCACTGAGCACCCAGCACCCTTAGCACTGAGCACCCAGCACCCTGAGCACTGAGCACCCAGCACCCTGAGTACTGAGCACCCAACGTACTGAGCACCGAGCACCCCTAGCACTGAGCACCCAGCACAGTGAGTAGTGAGCACCCAGCACCCTGAGTACTGAGCACCCAGCACCCCGAGCACTGAGCACCCAGCACCCCGAGCACTGAGCACCCTGAGTACTGAGCACTGAGCACCCTTAGTACTGAGCACCGAGCACCCCGAGCACTGAGCAGCCAGCACCTTGAGTACTGAGCACCGAGCACCCCGAGCACTGAGCACCCAGCACCCTGAGTCCTGAGCACCCAGCACCCTGAGCACTGAGCACCCAGCACCCCGAGCACTGAGCACCCAGCACCCTGAGTACTGAGCACCCAGCACCCTGAGCACTGAGCACCCAGTACCCCCAGCACTGAGCACCCAGCACCCTGAGCACTGAGCACCCAGCACCCTGAGTACTGAGCACCCAGCACCCCGAGCACTGAGCACCCAGCACCCTGAGTACTGAGCACTCAGCAGCCTGAGTACTGAGCACCGAGCACCCCGAGCACTGAGCACCCAGCACCCTGAGCACTGAGCACACTGAGGACTGAGCACCCAGCAACCTGAGTACTGAGCACCCAGCACCCTGAGTACTTAGCACCCAGCATACTGAGTACTGAGCCCGGATCACCCTGAGCACTGAGCACCCAGCACCCCGAGCACTGAGCACCCAGCACCCTGAGTACTGAGCACCCTGAGTATTGAGCACCCAGCACCCCGAGCACTGAGCGCCCAGCACCCCGAGTACTGAGCACCCTGAGCACTGAGCACCCAGCACCCTGAGTACTGAGCACCCAGCACACTGAGCACAGAGCACCCAGCACCCTGAGTACTGAGCACCCAGCACCCTGAGCACTGAGCAGGCAGCACCCTGAGTACTGAGCACCCAGCACCCTGAGTACTTAGCACCGAGCACCCTGAGTACTGAGCACCCAGCACCCTGAGTACTGAGCACCCAGCACCCTGAGTACTGAGCACCGAGCACCCCGAGTACTGAGCACCCAGCACCCTGAGCACTGAGAACCCAGCACCCTGAGCACTGAGCACCCAGCACCAGAAGCACTGAGCACCCAGCACCCTGAGCACTGAGCACCCAGCACCCAGAGCACTGAGCACCCTGAGTTCTGAGCACTAAGCACCCAGAGCGCTCAGCACCCAGCACCCCAAGCACGGAGCACCCAGGACCCCGAGCACTGAGTACTGAGCACCCAGCACCCTGAGTACTGAGCACCGAGCTCCCCGAGCACTGAGCACCCTGAGTACTGAGCACCCAGCACCCCGATCACAGAGCACCCAGCACCCTCAGCACTGAGCACCCAGCACCACGAGCACTGAGCACCCAGCACCCTGAGTACTGAGCACACTGAGGACTGAGCACCGATCACCCTGAGCACTGAGCACCCAGCACCCTGAGTACTGAGCACCCAGCACCCTGAGTACTGAGCACCGAGCACTCCGAGCACTGAGCACCCAGCACCCTGAGCACTGAGCACCCATCACCCTGAGTACTGAGCACCCAGCACCCTGAGTACTGAGCACCCAGCACCCTGAGCACTGAGCACCCAGCACCCTGAGTACTGAGCACCCAGCACCCTGAGTACTGAGCACCCAGTACCCTGAGTACTGAGCACCGAGCACCCCGAGTACTGAACACCCAGCACCCCGAGAATGAGCACCCAGCAGCCTGAGTACTGAGCACAGAGCACCCAGAGTACTGAGCACCCAGCACGCTGAGCACTGAGCACACAGCACCCCGAGTACTGAGCAAACAGCACCCCGAGCACTGAGCACCCAGCACCCCGAGAATTAGCACCCAGCACCCTGAGTACTGAGCACCCAGCACCCTGAGCACTGAGCACCCAGCACCCCGAGTACTGAGCAAACAGCACCCCGAGCACTGAGCACCCAGCACCCCGAGAATTAGCACCCAGCACCTCGTGCACTGAGCACCCTGAGTACTGAGCACCCAGCACCCTGAGTACTGAGCACCGAGCTCCCCGAGCACTGAGCACCCTGAGTACTGAGCACCCAGCACCCCGATGACAGAGCACCCAGCACCCTCAGCACTGAGCACGCAGCACCCCGAGCACTGAGTACCCAGCACCCTGAGTACTGAGCACCCTGAGTACTGAGCACCGATAACCCTGAGCACTGAGCACCCAGCACCCTGAGTACTGAGCACCCAGCACCCTGAGTACTGAGCACCGAGCACCCCGAGCACTGAGCACCCAGCACCCTGAGTACTGAGCACCCAGCACCCTGAGCACTGAGCACCCAGCACCCTTAGCACTGAGCACCCAGCACCCTGAGCACTGAGCACCCAGCACCCTGAGTACTGAGCACCCAACGTACTGAGCACCGAGCACCCCTAGCACTGAGCACCCAGCACAGTGAGTAGTGAGCACCCAGCACCCTGAGTACTGAGCACCCAGCACCCCGAGCACTGAGCACCCAGCACCCCGAGCACTGAGCACCCTGAGTACTGAGCACTGAGCACCCTTAGTACTGAGCACCGAGCACCCCGAGCACTGAGCAGGGAGCACCTTGAGTACTGAGCACCGAGCACCCCGAGCACTGAGCACCCAGCACCCTGAGTCCTGAGCACCCAGCACCCTGAGCACTGAGCACCCAGCACCCCGAGCACTGAGCACCCAGCACCCTGAGTACTGAGCACCCAGCACCCTGAGCACTGAGCACCCAGTACCCCCAGCACTGAGCACCCAGCACCCTGAGCACTGAGCACCCAGCACCCTGAGTACTGAGCACCCAGCACCCCGAGCACTGAGCACCCAGCACCCTGAGTACTGAGCACTCAGCAGCCTGAGTACTGAGCACCGAGCACCCCGAGCACTGAGCACCCAGCACCCTGAGCACTGAGCACACTGAGGACTGAGCACCCAGCAACCTGAGTACTGAGCACCCAGCACCCTGAGTACTTAGCACCCAGCATACTGAGTACTGAGCCCGGATCACCCTGAGCACTGAGCACCCAGCACCCCGAGCACTGAGCACCCAGCACCCTGAGTACTGAGCACCCTGAGTATTGAGCACCCAGCACCCCGAGCACTGAGCGCCCAGCACCCCGAGTACTGAGCACCCTGAGCACTGAGCACCCAGCACCCTGAGTACTGAGCACCCAGCACACTGAGCACAGAGCACCCAGCACCCTGAGTACTGAGCACCCAGCACCCTGAGCACTGAGCAGGCAGCACCCTGAGTACTGAGCACCCAGCACCCTGAGTACTTAGCACCGAGCACCCTGAGTACTGAGCACCCAGCACCCTGAGTACTGAGCACCCAGCACCCTGAGTACTGAGCACCGAGCACCCCGAGTACTGAGCACCCAGCACCCTGAGCACTGAGAACCCAGCACCCTGAGCACTGAGCACCCAGCACCAGAAGCACTGAGCACCCAGCACCCTGAGCACTGAGCACTCAGCACCCTGAGAACTGAGCACCCAGCACCCTGAGCACTGAGCACCCAGCACCCTGAGTACTGAGCACCCAGCACCCTGAGCACTGAGCACCCAGCACCCTGAGTACTGAGCACCCAGCACCCTGAGTACTTAGCACCCAGCACACTGAGCACTGAGCACCCAGAACCCTGAGTACTGAGCACCGAGCACCCTGAGTACTGAGCACCCAGCACCCTGAGTACTGAGCACCCAGCACCCTGAGTACTGAGCACCGAGCATCCGGAGTACTGAGCACCCTGCACCCCAAGCACTGAGCACCCAGCACCCTGAGCACTGAGCACCCTGAGTACTGAGCACCCAGCACCCTGAGCACTGAGCACCCAGCACCCTGAGTACTGAGCACCGAGCACCCCGAGGACTGAGCACCCAGCACCCTGAGTACTGAGCACCCAGCATCAAGAGTACTGAGCACCGAGCATCCTGAGCACTGAGCACCGAGCACCCCGAGCACTGAGCACCCAGCACCCTGAGCACTGAGCACCCAGCACCCTGAGTACTGAGCACCGAGCACCCCGAGGACTGAGCACCCAGCACACTGAGTACTGAGCACCCAGCACCAAGAGTACTGAGCACCGAGCATCCTGAGCACTGAGCACCGAGCACCCCGAGCACTGAGCACCCAGCACCCTGAGTACTGAGCACCCAGCACCCTGAGTACTGAGCACCGAGCACCCCGAGTACTGACCACCCAGCACCCTGAGCACTGAGCACCCAGCACTCTGAGTACTGAGCACCCAGAACCCTGAGTACTGAGCACCCAGCACCCAGAGCACTGAGCACCCTGAGTTCTGAGCACTAAGCACCCAGAGCGCTGAGCACCCAGCACCCCAAGCACGGAGCACCCACGACCCCGAGCACTGAGTACTGAGCACCCAGCACCCTGAGTACTGAGCACCGAGCTCCCCGAGCACTGAGCACCCTGAGTACTGAGCACCCAGGACCCCGATCACAGAGCACCCAGCACCCTCAGCACTGAGCACCCAGCACCACGAGCACTGAGCACCCAGTACCCTGAGTACTGAGCACCCTGAGGACTGAGCACCGATCACCCTGAGCACTGAGCACCCAGCACCCTGAGTACTGAGCACCCAGCACCCTGAGTACTGAGCACCGAGCACTCCGAACACTGAGCACCCAGCACCCTGAGCACTGAGCACCCAGCACCCTGAGTACTGAGCACCCAGCACCCTGAGTACTGAGCACCCAGCACCCTGAGCACTGAGCACCCAGCACCCTGAGTACTGAGCACCCAGCACCCTGAGTACTGAGCACCCAGCACCCTGAGTACTGAGCACCGAGCACCCCGAGTACTGAACACCCAGCACCCCGAGAATGAGCACCCAGCAGCCTGAGTACTGAGCACAGAGCACCCAGAGTACTGAGCACCCAGCACGCTGAGCACTGAGCACCCAGCACCCCGAGTACTGAGCAAACAGCACCCCGAGCACTGAGCACCCAGCACCCCGAGGATTAGCACCCAGCACCCTGAGTACTGAGCACCCAGCACCCTGAGTACTGAGCACCCAGCACCTCGTGCACTGAGCACCCTGAGTACTGAGCACCCAGCACCCTGAGTACTGAGCACCGAGCTCCCCGAGCACTGAGCACCCTGAGTACTGAGCACCCAGCACCCCGATGACAGAGCACCCAGCACCCTCAGCACTGAGCACGCAGCACCCCGAGCACTGAGCACCCAGCACCCTGAGTACTGAGCACCCTGAGGACTGAGCACCGATAACCCTGAGCACTGAGCACCCAGCACCCTGAGTACTGAGCACCCAGCACCCTGAGTACTGAGTACCGAGCACCCCGAGCACTGAGCACCCAGCACCCTGAGTACTGAGCACCCAGCACCCTGAGCACTGAGCACCCAGGACCCTTAGCACTGAGCACCCAGCACCCTGAGCACTGAGCACCCAGCACCCTGAGTACTGAGCACCCAACGTACTGAGCACCGAGCACCCCTAGCACTGAGCACCCAGCACCCTGAGTAGTGAGCACCCAGCACCCTGAGTACTGAGCACCCAGCACCCCGAGCACTGAGCACCCAGCACCCCGAGCACTGAGCACTGAGCACCCTGAGTACTGAGCACTGAGCACCCTTAGTACTGAGCACCGAGCACCCCGAGCACTGAGCAGCCAGCACCTTGAGTACTGAGCACCGAGCACCCCGAGCACTGAGCACCCAGCACCCTGAGTCCTGAGCACCCAGCACCCTGAGCACTGAGCACCCAGCACCCCGAGCACTGAGCACCCAGCACCCTGAGTACTGAGCACCCAGTACCCCGAGCACTGAGCACCCAGCACCCTGAGCACTGAGCACCCAGCACCCTGAGTACTGAGCACCCAGCACCCCGAGCACTGAGCACCCAGCACCCTGAGTACTGAGCACTCAGCAGCCTGAGTACTGAGCACCGAGCACCCCGAGCACTGAGCACCCAGCACCCTGAGCACTGAGCACACTGAGGACTGAGCACCCAGCACCCTGAGTACTGAGCACCCAGCACCCTGAGTACTGAGCACCCAGCATACTGAGTACTGAGCACCGATCACCCTGAGCACTGAGCACCCAGCACCCCGAGCACTGAGCACCCAGCACCCTGAGTACTGAGCACCCTGAGTATTGAGCACCCAGCACTCCGAGCACTGAGCGCCCAGCACCCCGAGTACTGAGCACCCTGAGCACTGAGCACCCAGCACCCTGAGTACTGAGCACCCAGCACACTGAGCACTGAGCACCCAGCACCCTGAGTACTGAGCACCCAGCACCCTGAGCACTGAGCACCCAGCACCTTGAGTACTGAGCACCCAGCACCCTGAGTACTGAGCACCGAGCACCCCGAGTACTGATCACCCAGCACCCTGAGCACTGAGAACCCAGCACACTGAGCACTGAGCACCCAGCACCCCAAGAACTGAGCACCCAGCACCCTGAGCACTGAGCACTCAGCACCCTGAGCACTGAGCACCCAGCACCCTGAGCACTGAGCACCCAGCACCCTGAGTACTGAGCACCCAGCACCCTGAGCACTGAGCACCCAGCACCCTGAGTACTGAGCACCCAGCACCCTGAGTACTTAGCACCCAGCACACTGAGCACTGAGCACCCAGAACCCTGAGTACTGAGCACCGAGCACCCTGAGTACTGAGCACCCAGCACCCTGAGTACTGAGTACCCAGCACCCTGAGTACTGAGCACCGAGCATCCGGAGTACTGAGCACCCTGCACCCCAAGCACTGAGCACCCAGCACCCTGAGCACTGAGCACCCTGAGTACTGAGCACCCAGCACCCTGAGCACTGAGCACCAAGCACCCCGAGCACTGAGCACCCAGCACCCTGAGTACTGAGCACCCAGCAACAAGAGTACTGAGCACCGAGCACCCCGAGTACTGAGCACCCAGCACCCTGAGTAATGAGCACCCAGCACCCTGAGCACTGAGCACACAGCACGCTGAATACTGAGCACTGAGCACCCTGAGTACTGAGCACCCAGCACCCTGAGTACTTAGCACCCAGCACACTGAGCACTGAGCACCCAGAACCCTGAGTACTGAGCACCGAGCACCCTGAGTACTGAGCACCCAGCACCCTGAGTACTGAGCACCCAGCACCCTGAGTACTGAGCACCGAGCATCCGGAGTACTGAGCACCCTGCACCCCAAGCACTGAGCACCCAGCACCCTGAGCACTGAGCACCCTGAGTACTGAGCACCCAGCACCCTGAGCACTGAGCACCCAGCACCCTGAGTACTGAGCACCGAGCATCCGGAGTACTGAGCACCCTGCACCCCAAGCACTGAGCACCCAGCACCCTGAGCACTGAGCACCCTGAGTACTGAGCACCCAGCACCCTGAGCACTGAGCACCCAGCACCCTGAGCACTGAGCACCAAGCACCCCGAGCACTGAGCACCCAGCACCCTGAGTACTGAGCACCCAGCACCAAGAGTACTGAGCACCGAGCACCCCGAGTACTGAGCACCCAGCACCCTGAGTAATGAGCACCCAGCACCCTGAGCACTGAGCACACAGCACGCTGAATACTGAGCACTGAGCACCCTGAGTACTGAGCACCAAGGACCCTGAGCACTGAGCACCCAGCACGCTGAGTACTGAGCGCTGAGCACCCTGAGTACTGAGCACCGAGCACCCTGAGTACTGAGCACCCAGCACCCTGAGCACTGAGCAGCCAGCATCCTGAGCACTGAGCACCCAGCACCCCGAGCACTGAGCACCCAGCACCCCGAGGACTGAGCACCCAGCACCCTGAGTACTGAGCACCGAGCACCCGGAGCACTGAGCACCCAGCACCCTGAGTACTGAGCACCCAGCACCCTGAGTACTGAGCACCCAGCACCCCAAGCACTGAGCACCCAGCACCCCGAGCACTGAGCACCCAGCTCCCCGAGCATGAGCACCCAGCAGCCTGAGTACTGAGAACAGAGCACCCTGAGTACTGAGCACCCAGCACGCTGAGCACTGAGCACCCAGCACCCCGAGTACTGAGCAAACAGCACCCAGAGCACTGAGCACCCAGCACCCCGAGAATTAGCACCCAGCACCCTGAGTACTGAGCACATAGCACCCTGAGTACTGAGCACCCAGCACCCCGTGCACTGAGCACCCTGAGTACTGAGCACCCAGCACCCTGAGTACTGAGCACTAAGCACCCAGAGCGCTGAGCACCCAACACCCCAAGCACGGAGCAGCCAGGACCCCGAGCACTGAGTACTGAGCACCCAGCACCCTGAGTACTGAGCACCGAGCTCCCCGAGCACTGAGCACCCTGAGTACTGAGCACCCAGCACCCCGATGACAGAGCACCCAGCACCCTCAGCACTGAGCACGCAGCACCCCGAGCACTGAGCACCCAGCACCCTGAGTACTGAGCACCCTGAGGACTGAGCACCGATAACCCTGAGCACTGAGCACCCAGCACCCTGAGTACTGAGCACCCAGCACCCTGAGTACTGAGCACCGAGCACCCCGAGCAATGAGCACCCAGCACCCTGAGTACTGAGCACCCAGCACCCTGAGCACTGAGCACCCAGGACCCTTAGCACTGAGCACCCAGCACCCTGAGCACTGAGCACCCAGCACCCTGAGTACTGAGCACCCAACATACTGAGCACCGAGCACCCCTAGCACTGAGCACCCAGCACCCTGAGTAGTGAGCACCCAGCACCCTGAGTACTGAGCACCCAGCACCCCGAGCACTGAGCACCCAGCACCCCGAGCACTGAGCACTGAGCACCCTGAGTACTGAGCACCCAGCACCCTGAGTACTGAGCACCCAGCACCCTGAGTAGTGAGCACCCAGCACCCTGAGCACTGAGCACCCAGCACCCTGAGCACTGAGCACCCAGCACCCTGAGTACTGAGCACCCAGCACCCTGAGCACTGAGCACCCAGCACCCTGAGTACTGAGCACCCAGCACCCTGAGTACTTAGCACCCAGCACACTGAGCACTGAGCACCCAGAACCCTGAGTACTGAACACCGAGCACCCTGAGTCCTGAGCACCCAGCACCCTGAGTACTGAGCACCCAGCACCCTGAGTACTGAGCACCGAGCATCCGGAGTACTGAGCACCCTGCACCCCAAGCACTGAGCACCCAGCACCCTGAGCACTGAGCACCCTGAGTACTGAGCACCCAGCACCCTGAGCACTGAGCACCCAGCACCCTGAGTACTGAGCAGCGAGCATCCGGAGTACTGAGCACCCTGCACCCCAAGCACTGAGCACCCAGCACCCTGAGCACTGAGCACCCTGAGTACTGAGCACCCAGCACCCTGAGCACTGAGCACCCAGCACCCTGAGCACTGAGCACCAAGCACCCCGAGCACTGAGCACCCAGCACCCTGAGTACTGAGCACCCAGCACCAAGAGTACTGAGCACCGAGCACCCCGAGTACTGAGCACCCAGCACCCTGAGTAATGAGCACCCAGCACCCTGAGCACTGAGCACACAGCACGCTGAATACTGAGCACTGAGCACCCTGAGTACTGAGCACCAAGGACCCTGAGCACTGAGCACCCAGCACGCTGAGTACTGAGCGCTGAGCACCCTGAGTACTGAGCACCGAGCACCCTGAGTACTGAGCACCCAGCACCCTGAGCACTGAGCAGCCAGCATCCTGAGCACTGAGCACCCAGCACCCCGAGCACTGAGCACCCAGCACCCCGAGGACTGAGCACCCAGCACCCTGAGTACTGAGCACCGAGCACCCGGAGCACTGAGCACCCAGCACCCTGAGTACTGAGCACCCAGCACCCTGAGTACTGAGCACCCAGCACCCCAAGCACTGAGCACCCAGCACCCCGAGCACTGAGCACCCAGCTCCCCGAGCATGAGCACCCAGCAGCCTGAGTACTGAGAACAGAGCACCCTGAGTACTGAGCACCCAGCACGCTGAGCACTGAGCACCCAGCACCCCGAGTACTGAGCAAACAGCACCCAGAGCACTGAGCACCCAGCACCCCGAGAATTAGCACCCAGCACCCTGAGTACTGAGCACCCAGCACCCTGAGTACTGAGCACCCAGCACCCCGTGCACTGAGCACCCTGAGTACTGAGCACCCAGCACCCTGAGTACTGAGCACTAAGCACCCAGAGCGCTGAGCACCCAGCACCCCAAGCACGGAGCACCCAGGACCCCGAGCACTGAGTACTGAGCACCCAGCACCCTGAGTACTGAGCACCGAGCTCCCCGAGCACTGAGCACCCTGAGTACTGAGCACCCAGCACCCCGATGACAGAGCACCCAGCACCCTCAGCACTGAGCACGCAGCACCCCGAGCACTGAGCACCCAGCACCCTGAGTACTGAGCACCCTGAGGACTGAGCACCGATAACCCTGAGCACTGAGCACCCAGCACCCTGAGTACTGAGCACCCAGCACCCTGAGTACTGAGCACCGAGCACCCCGAGCACTGAGCACCCAGCACCCTGAGTACTGAGCACCCAGCACCCTGAGCACTGAGCACCCAGGACCCTTAGCACTGAGCACCCAGCACCCTGAGCACTGAGCACCCAGCACCCTGAGTACTGAGCACCCAACGTACTGAGCACCGAGCACCCCTAGCACTGAGCACCCAGCACCCTGAGTAGTGAGCACCCAGCACCCTGAGTACTGAGCACCCAGCACCCCGAGCACTGAGCACCCAGCACCCCGAGCACTGAGCACTGAGCACCCTGAGTACTGAGCACTGAGCACCCTTAGTACTGAGCACCGAGCACCCCGAGCACTGAGCAGCCAGCACCTTGAGTACTGAGCACCGAGCACCCCGAGCACTGAGCACCCAGCACCCTGAGTCCTGAGCACCCAGCACCCTGAGCACTGAGCACCCAGCACACCGAGCACTGAGCACCCAGCACCCTGAGTACTGAGCACCCAGTACCCCGAGCACTGAGCACCCAGCACCCTGAGCACTGAGCACCCAGCACCCTGAGTACTGAGCACCCAGCACCCCGAGCACTGAGCACCCAGCACCCTGAGTACTGAGCACTCCGCAGCCTGAGTACTGAGCACCGAGCACCCCGAGCACTGAGCACCCAGCACCCTGAGCACTGAGCACACTGAGGACTGAGCACCCAGCACCCTGAGTACTGAGCACCCAGCACCCTGAGTACTGAGCACCCAGCATACTGAGTACTGAGCACCGATCACCCTGAGCACTGAGCACCCAGCACCCCGAGCACTGAGCACCCAGCACCCTGAGTACTGAGCACCCTGAGTATTGAGCACCCAGCACTCCGAGCACTGAGCGCCCAGCACCCCGAGTACTGAGCACCCTGAGCACTGAGCACCCAGCACCCTGAGTACTGAGCACCCAGCACACTGAGCACTGAGCACCCAGCACCCTGAGTACTGAGCACCCAGCACCCTGAGCACTGAGCACCCAGCACCTTGAGTACTGAGCACCCAGCACCCTGAGTACTTAGCACCGAGCACCCTGAGTACTGAGCACCCAGCACCCTGAGTACTGAGCACCCAGCACCCTGAGTACTGAGCACCGAGCACCCCGAGTACTGATCACCCAGCACCCTGAGCACTGAGAACCCAGCACACTGAGCACTGAGCACCCAGCACCCCAAGCACTGAGCACCCAGCACCCTGAGCACTGAGCACTCAGCACCCTGAGCACTGAGCACCCAGCACCCTGAGCACTGAGCACCCAGCACCCTGAGTACTGAGCACCCAGCACCCTGAGCACTGAGCACCCAGCACCCTGAGTACTGAGCACCCAGCACCCTGAGTACTTAGCACCCAGCACACTGAGCACTGAGCACCCAGAACCCTGAGTACTGAGCACCGAGCACCCTGAGTACTGAGCACCCAGCACCCTGAGTACTGAGCACCCAGCACCCTGAGTACTGAGCACCGAGCATCCGGAGTACTGAGCACCCTGCACCCCAAGCACTGAGCACCCAGCACCCTGAGCACTGAGCACCCTGAGTACTGAGCACCCAGCACCCTGAGCACTGAGCACCCAGCACCCTGAGTACTGAGCACCGAGCATCCGGAGTACTGAGCACCCTGCACCCCAAGCACTGAGCACCCAGCACCCTGAGCACTGAGCACCCTGAGTACTGAGCACCCAGCACCCTGAGCACTGAGCACCCAGCACCCTGAGCACTGAGCACCAAGCACCCCGAGCACTGAGCACCCAGCACCCTGAGTACTGAGCACCCAGCACCAAGAGTACTGAGCACCGAGCACCCCGAGTACTGAGCACCCAGCACCCTGAGTAATGAGCACCCAGCACCCTGAGCACTGAGCACACAGCACGCTGAATACTGAGCACTGAGCACCCTGAGTACTGAGCACCAAGGACCCTGAGCACTGAGCACCCAGCACGCTGAGTACTGAGCGCTGAGCACCCTGAGTACTGAGCACCGAGCACCCTGAGTACTGAGCACCCAGCACCCTGAGCACTGAGCAGCCAGCATCCTGAGCACTGAGCACCCAGCACCCCGAGCACTGAGCACCCAGCACCCCGAGGACTGAGCACCCAGCACCCTGAGTACTGAGCACCGAGCACCCGGAGCACTGAGCACCCAGCACCCTGAGTACTGAGCACCCAGCACCCTGAGTACTGAGCACCCAGCACCCCAAGCACTGAGCACACAGCACCCCGAGCACTGAGCACCCAGCTCCCCGAGCATGAGCACCCAGCAGCCTGAGTACTGAGAACAGAGCACCCTGAGTACTGAGCACCCAGCACGCTGAGCACTGAGCACCCAGCACCCCGAGTACTGAGCAAACAGCACCCAGAGCACTGAGCACCCAGCACCCCGAGAATTAGCACCCAGCACCCTGAGTACTGAGCACCCAGCACCCTGAGTACTGAGCACCCAGCACCCCGTGCACTGAGCACCCTGAGTACTGAGCACCCAGCACCCTGAGTACTGAGCACTAAGCACCCAGAGCGCTGAGCACCCAGCACCCCAAGCACGGAGCACCCAGGACCCCGAGCACTGAGTACTGAGCACCCAGCACCCTGAGCACTGAGCACCGAGCTCCCCGAGCACTGAGCACCCTGAGTACTGAGCACCCAGCACCCCGATGACAGAGCACCCAGCACCCTCAGCACTGAGCACCCAGCACCCCGAGCACTGAGCACCCAGCACCCTGAGTACTGAGCACCCTGAGGACTGAGCACCGATAACCCTGAGCACTGAGCACCCAGCACCCTGAGTACTGAGCACCCAGTACCCTGAGTACTGAGCACCGAGCACCCCGAGCACTGAGCACCCAGCACCCTGAGTACTGAGCACCCAGCACCCTGAGCACTGAGCACCCAGCACCCTGAGCACTGAGCACCCAGCACCCTGAGCACTGAGCACCCAGCACCCTGAGTACTGAGCACCCAACGTACTGAGCACCGAGCACCCCTAGCACTGAGCACCCAGCACCCTGAGTACTGAGCACCCAGCACCCTGAGTACTGAGCACCCAGCACCCGGAGCACTGAGCACCCAGCACACCGAGCACTGAGCACTGAGCACCCTGAATACTGAGCACTGAGCACCCTTAGTACTGAGCACCGAGCACCCTGAGTACTGAGCACCCAGCACCCTGAGCACTGAGCACAGAGCATCCCGAGGACTGAGCACCCAGCACCGTGAGCACTGAGCAGCCAGCACCTTGAGTACAGAGCACCGAGCACCCCGAGCACTGAGCACCCAGCACCCTGAGTCCTGAGCACCCAGCACCCTGAGCACTGCGCACCCAGCACCCCGAGCACTGAGCACCCAGCACCCTGAGTACTGAGCACCCAGCACCCTGAGTACTGAGCACCCAGTACCCCGAGCACTGAGCACCCAGCACCCTGAGCACTGAGCACCCAGCACCCTGAGTACTGAACACCCAGCACCCCGAGCACTGAGCACCCAGCACCCTGAGTACTGAGCACTCAGCACCCTGAGTACTGAGCACCGAGCACCCCGAGCACTGAGCACCCAGCACCCTGAGCACTGAGCACCCTGAGGACTGAGCACCCAGCAACCTGAGTACTGAGCACCCAGCACCCTGAGTACTGAGCACCCAGCATCCTGAGTACTGAGCAACGATCACCCTGAGCACTGAGCACCCAGCACCCTGAGCACTGAGCAGGCAGAACCCTGAGTACTGAGCACCCTGAGTACTGAGCACCCAGCACCCCGAGCACTGAGCACCCAGCACCCCGAGTACTGAGCACCCTGAGCACTGAGCACCCAGCAACCTGAGTACTGAGCACCCAGCACCCTGAGCATTGAGCACCCAGCACCCTGAGTACTGAGCACCCAGCACCCTGAGCACTGAGCACCCAGCACCCTGAGTACTGAGCACCCAGCACCCTGAGTACTTAGCACCGAGCACCCTGAGTACTGAGCACCCAGGACCCTGAGTACTGAGCACCCAGCACCCTGAGTACTGAGCACCGAGCACCCAGAGTACTGAGCACCCAGCACCCTGAGCACTGAGAACCCAGCACCCTGAGCACTAAGCACCCAGCACCCCAAGCACTGAGCACCCCGCACCCTGAGCCCTGAGCACCCAGCACCCTGAGCACTGAGCACCCAGCACCCTGAGCACTGAGCACCCAGCACCCTGAGTACTGAGCACCCAACGTACTGAGCACCGAGCACCCCTAGCACTGAGCACCCAGCACCCTGAGTACTGAGCACCCAGCACCCTGAGTACTGAGCACCCAGCACCCCGAGCACTGAGCAATGAGCACCCTGAGTACTGAGCACTGAGCACCCTTAGTACTGAGCACCGAGCACCCTGAGTACTGAGCACCCAACACCCTGAGCACTGATCACGGAGCACCCCGAGGACTGAGCACCCAGAACCGTGAGCACTGAGCAGCCAGCACCTTGAGTACTGAGCACCGAGCACCCCGAGCACTGAGCACCCAGCACCCTGAGTCCTGAGCACCCAGCACCCTGAGTACTGAGCACCCAGCACCCTGAGTACTGAGCACCGAGCATCCGGAGTACTGAGCACCCTGCACCCCGAGCACTGAGCACCCAGTACCCTGAGCACTGAGCACCCTGAGGAATGAGCACCCAGCACCCTGAGTACTGAGCACCCAGCATCCTGAGTACTGAGCACCGATCACCCTGAGCACTGAGCACCCAGCAACCCGAGCACTGAGCACCCAGCACCCTGAGTACTGAGCACCCTGAGTACTGAGCACCCAGCACCCCGAGCAATGAGCACCCAGCAACCCGAGCACTGAGCACCCAGCACCCTGAGTACTGAGCACCCTGAGTACTGAGCACCCAGCACCCTGAGTACTGAGCACCCTGAGTACTGAGCACCCAGCACCCTGAGCACTGAGCACCCAGCACCCTGAGTACTGACCACCGAGCACCCCTAGTACTGAGCACCCAGCAACCTGAGCACTGAGCGCCCAGCACCCTGAGTACTGAGCACGCAGCACCCTGAGTACTGAACACCGAGCACCCCGAGAACTGAGCACCCAGCACCCTGATTACTGAGCACTAAGCACCCAGAGCGCTGAGCACCCAGCACCCCAAGCACGGGGCACCCAGGACCCCGAGCACTGATTACTGAGCACCCACCACCCTGATTACTGTGCACCGAGCTCCCCGAGCACTGAGCACCCTGAGTACTGAGCACCCAGGACCCCAATCACAGAGCACCCAGCACCCTCAGCACTGAGCACCCAGCACCCCGAGCACTGAGCACCCAGCACCCTGAGTACTGAGCACCCTGAAGACTGAGCACCGATCATCCTGAGCACTGAGCACCCAGCACCCTGAGTACTGAGCACCCAGCACCCTGCGTACTGAGCACCGAGCAACCCGAGCACTGAGCACCCAGCACCCTGAGCACTGAGCACACAGCACCCTGAGTACTGAGCACCCAGCACCCTGAGTACTGAGCACCCAGCACCCTGAGCACTGAGCACAAAGCACCCTGATTACTGAGCACCCAGCACCCTGAGTACTGAGCACCCAGCACCCTGAGTACTGAGCACCCAGCACCCTGAGTACTGAGCACCCAGCACCCTGAGTACTGAGCACCGAGCACCCCGAGTACTGAGCACCCAGCACCCCGAGCACTGAGCACCCTGCACCCTGAGCACTGAGCACCCAGCACCCCAAGCACTGAGCACCCAGCACCCTGAGTACTGAGTACTGAGCACCCTGAGTACTGAGTACTCAGCACCCTGAGCACTGAGCACCCAGCACCCTGAGTACTGAGCACCGAGCACCCTGAGCACTGAGCACCCAGCACCCTGAGTACTGAGCACCCAGCACCAAGAGTACTGAGCACCGAGCATCCTGAGCACTGAGCACCGAGCACCCCGAGCACCCCGAGCACTGAGCACCCAGCACCCTGAATACTGAGCACCCAGCACCAAGAGTACTGAGCACCGAGCACCCCGAGCACTGAGCACCCAGCACCCTGAGTAATGAGCACCCAGCACCCCGAGTACTGAGCACCCAGCACCGTGAGTACTGAGCACCCAGCACCCTGAGTACTGAGCACCCAGCACCCTGAGTACTGAGCACCCAGCACCCTGAGTACTGAGCACCGAGCATCCGGAGTACTGAGCACCCTGCACCCCGAGCACTGAGCACCCAGCACCCTGAGCACTGAGCACCCTGAGGAATGAGCACCCAGCACCCTGAGTACTGAGCACCCAGCATCCTGAATACTGAGCACCGATCACCCTGAGCACTGAGCACCCAGCAACCCGAGCACTGAGCACCCAGCACCCTGAGTACTGAGCACCCTGAGTACTGAGCACCCAGCACCCCGAGCAATGAGCACCCAGCAACCCGAGCACTGAGCACCCAGCACCCTGAGTACTGAGCACCCTGAGTACTGAGCACCCAGCACCCTGAGTACTGAGCACCCTGAGTACTGAGCACCCAGCACCCTGAGCACTGAGCACCCAGCACCCTGAGTACTGACCACCGAGCACCCCTAGTACTGAGCACCCAGCACCCTGAGCACTGAGCGCCCAGCACCCTGAGTACTGAGCACGCAGCACCCTGAGTACTGAACACCGAGCACCCCGAGAACTGAGCACCCAGCACCCTGAGTACTGAGCACTAAGCACCCAGAGCGCTGAGCACCCAGCACCCCAAGCACGGAGCACCCAGGACCCCGAGCACTGATTACTGAGCACCCACCACCCTGATTACTGAGCACCGAGCTCCCCGAGCACTGAGCACCCTGAGTACTGAGCACCCAGGACCCCAATCACAGAGCACCCAGCACCCTCAGCACTGAGCACCCAGCACCCCGAGCACTGAGCACCCAGCACCCTGAGTACTGAGCACCCTGAGGACTGAGCACCGATCACCCTGAGCACTGAGCACCCAGCACCCTGAGTACTGAGCACCCAGCACCCTGCGTACTGTGCACCGAGCAACCCGAGCACTGAGCACCCAGCACCCTGAGCACTGAGCACACAGCACCCTGAGTACTGAGCACCCAGCACCCTGAGTACTGAGCACCCAGCACCCTGAGCACTGAGCACAAAGCACCCTGAGTACTGAGCACCCAGCACCCTGAGTACTGAGCACCCAGCACCCTGAGTACTGAGCACCCAGCACCCCGAGTACTGAGCACCCAGCACCCTGAGTACTGAGCACCGAGCACCCCGAGTACTGAGCACCCAGCACCCCGAGCACTGAGCGCCCAGCACCCTGAGCACTGAGCACCCAGCACCCCAAGCACTGAGCACCCAGCACCCTGAGTACTGAGCACCGAGCACCCTGAGCACTGAGCACCCAGCACCCTGAGCACTGAGCACCCTGAGGACTGAGCACCCAGCACCCTGAGTACTGAGCACCCAGCACCCTGAGTACTGAGCACCCAGCATCCTGAGTACTGAGCAACGATCACCCTGAGCACTGAGCACCCAGCACCCTGAGCACTGAGCAGCCAGCACCCTGAGTACTGAGCACCCTGAGTACTGAGCACCCAGCACCCCGAGCACTGAGCACCCAGCACCCCGAGTACTGAGCACCCTGAGCACTGAGCACCCAGCAACCTGAGTACTGAGCACCCAGCACCCTGAGCATTGAGCACCCAGCACCCTGAGTACTGAGCACCCAGCACCCTGAGCACTGAGCACCCAGCACCCTGAGTACTGAGCACCCAGCACCCTGAGTACTTAGCACCGAGCACCCTGAGTACTGAGCACCCAGGACCCTGAGTACTGAGCACCCAGCACCCTGAGTACTGAGCACCGAGCACCCAGAGTACTGAGCACCCAGCACCCTGAGCACTGAGAACCCAGCACCTGAGCACTAAGCACCCAGCACCCCAAGCACTGAGCACCCCGCACCCTGAGCACTGAGCACCCAGCACCCTGAGCACTGAGCACCCAGCACCCTGAGCACTGAGCACCCAGCACCCTGAGTACTGAGCACCCAACGTACTGAGCACCGAGCACCCCTAGCACTGAGCACCCAGCACCCTGAGTACTGAGCACCCAGCACCCTGAGTACTGAGCACCCAGCACCCCGAGCACTGAGCAATGAGCACCCTGAGTACTGAGCACTGAGCACCCTTAGTACTGAGCACCGAGCACCCTGAGTACTGAGCACCCAACACCCTGAGCACTGAGCACGGAGCACCCCGAGGACTGAGCACCCAGAACCGTGAGCACTGAGCAGCCAGCACCTTGAGTACTGAGCACCGAGCACCCCGAGCACTGAGCACCCAGCACCCTGAGTCCTGAGCACCCAGCACCCTGAGTACTGAGCACCCAGCACCCTGAGTACTGAGCACCGAGCATCCGGAGTACTGAGCACCCTGCACCCCGAGCACTGAGCACCCAGCACCCTGAGCACTGAGCACCCTGACGAATGAGCACCCAGCACCCTGAGTACTGAGCACCCAGCATCCTGAGTACTGAGCACCGATCACCCTGAGCACTGAGCACCCAGCAACCCGAGCACTGAGCACCCAGCACCCTGAGTACTGAGCACCCTGAGTACTGAGCACCCAGCACCCCGAGCAATGAGCACCCAGCAACCCGAGCACTGAGCACCCAGCACCCTGAGTACTGAGCACCCTGAGTACTGAGCACCCAGCACCCTGAGTACTGAGCACCCTGAGTACTGAGCACCCAGCACCCTGAGCACTGAGCACCCAGCACCCTGAGTACTGACCACCGAGCACCCCTAGTACTGAGCACCCAGCACCCTGAGCACTGAGCGCCCAGCACCCTGAGTACTGAGCACGCAGCACCCTGAGTACTGAACACCGAGCACCCCGAGAACTGAGCACCCAGCACCCTGATTACTGAGCACTAAGCACCCAGAGCGCTGAGCACCCAGCACCCCAAGCACGGAGCACCCAGGACCCCGAGCACTGATTACTGAGCACCCACCACCCTGATTACTGAGCACCGAGCTCCCCGAGCACTGAGCACCCTGAGTACTGAGCACCCAGGACCCCAATCACAGAGCACCCAGCACCCTCAGCACTGAGCACCCAGCACCCCGAGCACTGAGCACCCAGCACCCTGAGTACTGAGCACCCTGAGGACTGAGCACCGATCACCCTGAGCACTGAGCACCCAGCACCCTGAGTACTGAGCACCCAGCACCCTGCGTACTGAGCACCGAGCAACCCGAGCACTGAGCACCCAGCACCCTGAGCACTGAGCACACAGCACCCTGAGTACTGAGCACCCAGCACCCTGAGTACTGAGCACCCAGCACCCTGAGCACTGAGCACAAAGCACCCTGAGTACTGAGCACCCAGCACCCTGAGTACTGAGCACCCAGCACCCTGAGTACTGAGCACCCAGCACCCCGAGTACTGAGCACCCAGCACCCTGAGTACTGAGCACCGAGCACCCCGAGTACTGAGCACCCAGCACCCCGAGCACTGAGCGCCCAGCACCCTGAGCACTGAGCACCCAGCACCCCAAGCACTGAGCACCCAGCACCCTGAGTACTGAGAACTGAGCACCCTGAGTACTGAGTACTCAGCACCCTGAGCACTGAGCACCCAGCACCCTGAGTACTGAGCACCGAGCACCCTGAGCACTGAGCACCCAGCACCCTGAGTACTGAGCACCCAGCACCAAGAGTACTGAGCACCGAGCATCCTGAGCACTGAGCACCGAGCACCCCGAGCACTGAGCACCCAGCACCCTGAATACTGAGCACCCAGCACCAAGAGTACTGAGCACCGAGCACCCCGAGCACTGAGCACCCAGCACCCTGAGTAATGAGCACCCAGCACCCCGAGTACTGAGCACCCAGCACCGTGAGTACTGAGCACCCAGCACCCTGAGTACTGAGAACCCAGCACCCTGAGTACTGAGCATCCAGCACCCTGAGTACTGAGCACCGAGCATCCGGAGTACTGAGCACCCTGCACCCCGAGCACTGAGCACCCAGCACCCTGAGCACTGAGCACCCTGAGGAATGAGCACCCAGCACCCTGAGTACTGAGCACCCAGCATCCTGAATACTGAGCACCGATCACCCTGAGCACTGAGCACCCAGCAACCCGAGCACTGAGCACCCAGCACCCTGAGTACTGAGCACCCTGAGTACTGAGCACCCAGCACCCCGAGCAATGAGCACCCAGCAACCCGAGCACTGAGCACCCAGCACCCTGAGTACTGAGCACCCTGAGTACTGAGCACCCAGCACCCTGAGTACTGAGCACCCTGAGTACTGAGCACCCAGCACCCTGAGCACTGAGCACCCAGCACCCTGAGTACTGACCACCGAGCACCCCTAGTACTGAGCACCCAGCACCCTGAGCACTGAGCGCCCAGCACCCTGAGTACTGAGCACGCAGCACCCTGAGTACTGAACACCGAGCACCCCGAGAACTGAGCACCCAGCACCCTGAGTACTGAGCACTAAGCACCCAGAGCGCTGAGCACCCAGCACCCCAAGCACGGAGCACCCAGGACCCCGAGCACTGATTACTGAGCACCCACCACCCTGATTACTGAGCACCGAGCTCCCCGAGCACTGAGCACCCTGAGTACTGAGCACCCAGGACCCCAATCACAGAGCACCCAGCACCCTCAGCACTGAGCACCCAGCACCCCGAGCACTGAGCACCCAGCACCCTGAGTACTGAGCACCCTGAGGACTGAGCACCGATCACCCTGAGCACTGAGCACCCAGCACCCTGAGTACTGAGCACCCAGCACCCTGCGTACTGAGCACCGAGCAACCCGAGCACTGAGCACCCAGCACCCTGAGCACTGAGCACACAGCACCCTGAGTACTGAGCACCCAGCACCCTGAGTACTGAGCACCCAGCACCCTGAGCACTGAGCACAAAGCACGCTGAGTACTGAGCAATGAGCACCCTGAGTACTGAGCACCAAGGACCCTGAGCACTGAGCAGCCAGCACCCTGAGCACTGAGCACCCAGCACCCTGAGTACTGAGCACCCAGCACCCTGAGTACTGAGCACCCAGCACCCTGAGTACTGAGCACCCAGCACCCTGAGTACTGAGCACCCAGCACCCTGAGTACTGAGCACCGAGCACCCCGAGTACTGAGCACCCAGCACCCCGAGCACTGAGCGCCCAGCACCCTGAGCACTGAGCACCGAGCACCCCAAGCACTGAGCACCCAGCACCCTGAGTACTGAGTACTGAGCACCCTGAGTACTGAGCACCCAGCACCCTGAGCACTGAGCACCCAGCACACTGAGTACTGAGCACCGAGCACCCTGAGCACTGAGCACCCAGCACCCTGAGTACTGAGCACCCAGCACCAAGAGTACTGAGCACCGAGCATCCTGAGCACTGAGCACCGAGCACCCCGAGCACTGAGCACCCAGCACCCTGAGTACTGAGCACCCAGCACCAAGAGTACTGAGCACCGAGCACCCCGAGCACTGAGCACCCAGCACCCTGAGTAATGAGCACCCAGCACCCCGAGTACTGAGCACCCCGAGTACTGAGCACCCAGCACCGTGAGTACTGAGCACCCAGCACCCTGAGCTCTGAGCACCCTGAGGACTGAGCACCCAGCACCCTGAGTACTGAGCACCGAGCACCCCGAGCACTGAGCACCCAGCACCCTGAGCACTGAGCACCCTGAGGACTGAGCACCCAGCACCCTGAGTACTGAGCACCCAGCATCCTGAGTACTGAGCACCGATCACCCTGAGCACAGAGCACCCAGCAACCCGAGCACTGAGCACCCAGCACCCTGAGTACTGAGCACCCTGAGTACTGAGCACCCAGCACCCCGAGAACTGAGCACCCAGCTCCCTGAGTACTGAGCACCTTGAGTACTGAGCACCCAGCACCCTGAGTACTGAGCACCCTGAGTACTGAGCACCCAGCACCCTGAGCACTGAGCACCCAGCACCCTGAGTACTGAGCAACCAGCACCCTGAGCACTGAGCACCCAGCACACTGAGTACTGAGCACCCAGCACCCTGAGTACTTAGCACCCAGCACCCTGAGCACTGAGCACCCAGCACCCTGAGTACTGAGCACCGAGCACCGTGAGTACTGAGCACCCAGCACCCTGAGTACTGAGCAACCAGCACCCTGAGTACTGAGCACCGAGCACCCAGAGTACTGAGCACCCAGCACAATGAGCACTGAGCACCCAGCACCCTGAGTACTGAGCACCCAGCACCCTGAGTACTGAGCACCCAGCACCCCGAGCACTGAGCACCCTGAGTACTGAGCACTAAGCACCCAGAGCGCTGAGCACCCAGCACCCCAAGCACGGAGGACCCAGGAAACCGAGCACTGAGTACTGAGCACCCAGCACCCTGAGTACTGAGCACCGAGCTCCCCGAGCACTGAGCACCCTGAGTACTGAGCACCCAGCACCCTGATCACAGAGCACCCAGCACCCTCAGCACTGAGCACCCAGCACCCCGAGCACTGAGCACCCAGCACCCTGAGTACGGAGCACCCTGAGGACTGAGCACCGATCACCCTGAGCACTGAGCACCCAGCACCCTGAGTACTGAGCACCCAGCACCCTGAGTACTGAGCACCGAGCACTCCGAGCACTGAGCACCCAGCACACTGAGCACTGAGCACCCAGCACCCTGAGTACTGAGCACCCAGCACCCTGAGTACTGAGCACCCAGCACCCTGAGCAATGAGCAACCAGCACCCTGAGTACTGAGCACCCAGCACCCTGATCACAGAGCACCCAGCACCCTCAGCACTGAGCACCCAGCACCCCGAGCACTGAGCACACAGCACCCTGAGTACTGAGCACCCTGAGTACTGAGCACCAAGCACCCTGAGCACTGAGCACCCAGCACCCTGAGTACTGAGCACCGAGCACCCTGAGCACTGAGCACCCAGCACCCTGAGTACTGAGCACCCAGCACCAAGAGTACTGAGCACCGAGCATCCTGAGCACTGAGCACCGAGCACCCCGAGCACTGAGCACCCAGCACCGTGAGTACTGAGCACCCAGCACCAAGAGTACTGAGCACCGAGCACCCCGAGCGCTGAGCACCCAGCACCCTGAGTAATGAGCACCCAGCACCCCGAGTACTGAGCACCCAGCACCGTGAGTACTGAGCACCCAGCACCCTGAGTACTGAGCACCCAGCACCCTGAGCACTGAGCACAAAGCACGCTGAGTACTGAGCACTGAGCACCCTGAGTACTGAGCACCAAGGACCCTGAGCACTGAGCACCCAGCACGCTGAGTACTGAGCGCTGAGCACCCTGAGTACTGAGCACCGAGCACCCTGAGTATTGAGCACCCAGCACCCTGAGCACTGAGCAGCCAGCACCCTGAGCACTGAGCACTCAGCACCCTGAGTACTGAGCACCGAGCACCCCGAGCACTGAGCACCCAGCACCCTGAGCACTGAGCACTCTGAGGTCTGAGCACCCAGCACCCTGAGTACTGAGCACCCAGTATCCTGAGTACTGAGCACCGATCACCCTGAGCAATGAGCACCCAGCAACCCGAGCACTGAGCACCCAGCACCCTGAGTACTGAGCAACCTGAGTACTGAGCACCCAGCACCCCAAGCACTGAGCACCCAGCACCCTGAGTACTGAGCACCCTGAGTACTGAGCACCCAGCACACTGAGTACTGAGCACCCTGAGTACTGAGCACCCAGCACCCTGAGCACTGAGCACCCAGCACCCTGAGTACTGAGCACCCAGCACCCTGAGCACTGAGCACCCAGCACCATGAGTACTGAGCTCCCAGCACCCTGAGTACTTAGCACCCAGCACCCTGAGCACTGAGCACCCAGCACCCTGAGTACTGAGCACCGAGCACCCTGAGTACTGAGCACCCAGCACCCTGAGTACTGAGCACCCAGCACCCTGAGTACTGAGCACCGAGCACCCCGAGTACTGACCACCCAGCACCCTGAGCACTGAGCACCCAGCACCCTGAGTACTGAGCACCCAGCACCCTGAGTACTGAGCACCCAGCACCCAGAGCACTGAGCACCCTGAGTTCTGAGCACTAAGCAACCAGAGCGCTGAGCACCCAGCACCCCAAGCACGGAGCACCCAGGACCCCGAGCACTGAGTACTGAGCACCCAGCACCCTGAGTACTGAGCACCGAGCTCCCCGAGCACTGAGCACCCTGAGTACTGAGCACCCTGAGGACTGAGCACCGATCACCCTGAGCACTGAGCACCCAGCACCCTGAGTACTGAGCACCCAGCACCCTGAGTACTGAGCACCGAGCACTCCGAGCACTGAGCACCCAGCCCCCTGAGCACTGAGCACCCAGCACCCTGAGTACTGAGCACACAGCACCCTGAGTACTGAGCACCCAGCACCCTGAGCACTGAGCACCCAGCACCCTGAGTACTGAGCACCCAGCACCCTGAGTACTGAGCACCCAGCACCCTGAGTACTGAGCACCGAGCACCCCGAGTACTGAACACCCAGCACCCCGAGCACTGAGCACCCAGCACCCTGAGCACTGAGCACCCAGCACCCCAAGCACTGAGCACCCAGCACCCTGAGTACTGAGGACTGAGCACCCTGAGTACTGAGCACCCAGCACCCTGAGTACTGAGCACCGAGCACCCCGAGTACTGAACACCCAGCACCCCGAGCACTGAGCACCCAGCACCCTGAGCACTGAGCATCCAGCACCCTGAGTACTGAGCACCCAGCACCCTGAGTACTGAGCACCGAGCACTCCGAGCACTGAGCACCCAGCACACTGAGCACTGAGCACCCAGCACCCTGAGTACTGAGCACCCAGCACCCTGAGTACTGAGCACCCAGCACCCTGAGCAATGAGCAACCAGCACCCTGAGTACTGAGCACCCAGCACCCTGATCACAGAGCACCCAGCACAATCAGCACTGAGCACCCAGCACCCCGAGCACTGAGCACACAGCACCCTGAGTACTGAGCACCCTGAGTACTGAGCACCAAGCACCCTGAGCACTGAGCACCCAGCACCCTGAGTACTGAGCACCGAGCTCCCTGAGCACTGAGCACCCAGCACCCTGAGTACTGAGCACCCAGCACCAAGAGTACTGAGCACCGAGCATCCTGAGCACTGAGCACCGAGCACCCCGAGCACTGAGCACCCAGCACCGTGAGTACTGAGCACCCAGCACCAAGAGTACTGAGCACCGAGCACCCCGAGCGCTGAGCACCCAGCACCCTGAGTAATGAGCACCCAGCACCCCGAGTACTGAGCACCCAGCACCGTGAGTACTGAGCACCCAGCACCCTGAGTACTGAGCACCCAGCACCCTGAGCACTGAGCACAAAGCACGCTGAGTACTGAGCACTGAGCACCCTGAGTACTGAGCACCAAGGACCCTGAGCACTGAGCACCCAGCACGCTGAGTACTGAGCGCTGAGCACCCTGAGTACTGAGCACCGAGCACCCTGAGTACTGAGCACCCAGCACCCTGAGCACTGAGCAGCCAGCACCCTGAGCACTGAGCACTCAGCACCCTGAGTACTGAGCACCGAGCACCCCGAGCACTGAGCACCCAGCACCCTGAGCACTGAGCACTCTGAGGTCTGAGCACCCAGCACCCTGAGTACTGAGCACCCAGTATCCTGAGTACTGAGCACCGATCACCCTGAGCACTGAGCACCCAGCAACCCGAGCACTGAGCACCCAGCACCCTGAGTACTGAGCACCCTGAGTACTGAGCACCCAGCACCCCAAGCACTGAGCACCCAGCACCCTGAGTACTGAGCACCCTGAGTACTGAGCACCCAGCACACTGAGTACTGAGCACCCTGAGTACTGAGCACCCAGCACCCTGAGCACTGAGCACCCAGCACCCTGAGTACTGAGCACCCAGCACCCTGAGCACTGAGCACCCAGCACCCTGAGTACTGAGCTCCCAGCACCCTGAGTACTTAGCACCCAGCACCCTGAGCACTGAGCACCCAGCACCCTGAGTACTGAGCACCGAGCACCCTGAGTACTGAGCACCCAGCACCCTGAGTACTGAGCACCCAGCACCCTGAGTACTGAGCACCGAGCACCCCGAGTACTGACCACCCAGCACCCTGAGCACTGAGCACCCAGCACCCTGAGTACTGAGCACCCAGCACCCTGAGTACTGAGCACCCAGCACCCAGAGCACTGAGCACCCTGAGTTCTGAGCACTAAGCACCCAGAGCGCTGAGCACCCAGCACCCCAAGCACGGAGCACCCAGGACCCCGAGCACTGAGTACTGAGCACCCAGCACCCTGAGTACTGAGCACCGAGCTCCCCGAGCACTGAGCACCCTGAGTACTGAGCACCCAGCACCCCGATCACAGAGCACCCAGCACCCTCAGCACTGAGCACCCAGCACCACGAGCACTGAGCACCCAGCACCCTGAGTACTGAGCACACTGAGGACTGAGCACCGATCACCCTGAGCACTGAGCACCCAGCACCCTGAGTACTGAGCACCCAGCACCCTGAGTACTGAGCACCGAGCACTCCGAGCACTGAGCACCCAGCACCCTGAGCACTGAGCACCCAGCACCCTGAGTACTGAGCACCCAGCACCCTGAGTACTGAGCACCCAGCACCCTGAGCACTGAGCACCCAGCACCCTGAGTACTGAGCACCCAGCACCCTGAGTACTGAGCACCCAGCACCCTGAGTACTGAGCACCGAGCACCCCGAGTACTGAACACCCAGCACCCCGAGCACTGAGCACCCAGCACCCTGAGCACTGAGCACCCAGCACCCCAAGCACTGAGCACCCAGCACCCTGAGTACTGAGTACTGAGCACCCTGAGTACTGAGCACCCAGCACCCTGAGTACTGAGCACCGAGCACCCCGAGTACTGAACACCCAGCACCCCGAGCACTGAGCACCCAGCACCCTGAGCACTGAGCATCCAGCACCCTGAGTACTGAGCACCCAGCACCCTGAGTACTGAGCACCGAGCACTCCGAGCACTGAGCACCCAGCACACTGAGCACTGAGCACCCAGCACCCTGAGTACTGAGCACCCAGCACCCTGAGTACTGAGCACCCAGCACCCTGAGCAATGAGCAACCAGCACCCTGAGTACTGAGCACCCAGCACCCTGATCACAGTGCACCCAGCACCCTCAGCACTGAGCACCCAGCACCCCGAGCACTGAGCACACAGCACCCTGAGTACTGAGCACCCTGAGTACTGAGCACCAAGCACCCTGAGCACTGAGCACCCAGCACCCTGAGTACTGAGCACCGAGCACCCTGAGCACTGAGCACCCAGCACCCTGAGTACTGAGCACCCAGCACCAAGAGTACTGAGCACCGAGCATCCTGAGCACTGAGCACCGATCACCCCGAGCACTGAGCACCCAGCACCGTGAGTACTGAGCACCCAGCACCAAGAGTACTGAGCACCGAGCACCCCGAGCGCTGAGCACCCAGCACCCTGAGTAATGAGCACCCAGCACCCCGAGTACTGAGCACCCAGCACCGTGAGTACTGAGCACCCAGCACCCTGAGTACTGAGCACCCAGCACCCTGAGCACTGAGCACAAAGCACGCTGAGTACTGAGCACTGAGCACCCTGAGTACTGAGCACCAAGGACCCTGAGCACTGAGCACCCAGCACGCTGAGTACTGAGCGCTGAGCACCCTGAGTACTGAGCACCGAGCACCCTGAGTACTGAGCACCCAGCACCCTGAGCACTGAGCTGCCAGCACCCTGAGCACTGAGCACTCAGCACCCTGAGTACTGAGCACCGAGCACCCCGAGCACTGAGCACCCAGCACCCTGAGCACTGAGCACTCTGAGGTCTGAGCACCCAGCACCCTGAGTACTGAGCACCCAGTATCCTGAGTACTGAGCACCGATCACCCTGAGCACTGAGCACCCAGCAACCCGAGCACTGAGCACCCAGCACCCTGAGTACTGAGCACCCTGAGTACTGAGCACCCAGCACCCCAAGCACTGAGCACCCAGCACCCTGAGTACTGAGCACCCTGAGTACTGAGCACCCAGCACACTGAGTACTGAGCACCCTGAGTACTGAGCACCCAGCACCCTGAGCACTGAGCACCCAGCACCCTGAGTACTGAGCACCCAGCACCCTGAGCACTGAGCACCCAGCACCCTGAGTACTGAGCTCCCAGCACCCTGAGTACTTAGCACCCAGCACCCTGAGCACTGAGCACCCAGCACCCTGAGTACTGAGCACCGAGCACCCTGAGTACTGAGCACCCAGCACCCTGAGTACTGAGCACCCAGCACCCTGAGTACTGAGCACCGAGCACCCCGAGTACTGACCACCCAGCACCCTGAGCACTGAGCACCCAGCACCCTGAGTACTGAGCACCCAGCACCCTGAGTACTGAGCACCCAGCACCCAGAGCACTGAGCACCCTGAGTTCTGAGCACTAAGCACCCAGAGCGCTGAGCACCCAGCACCCCAAGCACGGAGCACCCAGGACCCCGAGCACTGAGTACTGAGCACCCAGCACCCTGAGTACTGAGCACCGAGCTCCCCGAGCACTGAGCACCCTGAGTACTGAGCACCCAGCACCCCGATCACAGAGCACCCAGCACCCTCAGCACTGAGCACCCAACACCACGAGCACTGAGCACCCAGCACCCTGAGTACTGAGCACCCTGAGGACTGAGCACCGATCACCCTGAGCACTGAGCACCCAGCACCCTGAGTACTGAGCACCCAGCACCCTGAGTACTGAGCACCGAGCACTCCGAGCACTGAGCACCCAGCACCCTGAGCACTGAGCACCCAGCACCCTGAGTACTGAGCACCCAGCACCCTGAGTACTGAGCACCCAGCACCCTGAGCACTGAGCACCCAGCACCCTGAGTACTGACCACCCAGCACCCTGAGTACTGAGCACCCAGCACCCTGAGTACTGAGCACCGAGCACCCCGAGTACTGAACACCCAGCACCCCGAGCACTGAGCACCCAGCACCCTGAGCACTGAGCACCCAGCACCCCAAGCACTGAGCACCCAGCACCTTGAGTACTGAGTACTGAGCACCCTGAGTACTGAGCACCCAGCACCCTGAGCACTGAGCACCCAGCACCCTGAGTACTGAGCACCGAGCACCCCGAGCACTGAGCACCCAGCACCCTGAGTACTGAGCACCCAGGACCAAGACTACTGAGCACCAAGCATCCTGAGCACTGAGCACATAGCACCCTGAGCACTGAGCACCCAGCATCCTGAGTACTGAGCACCCAGCACCAAGAGTACTGAGCACCGAGCACCCCGAGCACTGAGAACCCAGCACCCTGAGTAATGAGCACCCAGCACCCTGAGCACTGAGCACAAAGCACGCTGAGTACTGAGCACTGAGCACCCTGAGTACTGAGCACCAAGGACCCTGAGCACTGAGCACCCAGCACGCTGAGTACTGAGCGCTGTGCACCCTGAGTACTGAGCACCGAGCACCCTGAGTACTGAGCACCCAGCACCCTGAGCACTGAGCAGCCAGCACCCTGAGCACTGAGCACCCAGCACCCCGAGCACTGAGCACCCAGCACCCTGAGCACTGAGCACCCAGCACCCCGAGTACTGAGCACCCAGCACCCTGAGTACTGAGCACCGAGCACCCCGAGAACTGAGCACCCAGCACCCTGAGTACTGAGCACCCAGCACCCTGAGTACTGAGCACCCAGCACCCCGAGCACTGAGCACCCAGCACCCCGAGCACTGAGCACCCAGCACCCCGAGAATGAGCACCCAGCAGCCTGAGTACTGAGAACAGAGCACCCAGAGTACTGAGCACCCAGCACGCTGAGCACTGAGCACCCAGCACCCCGAGAATTAGCACACAGCACCCTGAGTACTGAGCACCCAGCACCCTGAGTACTGAGCACCCAGCACCTCGTGCACTGAGCACCCTGAGTACTGAGCACCCAGCACCCTGAGTACTGAGCGTGAAGCACCCAGAGCGCTGAGCACCCTGAGTACTGAGCACCCAGCACCCCGATGACAGAGCACCCAGCACCCTCAGCACTGAGCACGCAGCACCCCGAGCACTGAGCACCCAGCACCCTGAGTACTGAGCACCCTGAGGAGTGAGCACCGATAACCCTGAGCACTGAGCACCCAGCACCCTGAGTACTGAGCACCCAGCACCCTGAGTACTGAGCACCGAGCACCCCGAGCACTGAGCACCCAGCACCCTGAGTACTGAGCACCCAGCACCCTGAGCACTGAGCACCCAGCACCCTTAGCACTGAGCACCCAGCACCCTGAGCACTGAGCACCCAGCACCCTGAGTACTGAGCACCCAACGTACTGAGCACCGAGCACCCCTAGCACTGAGCACCCAGCACCCTGAGTAGTGAGCACCCGGCACCCTGAGTACTGAGCACCCAGCACCCCGAGCACTGAGCACCCAGCACCCCGAGCACTGAGCACTGAGCACCCTGAGTACTGAGCACTGAGCACCCTTAGTACTGAGCACCGAGCACCCCGAGCACTGAGCAGCCAGCACCTTGAGTACTGAGCACCGAGCACCCCGAGCACTGAGCACCCAGCACCCTGAGTCCTGAGCACCCAGCACCCCGAGCACTGAGCACCCAGCACCCCAAGCACTGAGCACCCAGCACCCTGAGTACTGAGCACCCAGCACCCTGAGTACTGAGCACCCAGTACCCCGAGCACTGAGCACCCAGCACCCTGAGCACTGAGAACCCAGCACCCTGAGTACTGAGCACCCAGCACCCCGAGCACTGAGCACCCAGCACCCTGAGTACTGAGCACTCAGCAGCCTGAGTACTGAGCACCGAGCACCCCGAGCACTGAGCACCCAGCACCCTGAGCACTGAGCACACTGAGGACTGAACACCCAGCACCCTGATTACTGAGCACCCAGCACCCTGAGTACTGAGCACCCAGCATACTGAGTACTGAGCACCGATCACCCTGAGCACTGAGCACCCAGCACCCCGAGCACTGAGCACCCAGCACCCTGAGTACTGAGCACCCTGAGTATTGAGCACCCAGCACCCCGAGCACTGAGCGCCCAGCACCCCGAGTACTGAGCACCCTGAGCACTGAGCACTCAGCACCCTGAGTACTGAGCACCCAGCACACTGAGCACTGAGCACCCAGCACCCTGAGTACTGAGCACCCAGCACCCTGAGCACTGAGCACCCAGCACCCTGAGTACTGAGCACCCAGCACCCTGAGTACTTAGCACCGAGCACCCTGAGTACTGAGCACCCAGCACCCTGAGTACTGAGCACCCAGCACCCTGAGTACTGAGCACCGAGCACCCCGAGTACTGAGCACCCAGCACCCTGAGCACTGAGAACCCAGCACCCTGAGCACTGAGCACCCAGCACCCCAAGCACTGAGCACCCAGCAACCTGAGCACTGAGCACTCAGCACCCTGAGCACTGAGCACCCAGCACCCTGAGCACTGAGCACCCAGCACCCTGAGTACTGAGCACCCAGCACCCTGAGCACTGAGCACCCAGCACTCTGAGTACTGAGCACCCAGCACCCTGAGTACTTAGCACCCAGCACACTGAGCACTGAGCACCCAGAACCCTGAGTACTGAGCACCGAGCACCCTGAGTACTGAGCACCCAGCACCCTGAGTACTGAGCACCCAGCACCCTGAGTACTGAGCACCGAGCATCCGGAGTACTGAGCACCCTGCACCCCGAGCACTGAGCACCCAGCACCCTGAGCACTGAGCACCCTGAGTACTGAGCACCCAGCACCCTGAGCACTGAGCACCCAGCACCCTGAGTACTGAGCACCGAGCACCCCGAGGACTGAGCACCCAGCACCCTGAGTACTGAGCACCCAGCACCAAGAGTACTGAGCACCGAGCATCCTGAGCACTGAGCACCGAGCACCCCGAGCACTGAGCACCCAGCACCCTGAGTACTGAGCACCCAGCACCAAGAGTACTGAGCACCGAGCACCCCGAGTACTGAGCACCCAGCACCCTGAGTAATGAGCACCCAGCACCCTGAGCACTGAGCACAAAGCACGCTGAATACTGAGCACTGAGCACCCTGAGTACTGAGCACCAAGGACCCTGAGCACTGAGCACCCAGCATGCTGAGTACTGAGCGCTGAGCACCCTGAGTACTGAGCACCGAGCACCCTGAGTACTGAGCACCCAGCACCCTGAGCACTGAGCAGCCAGCATCCTGAGCACTGAGCACCCAGCACCCCGAGCACTGAGCACCCAGCACCCTGAGCACTGAGCACCCAGCACCCCGAGGACTGAGCACCCAGCACCCTGAGTACTGAGCACGCAGCACCCTGAGTACTGAGCACCCAGCACCCCAAGCACTGAGCACCCAGCACCCCGAGCACTGAGCACCCAGCTCCCCGAGCATGAGCACCCAGCAGCCTGAGTACTGAGAACAGAGCACCCTGAGTACTGAGCACCCAGCACGCTGAGCACTGAGCACCCAGCAACCCGAGTACTGAGCAAACAGCACCCCGAGCACTGAGCACCCAGCACCCCGAGAATTAGCACCCAGCACCCTGAGTACTGAGCACCCAGCACCCTGAGTACTGAGCACCCAGCACCCCGTGCACTGAGCACCCTGAGTACTGAGCACCCAGCACCCTGAGTACTGAGCACTAAGCACCCAGAGCGCTGAGCACCCAGCACCCCAAGCACGGAGCACCCAGGACCCCGAGCACTGAGTACTGAGCACCCAGCACCCTGAGTACTGAGCACCGAGCTCCCCGAGCACTGAGCACCCTGAGTACTGAGCACCCAGCACCCCGATGACCGAGCACCCAGCACCCTCAGCACTGAGCACGCAGCACCCCGAGCACTGAGCACCCAGCACCCTGAGCACTGAGCACCCAGCACCCTGAGTACTGAGCACCGAGCACCGTGAGTACTGAGCACCCAGCACCCTGAGTACTGAGCAACCAGCACCCTGAGTACTGAGCACCGAGCACCCAGAGTACTGAGCACCCAGCACAATGAGCACTGAGCACCCAGCACCCTGAGTACTGAGCACGCAGCACCCTGAGTACTGAGCACCCAGCACCCCAAGCACTGAGCACCCAGCACCCCGAGCACTGAGCACCCAGCTCCCCGAGCATGAGCACCCAGCAGCCTGAGTACTGAGAACAGAGCACCCTGAGTACTGAGCACCCAGCACACTGAGCACTGAGCACCCAGCACCCCGAGTACTGAGCAAACAGCACCCCGAGCACTGAGCACCCAGCACCCCGAGAATTAGCACCCAGCACCCTGAGTACTGAGCACCCAGCACCCTGAGTACTGAGCACCCAGCACCCCGTGCACTGAGCACCCTGAGTACTGAGCACCCAGCACCCTGAGTACTGAGCACTAAGCACCCAGAGCGCTGAGCACCCAGCACCCCAAGCACGGAGCACCCAGGACCCCGAGCACTGAGTACTGAGCACCCAGCACCCTGAGTACTGAGCACCGAGCTCCCCGAGCACTGAGCACCCTGAGTACTGAGCACCCAGCACCCCGATGACAGAGCACCCAGCACCCTCAGCACTGAGCACGCAGCACCCCGAGCACTGAGCACCCAGCACCCTGAGCACTGAGCACCCAGCACCCTGAGTACTGAGCACCGAGCACCGTGAGTACTGAGCACCCAGCACCCTGAGTACTGAGCAACCAGCACCCTGAGTACTGAGCACCGAGCATCCAGAGTACTGAGCACCCAGCACAATGAGCACTGAGCACCCAGCACCCTGAGTACTGAGCACCCAGCACCCTGAGTACTGAGCACCCAGCACCCCGAGCACTGAGCACCCTGAGTACTGAGCACTAAGCACCCAGAGCGCTGAGCACCCAGCACCCCAAGCACGGAGGACCCAGGAAACCGAGCACTGAGTACTGAGCACCCAGCACCCTGAGTACTGAGCACCGAGCTCCCCGAGCACTGAGCACCCTGAGTACTGAGCACCCAGCACCCTGATCACAGAGCACCCAGCACCCTCAGCACTGAGCACCCAGCACCCCGAGCACTGAGCACCCAGCACCCTGAGTACGGAGCACCCTGAGGACTGAGCACCGATCACCCTGAGCACTGAGCACCCAGCACCCTGAGTACTGAGCACCCAGCACCCTGAGTACTGAGCACCGAGCACTCCGAGCACTGAGCACCCAGCACACTGAGCACTGAGCACCCAGCACCCTGAGTACTGAGCACCCAGCACCCTGAGTACTGAGCACCCAGCACCCTGAGCAATGAGCAACCAGCACCCTGAGTACTGAGCACCCAGCACCCTGATCAAAGAGCACCCAGCACCCTCAGCACTGAGCACCCAGCACCCCGAGCACTGAGCACACAGCACCCTGAGTACTGAGCACCCTGAGTACTGAGCACCAAGCACCCTGAGCACTGAGCACCCAGCACCCTGAGTACTGAGCACCGAGCACCCTGAGCACTGAGCTCCCAGCACCCTGAGTACTGAGCACCCAGCACCAAGAGTACTGAGCACCGAGCATCCTGAGCACTGAGCACCGAGCACCCCGAGCACTGAGCACCCAACACCGTGAGTACTGAGCACCCAGCACCAAGAGTACTGAGCACCGAGCACCCCGAGCGCTGAGCACCCAGCACCCTGAGTAATGAGCACCCAGCACCCCGAGTACTGAGCACCCAGCACCGTGAGTACTGAGCACCCAGCACCCTGAGTACTGAGCACCCAGCACCCTGAGCACTGAGCACAAAGCACGCTGAGTACTGAGCACTGAGCACCCTGAGTACTGAGCACCAAGGACCCTGAGCACTGAGCACCCAGCACGCTGAGTACTGAGCGCTGAGCACCCTGAGTACTGAGCACCGAGCACCCTGAGTACTGAGCACCCAGCACCCTGAGCACTGAGCAGCCAGCACCCTGAGCACTGAGCACTCAGCACCCTGAGTACTGAGCACCGAGCACCCCGAGCACTGAGCACCCAGCACCCTGAGCACTGAGCACTCTGAGGTCTGAGCACCCAGCACCCTGAGTACTGAGCACCCAGTATCCTGAGTACTGAGCACCGATCACCCTGAGCACTGAGCACCCAGCAACCCGAGCACTGAGCACCCAGCACCCTGAGTACTGAGCACCCTGAGTACTGAGCACCCAGCACCCCAAGCACTGAGCACCCAGCACCCTGAGTACTGAGCACCCTGAGTACTGAGCACCCAGCACACTGAGTACTGAGCACCCTGAGTACTGAGCACCCAGCACCCTGAGCACTGAGCACCCAGCACCCTGAGTACTGAGCACCCAGCACCCTGAGCACTGAGCACCCAGCACCCTGAGTACTGAGCTCCCAGCACCCTGAGTACTTAGCACCCAGCACCCTGAGCAGTGAGCACCCAGCACCCTGAGTACTGAGCACCGAGCACCCTGAGTACTGAGCACCCAGCACCCTGAGTACTGAGCACCCAGCACCCTGAGTACTGAGCACCGAGCACCCCGAGTACTGACCACCCAGCACCCTGAGCACTGAGCACCCAGCACCCTGAGTACTGAGCACCCAGCACCCTGAGTACTGAGCACCCAGCACCCAGAGCACTGAGCACCCTGAGTTCTGAGCACTAAGCACCCAGAGCGCTGAGCACCCAGCACCCCAAGCACGGAGCACCCAGGACCCCGAGCACTGAGTACTGAGCACCCAGCACCCTGAGTACTGAGCACCGAGCTCCCCGAGCACTGAGCACCCTGAGTACTGAGCACCCAGCACCCCGATCACAGAGCACCCAGCACCCTCAGCACTGAGCACCCAGCACCACGAGCACTGAGCACCCAGCACCCTGAGTACTGAGCACCCAGCACCCTGAGTACTGAGCACCGAGCACTCCGAGCACTGAGCACCCAGCACCCTGAGCACTGAGCACCCAGCACCCTGAGTACTGAGCACCCAGCACCCTGAGTACTGAGCACCCAGCAACCTGAGCACTGAGCACCCAGCACCCTGAGTACTGAGCACCCAGCACCCTGAGTACTGAGCACCCAGCACCCTGAGTACTGAGCACCGAGCACCCCGAGTACTGAACACCCAGCACCCCGAGCACTGAGCACCCAGCACCCTGAGAACTGAGCACCCAGCACCCCAAGCACTGAGCACCCAACACCCTGAGTACTGAGTACTGAGCACCCTGAGTACTGAGCACCCAGCACCCTGAGCACTGAGCACCCAGCACCCTGAGTACTGAGCACCGAGCACCCCGAGCACTGAGCACCCAGCACCCTGAGTACTGAGCACCCAGGACCAAGACTACTGAGCACCAAGCATCCTGAGCACTGAGCACAGAGCACCCTGAGCACTGAGCACCCAGCACCCTGAGTACTGAGCACCCAGCACCAAGAGTACTGAGCACCGAGCACCCCGAGCACTGAGCACCCAGCACCCTGAGTAATGAGCACCCAGCACCCTGAGCACTGAGCACAAAGCACGCTGAGTACTGAGCACTGAGCACCCTGAGTACTGAGCACCAAGGACCCTGAGCACTGAGCACCCAGCACTCTGAGTACTGAGCGCTGTGCACCCTGAGTACTGAGCACCGAGCACCCTGAGTACTGAGCACCCAGCACCCTGAGCACTGAGCAGCCAGCACCCTGAGCACTGAGCACCCAGCACCCCGAGCACTGAGCACCCAGCACCCTGAGCACTGAGCACCCAGCACCCCGAGTACTGAGCACCCAGCACCCTGAGTACTGAGCACCGAGCACCCCGAGAACTGAGCACCCAGCACCCTGAGTACTGAGCACCCAGCACCCTGAGTACTGAGCACCCAGCACCCCGAGCACTGAGCACCCAGCACCCCGAGCACTGAGCACCCAGCACCCCGAGAATGAGCACCCAGCAGCCTGAGTACTGAGAACAGAGCACCCAGAGTACTGAGCACCCAGCACGCTGAGCACTGAGCACCCAGCACCCCGAGAATTAGCACACAGCACCCTGAGTACTGAGCACCCAGCACCCTGAGTACTGAGCACCCAGCACCTCGTGCACTGAGCACCCTGAGTACTGAGCACCCAGCACCCTGAGTACTGAGCGTGAAGCACCCAGAGCGCTGAGCACCCAGCACCCCAAGCACGGAGCACCCAGGACCCTGAGCACTGAGTACTGAGCACCCAGCACCCTGAGTACTGAGCACCGAGCTCCCCGAGCACTGAGCACCCTGAGTACTGAGCACCCAGCACCCCGATGACAGAGCACCCAGCACCCTCAGCACTGAGCACGCAGCACCCCGAGCACTGAGCACCCAACACCCTGAGTACTGAGCACCCTGAGGAGTGAGCACCGATAACCCTGAGCACTGAGCACCCAGCACCCTGAGTACTGAGCACCCAGCACCCTCAGTACTGAGCACCGAGCACCCCGAGCACTGAGCACCCAGCACCCTGAGTACTGAGCACCCAGCACCCTTAGCACTGAGCACCCAGCACCCTGAGCACTGAGCACCCAGCACCCTGAGTACTGAGCACCCAACGTACTGAGCACCGAGCACCCCTAGCACTGAGCACCCAGCACCCTGAGTAGTGAGCACCCAGCACCCTGAGTACTGAGCAGCCAGCACCCCGAGCACTGAGCACCCAGCACCCCGAGCACTGAGCACTGAGCACCCTGAGTACTGAGCACTGAGCACCCTTAGTACTGAGCACCGAGCACCCCGAGCACTGAGCAGCCAGCACCTTGAGTACTGAGCACCGAGCACCCCGAGCACTGAGCACCCAGCACCCTGAGTCCTGAGCACCCAGCACCCTGAGCACTGAGCACCCAGCACCCCAAGCACTGAGCACCCAGCACCCTGAGTACTGAGCACCCAGCACCCTGAGTACTGAGCACCCAGCACCCCGAGCACTGAGCACCCAGCACCCCGAGCACTGAGCACTGAGCACCCTGAGTACTGAGCACTGAGCACCCTTAGTACTGAGCACCGAGCACCCCGAGCACTGAGCAGCCAGCACCTTGAGTACTGAGCACCGAGCACCCCGAGCACTGAGCACCCAGCACCCTGAGTCCTGAGCACCCAGCACCCTGAGCACTGAGCACCCAGCACCCCAAGCACTGAGCACCCAGCACCCTGAGTACTGAGCACCCAGCACCCTGAGTACTGAGCACCCAGTACCCCGAGCACTGAGCACCCAGCACAATGAGCACTGAGAACCCAGCACCCTGAGTACTGAGCACCCAGCACCCCGAGCACTGAGCACCCAGCACCCTGAGTACTGAGCACTCAGCAGCCTGAGTACTGAGCACCGAGCACCCCGAGCACTGAGCACCCAGCACCCTGAGCACTGAGCACACTGAGGACTGAGCACCCAGCACCCTGAGTACTGAGCACCCAGCACCCTGAGTACTGAGCACCCAGCATACTGAGTACTGAGCACCGATCACCCTGAGCACTGAGCACCCAGCACCCCGAGCACTGAGCACCCAGCACCCTGAGTACTGAGCACCCTGAGTATTGAGCACCCAGCACCCCGAGCACTGAGCGCCCAGCACCCCGATTACTGAGCACCCTGAGCACTGAGCACTCAGCACCCTGAGTACTGAGCACCCAGCACACTGAGCACTGAGCACCCAGCACCCTGAGTACTGAGCACCCAGCACCCTGAGCACTGAGCACCCAGCACCCTGAGTACTGAGCACCCAGCACCCTGAGTACTTAGCACCAAGCACCCTGAGTACTGAGCACCCAGCACCCTGAGTACTGAGCACCCAGCACCCTGAGTACTGAGCACCGAGCACCCCGAGTACTGAGCACCCAGCACCCTGAGCACTGAGAACCCAGCACCCTGAGCACTGAGCACCCAGCACCCCAAGCACTGAGCACCCAGCACCCTGAGCACTGAGCACTCAGCACCCTGAGCACTGAGCACCCACCACCCTGAGCACTGAGCACCCAGCACCCTGAGTACTGAGCACCCAGCACCCTGAGCACTGAGCACCCAGCACCCTGAGTACTGAGCACCCAGCACCCTGAGTACTTAGCACCCAGCACACTGAGCACTGAGCACCCAGAACCCTGAGTACTGAGCACCGAGCACCCTGAGTACTGAGCACCCAGCACCCTGAGTACTGAGCACCCAGCACCCTGAGTACTGAGCACCGAGCATCCGGAGTACTGAGCACCCTGCACCCGGAGCACTGAGCACCCAGCACCCTGAGCACTGAGCACCCTGAGTACTGAGCACCCAGCACCCTGAGCACTGAGCACCCAGCACCCTGAGTACTGAGCACCGAGCACCCCGAGGACTGAGCACCCAGCACCCTGAGTACTGAGCACCCAGCACCAAGAGTACTGAGCACCGAGCATCCTGAGCACTGAGCACCGAGCACCCCGAGCACTGAGCACCCAGCACCCTGAGTACTGAGCACCCAGCACCAAGAGTACTGAGCACCGAGCACCCCGAGTACTGAGCACCCAGCACCCTGAGTAATGAGCACCCAGCACCCTGAGCACTGAGCACAAAGCACGCTGAATACTGAGCACTGAGCACCCTGAGTACTGAGCACCAAGGACCCTGAGCACTGAGCACCCAGCACGCTGAGTACTGAGCGCTGATCACCCTGAGTACTGAGCACCGAGCACCCTGAGTACTGAGCACCCAGCACCCTGAGCACTGAGCAGCCAGCATCCTGAGCACTGAGCACCCAGCACCCCGAGCACTGAGCACCCAGCACCCTGAGCACTGAGCACCCAGCACCCCGAGGACTGAGCACCCAGCACCCTGAGTAATGAGCACCGAGCACCCGGAGCACTGAGCACCCAGCACCCTGAGTACTGAGCACGCAGCACCCTGAGTACTGAGCACCCAGCACCCCAAGCACTGAGCACCCAGCACCCCGAGCACTGAGCACCCAGCTCCCCGAGCATGAGCACCCAGCAGCCTGAGTACTGAGAACAGAGCACCCTGAGTACTGAGCACCCAGCACGCTGAGCACTGAGCACCCAGCACCCCGAGTACTGAGCAAACAGCACCCCGAGCACTGAGCACCCAGCACCCCGAGAATTAGCACCCAGCACCCTGAGTACTGAGCACCCAGCACCCTGAGTACTTAGCACCCAGCACCCCGTGCACTGAGCACCCTGAGTACTGAGCACCCAGCACCCTGAGTACTGAGCACTAAGCACCCAGAGCGCTGAGCACCCAGCACCCCAAGCACGGAGTACCCAGGACCCCGAGCACTGAGTACTGAGCACCCAGCACCCTGAGTACTGAGCACCGAGCTCCCCGAGCACTGAGCACAATGAGTACTGAGCACCCAGCACCCCGATGACAGAGCACCCAGCACCCTCAGCACTGAGCACGCAGCACCCCGAGCACTGAGCACCCAGCACCCTGAGTACTGAGCACCCTGAGGACTGAGCACCGATAACCCTGAGCACTGAGCACCCAGCACCCTGAGTACTGAGCACCCAGCACCCTGAGTACTGAGCACCGAGCACCCCGAGCACTGAGCACCCAGCACCCTGAGTACTGAGCACCCAGCACCCTGAGCAATGAGCACCCAGCACCCTGAGCACTGAGCACCCAGCACCCTGAGCACTGAGCACCCAGCACCCTGAGTACTGAGCACCCAACGTACTGAGCACCGAGCACCCCTAGCACTGAGCACCCAGCACCCTGAGTACTGAGCACCGAGCACCCTGAGTACTGAGCACCCAGCACCCTGAGTACTGAGCACCCAGCACCCTGAGTACTGAGCACTGAGCACCCCGAGTACTGACCACCCAGCACCCTGAGCACTGAGCACCCAGCACCCTGAGTACTGAGCACCCAGCACCCTGAGTACTGAGCACCCAGCACCCAGAGCACTGAGCACCCTGAGTTCTGAGCACTAAGCACCCAGAGCGCTGAGCACCCAGCACCCCAAGCACGGAGCACCCAGGACCCCGAGCACTGAGTACTGAGCACCCAGCACCCTGAGTACTGAGCACCAAGCTCCCCGAGCACTGAGCACCCTGAGTACTGAGCACCCAGCACCCCGATCACAGAGCACCCAGCACCCTCAGCACTGAGCACCCAGCACCACGAGCACTGAGCACCCAGCACCCTGAGTACTGAGCACCCAGCACCCTGAGTACTGAGCACCCAGCACCCTGACTACTGAGCACCGAGCACTCCGAGCACTGAGCACCCAGCACCCTGAGCACTGAGCACCCAGCACCCTGAGTACTGAGCACCCAGCACCCTGAGTACTGAGCACCCAGCAACCTGAGCACTGAGCACCCAGCACCCTGAGTACTGAGCACCCAGCACCCTGAGTACTGAGCACCCAGCACCCTGAGTACTGAGCACCGAGCACTCCGAGTACTGAACACCCAGCACCCCGAGCACTGAGCACCCAGCACCCTGAGAACTGAGCACCCAGCACCCCAAGCACTGAGCACCCAACACCCTGAGTACTGAGTACTGAGCACCCTGAGTACTGAGCACCCAGCACCCTGAGCACTGAGCACCCAGCACCCTGAGTACTGAGCACCGAGCACCCCGAGCACTGAGCACCCAGCACCCTGAGTACTGAGCACCCAGGACCAAGACTACTGAGCACCAAGCATCCTGAGCACTGAGCACAGAGCACCCTGAGCACTGAGCACCCAGCACCCTGAGTACTGAGCACCCAGCACCAAGAGTACTGAGCACCGAGCACCCCGAGCACTGAGCACCCAGCACCCTGAGTAATGAGCACCCAGCACCCTGAGCACTGAGCACAAAGCACGCTGAGTACTGAGCACTGAGCACCCTGAGTACTGAGCACCAAGGACCCTGAGCACTGAGCACCCAGCACTCTGAGTACTGAGCGCTGTGCACCCTGAGTACTGAGCACCGAGCACCCTGAGTACTGAGCACCCAGCACCCTGAGCACTGAGCAGCCAGCACCCTGAGCACTGAGCACCCAGCACCCCGAGCACTGAGCACCCAGCACCCTGAGCACTGAGCACCCAGCACCCCGAGTACTGAGCACCCAGCACCCTGAGTACTGAGCACCGAGCACCCCGAGAACTGAGCACCCAGCACCCTGAGTACTGAGCACCCAGCACCCTGAGTACTGAGCACCCAGCACCCCGAGCACTGAGCACCCAGCACCCCGAGCACTGAGCAACCAGCACCCCGAGAATGAGCACCCAGCAGCCTGAGTACTGAGAACAGAGCACCCAGAGTACTGAGCACCCAGCACGCTGAGCACTGAGCACCCAGCACCCCGAGAATTAGCACACAGCACCCTGAGTACTGAGCACCCAGCACCCTGAGTACTGAGCACCCAGCACCTCGTGCACTGAGCACCCTGAGTACTGAGCACCCAGCACCCTGAGTACTGAGCGTGAAGCACCCAGAGCGCTGAGCACCCAGCACCCCAAGCACGGAGCACCCAGGACCCTGAGCACTGAGTACTGAGCACCCAGCACCCTGAGTACTGAGCACCGAGCTCCCCGAGCACTGAGCACCCTGAGTACTGAGCACCCAGCACCCCGATGACAGAGCACCCAGCACCCTCAGCACTGAGCACGCAGCACCCCGAGCACTGAGCACCCAACACCCTGAGTACTGAGCACCCTGAGGAGTGAGCACCGATAACCCTGAGCACTGAGCACCCAGCACCCTGAGTACTGAGCACCCAGCACCCTCAGTACTGAGCACCGAGCACCCCGAGCACTGAGCACCCAGCACCCTGAGTACTGAGCACCCAGCACCCTGAGCACTGAGCACCCAGCACCCTTAGCACTGAGCACCCAGCACCCTGAGCACTGAGCACCCAGCACCCTGAGTACTGAGCACCCAACGTACTGAGCACCGAGCACCCCTAGCACTGAGCACCCAGCACCCTGAGTAGTGAGCACCCAGCACCCTGAGTACTGAGCACCCAGCACCCCGAGCACTGAGCACCCAGCACCCCGAGCACTGAGCACTGAGCACCCTGAGTACTGAGCACTGAGCACCCTTATTACTGAGCACCGAGCACCCCGAGCACTGAGCAGCCAGCACCTTGAGTACTGAGCACCGAGCACCCCGAGCACTGAGCACCCAGCACCCTGAGTCCTGAGCACCCAGCACCCTGAGCACTGAGCACCCAGCACCCCAAGCACTGAGCACCCAGCACCCTGAGTACTGAGCACCCAGCACCCTGAGTACTGAGCACCCAGCACCCCGAGCACTGAGCACCCAGCACCCCGAGCACTGAGCACTGAGCACCCTGAGTACTGAGCACTGAGCACCCTTAGTACTGAGCACCGAGCACCCCGAGCACTGAGCAGCCAGCACCTTGAGTACTGAGCACCGAGCACCCCGAGCACTGAGCACCCAGCACCCTGAGTCCTGAGCACCCAGCACCCTGAGCACTGAGCACCCAGCACCCCAAGCACTGAGCACCCAGCACCCTGAGTACTGAGCACCCAGCACCCTGAGTACTGAGCACCCAGTACCCCGAGCACTGAGCACCCAGCACCCTGAGCACTGAGAACCCAGCACCCTGAGTACTGAGCACCCAGCACCCCGAGCACTGAGCACCCAGCACCCTGAGTACTGAGCACTCAGCAGCCTGAGTACTGAGCACCGAGCACCCCGAGCACTGAGCACCCAGCACCCTGAGCACTGAGCACACTGAGGACTGAGCACCCAGCACCCTGAGTACTGAGCACCCAGCACCCTGAGTACTGAGCACCCAGCATACTGAGTACTGAGCACCGATCACCCTGAGCACTGAGCACCCAGCACCCCGAGCACTGAGCACCCAGCACCCTGAGTACTGAGCACCCTGAGTATTGAGCACCCAGCACCCCGAGCACTGAGCGCCCAGCACCCCGATTACTGAGCACCCTGAGCACTGAGCACTCAGCACCCTGAGTACTGAGCACCCAGCACACTGAGCACTGAGCACCCAGCACCCTGAGTACTGAGCACCCAGCACCCTGAGCACTGAGCACCCAGCACCCTGAGTACTGAGCACCCAGCACCCTGAGTACTTAGCACCAAGCACCCTGAGTACTGAGCACCCAGCACCCTGAGTACTGAGCACCCAGCACCCTGAGTACTGAGCACCGAGCACCCCGAGTACTGAGCACCCAGCACCCTGAGCACTGAGAACCCAGCACCCTGAGCACTGAGCACCCAGCACCCCAAGCACTGAGCACCCAGCACCCTGAGCACTGAGCACTCAGCACCCTGAGCACTGAGCACCCACCACCCTGAGCACTGAGCACCCAGCACCCTGAGTACTGAGCACCCAGCACCCTGAGCACTGAGCACCCAGCACCCTGAGTACTGAGCACCCAGCACCCTGAGTACTTAGCACCCAGCACACTGAGCACTGAGCACCCAAAACCCTGAGTACTGAGCACCGAGCACCCTGAGTACTGAGCACCCAGCACCCTGAGTACTGAGCACCCAGCACCCTGAGTACTGAGCACCGAGCATCCGGAGTACTGAGCACCCTGCACCCGGAGCACTGAGCACCCAGCACCCTGAGCACTGAGCACCCTGAGTACTGAGCACCCAGCACCCTGATCACTGAGCACCCAGCACCCTGAGTACTGAGCACCGAGCACCCCGAGGACTGAGCACCCAGCACCCTGAGTACTGAGCACCCAGCACCAAGAGTACTGAGCACCGAGCATCCTGAGCACTGAGCACCGAGCACCCCGAGCACTGAGCACCCAGCACCCTGAGTACTGAGCACCCAGCACCAAGAGTACTGAGCACCGAGCACCCCGAGTACTGAGCACCCAGCACCCTGAGTAATGAGCACCCAGCACCCTGAGCACTGAGCACAAAGCACGCTGAATACTGAGCACTGAGCACCCTGAGTACTGAGCACCAAGGACCCTGAGCACTGAGCACCCAGCACGCTGAGTACTGAGCGCTGATCACCCTGAGTACTGAGCACCGATTACCCTGAGTACTGAGCACCCAGCACCCTGAGCACTGAGCAGCCAGCATCCTGAGCACTGAGCACCCAGCACCCCGAGCACTGAGCACCCAGCACCCTGAGCACTGAGCACCCAGCACCCCGAGGACTGAGCACCCAGCACCCTGAGTAATGAGCACCGAGCACCCGGAGCACTGAGCACCCAGCACCCTGAGTACTGAGCACGCAGCACCCTGAGTACTGAGCACCCAGCACCCCAAGCACTGAGCACCCAGCACCCCGAGCACTGAGCACCCAGCTCCCCGAGCATGAGCACCCAGCAGCCTGAGTACTGAGAACAGAGCACCCTGAGTACTGAGCACCCAGCACGCTGAGCACTGAGCACCCAGCACCCCGAGTACTGAGCAAACAGCACCCCGAGCACTGAGCACCCAGCACCCCGAGAATTAGCACCCAGCACCCTGAGTACTGAGCACCCAGCACCCTGAGTACTTAGCACCCAGCACCCCGTGCACTGAGCACCCTGAGTACTGAGCACCCAGCACCCTGAGTACTGAGCACTAAGCACCCAGAGCGCTGAGCACCCAGCACCCCAAGCACGGAGTACCCAGGACCCCGAGCACTGAGTACTGAGCACCCAGCACCCTGAGTACTGAGCACCGAGCTCCCCGAGCACTGAGCACAATGAGTACTGAGCACCCAGCACCCCGATGACAGAGCACCCAGCACCCTCAGCACTGAGCACGCAGCACCCCGAGCACTGAGCACCCAGCACCCTGAGTACTGAGCACCCTGAGGACTGAGCACCGATAACCCTGAGCACTGAGCACCCAGCACCCTGAGTACTGAGCACCCAGCACCCTGAGTACTGAGCACCGAGCACCCCGAGCACTGAGCACCCAGCACCCTGAGTACTGAGCACCCAGCACCCTGAGCAATGAGCACCCAGCACCCTGAGCACTGAGCACCCAGCACCCTGAGCACTGAGCACCCAGCACCCTGAGTACTGAGCACCCAACATACTGAGCACCGAGCACCCCTAGCACTGAGCACCCAGCACCCTGAGTACTGAGCACCCAGCACCCGGAGCACTGAGCACCCAGCACACCGAGCACTGAGCACTGAGCACCCTGAATACTGAGCACTGAGCACCCTTAGTACTGAGCACCGAGCACCCTGAGTACTGAGCACCCAGCACCCTGAGCACTGAGCACGGAGCATCCCGAGGACTGAGCACCCAGCACCGTGAGCACTGAGCAGCCAGCACCTTGAGTACAGAGCACCGAGCACCCCGAGCACTGAGCACCCAGCACCCTGAGTCCTGAGCACCCAGCACCCTGAGCACTGCGCACCCAGCACCCCGAGCACTGATCACCCAGCATCCTGAGTACTGAGCACCCAGCACCCTGAGTACTGAGCACCCAGTACCCCGAGCACTGAGCACCCAGGCACCCTGAGCACTGAGCACCCAGCACCGTGAGTACTGAACACCCAGCACCCCGAGCACTGAGCACCCAGCACCCTGAGTACTGAGCACTCAGCACCCTGAGTACTGAGCACCGAGCACCCCGAGCACTGAGCACCCAGCACCCTGAGCACTGAGCACCCTGAGGACTGAGCACCCAGCACCCTGAGTACTGAGCACCCAGCACCCTGAGTACTGAGCACCCAGCATCCTGAGTACTGAGCAACGATCACCCTGAGCACTGAGCACCCAGCACCCTGAGCACTGAGCAGCCAGCACCCTGAGTACTGAGCACCCTGAGTACTGAGCACCCAGCACACCGAGCACTGAGCACCCAGCACCCCGAGTACTGAGCACCCTGAGCACTGAGCACCCAGCACCCTGAGCACTGAGCACTCTGAGGTCTGAGCACCCAGCACCCTGAGTACTGAGCACCCAGTATCCTGAGTACTGAGCACCGATCACCCTGAGCACTGAGCACCCAGCAACCCGAGCACTGAGCACCCAGCACCCTGAGTACTGAGCACCCTGAGTACTGAGCACCCAGCACCCCGAGCACTGAGCACCCAGCACCCTGAGTACTGAGCACCCTGAGTACTGAGCACCCAGCACACTGAGTACTGAGCACCCTGAGTACTGAGCACCCAGCACCCTGAGCACTGAGCACCCAGCACCCTGAGTACTGAGCACCCAGCACCCTGAGCACTGAGCACCCAGCACCCTGAGTACTGAGCTCCCAGCACCCTGAGTACTTAGCACCCAGCACCCTGAGCACTGAGCACCCAGCACCCTGAGTACTGAGCAACGAGCACCCTGAGTACTGAGCACCCAGCACCCTGAGTACTGAGCACCCAGCACCCTGAGTACTGAGCACCGAGCACCCCGAGTACTGACCACCCAGCACCCTGAGCACTGAGCACCCAGCACCCTGAGTACTGAGCACCCAGCACCCTGAGTACTGAGCACCCAGCACCCAGAGCACTGAGCACCCTGAGTTCTGAGCACTAAGCACCCAGAGCGCTGAGCAGCCAGCACCCCAAGCACGGAGCACCCAGGACCCCGAGCACTGAGTACTGAGCACCCAGCACCCTGAGTACTGAGCACCGAGCTCCCCGAGCACTGAGCACCCTGAGTACTGAGCACCCAGCACCCCGATCACAGAGCACCCAGCACCCTCAGCACTGAGCACACAGCACCACGAGCACTGAGCACCCAGCACCCTGAGTACTGAGCACACTGAGGACTGAGCACCGATCACCCTGAGCACTGAGCACCCAGCACCCTGAGTACTGAGCACCCAGCACCCTGAGTACTGAGCACCGAGCACTCCGAGCACTGAGCACCCAGCACCCTGAGCACTGAGCACCCAGCACCCTGAGTACTGAGCACCCAGCACCCTGAGTACTGAGCACCCAGCACCCTGAGCACTGAGCACCCAGCACCCTGAGTACTGAGCACCCAGCACCCTGAGTACTGAGCACCCAGCACCCTGAGTACTGAGCACCGAGCACCCCGAGTACTGAACACCCAGCACCCCGAGCACTGAGCACCCAGCACCCTGAGCACTGAGCACCCAGCACCCCAAGCACTGAGCACCCAGCACCCTGAGTACTGAGTACTGAGCACCCTGAGTACTGAGCACCCAGCACCCTGAGCACTGAGCACCCAGCACCCTGAGTACTGAGCACCGAGCACCCCGAGCACTGAGCACCCAGCACCCTGAGTACTGAGCACCCAGGACCAAGACTACTGAGCACCAAGCATCCTGAGCACTGAGCACAGAGCACCCTGAGCACTGAGCACCCAGCACCCTGAGTACTGAGCACCCAGCACGAAGAGTACTGAGCACCGAGCACCCCGAGCACTGAGCACCCAGCACCCTGAGTAATGAGCACCCAGCACCCTGAGCACTGAGCACAAAGCACGCTGAGTACTGAGCACTGAGCACCCTGAGTACTGAGCACCAAGGACCCTGAGCACTGAGCACCCAGCACGCTGAGTACTGAGCGCTGTGCACCCTGAGTACTGAGCACCCAGCACCCCGAGCACTGAGCACCCAGCACCCCGAGCACTGAGCACCCAGCACCCCGAGAATGAGCACCCAGCAGCCTGAGTACTGAGAACAGAGCACCCAGAGTACTGAGCACCCAGCACGCTGAGCACTGAGCACCCAGCACCCCGAGAATTAGCACCCAGCACCCTGACTACTGAGCACCCAGCACCCTGAGTACTGAGCACCCAGCACCTCGTGCACTGAGCACCCTGAGTACTGAGCACCCAGCACCCTGAGTACTGAGCGCTAAGCACCCAGAGCGCTGAGCACCCAGCACCCCAAGTACGGAGCACCCAGGACCCTGAGCACTGAGTACTGAGCACCCAGCACCCTGAGTACTGAGCACCGAGCTCCCCGAGCACTGAGCACCCTGAGTACTGAGCAAACAGCACCCCGATGACAGAGCACCCAGCACCCTCAGCACTGAGCACGCAGCACCCCGAGCACTGAGCACCCAGCACCCTGAGTACTGAGCACCCTGAGGAGTGAGCACCGATAACCCTGAGCACTGAGCACCCAGCACCCTGAGTACTGAGCACCCAGCACCCTGAGTACTGAGCACCGAGCACCCCGAGCACTGAGCACCCAGCACCCTGAGTACTGAGCACCCAGCACCCTGAGCACTGAGCACCCAGCACCCTTAGCACTGAGCACCCAGCACCCTGAGCACTGAGCACCCAGCACCCTGAGAACTGAGCACCCAACGTACTGAGCACCGAGCACCCCTAGCACTGAGCACCCAGCACCCTGAGTAGTGAGCACCCAGCACCCTGAGTACTGAGCACCCAGCACACCGAGCACTGAGCACCCAGCACCCCGAGCACTGAGCACTGAGCACACTTAGTACTGAGCACCGAGCACCCCGAGCACTGAGCAGCCAGCACCTTGAGTACTGAGCACCGAGCACCCCGAGCACTGAGCACCCAGCACCCTGAGTCCTGAGCACCCAGCACCCTGAGCACTGAGCACCCAGCACCCCAAGCACTGAGCACCCAGCACCCTGAGTACTGAGCACCCAGCACCCTGAGTACTGAGCACCCAGTACCCCGAGCACTGAGCACCCAGCACCCTGAGCACTGAGAACCCAGCACCCTGAGTACTGAGCACCCAGCACCCCGAGCACTGAGCACCCAGCACCCTGAGTACTGAGCACTCAGCAGCCTGAGTACTGAGCACCGAGCACCCCGAGCACTGAGCACCCAGCACCCTGAGCACTGAGCACACTGAGGACTGAGCACCCAGCACCCTGAGTACTGAGCACCCAGCACCCTGAGTACTGAGCACCCAGCATACTGAGTACTGAGCACCGATCACCCTGAGCACTGAGCACCCAGCATCCCGAGCACTGAGCACCCAGCACCCTGAGTACTGAGCACCCTGAGTATTGAGCACCCAGCACCCCGAGCACTGAGCGCCCAGCACCCCGAGTACTGAGCACCCTGAGCACTGAGCACCCAGCACCCTGAGTAGTGAGCACCCAGCACACTGAGCACTGAGCACCCAGCACCCTGAGTACTGAGCACCCAGCACCCTGAGCACCCAGCACCCTGAGTACTGAGCACCCAGCACCCTGAGTACTTAGCACCGAGCACCCTGAGTACTGAGCACCCAGCACCCTGAGTACTGAGCACCCAGCACCCTGAGTACTGAGCACTGAGCACCCCGAGTACTGAGCACCCAGCACCCTGAGCACTGAGAACCCAGCACCCTGAGCACTGAGCACCCAGCACCCCAAGCACTGAGCACCCAGCACCCTGAGCACTGAGCACTCAGCACCCTGAGCACTGAGCACCCAGCACCCTGAGCACTGAGCACCCAGCACCCTGAGTACTGAGCAACCAGGACCCTGAGCACTGAGCACCCAGCACCCTGAGTACTGAGCACCCAACACCCTGAGTACTTAGCACCCAGCACACTGAGCACTGAGCACCCAGCACCCTGAGTACTGAGCACCCAGCACCCCGTGCACTGAGCACCCTGAGTACTGAGCACCCAGCACCCTGAGTACTGAGCACAAAGCACCCAGAGCGCTGAGCACCCAGCACCCCAAGCACGGAGCACCCAGGACCCCGAGCACTGAGTACTGAGCACCCAGCACCCTGAGTACTGAGCACCGAGCTCCCCGAGCACTGAGCACCCTGAGTACTGAGCACCCAGCACCCCGATGACAGAGCACCCAGCACCCTCAGCACTGAGCACGCAGCACCCCGAGCACTGAGCACCCAGCACCCTGAGTACTGAGCACCCTGAGGACTGAGCACCGATAACCCTGAGCACTGAGCACCCAGCACCCTGAGTACTGAGCACCCAGCACCCTGAGTACTGAGCACCGAGCACCCCGAGCACTGAGCACCCAGCACCCTCAGCACTGAGCACCCAGCACCCTGAGCACTGAGCACCCAGCACCCTGAGTACTGAGCACCCAACGTACTGAGCACTGAGCACCCCTAGCACTGAGCACCCAGCACCCTGAGTACTGAGCACCCAGCACCCGGAGCACTGAGCACCCAGCACACCGAGCACTGAGCACTGAGCACCCTGAATACTGAGCACTGAGCACCCTTAGTACTGAGCACCGAGCACCCTGAATACTGAGCACCCAGCACCCTGAGCACTGAGCACGGAGCATCCCGAGGACTGAGCACCCAGCACCGTGAGCACTGAGCAGCCAGCACCTTGAGTACAGAGCACCGAGCACCCCGAGCACTGAGCACCCAGCACCCTGAGTCCTGAGCACCCAGCACCCTGAGCACTGCGCACCCAGCACCCCGAGCACTGAGCACCCAGCACCCTGAGTACTGAGCACCCAGCACCCTGAGTACTGAGCACCCAGTACCCCGAGCACTGAGCACCCAGCACCCTGAGCACTGAGCACCCAGCACACTGAGTACTGAACACCCAGCACCCCGAGCACTGAGCACCCAGCACCCTGAGTACTGAGCACTCAGCACCCTGAGTACTGAGCACCGAGCACCCCGAGAACTGAGCACCCAGCACCCTGAGCACTGAGCACCCTGAGTACTGAGCACCCAGCACCCTGAGTACTGAGCACCCAGCATCCAGAGTACTGAGCAACGATCACCCTGAGCACTGAGCACCCAGCACCCTGAGCACTGAGCAGCCAGCACCCTGAGTACTGAGCACCCTGAGTACTGAGAACCCAGCACCCCGAGCACTGAGCACCCAGCACCCCGAGTATTGAGCACCCTGAGAACTGAGCACCCAGCACCCTGAGTACTGAGCACCCAGCACCCTGAGCACTGAGCACCCAGCACCCTGAGTCCTGAGCACCCAGCACCCTGAGCACTGAGCACCCAGCACCCTGAGTACTGAGCACCCAGCACCCTGAGTACTTAGCACCGAGCACCCTGAGTACTGAGCACCCAGGACCCTGAGTACTGAGCACCCAGCACCCTGAGTACTGAGCACCGAGCACCCCGAGTACTGAGCACCCAGCACCCTTAGCACTGAGAACCCAGCACCCTGAGCACTAAGCACCCAGCACCCCAAGCACTGAGCACCCAGCACCCTGAGCACTGAGCACCCAGCACCCTGAGCACTGAGCACCCAGCACCCTAAGCACTGAGCACCCAGCACCCTGAGTACTGAGCACCCAACGTACTGAGCACCGAGCACCCCTAGCACTGAGCACCCAGCACCCTGAGTACTGAGCACCCAGCACCCTGAGTACTGAGCACCCAGCACCCCGAGCACTGAGCACCCAGCACCCCGAGCACTGAGGACTGAGCACCCTGAGTACTGAGCACTGAGCACCCTTAGTACTGAGCACCGAGCACCCTGAGTACTGAGCACCCAACACCCTGAGCACTGAGCACGGAGCACCCCGAGGACTGAGCACCCAGAACCGTGAGCACTGAGCAGACAGGACCTTGAGTACTGAGCACCGAGCACCCCGAGCACTGAGCACCCAGCACCCTGAGTCCTGAGCACCCAGCACCCTGAGTACTGAGCACCCAGCACCCTGAGTACTGAGCACCGAGCATCCGGAGTACTGAGCACCCTGCACCCCGAGCACTGAGCACCCAGCACCCTGAGCACTGAGCACCCTGAGGAATGAGCACCCAGCACCCTGAGTACTGAGCACCCAGCATCCTGAGTACTGAGCACCGATCACCCTGAGCACTGAGCACCCAGCAACCCGAGCACTGAGCACCCAGCACCCTGAGTACTGAGCACCCTGAGTACTGAGCACCCAGCACCCCGAGCACTGAGCACCCAGCAACCCGAGCACTGAGCACCCAGCACCCTGAGTACTGAGCACCCTGAGTACTGAGCACCCAGCACCCTGAGTACTGAGCACACTGAGTACTGAGCACCCACCACCCTGAGCACTGAGCACCCAGCACCCTGAGTACTGAGCACCCAGCACCCTGAGCACTGAGCACCCAGCACCCTGAGTACGGAGCACCCAGCACCCTGAGTACTTAGCACCCAGCAACCTGAGCACTGAGCACCCAGCACCCTGAGTACTGAGCACCGAGCACCCTGAGCACTGAGTACCCAGCACCCTGAGCACTGAGCACACAGCACCCCAAGCACTGAGCACCCAGCACCCTGAGCACTGAGCACCCAGCACCCTGAGCACTGAGCACCCAGCACTCTGAGCACTGAGCACCCAGCACCCTGAGTACTGAGCACCCAGCACCCCAAGCACTGAGCACCCAGCACCCTGAGCACTGAGCACCCAGCACCCCAAGCACTGAGCACCCAGCGCCCTGAGCACTGAGCACCCAGCACCCTGAGCACTGAGCACCCAGCACCCTGAGCACTGAGCACCCAGCACCCTGAGTACTGAGCACCCAACGTACTGAGCACCGAACACCCCTAGCACTGAGCACCCAGCACCCTGAGTACTGAGCACCCAGCACCCTGAGTACTGAGCACCCAGCACCCCGAGCACTGAGCACCCAGCACCCCGAGCACTGAGCACTGAGCACCCTGAGTACTGAGCACTGAGCACCCTTAGTAATGAGCACCGAGCACCCTGAGTACTGAGCACCCAGCACCCTGAGCACTGAGCACGGAGCACCCCGAGGACTGAGCACCCAGCACCGTGAGCACTGAGCAGCCAGCACCTTGAGTACTGAGCACCGAGCACCCCGAGCACTGAACACCCAGCACCCTTAGTCCTGAGCACCCAGCACCCTGAGCACTGAGCACCCAGCACCCCGAGCACTGAGCACCCAGCACCCTGAGTACTGAGCACCCAGCACCCTGAGTACTGAGCACCCAGTACCCCGAGCACTGAGCACCCAGCAGACTGAGCACTGAGCACCCATCACACTGAGTACTGAGCACCCAGCACCCCGAGCACTGAGCACCCAGCACCCTGAGTACTGAGCACTCAGCACCCTGAGTACTGAGCACCGAGCACCCTGAGCACTGAGCACCCAGCACCCTGAGCACTGAGCACACTGAGGACTGAGCACCCAGCACCCTGAGTACTGAGCACCCAGCACCCTGAGTACTGAGCACCCAGCATACTGAGTACTGAGCACCGATCACCCTGAGCACTGAGCACCCAGCACCCCGAGCACTGAGCACCCAGCACCCTGAGTACTGAGCACCCTGAGTATTGAGCACCCAGCACCCAGAGCACTGAGCGCCCAGCACCCCGAGTACTGAGCACCCTGAGCACTGAGCACTGAGCACCCAGCACCCTGAGTACTGAGCACCCAGCACCCTGAGCACTGAGCACCCAGCACCCCGAGTACTGAGCACCCTGAGCACTGAGCACTGAGCACCCAGCACCCTGAGTACTGAGCACCCAGCACCCTGAGCACTGAGCACCCAGCACCCTGAGTACTGAGCACACAGCACCCTGAGTACTTAGCACCGAGCACCCTGAGTACTGAGCACCCAGCACCCTGAGTACTGGGCACCCAGCACCCTGAGTACTGAGCACCGAGCACCCCGAGTACTGAGCACCCAGCACCCTGAGCACTGAGAACCCAGCACCCTGAGCACTGAGCACCCAGCACCCCAAGCACTGAGCACCCAGTACCCTGAGCACTGAGCACTCAGCACCCTGAGCACTGAGCACCCAGCACCCTGAGAACTGAGCACCCAGCACCCTGAGTACTGAGCACCCAGCACCCTGAGCACTGAGCACCCAGCACCCTGAGTACTGAGCACCCAGCACCATGACTACTGAGCACCCAGCACCCTGAGCAATGAGCACCCAGCACCCCGAGCACTGAGCACCCAGCACCCTGAGTACTGAGCACCCTGAGTACTGAGCACCCAGCACCCCGAGCACTGAGCACCCAGCACCCCGAGTACTGAGCACCCTGAGTACTGAGCACCCAGCACCCTGAGTACTGAGCACCCTGAGTACTGAGCACCCAGCACCCTGAGTACTGAGCACCCTGAGCACTGAGTACCCAGCATCCTGAGTACTGAGCACCGATCACCCTGAGCACTGAGCACCCAGCAACCTGAGCACTGAGCACCCAGCACCCTGAGTACTGAGCACCCTGAGTACTGTGCACCCAGCACCCCGAGCACTGCGCACCCAGCACCCCGAGCACTGAGCACCCAGCACCCTGAGTACTGAGCACCCAGCACCCTGAGTACTGAGCACCCAGTACCCCGAGCACTGAGCACCCAGCACCCTGAGCACTGAGCACCCAGCACCCTGAGTACTGAACACCCAGCACCCCGAGCACTGAGCACCCAGCACCCTGAGTACTGAGCACTCAGCACCCTGAGTACTGAGCACCGAGCACCCCGAGCACTGAGCACCCAGCACCCTGAGCACTGAGCACCCTGAGGACTGAGCACCCTGAGGACTGAGCACCCAGCACCCTGAGTACTGAGCACCCAGCACCCTGAGTACTGAGCACCCAGCATCCTGAGTACTGAGCAACGATCACCCTGAGCACTGAGCACCCAGCACCCTGAGCACTGAGCAGCCAGCACCCTGAGTACTGAGCACCCTGAGTACTGAGCACCCAGCACCCCGAGCACTGAGCACCCAGCACCCCGAGTACTGAGCACCCTGAGCACTGAGCACCCAGCACCCTGAGTACTGAGCACCCAGCACCCTGAGCACTGAGCACCCAGCACCCTGAGTACTGAGCAACCAGCACCCTGAGCACTGAGCACCCAGCACCCTGAGTACTGAGCACCCAGCACCCTGAGTACTTAGCACCGAGCACCCTGAGTACTGAGCACCCAGGACCCTGAGTACTGAGCACCCAGCACCCTGAGTACTGAGCACCGAGCACCCCGAGTACTGAGCACCCAGCACCCTGAGGACTGAGAACCCAGCACCCTGAGCACTAAGCACCCAGCACCCCAAGCACTGAGCACCCAGGACCCTGAGCACTGAGCACCCCTCACCCTGAGCACTGAGCACCCAGCACCCTGAGCACTGAGCACCCAGCACCCTGAGTACTGAGCACCCTGAGTACTGAGCACTGAGCACCCTTAGTACTGAGCACCGAGCACCCTGAGTACTGAGCACCCAACACCCTGAGCACTGAGCACGGAGCACCCCGAGGACTGAGCACCCAGAACCGTGAGCACTGAGCAGCCAGGACCTTGAGTACTGAGCACCGAGCACCCCGAGCACTGAGCACCCAGCACCCTGAGTCCTGAGCACCCAGCACCCTGAGTACTGAGCACCCAGCACCCTGAGTACTGAGCACCGAGCATCCGGAGTACTGAGCACCCTGCACCCCGAGCACTGAGCACCCAGCACCCTGAGCACGGAGCACCCTGAATAATGAGCACCCAGCACCCTGAGTACTGAGCACCCAGCATCCTGAGTACTGAGCACCGATCACCCTGAGCACTGAGCACCCAGCAACCCGAGCACTGAGCACCCAGCACCCTGAGTACTTAGCACCCTGAGTACTGAGCACCCAGCACCCCGAGCACTGAGCACCCAGCGACCCGAGCACTGAGTACCCAGCACCCTGAGTACTGAGCACCCTGAGTACTGAGCACCCAGCACCCTGAGTACTGAGCACCCTGAGTACTGAGCACCCACCACCCTGAGCACTGAGCACCCAGCACCCTGAGTACTGAGCACCCAGCACCCTGAGCACTGAGCACCCAGCACCCTGAGTACGGAGCACCCAGCACCCTGAGTACTTAGCACCGAGCACCCTGAGTACTGAGCACCCAGCACCCTGAGTACTGAGCACCCAGCACCCTGAGTACTGAGCACCGAGCACCCCGAGTACTGAGCACCCAGCACCCTGAGCACTGAGAACCCAGCACCCTGAGCACTGAGCACCCAGCACCCCAAGCACTGAGCACCCAGCACCCTGAGCACTGAGCACTCAGCACCCTGAGCACTGAGCACCCAGCACCCTGAGCACTGAGCACCCAGCACCCTGAGTACTGAGCACCCAGCACCCTGAGCACTGAGCACCCAGCACCCTGAGTACTGAGCACCCAGCACCCTGAGTACTGAGCACCCAGCACCCTGAGCAATGAGCACCCAGCACCCCGAGCACTGAGCACCCAGCACCCTGAGTACTGAGCACCCTGAGTACTGAGCACCCAGCACCCCGAGCACTGAGCACCCAGCACCCCGAGTACTGAGCACCCTGAGTACTGAGCACCCAGCACCCTGAGTACTGAGCACCCTGAGTACTGAGCACCCAGCACCCTGAGTACTGAGCACCCTGAGCACTGAGTACCCAGCATCCTGAGTACTGAGCACCGATCACCCTGAGCACTGAGCACCCAGCAACCCGAGCACTGAGCACCCAGCACCCTGAGTACTGAGCACCCTGAGTACTGTGCACCCAGCACCCCGAGCACTGCGCACCCAGCACCCCGAGCACTGAGCACCCAGCACCCTGAGTACTGAGCACCCAGCACCCTGAGTACTGAGCACCCAGTACCCCGAGCACTGAGCACCCAGCACCCTGAGCACTGAGCACCCAGCACCCTGAGTACTGAACACCCAGCACCCCGAGCACTGAGCACCCAGCACCCTGAGTACTGAGCACTCAGCACCCTGAGTACTGAGCACCGAGCACCCCGAGCACTGAGCACCCAGCACCCTGAGCACTGAGCACCCTGAGGACTGAGCACCCTGAGGACTGAGCACCCAGCACCCTGAGTACTGAGCACCCAGCACCCTGAGTACTGAGCACACAGCATCCTGAGTACTGAGCAACGATCACCCTGAGCACTGAGCACCCAGCACCCTGAGCACTGAGCAGCCAGCACCCTGAGTACTGAGCACCCTGAGTACTGAGCACCCAGCACCCCGAGCACTGAGCACCCAGCACCCCGAGTACTGAGCACCCTGAGCACTGAGCACCCAGCACCCTGAGTACTGAGCACCCAGCACCCTGAGCACTGAGCACCCAGCACCCTGAGTACTGAGCAACCAGCACCCTGAGCACTGAGCACCCAGCACCCTGAGTACTGAGCACCCAGCACCCTGAGTACTTAGCACCGAGCACCCTGAGTACTGAGCACCCAGGACCCTGAGTACTGAGCACCCAGCACCCTGAGTACTGAGCACCGAGCACCCCGAGTACTGAGCACCCAGCACCCTGAGGACTGAGAACCCAGCACCCTGAGCACTAAGCACCCAGCACCCCAAGCACTGAGCACCCAGGAACCTGAGCACTGAGCACCCCTCACCCTGAGCACTGAGCACCCAGCACCCTGAGCACTGAGCACCCAGCACCCTGAGTACTGAGCACCCTGAGTACTGAGCACTGAGCACCCTTAGTACTGAGCACCGAGCACCCTGAGTACTGAGCACAAAACACCCTGAGCACTGAGCACGGAGCACCCCGAGGACTGAGCACCCAGAACCGTGAGCACTGAGCAGCCAGGACCTTGAGTACTGAGCACCGAGCACCCCGAGCACTGAGCACCCAGCACCCTGAGTCCTGAGCACCCAGCACCCTGAGTACTGAGCCCCCAGCACCCTGAGTACTGAGCACCGAGCATCCGGAGTACTGAGCACCCTGCACCCCGAGCACTGAGCACCCAGCACCCTGAGCACTGAGCACCCTGAGGAATGAGCACCCAGCACCCTGAGTACTGAGCACCCAGCATCCTGAGTACTGAGCACCGATCACCCTGAGCACTGAGCACCCAGCAACCCGAGCACTGAGCACCCAGCACCCTGAGTACTGAGCACCCTGAGTACTGAGCACCCAGCACCCCGAGCACTGAGCACCCAGCGACCCGAGCACTGAGTACCCAGCACCCTGAGTACTGAGCACCCTGAGTACTGAGCACCCAGCACCCTGAGTACTGAGCACCCTGAGTACTGAGCACCCACCACCCTGAGCACTGAGCACCCAGCACCCTGAGTACTGAGCACCCAGCACCCTGAGCACTGAGCACCCAGCACCCTGAGTACGGAGCACCCAGCACCCTGAGTACTTAGCACCCAGCAACCTGAGCACTGAGCACCCAGCACCCTGAGTACTGAGCACCCTGAGTACTGAGCACCCAGCACCCCGAGCACTGAGCACCCAGCACCCTGAGCACTGAGCGCCCAGCACCCCGAGTACTGAGCACCCTGAGCACTGAGCACTGAGCACCCAGCACCCTGAGTACTGAGCACCCAGCACCCTGAGCACTGAGCACCCAGCACCCTGAGTACTGAGCACCCAGCACCCTGAGTACTTAGCACCGAGCACCCTGAGTACTGAGCACCCAGCACCCTGAGTACTGAGCACCCAGCACCCTGAGTACTGAGCACCGAGCACCCCGAGTACTGAGCACCCAGCACCCTGAGCACTGAGAACCCAGCACCCTGAGCACTGAGCACCCAGCACCCCAAGCACTGAGCACCCAGCACCCTGAGCACTGAGCACTCAGCACCCTGAGCACTGAGCACCCAGCACCCTGAGCACTGAGCACCCAGCACCCTGAGTACTGAGCACCCAGCACCCTGAGCACTGAGCACCCAGCACCCTGAGTACTGAGCACCCAGCACCCTGAGTACTGAGCACCCAGCACCCTGAGCACTGAGCACCCAGCACCCCGAGCACTGAGCACCCAGCACCCTGAGTACTGAGCACCCTGAGTACTGAGCACCCAGCACCCCGAGCACTGAGCACCCAGCACCCCGAGTACTGAGCACCCTGAGTACTGAGCACCCAGCACCCTGAGTACTGAGTACCCTGAGTACTGAGCACCCAGCACCCTGAGCACTGAGCATCCAGCACCCTGAGTACTGAGCACCCAGCACCCTGAGCACTGAGCACCCAGCACCCTGAGTACTGAGCACCCAGCACCCTGAGTACTTAGCACCGAGCACCCTGAGTACTGAGGACCCAGCACCCTGAGTACTGAGCACCCAGCACCCTGAGTACTGAGCACCGAGCACCCCGAGTACTGAGTACCCAGCACCCTGAGCACTGAGAACCCAGCACCCTGAGCACTGAGCACCCAGCACCCCAAGCACTGAGCACCCAGCACCCTGAGTACTGAGCACCCTGAGTACAGAGCACCCAGCACCCCGAGCACTGAGCACCCTGCACCCTGAGTACTGAGCACCAAAGCACCATGAGTACTGAGCACCCTGAGTACTGAGCACCCAGCACCCTGAGCACTGAGCACCCAGCACCCTGAGTACTGAGCACCCAGCACCCTGAGCACTGAGCACCCAGCACCCTGAGTCCTGAGCACCCAGCACCCTGAGTTCTTAGCACCCAGCACACTGAGCACTGAGCACCCAGCACCCTGAGTACTGAGCACCGAGCACCCTGAATACTGAGCACCCAGCACCCTGAGTACTGAGCACCCAGCACGCTGAGTACTGAGCACCGAGCATCCGGAGTACTGAGCACCCTGCACCCCGAGCACTGAGCACCCAGCACCCTGAGCACTGAGCACCCTGAGGACTGAGCACCCAGCACCCTGAGTACTGAGCACCCAGCATCCTGAGTACTGAGCACCGATCACCCTGAGCACTGAGCACCCAGCAACCCGAGCACTGAGCACCCAGCACCCTGAGTACTGAGCACCCTGAGTACTGTGCACCCAGCACCCCGAGCACTGAGCACCCAGCAACCCGAGCACTGAGCACCAAGCACCCTGAGTACTGAGCACCCTGAGTACTGAGCACCCAGCACCCTGAATACTGAGCACCCTGAGTACTGAGCACCCAGCACCCTGAGTACTGAGCACCCAGCACCCTGAGTATTGAGCACCCAGCACCCCGAGCACTGAGCGCCCAGCACCCCGAGTACTGAGCACCCTGAGCACTGAGCACCCAGCACCCTGAGTACTGAGCACCCAGCACCCTGAGCACTGAGCACCCAGCACCCTGAGTACTGAGCACCCAGCACCCTGAGTACTTAGCACCGAGCACCCTGAGTACTGAGCACCCAGCACCCTGAGTACTGAGCACCCAGCACCCTGAGTACTGAGCACCGAGCACCCCGAGTACTGAGCACCCAGCACCCTGAGCACTGAGCACTCAGCACCCTGAGCACTGAGCACCCAGCACCCTGAGCACTGAGCACCCAGCACCCTGAGTACTGAGCACCCAGCACCCTGAGCACTGAGCACCCAGCACCCTGAGTACTGAGCACCCAGCACCCTGAGCACTGAGCACCCAGCACCCTGAGTACTGAGCACCCAGCACCCTGAGTACTGAGCACCCAGCACCCTGAGCACTGAGCACCCAGCACCCTGAGTACTGAGCACCCAGCACCCTGAGCACTGAGCACCCAGCACCCTGAGTACTGAGCACCAAGCACCCTGAGCACTGAGCACCCAGCACCCTGAGTACTGAGCACCCAGCACCCTGAGCACTGAGCACCCAGCACCCTGAGTACTGAGCACCCAGCACCCTGAGTACTGAGCACCCAGCACCCTGAGCACTGAGCACCCAGCACCCTGAGTACTGAGCACCCAGCACCCTGAGTACTTAGCACCCAGCACACTGAGCACTGAGCACCCAGCACCCTGAGTACTGAGCACCGAGCACCCTGAGTACTGAGCACCCAGCACCCTGAGTACTGAGCACACAGCACCCTGAGTACTGAGCACCGAGCACCCCGAGCACTGAGCACCCAGCACCCTGAGTACTGAGCACCCAGCACCAAGAGTACTGAGCACCGTGCATTATGAGCACTGAGCACCGAGCACCACGAGCACTGAGCACCCAGCACCCTGAGTACTGAGCACCCAGCAACAAGAGTACTGAGCACCGAGCACCCCGAGTAATGAGCACCCAACACCCTGAGTAATGAGCACCCAGCACCCTGAGCACTGAGCACAAAGCATGCTGAATACTGAGCACTGAGCACCTTGAGTACTGAGCACCAAGGACCCTGAGCACTGAGCACCCAGCACGCTGAGTACTGAGCACCGAGCACCCTGAGTACTGAGCACCCAGCACCCTGAGCACTGAGCAGCCAGCATCCTGAGCACTGAGCACCCAGCACCACGAGCACTGAGCACCCAGCACCCTGAGCACTGAGCACCCAGCACCCCGAGGACTGAGCACCCAGCACCCTGAGTACTGAGCAACGAGCACCCCGAGCACTGAGCACCCAGCACCCTGAGTACTGAGCACCCAGCACCCTGAGTACTGAGCACCCAGCACCCCGAGCACTGAGCACCCAGCACCCCGAGCACTGAGCAACCAGCTCCCCGAGCATGAGCACCCAGCAGCCTGAGTACTGAGAACAGAGCACCCAGAGTACTGAGCACCCAGCACGCTGAGCACTGAGCACCCAGCACCCCGAGTACTGAGCAAACAGCACCCCGAGCACTGAGCACCCAGCACCCCGAGAATTAGCACCCAGCACCCTGAGTACTGAGCACCCAGCACCCTGAGTACTGAGCACCCAGCACCCCGTGCACTGAGCACCCTGAGTACTGAGCACCCAGCACCCTGAGTACTGAGCACTAAGCACCCAGAGCGCTGAGCACCCAGCACCCCAAGCACGGAGCACCCAGGACCCCGAGCACTGCATACTGAGCACCCAGCACCCTGAGTACTGAGCACCGAGCTCCCCGAGCACTGATCACCCTATGTACTGAGCACCCAGCACCCCGATGACAGAGCACCCAGCAACCTCAGCACTGAGCACGCAGCACCCCGAGCACTGAGCACCCAGCACCCTGAGTACTGAGCACCCTGAGGACTGAGCACCAATAACCCTGAGCACTGAGCACCCAGCACCCTGAGTCCTGAGCACCCAGCACCCTGAGTACTGAGCACCGAGCACCCCGAGCACTGAGCACCCAGCACCCTGAGTACTGAGCACCCAGCACCCTGAGCACTGAGCACCCAGGACCCTGAGCGGTGAGCACCCAGCACCCTGAGCACTGAGCACCCAGCACCCTGAGTACTGAGCACCCAACGTACTGAGCACCGAGCACCCCTAGCACTGAGCACCCAGCACCCTGAGTACTGAGCACCGAGCACCCTGAGTACTGAGCACCCAGCACCCCGAGCACTGAGCACTGAGCACCCTGAGTACTGAGCACTGAGCACCCTTAGTACTGAGCACCGAGCACCCTGAGTACTGAGCACCCAGCACCCTGAGCACTGAGCACGGAGCATCCCGAGGACTGAGCACCCAGCACCGTGAGCACTGAGCAGCCAGCACCTTGAGTACTGAGCACCGAGCACCCCGAGCACTGAGCACCCAGCACCCTGAGTCCTAAGCACCCAGCATCCTGAGCACTGCGCACCCAGCACCCCGAGCACTGAGCACCCAGCACCCTGAGTACTGAGCACCCAGCACCCTGAGTACTGAGCACCCAGTACCCCGAGCACTGAGCACCCAGCACCCTGAGCACTGAGCACCCAGCACCCTGAGTACTGAACACCCAGCACCCCGAGCACTGAGCACCCAGCACCCTGAGTACTGAGCACTCAGCACCCTGAGTACTGAGCACCGAGCACCCTGAGCACTGAGCACCCAGCACCCTGAGCACTGAGCCCCCTGAGGACTGAGCACCCAGCACCCTGAGTACTGAGCACCCAGCACCCTGAGTACTGAGCACCCAGCATCCTGAGTACTGAGCACTGATCACCCTGAGCACTGAGCACCCAGCACCCTGAGCACTGTGCAGCCAGCACCCTGAGTACTGAGCACCCTGAGTACTGAGCACCCAGCACCCCGAGCACTGAGCACCCAGCACCCCGAGTACTGAGCACCCTGAGCACTGAGCACCCAGCACCCTGAGTACTGAGCACCCAGCACCCTGAGCACTGAGCACCCAGCACCCTGAGTACTGAGCACCCAGCACCCTGAGCACTGAGCACCCAGCACCCTGAGTACTGAGCACCCAGCACCCTGAGTACTTAGCACCGAGCACCCTGAGTACTGAGCACCCAGCACCCTGAGTACTGAGCACCCAGCACCCTGAGGACTGAGCACCGAGCACCGCGAGTACTGAGCACCCAGCACCCTGAGCACTGAGAACCCAGCACCCTGAGCACTGAGCACGCAGCACACCAAGCACTGAGCACCCAGCACCCCAAGCACTGAGCACCCAGCACCCTGAGCACTGAGCACCCAGCACCCTGAGCACTGAGCACCCAGCACCCTGAATACTGAGCACCCAACGTACAGAGCACCGAGCACCTCTAGCACTGAGCACCCAGCACCCTGATTACTGAGCACCCAGCACCCTGAGTACTGAGCACCCAGCACCCCGAGCACTGAGCACCCAGCACCCCGAGCACTGAGCACTGAGCACCCTGAGTACTGAGCACTGAGCACCCTTAGTACTGAGCACCAAGCACCCTGAGTACTGAGCACCCAACACCCTGAGCACTGAGCACGGAGCACCCCGAGGACTGAGCACCCAGAACCGTGAGCACTGAGCAGCCAGCACCTTGAGTACTGAGCACCGAGCACCCCGAGCACTGAGCACCCAGCACCCTGAGTCCTGAGCACCGAGCACCCTGCGTACTGAGGACCCAGCACCCTGAGTACTGAGCACCCAGCACCCTGAGTACTGAGCACCGAGCACCCCGAGTACTGAGTACCCAGCACCCTGAGCACTGAGAACCCAGCACCCTGAGCACTGAGCACCCAGCACCCCAAGCACTGAGCACCCAGCACCCTGAGTACTGAGCACCCTGAGTACTGAGCACCCAGCACCCCGAGCACTGAGCACCCAGCACCCTGAGTACTGAGCACCCAGCACCCTGAGTACTGAGCACCCTGAGTACTGAGCACCCAGCACCCTGAGCACTGAGCACCCAGCACCCTGAGTCCTGAGCACCCAGCACCCTGAGTACTTAGCACCCAGCACACTGAGCACTGAGCACCGAGCACCCTGAGTACTGAGCACCCAGCACCCTGAGTACTGAGCACCCAGCACCCTGAGTACTGAGCACCGAGCATCCGGAGTACTGAGCACCCTGCACCCCGAGCACTGAGCACCCAGCACCCTGAGCACTGAGCACCCTGAGGACTGAGCACCCAGCACCCTGAGTACTGAGCACCCAGCATCCTGAGTACTGAGCACCGATCACCCTGAGCACTGAGCACCCAGCAACCCGAGCACTGAGCACCCAGCACCCTGAGTACTGAGCACCCTGAGTACTGAGCACCCAGCACCCCGAGCACTGAGCACCCAGCAACCCGAGCACTGAGCACCCAGCACCCTGAGTACTGAGCACCCTGAGTACTGAGCACCCAGCACCCTGAGTACTGAGCACCCTGAGTACTGAGCACCCAGCACCCTGAGCACTGAGCACCCAGCACCCTGAGTACTGAGCACCCAGCACCCTGAGCACTGAGCACCCAGCACCCTGAGTACCTAGCACCCAGCACCCTGAGTACTTAGCACCCAGCACCCTGAGCACTGAGCACCCAGCACCCTGAGTACTGAGCACCGAGCACCCTGAGCACTGAGAACCCAGCACCCTGAGCACTGAGCACCCAGCACCCCAAGCACTGAGCACCCAGCACCCTGAGCACTGAGCACCCAGCACCCTGAGCACTGAGCACCCAGCACCCTGAGCACTGAGCACCCAGCACCCTGAGTACTGAGCACAAAACGTACTGAGCACCGAACACCCCTAGCACTGAGCACCCAACACCCTGAGTACTGAGCACCCAGCACCCTGAGCACTGAGAACCCAGCACCCTGAGCACTGAGCACCCAGCACTCCAAGCACTGAGCACCCAGCAACCTGAGCACTGAGCACCCAGCACCCTGAGCACTGAGCACCCAGCACCCTGAGCACTGAGCACCCAGCACCCTGAGTACTGAGCACCCAACGTACTGAGCACCGAGCACCCCTAGCACTGAGCACCCAGCACCCTGAGTACTGAGCACCCAGCACCCTGAGTACTGAGCACCCAGCACCCCGAGCACTGAGCACCCAGCACCCCGAGCACTGAGCACTGAGCACCCTGAGTACTGAGCACCGAGCACCCTGAGTACTGAGCACCCAACACCCTGAGCACTGAGCACGGAGCACCCAGAGGACTGAGCACCCAGAACCGTGAGCACTGAGCAGCCAGCACCTTGAGTACTGAGCACCGAGCACCCCGAGCACTGAGCACCCAGCACCCTGAGTCCTGAGCACCCAGCACCCTGAGCACTGAGCACCCAGCACCCCGAGCACTGAGCACCCAGCACCCTGAGTACTGAGCACACAGCACCCTGAGTACTGAGCACCCAGTACCCCGAGCACTGAGCACCCAACACCCTGAGCACTGAGCACCCAGCACCCTGAGTACTGAGCACCCAGCACCCCGAGCACTGAGCATCCAGCACCCTGAGTACTGAGCACTCAGCACCCTGAGGACTGAGCACCGAGCACCCCGAGCACTGAGCACCCAGCATCCTGAGCACTGAGCACTCTGAGGACTGATCAACCAGCACCGTGAGTACTGAGCACCCAGCACCCTGAGTACTGAGCACACAGCATCCTGAGTACTGAGCACCGATCACCCTGAGCACTGAGCACCCAGCACCCCGAGCACTGAGCACCCAGCACCCTGAGTACTGAGCACCCTGAGCACTGAGCACACAGCAACCCGAGCACTGAGCACCCAGCACCCTGAGTACTGAGCACCCTGAGTACTGAGCACACAGCACCCCGAGCACTGAGCACCCAGCAACCCGAGCACTGAGCACCCAGCACCCTGAGTACTGAGCACCCTGAGTACTGAGCACCCAGCACCCTGAGTACTGAGCACCCTGAGTACTGAGCACCCTGAGTACTGAGCACCCAGCACCCTGAGTACTGAGCACCCTGAGTACTGAGCACCCAGCATCCTGAGTACTGAGCACCGATCATCCTGAGCACTGAGCACCCAGCAACCCGAGCACTGAGCACCCAGCACCCTGAGTACTGAGCACTCTGAGTACTGAGCACCCAGCACCCTGAGCACTGAGCACCCAGCACCCTGAGTACTGAGCACCGAGCTCCCTGAGTACTGAGCACCCAGCACCCTGAGCACTGAGCACCCAGCACCCTGAGTACTGAGCACCGAGCACCCTGAGTACTGAGCACCCAGCACCCTGAGTACTGAGCACCAAGCACCCTGAGTACTGAGCACCGAGCACCCCGAGTAGTGAGCACCAAGCACCCTGAGCACTGAGCACCCAGCACCCTGAGTACTGAGCACCCAGCACCCTGAGTACTGAGCACCCAGTACCCCGAGCACTGAGCACCCTGAGTACTGAGCACCCAGCACCCTGAGGACTGAGCACTAAGCACCCAGAGCGCTGAGCACCCAGCACCCCAAGCACGGAGCACCCAGGACCCCGAGCACTGAGTACTGAGCACCCAGCACCCTGATTACTGAGCACCGAGCTCCCCGAGCACTGAGCACCCTGAGTACTGAGCACACAGCACCCCGATCACAGAGCACCCAGCACCCTCAGCACTGAGCACCCAGCACCCCGAGCACTGAGCACCCAGCACCCTGAGTACTGAGCACCGAGCACCCTGAGTACTGAGCACCCAGCACCCTGAGCACTGAGCACCCAGCACCCTGAGTACTGAGCACCGAGCACCCTGAGTACTGAGCACCCAGCACCCTGAGTACTGAGCACCAAGCACCCTGAGTACTGAGCACCGAGCACCCCGAGTAGTGAGCACCCAGCACCCTGAGTACTGAGCACCCAGCACCCTGAGTACTGAGCACCCAGCACCCTGAGTACTGAGCACCCAGTACCCCGAGCACTGAGCACCCTGAGTACTGAGCACCCAGCACCCTGAGTACTGAGCACTAAGCACCCCGATCACAGAGCACCCAGCACCCTCAGCACTGAGCACCCAGCACCCCGAGCACTGAGCACCCAGCACCCTGAGTACTGAGCACCCTGAGGACTGAGCACCGATCACCCTGAGCACTGAGCACCCAGCACCCTGAGTACTGAGCACCCAGTACCCTGAGTACTGAGCACCGAGCACCCCGAGCACTGAGCACCCAGCACCCTGAGCACTGAGCACCCAGCAGCCTGAGTACTGAGCACCCAGCACCCTGAGCACTGAGCACCCAACACCCTGAGTACTGAGCACCCAGCACCCTGAGTACTGAGCACCCAGCACCCTGAGTACTGAGCACCCAGCACCCTGAGCACTGAGCACCCAGCACCCTGAGTACGGAGCACCCAGCACCCTGAGTACTTAGCACCCAGCACCCTGAGCACTGAGCACCCAGCACCCTGAGTACTGAGCACCGAGCACCCTGAGTACTGAGCACCCCACACCCTGAGTACTGAGCACCCAGCACCCTGAGTACTGAGCACCGAGCACCCCGAGTACTGAGCACCCAGCACCCTGAGCACTGAGCACCCAGCACCCTGAGTACTGAGCACCCAGCACCCTGAGAACTGAGCACCCAGCACCCCGAGCACTGAGCACCCTGAGTACTGAGCACTAAGCACCCAGAGCGCTGAGCACCCAGCACCCCAAGCACGGAGCACCCAGGACCCCGAGCACTGAGTACTGAGCACCCAGCACCCTGAGTACTGAGCACCGAGCTCCCCGAGCACTGAGCACCCTGCGTACTGAGCACCCAGCACCCCGATCACAGAGCACCCAGCACCCTCAGCACTGAGCACCCAGCACCCCGAGCACTGAGCACCCAGCACCCTGAGTACTGAGCACCGAGCATCCGGAGTACTGAGCACCCTGCACCCCGAGCACTGAGCACCCAGCACCCTGAGCAATGAGCACCCAGCACCCCAAGCACTGAGCACCCAGCACCCTGAGTACTGAGTACTGAGCTCCCTGAATACTGAACAACCAGGACACTGAGCACTGAGCACCCAGCACCCTGAGTACTGAGCACCGAGCACCCCGAGCACGGAGCACCCAGCACCCTGAGTACTGAGCACCCAGCACCAAGAGTACTGAGCACCGAGCTTCCTGAGCACTGAGCACCGAGCACCCCGAGCACTGAGCACCCAGCACCCTGAGTACTGAGCACCCTGCACCAAGAGTACTGAGCACCGAGCACCCCGAGCACTGAGCACCCAGCACCCTGAGTAATGAGCACCCAGCACCCTGAGTACTGAGCACCCAGCACCCTGAGCACTGAGCACAAAGCACGCTGAGTACTGAGCACTGAGCACCGTGAGTACTGAGCACCGAGGACCCTGAGCACTGAGCACCCAGCACGCTGAGTACTGAGCACCCAGCACCCTGAATACTGAGCACTGAGCACTGAGCACCCAGCACCCTGAGTACTGAGCAGCCAGCACCCTGAGTACTGAGCACTGAACACTGAGCACCCTGAGCACTGAGCACCCAGCACCCCGAGCACTGAGCACTGAGCACCCTGAGTACTGAGCACTGAGCACTCTGAGTACTGAGCACCCAGCACCCTGAGTACTGAGCACCCAGCACCACGAGCACTGAGCACCGGGCACCCCGAGCACTGAGCACCCAGCACCCTGAGTACTGAGCACCCAGCACCCTGAGTACTGAGTACTGAGCACTGAGCACCCTGAGCACTGAGCACCCAGCATCCTGAGCACTGAGTACTGAGCACCCAGCACCCTGAGCACTGAGAACCCAGCACCCTGAGTACTGAGCACCCAGCACCAGGAGCACTGAGCACCCAGCACCCCGAGCACTGAGCACTTAGCACCCTTAGTACTGAGCACCGAGCACCCTGAGTACTGAGCACCCAGCACCCTCAGCACTGAGCACCCAGCACCCCGAGCACTGAGCACCCAGCACCATGAGTACTGAGCATCCTGAGGACTGAGCACCAATCACCCTGAGCACTGAGCACCCAGCACCCTGAGTACTGAGCACCCAGTACCCTGAGTAGTGAGCACCGAGCACCCCGAGCACTGAGCACCCAGCACCCTGAGCACTGAGCACCCAGCACCCTGAGTACTGAGCACCCAGCACCCTGAGTACTGAGCACCCAGCACCCTGAGCACTGAGCACCCAGCACCCTGAGTACTGAGCACCCAGCACCCTGAGTACTGAGCACCCAGCACCCTGAGTACTGAGCACCCAGCACCCTGAGTACTGAGCACCCAGCACCCTGAGTACTGAGCACCGAGCACCCCGAGTACTGAGCACCCAGCACCCCGAGCACTGAGCACCCAGCACCCTGAGCACTGAGCACCCAGCACCCCAAGCACTGAGCACCCAGCACCCTGAGTACTGAGTACTGAGCACCCTGAGTACTGACCACCCAGAACCCTGAGCACTGAGCACCCAGCAACATGAGTACTGAGCACCGAGCACCCTGAGCACTGAGCACCCAGCACCAAGAGTACTGAGCACCGAGCATCCTGAGCACTGAGCACCGAGCACCCCGAGCACTGAGCACCCAGCACCCTGAGTACTGAGCACCCAGCACCAAAAGTACTGAGCACCGAGCACCCCGAGCACTGAGCACCCAGCACCCTGAGTACTGAGCACCCAGCACCAAAAGTACTGAGCACCGAGCACCCCGAGCACTGAGCACCCAGCACCCTGAGTAATGAGCACCCAGAACCCTGAGTACTGAGCACCCAGCACCCTGAGCACTGAGCACAAAGCACGCTGAGTACTGAGCACTGAGCACCCTGAGTACTGAGCACCGAGGACCCTGAGCACTGAGCACCCAGCACGCTGAGTACTGAGCGCTGAGCACCCTGAGTACTGAGCACCGAGCACCCTGAGTACTGAGCACCCAGCACCCTGAGAACTGAGCAGACAGCACCCTGAGCACTGAGCACCCAGCACACCGAGCACTGAGCACCCAGCACCCTGAGTACTGAGCACCCAGCACCCTGAGTACTGAGCACTCAACACCCTGAGTACTGAGCACCGAGCACCCCGAGCACTGAGCACCCAGCACCCTGAGCACTGAGCACCCTGAGGACTGAGCACCTAGCACCCTGAGTACTGAGCACCCAGCATCCTGAGTACTGGGCACCGATCACCCTGAGCACTGAGCACTCAGCAACCCGAGCACTGAGCACCCAGCACCCTGTGTACTGAGCACCCTGAGTACTGAGCACCCAGCACCCCGAGCACTGAGCACCCAGCACCCTGAGTACTGATCACCCTGAGTACTGAGCACCCAGAACCCTGAGTACTGAGCACCCTGAGTACTGAGCACCCAGCACCCTGAGCACTGAGCACCCAGCACCCTGAGTATTGAGCACCCAGCACCCTGAGCACTGAGCACACAGCACCCTGAGTACTGAGCACCCAGCACCCTGAGTACTGAGCACCCAGCACCCTGAGTACTGAGCACCCAGCACCCTGAGTACTGTGCACCGAGCACCCCGAGTACTGAGCACCCAGCACCCTGAGCACTGAGCACCCAGCACCCTGAGTACTGAGCACCCAGCACCCTGAGTACTGAGCACCCAGCACCCTGAGCACTGAGCACCCTGAGTACTGAGCACCGAGCACCCCGAGTAGTGAGCACCCAGCACCCTGAGCACTGAGCACCCAGCACCCTGAGTACTGAGCACCCAGCACCCTGAGTACTGAGCACCCTGAGTACTGAGCACCCAGCACCCTGAGTAATGAGCACCCAGCACCCCGAGTACTGAGCACCCAGCACAGTGAGTACTGAGCACCCAGCACCCTGAGTACTGAGCACCCAGCACCCTGAGCACTGAGCACAAAGCACGCTGAGTACTGAGCACTGAGCACCGTGAGTACTGAGCACCGTGGACCCTGAGCACTGAGCACCCAGCATGCTGAGTACTGAGCACCCAGCACCCTGAGTACTGAGCACTGAGCACTGAGCACCCAGCACCCTGAGTACTGAGCAGCCAGCACCCTGAGTACTGAGCACTGAGCACTGAGCACCCTGAGCACTGAGCACCCAGCACCCCGAGCACTGAGCACTGAGCACCCTGAGTACTGAACACTGAGCACTCTGAGTACTGAGCACCCAGCACCCTGAGTACTGAGCACCCAGCACCCCGAGCACTGAGCACCGGGCACCCCGAGCACTGAGCACCCAGCACCCTGAGTACTGAGCACCCAGCACCCTGAGTACTGAGTACTGAGCACTGAGCACCCTGAGCACTGAGCACCCAGCATCCTGAGCACTGAGTACTGAGCACCCAGCACCCTGAGCACTGAGAACCCAGCACCCTGAGTACTGAGCACCCAGCACAAGGAGCACTGAGCACCCAGCACCCCGAGCCCTGAGCACTTAGCACCCTTAGTACTGAGCACCGAGCACCCTGAGTACTGAGCACCCAGCACCCTGAGCACTGAGCACGGAGCACCCCGAGGACTGAGCACCCAGCACCGTGAGCACTGAGCACCCAGCACCTTGAGTACTGAGCACCGAGCACCCCGAGCACTGAGCACCCAGCACCCTAAGTACTGAGCATCCAGCACCCTGAGCACTGAGCACCCAGCACCCCGAGCACTGAGCACCCAGCACCCTGAGTACTGAGCACCCAGCACCCTGAGTACTGAGCACCCAGCACTCCGAGCACTGAGCATCCAGCACCCTGAGCACTGAGCACCCAGCACCCTGAGTACTGAGCACCCAGCACCCCAAGCACTGAGCACCCAGCACCCTGAGTACTGAGCACCCAGCACCCTGAGTACTGAACACCCAGCACTCCGAGCACTGAGCACCCAGCACCCTGAGCACTGAGCACCCAGCACCCTGAGTACTGAGCACCCAGCACCCTCAGCACTGAGCACCCAGCACCCCGAGCACTGAGCACCCAGCACCATGAGTACTGAGCACCCTGAGGACTGAGCACCGATCACCCTGAGCACTGAGCACCCAGCACCCTGAGAACTGAGCACCCAGTACCCTGAGTACTGAGCACCGAGCACCCCGAGCACTGAGCACCCAGCACCCTGAGCACTGAGCACCCAGCACCCTGAGTACTGAGCACCCAGCACCCTGAGTACTGAGCACCCAGCACCCTGAGCACTGAGCACCCAGCACCCTGAGTACTGAGCACCCAGCCCCCTGAGTACTGAGCACCCAGCACCCTGAGTACTGAGCACCCAGCACCCTGAGTAATGAGCACCCAGCACCCTGAGTACTGAGCACCGAGCACCCCGAGTACTGAGCACCCAGCACCCCGAGCACTGAGCACCCAGCACCCTGAGCACTGAGCACCCAGCACCCCAAGCACTGAGCACCCAGCACCCTGAGTACTGAGTACTGAGCACCCTGAGTACTGACCACCCAGAACCCTGAGCACTGAGCACCCAGCACCCTGAGTACTGAGCACCGAGCACCCTGAGCACTGAGCACCCAGCACCAAGAGTACTGAGCACCGAGCATCCTGAGCACTGAGCACCGAGCACCCCGAGCACTGAGCACCCAGCACCCTGAGTACTGAGCACCCAGCACCAAAAGTACTGAGCACCGAGCACCCCGAGCACTGAGCACCCAGCACCCTGAGTACTGAGCACCCAGCACCAAAAGTACTGAGCACCGAGCACCCCGAGCACTGAGCACCTAGCACCCTGAGTAATGAGCACCCAGAACCCTGAGTACTGAGCACCCAGCACCCTGAGCACTGAGCACAAAGCACGCTGAGTACTGAGCACTGAGCACCCTGAGTACTGAGCACCGAGGACCCTGAGCACTGAGCACCCAGCACGCTGAGTACTGAGCGCTGAGCACCCTGAGTACTGAGCACCGAGCACCCTGAGTACTGAGCACCCAGCACCCTGAGCACTGAGCAGCCAGCACCCTGAGCACTGAGCACCCAGCACCCCGAGCACTGAGCACCCAGCACCCTGAGTACTGAGCACCCAGCACCCTGAGTACTGAGCACTCAGCACCCTGAGTACTGAGCACCGAGCACCCCGAGCACTGAGCACCCAGCACCCTGAGCACTGAGCACCCTGAGGACTGAGCACCCAGCACCCTGAGTACTGAGCACCCAGCATCCTGAGTACTGGGCACCGATCACCCTGAGCACTGAGCACTCAGCAACCCGAGCACTGAGCACCCAGCACCCTGTGTACTGAGCACCCTGAGTACTGAGCACCCAGCACCCCGAGCACTGAGCACCCAGCATCTGAGTACTGATCACCCTGAGTACTGAGCACCCAGAACCCTGAGTACTGAGCACCCTGAGTACTGAGCACCCAGCACCCTGAGCACTGAGCACCCAGCACCCTGAGTATTGAGCACCCAGCACCCTGAGCACTGAGCACACAGCACCCTGAGTACTGAGCACCCAGCACCCTGAGTACTGAGCACCCAGCACCCTGAGTACTGAGCACCCAGCACCCTGAGTACTGAGCACCGAGCACCCCGAGTACTGAGCACCCAGCACCCTGAGCACTGAGCACCCAGCACCCTGAGTACTGAGCACCCAGCACCCTGAGTACTGAGCACCCAGCACCCTGAGCACTGAGCACCCTGAGTACTGAGCACTAAGCACCCAGAGCGCTGAGCACCCAGCACCCCAAGCACGGAGCACCCAGAACCCCGAGCACTGAGTACTGAGCACCCAGCACCCTGAGTACTGAGCACCGAGCTCCCCGAGCACTGAACGCCCTGAGTACTGAGCACCCAGCACCCCAATCACAGAGCACCCAGCACCGTCAGCACTGAGCACCCAGCACCCCGAGCACTGAGCACCCAGCACCCTGAGTACTGAGCACCCTGAGGACTGAGCACCGATCACCCTGAGCACTGAGCACCCAACACCCTGAGTACTGAGCACCCAGCACCCTGAGTACTGAGCACCCAGCACGCTGAGTACTGAGCACCCAGCACACTGAGCACTGAGCACCCTGAGGACTGAGCACCCAGCACCCTGATTACTGAGCACCCAGCATCCTGAGTACTGAGCACCGATCACCCTGAGCACTGAGCACCCAGCAACCCGAGCACTGAGCACCCAGCACCCTGAGTACTGAGCACACTGAGTACTGAGCACCCAGCACCCCGAGCACTGAGCACCCAGTACCCTGAGTACTGAGCACCCTGAGTACTGAGCACCCAGAACCCTGAGTACTGAGCACCCTGAGTACTGAGCACCCAGCACCCTGAGCACTGAGCACCCAGCACCCTGAGTACTGAGCACCCAGCACCCTGAGTACTGTGCACCCAGCACCCTGAGTACTGAGCACCCAGCACCCTGAGTACTGAGCAGCCAGCACGCTGAGTACTGAGCACCCAGCAACCTGAGCACTGAGCACCCTGAGTACTGAGCACCCAGCACCCTGAGCACTGAGCACCCAGCACCCTGAGTACTGAGCACCCAGCACCCTGAGTACTGAGCACCGAGCACTCCAAGCACTGAGCACCCAGCACCCTGAGCACTGAGCACCCAGCACCCTGAGTACTGAGCACCCAGCACCCTGAGTACTGAGCACCCAGCACCCTGAGCACTGAGCACCCAGCAACCTGAGTACTGAGCACCCAGCACCCTGAGTACTGAGCACCCAGCACCCTGAGTACTGAGCACCCAGCACCCTGAGTACTGAGCACCCAGCACCCTGAGTACTGAGCACCGAGCACCCCGAGTACTGAGCACCCAGCACCCCGAGCACTGAGCACCCAGCACCCTGAGCACTGAGCACCCAGCACCCCAAGCACTGAGCACCCAGCACCCTGAGTACTGAGTACTGAACACCCTGAGTACTGAGCACCCAGCACCCTGAGCACCCAGCACCCTGAGTACTGAGCACCGAGCACCCCGAGCACTGAGCACCCAGCACCCCAAGCACTGAGCACCCAGCACTGAGCACCCAGCACCCTGAGTACTGAGCACCCAGCACCCTGAGTACTGAGCACCGAGCACCCCGAGCATTGAGCACCGGGCACCCCGAGCACTGAGCACCCAGCACCCTGAGTACTGAGCACCCAGCCCCCTGAGTACTGAGCACTGAGCAGTGAGCACACTGAGCACTGAGCACCCAGCATCCTGAGCACTGAGTACTGAGCACCCAGCACCCTGAGCACTGAGCACCCAGCACCCTGAGCACTGAGCACCCAGCACCCTGAGTACTGAGCACCCAGCACCCCGAGCACTGAGCACCCAGCACCCTGAGCACTGAGCTCCCAGCACCCCAAGCACTGAGCACCCAGCACCCTGAGTACTGAGTACTGAGCACCCTGAGTACTGAGCACCAAGCACCCTGAGTACTGAGCACCCAGCACTCCAAGCACTGAGCACCCAGCACCCTGAGCACTGAGCACCCAGCACCCTGAGTACTGAGCACACAGCACAGCGAGCACTGAGCACCCAGCACCCTGAGTAATGAGCACCCAGCACCCTGAGTACTGAGCACTGAGCACCCTGAGCACTGAGCACCCAGCACCCTGAGCACTGAGCACCCTGAGGACTGAGCACCGAGCACCCTGAGTACTGAGCACCCAGCATCCTGAGTAGTGAGCACCGATCACCCTGAGCACTGAGCACCCAGCAACCCAAGCACTGAGCACCCAGCAACCTGAGTACTGAGCACCCTGAGTACTGAGCACCCAGCACCCCGAGCACTGAGCACGCAGCACCCTGAGTACTGAGCACCCAGAGTACTGAGCACCCAGCACCCTGAGTACTGAGCACCCTGAGTACTGAGCACATAGCACCCTGAGCACTGAGCACCCAGCACCCTGAGAACTGAGCACCCAGCACCCTGAGCACTGAGCACCCAGCACCCTGAGTACTGAGCACCCAGCACCCTGAGTACTTTGCACCCAGCACCCTGAGCACTGAGCACCCAGCACCCTGAGTACTGAGCACCGAGCACCCTGAGTACTGAGCACCCAGCACCCTGAGTACTGAGCACCCAGCACCCTGAGTACTGAGCACCGAGCACCCCGAGTACTGAGCACCCAGCACCCTGAGCACTGAGCACCCAGCACCCTGAGTACTGAGCACCCAGCACCCTGAGTACTGAGCACCCAGCATCCCGAGCACTGAGCACCCTGAGTACTGAGCACCCAGCACCCTGAGTACTGAGCACTAAGCACCCAGAGCGCTGAGCACCCAGCACCCCAAGCACGGAGCACCCAGGACCCCGAGCACTGAGTACTGAGCACCCAGCACCCTGATTACTGAGCACTAAGCACCCTGAGCGCTGAGCACCCAGCACCCCAAGCACGGAGCACCCAGGACCCCGAGCACTGAGTACTGAGCACCCAGCACCCTGAGTACTGAGCACCGAGCTCCCCGAGCACTGAGCACCCTGAGTACTGAGCACCCAGCACCCCGATCACAGAGCACACAGCACCCTTAGCACTGAGCACCCAGCACCCCGAGCACTGAGCACCCAGCACCCTGAGTACTGAGCACACTGAGGACTGAGCACCGATCACCCTGAGCACTGAGCACCCAGCACCCTGAGTACTGAGCACCCAGCACCCTGAGTACTGAGCACGCAGCACCCCGAGCACTGAGCACCCTGAGTACTGAGCACTAAGCACCCAGAGCGCTGAGCACCCAGCACCCCAAGCACGGAGCACCCAGGACCCCGAGCACTGAGTACTGAGCACCCAGCACCCTGAGTACTGAGCACCGAGCTCCCTGAGCACTGAGCACCCTGAGTACTGAGCACCCAGCACCCCGATCACAGAGCACCCAGCACACTCAGCACTGAGGACCCAGCACCCCGAGCACTGAGCACCGAGCACCCTGAGTACTGAGCACCCTGAGGACTGAGCACCGATCACCCTGAACACTGAGCACCCAGCACCCTGAGTACTGAGCACCCAGCACCCTGAGTACTGAGCACTGAGCACTCCGAGCACTGAGCACCCAGCACCCTGAGCACTGAGCACCCAGCACCCTGAGTACTGAGCACCCAGCACCCTAAGTACTGAGCACCCAGCACCCTGAGTACTGAGCACCCAGCACCAAGAGTACTGAGCATCGAGCACCCCGAGCACTGAGCACCCAGCACCCTGAGTAATGAGCACCCAGCACCCCGAGTACTGAGCACCCAGCACCGTGAGTACTGAGCACCCAGCACCCTGAGTACTGAGCACCCAGCACCCTGAGCACTGAGCACAAAGCACGCTGAGTACTGAGCACTGAGCACCCTGAGTACTGAGCACCAAGGACCCTGAGCACTGAGCACCCAGCACGCTGAGTACTGAGCGCTGAGCACCCTGAGTACTGAGCACCGAGCACCCTGAGTACTGAGCACCCAGCACCCTGAGCACTGAGCAGCCAGCACCCTGAGCACTGAGCACCCAGCACCCCGAGCACTGAGCACCCAGCACCCTGAGCACTGAGCACCCAGCACCCCGAGTACTGAGCACCCAGCACCCTGAGTACTGAGCACCGAGCAACCCGAGCACTGAGCACCCAGCACCCCGAGCACTGAGCCCCCAGCACCCTGAGCACTGAGCACCCAGCACCCTGAGTACTGAGCACCCAGCACCCTGAGAACTTAGCACCCAGCACCCTGAGCACTGAGCACCCAGCACCCTGAGTACTGAGCACCGAGCACCCTGAGTACTGAGCACCCAGCACCCTGAGTACTGAGCACCGAGCACCCCGAGTACTGAGCACCCAGCACCCTGAGCACTGAGCACCCAGCACCCTGAGTACTGAGCACCCAGCACCCTGAGTACTGAGCACGCAGCACCCCGAGCACTGAGCACCCTGAGTACTGAGCACTAAACACCCAGAGCGCTGAGCACCCAGCACCCCAAGCACGGAGCACCCAGGACCCCGAGAATGAGCACCCAGCACCCTGAGTACTGAGCACCCAGCACCCTGAGTACTGAGCACCCAGCACCCCGAGCACTGAGCACCCTGAGTACTTTGCACCCAGCACCCTGAGTACTGAGCACTAAGCACACAGAGCGCTGAGCACCCAGCACCCCAAGCACGGAGCACCCAGGACCCCGAGCACTGAGTACTGAGCACCCAGCACCCTGAGTACTGAGCACCGAGCTCCCCGAGCCCTGAGCACCCTGAGTACTGAGCACCCAGCACCCCGATCACAGAGCACCCAGCACCCTCAACACTGAGCACGCAGCACCCCGAGCACTGAGCACCCAGCACCCTGAGTACTGAGCACCCTGAGGACTGAGCACCGATCACACTGAGCACTGAGCACCCAGCACCCTGAGTACTGAGCACCCAGCACCCTGAGTACTGAGCACTGAGCACCCCGAGTACTGAGCACCCAGCACCCTGAGCACTGAGCACCCAGCACCCCGAGCACTGAGCACGCAGCGCCCTGAGTACGGAGCACCCAGCACCCCGAGCCCTGAGCACCCAGCACCCTGAGTACTGAGCACCCTGAGTACTGAGCACCTAGCACCCCGAGCACTGAGCACCCAGCACCCTGAGCACTGAGCACCCTGCAACCTGAGTACTGAGCATCAAGCACCCTGAGCACTGATCACCCAGCACCCTGAGCACTGAGCACCCAGCACCCTGAGTACTGAGCACCCAACGTACTGAGCTTCGAGCACCCCGAGCACTGAGCACCCAGCACCCTGAGTACTGAGCACCCAGCACCCCGAGCACTGAGCACCCAGCACCCTGAGTACTGAGCACCGAGCACCCTGAGTACTGAGCACCGAGCACCCCGAACACTGAGCACCCAGCACCCTGAGCACTGAGCACCCTGAGGACTGAGCACCCAGCAACCCGAGCACTGAGCACCCAGCACCCTGAGTACTTAGCACCCTGAGTACTGACCACCCAGCACCCCGAGCACTGAGCACCCAGGACCCTGAGTACTGAGCACCCTGAGTACTGAGCACCCAGCACCCTGAGTACTGAGCACCCTGAGTACTGAGCACCCAGCACCCTGAGCACTGAGCACCCAGCACCCTGAGTACTGAGCACCCAGCACCCTGAGCACTGAGCACCCAGCACCCTGAGTACTGAGCACCCAGCACCCTGAGAACTTAGCACCCAGCACCCTGAGCACTGAGCACCCAGCACCCTGAGTACTGAGCACCGAGCACCCTGAGTACTGAGCACCCGGCACCCTGAGTACTGAGCACCCAGCACCCTGAGTACTGAGCACCGAGCACCCCGAGTACTGAGCACCCAGCACCCTGAGCACTGAGCACCCAGCACCCTGAGTACTGAGCACCCAGCAACCTGAGTACTGAGCACGCAGCACCCCGAGCACTGAGCACCCTGAGTACTGAGCACTAAGCACCCAGAGCGCTGAGCACCCAGCACCCCAAGCACGGAGCATCCAGGACCCCGAGCACTGAGTACTGAGCACCCAGCACCCTGAGTACTGAGCACCGAGCTCCCTGAGCACTGAGCACCCTGAGTACTGAGCACCCAGCACCCCGATCACAGAGCACCCAGCACACTCAGCACTGAGGACCCAGCACCCCGAGCACTGAGCACCGAGCACCCTGAGTACTGAGCACCCTGAGGACTGAGCACCGATCACCCTGAACACTGAGCACCCAGCACCCTGAGTACTGAGCACAGAGCACCCTGAGTACTGAGCACCGAGCACTCCGAGCACTGAGCACCCAGCACCCTGAGCACTGAGCACCCAGCACCCTGAGTACTGAGCACCCAGCACCCTGAGTACTGAGCACCCAGCACCCTGAGTACTGAGCACCCAGCACCAAGAGTACTGAGCACCGAGCATCCTGAGCACTGAGCACCGAGCACCCCGAGCACTGAGCACCCAGCAGCCTGAGTACTGAGCACCCAGCACCAAGAGTACTGAGCATCGAGCACCCCGAGCACTGAGCACCCAGCACCCTGAGTAATGAGCACCCAGCACCCCGAGTACTGAGCACCCAGCACCGTGAGTACTGAGCACCCAGCACCCTGAGTACTGAGCACCCAGCACCGTGAGCACTGAGCACAAAGCACGCTGAGTACTGAGCACTGAGCACCCTGAGTACTGAGCATCAAGGACCCTGAGCACTGAGCACCCAGCACGCTGAGTACTGAGCGCTGAGCACAATGAGTACTGAGCACCGAGCACCCTGAGTACTGAGCACCCAGCACCCTGAGCACTGAGCAGCCAGCACCCTGAGCACTGAGCACCCAGCACCCCGAGCACTGAGCATCCAGCACCCTGAGCACTGAGCACCCAGCACCCTGAGTACTGAGCACCCAGCACCCTGAGCACTGAGCACCCAGCACCCTGAGTACTGAGCACCCAGCACCCTGAGAACTTAGCACCCAGCACACTGAGCACTGAGCACCCAGCACCCTGAGTACTGAGCACCGAGCACCCTGAGTACTGAGCACCCAGCACCCTGAGTACTGAGCACCCAGCACCCTGAGTACTGAGCACCCAGCACCCTGAGTACTGAGCACCCAGCACCCTGAGTACTGAGCACCCAGCACCCTGAGTACTGAGCACCGAGCACCCCGAGTACTGAGCACCCAGCACCCCGAGCACTGAGCACCCAGCACCCTGAGCACTGAGCACCCAGCACCCCAAGCACTGAGCACCCAGCACCCTGAGTACTGAGTACTGAACACCCTGAGTACTGAGCACCCAGCACCCTGAGCACCCAGCACCCTGAGTACTGAGCACCGAGCACCCCGAGCACTGAGCACCCAGCACCCCAAGCACTGAGCACCCAGCACTGAGCACCCAGCACCCTGAGTACTGAGCACCCAGCACCCTGAGTACTGAGCACCGAGCACCCCGAGCATTGAGCACCGGGCACCCCGAGCACTGAGCACCCAGCACCCTGAGTACTGAGCACCCAGCCCCCTGAGTACTGAGCACTGAGCAGTGAGCACACTGAGCACTGAGCACCCAGCATCCTGAGCACTGAGTACTGAGCACCCAGCACCCTGAGCACTGAGCACCCAGCACCCTGAGCACTGAGCACCCAGCACCCTGAGTACTGAGCACCCAGCACCCCGAGCACTGAGCACCCAGCACCCTGAGCACTGAGCTCCCAGCACCCCAAGCACTGAGCACCCAGCACCCTGAGTACTGAGTACTGAGCACCCTGAGTACTGAGCACCAAGCACCCTGAGTACTGAGCACCCAGCACTCCAAGCACTGAGCACCCAGCACCCTGAGCACTGAGCACCCAGCACCCTGAGTACTGAGCACACAGCACAGCGAGCACTGAGCACCCAGCACCCTGAGTAATGAGCACCCAGCACCCTGAGTACTGAGCACTGAGCACCCTGAGCACTGAGCACCCAGCACCCTGAGCACTGAGCACCCTGAGGACTGAGCACCGAGCACCCTGAGTACTGAGCACCCAGCATCCTGAGTAGTGAGCACCGATCACCCTGAGCACTGAGCACCCAGCAACCCAAGCACTGAGCACCCAGCAACCTGAGTACTGAGCACCCTGAGTACTGAGCACCCAGCACCCCGAGCACTGAGCACGCAGCACCCTGAGTACTGAGCACCCAGAGTACTGAGCACCCAGCACCCTGAGTACTGAGCACCCTGAGTACTGAGCACATAGCACCCTGAGCACTGAGCACCCAGCACCCTGAGAACTGAGCACCCAGCACCCTGAGCACTGAGCACCCAGCACCCTGAGTACTGAGCACCCAGCACCCTGAGTACTTTGCACCCAGCACCCTGAGCACTGAGCACCCAGCACCCTGAGTACTGAGCACCGAGCACCCTGAGTACTGAGCACCCAGCACCCTGAGTACTGAGCACCCAGCACCCTGAGTACTGAGCACCGAGCACCCCGAGTACTGAGCACCCAGCACCCTGAGCACTGAGCACCCAGCACCCTGAGTACTGAGCACCCAGCACCCTGAGTACTGAGCACCCAGCACCCTGAGTACTGAGCACTAAGCACCCAGAGCGCTGAGCACCCAGCACCCCAAGCACGGAGCACCCAGGACCCCGAGCACTGAGTACTGAGCACCCAGCACCCTGATTACTGAGCACTAAGCACCCTGAGCGCTGAGCACCCAGCACCCCAAGCACGGAGCACCCAGGACCCCGAGCACTGAGTACTGAGCACCCAGCACCCTGAGTACTGAGCACCGAGCTCCCCGAGCACTGAGCACCCTGAGTACTGAGCACCCAGCACCCCGATCACAGAGCACACAGCACCCTTAGCACTGAGCACCCAGCACCCCGAGCACTGAGCACCCAGCACCCTGAGTACTGAGCACACTGAGGACTGAGCACCGATCACCCTGAGCACTGAGCACCCAGCACCCTGAGTACTGAGCACCCAGCACCCTGAGTACTGAGCACGCAGCACCCCGAGCACTGAGCACCCTGAGTACTGAGCACTAAGCACCCAGAGCGCTGAGCACCCAGCACCCCAAGCACGGAGCACCCAGGACCCCGAGCACTGAGTACTGAGCACCCAGCACCCTGAGTACTGAGCACCGAGCTCCCTGAGCACTGAGCACCCTGAGTACTGAGCACCCAGCACCCCGATCACAGAGCACCCAGCACACTCAGCACTGGGGACCCAGCACCCCGAGCACTGAGCACCGAGCACCCTGAGTACTGAGCACCCTGAGGACTGAGCACCGATCACCCTGAACACTGAGCACCCAGCACCCTGAGTACTGAGCACCCAGCACCCTGAGTACTGAGCACTGAGCACTCCGAGCACTGAGCACCCAGCACCCTGAGCACTGAGCACCCAGCACCCTGAGTACTGAGCACCCAGCACCCTGAGTACTGAGCACCCAGCACCCTGAGTACTGAGCACCCAGCACCAAGAGTACTGAGCATCGAGCACCCCGAGCACTGAGCACCCAGCACCCTGAGTAATGAGCACCCAGCACCCCGAGTACTGAGCACCCAGCACCGTGAGTACTGAGCACCCAGCACCCTGAGTACTGAGCACCCAGCACCCTGAGCACTGAGCACGCAGCACCCCGAGCACTGAGCACCCAGCACCCTGAGTACTGAGCACCCTGAGGACTGAGCACCGATCACACTGAGCACTGAGCACCCAGCACCCTGAGTACTGAGCACCCAGCACCCTGAGTACTGAGCACTGAGCACCCCGAGTACTGAGCACCCAGCACCCTGAGCACTGAGCACCCAGCACCCCGAGCACTGAGCACGCAGCGCCCTGAGTACGGAGCACCCAGCACCCCGAGCCCTGAGCACCCAGCACCCTGAGTACTGAGCACCCTGAGTACTGAGCACCTAGCACCCCGAGCACTGAGCACCCAGCACCCTGAGCACTGAGCACCCTGCAACCTGAGTACTGAGCATCAAGCACCCTGAGCACTGATCACCCAGCACCCTGAGCACTGAGCACCCAGCACCCTGAGTACTGAGCACCCAACGTACTGAGCTTCGAGCACCCCGAGCACTGAGCACCCAGCACCCTGAGTACTGAGCACCCAGCACCCCGAGCACTGAGCACCCAGCACCCTGAGTACTGAGCACCGAGCACCCTGAGTACTGAGCACCGAGCACCCCGAACACTGAGCACCCAGCACCCTGAGCACTGAGCACCCTGAGGACTGAGCACCCAGCAACCCGAGCACTGAGCACCCAGCACCCTGAGTACTTAGCACCCTGAGTACTGACCACCCAGCACCCCGAGCACTGAGCACCCAGGACCCTGAGTACTGAGCACCCTGAGTACTGAGCACCCAGCACCCTGAGTACTGAGCACCCTGAGTACTGAGCACCCAGCACCCTGAGCACTGAGCACCCAGCACCCTGAGTACTGAGCACCCAGCACCCTGAGCACTGAGCACCCAGCACCCTGAGTACTGAGCACCCAGCACCCTGAGAACTTAGCACCCAGCACCCTGAGCACTGAGCACCCAGCACCCTGAGTACTGAGCACCGAGCACCCTGAGTACTGAGCACCCGGCACCCTGAGTACTGAGCACCCAGCACCCTGAGTACTGAGCACCGAGCACCCCGAGTACTGAGCACCCAGCACCCTGAGCACTGAGCACCCAGCACCCTGAGTACTGAGCACCCAGCAACCTGAGTACTGAGCACGCAGCACCCCGAGCACTGAGCACCCTGAGTACTGAGCACTAAGCACCCAGAGCGCTGAGCACCCAGCACCCCAAGCACGGAGCATCCAGGACCCCGAGCACTGAGTACTGAGCACCCAGCACCCTGAGTACTGAGCACCGAGCTCCCTGAGCACTGAGCACCCTGAGTACTGAGCACCCAGCACCCCGATCACAGAGCACCCAGCACACTCAGCACTGAGGACCCAGCACCCCGAGCACTGAGCACCGAGCACCCTGAGTACTGAGCACCCTGAGGACTGAGCACCGATCACCCTGAACACTGAGCACCCAGCACCCTGAGTACTGAGCACAGAGCACCCTGAGTACTGAGCACCGAGCACTCCGAGCACTGAGCACCCAGCACCCTGAGCACTGAGCACCCAGCACCCTGAGTACTGAGCACCCAGCACCCTGAGTACTGAGCACCCAGCACCCTGAGTACTGAGCACCCAGCACCAAGAGTACTGAGCACCGAGCATCCTGAGCACTGAGCACCGAGCACCCCGAGCACTGAGCACCCAGCAGCCTGAGTACTGAGCACCCAGCACCAAGAGTACTGAGCATCGAGCACCCCGAGCACTGAGCACCCAGCACCCTGAGTAATGAGCACCCAGCACCCCGAGTACTGAGCACCCAGCACCGTGAGTACTGAGCACCCAGCACCCTGAGTACTGAGCACCCAGCACCGTGAGCACTGAGCACAAAGCACGCTGAGTACTGAGCACTGAGCACCCTGAGTACTGAGCATCAAGGACCCTGAGCACTGAGCACCCAGCACGCTGAGTACTGAGCGCTGAGCACAATGAGTACTGAGCACCGAGCACCCTGAGTACTGAGCACCCAGCACCCTGAGCACTGAGCAGCCAGCACCCTGAGCACTGAGCACCCAGCACCCCGAGCACTGAGCATCCAGCACCCTGAGCACTGAGCACCCAGCACCCTGAGTACTGAGCACCCAGCACCCTGAGCACTGAGCACCCAGCACCCTGAGTACTGAGCACCCAGCACCCTGAGAACTTAGCACCCAGCACACTGAGCACTGAGCACCCAGCACCCTGAGTACTGAGCACCGAGCACCCTGAGTACTGAGCACCCAGCACCCTGAGTACTGAGCACCCAGCACCCTGAGTACTGAGCACCCAGCACCCTGAGTACTGAGCACCCAGCACCCTGAGTACTGAGCACCCAGCACCCTGAGTACTGAGCACCGAGCACCCCGAGTACTGAGCACCCAGCACCCCGAGCACTGAGCACCCAGCACCCTGAGCACTGAGCACCCAGCACCCCAAGCACTGAGCACCCAGCACCCTGAGTACTGAGTACTGAACACCCTGAGTACTGAGCACCCAGCACCCTGAGCACCCAGCACCCTGAGTACTGAGCACCGAGCACCCCGAGCACTGAGCACCCAGCACCCCAAGCACTGAGCACCCAGCACTGAGCACCCAGCACCCTGAGTACTGAGCACCCAGCACCCTGAGTACTGAGCACCGAGCACCCCGAGCATTGAGCACCGGGCACCCCGAGCACTGAGCACCCAGCACCCTGAGTACTGAGCACCCAGCCCCCTGAGTACTGAGCACTGAGCAGTGAGCACACTGAGCACTGAGCACCCAGCATCCTGAGCACTGAGTACTGAGCACCCAGCACCCTGAGCACTGAGCACCCAGCACCCTGAGCACTGAGCACCCAGCACCCTGAGTACTGAGCACCCAGCACCCCGAGCACTGAGCACCCAGCACCCTGAGCACTGAGCTCCCAGCACCCCAAGCACTGAGCACCCAGCACCCTGAGTACTGAGTACTGAGCACCCTGAGTACTGAGCACCAAGCACCCTGAGTACTGAGCACCCAGCACTCCAAGCACTGAGCACCCAGCACCCTGAGCACTGAGCACCCAGCACCCTGAGTACTGAGCACACAGCACAGCGAGCACTGAGCACCCAGCACCCTGAGTAATGAGCACCCAGCACCCTGAGTACTGAGCACTGAGCACCCTGAGCACTGAGCACCCAGCACCCTGAGCACTGAGCACCCTGAGGACTGAGCACCGAGCACCCTGAGTACTGAGCACCCAGCATCCTGAGTAGTGAGCACCGATCACCCTGAGCACTGAGCACCCAGCAACCCAAGCACTGAGCACCCAGCAACCTGAGTACTGAGCACCCTGAGTACTGAGCACCCAGCACCCCGAGCACTGAGCACGCAGCACCCTGAGTACTGAGCACCCAGAGTACTGAGCACCCAGCACCCTGAGTACTGAGCACCCTGAGTACTGAGCACATAGCACCCTGAGCACTGAGCACCCAGCACCCTGAGAACTGAGCACCCAGCACCCTGAGCACTGAGCACCCAGCACCCTGAGTACTGAGCACCCAGCACCCTGAGTACTTTGCACCCAGCACCCTGAGCACTGAGCACCCAGCACCCTGAGTACTGAGCACCGAGCACCCTGAGTACTGAGCACCCAGCACCCTGAGTACTGAGCACCCAGCACCCTGAGTACTGAGCACCGAGCACCCCGAGTACTGAGCACCCAGCACCCTGAGCACTGAGCACCCAGCACCCTGAGTACTGAGCACCCAGCACCCTGAGTACTGAGCACCCAGCATCCCGAGCACTGAGCACCCTGAGTACTGAGCACCCAGCACCCTGAGTACTGAGCACTAAGCACCCAGAGCGCTGAGCACCCAGCACCCCAAGCACGGAGCACCCAGGACCCCGAGCACTGAGTACTGAGCACCCAGCACCCTGATTACTGAGCACTAAGCACCCTGAGCGCTGAGCACCCAGCACCCCAAGCACGGAGCACCCAGGACCCCGAGCACTGAGTACTGAGCACCCAGCACCCTGAGTACTGAGCACCGAGCTCCCCGAGCACTGAGCACCCTGAGTACTGAGCACCCAGCACCCCGATCACAGAGCACACAGCACCCTTAGCACTGAGCACCCAGCACCCCGAGCACTGAGCACCCAGCACCCTGAGTACTGAGCACACTGAGGACTGAGCACCGATCACCCTGAGCACTGAGCACCCAGCACCCTGAGTACTGAGCACCCAGCACCCTGAGTACTGAGCACGCAGCACCCCGAGCACTGAGCACCCTGAGTACTGAGCACTAAGCACCCAGAGCGCTGAGCACCCAGCACCCCAAGCACGGAGCACCCAGGACCCCGAGCACTGAGTACTGAGCACCCAGCACCCTGAGTACTGAGCACCGAGCTCCCTGAGCACTGAGCACCCTGAGTACTGAGCACCCAGCACCCCGATCACAGAGCACCCAGCACACTCAGCACTGGGGACCCAGCACCCCGAGCACTGAGCACCGAGCACCCTGAGTACTGAGCACCCTGAGGACTGAGCACCGATCACCCTGAACACTGAGCACCCAGCACCCTGAGTACTGAGCACCCAGCACCCTGAGTACTGAGCACTGAGCACTCCGAGCACTGAGCACCCAGCACCCTGAGCACTGAGCACCCAGCACCCTGAGTACTGAGCACCCAGCACCCTGAGTACTGAGCACCCAGCACCCTGAGTACTGAGCACCCAGCACCAAGAGTACTGAGCATCGAGCACCCCGAGCACTGAGCACCCAGCACCCTGAGTAATGAGCACCCAGCACCCCGAGTACTGAGCACCCAGCACCGTGAGTACTGAGCACCCAGCACCCTGAGTACTGAGCACCCAGCACCCTGAGCACTGAGCACAAAGCACGCTGAGTACTGAGCACTGAGCACCCTGAGTACTGAGCACCAAGGACCCTGAGCACTGAGCACCCAGCACGCTGAGTACTGAGCGCTGAGCACCCTGAGTACTGAGCACCGAGCACCCTGAGTACTGAGCACCCAGCACCCTGAGCACTGAGCAGCCAGCACCCTGAGCACTGAGCACCCAGCACCCCGAGCACTGAGCACCCAGCACCCTGAGCACTGAGCACCCAGCACCCCGAGTACTGAGCACCCAGCACCCTGAGTACGGAGCACCGAGCAACCCGAGCACTGAGCACCCAGCACCCCGAGCACTGAGCCCCCAGCACCCTGAGCACTGAGCACCCAGCACCCTGAGTACTGAGCACCCAGCACCCTGAGAACTTAGCACCCAGCACCCTGAGCACTGAGCACCCAGCACCCTGAGTACTGAGCACCGAGCACCCTGAGTACTGAGCACCCAGCACCCTGAGTACTGAGCACCGAGCAACCCGAGTACTGAGCACCCAGCACCCTGAGCACTGAGCACCCAGCACCCTGAGTACTGAGCACCCAGCACCCTGAGTACTGAGCACGCAGCACCCCGAGCACTGAGCACCCTGAGTACTGAGCACTAAACACCCAGAGCGCTGAGCACCCAGCACCCCAAGCACGGAGCACCCAGGACCCCGAGAATGAGCACCCAGCACCCTGAGTACTGAGCACCCAGCACCCTGAGTACTGAGCACCCAGCACCCCGAGCACTGAGCACCCTGAGTACTTTGCACCCAGCACCCTGAGTACTGAGCACTAAGCACACAGAGCGCTGAGCACCCAGCACCCCAAGCACGGAGCACCCAGGACCCCGAGCACTGAGTACTGAGCACCCAGCACCCTGAGTACTGAGCACCGAGCTCCCCGAGCCCTGAGCACCCTGAGTACTGAGCACCCAGCACCCCGATCACAGAGCACCCAGCACCCTCAACACTGAGCACGCAGCACCCCGAGCACTGAGCACCCAGCACCCTGAGTACTGAGCACCCTGAGGACTGAGCACCGATCACACTGAGCACTGAGCACCCAGCACCCTGAGTACTGAGCACCCAGCACCCTGAGTACTGAGCACTGAGCACCCCGAGTACTGAGCACCCAGCACCCTGAGCACTGAGCACCCAGCACCCCGAGCACTGAGCACGCAGCGCCCTGAGTACGGAGCACCCAGCACCCCGAGCCCTGAGCACCCAGCACCCTGAGTACTGAGCACCCTGAGTACTGAGCACCTAGCACCCCGAGCACTGAGCACCCAGCACCCTGAGCACTGAGCACCCTGCAACCTGAGTACTGAGCATCAAGCACCCTGAGCACTGATCACCCAGCACCCTGAGCACTGAGCACCCAGCACCCTGAGTACTGAGCACCCAACGTACTGAGCTTCGAGCACCCCGAGCACTGAGCACCCAGCACCCTGAGTACTGAGCACCCAGCACCCCGAGCACTGAGCACCCAGCACCCTGAGTACTGAGCACCGAGCACCCTGAGTACTGAGCACCGAGCACCCCGAACACTGAGCACCCAGCACCCTGAGCACTGAGCACCCTGAGGACTGAGCACCCAGCAACTCGAGCACTGAGCACCCAGCACCCTGAGTACTTAGCACCCTGAGTACTGACCACCCAGCACCCCGAGCACTGAGCACCCAGGACCCTGAGTACTGAGCACCCTGAGTACTGAGCACCCAGCACCCTGAATACTGAGCACCCTGAGTACTGAGCACCCAGCACCCTGAGCACTGAGCACCCAGCACCCTGAGTACTGAGCACCCAGCACCCTGAGCACTGAGCACCCAGCACCCTGAGTACTGAGCACCCAGCACCCTGAGAACTTAGCACCCAGCACCCTGAGCACTGAGCACCCAGCACCCTGAGTACTGAGCACCGAGCACCCTGAGTACTGAGCACCCGGCACCCTGAGTACTGAGCACCCAGCACCCTGAGTACTGAGCACCGAGCACCCCGAGTACTGAGCACCCAGCACCCTGAGCACTGAGCACCCAGCACCCTGAGTACTGAGCACCCAGCAACCTGAGTACTGAGCACGCAGCACCCCGAGCACTGAGCACCCTGAGTACTGAGCACTAAGCACCCAGAGCGCTGAGCACCCAGCACCCCAAGCACGGAGCATCCAGGACCCCGAGCACTGAGTACTGAGCACCCAGCACCCTGAGTACTGAGCACCGAGCTCCCTGAGCACTGAGCACCCTGAGTACTGAGCACCCAGCACCCCGATCACAGAGCACCCAGCACACTCAGCACTGAGGACCCAGCACCCCGAGCACTGAGCACCGAGCACCCTGAGTACTGAGCACCCTGAGGACTGAGCACCGATCACCCTGAACACTGAGCACCCAGCACCCTGAGTACTGAGCACAGAGCACCCTGAGTACTGAGCACCGAGCACTCCGAGCACTGAGCACCCAGCACCCTGAGCACTGAGCACCCAGCACCCTGAGTACTGAGCACCCAGCACCCTGAGTACTGAGCACCCAGCACCCTGAGTACTGAGCACCCAGCACCAAGAGTACTGAGCACCGAGCATCCTGAGCACTGAGCACCGAGCACCCCGAGCACTGAGCACCCAGCAGCCTGAGTACTGAGCACCCAGCACCAAGAGTACTGAGCATCGAGCACCCCGAGCACTGAGCACCCAGCACCCTGAGTAATGAGCACCCAGCACCCCGAGTACTGAGCACCCAGCACCGTGAGTACTGAGCACCCAGCACCCTGAGTACTGAGCACCCAGCACCGTGAGCACTGAGCACAAAGCACGCTGAGTACTGAGCACTGAGCACCCTGAGTACTGAGCATCAAGGACCCTGAGCACTGAGCACCCAGCACGCTGAGTACTGAGCGCTGAGCACAATGAGTACTGAGCACCGAGCACCCTGAGTACTGAGCACCCAGCACCCTGAGCACTGAGCAGCCAGCACCCTGAGCACTGAGCACCCAGCACCCCGAGCACTGAGCATCCAGCACCCTGAGCACTGAGCACCCAGCACCCTGAGTACTGAGCACCCAGCACCCTGAGCACTGAGCACCCAGCACCCTGAGTACTGAGCACCCAGCACCCTGAGAACTTAGCACCCAGCACACTGAGCACTGAGCACCCAGCACCCTGAGTACTGAGCACCGAGCATCCTGAGTACTGAGCACCCAGCACCCTGAGTACTGAGCACCCAGCACCCTGAGTACTGAGCACCGAGCACCCCGAGTACTGAGCACCCAGCACCCTGAGCACTGAGCACCCAGCACCCTGAGTACTGAGCACCCAGCACCCTGAGTACTGAGCACGCAGCACCCCGAGCACTGAGCACCCTGAGTACTGAGCACTAAACACCCAGAGCGCTGAGCACCCAGCACCCCAAGCACGGAGCACCCAGGACCCTGAGCACTGAGTACTGAGCACCCAGCACACTGAGTACTGAGCACCGAGCTCCCCGAGCACTGAGCACACAGCACACTCAGCACTGAGGACCCAGCACCCCGAGCACTGAGCACCGAGCACCCTGAGTACTGAGCACCCTGAGGACTGAGCACCGATCACCCTGAACACTGAGCACGCAGCACCCTGAGTACTGAGCACCCAGCACCCTGAGTACTCAGCACCGAGCTCCCCGAGCACTGAACGCCCTGAGTACTGAGCACCCAGCACCCCGATCACAGAGCACCCAGCACCGTCAGCACTGAGCACCCAGCACCCCGAGCACTGAGCACCCAGCACCCTGAGTACTGAGCACCCTGAGGACTGAGCACCGATCACCCTGAGCACTGAGCACCCAACACCCTGAGTACTGAGCACCCAGCACCCTGAGTACTGAGCACCCAGCACGCTGAGTACTGAGCACCCAGCACACTGAGCACTGAGCACCCTGAGGACTGAGCACCCAGCACCCTGAGTACTGAGCACCCAGCATCCTGAGTACTGAGCACCGATCACCCTGAGCACTGAGCACCCAGCAACCCGAGCACTGAGCACCCAGCACCCTGAGTACTGAGCACACTGAGTACTGAGCACCCAGCACCCCGAGCACTGAGCACCCAGCACCCTGAGTACTGAGCACCCTGAGTACTGAGCACCCAGAACCCTGAGTACTGAGCACCCTGAGTACTGAGCACCCAGCACACTGAGCACTGAGCACCCAGCACCCTGAGTACTGAGCACCCAGCACCCTGAGTACTGTGCACCCAGCACCCTGAGTACTGAGCACCCAGCACCCTGAGTACTGAGCAGCCAGCACGCTGAGTACTGAGCACCCAGCAACCTGAGCACTGAGCACCCTGAGTACTGAGCACCCAGCACCCTGAGCACTGAGCACCCAGCACCCTGAGTACTGAGCACCCAGCACCCTGAGTACTGAGCACCGAGGACTCCAAGCACTGAGCACCCAGCACCCTGAGCACTGAGCACCCAGCACCCTGAGTACTGAGCACCCAGCACCCTGAGTACTGAGCACCCAGCACCCTGAGAACTGAGCACCCAGCAACCTGAGTACTGAGCACCCAGCACCCTGAGTACTGAGCACCCAGCACCCTGAGTACTGAGCACCCAGCACCCTGAGTACTGAGAACCCAGCACCCTGAGTACTGAGCACCGAGCACCCCGAGTACTGAGCACCCAGCACCCTGAGCACTGAGCACCCAGCACCCCAAGCACTGAGCACCCAGCACCCTGAGTACTGAGTACTGAACACCCTGAGTACTGAGCACCCAGCACCCTGAGCACCCAGCACCCTGAGTACTGAGCACCGAGCACCCCGAGCACTGAGCACGGAGCACCCTGAGCACTGAGCAACCAGCACTGAGCACCCAGCACCCTGAGTACTGAGCACCCAGCACCCTGAGTACTGAGCACCGAGCACCCCGAGCATTGAGCACCGGGCACCCCGAGCACTGAGCACCCAGCACCCTGAGTACTGAGCACCCAGCACCCTGAGTACTGAGCACTGAGCAGTGAGCACACTGAGCACTGAGCACCCAGCATCCTGAGCACTGAGTACTGAGCACCCAGCACCCTGAGCACTGAGCACCCAGCACCCTGAGCACTGAGCACCCAGCACCCTGAGTACTGAGCACCCAGCACCCCGAGCACTGAGCACCCAGCACCCTGAGCACTGAGCTCCCAGCACCCCAAGCACTGAGCACCCAGCACCCTGAGTACTGAGTACTGAGCACCCTGAGTACTGAGCACCAAGCACCCTGAGTACTGAGCACCCAGCACTCCAAGCACTGAGCACCCAGCACCCTGAGCACTGAGCACCCAGCACCCTGAGTACTGAGCACCCAGCACCCTGAGTAATGAGCACCCAGCACCCTGAGTACTGAGCACTGAGCACCCTGAGCACTGAGCACCCAGCACCCTGAGCACTGAGCACCCTGAGGACTGAGCACCGAGCACCCTGAGTACTGAGCACCCAGCATCCTGAGTAGTGAGCACCGATCACCCTGAGCACTGAGCACCCAGCAACCCAAGCACTGAGCACCCAGCACCCTGAGTACTGAGCACCCTGAGTACTGAGCACCCAGCACCCCGAGCACTGAGCACGCAGCACCCTGAGTACTGAGCACCCAGAGTACTGAGCACCCAGCACCCTGAGTACTGAGCACCCTGAGTACTGAGCACCCAGCACCCTGAGCACTGAGCACCCAGCACCCTGAGAACTGAGCACCCAGCACCCTGAGCACTGAGCACCCAGCACCCTGAGTACTGAGCACCCAGCACCCTGAGTACTTTGCACCCAGCACCCTGAGCACTGAGCACCCAGCACCCTGAGTACTGAGCACCGAGCACCCTGAGTACTGAGCACCCAGCACCCTGAGTACTGAGCACCCAGCACCCTGAGTACTGAGCACCGAGCACCCCGAATACTGAGCACCCAGCACCCTGAGCACTGAGCACCCAGCACCCTGAGTACTGAGCACCCAGCACCCTGAGTACTGAGCACCCAGCACCCCGAGCACTGAGCACACTGAGTACTGAGCACCCAGCACCCTGAGTACTGAGCACTAAGCACCCAGAGCGCTGAGCACCCAGCACCCCAAGCACGGAGCACCCAGGACCCCGAGCACTGAGTACTGAGCACCCAGCACCCCGATCACAGAGCACCCAGCACCCTCAGCACTGAGCACCCAGCACCCCGAGCAATGAGCACCCAGCACCCTGAGTACTGAGCACCCAGCACCCCGAGCACTGAGCACCCAGCACCCTGAGTACTGAGCACCGAGCACCCTGAGTACTGAGCACCCAGCACCCCGAGGACTGAGCACCCAGCACCCCGAGTACTGAGCACCCAGCACTGAGCACCCAGCACCCTGAGTACTGAGCACCCAGCACCCTGAGTACTGAGCACCGAGCACCACGAGCATTGAGCACCGGGCAGCCCGAGCACTGAGCACCCAGCACCCTGAGTAATGAGCACCCAGCACCCCGAGTACTGAGCACCCAGCACCTTGAGTACTGAGCACCCAGCACCCTGAGTACTGAGCACCCAGCACCCTGAGCACTGAGCACAAAGCACGCTGAGTACTGAGCACTGAGCACCCTGAGTACTGAGCACCAAGGACCATGAGCACTGAGCACCCAGCACGCTGAGTACTGAGCGCTGAGCACCCTGAGTACTGAGCACCGAGCACCCTGAGTACTGAGGACCCAGCACACCGAGCACTGAGCACACAGCACCCTGAGCAATGAGCACCCAGCACCCCGAGTACTGAGCACCCAGCACCCTGAGTACTGAGCACCGAGCACCCCGAGCACTGAGCACCCAGCACCCCGAGAATGAGCACGCAGCACCCTGAGTACTGAGAACCGAGCACCCTGAGTACTGAGCACCCAGCACCCCGAGTACTGAGCAAACAGCACCCCGAGCACTGAGCACTCAGCACCCCGAGAATGAGCACCCAGCACCCTGAGTACTGAGCACCTAGCACCCTGAGTACTGAGCACCCAGCATCCCAAGCACTGAGCACCCTGAGTACTTTGCACCCAGCACCCTGAGTACTGAGCACTAAGCACCCAGAGCGCTGAGCACCCAGCACCCCAAGCACGGAGCACCCAGGACCCCGAGCACTGAGTACTGAGCACCCAGCACCCTGAGGACTGAGCACCGAGATCCCCGAGCACTGAGCACCCTGAGTACTTAGCACCCAGCACCCCGAGCACTGAGCACCCAGCACCCCGAGTACTGAGCACCCAGCACCCTGAGTACTGAGCACCCAGCACGCTGAGTACTGAGCGCTGAGCACCCTGAGTACTGAGCACCGAGCACCCTGAGTACTGAGCACCCAGCACCCTGAGCACTGAGCAGCCAGCACCCTGAGCACTGAGCACCCAGCACACCGAGCACTGAGCACCCAGCACCCTGAGTACTGAGCACCCAGCACCCCGAACACTGAGCACCCAGCACCCTGAGCACTGAGCACCCTGAGGACTGAGCACCCAGCACGCTGAGTACTGAGCACCCAGCATCCTGAGTACTGAGCACCGATCACCCTGAGTACTGACCACCCAGCACCCCGAGCACTGAGCACCCAGGACCCTGAGTACTGAGCACCCTGAGTACTGAGCACCCAGTACCCTGCGTACTGAGCACCCTGAGTACTGAGCACCCAGCACCCTGAGCACTGAGCACCCAGCACCCTGAGTACTGAGCACCCAGCACCCTGAGCACTGAGCACCCAGCACCCTGAGTACTGAGCACCCAGCACCCTGAGAACTTAGCACCCAGCACCCTGAGCACTGAGCACCCAGCAGCCTGAGTACTGAGCACCGAGCACCCTGAGTACTGAGCACCCAGCACCCTGAGTACTGAGCACCCAGCACCCTGAGTACTGAGCACCGAGCACCCCGAGTACTGAGCACCCAGCACCCTGAGCACTGAGCACCCAGCACCCTGAGTACTGAGCACCCAGCACCCTGAGTACTGAGCACGCAGCACCCCGAGCACTGAGCACCCTGAGTACTGAGCACTAAGCACCCAGAGCGCTGAGCACCCAGCACCCCAAGCACGGAGCACCCAGGACCCCGAGCACTGAGTACTGAGCACCCAGCACCCTGAGTACTGAGCACCGAGCTCCCCGAGCACTGAGCACCCTGAGTAATGAGCACCCAGCACCCCGATCACAGAGCACCCAGCACACTCAGCACTGAGGACCCAGCACCCCGAGCACTGAGCACCGAGCACCCTGAGTACTGAGCACCCTGAGGACTGAGCACCGATCACCCTGAACACTGAGCACCCAGCACCCTGAGTACTGAGCACCCAGCACCCTGAGTACTGAGCACCGAGCACTCCGAGCACTGAGCACCCAGCACCCTGAGCACTGAGCACCCAGCACCCTGAGTACTGAGCACCAAGCACCCTGAGTACTGAGCACCCAGCACCCTGAGTACTGAGCATCCAGCACCAAGAGTACTGAGCACCGAGCATCCTGAGCACTGAGCACCGAGCACCCCGAGCACTGAGCACCCAGCAGCCTTAGTACTGAGCAACCAGCACCAAGAGTACTGAGCATCGAGCACCCCGAGCACTGAGCACCCAGCACCCTGAGTAATGAGCACCCAGCACCCCGAGTACTGAGCACCCAGCACCGTGAGTACTGAGCACCCAGCACCCTGAGTACTGAGCACCCAGCACCCTGAGCACTGAGCACAAAGCACGCTGAGTACTGAGCACTGAGCACCCTGAGTACTGAGCACCAAGGACCCTGAGCACTGAGCACCCAGCACGCTGAGTACTGAGCGCTGAGCACCCTGAGTACTGAGCACCGAGCACCCTGAGTACTGAGCACCCAGCACCCTGAGCACTGAGCACCCAGCACCCTGAGCACTGAGCACCCAGCACCCCGAGTACTGAGCACCCAGCACCCTGAGTACTGAGCACCGAGCACCCCGAGCACTGAGCACCCAGCACCCCGAGCACTGAGCACCCAGCACCCCGAGAATGAGCACCCAGCACCCTGAGTACTGAGAACCGAGCACCCTAAGTACTGAGCACCCAGCACCCTGAGCACTGAGCACCCAGCACCCCGAGTACTGAGCAAACAGCACCCCGAGCACTGAGCACCCAGCACCCCGAGAATGAGCACCCAGCACCCTGAGTACTGAGCACCCAGCACCCTGAGTACGGAGCACCCAGCACCCCGAGCACTGAGCACCCTGAGTACTTTGCACCCAGCACCCTGAGTACTGAGCACCCAGCACCCTGAGTACTGAGCACCCAGCACCCTGAGTACTGAGCACCGAGCACCCCGAGTACTGAGCACACAGCACCCTGAGCACTGAGCACCCAGCACCCCGAGCACTGAGCACGCAGCACCCTGAGTACTGAGCACCCAGCACCCCGAGCACTGAGCACCCAGCACCCTGAGCACTGAGCACCCAGCACCCTGAGCACTGAGCACCCAGCACCCTGAGTACTGAGCACCCAACGTACTGAGCATCGAGCACCCCGAGCACTGAGCACCCAGCACCCTGAGTTCTGAGCACCCAGCACCCCGAGCACTGAGCACCCAGCACCCTGAGTACTGAGCACCGAGCACCTTGAGTACTGAGCACCCAGCACCCCGAGCACTGAGCATCCAGCACCCCGACCACTGAGCACCCAGCACTGAGCACCCAGCACCCTGAGTACTGAGCACCCAGCACCCTGAGTACTGAGCACCGAGCACCCCGAGCATTGAGCACCGGGCACCCCGAGCACAGAGCACCCAGCACCCTGAGTACTGAGCACCCAGCACCCAGAGTACTGAGCACTGAGAACCCTGAGCACTGAGCACCCAGCACCCTGAGTAATGAGCACCCAGCACCCCGAGTACTGAGCACCCAGCTCCGTGAGTACTGAGCAACCAGCACCCCGAGCACTGAGCACCCAGCACCCTGAGTAATGAGCACCCAGCACCCTGAGTACTGAGCACTGAGCACCCTGAGCACTGAGCACCCAGCACCCTGAGTACTGAGCACCCAGCACCCTGAGAACTGAGCACCCAGCACCCCAAGCACTGAGCACCCAGCACCCTGAGTACTGAGTACTGAGCACCCTGAGTACTGAGCACCCAGCACTCTGAGCACTGAGCACCCAGCACCCTGAGTACTGAGCACCGAGCACCCTGAGCACTGAGCACCCAGCACCCTGAGCACTGAGCACCCAGCACACCGAGCACTGAGCACCCAGCACCCTGAGTACTGAGCACCCAGCACCCTGAGTACTGAGCACTCAGCACCCTGAGTACTGAGCACCGAGCACCCCGAACACTGAGCACCCAGCACCCTGAGCACTGAGCACCCTGAGGACTGAGCACCCAGCACGCTGAGTACTGAGCACCCAGCATCCTGAGTACTGAGCACCGATCACCCTGAGTACTGACCACCCAGCACCCCGAGCACTGAGCACCCAGGACCCTGAGTACTGAGCACCCTGAGTACTGAGCACCCAGTACCCTGCGTACTGAGCACCCTGAGTACTGAGCACCCAGCACCCTGAGCACTGAGCACCCAGCACCCTGAGTACTGAGCACCCAGCACCCTGAGCACTGAGCACCCAGCACCCTGAGTACTGAGCACCCAGCACCCTGAGAACTTAGCACCCAGCACCCTGAGCACTGAGCACCCAGCAGCCTGAGTACTGAGCACCGAGCACCCTGAGTACTGAGCACCCAGCACCCTGAGTACTGAGCACCCAGCACCCTGAGTACTGAGCACCGAGCACCCAGAGTACTGAGCACCCAGCACCCTGAGCACTGAGCACCCAGCACCCTGAGTACTGAGCACCCAGCACCCTGAGTACTGAGCACGCAGCACCCCGAGCACTGAGCACCCTGAGTACTGAGCACTAAGCATCCAGAGCTCTGAGCACCCAGCACCCCAAGCACGGAGCACCCAGGACCCCGAGCACTGAGTACTGAGCACCCAGCACCCTGAGTACTGAGCACCGAGCTCCCCGAGCACTGAGCACCCTGAGTAATGAGCACCCAGCACCCTGATCACAGAGCACTCAGCACACTCAGCACTGAGGACCCAGCACCCCGAGCACTGAGCACCGAGCACCCTGAGTACTGAGCACCCTGAGGACTGAGCACCGATCACCCTGAACACTGAGCACCCAGCACCCTGAGTACTGAGCACCCAGCACCCTGAGTACTGAGCACCGAGCACTCCGAGCACTGAGCACCCAGCACCCTGAGCACTGAGCACCCAGCACCCTGAGTACTGAGCACCAAGCACCCTGAGTACTGAGCACCCAGCACCCTGAGTACTGAGCATCCAGCACCAAGAGTACTGAGCACCGAGCATCCTGAGCACTGAGCACCGAGCACCCCGAGCACTGAGCACCCAGCAGCCTGAGTACTGAGCACCCAGCACCAAGAGTACTGAGCATCGAGCACCCCGAGCACTGAGCACCCAGCACCCTGAGTAATGAGCACCCAGCACCCCGAGTACTGAGCACCCAGCACCGTGAGTACTGAGCACCCAGCACCCTGAGTACTGAGCACCGAGCACCCCGAGCACTGAGCACCCAGCACCCTGAGCACTGAGCACCCTGAGGATTGAGCACACAGCACCCTGAGTACTGAGCACCCAGCATCCTGAGTACTGAGCACTGATCACCCTGAGCACTGAGCACCCAGCAACCCGAGCACTGAGCAGCCAGCACCCTGAGTACTGAGCACCCTGAGTACTGAGCACCCAGCAACCAGAGCACTGAGCACCCAGCACCCTGAGTACTGAGCACCCTGAGTACTGAGCACCCATAACCCTGAGCACTGAGCACCCAGCACCCTGAGTACTGAGCACCCAGCACCCTGAGCACTGAGCACCCAGCACCCTGAGTACTGAGCACCCAGCACCCTGAGTACTTAGCACCCAGCACCCTGTGTACTGAGCACCGAGCAACCCGAGTACTGAGCACCCAGCACCCTGAGCACTGAGCACCCAGCACCCTGAGTACTGAGCACCCAGAACCCTGAGTACTGAGCACCCAGCACCCCGAGCACTGAGCACCCTGAGTACTGAGCACTAAGCACCCTGAGCGCTGAGCACCCAGCACCCCAAGCACGGAGCACCCAGGACCCCGAGCACTGAGTACTGAGCACCCAGCACCCTGAGTACTGAGCACCGAGCTCCCCGAGCACTGAGCACCCTGAGTACTGAGCACCCAGCACCCCGATCACAGAGCACACAGCACCCTCAGCACTGAGCACCCAGCACCCCGAGCACTGAGCACCCAGCACCCTGAGTACTGAGCACACTGAGGACTGAGCACCGATCACCCTGAGCACTGAGCACCCAGCACCCTGAGTACTGATAACCCAGCACACTGAGTACTGAGCACCGAGCACTCCGAGCACTGAGCACCCAGAACCCTGAGCACTGAGCACCCAGCACCCTGAGTACTGAGCACCCAGCACCCGGAGCACTGAGCACCCAGCACCCTGAGTACTGAGCACCCAGCACCCTGAGTACTGAGCTCCCAGCACCCTGAGTACTGAACACCCAGCACCCTGAGTACTGAGCACCCAGCACCCTGAGTACTGAGCACCGAGCACCCCGAGTACTGAGCACCCAGCACCCCGAGCACTGAGCACCCAGCACCACGAGCACTGAGCACCCTGAGTACGTTGCACCCATCACCTTGAGTACTGAGCACTAAGCACCCAGAGCGCTGAGCACCCAGCACCCCAAGCACGGAGCACCCAGGACCCCGAGGACTGAGTACTGAGCACCCAGCACCCTGAGTACTGAGCACCGAGCTCCCCGAGCACTGAGCACCCTGAGTACTTAGCACCCAGCACCCCGAGCACTGAACACCCAGCACCCCGAGTACTGAGCACCCAGCACCCCGAGCACTGAGCACCCAGCACCCTGAGCACTGAGCACCCAGCACCCCAAGCACTGAGCACCCAGCACCCTGAGTACTGAGTACTGAGCACCCTGAGTACTGAGCACCCAGCACCCTGAGCACTGAGCACCCAGCACCCTGAGTACTGAGCACCGAGCACCCTGAGTACTGAGCACCCAGCACCCTGAGTACTGAGCACCCAGCAGCAAGAGTACTGAGCACCGAGCATCCTGAGCACTGAGCACCGAGCACCCCGAGCACTGTGCACCCAGCACCCTGAGTAATGAGCACCCAGCACCCTGAGTACTGAGCACCCAGCACCGTGAGTACTGAGCACCCAGCACCCTGAGTACTGAGCACCGAGCACCCCGAGCACTGAGCACCCAGCACCCCGAGAATGAGCACGCAGCACCCTGAGTACTGAGAACCGAGCACCCTGAGTACTGAGCACCCAGCACCCCGAGTACTGAGCAATCAGCACCCTGAGCACTGAGCACTCAGCACCCCGAGAATGAGCACCCAGCACCCTGAGTACTGAGCACCTAGCACCCTGAGTACTGAGCACCCAGCACCCCGAGCACTGAGCACCCTGAGAACTTTGCACCCAGCACCCTGAGTACTGAGCACTAAGCACCCAGAGCGCTGAGCACCCAGCACCCCAAGCACGGAGCACCCAGGACCCCGAGCACTGAGTACTGAGCACCCAGCACCCTGAGTACTGAGCACCGAGCTCCCCGAGCACTGAGCACCCTGAGTACTTAGCACCCAGCACACCGAGCACTGAGCACCCAGCACCCCGAGTACTGAGCACCCAGCACCCCGAGCACTGAGCACCCAGCACCCTGAGCACTGAGCACCCAGCACCCCAAGCACTGAGCACCCAGCACCCTGAGTACTGAGTACTGAGCACCCTGAGTACTGAGCACCCAGCACCCTGAGCACTGAGCACCCAGCACCCTGAGTACTGAGCACTGAGCACCCTGAGTACTGAGCACCCAGCACCCTGAGTATTGAGCACCCAGCAGCAAGAGTACTGAGCACCGAGCATCCTGAGCACTGAGCACCCAGCACCCTGAGTACTGAGCTCCGAGCACCCCGAGCACTGAGCACCCAGCATCCTGAGTACTGAGCACCCAGCACCAAGAGTACTGAGCACCGAGCACCCCGAGCACTGAGCACCCAGCACCCTGAGTAATGAGCACCCAGCACCCTGAGTACTGAGCACCCAGGACCGTGAGTACTGAGCACCCAGCACCCTGAGTACTGAGCACCCAGCACCCTGAGCACTGAGCACAAAGCACGCTGAGTACTGAGCACTGAGCACCCTGTGTACTGAGCACCAAGGACCCTGAGCACTGAGCACCCAGCACGCTGAGTACTGAGCGCTGAGCACCCTGAGTACTGAGCACCGAGCACCCTGAGTACTGAGCACCCAGCACCCTGGCACTGAGCAGCCAGCACCCTGAGCACTGAGCACCCAGCACCCCGAGCACTGAGCACACAGCACCCTGAGTACTGAGCACCCAGCACCCTGAGTACTGAGCACTCAGCACCCTGAGTACTGAGCACCGAGCACCCCGAACACTGAGCACCAAGCACCCTGAGCACTGAGCACCCTGAGGACTGAGCACCCAGCACGCTGAGTACTGAGCACCCAGCATCCTGAGTACTGAGCACCGATCACCCTGAGCACTGAGCACCCAGCAACCCGAGCACTGAGCACCCAGCACCCTGAGTACTTAGCACCCTGAGTACTGACCACCCAGCACCCCGAGCACTGAGCACCCAGGACCCTGAGTACTGAGCACCCTGAGTACTGAGCACCCAGCACCCTGAGTACTGAGCACCCTGAGTACTGAGCACCCAGCACCCTGAGCACTGAGCACCCAGCACCCTGAGTACTGAGCACCCAGCACCCTGAGCACTGAGCACCCAGCACCCTGAGTACTGAGCACCCAGCACCCTGAGAACTTAGCACCCAGCACCCTGAGCACTGAGCACCCAGCACCCTGAGTACTGAGCACCGAGCACCCTGAGTACTGAGCACCCAGCACCCTGAGTACTGAGCACCCAGCACCCTGAGTACTGAGCACCGAGCACCCCGAGTACTGAGCACCCAGCACCCTGAGCACTGAGCACCCAGCACCCTGAGTACTGAGCACCCAGCACCCTGAGTACTGAGCACGCAGCACCCCGAGCACTGAGCACCCTGAGTACTGAGCACTAAGCACCCAGAGCGCTGAGCACCCAGCACCCCAAGCACGGAGCACCCAGGACCCCGAGCACTGAGTACTGAGCACCCAGCACCCTGAGTACTGAGCACCGAGCTCCCTGAGCACTGAGCACCCTGAGTACTGAGCACCCAGCACCCCGATCACAGAGCACCCAGCACACTCAGCACTGAGGACCCAGCACCCCGAGCACTGAGCACCGAGCACCCTGAGTACTGAGCACCCTGAGGACTAAGCACCGATCACCCTGAACACTGAGCACCCAGCACCCTGAGTACTGAGCACCCAGCACCCTGAGTACTGAGCACCGAGCACTCCGAGCACTGAGCACCCAGCACCCTGAGCACTGTGCACCCAGCACCCTGAGTACTGAGCACCCAGCACCCTGAGTACTGAGCACCCAGCACCCTGAGTACTGAGCTCCCAGCACCAAGAGTACTGAGCACCGAGCATCCTGAGCACTGAGCACCGAGCACCCCGAGCACTGAGCACCCAGCAGCCTGAGTACTGAGCACCCAGCACCAAGAGTACTGAGCATCGAGCACCCCGAGCACTGAGCACCCAGCACCCTGAGTAATGAGCACCCAGCACCCCGAGTACTGAGCACCCAGCACCGTGAGTACTGAGCACCCAGCACCCTGAGTACTGAGCACCCAGCACCCTGAGCACTGAGCACAAAGCACGCTGAGTACTGAGCACTGAGCACCCTGAGTACTGAGCACCAAGGACCCTGAGCACTGAGCACCCAGCACGCTGAGTACTGAGCGCTGAGCACCCTGAGTACTGAGCACCGAGCACCCTGAGTACTGAGCACCCAGCACCCTGAGCACTGAGCAGCCAGCACCCTGAGCACTGAGCACCCAGCACCCCGAGCACTGAGCACCCAGCACTCTGAGCACTGAGCACCCAGCACCCCGAGTACTGAGCACCCAGCACCCTGAGTACTGAGCACCGAGCAACCCGAGCACTGAGCACCCAGCACCCCGAGCACTGAGCACCCAGCACCCCGAGAATGAGCACCCAGCACCCTGAGTACTGAGCACCCAGCACCCTGAGCACTGAGCACCCAGCACCCTGAGTACTGAGCACCCAGCACCCTGAGAACTTAGCACCCAGCACCCTGAGCACTGAGCACCCAGCACCCTGAGTACTGAGCACCGAGCACCCTGCGTACTGAGCACCCAGCACCCTGAGTACTGAGCACCCAGCACCCTGAGTACTGAGCACCGAGCACCCCGAGTACTGAGCACCCAGCACCCTGAGCACTGAGCACCCAGCACCCTGAGTACTGAGCACCCAGCACCCTGAGTACTGAGCACGCAGCACCCCGAGCACTGAGCACCCTGAGTACTGAGCACTAAACACCCAGAGCGCTGAGCACCCAGCACCCCAAGCATGGAGCACCCAGGACCCCGAGCACTGAGTACTGAGCACCCAGCACCCTGAGTACTGAGCACCGAGCTCCCCGAGCACTGAGCACCCTGAGTACTGAGCACCCAGCACCCCGATCACAGAGCACCCAGCACACTCAGCACTGAGGACCCAGCACCCCGAGCACTGAGCACCGAGCACCCTGAGTACTGAGCACCTGAGGACTGAGCACCGATCACCCTGAACACTGAGCACCCAGCACCCTGAGTACTGAGCACCCAGCACCCTGAGTACTGAGCACCGAGCACTCCGAGCATTGAGCACCCAGCACCGTGAGTACTGAGCACCCAGCACCCTGAGTACTGAGCACCCAGCACCAAGAGTACTGAGCACCGAGCACCCTGAGTAATGAGCACCCAGCACCCCGAGTACTGAGCACCCAGCACCGTGAGTACTGAGCACCCAGCACCCTGAGTACTGAGCACCGAGCTCCCCGAGCACTGAGCACCCTGAGTACTGAGTACCCAGCACCCCGATCACAGAGCACCCAGCACACTCAGCACTGAGCACCCAGCACCCCGAGCACTGAGCACCCAGCACCCTGAGTACTGAGCACCCTGAGGACTGAGCACCGATCACCCTGAGCACTGAGCACCCAGCACCCTGAGTACTGAGCACCCAGCACCCTGAGTACTGAGCACTGAGCACTCCGAGCACTGAACACCCAGCACCCTGAGCACTGAGCACCCAGCACCCTGAGTACTGAGCACCCAGCACCCTGAGTACTGAGCACCCAGTACCCTGAGTACTGAGCACCCAGCACCCTGAGTACTGAGCACCCAGCATCCTGAGTACTGAGCACCCAGCACCCTGAGTACTGAGCACCCAGCACCCTGAGTACTGAGCACCCAGGACCCCGAGCACTGAACACCCAGCACCCTGAGCACTGAGCACCCAGCACCAAGAGTACTGAGCACCGAGCACCCCGAGCACTGAGCACACAGCACCCTGAGTAACGAGCACCCAGCACCCCGAGTACTGAGCACCCAGCACCGTGACTACTGAGCACCCAGCACCCTGAGTACTGAGCACCCAGCACCCTGAGTACTGAGCACCAAGGACCCTGAGCACTGAGCACCCAGCACGCTGAGTACTGAGCGCTGAGCACCCTGAGTACTGAGCACCGAGCACCCTGAGTACTGAGCACCCCGCACCCTGAGCACTGAGCAGCCAGCACCCTGAGCACTGAGCACCCAGCACCCCGAGCACTGAGCACCCAGCACCCTGAGTACTGAGCACCAAGCACCCTGAGTACTGAGCACTCAGCACCCTGAGTACTGAACACCGAGCACCCCGAGCACTGAGCACCCAGCACCCTGAGCACTGAGCACCCTGAGGACTGAGCACCCAGCACCCTGAGCACTGAGCACCCAGCACCCTGAGTACTGAGCACCCAGCACCCTGAGTACTGAGCACCGAGGACTCCAAGCACTGAGCACCCAGCACCCTGAGCACTGAGCACCCAGCACCCTGAGTACTGAGCACCCAGCACCCTGAGTACTGAGCACCCAGCACCCTGAGAACTGAGCACCCAGCAACCTGAGTACTGAGCACCCAGCACCCTGAGTACTGAGCACCCAGCACCCTGAGTACTGAGCACCCAGCACCCTGAGTACTGAGAACCCAGCACCCTGAGTACTGAGCACCGAGCACCCCGAGTACTGAGCACCCAGCACCCTGAGCACTGAGCACCCAGCACCCCAAGCACTGAGCACCCAGCACCCTGAGTACTGAGTACTGAACACCCTGAGTACTGAGCACCCAGCACCCTGAGCACCCAGCACCCTGAGTACTGAGCACCGAGCACCCCGAGCACTGAGCACGGAGCACCCTGAGCACTGAGCAACCAGCACTGAGCACCCAGCACCCTGAGTACTGAGCACCCAGCACCCTGAGTACTGAGCACCGAGCACCCCGAGCATTGAGCACCGGGCACCCCGAGCACTGAGCACCCAGCACCCTGAGTACTGAGCACCCAGCACCCTGAGTACTGAGCACTGAGCAGTGAGCACACTGAGCACTGAGCACCCAGCATCCTGAGCACTGAGTACTGAGCACCCAGCACCCTGAGCACTGAGCACCCAGCACCCTGAGCACTGAGCACCCAGCACCCTGAGTACTGAGCACCCAGCACCCCGAGCACTGAGCACCCAGCACCCTGAGCACTGAGCTCCCAGCACCCCAAGCACTGAGCACCCAGCACCCTGAGTACTGAGTACTGAGCACCCTGAGTACTGAGCACCAAGCACCCTGAGTACTGAGCACCCAGCACTCCAAGCACTGAGCACCCAGCACCCTGAGCACTGAGCACCCAGCACCCTGAGTACTGAGCACCCAGCACCCTGAGTAATGAGCACCCAGCACCCTGAGTACTGAGCACTGAGCACCCTGAGCACTGAGCACCCAGCACCCTGAGCACTGAGCACCCTGAGGACTGAGCACCGAGCACCCTGAGTACTGAGCACCCAGCATCCTGAGTAGTGAGCACCGATCACCCTGAGCACTGAGCACCCAGCAACCCAAGCACTGAGCACCCAGCACCCTGAGTACTGAGCACCCTGTGTACTGAGCACCCAGCACCCCGAGCACTGAGCACGCAGCACCCTGAGTACTGAGCACCCAGAGTACTGAGCACCCAGCACCCTGAGTACTGAGCACCCTGAGTACTGAGCACCCAGCACCCTGAGCACTGAGCACCCAGCACCCTGAGAACTGAGCACCCAGCACCCTGAGCACTGAGCACCCAGCACCCTGAGTACTGAGCACCCAGCACCCTGAGTACTTTGCACCCAGCACCCTGAGCACTGAGCACCCAGCACCCTGAGTACTGAGCACCGAGCACCCTGAGTACTGAGCACCCAGCACCCTGAGTACTGAGCACCCAGCACCCTGAGTACTGAGCACCGAGCACCCCGAATACTGAGCACCCAGCACCCTGAGCACTGAGCACCCAGCACCCTGAGTACTGAGCACCCAGCACCCTGAGTACTGAGCACCCAGCACCCCGAGCACTGAGCACACTGAGTACTGAGCACCCAGCACCCTGAGTACTGAGCACTAAGCACCCAGAGCGCTGAGCACCCAGCACCCCAAGCACGGAGCACCCAGGACCCCGAGCACTGAGTACTGAGCACCCAGCACCCCGATCACAGAGCACCCAGCACCCTCAGCACTGAGCACCCAGCACCCCGAGCAATGAGCACCCAGCACCCTGAGTACTGAGCACCCAGCACCCCGAGCACTGAGCACCCAGCACCCTGAGTACTGAGCACCGAGCACCCTGAGTACTGAGCACCCAGCACCCCGAGGACTGAGCACCCAGCACCCCGAGTACTGAGCACCCAGCACTGAGCACCCAGCACCCTGAGTACTGAGCACCCAGCACCCTGAGTACTGAGCACCGAGCACCACGAGCATTGAGCACCGGGCAGCCCGAGCACTGAGCACCCAGCACCCTGAGTAATGAGCACCCAGCACCCCGAGTACTGAGCACCCAGCACCTTGAGTACTGAGCACCCAGCACCCTGAGTACTGAGCACCCAGCACCCTGAGCACTGAGCACAAAGCACGCTGAGTACTGAGCACTGAGCACCCTGAGTACTGAGCACCAAGGACCATGAGCACTGAGCACCCAGCACGCTGAGTACTGAGCGCTGAGCACCCTGAGTACTGAGCACCGAGCACCCTGAGTACTGAGGACCCAGCACACCGAGCACTGAGCACACAGCACCCTGAGCAATGAGCACCCAGCACCCCGAGTACTGAGCACCCAGCACCCTGAGTACTGAGCACCGAGCACCCCGAGCACTGAGCACCCAGCACCCCGAGAATGAGCACGCAGCACCCTGAGTACTGAGAACCGAGCACCCTGAGTACTGAGCACCCAGCACCCCGAGTACTGAGCAAACAGCACCCCGAGCACTGAGCACTCAGCACCCCGAGAATGAGCACCCAGCACCCTGAGTACTGAGCACCTAGCACCCTGAGTACTGAGCACCCAGCATCCCAAGCACTGAGCACCCTGAGTACTTTGCACCCAGCACCCTGAGTACTGAGCACTAAGCACCCAGAGCGCTGAGCACCCAGCACCCCAAGCACGGAGCACCCAGGACCCCGAGCACTGAGTACTGAGCACCCAGCACCCTGAGGACTGAGCACCGAGATCCCCGAGCACTGAGCACCCTGAGTACTTAGCACCCAGCACCCCGAGCACTGAGCACCCAGCACCCCGAGTACTGAGCACCCAGCACCCTGAGTACTGAGCACCCAGCACGCTGAGTACTGAGCGCTGAGCACCCTGAGTACTGAGCACCGAGCACCCTGAGTACTGAGCACCCAGCACCCTGAGCACTGAGCAGCCAGCACCCTGAGCACTGAGCACCCAGCACACCGAGCACTGAGCACCCAGCACCCTGAGTACTGAGCACCCAGCACCCTGAGTACTGAGCACTCAGCACCCTGAGTACTGAGCACCGAGCACCCCGAACACTGAGCACCCAGCACCCTGAGCACTGAGCACCCTGAGGACTGAGCACCCAGCACGCTGAGTACTGAGCACCCAGCATCCTGAGTACTGAGCACCGATCACCCTGAGTACTGACCACCCAGCACCCCGAGCACTGAGCACCCAGGACCCTGAGTACTGAGCACCCTGAGTACTGAGCACCCAGTACCCTGCGTACTGAGCACCCTGAGTACTGAGCACCCAGCACCCTGAGCACTGAGCACCCAGCACCCTGAGTACTGAGCACCCAGCACCCTGAGCACTGAGCACCCAGCACCCTGAGTACTGAGCACCCAGCACCCTGAGAACTTAGCACCCAGCACCCTGAGCACTGAGCACCCAGCAGCCTGAGTACTGAGCACCGAGCACCCTGAGTACTGAGCACCCAGCACCCTGAGTACTGAGCACCCAGCACCCTGAGTACTGAGCACCGAGCACCCCGAGTACTGAGCACCCAGCACCCTGAGCACTGAGCACCCAGCACCCTGAGTACTGAGCACCCAGCACCCTGAGTACTGAGCACGCAGCACCCCGAGCACTGAGCACCCTGAGTACTGAGCACTAAGCACCCAGAGCGCTGAGCACCCAGCACCCCAAGCACGGAGCACCCAGGACCCCGAGCACTGAGTACTGAGCACCCAGCACCCTGAGTACTGAGCACCGAGCTCCCCGAGCACTGAGCACCCTGAGTAATGAGCACCCAGCACCCCGATCACAGAGCACCCAGCACACTCAGCACTGAGGACCCAGCACCCCGAGCACTGAGCACCGAGCACCCTGAGTACTGAGCACCCTGAGGACTGAGCACCGATCACCCTGAACACTGAGCACCCAGCACCCTGAGTACTGAGCACCCAGCACCCTGAGTACTGAGCACCGAGCACTCCGAGCACTGAGCACCCAGCACCCTGAGCACTGAGCACCCAGCACCCTGAGTACTGAGCACCAAGCACCCTGAGTACTGAGCACCCAGCACCCTGAGTACTGAGCATCCAGCACCAAGAGTACTGAGCACCGAGCATCCTGAGCACTGAGCACCGAGCACCCCGAGCACTGAGCACCCAGCAGCCTTAGTACTGAGCAACCAGCACCAAGAGTACTGAGCATCGAGCACCCCGAGCACTGAGCACCCAGCACCCTGAGTAATGAGCACCCAGCACCCCGAGTACTGAGCACCCAGCACCGTGAGTACTGAGCACCCAGCACCCTGAGTACTGAGCACCCAGCACCCTGAGCACTGAGCACAAAGCACGCTGAGTACTGAGCACTGAGCACCCTGAGTACTGAGCACCAAGGACCCTGAGCACTGAGCACCCAGCACGCTGAGTACTGAGCGCTGAGCACCCTGAGTACTGAGCACCGAGCACCCTGAGTACTGAGCACCCAGCACCCTGAGCACTGAGCACCCAGCACCCTGAGCACTGAGCACCCAGCACCCCGAGTACTGAGCACCCAGCACCCTGAGTACTGAGCACCGAGCACCCCGAGCACTGAGCACCCAGCACCCCGAGCACTGAGCACCCAGCACCCCGAGAATGAGCACCCAGCACCCTGAGTACTGAGAACCGAGCACCCTAAGTACTGAGCACCCAGCACCCTGAGCACTGAGCACCCAGCACCCCGAGTACTGAGCAAACAGCACCCCGAGCACTGAGCACCCAGCACCCCGAGAATGAGCACCCAGCACCCTGAGTACTGAGCACCCAGCACCCTGAGTACGGAGCACCCAGCACCCCGAGCACTGAGCACCCTGAGTACTTTGCACCCAGCACCCTGAGTACTGAGCACCCAGCACCCTGAGTACTGAGCACCCAGCACCCTGAGTACTGAGCACCGAGCACCCCGAGTACTGAGCACACAGCACCCTGAGCACTGAGCACCCAGCACCCCGAGCACTGAGCACGCAGCACCCTGAGTACTGAGCACCCAGCACCCCGAGCACTGAGCACCCAGCACCCTGAGCACTGAGCACCCAGCACCCTGAGCACTGAGCACCCAGCACCCTGAGTACTGAGCACCCAACGTACTGAGCATCGAGCACCCCGAGCACTGAGCACCCAGCACCCTGAGTTCTGAGCACCCAGCACCCCGAGCACTGAGCACCCAGCACCCTGAGTACTGAGCACCGAGCACCTTGAGTACTGAGCACCCAGCACCCCGAGCACTGAGCATCCAGCACCCCGACCACTGAGCACCCAGCACTGAGCACCCAGCACCCTGAGTACTGAGCACCCAGCACCCTGAGTACTGAGCACCGAGCACCCCGAGCATTGAGCACCGGGCACCCCGAGCACAGAGCACCCAGCACCCTGAGTACTGAGCACCCAGCACCCAGAGTACTGAGCACTGAGAACCCTGAGCACTGAGCACCCAGCACCCTGAGTAATGAGCACCCAGCACCCCGAGTACTGAGCACCCAGCTCCGTGAGTACTGAGCAACCAGCACCCCGAGCACTGAGCACCCAGCACCCTGAGTAATGAGCACCCAGCACCCTGAGTACTGAGCACTGAGCACCCTGAGCACTGAGCACCCAGCACCCTGAGTACTGAGCACCCAGCACCCTGAGAACTGAGCACCCAGCACCCCAAGCACTGAGCACCCAGCACCCTGAGTACTGAGTACTGAGCACCCTGAGTACTGAGCACCCAGCACTCTGAGCACTGAGCACCCAGCACCCTGAGTACTGAGCACCGAGCACCCTGAGCACTGAGCACCCAACACCCTGAGCACTGAGCACCCAGCACACCGAGCACTGAGCACCCAGCACCCTGAGTACTGAGCACCCAGCACCCTGAGTACTGAGCACTCAGCACCCTGAGTACTGAGCACCGAGCACCCCGAACACTGAGCACCCAGCACCCTGAGCACTGAGCACCCTGAGGACTGAGCACCCAGCACGCTGAGTACTGAGCACCCAGCATCCTGAGTACTGAGCACCGATCACCCTGAGTACTGACCACCCAGCACCCCGAGCACTGAGCACCCAGGACCCTGAGTACTGAGCACCCTGAGTACTGAGCACCCAGTACCCTGCGTACTGAGCACCCTGAGTACTGAGCACCCAGCACCCTGAGCACTGAGCACCCAGCACCCTGAGTACTGAGCACCCAGCACCCTGAGCACTGAGCACCCAGCACCCTGAGTACTGAGCACCCAGCACCCTGAGAACTTAGCACCCAGCACCCTGAGCACTGAGCACCCAGCAGCCTGAGTACTGAGCACCGAGCACCCTGAGTACTGAGCACCCAGCACCCTGAGTACTGAGCACCCAGCACCCTGAGTACTGAGCACCGAGCACCCAGAGTACTGAGCACCCAGCACCCTGAGCACTGAGCACCCAGCACCCTGAGTACTGAGCACCCAGCACCCTGAGTACTGAGCACGCAGCACCCCGAGCACTGAGCACCCTGAGTACTGAGCACTAAGCATCCAGAGCTCTGAGCACCCAGCACCCCAAGCACGGAGCACCCAGGACCCCGAGCACTGAGTACTGAGCACCCAGCACCCTGAGTACTGAGCACCGAGCTCCCCGAGCACTGAGCACCCTGAGTAATGAGCACCCAGCACCCTGATCACAGAGCACCCAGCACACTCAGCACTGAGGACCCAGCACCCCGAGCACTGAGCACCGAGCACCCTGAGTACTGAGCACCCTGAGGACTGAGCACCGATCACCCTGAACACTGAGCACCCAGCACCCTGAGTACTGAGCACCCAGCACCCTGAGTACTGAGCACCGAGCACTCCGAGCACTGAGCACCCAGCACCCTGAGCACTGAGCACCCAGCACCCTGAGTACTGAGCACCAAGCACCCTGAGTACTGAGCACCCAGCACCCTGAGTACTGAGCATCCAGCACCAAGAGTACTGAGCACCGAGCATCCTGAGCACTGAGCACCGAGCACCCCGAGCACTGAGCACCCAGCAGCCTGAGTACTGAGCACCCAGCACCAAGAGTACTGAGCATCGAGCACCCCGAGCACTGAGCACCCAGCACCCTGAGTAATGAGCACCCAGCACCCCGAGTACTGAGCACCCAGCACCGTGAGTACTGAGCACCCAGCACCCTGAGTACTGAGCACCGAGCACCCCGAGCACTGAGCACCCAGCACCCTGAGCACTGAGCACCCTGAGGATTGAGCACACAGCACCCTGAGTACTGAGCACCCAGCATCCTGAGTACTGAGCACTGATCACCCTGAGCACTGAGCACCCAGCAACCCGAGCACTGAGCAGCCAGCACCCTGAGTACTGAGCACCCTGTGTACTGAGCACCCAGCAACCAGAGCACTGAGCACCCAGCACCCTGAGTACTGAGCACCCTGAGTACTGAGCACCCATAACCCTGAGCACTGAGCACCCAGCACCCTGAGTACTGAGCACCCAGCACCCTGAGCACTGAGCACCCAGCACCCTGAGTACTGAGCACCCAGCACCCTGAGTACTTAGCACCCAGCACCCTGTGTACTGAGCACCGAGCAACCCGAGTACTGAGCACCCAGCACCCTGAGCACTGAGCACCCAGCACCCTGAGTACTGAGCACCCAGAACCCTGAGTACTGAGCACCCAGCACCCCGAGCACTGAGCACCCTGAGTACTGAGCACTAAGCACCCTGAGCGCTGAGCACCCAGCACCCCAAGCACGGAGCACCCAGGACCCCGAGCACTGAGTACTGAGCACCCAGCACCCTGAGTACTGAGCACCGAGCTCCCCGAGCACTGAGCACCCTGAGTACTGAGCACCCAGCACCCCGATCACAGAGCACACAGCACCCTCAGCACTGAGCACCCAGCACCCCGAGCACTGAGCACCCAGCACCCTGAGTACTGAGCACACTGAGGACTGAGCACCGATCACCCTGAGCACTGAGCACCCAGCACCCTGAGTACTGATAACCCAGCACACTGAGTACTGAGCACCGAGCACTCCGAGCACTGAGCACCCAGAACCCTGAGCACTGAGCACCCAGCACCCTGAGTACTGAGCACCCAGCACCCGGAGCACTGAGCACCCAGCACCCTGAGTACTGAGCACCCAGCACCCTGAGTACTGAGCTCCCAGCACCCTGAGTACTGAACACCCAGCACCCTGAGTACTGAGCACCCAGCACCCTGAGTACTGAGCACCGAGCACCCCGAGTACTGAGCACCCAGCACCCCGAGCACTGAGCACCCAGCACCACGAGCACTGAGCACCCTGAGTACGTTGCACCCATCACCTTGAGTACTGAGCACTAAGCACCCAGAGCGCTGAGCACCCAGCACCCCAAGCACGGAGCACCCAGGACCCCGAGGACTGAGTACTGAGCACCCAGCACCCTGAGTACTGAGCACCGAGCTCCCCGAGCACTGAGCACCCTGAGTACTTAGCACCCAGCACCCCGAGCACTGAACACCCAGCACCCCGAGTACTGAGCACCCAGCACCCCGAGCACTGAGCACCCAGCACCCTGAGCACTGAGCACCCAGCACCCCAAGCACTGAGCACCCAGCACCCTGAGTACTGAGTACTGAGCACCCTGAGTACTGAGCACCCAGCACCCTGAGCACTGAGCACCCAGCACCCTGAGTACTGAGCACCGAGCACCCTGAGTACTGAGCACCCAGCACCCTGAGTACTGAGCACCCAGCAGCAAGAGTACTGAGCACCGAGCATCCTGAGCACTGAGCACCGAGCACCCCGAGCACTGTGCACCCAGCACCCTGAGTAATGAGCACCCAGCACCCTGAGTACTGAGCACCCAGCACCGTGAGTACTGAGCACCCAGCACCCTGAGTACTGAGCACCGAGCACCCCGAGCACTGAGCACCCAGCACCCCGAGAATGAGCACGCAGCACCCTGAGTACTGAGAACCGAGCACCCTGAGTACTGAGCACCCAGCACCCCGAGTACTGAGCAATCAGCACCCTGAGCACTGAGCACTCAGCACCCCGAGAATGAGCACCCAGCACCCTGAGTACTGAGCACCTAGCACCCTGAGTACTGAGCACCCAGCACCCCGAGCACTGAGCACCCTGAGAACTTTGCACCCAGCACCCTGAGTACTGAGCACTAAGCACCCAGAGCGCTGAGCACCCAGCACCCCAAGCACGGAGCACCCAGGACCCCGAGCACTGAGTACTGAGCACCCAGCACCCTGAGTACTGAGCACCGAGCTCCCCGAGCACTGAGCACCCTGAGTACTTAGCACCCAGCACACCGAGCACTGAGCACCCAGCACCCCGAGTACTGAGCACCCAGCACCCTGAGCACTGAGCACCCAGCACCCCAAGCACTGAGCACCCAGCACCCTGAGTACTGAGTACTGAGCACCCTGAGTACTGAGCACCCAGCACCCTGAGCACTGAGCACCCAGCACCCTGAGTACTGAGCACTGAGCACCCTGAGTACTGAGCACCCAGCACCCTGAGTATTGAGCACCCAGCAGCAAGAGTACTGAGCACCGAGCATCCTGAGCACTGAGCACCCAGCACCCTGAGTACTGAGCTCCGAGCACCCCGAGCACTGAGCACCCAGCATCCTGAGTACTGAGCACCCAGCACCAAGAGTACTGAGCACCGAGCACCCCGAGCACTGAGCACCCAGCACCCTGAGTAATGAGCACCCAGCACCCTGAGTACTGAGCACCCAGCACCGTGAGTACTGAGCACCCAGCACCCTGAGTACTGAGCACCCAGCACCCTGAGCACTGAGCACAAAGCACGCTGAGTACTGAGCACTGAGCACCCTGTGTACTGAGCACCAAGGACCCTGAGCACTGAGCACCCAGCACGCTGAGTACTGAGCGCTGAGCACCCTGAGTACTGAGCACCGAGCACCCTGAGTACTGAGCACCCAGCACCCTGGCACTGAGCAGCCAGCACCCTGAGCACTGAGCACCCAGCACCCCGAGCACTGAGCACACAGCACCCTGAGTACTGAGCACCCAGCACCCTGAGTACTGAGCACTCAGCACCCTGAGTACTGAGCACCGAGCACCCCGAACACTGAGCACCAAGCACCCTGAGCACTGAGCACCCTGAGGACTGAGCACCCAGCACGCTGAGTACTGAGCACCCAGCATCCTGAGTACTGAGCACCGATCACCCTGAGCACTGAGCACCCAGCAACCCGAGCACTGAGCACCCAGCACCCTGAGTACTTAGCACCCTGAGTACTGACCACCCAGCACCCCGAGCACTGAGCACCCAGGACCCTGAGTACTGAGCACCCTGAGTACTGAGCACCCAGCACCCTGAGTACTGAGCACCCTGAGTACTGAGCACCCAGCACCCTGAGCACTGAGCACCCAGCACCCTGAGTACTGAGCACCCAGCACCCTGAGCACTGAGCACCCAGCACCCTGAGTACTGAGCACCCAGCACCCTGAGAACTTAGCACCCAGCACCCTGAGCACTGAGCACCCAGCACCCTGAGTACTGAGCACCGAGCACCCTGAGTACTGAGCACCCAGCACCCTGAGTACTGAGCACCCAGCACCCTGAGTACTGAGCACCGAGCACCCCGAGTACTGAGCACCCAGCACCCTGAGCACTGAGCACCCAGCACCCTGAGTACTGAGCACCCAGCACCCTGAGTACTGAGCACGCAGCACCCCGAGCACTGAGCACCCTGAGTACTGAGCACTAAGCACCCAGAGCGCTGAGCACCCAGCACCCCAAGCACGGAGCACCCAGGACCCCGAGCACTGAGTACTGAGCACCCAGCACCCTGAGTACTGAGCACCGAGCTCCCTGAGCACTGAGCACCCTGAGTACTGAGCACCCAGCACCCCGATCACAGAGCACCCAGCACACTCAGCACTGAGGACCCAGCACCCCGAGCACTGAGCACCGAGCACCCTGAGTACTGAGCACCCTGAGGACTAAGCACCGATCACCCTGAACACTGAGCACCCAGCACCCTGAGTACTGAGCACCCAGCACCCTGAGTACTGAGCACCGAGCACTCCGAGCACTGAGCACCCAGCACCCTGAGCACTGTGCACCCAGCACCCTGAGTACTGAGCACCCAGCACCCTGAGTACTGAGCACCCAGCACCCTGAGTACTGAGCTCCCAGCACCAAGAGTACTGAGCACCGAGCATCCTGAGCACTGAGCACCGAGCACCCCGAGCACTGAGCACCCAGCAGCCTGAGTACTGAGCACCCAGCACCAAGAGTACTGAGCATCGAGCACCCCGAGCACTGAGCACCCAGCACCCTGAGTAATGAGCACCCAGCACCCCGAGTACTGAGCACCCAGCACCGTGAGTACTGAGCACCCAGCACCCTGAGTACTGAGCACCCAGCACCCTGAGCACTGAGCACAAAGCACGCTGAGTACTGAGCACTGAGCACCCTGAGTACTGAGCACCAAGGACCCTGAGCACTGAGCACCCAGCACGCTGAGTACTGAGCGCTGAGCACCCTGAGTACTGAGCACCGAGCACCCTGAGTACTGAGCACCCAGCACCCTGAGCACTGAGCAGCCAGCACCCTGAGCACTGAGCACCCAGCACCCCGAGCACTGAGCACCCAGCACTCTGAGCACTGAGCACCCAGCACCCCGAGTACTGAGCACCCAGCACCCTGAGTACTGAGCACCGAGCAACCCGAGCACTGAGCACCCAGCACCCCGAGCACTGAGCACCCAGCACCCCGAGAATGAGCACCCAGCACCCTGAGTACTGAGCACCCAGCACCCTGAGCACTGAGCACCCAGCACCCTGAGTACTGAGCACCCAGCACCCTGAGAACTTAGCACCCAGCACCCTGAGCACTGAGCACCCAGCACCCTGAGTACTGAGCACCGAGCACCCTGCGTACTGAGCACCCAGCACCCTGAGTACTGAGCACCCAGCACCCTGAGTACTGAGCACCGAGCACCCCGAGTACTGAGCACCCAGCACCCTGAGCACTGAGCACCCAGCACCCTGAGTACTGAGCACCCAGCACCCTGAGTACTGAGCACGCAGCACCCCGAGCACTGAGCACCCTGAGTACTGAGCACTAAACACCCAGAGCGCTGAGCACCCAGCACCCCAAGCATGGAGCACCCAGGACCCCGAGCACTGAGTACTGAGCACCCAGCACCCTGAGTACTGAGCACCGAGCTCCCCGAGCACTGAGCACCCTGAGTACTGAGCACCCAGCACCCCGATCACAGAGCACCCAGCACACTCAGCACTGAGGACCCAGCACCCCGAGCACTGAGCACCGAGCACCCTGAGTACTGAGCACCTGAGGACTGAGCACCGATCACCCTGAACACTGAGCACCCAGCACCCTGAGTACTGAGCACCCAGCACCCTGAGTACTGAGCACCGAGCACTCCGAGCATTGAGCACCCAGCACCGTGAGTACTGAGCACCCAGCACCCTGAGTACTGAGCACCCAGCACCAAGAGTACTGAGCACCGAGCACCCTGAGTAATGAGCACCCAGCACCCCGAGTACTGAGCACCCAGCACCGTGAGTACTGAGCACCCAGCACCCTGAGTACTGAGCACCGAGCTCCCCGAGCACTGAGCACCCTGAGTACTGAGTACCCAGCACCCCGATCACAGAGCACCCAGCACACTCAGCACTGAGCACCCAGCACCCCGAGCACTGAGCACCCAGCACCCTGAGTACTGAGCACCCTGAGGACTGAGCACCGATCACCCTGAGCACTGAGCACCCAGCACCCTGAGTACTGAGCACCCAGCACCCTGAGTACTGAGCACTGAGCACTCCGAGCACTGAACACCCAGCACCCTGAGCACTGAGCACCCAGCACCCTGAGTACTGAGCACCCAGCACCCTGAGTACTGAGCACCCAGTACCCTGAGTACTGAGCACCCAGCACCCTGAGTACTGAGCACCCAGCATCCTGAGTACTGAGCACCCAGCACCCTGAGTACTGAGCACCCAGCACCCTGAGTACTGAGCACCCAGGACCCCGAGCACTGAACACCCAGCACCCTGAGCACTGAGCACCCAGCACCAAGAGTACTGAGCACCGAGCACCCCGAGCACTGAGCACACAGCACCCTGAGTAACGAGCACCCAGCACCCCGAGTACTGAGCACCCAGCACCGTGACTACTGAGCACCCAGCACCCTGAGTACTGAGCACCCAGCACCCTGAGTACTGAGCACCAAGGACCCTGAGCACTGAGTACCCAGCACGCTGAGTACTGAGCGCTGAGCACCCTGAGTACTGAGCACCGAGCACCCTGAGTACTGAGCACCCCGCACCCTGAGCACTGAGCAGCCAGCACCCTGAGCACTGAGCACCCAGCACCCCGAGCACTGAGCACCCAGCACCCTGAGTACTGAGCACCAAGCACCCTGAGTACTGAGCACTCAGCACCCTGAGTACTGAACACCGAGCACCCCGAGCACTGAGCACCCAGCACCCTGAGCACTGAGCACCCTGAGGACTGAGCACCCAGCACCCTGAGCACTGAGCACCCAGCAACCCGAGCACTGAGCACCCAGCACCCTGAGTACTGAGCACCCTGAGTAATGAGCACCCAGCACCCCGAGCACTGAGCACCCAGCACCCTGAGTACTGAGCACCCTGAGTACTGAGCACCCATCACCCTGAGAACTGAGCATCCAGCACCATGAGTACTGAGCACCCAGCACCCTGAGCACTGAGCACCCAGCACCCTGAGTACTGAGCACCCAGCACCCTGAGTACTGAGCACCCAGCACCCTGTGTACTGAGCACCGAGCACCCCGAGTACTGAGCACCCAGCAAAATGAGCACTGAGCACCCAGCACCCTGAGTACTGAGCACCCAGAACCCTGAGTACTGAGCACCCAGCACCCCGAGCACTGAACACCCAGCACCCTGAGCACTGAGCACCCAGCACCAAGAGTACTGAGCACCGAGCACCCCGAGCACTGAGCACACAGCACCCTGAGTAACGAGCACCCAGCACCCTGAGTACTGAGCACCCAGCACCGTGACTACTGAGCACCCAGCACCCTGAGTACTGAGCACCCAGCACCCTGAGTACTGAGCACCAAGGACCCTGAGCACTGAGCACCCAGCACGCTGAGTACTGAGCGCTGAGCACCCTGAGTACTGAGCACCGAGCACCCTGAGTACTGAGCACCCCGCACCCTGAGCACTGAGCAGCCAGCACCCTGAGCACTGAGCACCCAGCACCCCGAGCACTGAGCACCCAGCACCCTGAGTACTGAGCACCAAGCACCCTGAGTACTGAGCACTCAGCACCCTGAGTACTGAACACCGAGCACCCCGAGCACTGAGCACCCAGCACCCTGAGCACTGAGCACCCTGAGGACTGAGCACCCAGCACCCTGAGCACTGAGCACCCAGCAACCCGAGCACTGAGCACCCAGCACCCTGAGTACTGAGCACCCTGAGTAATGAGCACCCAGCACCCCGAGCACTGAGCACCCAGCACCCTGAGTACTGAGCACCCTGAGTACTGAGCACCCATCACCCTGAGAACTGAGCATCCAGCACCATGAGTACTGAGCACCCAGCACCCTGAGCACTGAGCACCCAGCACCCTGAGTACTGAGCACCCAGCACCCTGAGTACTGAGCACCCAGCACCCTGTGTACTGAGCACCGAGCACCCCGAGTACTGAGCACCCAGCAAAATGAGCACTGAGCACCCAGCACCCTGAGTACTGAGCACCCAGAACCCTGAGTACTGAGCACCCAGCACCCCGAGCACTGAGCACCCTGAGTACTGAGCACTAAGCACCCTGAGCGCTGAGCACCCAGCACCCCAAGCACGGAGCACCCAGGACCCCGAGCACTGAGTACTGAGCACCCAGCACCCCGAGCACTGAGCACCCAGCACCCTGAGCACTGAGCACCCAGCACACTGAGCACTGATCACCCAGCACCCTGAGCACTGAGCACCCAGCACCCTGAGTCCTGAGCACCCAGCACCCTGATTACTGAGCACTCAGCACCCTGAGTACTGAGCACCGAGCACCCCGAGCACTGAGCACCCAGCACCCTGAGCACTGAGCACCCAGCACCCTGATTACTGAGCACAGATCACCCTGAGCACTGAGCACCCAGAACCCCGAGCACTGAGCACCCAGCACCCTGAGTACTGAGCACCCAGCACCCCGAGCACTAAGCACCCAGCACCCTGAGTACTGAGCACCCTGAGTACTGAGCACCGATCACCCTGAGCACTGAGCTCCCAGCACCCTGAGTACTGAGCACCCAGCACCCTGAGCACTGAGCACCCAGCACCCTGAGTACTGAGCACCCAGCACCCTGAGCACTGAGCACCCAGCACCCTGAGTACTGAGCACCCAGCACCCTGAGCACTGAGCACCCAGCAACCTGAGTACTGAGCACCCAGCACCCCGAGCCCTGAGCACCCAGCACCACGAGAATGAGCACCCAGCACCGCAAGTACTGAGCACCGAGCACCCTAAGCACTGAGTACCCAGAACCCTGAGCACTGAGCACCCAGCACCCTGAGTACTGAGCACCCAGCACCCTGAGTACTGAGCACCCAGCGTACTGAGCAAAGAGCACCCCGAGCACTGAGCACACAGCACCCTGAGTACTGAGCACCCAGCACCCCCAGCACTGAGCACCCAGCACCCTGAGTACTGAGCACCGAGCACCCTGAGTACTGAGCACACAGCACCCTGAGTACTGAGCACCCAGCGTACTGAGCACCGAGCACCCAGCACCTTGAGTACTGAGCATCCAGCACCCTGAGCACAGGGCACCCAGCACCCTGAGTGCTGAGCACTGAGCACCCCGAGTACTGAGCACCGGGCACCCCGAGCACTAAGCACCCAGCACCCCGAGCACCGAGCACCCAGCACCCTGAGCACTGAGCACCCAGCACCCTGAGCACTGAGCACCTAGCACCCTGAGCACTGAGCACCCAGCACCCTGAGCACTGAGCACCCAGCACCCTGAGCACTGAGCACCCAGCACCCTGAGCAATGAGCATCCTGAGTACTGAGCACCCAGCACCTTGAGCACTGAGCACCGAGCACCCCGAGCACTGAGCACCCAGCTCCCGGAGTACTGAGCACCCAGCACCCTGAGTACTAAGCACCGAGCACCCTGAGTACTGAGCACCCAGCACCCTGAGCACTGAACACACATCACCCTGAGTACTGAGCACCTCGAGCACTGAGCACCCAGCACCCTGAGTACTGAGCACCGAGCACCCCGAGCACTGAGCACCCAGCACCCTGAGCACTGAACAAACAGCACCCTGAGTACTGAGCACCTCGAGCACTGAGCACCCAGTACCCTGAGTACTGAGCACCGAGCACCCCAAGCACTGAGCACCCAGCACCCTGAGCACTGAACACACAGCAACCTGAGTACTGAGCACTGAGCACCCAGCACACCGAGCACTGAGCACCCAGCATCCTGAGCACTGAGCACCCAGCACCCGAGTACTGAGCACCCAGCACCCTGAGTACTGAGCACCCAGCACCCTGAGTACTGAGCACCCAGCACCCCGAGTACTGAGCACCCAGCACCCTGAGTACTGAGCACCCAGCACCCCGAGCACTGAGCAACCAGCACCCCGAGCACTGAGCACCCAGCACCCTGAGTACTGAGCACCCAGCACCCTGAGCACTGAGCACCCAGCACCCTGAGCACTGAGCACCCTGCACCCTGAGCACTGAGCACCCAGCACCCTGAGTACTGAACACCCAGCACCCTGAGCACTGAGCACTGAGCACCCTGAGCACTTAGTACTGAGCACTGAGCACCCTGAGCACTGAGCACCCAGCACCCCGAGTACTGAGCACCCAGCACCCTGAGCACTGAGCACCCAGCGCCCCGAGCACTGAGCACCCAGCACCCCGAGCACTGAGCACTGAGCACCCTGAACAATGAGCACAGAGCACCCCGAGTACTGAGCACTGAGCACCCTGAGTACTGAGAACCAAGCACCCCGAGTACTGAGCACTGAGCACCCTGAGTACTGAGCACCCAGCACCCTGAGCACTGAGTACCCAGCACCCTGAGTACTGAGCACTGCGAACCCTGAGTACTGAGCACCGATCACCCTGAGTACTGAGCACCCAGCACCCTGATCACTGAGCACCCAGCACCCTGAGAACTGAGCACCCAGCACACTGATCACTGATCACCCAGCACCCTGAGCACTGAGCACCCAGAACCCTGAGTACTGAGCACCCAGCACCCTGAGTACTGAGCACTCAGCACCCTGAGTACTGAGCACCTAGCACACCGAGCACTGAGCAGCCAGCACCCTGAGCACTGAGCACCCTGAGGAATGAGCACCCAGCACACTGAGCACTGAGCACCCAGCACCATGAGTACTGAGCACCGATCACCCTGAGCACTGAGCACCCAGAACCCCGAGCACTGAGCACCCAGCTCCCTGAGTACTGAGCACCCAGCGTACTGAGCACCGAGCACCCAGCACCTTGAGTACTGAGCATCCAGCACCCTGAGCACAGGGCACCCAGCAACCTGAGTACTGAGCACTGAGCACCCCGAGTACTGAGCACCGGGCACCACGAGCACTAAGCACCCAGCACCCTGAGCACCGAGCACCCAGCACCCTGAGCACTGAGCACCCAGCACCCTGAGCACTGAGCACCTAGCACCCTGAGCACTGAGCACCCAGCACCCTGAGCACTGAGCACCCAGCACCCTGAGCACTGAGCACCCAGCACCCTGAGTACTGAGCACCCAACGTACTGAGCACCGAGCACCCTGAGCACTGAGCACCCAGCACCCTGAGCAATGAGCACCCTGAGTACTGAGCACCCAGCACCTTGAGCACTGAGCACCGAGCACCCCGAGCACTGAGCACCCAGCACCCGAAGTACTGAGCACCCAGCACCCTGAGTACTAAGCACCGAGCACCCTGAGTACTGAGCACCCAGCACCCTGAGCACTGAACACACATCACCCTGAGTACTGAGCACCTCGAGCACTGAGCACCCAGCACCCTGAGTACTTAGCACCGAGCACCCCGAGCACTGAGCACCCAGCACCCTGAGCACTGAACACACAGCACCCTGAGTACTGAGCACCTCGAGCACTGAGCACCCAGCACCCTGAGCACTGAACACACAGCACCCTGAGTACTGAGCAGTGAGCACCCAGCACACCGAGCACTGAGCACCCAGCATCCTGAGCACTGAGCACCCAGCACCCGAGTACTGAGCACCCAGCACCCCGCGTACTGAGCACCCAGCACCCTGAGTACGGAGCACCCAGCACCCTGAGCACTGAGCACCCAGCACGCCGAGCACTGAGCACCCAGCACCCTGAGTACTGAGCACCCAGCACCCTGAGCACTGAGCACCCAGCACCCTGAGCACTGAGCACCCTGCACCCTGAGCACTGATGTCCCAGCACCCTGAGTAGTGAGCACCCAACGTACTGAGCACCGAGCACACCGAGCACTGAGCACCCAGCACCCTGAGTACTGAGCACCGATCACCCCGAGCACTGAGCAACCACCACCCTGAGTATTGAGCTCCGAGCACCCCGAGCACTGAGCACCCAGCGCCCCGAGCACTGAGCACCCAGAACCCTGAGCACTGAGCACCCGGCACCCTGAGTACTGAGCACCCAGCACCCTGAGTACTGAACACCCAGCACCCTGAGCACTGAGCACTGAGCACCCTGAGCACTTAGTACTGAGCACTGAGCACCGTGAGCACTGAGCACCCAGCACCCCGAGTACTGAGCACCCAGCACCCCGAGCACTGAGCACCCAGCGCCCCGAGCACTGAGCACCCAGGACCCCGAGCACTGAGCACTGAGCACCCTGAGCAATGAGCACCCAGCACCCCGAGTACTGAGCAGTGAGCACCCTGAGTAATGAGCATCAAGCACCCCGAGTACTGAGCACCGAGCACCCTGAGTACTGAGCACCCAGCACACTGATCACTGATCACCCAGCACCCTGAGCACTGAGCACCCAGAACTCTGAGTACTGAGCACCCAGCACCCTGTGTACTGAGCACTCAGCACCCTGAGTACTGAGCACCGAGCACCCTGAGCACTGAGCACCCAGCACCCTGAGCACTGAGCACCCTGAGGACTGAGCACCCAGCACCCTGAGCACTGAGCACACAGCACCCTGAGCACTGAGCACCCAGCACCCTGAGTACTGAGCACCCAACGTACTGAGCACCGAGCACCCTGAGCACTGAGCACCCAGCACCCTGATCAATGAGCACCCTGAGTACTGAGCACCCAGCACCTTGAGCACTGAGCACCGAGCACCCCGAGCACTGAGCACCCAGCTCCCGGAGTACTGAGCACCCAGCACCCTGAGTACTAAGCACCGAGCACCCTGAGTACTGAGCACCCAGCACCCTGAGCACTGAACACACATCACCCTGAGTACTGAGCACCTCGAGCACTGAGCACCCAGCACCCTGAGTACTGAGCACCGAGCACCCCGAACACTGAGCACCCAGCACCCTGAGCACTGAACAAACAGCACCCTGAGTACTGAGCACCTCGAGCACTGAGCACCCAGCACCCTGAGTACTGAGCACCGAGCACCCCAAGCACTGAGCACCCAGCACCCTGAGCACTGAACACACAGCAACCTGAGTACTGAGCACTGAGCACCCAGCACACCGAGCACTGAGCACCCAGCATCCTGAGCACTGAGCACCCAGCACCCGAGTACTGAGCACCCAGCACCCTGAGTACTGAGCACCCAGCACCCTGAGTACTGAGCACCCAGCACCCCGAGTACTGAGCACCCAGCACCCTGAGTACTGAGCACCAAGCACCCTGAGCACTGAGCACCCAGCACCCCGAGCACTGAGCACCCAGCACCCTGAGTACTGAGCACCCAGCACCCTGAGCACTGAGCACCCAGCACCCTGAGCACTGAGCACCCTGCACCCTGAGCACTGAGCACCGAGCACCCCGAACACTGAGCACCCAGCACCCTGAGCACTGAACAAACAGCACCCTGAGTACTGAGCACCTCGAGCACTGAGCACCCAGCACCCTGAGTACTGAGCACCGAGCACCCCAAGCACTGAGCACCCAGCACCCTGAGCACTGAACACACAGCAACCTGAGTACTGAGCACTGAGCACCCAGCACACCGAGCACTGAGCACCCAGCATCCTGAGCACTGAGCACCCAGCACCCGAGTACTGAGCACCCAGCACCCTGAGTACTGAGCACCCAGCACCCTGAGTACTGAGCACCCAGCACCCCGAGTACTGAGCACCCAGCACCCTGAGTACTGAGCACCAAGCACCCTGAGCACTGAGCACCCAGCACCCCGAGCACTGAGCACCCAGCACCCTGAGTACTGAGCACCCAGCACCCTGAGCACTGAGCACCCAGCACCCTGAGCACTGAGCACCCTGCACCCTGAGCACTGAGCACCCAGCACCCTGAGTAGTGAGCACCCAACGTACTGAGCACCGAGCTCACCGAGCACTGAGCACCCAGCACCCTGAGTACTGAGCACCGATCACCCCGAGCACTGAGCAACCAGCACCCTGAGTATTGAGCTCCGAGCACCCCGAGCACTGAGCACCCAGCGCCCCGAGCACTGAGCACCCAGAACCCTGAGCACTGAGCACCCAGCACCCTGAGTACTGAGCACCCAGCACCCTGAGTACTGAACACCCAGCACCCTGAGCACTGAGCACTGAGCACCCTGAGCACTTAGTACTGAGCACTGAGCACCCTGAGCACTGAGCACCCAGCACCCCGAGTACTGAGCACCCAGCACCCTGAGTACTGAGCACCCAGCGCCCCGAGCACTGAGCACCCAGCACCCCGAGTACTGAGCACTGAGCACCCTGAGTATTGAGCACCAAGCACCCCGAGTACTGAGCACTGAGCACCCTGAGTACTGAGCACCCAGCACCCTGAGCACTGAGTACCCAGCACCCTGAGTACAGAGCACTGCGAACCCTGAGTACTGAGCACCGATCACCCTGAGTACTGAGCACCCAGCACCCTGATCACTGAGCACCCAGCACCCTGAGCACTGAGCACCCAGCACACTGATCACTGATCACCCAGCACCCTGAGCACTGAGCACCCAGAACCCTGAGTACTGAGCACCCAGCACCCTGAGTACTGAGCACTCAGCACCCTGAGTACTGAGCACCGAGCACACCGAGCACTGAGCAGCCAGCACCCTGAGCACTGAGCACCCTGAGGAATGAGCACCCAGCACACTGAGCACTGAGCACCCAGCACCATGAGTACTGAGCACCGATCACCCTGAGCACTGAGCACCCAGAACCCCGAGCACTGAGCACCCAGCTCCCTGAGTACTGAGCACCCAGCGTACTGAGCACCGAGCACCCAGCACCTTGAGTACTGAGCATCCAGCACCCTGAGCACAGGGCGCCCAGCACCCTGAGTACTGAGCACTGAGCACCCCGAGTACTGAGCACCGGGCACCCCGAGCACTAAGCACCCAGCACCCCGAGCACCGAGCACCCAGCACCCTGAGCACTGAGCACCCAGCACCCTGAGCACTGAGCACCTAGCACCCTGAGCACTGAGCACCCAGCACCCTGAGCACTGAGCACCCAGCACCCTGAGCACTGAGCACCCAGCACCCTGAGTACTGAGCACCCAACGTACTGAGCACCGAGCACCCTGAGCACTGAGCACCCAGCACCCTGAGCAATGAGCACCCTGAGTACTGAGCACCCAGCACCTTGAGCACTGAGCACCGAGCACCCCGAGCACTGAGCACTGAGCACCCTGAGCAATGAGCACCCAGCACCCCGAGTACTGAGCACTGAGCACCCTGAGTATTGAGCACTGCGAACCCTGAGTACTGAGCACCTCGAGCACTGAGCACCCAGCACCCTGAGCACTGAACACACAGCACCCTGAGTACTGAGCACCTCGAGCACTGAGCACCCAGCACCCTGAGTACTGAGCACCGAGCACCCCAAGCACTGAGCACCCAGCACCCTGAGCACTGAACACACAGCACCCTGAGTACTGAGCCCTGAGCAACCAGCACACCGAGCACTGAGCACCCAGCATCCTGAGCACTGAGCACCCAGCACCCGAGTACTGAGCACCCAGCACCCTGAGTACTGAGCACCCAGCACCCTGAGTACTGAGCACCCAGCACCCCGCGTACTGAGCACACAGCACCCTGAGTACTGAGCACCCAGCACCCTGAGCACTGAGCACCCAGCAAGCCGAGCACTGAGCACCCAGCACCCTGAGTACTGAGCACCCAGCACCCTGAGCACTGAGCACCCAGCACCCTGAGCACTGAGCAGCCTGCACCCTGAGCACTGATCACCCAGCACCCTGAGTAGTGAGCACCCAACGTACTGAGCACCGAGCACACCGAGCACTGAGCACCCAGCACCCTGAGTACTGAGCACCGATCACCCTGAGCACTGAGCAACCAGCACCCTGAGTATTGAGCTCCGAGCACCCCGAGCACTGAGCACCCAGCGCCCCGAGCACTGAGCACCCAGAACCCTGAGCACTGAGCACCCGGCACCCTGAGTACTGAGCACCCAGCACCCTGAGTACTGAACACCCAGCACCCTGAGCACTGAGCACTGAGCACCCTGAGCACTTTGTACTGAGCACTGAGCACCCTGAGCACTGAGCACCCAGCACCCCGAGTACTGAGCACCCAGCACCCCGAGCACTGAGCACCCAGCGCCCCGAGCACTGAGCACCCAGCACCCCGAGCACTGAGCACTGAGCACCCTGAGCAATGAGCACCCAGCACCCCGAGTACTGAGCACTGAGCACCCTGAGTATTGAGCACCAAGCACCCCGAGTACTGAGCACTGAGCACCCTGAGTACTGAGCACCGAGCACCCTGAGCACTGAGTACCCAGCACCCTGAGTACTGAGCACCGATCACCCTGAGTACTGAGCACCCAGCACCCTGATCACTGAGCACCCAGCACCCTGAGCACTGAGCACCCAGCACACTGATCACTGATCACCCAGCACCCTGAGCACTGAGCACCCAGAACTCTGAGTACTGTGCACCCAGCACCCTGAGTACTGAGCACTCAGCACCCTGAGTACTGAGCACCGAGCACCCTGAGCACTGAGCACCCAGCACCCTGAGCACTGAGCACCCTGAGGACTGAGCACCCAGCACCCTGAGCACTGAGCACCCAGCACCATGAGTACTGAGCACCGATCACCCTGAGCACTGAGCACCCAGAACCCCGAGCACTGAGCACCCAGCTCCCTGAGTACTGAGCACCCAGCACCCCGAGCACTGAGCACCCAGCACCCTCAGTACTGAGCACCCTGAGTACTGAGCACCGATCACCCTGAGCACTGAGCTCCCAGCACCCTGAGTACTGAGCACCCAGCACCCTGAGCACTGAGCACCCAGCACCCTGAGTACTGAGCACCCAGCACCGTGAGCACTGAGCACCCAGCACCCTGAGCACTGAGAACCCAGCACCCCGAGAATGAGCACCCAGCACCCCGAGTACTGAGCACCGAGCACCCTGAGCACTGAGCACCCAGCACCCTGAGTACTGAGCACCCAGCACCCTGAGCACTGAGCACCCAGCACCCTGAGTACTGAGCAACCAGCACCCCGAGCACTGAGAACCCAGCACCCCGAGAATGAGCACCCAGCACCCCGAGTACTGAGCACCGAGCACCGTGAGCACTGAGTACCCAGCACCCTGACCACTGAGCACCCAGCACCCTGAGTACTGAGCACCCAGCACCCTGAGTACTGAGCACCCAGCACCCTGAGTACTGAGTACCGAGCACCCCGAGTACTGAGCACCCAGCACCCTGAGCACTGAGCACCCAACACGCTGAGTACTGAGCACCCAGCACCTTGAGTACTGAACACCCAGCACCCTGAGCACTGAGCACTGAGCACCCTGAGCACTGAGTACTGAGCACCGAGTACCCCAAGAACTGAGCACCCAGCACCCGGAGTACTGAGCACCCAGCACCCTGAGCACTGAGCACCCAGCACACTGAGTACTGAGCACCCAGCACCCTGAGTACTGAGCAACCAGCACCCTGAGCACTGAGCACCCAGCACCCTGAGCACTGAGCACTGAGAACCCAGCACCCGGAGTACTGAGCACTGAGCACACCGAGAACTGAGCACCCAGCACCACGAGCACTGAGCACCCAGCCCCCCGAGCACTGAGCACCCAGCACCCTGAGCACTGAGCACCCAGCACCCTGAGGACTGAGCACCCAGCACCCTGAGCACTGAGTACCCAGCACCCTGAGCACTGAGCACCCAGCACCCTGAGCACTGAGCACCCAGCACCCTGAGCACTGAGCACCCAGCACCCTGAGTACTGAGCACTGAGCACCCAGCACCCTGAGCACTGAGCACCCAGCACCCCGAGCACTGAGCACCCAGCACCCTGAGCACTGAGCACCCTGAGGACTGAGCACCCAGCACCCTGAGCACTGAGCACCCAGCACCCTGAGTACTGAGCACCGATCACCCTGAGCACTGAGCACCCAGCACCCCGAGCACTGAGCACCCAGCACCCTGAGTACTGAGCACCCAGCACCCCGAGCACTGAGCACCCAGCACCCTGAGTACTGAGCACCCTGAGTACTGGGCACCGATCACCCTGAGCACTGAGCTCCCAGCACCCTGAGTACTGAGCACCCAGCACCCTGAGCACAGAGCACCCAGCACCCTGAGTACTGAGCACCCAGCACCCTGAGCACTGAGCACCTAGCACCCTGAGTACTGAGCACCCAGCACCCTGAGCACTGAGCACCCAGCACCCTGAGTACTGAGCACCCAGCACCCCGAGCACTGAGCACCCAGCAATCCGAGAATGAGCACCCAGCACCCCGAGTACTGAGCACCGAGCACCCTGAGCACTGAGTACCAAGCACCCTGATCACTGAGCACCCAGCACCCTGAGTACTGAGCACCCAGCACCCTGAGTACTGAGCACCCAGCACCCTGAGCACTGAGCACCGAGCACCCCGAGTACTGAGCACCCAGCACCCTGAGCACTGAGCACCCAGCACCATGAGTACTGAGCACCCAGTACCCTGAGTACTGAACACCCAGCACCCTGAGCACTGAGCACTGAGCACCCTGAGCACTGAGTACTGAGCACCGAGCACCCCGAGCACTGAGCACCCAGCACCCGGAGTACTGAGCACCCAGCACCCTGAGTACTAAGCACCGAGCACCCTGAGTACTGAGCACACAGCACCCTGAGTACTGAGCACCCAGCACCCTGAGTACTGAGCACCCAGCACCCTGAGCACTGAGCACCCAGCACCCTGAGTAGTGAGCACCCAACATACTGAGCACCGAGCACCCCGAGCACTGAGCACCCAGCACCCTGAGTACTGAGCACAGAGCACCCCGAGCACTGAGCACCCAGCACCCTGAGTACTGAGCACCCAGCACCCTGAGTACTGAGCACCCAGCACCGTGAGCACTGAGCACCCAGCACCCTGAGCACTGAGAACCCAGCACCCCGAGAATGAGCACCCAGCACCCCGAGTACTGAGCACCGAGCACCCTGAGCACTGAGCACCCAGCACCCTGAGTACTGAGCACCCAGCACCCTGAGCACTGAGCACCCAGCACCCTGAGTACTGAGCAACCAGCACCCCGAGCACTGAGAACCCAGCACCCCGAGAATGAGCACCCAGCACCCCGAGTACTGAGCACCGAGCACCGTGAGCACTGAGTACCCAGCACCCTGACCACTGAGCACCCAGCACCCTGAGTACTGAGCACCCAGCACCCTGAGTACTGAGCACCCAGCACCCTGAGTACTGAGTACCGAGCACCCCGAGTACTGAGCACCCAGCACCCTGAGCACTGAGCACCCAACACGCTGAGTACTGAGCACCCAGCACCTTGAGTACTGAACACCCAGCACCCTGAGCACTGAGCACTGAGCACCCTGAGCACTGAGTACTGAGCACCGAGTACCCCAAGAACTGAGCACCCAGCACCCGGAGTACTGAGCACCCAGCACCCTGAGCACTGAGCACCCAGCACACTGAGTACTGAGCACCCAGCACCCTGAGTACTGAGCAACCAGCACCCTGAGCACTGAGCACCCAGCACCCTGAGCACTGAGCACTGAGAACCCAGCACCCGGAGTACTGAGCACTGAGCACACCGAGCACTGAGCACCCAGCACCACGAGCACTGAGCACCCAGCCCCCCGAGCACTGAGCACCCAGCACCCTGAGCACTGAGCACCCAGCACCCTGAGGACTGAGCACCCAGCACCCTGAGCACTGAGTACCCAGCACCCTGAGCACTGAGCACCCAGCACCCTGAGCACTGAGCACCCAGCACCCTGAGCACTGAGCACCCAGCACCCTGAGTACTGAGCACTGAGCACCCAGCACCCTGAGCACTGAGCACCCAGCACCCCGAGCACTGAGCACCCAGCACCCTGAGCACTGAGCACCCTGAGGACTGAGCACCCAGCACCCTGAGCAATGAGCACCCAGCACCCTGAGTACTGAGCACCGATCACCCTGAGCACTGAGCACCCAGCACCCCGAGCACTGAGCACCCAGCACCCTGAGTACTGAGCACCCAGCACCCCGAGCACTGAGCACCCAGCACCCTGAGTACTGAGCACCCTGACTACTGGGCACCGATCACCCTGAGCACTGAGCTCCCAGCACCCTGAGTACTGAGCACCCAGCACCCTGAGCACAGAGCACCCAGCACCCTGAGTACTGAGCACCCAGCACCCTGAGCACTGAGCACCTAGCACCCTGAGTACTGAGCACCCAGCACCCTGAGCACTGAGCACCCAGCACCCTGAGTACTGAGCACCCAGCACCCCGAGCACTGAGCACCCAGCAATCCGAGAATGAGCACCCAGCACCCCGAGTACTGAGCACCGAGCACCCTGAGCACTGAGTACCAAGCACCCTGATCACTGAGCACCCAGCACCCTGAGTACTGAGCACCCAGCACCCTGAGTACTGAGCACCCAGCACCCTGAGCACTGAGCACCGAGCACGCCGAGTACTGAGCACCCAGCACCCTGAGCACTGAGCACCCAGCACCATGAGTACTGAGCACCCAGTACCCTGAGTAGTGAACACCCAGCACCCTGAGCACTGAGCACTGAGCACCCTGAGCACTGAGTACTGAGCACCGAGCACCCCGAGCACTGAGCACCCAGCACCCGGAGTACTGAGCACCCAGCACCCTGAGTACTAAGCACCGAGCACCCTGAGTACTGAGCACACAGCACCCTGAGTACTGAGCACCCAGCACCCTGAGTACTGAGCACCCAGCACCCTGAGCACTGAGCACCCAGCACCCTGAGTAGTGAGCACCCAACATACTGAGCAACGAGCACCCCGAGCACTGAGCACCCAGCACCCTGAGTACTGAGCACCGAGCACCCCGAGCACTGAGCACCCAGCACCCTGAGTACTGAGCTCCGAGCACCCCGAGCACTGAGCACCCAGCAACCTGAGTACTGAGCTCCGAGCACCCCGAGCACTGAGCACCCAGCGCCCTGAGCACTGAGCACCCAGCACCCTGAGTACTGAGCACAGAGCACCCAGCACCCCGAGCACTGAGCACCCAGCACCCTGAGGACTGAGCACCCAGCACCCGAGTACTGAGCACCCAGCACCATGAGTACTGAGCACCCAGCACCCTGAGTACTGAGCACCCAGCACCCCGAGTACTGAGCACCCAGCACCCTGAGTACTGAGCACCCAGCACCCTGAGCACTGAGCACCCAGCACCCCGAGCACTGAGCACCCAGCACCCTGAGTACTGAGCACCCAGCACCCTGAGCACTGAGCACCCAGCACCCTGAGCACTGAGCACCCAGCACACTGAGCACTGAGCACCCAGCACCCTGAGTAGTGAGCACCCAACGTACTGAGCACCGAGCACCCCGAGCACTGAGCACCCAGCACCCTGAGTATTGAGCACCGATCACCCCGAGCACTGAGCACCCAGCACCCTGAGTACTGAGCTCCGAGCACCCCGAGCACTGAGCACCCAGCACCCCGAGCACCGAGCACCCTGAGTACTAAGCACCGAGCACCCTGAGTACTGAGCACCCAGCACCCTGAGCACTGAGCTCCCAGCACCCCGAGCACTGAGCACCCAGCACCCTGAGTACTGAGCACCCAGCACCTTGAGCACTGAGCACCCAGTACCCTGAGCACTGAGCACCCAGCACCCTGAGCACTGAGCACCCAGCACCCTGAGTAGTGAGCACCCAACGTACTGAGCACCGAGCACCCCGAGCACTGAGCACCCAGCACCATGAGTACTGAGCACCGAGCACCCCGAGTACTGAGCACCCAGCACCCTGAGTACTGAGCTCCGAGCACCCCGAGCACTGAGCACCCAGCGCCCCGAGCACCGAGCATCCTGAGCACTGTGCACCCAGTACCCTGAGCAATGAGCACCCTGAGTACTGAGCACCCAGCACCCTGAGTACTGAGCACCCTGAGTACTGGGCACCGATCACCCTGAGCACTGAGCTCCCAGCACCCTGAGTACTGAGCACCCAGCACCCTGAGCACAGAGCACCCAGCACCCTGAGTACTGAGCACCCAGCACCCTGAGCACTGAGCACCTAGCACCCTGAGTACTGAGCACCCTGCACCCTGAGCACTGAGCACCCAGCACCCTGAGTACTGAGCACCCAGCACCCCGAGCACTGAGCACCCAGCAATCCGAGAATGAGCACCCAGCACCCCGAGTACTGAGCACCGAGCACCCTGAGCACTGAGTACCAAGCACCCTGATCACTGAGCACCCAGCACCCTGAGTACTGAGCACCCAGCACCCTGAGTACTGAGCACCCAGCACCCTGAGCACTGAGCACCGAGCACCCCGAGTACTGAGCACCCAGCACCCTGAGCACTGAGCACCCAGCACCATGAGTACTGAGCAACCAGTACCCTGAGTACTGAACACCCAGCACCCTGAGCACTGAGCACTGAGCACCCTGAGCACTGAGTACTGAGCACCGAGCACCCCGAGCACTGAGCACCCAGCACCCGGAGTACTGAGCACCCAGCACCCTGAGTACTAAGCACCGAGCACCCTGAGTACTGAGCACACAGCACCCTGAGTACTGAGCACCCAGCACCCTGAGTACTGAGCACCCAGCACCCTGAGCACTGAGCACCCAGCACCCTGAGTAGTGAGCACCCAACATACTGAGCACCGAGCACCCCGAGCACTGAGCACCCAGCACCCTGAGTACTGAGCACCGAGCACCCCGAGCACTGAGCACCCAGCACCCTGAGTACTGAGCACCCAGCACCCTGAGTACTGAGCACCCAGCACCGTGAGCACTGAGCACCCAGCACCCTGAGCACTGAGAACCCAGCACCCCGAGAATGAGCACCCAGCACCCCGAGTACTGAGCACCGAGCACCCTGAGCACTGAGCACCCAGCACCCTGAGTACTGAGCACCCAGCACCCTGAGCACTGAGCACCCAGCACCCTGAGTACTGAGCAACCAGCACCCCGAGCACTGAGAACCCAGCACCCCGAGAATGAGCACCCAGCACCCCGAGTACTGAGCACCGAGCACCGTGAGCACTGAGTACCCAGCACCCTGACCACTGAGCACCCAGCACCCTGAGTACTGAGCACCCAGCACCCTGAGTACTGAGCACCCAGCACCCTGAGTACTGAGTACCGAGCACCCCGAGTACTGAGCACCCAGCACCCTGAGCACTGAGCACCCAACACGCTGAGTACTGAGCACCCAGCACCTTGAGTACTGAACACCCAGCACCCTGAGCACTGAGCACTGAGCACCCTGAGCACTGAGTACTGAGCACCGAGTACCCCAAGAACTGAGCACCCAGCACCCGGAGTACTGAGCACCCAGCACCCTGAGCACTGAGCACCCAGCACACTGAGTACTGAGCACCCAGCACCCTGAGTACTGAGCAACCAGCACCCTGAGCACTGAGCACCCAGCACCCTGAGCACTGAGCACTGAGAACCCAGCACCCGGAGTACTGAGCACTGAGCACACCGAGCACTGAGCACCCAGCACCACGAGCACTGAGCACCCAGCCCCCCGAGCACTGAGCACCCAGCACCCTGAGCACTGAGCACCCAGCACCCTGAGGACTGAGCACCCAGCACCCTGAGCACTGAGTACCCAGCACCCTGAGCACTGAGCACCCAGCACCCTGAGCACTGAGCACCCAGCACCCTGAGCACTGAGCACCCAGCACCCTGAGTACTGAGCACTGAGCACCCAGCACCCTGAGCACTGAGCACCCAGCACCCCGAGCACTGAGCACCCAGCACCCTGAGCACTGAGCACCCTGAGGACTGAGCACCCAGCACCCTGAGCACTGAGCACCCAGCACCCTGAGTACTGAGCACCGATCACCCTGAGCATTGAGCACCCAGCACCCCGAGCACTGAGCACCCAGCACCCTGAGTACTGAGCACCCAGCACCCCGAGCACTGAGCACCCAGCACCCTGAGTACTGAGCACCCTGAGTACTGGGCACCGATCACCCTGAGCACTGAGCTCCCAGCACCCTGAGTACTGAGCACCCAGCACCCTGAGCACAGAGCACCCAGCACCCTGAGTACTGAGCACCCAGCACCCTGAGCACTGAGCACCTAGCACCCTGAGTACTGAGCACCCAGCACCCTGAGCACTGAGCACCCAGCACCCTGAGTACTGAGCACCCAGCACCCCGAGCACTGAGCACCCAGCAATCCGAGAATGAGCACCCAGCACCCCGAGTACTGAGCACCGAGCACCCTGAGCACTGAGTACCAAGCACCCTGATCACTGAGCACCCAGCACCCTGAGTACTGAGCACCCAGCACCCTGAGTACTGAGCACCCAGCACCCTGAGCACTGAGCACCGAGCACGCCGAGTACTGAGCACCCAGCACCCTGAGCACTGAGCACCCAGCACCATGAGTACTGAGCACCCAGTACCCTGAGTAGTGAACACCCAGCACCCTGAGCACTGAGCACTGAGCACCCTGAGCACTGAGTAGTGAGCACCGAGCACCCCGAGCACTGAGCACCCAGCACCCGGAGTACTGAGCACCCAGCACCCTGAGTACTAAGCACCGAGCACCCTGAGTACTGAGCACACAGCACCCTGAGTACTGAGCACCCAGCACCCTGAGTACTGAGCACCCAGCACCCTGAGCACTGAGCACCCAGCACCCTGAGTAGTGAGCACCCAACATACTGAGCAACGAGCACCCCGAGCACTGAGCACCCAGCACCCTGAGTACTGAGCACCGAGCACCCCGAGCACTGAGCACCCAGCACCCTGAGTACTGAGCTCCGAGCACCCCGAGCACTGAGCACCCAGCAACCTGAGTACTGAGCTCCGAGCACACCGAGCACTGAGCACCCAGCGCCCTGAGCACTGAGCACCCAGCACCCTGAGTACTGAGCACAGAGCACCCAGCACCCCGAGCACTGAGCACCCAGCACCCTGAGGACTGAGCACCCAGCACCCGAGTACTGAGCACCCAGCACCATGAGTACTGAGCACCCAGCACCCTGAGTACTGAGCACCCAGCACCCCGAGTACTGAGCACCCAGCACCCTGAGTACTGAGCACCCAGCACCCTGAGCACTGAGCACCCAGCACCCCGAGCACTGAGCACCCAGCACCCTGAGTACTGAGCACCCAGCACCCTGAGCACTGAGCACCCAGCACCCTGAGCAATGAGCACCCAGCACACTGAGCACTGAGCACCCAGCACCCTGAGTAGTGAGCACCCAACGTACTGAGCACCGAGCACCCCGAGCACTGAGCACCCAGCACCATGAGTACTGAGCTCCGAGCACCCCGAGCACTGAGCACCCAGCACCCCGAGCATCGAGCACCCTGAGTACTAAGCACCGAGCACCCTGAGTTCTGAGCACCCAGCACCCTGAGCACTGAGCTCCCAGCACCCCGAGCACTGAGCACCCAGCACCCTGAGTACTGAGCACCCAGCACCCTGAGCACTGAGCACCCAGCACCCTGAGTAGTGAGCACCCAACGTACTGAGCACCGAGCACCCCGAGCACTGAGCACCCAGCACCATGAGTACTGAGCACCGAGCACCCCGAGTACTGAGCACCCAGCACCCTGAGTACTGAGCTCCGAGCACCCCGAGCACTGAGCACCCAGCGCCCCGAGCACCGAGCATCCTGAGCACTGTGCACCCAGTACCCTGAGCAATGAGCACCCTGAGTACTGAGCACCCAGCACCCTGAGTACTGAGCACCCTGAGTACTGGGCACCGATCACCCTGAGCACTGAGCTCCCAGCACCCTGAGTACTGAGCACCCAGCACCCTGAGCACAGAGCACCCAGCACCCTGAGTACTGAGCACCCAGCACCCTGAGCACTGAGCACCTAGCACCCTGAGTACTGAGCACCCAGCACCCTGAGCACTGAGCACCCAGCACCCTGAGTACTGAGCACCCAGCACCCCGAGCACTGAGCACCCAGCAATCCGAGAATGAGCACCCAGCACCCCGAGTACTGAGCACCGAGCACCCTGAGCACTGAGTACCAAGCACCCTGATCACTGAGCACCCAGCACCCTGAGTACTGAGCACCCAGCACCCTGAGTACTGAGCACCCAGCACCCTGAGCACTGAGCACCGAGCACCCCGAGTACTGAGCACCCAGCACCCTGAGCACTGAGCACCCAGCACCATGAGTACTGAGCACCCAGTACCCTGAGTACTGAACACCCAGCACCCTGAGCACTGAGCACTGAGAACCCTGAGCACTGAGTACTGAGCACCGAGCACCCCGAGCACTGAGCACCCAGCACCCGGAGTACTGAGCACCCAGCACCCTGAGTACTAATCACCGAGCACCCTGAGTACTGAGCACACAGCACCCTGAGTACTGAGCACCCAGCACCCTGAGTACTGAGCACCCAGCACCCTGAGCACTGAGCACCCAGCACCCTGAGTAGTGAGCACCCAACATACTGAGCACCGAGCACCCCGAGCACTGAGCACCCAGCACCCTGAGTACTGAGCACCGAGCACCCCGAGCACTGAGCACCCAGCACCCTGAGTACTGAGCACCCAGCACCCTGAGTACTGAGCACCCAGCACCGTGAGCACTGAGCACCCAGCACCCTGAGCACTGAGAACCCAGCACCCCGAGAATGAGCACCCAGCACCCCGAGTACTGAGCACCGAGCACCCTGAGCACTGAGCACCCAGCACCCTGAGTACTGAGCACCCAGCACCCTGAGCACTGAGCACCCAGCACCCTGAGTACTGAGCAACCAGCACCCCGAGCACTGAGAACCCAGCACCCCGAGAATGAGCACCCAGCACCCCGAGTACTGAGCACCGAGCACCGTGAGCACTGAGTACCCAGCACCCTGACCACTGAGCACCCAGCACCCTGAGTACTGAGCACCCAGCACCCTGAGTACTGAGCACCCAGCACCCTGAGTACTGAGTACCGAGCACCCCGAGTACTGAGCACCCAGCACCCTGAGCACTGAGCACCCAACACGCTGAGTACTGAGCACCCAGCACCTTGAGTACTGAACACCCAGCACCCTGAGCACTGAGCACTGAGCACCCTGAGCACTGAGTACTGAGCACCGAGTACCCCATGAACTGAGCACCCAGCACCCGGAGTACTGAGCACCCAGCACCCTGAGCACTGAGCACCCAGCACACTGAGTACTGAGCACCCAGCACCCTGAGTACTGAGCAACCAGCACCCTGAGCACTGAGCACCCAGCACCCTGAGCACTGAGCACTGAGAACCCAGCACCCGGAGTACTGAGCACTGAGCACACCGAGCACTGAGCACCCAGCACCACGAGCACTGAGCACCCAGCCCCCCGAGAACTGAGCACCCAGCACCCTGAGCACTGAGCACCCAGCACCCTGAGGACTGAGCACCCAGCACCCTGAGCACTGAGTACCCAGCACCCTGAGCACTGAGCACCCAGCACCCTGAGCACTGAGCACCCAGCACCCTGAGCACTGAGCACCCAGCACCCTGAGTACTGAGCACTGAGCACCCAGCACCCTGAGCACTGAGCACCCAGCACCCCGAGCACTGAGCACCCAGCACCCTGAGTAGTGAGCACCCAACGTACTGAGCACCGAGCACCCCGAGCACTGAGCACCCAGCACCCTGAGTATTGAGCACCGATCACCCCGAGCACTGAGCACCCAGCACCCTGAGTACTGAGCTCCGAGCACCCCGAGCACTGAGCACCCAGCACCCCGAGCACCGAGCACCCTGAGTACTAAGCACCGAGCACCCTGAGTACTGAGCACCCAGCACCCTGAGCACTGAGCTCCCAGCACCCCGAGCACTGAGCACCCAGCACCCTGAGTACTGAGCACCCAGCACCTTGAGCACTGAGCACCCAGTACCCTGAGCACTGAGCACCCAGCACCCTGAGCACTGAGCACCCAGCACCCTGAGTAGTGAGCACCCAACGTACTGAGCACCGAGCACCCCGAGCACTGAGCACCCAGCACCATGAGTACTGAGCACCGAGCACCCCGAGTACTGAGCACCCAGCACCCTGAGTACTGAGCTCCGAGCACCCCGAGCACTGAGCACCCAGCGCCCCGAGCACCGAGCATCCTGAGCACTGTGCACCCAGTACCCTGAGCAATGAGCACCCTGAGTACTGAGCACCCAGCACCCTGAGTACTGAGCACCCTGAGTACTGGGCACCGATCACCCTGAGCACTGAGCTCCCAGCACCCTGAGTACTGAGCACCCAGCACCCTGAGCACAGAGCACCCAGCACCCTGAGTACTGAGCACCCAGCACCCTGAGCACTGAGCACCTAGCACCCTGAGTACTGAGCACCCAGCACCCTGAGCACTGAGCACCCAGCACCCTGAGTACTGAGCACCCAGCACCCCGAGCACTGAGCACCCAGCAATCCGAGAATGAGCACCCAGCACCCCGAGTACTGAGCACCGAGCACCCTGAGCACTGAGTACCAAGCACCCTGATCACTGAGCACCCAGCACCCTGAGTACTGAGCACCCAGCACCCTGAGTACTGAGCACCCAGCACCCTGAGCACTGAGCACCGAGCACCCCGAGTACTGAGCACCCAGCACCCTGAGCACTGAGCACCCAGCACCATGAGTACTGAGCAACCAGTACCCTGAGTACTGAACACCCAGCACCCTGAGCACTGAGCACTGAGCACCCTGAGCACTGAGTACTGAGCACCGAGCACCCCGAGCACTGAGCACCCAGCACCCGGAGTACTGAGCACCCAGCACCCTGAGTACTAAGCACCGAGCACCCTGAGTACTGAGCACACAGCACCCTGAGTACTGAGCACCCAGCACCCTGAGTACTGAGCACCCAGCACCCTGAGCACTGAGCACCCAGCACCCTGAGTAGTGAGCACCCAACATACTGAGCACCGAGCACCCCGAGCACTGAGCACCCAGCACCCTGAGTACTGAGCACCGAGCACCCCGAGCACTGAGCACCCAGCACCCTGAGTACTGAGCACCCAGCACCCTGAGTACTGAGCACCCAGCACCGTGAGCACTGAGCACCCAGCACCCTGAGCACTGAGAACCCAGCACCCCGAGAATGAGCACCCAGCACCCCGAGTACTGAGCACCGAGCACCCTGAGCACTGAGCACCCAGCACCCTGAGTACTGAGCACCCAGCACCCTGAGCACTGAGCACCCAGCACCCTGAGTACTGAGCAACCAGCACCCCGAGCACTGAGAACCCAGCACCCCGAGAATGAGCACCCAGCACCCCGAGTACTGAGCACCGAGCACCGTGAGCACTGAGTACCCAGCACCCTGACCACTGAGCACCCAGCACCCTGAGTACTGAGCACCCAGCACCCTGAGTACTGAGCACCCAGCACCCTGAGTACTGAGTACCGAGCACCCCGAGTACTGAGCACCCAGCACCCTGAGCACTGAGCACCCAACACGCTGAGTACTGAGCACCCAGCACCTTGAGTACTGAACACCCAGCACCCTGAGCACTGAGCACTGAGCACCCTGAGCACTGAGTACTGAGCACCGAGTACCCCAAGAACTGAGCACCCAGCACCCGGAGTACTGAGCACCCAGCACCCTGAGCACTGAGCACCCAGCACACTGAGTACTGAGCACCCAGCACCCTGAGTACTGAGCAACCAGCACCCTGAGCACTGAGCACCCAGCACCCTGAGCACTGAGCACTGAGAACCCAGCACCCGGAGTACTGAGCACTGAGCACACCGAGCACTGAGCACCCAGCACCACGAGCACTGAGCACCCAGCCCCCCGAGCACTGAGCACCCAGCACCCTGAGCACTGAGCACCCAGCACCCTGAGGACTGAGCACCCAGCACCCTGAGCACTGAGTACCCAGCACCCTGAGCACTGAGCACCCAGCACCCTGAGCACTGAGCACCCAGCACCCTGAGCACTGAGCACCCAGCACCCTGAGTACTGAGCACTGAGCACCCAGCACCCTGAGCACTGAGCACCCAGCACCCCGAGCACTGAGCACCCAGCACCCTGAGCACTGAGCACCCTGAGGACTGAGCACCCAGCACCCTGAGCACTGAGCACCCAGCACCCTGAGTACTGAGCACCGATCACCCTGAGCATTGAGCACCCAGCACCCCGAGCACTGAGCACCCAGCACCCTGAGTACTGAGCACCCAGCACCCCGAGCACTGAGCACCCAGCACCCTGAGTACTGAGCACCCTGAGTACTGGGCACCGATCACCCTGAGCACTGAGCTCCCAGCACCCTGAGTACTGAGCACCCAGCACCCTGAGCACAGAGCACCCAGCACCCTGAGTACTGAGCACCCAGCACCCTGAGCACTGAGCACCTAGCACCCTGAGTACTGAGCACCCAGCACCCTGAGCACTGAGCACCCAGCACCCTGAGTACTGAGCACCCAGCACCCCGAGCACTGAGCACCCAGCAATCCGAGAATGAGCACCCAGCACCCCGAGTACTGAGCACCGAGCACCCTGAGCACTGAGTACCAAGCACCCTGATCACTGAGCACCCAGCACCCTGAGTACTGAGCACCCAGCACCCTGAGTACTGAGCACCCAGCACCCTGAGCACTGAGCACCGAGCACGCCGAGTACTGAGCACCCAGCACCCTGAGCACTGAGCACCCAGCACCATGAGTACTGAGCACCCAGTACCCTGAGTAGTGAACACCCAGCACCCTGAGCACTGAGCACTGAGCACCCTGAGCACTGAGTAGTGAGCACCGAGCACCCCGAGCACTGAGCACCCAGCACCCGGAGTACTGAGCACCCAGCACCCTGAGTACTAAGCACCGAGCACCCTGAGTACTGAGCACACAGCACCCTGAGTACTGAGCACCCAGCACCCTGAGTACTGAGCACCCAGCACCCTGAGCACTGAGCACCCAGCACCCTGAGTAGTGAGCACCCAACATACTGAGCAACGAGCACCCCGAGCACTGAGCACCCAGCACCCTGAGTACTGAGCACCGAGCACCCCGAGCACTGAGCACCCAGCACCCTGAGTACTGAGCTCCGAGCACCCCGAGCACTGAGCACCCAGCAACCTGAGTACTGAGCTCCGAGCACACCGAGCACTGAGCACCCAGCGCCCTGAGCACTGAGCACCCAGCACCCTGAGTACTGAGCACAGAGCACCCAGCACCCCGAGCACTGAGCACCCAGCACCCTGAGGACTGAGCACCCAGCACCCGAGTACTGAGCACCCAGCACCATGAGTACTGAGCACCCAGCACCCTGAGTACTGAGCACCCAGCACCCCGAGTACTGAGCACCCAGCACCCTGAGTACTGAGCACCCAGCACCCTGAGCACTGAGCACCCAGCACCCCGAGGACTGAGCACCCAGCACCCTGAGTACTGAGCACCCAGCACCCTGAGCACTGAGCACCCAGCACCCTGAGCACTGAGCACCCAGCACACTGAGCACTGAGCACCCAGCACCCTGAGTAGTGAGCACCCAACGTACTGAGCACCGAGCACCCCGAGCACTGAGCACCCAGCACCATGAGTACTGAGCTCCGAGCACCCCGAGCACTGAGCACCCAGCACCCCGAGCATCGAGCACCCTGAGTACTAAGCACCGAGCACCCTGAGTTCTGAGCACCCAGCACCCTGAGCACTGAGCTCCCAGCACCCCGAGCACTGAGCACCCAGCACCCTGAGTACTGAGCACCCAGCACCCTGAGCACTGAGCACCCAGCACCCTGAGTAGTGAGCACCCAACGTACTGAGCACCGAGCACCCCGAGCACTGAGCACCCAGCACCATGAGTACTGAGCACCGAGCACCCCGAGTACTGAGCACCCAGCACCCTGAGTACTGAGCTCCGAGCACCCCGAGCACTGAGCACCCAGCGCCCCGAGCACCGAGCATCCTGAGCACTGTGCACCCAGTACCCTGAGCAATGAGCACCCTGAGTACTGAGCACCCAGCACCCTGAGTACTGAGCACCCTGAGTACTGGGCACCGATCACCCTGAGCACTGAGCTCCCAGCACCCTGAGTACTGAGTACCCAGCACCCTGAGCACAGAGCACCCAGCACCCTGAGTACTGAGCACCCAGCACCCTGAGCACTGAGCACCTAGCACCCTGAGTACTGAGCACCCAGCACCCTGAGCACTGAGCACCCAGCACCCTGAGTACTGAGCACCCAGCACCCCGAGCACTGAGCACCCAGCAATCCGAGAATGAGCACCCAGCACCCCGAGTACTGAGCACCGAGCACCCTGAGCACTGAGTACCAAGCACCCTGATCACTGAGCACCCAGCACCCTGAGTACTGAGCACCCAGCACCCTGAGTACTGAGCACCCAGCACCCTGAGCACTGAGCACCGAGCACCCCGAGTACTGAGCACCCAGCACCCTGAGCACTGAGCACCCAGCACCATGAGTACTGAGCACCCAGTACCCTGAGTACTGAACACCCAGCACCCTGAGCACTGAGCACTGAGAACCCTGAGCACTGAGTACTGAGCACCGAGCACCCCGAGCACTGAGCACCCAGCACCCGGAGTACTGAGCACCCAGCACCCTGAGTACTAATCACCGAGCACCCTGAGTACTGAGCACACAGCACCCTGAGTACTGAGCACCCAGCACCCTGAGTACTGAGCACCCAGCACCCTGAGCACTGAGCACCCAGCACCCTGAGTAGTGAGCACCCAACATACTGAGCACCGAGCACCCCGAGCACTGAGCACCCAGCACCCTGAGTACTGAGCACCGAGCACCCCGAGCACTGAGCACCCAGCACCCTGAGTACTGAGCACCCAGCACCCTGAGTACTGAGCACCCAGCACCGTGAGCACTGAGCACCCAGCACCCTGAGCACTGAGAACCCAGCACCCCGAGAATGAGCACCCAGCACCCCGAGTACTGAGCACCGAGCACCCTGAGCACTGAGCACCCAGCACCCTGAGTACTGAGCACCCAGCACCCTGAGCACTGAGCACCCAGCACCCTGAGTACTGAGCAACCAGCACCCCGAGCACTGAGAACCCAGCACCCCGAGAATGAGCACCCAGCACCCCGAGTACTGAGCACCGAGCACCGTGAGCACTGAGTACCCAGCACCCTGACCACTGAGCACCCAGCACCCTGAGTACTGAGCACCCAGCACCCTGAGTACTGAGCACCCAGCACCCTGAGTACTGAGTACCGAGCACCCCGAGTACTGAGCACCCAGCACCCTGAGCACTGAGCACCCAACACGCTGAGTACTGAGCACCCAGCACCTTGAGTACTGAACACCCAGCACCCTGAGCACTGAGCACTGAGCACCCTGAGCACTGAGTACTGAGCACCGAGTACCCCATGAACTGAGCACCCAGCACCCGGAGTACTGAGCACCCAGCACCCTGAGCACTGAGCACCCAGCACACTGAGTACTGAGCACCCAGCACCCTGAGTACTGAGCAACCAGCACCCTGAGCACTGAGCACCCAGCACCCTGAGCACTGAGCACTGAGAACCCAGCACCCGGAGTACTGAGCACTGAGCACACCGAGCACTGAGCACCCAGCACCACGAGCACTGAGCACCCAGCCCCCCGAGAACTGAGCACCCAGCACCCTGAGCACTGAGCACCCAGCACCCTGAGGACTGAACACCCAGCACCCTGAGCACTGAGTACCCAGCACCCTGAGCACTGAGCACCCAGCACCCTGAGCACTGAGCACCCAGCACCCTGAGCACTGAGCACCCAGCACCCTGAGTACTGAGCACTGAGCACCCAGCACCCTGAGCACTGAGCACCCAGCACCCCGAGCACTGAGCACCCAGCACCCTGAGCACTGAGCACCCTGAGGACTGAGCACCCAGCACCCTGAGCACTGAGCACCCAGCACCCTGAGTACTGAGCACCGATCACCCTGAGCACTGAGCACCCAGCACCCCGAGCACTGAGCACCCAGCACCCTGAGTACTGAGCACCCAGCACCCCGAGCACTGAGCACCCAGCACCCTGAGTACTGAGCACCCTGAGTACTGGGCACCGATCACCCTGAGCACTGAGCTCCCAGCACCCTGAGTACTGAGCACCCAGCACCCTGAGCACAGAGCACCCAGCACCCTGAGTACTGAGCACCCAGCACCCTGAGCACTGAGCACCTAGCACCCTGAGTACTGAGCACCCAGCACCCTGAGCACTGAGCACCCAGCACCCTGAGTACTGAGCACCCAGCACCCCGAGCACTGAGCACCCAGCAATCCGAGAATGAGCACCCAGCACCCCGAGTACTGAGCACCGAGCACCCTGAGCACTGAGTACCAAGCACCCTGATCACTGAGCACCCAGCACCCTGAGTACTGAGCACCCACCACCCTGAGTACTGAGCACCCAGCACCCTGAGCACTGAGCACCGAGCACCCCGAGTACTGAGCACCCAGCACCCTGAGCACTGAGCACCCAGCACCATGAGTACTGAGCACCCAGTACCCTGAGTAGTGAACACCCAGCACCCTGAGCACTGAGCACTGAGCACCCTGAGCACTGAGTACTGAGCACCGAGCACCCCGAGCACTGAGCACCCAGCACCCGGAGTACTGAGCACCCAGCACCCTGAGTACTAAGCACCGAGCACCCTGAGTACTGAGCACACAGCACCCTGAGTACTGAGCACCCAGCACCCTGAGTACTGAGCACCCAGCACCCTGAGCACTGAGCACCCAGCACCCTGAGTAGTGAGCACCCAACATACTGAGCAACGAGCACCCCGAGCACTGAGCACCCAGCACCCTGAGTACTGAGCACCGAGCACCCCGAGCACTGAGCACCCAGCACCCTGAGTACTGAGCTCCGAGCACCCCGAGCACTGAGCACCCAGCAACCTGAGTACTGAGCTCCGAGCACCCCGAGCACTGAGCACCCAGCGCCCTGAGCACTGAGCACCCAGCACCCTGAGTACTGAGCACAGAGCACCCAGCACCCCGAGCACTGAGCACCCAGCACCCTGAGCACTGAGCACCCAGCACCCGAGTACTGAGCACCCAGCACCATGAGTACTGAGCACCCAGCACCCTGAGTACTGAGCACCCAGCACCCCGAGTACTGAGCACCCAGCACCCTGAGTACTGAGCACCCAGCACCCTGAGCACTGAGCACCCAGCACCCCGAGCACTGAGCACCCAGCACCCTGAGTACTGAGCACCCAGCACCCTGAGCACTGAGCACCCAGCACCCTGAGCACTGAGCACCCAGCACACTGAGCACTGAGCACCCAGCACCCTGAGTAGTGAGCACCCAACGTACTGAGCACCGAGCACCCCGAGCACTGAACACCCAGCACCCTGAGTATTGAGCACCGATCACCCCGAGCACTGAGCACCCAGCACCCTGAGTACTGAGCTCCGAGCACCCCGAGCACTGAGCACCCAGCACCCCGAGCACCGAGCACCCTGAGTACTAAGCACCGAGCACCCTGAGTACTGAGCACCCAGCACCCTGAGCACTGAGCTCCCAGCACCCCGAGCACTGAGCACCCAGCACCCTGAGTACTGAGCACCCAGCACCTTGAGCACTGAGCACCCAGTACCCTGAGCACTGAGCACCCAGCACCCTGAGCACTGAGCACCCAGCACCCTGAGTAGTGAGCACCCAACGTACTGAGCACCGAGCACCCCGAGCACTGAGCACCCAGCACCATGAGTACTGAGCACCGAGCACCCCGAGTACTGAGCACCCAGCACCCTGAGTACTGAGCTCCGAGCACCCCGAGCACTGAGCACCCAGCGCCCCGAGCACCGAGCATCCTGAGCACTGTGCACCCAGTACCCTGAGCAATGAGCACCCTGAGTACTGAGCACCCAGCACCTTGAGCACTGAGCACCGAGCACCCCGAGCACTGAGCACCCAGCACCCGGAGTAATGAGTACCCAGCACCCTGAGTACTAAGCACCGAGCACCCTGAGTACTGAGCACCCAGCACCCTGAGCACTGAACACACAGCACCCTGAGTACTGAGCACCTCGAGCACTGAGCACCCAGCACCCCGAGCTCTGAGCACCCAGCACCGCGAGCACTGAGCACATAGCACCCAGAGCACTGAGCACCCAGCACCCTGAGTACTGAGCACCCAGCACCCTGAGTACTGAGCACCCAGCACCCTGAGTACTAAGCACCCAGCACCCTGAGTTCTGAGCACACAGCACCCTGAGCACTGAGTACCCAGCACCCTGAGCACTGAGCACCCAGCACCCTGAGCACTGAGCACACAGCACCCTGAGCACTGAGCACCCAGCACCCTGAGTACTGAGCACTGAGCACCCAGCGCCCCGAGCACTGAGCACCCAGCACCCTGAGTACTGAGCACCGAGCACCCCGAGCACTGAGCACCCAGCACCCTGAGTACTGAGCACCCAGCACCCTGAGCACTGAGCACCCAGCACCCTGAGTAGTGAGCACCCAACATACTGAGCACCGAGCACCCCGAGCACTGAGCACCCAGCACCCTGAGTACTGAGCACCGAGCACCCCGAGCACTGAGCACCCAGCACCCTGAGTACTGAGCACCCAGCACCCTGAGTACTGAGCACCCAGCACCGTGAGCACTGAGCACCCAGCACCCTGAGCACTGAGAACCCAGCACCCCGAGAATGAGCACCCAGCACCCCGAGTACTGAGCACCGAGCACCCTGAGCACTGAGCACCCAGCACCCTGAGTACTGAGCACCCAGCACCCTGAGCACTGAGCACCCAGCACCCTGAGTACTGAGCAACCAGCACCCCGAGCACTGAGAACCCAGCACCCCGAGAATGAGCACCCAGCACCCCGAGTACTGAGCACCGAGCACCGTGAGCACTGAGTACCCAGCACCCTGACCACTGAGCACCCAGCACCCTGAGTACTGAGCACCCAGCACCCTGAGTACTGAGCACCCAGCACCCTGAGTACTGAGTACCGAGCACCCCGAGTACTGAGCACCCAGCACCCTGAGCACTGAGCACCCAACACGCTGAGTACTGAGCACCCAGCACCTTGAGTACTGAACACCCAGCACCCTGAGCACTGAGCACTGAGCACCCTGAGCACTGAGTACTGAGCACCGAGTACCCCAAGAACTGAGCACCCAGCACCCGGAGTACTGAGCACCCAGCACCCTGAGCACTGAGCACCCAGCACACTGAGTACTGAGCACCCAGCACCCTGAGTACTGAGCAACCAGCACCCTGAGCACTGAGCACCCAGCACCCTGAGCACTGAGCACTGAGAACCCAGCACCCGGAGTACTGAGCACTGAGCACACCGAGCACTGAGCACCCAGCACCACGAGCACTGAGCACCCAGCCCCCCGAGCACTGAGCACCCAGCACCCTGAGCACTGAGCACCCAGCACCCTGAGGACTGAGCACCCAGCACCCTGAGCACTGAGTACCCAGCACCCTGAGCACTGAGCACCCAGCACCCTGAGCACTGAGCACCCAGCACCCTGAGCACTGAGCACCCAGCACCCTGAGTACTGAGCACTGAGCACCCAGCACCCTGAGCACTGAGCACCCAGCACCCCGAGCACTGAGCACCCAGCACCCTGAGCACTGAGCACCCTGAGGACTGAGCACCCAGCACCCTGAGCACTGAGCACCCAGCACCCTGAGTACTGAGCACCGATCACCCTGAGCATTGAGCACCCAGCACCCCGAGCACTGAGCACCCAGCACCCTGAGTACTGAGCACCCAGCACCCCGAGCACTGAGCACCCAGCACCCTGAGTACTGAGCACCCTGAGTACTGGGCACCGATCACCCTGAGCACTGAGCTCCCAGCACCCTGAGTACTGAGCACCCAGCACCCTGAGCACAGAGCACCCAGCACCCTGAGTACTGAGCACCCAGCACCCTGAGCACTGAGCACCTAGCACCCTGAGTACTGAGCACCCAGCACCCTGAGCACTGAGCACCCAGCACCCTGAGTACTGAGCACCCAGCACCCCGAGCACTGAGCACCCAGCAATCCGAGAATGAGCACCCAGCACCCCGAGTACTGAGCACCGAGCACCCTGAGCACTGAGTACCAAGCACCCTGATCACTGAGCACCCAGCACCCTGAGTACTGAGCACCCAGCACCCTGAGTACTGAGCACCCAGCACCCTGAGCACTGAGCACCGAGCACGCCGAGTACTGAGCACCCAGCACCCTGAGCACTGAGCACCCAGCACCATGAGTACTGAGCACCCAGTACCCTGAGTAGTGAACACCCAGCACCCTGAGCACTGAGCACTGAGCACCCTGAGCACTGAGTACTGAGCACCGAGCACCCCGAGCACTGAGCACCCAGCACCCGGAGTACTGAGCACCCAGCACCCTGAGTACTAAGCACCGAGCACCCTGAGTACTGAGCACACAGCACCCTGAGTACTGAGCACCCAGCACCCTGAGTACTGAGCACCCAGCACCCTGAGCACTGAGCACCCAGCACCCTGAGTAGTGAGCACCCAACATACTGAGCAACGAGCACCCCGAGCACTGAGCACCCAGCACCCTGAGTACTGAGCACCGAGCACCCCGAGCACTGAGCACCCAGCACCCTGAGTACTGAGCTCCGAGCACCCCGAGCACTGAGCACCCAGCAACCTGAGTACTGAGCTCCGAGCACCCCGAGCACTGAGCACCCAGCGCCCTGAGCACTGAGCACCCAGCACCCTGAGTACTGAGCACAGAGCACCCAGCACCCCGAGCACTGAGCACCCAGCAACCTGAGGACTGAGCACCCAGCACCCGAGTACTGAGCACCCAGCACCATGAGTACTGAGCACCCAGCACCCTGAGTACTGAGCACCCAGCACCCCGAGTACTGAGCACCCAGCACCCTGAGTACTGAGCACCCAGCACCCTGAGCACTGAGCACCCAGCACCCCGAGCACTGAGCACCCAGCACCCTGAGTACTGAGCACCCAGCACCCTGAGCACTGAGCACCCAGCACCCTGAGCACTGAGCACCCAGCACACTGAGCACTGAGCACCCAGCACCCTGAGTAGTGAGCACCCAACGTACTGAGCACCGAGCACCCCGAGCACTGAGCACCCAGCACCATGAGTACTGAGCTCCGAGCACCCCGAGCACTGAGCACCCAGCACCCCGAGCATCGAGCACCCTGAGTACTAAGCACCGAGCACCCTGAGTTCTGAGCACCCAGCACCCTGAGCACTGAGCTCCCAGCACCCCGAGCACTGAGCACCCAGCACCCTGAGTACTGAGCACCCAGCACCCTGAGCACTGAGCACCCAGCACCCTGAGTAGTGAGCACCCAACGTACTGAGCACCGAGCACCCCGAGCACTGAGCACCCAGCACCATGAGTACTGAGCACCGAGCACCCCGAGTACTGAGCACCCAGCACCCTGAGTACTGAGCTCCGAGCACCCCGAGCACTGAGCACCCAGCGCCCCGAGCACCGAGCATCCTGAGCACTGTGCACCCAGTACCCTGAGCAATGAGCACCCTGAGTACTGAGCACCCAGCACCCTGAGTACTGAGCACCCTGAGTACTGGGCACCGATCACCCTGAGCACTGAGCTCCCAGCACCCTGAGTACTGAGCACCCAGCACCCTGAGCACAGAGCACCCAGCACCCTGAGTACTGAGCACCCAGCACCCTGAGCACTGAGCACCTAGCACCCTGAGTACTGAGCACCCAGCACCCTGAGCACTGAGCACCCAGCACCCTGAGTACTGAGCACCCAGCACCCCGAGCACTGAGCACCCAGCAATCCGAGAATGAGCACCCAGCACCCCGAGTACTGAGCACCGAGCACCCTGAGCACTGAGTACCAAGCACCCTGATCACTGAGCACCCAGCACCCTGAGTACTGAGCACCCAGCACCCTGAGTACTGAGCACCCAGCACCCTGAGCACTGAGCACCGAGCACCCCGAGTACTGAGCACCCAGCACCCTGAGCACTGAGCACCCAGCACCATGAGTACTGAGCACCCAGTACCCTGAGTACTGAACACCCAGCACCCTGAGCACTGAGCACTGAGCACCCTGAGCACTGAGTACTGAGCACCGAGCACCCCGAGCACTGAGCACCCAGCACCCGGAGTACTGAGCACCCAGCACCCTGAGTACTAATCACCGAGCACCCTGAGTACTGAGCACACAGCACCCTGAGAACTGAGCACCCAGCACCCTGAGTACTGAGCACCCAGCACCCTGAGCACTGAGCACCCAGCACCCTGAGTAGTGAGCACCCAACATACTGAGCACCGAGCACCCCGAGCACTGAGCACCCAGCACCCTGAGTACTGAGCACCGAGCACCCCAAGCACTGAGCACCCAGCACCCTGAGTACTGAGCACCCAGCACCCTGAGTACTGAGCACCCAGCACCGTGAGCACTGAGCACCCAGCACCCTGAGCACTGAGAACCCAGCACCCCGAGAATGAGCACCCAGCACCCCGAGTACTGAGCACCGAGCACCCTGAGCACTGAGCACCCAGCACCCTGAGTACTGAGCACCCAGCACCCTGAGCACTGAGCACCCAGCACCCTGAGTACTGAGCAACCAGCACCCCGAGCACTGAGAACCCAGCACCCCGAGAATGAGCACCCAGCACCCCGAGTACTGAGCACCGAGCACCGTGAGCACTGAGTACCCAGCACCCTGACCACTGAGCACCCAGCACCCTGAGTACTGAGCACCCAGCACCCTGAGTACTGAGCACCCAGCACCCTGAGTACTGAGTACCGAGCACCCCGAGTACTGAGCACCCAGCACCCTGAGCACTGAGCACCCAACACGCTGAGTACTGAGCACCCAGCACCTTGAGTACTGAACACCCAGCACCCTGAGCACTGAGCACTGAGCACCCTGAGCACTGAGTACTGAGCACCGAGTACCCCATGAACTGAGCACCCAGCACCCGGAGTACTGAGCACCCAGCACCCTGAGCACTGAGCACCCAGCACACTGAGTACTGAGCACCCAGCACCCTGAGTACTGAGCAACCAGCACCCTGAGCACTGAGCACCCAGCACCCTGAGCACTGAGCACTGAGAACCCAGCACCCGGAGTACTGAGCACTGAGCACACCGAGCACTGAGCACCCAGCACCATGAGCACTGAGCACCCAGCCCCCCGAGCACTGAGCACCCAGCACCCTGAGCACTGAGCACCCAGCACCCTGAGGACTGAGCACCCAGCACCCTGAGCACTGAGTACCCAGCACCCTGAGCACTGAGCACCCAGCACCCTGAGCACTGAGCACCCAGCACCCTGAGCACTGAGCACCCAGCACCCTGAGTACTGAGCACTGAGCACCCAGCACCCTGAGCACTGAGCACCCAGCACCCCGAGCACTGAGCACCCAGCACCCTGAGCACTGAGCACCCTGAGGACTGAGCACCCAGCACCCTGAGCACTGAGCACCCAGCACCCTGAGTACTGAGCACCGATCACCCTGAGCACTGAGCACCCAGCACCCCGAGCACTGAGCACCCAGCACCCTGAGTACTGAGCACCCAGCACCCCGAGCACTGAGCACCCAGCACCCTGAGTACTGAGCACCCTGAGTACTGGGCACCGATCACCCTGAGCACTGAGCTCCCAGCACCCTGAGTACTGAGCACCCAGCACCCTGAGCACAGAGCACCCAGCACCCTGAGTACTGAGCACCCAGCATCCTGAGCACTGAGCACCTAGCACCCTGAGTACTGAGCACCCAGCACCCTGAGCACTGAGCACCCAGCACCCTGAGTACTGAGCACCCAGCACCCCGAGCACTGAGCACCCAGCAATCCGAGAATGAGCACCCAGCACCCCGAGTACTGAGCACCGAGCACCCTGAGCACTGAGTACCAAGCACCCTGATCACTGAGCACCCAGCACCCTGAGTACTGAGCACCCAGCACCCTGAGTACTGAGCACCCAGCACCCTGAGCACTGAGCACCGAGCACCCCGAGTACTGAGCACCCAGCACCCTGAGCACTGAGCACCCAGCACCATGAGTACTGAGCACCCAGTACCCTGAGTAGTGAACACCCAGCACCCTGAGCACTGAGCACTGAGCACCCTGAGCACTGAGTACTGAGCACCGAGCACCCCGAGCACTGAGCACCCAGCACCCGGAGTACTGAGCACCCAGCACCCTGAGTACTAAGCACCGAGCACCCTGAGTACTGAGCACACAGCACCCTGAGTACTGAGCACCCAGCACCCTGAGTACTGAGCACCCAGCACCCTGAGCACTGAGCACCCAGCACCCTGAGTAGTGAGCACCCAACATACTGAGCAACGAGCACCCCGAGCACTGAGCACCCAGCACCCTGAGTACTGAGCACCGAGCACCCCGAGCACTGAGCACCCAGCACCCTGAGTACTGAGCTCCGAGCACCCCGAGCACTGAGCACCCAGCAACCTGAGTACTGAGCTCCGAGCACCCCGAGCACTGAGCACCCAGCGCCCTGAGCACTGAGCACCCAGCACCCTGAGTACTGAGCACAGAGCACCCAGCACCCCGAGCACTGAGCACCCAGCACCCTGAGCACTGAGCACCCAGCACCCGAGTACTGAGCACCCAGCACCATGAGTACTGAGCACCCAGCACCCTGAGTACTGAGCACCCAGCACCCCGAGTACTGAGCACCCAGCACCCTGAGTACTGAGCACCCAGCACCCTGAGCACTGAGAACCCAGCACCCCGAGCACTGAGCACCCAGCACCCTGAGTACTGAGCACCCAGCACCCTGAGCACTGAGCACCCAGCACCCTGAGCACTGAGCACCCAGCACACTGAGCACTGAGCACCCAGCACCCTGAGTAGTGAGCACCCAACGTACTGAGCACCGAGCACCCCGAGCACTGAACACCCAGCACCCTGAGTATTGAGCACCGATCACCCCGAGCACTGAGCACCCAGCACCCTGAGTACTGAGCTCCGAGCACCCCGAGCACTGAGCACCCAGCACCCCGAGCACCGAGCACCCTGAGTACTAAGCACCGAGCACCCTGAGTACTGAGCACCCAGCACCCTGAGCACTGAGCTCCCAGCACCCCGAGCACTGAGCACCCAGCACCCTGAGTACTGAGCACCCAGCACCTTGAGCACTGAGCACCCAGTACCCTGAGCACTGAGCACCCAGCACCCTGAGCACTGAGCACCCAGCACCCTGAGTAGTGAGCACCCAACGTACTGAGCACCGAGCACCCCGAGCACTGAGCACCCAGCACCATGAGTACTGAGCACCGAGCACCCCGAGTACTGAGCACCCAGCACCCTGAGTACTGAGCTCCGAGCACCCCGAGCACTGAGCACCCAGCGCCCCGAGCACCGAGCATCCTGAGCACTGTGCACCCAGTACCCTGAGCAATGAGCACCCTGAGTACTGAGCACCCAGCACCTTGAGCACTGAGCACCGAGCACCCCGAGCACTGAGCACCCAGCACCCGGAGTAATGAGTACCCAGCACCCTGAGTACTAAGCACCGAGCACCCTGAGTACTGAGCACCCAGCACCCTGAGCACTGAACACACAGCACCCTGAGTACTGAGCACCTCGAGCACTGAGCACCCAGCACCCCGAGCTCTGAGCACCCAGCACCGCGAGCACTGAGCACATAGCACCCCGAGCACTGAGCACCCAGCACCCTGAGTACTGAGCACCCAGCACCCTGAGTACTGAGCACCCAGCACCCTGAGTACTAAGCACCCAGCACCCTGAGTTCTGAGCACACAGCACCCTGAGCACTGAGTACCCAGCACCCTGAGCACTGAGCACCCAGCACCCTGAGCACTGAGCACACAGCACCCTGAGCACTGAGCACCCAGCACCCTGAGTACTGAGCACTGAGCACCCAGCGCCCCGAGCACTGAGCACCCAGCACCCTGAGTACTGAGCACCGAGCACCCCGAGCACTGAGCACCCAGCACCCTGAGTACTGAGCTCCGAGCACACCGAGTACTGAGCACCCAGCACACTGAGCACTGAGCACCCAGCACCCTGAGTACTGAGCACCCAGCAGCCTGAGTACTGAACACCCAGCACCCTGAGCACTGAACACTGAACACCCTGAGCACTGAGTACTGAGCACCGAGCACCCCGAGAACTGAGCACCCAGCACCCGGATTACTGAGCACCCAGCACCCTGAGTACTGAGCACCCAGCACCCCGAGCACTGAGCACCCAGCACCCTGAGCACTGAGCACCCAGCACCCTGAGTACTGAGCACTGATCACCCAGCACCCCGAGCACTGAGCACCCAGCACCCTGAGTACTGAGCACTGAGCACCCAGCACCCCGAGCACTGAGCACCCAGCATCCTGAGCACTGAGCACCCAGCACCCTGAGCCCTGAGCACCCAGCACCCTGAGTACTGAGCACGGAGCACCCAGCACCCCGAGCACTGAGCACCCAGCACCCTGAGTACTGAGCACTGAGCACCCAGCACCCCGAGCACTGAGCACCGAGCAACCTGAGCACTGAGCACCCAGCACGCGAGTACTGAGCACCCAGCACCCTGAGTACTGAGCACCCAGCACCCTGAGTACTGAGAACCCAGCAACCCGAGTACTGAACACCCAGCACCCCGAGTACTGAGCACCCAGCACCCTGAGCACTGAGCACCCAGCACCCCGAGCACTGAGCACCCAGCACCCTGAGTACTGAGCACCCAGCACCCTGAGCACTGAGAACCCAGCACCCCGAGTACTGAACACCCAGCACCCCGAGTACTGAGCACCCAGCACCCTGAGCAGTGAGCACCCAGCACCCGGAGCACTGAGCACCCAGCACCCTGAGTACTGCGCACCCAGCACCCTGAGTACTGAGAACCCAACACCCCAAGCACTGAGCCCCCTGAGTACTGAGCACCCAGCACCCTGAGCAATGAGCAACCTGAGTACTGAGCACCCAGCACCTTGAGCACTGAGCACCGAGCACCCCGAGCACTGAGCACCCAGCACCCGGAGTACTGAGCACCCAGCACACTGAGTACTAAGCACCCCGCACCCTGAGTACTGAGCACCCAGCACCCTGAGCACTGAACACACAGCACCCTGACTACTGAGCACCTCGAGCACTGAGCACCCAGTACCCTGAGTACTGAGCACCGAACACCCCGAGCACTGAGCACCCAGCACCGCGAGCACTGAGCACCCAGCACCCCGAGCACTGAGCACCCAGCACCCTGAGTAATGAGCACCCAGAACCCTGAGTACTGAGCACCCAGCACCCTGAGCACTGAGTACCCAGCACCCTGAGCACTGAGCACCCAGCACCCTGAGCACTGAGCACACAGCACCCTGAGCACTGAGCACCCAGCACCCTGAGTACTGAGCACTGAGCACCCAGCACCCCGAGCACTGAGCACCCAGCACCCTGAGTACTGAGCACTGAGCACCCAGCACCCCGAGCACTGAGCACCCAGCACCCTGAGCACTGAGCACCCAGCACCCGAGTACTGAGCACCCAGCACACTGAGCACTGAGCACCCAGCACCCTGAGTAGTGAGCACCCAACGAACTGAGCACCGAGCACCCCGAGCACTGAGCACCCAGCACACTGAGTACTGAGCACCGATCACCCCGAGAACTGAGCACCCAGCACAATGAGTACTGAGCTCCGAGCACCCCGAGCACTGAGCACCCAGCACCCGGAGTACTGAGCACCCAGCACCCTGAGTACTAAGCACCGAGCACCCTGAGTACTGAGCACCCAGTACCCTGAGCACTGAACACACAGCACCCTGAGTACTGAGCACCCCGAGCACTGAGCACCCAGCACCCTGAGCACTGAGCACCCAGCACCCTGAGTACTGAGCACCCAGCACCCTGAGTACTTAACACCCAGCACCCTGAGCACTGAGCACTGAGCACCCTGAGCACTGAGTACTGAGCACTGAGCACCCTGAGCACTGAGCACCCAGCACCCCGAGTACTGAGCACACAGCACCCCGAGCACTGAGCACCCAGTGCCATGAGCACTGAGCACCAAGCACCCCGAGCACTGAGCACTGAGCACCCTGAGCACTGAGGACACAGCACCCCGAGTACTGAGCACTGAGCACCCTGAGCACTGAGCACCCAGCACCCCGAGTACTGAGCACTGAGCACCCTGTGTACTGAGCACCCAGCACCCTGAGCACTGAGTACCCAGCACACTGACCACTGAGCACCCAGCACCCTGAGCACTGAGCACCCAGCACCCTGAGCACTGAGCACCCAGCACCCGGAGTACTGAGCACTGAGCACCCAGCACCCCGAGCACTGAACACCCAGCACCCTGAGTGCTGAGCTCCCAGCACCCCGAACACTGAGCACCCAGCACCCTGAGCACTGAGCACCCAGCACCCGAGTACTGAGCACCCAGCACCCTGAGTACTGAGCACCCAGCACCCTGTGTACTGACCACCCAGCACTCTGAGCACTGAGCACCCAGCCCCCTGAGTACTGAGCACCCAGCACCCTGAGCACCGAGCACCCAGCACCCTGAGCACTGAGCACCTAGCACCCTGAGTAGTGAGCACCCAATGTACTGAGCACCGAGCACCCCGAGCACTGAGCACCCAGCACCCTGAGTACTGAGCAGCGAGCACCCCGAGCACTGAGCACCCAGCACAATGAGTACTGAGCTCCGAGCACCCCGAGCACTGAGCACCCAGTGCCCCGAGCACCGAGCACCCTGAGCACTGAGCACCCAGCACCCTGAGCAATGAGCACCCTGAGTACTGAGCACCCAGCACCGTGAGCACTGAGCACCGAGAACCCCGAGCACTGAGCACCCAGCACCCGGAGTACTGAGCACCCAGCACCCTAAGTACTAAGCACCGAGCACCCTGAGTACTGAGCACCCAGCACCCTGAGCACTGAACACACAGCACCCTGAGTACTGAGCACCTCGAGCACTGAGCACCCAGAACCCTGAGTACTGAGCACCGAGCACCCCGAGCACTGAGCACCCAGCACCGCGGGCACTGAGGACATAGCACCCCGATCACTGAACACCCAGCCCCCCGAGCACTGAGCACCCAGCACCGCGAGCACTGAGCACATAGCACCCCGAGCACTGAGCACCCAGCACCCTGAGTACTGAGTACACAGCACCCTGAGCACTGAGCACCCAGCACCCTGAGCACTGAGCACACAGCACCCTGAGCACTGAGCACCCAGCACCCTGAGTACTGAGCACTGAGCACCCAGCACCCCGAGCACAGAGCACCCAGCACCCTGAGTACTGAGCAATGAGCACCCCGAGCACTGAGCACCCAGCACCCTGAGTACTGAGCTCCGAGCACCCCGAGCACTGAGCAACCAGCGCCCCGAGCACCGAGCACCCTGAGCACTGAGCACCCAGCACCCTGAGTACTGAGCACCCAGCACCCTGAGCATTGAGCACCCTGAGTACTGAGCACACAGCACCTTGAGCACTGAGCACCGAGCATCCTGAGCACTGAGCACCCAGCACCCCGAGCACTGAGCACACAGCAACCTGAGCACTGAGCCCCCAGCACCCGAGTACTGAGCACCCAGCACCCTGAGTACTGAGCACCCAGCACCCTGAGTACTGAGCACCCAGCACCCCGAGTACTGAGCACCCAGCACCCTGAGTACTGAGCACCCAGCACACTGAGCACTGAGCACCCAGCCCCCCGAGCACTGAGCACCCAGCACCCTGAGTACTGAGCACCCATCACCCTGAGCACTGAACACACAGCAACCTGAGTACTGAGCACCTCGAGCACTGAGCACCCAGCACCCTGAGTACTGAGCACTGAGCACCCAGCACCCTGAGCACTGAGCACCCAGCACCCTGAGTACTGAGCACTGAGCACCCAGCACCCCGAGCACTGAGCACCCAGCACCCTGAGCACTGAGCACCCAGCACCCGAGTACAGAGCACCCAGCACCCCGAGTACTGAGCACCCAGCACCCTGAGTACTGAGCACCCAGCACCCTGAGCACTGAGCACCCAGCACCCTGAGCACTGAGCACCCAGCACCCTGAGCACTGAGCACCCAGCACCCTGAGCACTGAGCACCCAGCACCCTGTGCACTGAGCACCCAGCACAATGAGCACTGAGCACCCAGCACCCTGAGTAGTGAGCACCCAACGTACTGAGCACTGAGCACCCCGAGCTCTGAGCACCCAGCACCCTGAGTACTGAGCACCGATCACCCCGAGCAGTGAGCACCCAGCACCCTGAGCACTGAGCACCCTGAGTACTGAACACTGAGCTCCCTGAGTACTGAGCACTGAGCACCCTGAGTACTGAGCACCCAGCACCCTGAGTACTGAGCACCCAGCACCCTGAGCACTGAGCACCCTGAGGACTGAGCACCCAGCACCCTGAGCACTGAGCACTGATCACCCTGAGCACTGAGCACCCAGCACCCCGAGTACTGAGCACCCAGCACCCTGAGTACTGAGCACCCAACACCCCGAGCACTGAGCACCGACCACCCAGAGCACTGAGCACCCAGCAACCTGAGCACTGAGCACCCAGCTCCCCGAGCAGTGAGCACCCAGCACCCTGAGCACTGAGCACCCTGAGTACTGAACACTGAGCTCCCTGAGTACTGAGCACTGAGCACCCTGAGTACTGAGCACCCAGCACCCTGAGTACTGAGCACACAGCACCCTGCGCAATGAGCACCCTGAGTACTGAGCACGCAGCACCATGAGCACTGAGCACCAAGCACCCCGAGCACTGAGCACCCAGCACCCTGAGTACTGAGCACCCAGCACCCTGAGCAATGAGCACCCTGAGTACTGAGCACCCAGCACCCTGAGCAATGAGCACCCTGAGTACTGAGCACCCAGCACCCTGAGTACTAAGCACCGAGCACCCTGAGTACTGAGCACCCAGTAACCTGAGCACTGAACACACAGCACCCTGAGTACTGAGCACCCCGAGCACTGAGCACCCAGCACCCTGAGCACTGAGTACCCAGCACCCTGAGTACTGTGCACCCAGCACCCTGAGCACTGAGCACCCAGCACCCTGAGTACTGAGCACCCAGCACCCTGAGCACTGAGCACCCAGCACCCTGAGTACTGAGCATCCAGAACCCCGAGCACTGAGCACCCAGCACCCTGAGTACTGAGTACTGAGCAGCCAGCACCCCGAGCACTGAGCACCCAGCACCCTGTGTACTGAGCACTGAGTACCCAGCACCCCGAGCACTGGGCACCCAGCACCCTGAGCACTGAGGACCGAGCAACCTGAGTACTAAGCAACCAACACCCTGAGTACTGAGCACCGAGCACACTGAGCACTGAGCACCCAGCACGCTGAGTACTTAGCACTGAGCACCCTGAGTACTGAGCACCCAGCACCCTGAGTACTGAGCACCCAGCACCCCGAGCACTGAGCACCGAGCACCCTGAGTACTGAGCACCTAGCTCCCTGAGCACTGAGCACCCAGCACAACGAGTACTGAGCACCCAGCAACCTGAGTACTGAGCACCCAGCACCCCGAGCTCTGAGCACTGAGCACCGCGAGCACTGAGCACCCAGCACCCCGAGCACTGAGCACCCAGCACCCTGAGTACTAAGCACCCAGCACCCTGAGTACTGAGCACCCAGCACCCTGAGCACTGAGCACCCAGCACCCTGAGTACTGAGCACCCAGCACCCCGAGCACTGAGCACCCAGCACCCTGAGTACTGAGCACCGAGCACCCTGAGTACTGAGCACCCAGCCCCCTGAGTACTGAGCACCCAGCGTACTGAGCACCGAGCACCCAGCACCCTGAGTACTGAGCACCCAGCACCCTGAGCACTGAGCACCCAGCACCCTGAGTACTGAGCACTGAGCACCGCGAGTACTGAGCACCGAGCACCCCGAGCACTGAGCACCCATGACCCCGAGCACCGAGCACCCTGAGTACTGAGCACCCAGCACCCTGAGCACTGAGCACCCAGCACCCTGAGCACTGAGCACCCAGCACCCTGAGCACTGAGCACCCAGCACCCTGAGTACTGAGCACGGAGCACCCCGAGCACTGAGCACCCAGCACCCTGAGCACCGAGCACCCTGAGTACTGAGCACTGAGCACCCTGAGTACTGAGCACTGAGCACCCTGAGTACTGAGCACCCAGCACGCTGAGTACTGAGCACCCAGCACCCTGAGCAATGAGAACCCTGAGTACTGAGCACCCAGCACCCTGAGTACTAAGCACCAAGCACCCTGAGCACTGAACACACAGCACCCCGAGCACTGAGCACCCAGCACCCCGAGCAATGAGCACCCAGCAACCCGAGCACTGAGCACCCAGGACCATGTGTACTGAGAACCCAGCACCCTGAGTACTGAGCACAAAGCACCCCGAGCACTGAGGACCCAGCACCCTGAGCACTGAGCACCCAGCACACTGAGTACTGAGCACCCATTACACCGAGCACTGAGCACCCAGCACCCCGAGCACTGAGCACCCAGCACCCAGAGCACTGAGAACCGAGCACCCCGAGCACTGTGCACCCAGCACCCTGAGTACTGAGCACCCAGCACCCTGAGTACTGAGCACCCAGCATCCTGAGCACTGAGTACTGAGCACCCCGAGAACTGAGCACCCAGCACCCTGAGTACTGAGCACCCAGGACCCTGAGCAATGAGAACCCTGAGTACTGAGCACCCAGCACCCTGAGTACTGAGCACCCAGCACCCTGAGCACTGAACACACAGCACCCTGAGTACTGAGCACCCCGAGCACTGAGCACCCAGCACGCTGAGTACTGAGCACCGAGCACCCCGAGCACTGAGCACCCAGCACCCCGAGCACTGAGCACCAGCAACCCGAGCACTGAGCACCCAGCACCCTGTGTACTGAGCACTGAGCACCCAGCACCCCGAGCACTGAGCACCCAGCACCCTGAGTACTGAGCACCCATTACCCCGAGCACTGAGCACCCAGCACCCCGAGCACTTAGCACCCAGCACCCTGAGTACTGAGCACCGAGCACCCTGAGTACTGAGCACCCAGCCCCCTGAGTACTGAGCACCCAGCGTACTGAGCACCGAGCACCCAGCACCCTGAGTACTGCGCACCCAGCACCCTGAGCACTGAGCACCCAGCACCCTGAGTACTGAGCACTGAGCACCGCGAGTACTGAGCACCGAGCACCCCGAGCACTGAGCACCCATGACCCCGAGCACCGAGCACCCTGAGTACTGAGCACCCAGCACCCTGAGCACTGAGCACCCAGCACCCTGAGCACTGAGCACCCAGCACCCTGAGCACTGAGCACCCAGCACCCTAAGTACTGAGCACGGAGCACCCCGAGCACTGAGCACCCAGCACCCTGAGCACCGAGCACCCTGAGTACTGAGCACTGAGCACCCTGAGTACTGAGCACTGAGCACCCTGAGTACTGAGCACCCAGCACGCTGAGTACTGAGCACCCAGCACCCTGAGCAATGAGAACCCTGAGTACTGAGCACCCAGCACCCTGAGTACTGAGCACCAAGCACCCTGAGCACTGAACACACAGCACCCCGAGCACTGAGCACCCAGCACCCCGAGCAATGAGCACCCAGCAACCCGAGCACTGAGCACCCAGGACCATGTGTACTGAGAACCCAGCACCCTGAGTACTGAGCACAAAGCACCCCGAGCACTGAGGACCCAGCACACTGAGCACTGAGCACCCAGCACCCTGAGTACTGAGCACCCATTACCCCGAGCACTGAGCACCCAGCACCCCGAGCACTGAGCACCCAGCACCCAGAGCACTGAGAACCGAGCACCCCGAGCACTGTGCACCCAGCACCCTGAGAACTGAGCACCCAGCACCCTGAGTACTGAGCACCCAGCATCCTGAGCACTGAGTACTGAGCACCCCGAGAACTGAGCACCCAGCACCCTGAGTACTGAGCACCCAGGACCCTGAGCAATGAGAACCCTGAGTACTGAGCACCCAGCACCCTGAGTACTGAGTACCCAGCACCCTGAGCACTGAACAAACAGCACCCTGAGTACTGAGCACCCCGAGCACTGAGCACCCAGCACGCTGAGTACTGAGCACCGAGCACCCCGAGCACTGAGCACCCAGCACCCCGAGCACTGAGCACCAGCAACCCGAGCACTGAGCACCCAGCACCCTGTGTACTGAGCACTGAGTACCCAGCACCCCGAGCACTGAGCACCCAGCACCCTGAGCACTGAGCACCCTGAGTACTGAGCACCCAGCACCCTGAGCACTGAGCACCCAGCACCCCGAGCACTGAGCACCCAGCACCAGAGTACTGAAAACCCAGCACCCTGAGCACTGAGCACGCAGCACCCTGAGTACTGAGCACCCAGCACCCTGAGCACTGAGCACCCAGCACCCCGAGCACTGAGCACCCAGCACCCTGAGCACTGAGCACCCAGCACCCCGAGCACTGAGCACCCAGCACCCTGAGCACTGAGCACCCAGCACCCGAGTACTGAGCACCCAGCACCTGGAGCACTGAGCACCCAGCACCCGAGTACTGAGCACTCAGCACACCGAGTACTGAGCACCCAGCACCCTGAGCACTGAGCACCCAGCACCCTGAGTAGTGAGCACCCAACGTACTGAGCACCGAGCACCCCGAGCACTGAGCACCCAGCACACTGAGTAAGGAGCACCGATCACCCCGAGCACTGAGCACCCAGCACCCTGAGTAAGGAGCACCGATCACCCCGAGCACTGAGCACCCAGCACCCTGAGTACTGAGCTCCGAGCACCCCGAGCACTGAGCACCCAGCGCCCCGAGCACTGAGCACCCAGCACCCTGAGCACTGAGCACCCAGCACCCGAGTACTGAGCACTCAGCACACCGAGTACTGAGCACCCAGCACCCTGAGCACTGAGCACCCAGCACCCCGAGCATTGAGCACCCAGCACCCCGAGCACTGAGCACCCAGCACCCCGAGCACTGAGCACCCAGCACCCCGAGCAACGAGCACCCTGAGTACTAAGCACCGAGCAACCAGAGCACTGAGCACCCAGCACCCTGAGCACTGAGAACCCAGCACCCCGAGCACTGAGCACCCAGCACCCTGAGCACTGAGCACCCAGCACCCGAGTTCTGAGCACCCAGCACCTGGAGCACTGAGCACCCAGCACCCGAGTACTGAGCACCCAGCACCCCGAGTACTGAGCACCGAGCACCCTGAGTACTGAGCACCCAGCACCCTGAGCACTGAGCACCCAGCACCCTGAGCACTGAGCACCCAGCACCCTGAGCACTGAGCACCCAGCACCCTGAGCACTGAGCACCCAGCACCCTGAGTACTGAGCACCCAGCACCCTGAGCACTGAGCACCCAGCACCCTGAGCACTGAGCACCCAGCACCCTGAGTAGTGAGCACCCAACGTACTGAGCACCGAGCACCCCGAGCACTGAGCACCCAGCACACTGAGTAAGGAGCACCGATCACCCCAAGCACTGAGCACCCAGCACCCTGAGTAAGGAGCACCGATCACCCCGAGCACTGAGCACCCAGCACCCTGAGTACTGAGCTCCGAGCACCCCGAGCACTGAGCACCCAGCGCCCCGAGCGCTGAGCACCCAGCACCCTGAGCACTGAGCACCCAGCACCCGAGTACTGAGCACTCAGCACACCGAGTACTGAGCACCCAGCACCCTGAGCACTGAGCACCCAGCACCCCGAGCACTGAGCACCCAGCACCCAGAGCACTGAGCACCCAGCACCCCGAGCACTGAGCACCCAGCACCCCGAGCAACGAGCACCCTGAGTACTAAGCACCGAGCAACCAGAGCACTGAGCACCCAGCACCCTGAGCACTGAGAACCCAGCACCCCGAGCACTGAGCACCCAGCACCCTGAGCACTGAGCACCCAGCACCCGAGTTCTGAGCACCCAGCACCTGGAGCACTGAGCACCCAGCACCCGAGTACTGAGCACCCAGCACCCCGAGTACTGAGCACCGAGCACCCTGAGTACTGAGCACCCAGCACCCTGAGCACTGAGCACCCAGCACCCTGAGCACTGAGCACCCAGCACCCTGAGCACTGAGCACCCAGCACCCTGAGCACAGAGCACCCAGCACCCTGAGCACTGAGCACCCAGCACCCTGAGTAGTGAGCACCCAACGTACTGAGCACCGAGCACCCCGAGCACTGAGCACCCAGCACCCTCAGTAATGAGCTCCGAGCACCCCGAGCACTGAGCACCCAGCTCCCCGAGCACTGAGCACCCAGCACCCCGAGCACTGAGCACCCAGCACCCCGAGCACTGAGCACCCAGCACCCCGAGCACCGAGCACCCTGAGTACTAAGCACCGAGCACCCTGAGCACTGAGCACGGAGCACCCCGAGCACTGAGCACCCAGCACCCTGAGTACTGAGCACCCAGCACGGCGAGCACTGAGCACCCAGCACCCCGAGCACTGAGCACCCAGCACCCTGAGTACTGAGCACCCAGCACCCTGAGCACTGAGCACCGAGCACCCTGAGCACTGACCACCCAGCACCCCGAGCACTGAGCACCCAGCACCCTGAGCACTGAGCACCCTGAGTACTGAGCACTGAGCACCCTGAGTACTGAGCACTGAGCACCCTGAGTACTGAGCAGCTAGCACCCTGAGTACTGAGGACCCAGCACCCTGAGCACTGAGCACCGAGCACCCTGAGCACTGAGCACCCAGCAACCTGAGCACTGAGCACCCAGCACCCCGAGCAGTGAGCACCCAGCACCCTGAGCACTGAGCACCCTGAGTACTGAGCACTGAGCTCCCTGAGTACTGAGCACTGAGCACCCTGAGTACTGAGCACCCAGCACCCTGAGTACTGAGCACCCATCACCCTGAGCAATGAGCACCCTGAGTACTGAGAACCCAGCACCATGAGCACTGAGCACCAAGCACCCCGAGCACTGAGCACCCAGCACCCTGAGTACTGAGCACCCAGCACCCTGAGCAATGAGCACCCTGAGTACTGATCACCCAGCACCCTGAGCAATGAGCACCCTGAGTACTGAGCACCCAGCACCCTGAGTACTAAGCACCGAGCACCCTGAGTACTGAGCACCCAGTAACCTGAGCACTGAACACACAGCACCCTGAGTACTGAGCACCCCGAGCACTGAGCACCCAGCACCCTGAGCACTGAGTACCCAGCACCCTGAGTACTGTGCACCCAGCACCCTGAGCACTGAGCACCCAGCACCCTGAGTACTGAGCACCCAGCACCCTGAGCACTGAGCACCCAGCACCCTGAGTACTGAGCATCCAGCACCCCGAGCACTGAGCACCCAGCACCCTGAGTACTGTGTACTGAGCACCCAGCACCCCGAGCACTGAGCACCCAGCACCCTGTGTACTCAGCACTGAGTACCCAGCACCCCGAGCACTGAGCACCCAGCACCCTGAGCACTGAGCGCCCTGAGTACTGAGCACCCAGCACCCTGAGCACTGAGCACCCAGCACCCCTAGCACTGAGCAGCCAGCACCCAGAGCACTAAGCACTGAGCACCCTGAGTACTGAGCACTGAGCCCCCTGAGCACTGAGCACCGAGCACCCTGAGTACTGAGCACTGAGCACCCTGAGCACTGAGCACCCTGCACCCTGAGTACTGAGCACCCAGCACCCTGAGCACTGAGGACCGAGCACCCTGAGTACTAAGCAACCAGCACCCTGAGTACTGAACACCCAGCACCCTGAGCACTGAGCACCCAGCGTGCTGAGTATTGAGCACTGAGCAACCTGAGTACTGAGCACCGAGCCCCCTGAGCACTGAGCACCCAGCACGCTGAGTACTGAGCACTGAGCACCCTGAGTACTGAGCACCCAGCACCCTGAGTACTGAGCACCCAGCACCCCGAGCACTGAGCACCGAGCACCCTGAGTACTGAGCACCCAGCTCCCTGAGCACTGAGCACCCAGCACAACGAGTACTGAGCACCCAGCACCCTGAGTTCTGAGCACCCAGCACCCCGAGCACTGAGCACTGAGCACCCCGAGCACTGAGCACCCAGCACCGCGAGCACTGAGCACCCAGCACCCTGAGTACTAAGCACCCAGCCCCCTGAGTACTGAGCACCCAGCACCCTGAGTACTGAGCACCCAGCACCCTGAGTACTGAGCACCCAGCGTACTGAGCACCGAGCACCCCTAGCACTGAGCAGCCAGCACCCTGAGTACTGAGCACCCAGCACCCCGAGCACTGAGCACCCAGCACCCTGAGTACTGAGCTCCAAGCACCCTGAGTACTGAGCAACCAGCCCCCTGAGTACTGAGCACCCAGCGTACTGAGCACCGAGCACCCAGCACCCTGAGTACTGAGCACCCAGCACCCTGAGCACTGAGCACCCAGCACCCTGAGTACTGAGCACTGAGCACCGCGAGTACTGAGCACCGAGCACCCCGAGCACTGAGCACCCATCACCCCGAGCACCGAGCACCCTGAGTACTGAGCACCCAGCACCCTGAGCACTGAGCACCCAGCACCCTGAGCACTGAGCACCCAGCACCCTGAGCACCCAGCACCCTGAGTACTGAGCACCGAGCACCCCGAGCACTGAGCACCCAGCACCCTGAGCACCGAGCACCCTGAGTACTGAGCACTGAGCACCCTGAGTACTGAGCACTGAGCACCCTGAGTACTGAGCACCCAGCACCATGAGTACTGAGCACCCAGCACCCTGAGCAATGAGAACCCTGAGTACTGAGCACCCAGCACCCTCAGTACTGAGCACCCAGCACCCTGAGCACTGAACACACAGCACCCCGAGCACTGAGCACCCAGCACCCCGAGCACTGAGCACCCAGCAACCCGAGCACTGAGCACCCAGGACCATGTGTACTGAGAACCCAGCACCCTGAGTACTGAGCACAAAGCACCCCGAGCACTGAGTACCCAGCACCCTTAGCACTGAGCACCCAGCACCCTGAGTACTGAGCACCCAGCACCCCGAGCACTGAGCACCCAGAACCCCGAGCACTGAGCACCCAGCACCCAGAGCACTGAGCACCGAGCACCCCGAGCACTGTGCACCCAGCACCCTGAGAACTGAGCACCCAGCATCCTGAGCACTGAGTACTGAGCACCCCGAGCACTGAGCACCCAGCACCCAGAGTACTGAGCACCCAGCACCCTGAGTACTGAGCACCCAGCACCCTGAGCACTGAACACACAGCACCCTGAGTACTGAGCACCCCGAGCACTGAGCACCCAGCACCCTGAGTACTGAGCACCGAGCACCCCGAGCACTGAGCACCCAGCACCCCGAGCACTGAGCACCCAGCAACCCGAGCACTGAGCACCCAGCACCCTGTGTACTGAGCACTGAGTACCCAGCACCCCAAGCACTGAGCACCCAGCACCCTGAGCACTGAGCACCCTGAGTACTGAGCACCCAGCACCCTGAGCACTGAGCACCCAGCACCCCGAGCACTGAGCACCCAGCACCCGAGTACTGAAAACCCAGCACCCTGAGCACTGAGCACGCAGCACCCTGAGTACTGAGCACTCAGCACCCTGAGCACTGAGCACCCAGCACCCCGAGCACTGAGCACCCAGCACCCTGAGCACTGAGCACCCAGCATCCCGAGCACTGAGCACCCAGCACCCTGAGCACTGAGCACCCAGCACCCGAGTACTGAGCACCCAGCACCTGGAGCACTGAGCACCCAGCACCCGAGTACTGAGCACTCAGGACACCGAGTACTGAGCACCCAGCACCCTGAGCACTGAGCACCCAGCACCCTGAGCACTGAGCACCCAGCACCCTGAGCACTGAGCACCCAGCACCCTAAGTACTGAGCACCCAGCACCCTGAGCACTGAGCACCCAGCACCCTGAGCACTGAGCACCCAGCACTCTGAGCACTGAGCACCCAGCACCCTGAGTAGTGAGCACCCAACGTACTGAGCACCGAGCACCCCGAGCACTGAGCACCCAGCACCCTGAGTAAGGAGCACCGATCACCCCGAGCACTGAGCACCCAGCACCCTGAGTACTGAGCTCCGAGCACCCGGAGCACTGAGCACCCAGCGCCCTGAGCACTGAGCACCCAGCACCCTTAGCACTTAGCACCAAGCACCATGAGTACTGAGCACCGAGAACACCGAGTACTGAGCACCCAGCACCCCGAGCACTGAGCACGGAGCACCCCGAGCACTGAGCAACCAGCACCCCGAGCACTGAGCACCCAGCACCCCGAGCACTGAGCACCCAGCACCCTGAGCACTGAGCACCCAGCACCCTGAACACTGAGCACCCTGAGTACTGAGCACTGAGCTCCCTGAGTACTGAGCACTGAGCACCCTGAGTACTGAGCACCCAGCACCCTGAGTACTGAGCACCCAGCACCCTGAGCAATGAGCACCCTGAGTACTGAGCACCCAGCACCCTGAGCACTGAGCATGGATCACCCCGAGCACTGAGCACCCAGCACCCTGAGTACTGAGCACCCAGCAACCTGAGCAATGAGCACCCTGAGTACTGAGCACCCAGCACCCTGAGCAATGAGCACCCTGAGTACTGAGCACCCAGCACCCTGAGTACTCAGCACCGAGCACCCTGAGTACTGAGCACCCAGTAACCTGAGCACTGAACACACAGCACCCTGAGTACTTAGCACCCCGAGCACTGAGCACCCAGCACCCTGAGAACTGAGTACCCAGCACCCTGAGTACTGTGCACCCAGCACACTGAGCAATGAGCACCCAGCACCCTGAGTACTGAGCACCCAGCACCCTGAGCACTGTGCACCCAGCACCCTGAGTACTGAGCATCCAGCACCCCGAGCACTGAGCACGAAACACCCTGAGTACTGAGTACTGCGCACCCAGCACCCCGAGCACTGAGCACCCAGCACCCTGTGTACTGAGCACTGAGTACCCAGCACCCCGAGCACTGATCACCCAGCACCCTGAGCATTGAGCACCCTGAGTACTGAGCACCCAGCACGCTGAGCACTGAGCACCCAGCACCCCGAGCACTGAGCACCCAGTACCCAGAGCACTGAGCACTGAGCACCATGAGTACTGAGCAATGAGCACCCTGAGCACTGAGCACCGAGCACCCTGAGTACTGAGCACTGAGCACCCTGAGCACTGAGCACCCTGCACCCTGAGTACTGAGCAACCAGCACGCTGAGCACTGAGGACCGAGCACACTGAGTACTAAGCAACCAGCACCCTGAGTACTGAGCACCCAGCACCCTGAGCACTGAGCACCCAGCACGCTGAGTACTGAGCACTGAGCAATCTGAGTACTGAGCACCGAGCACCCTGAGCACTGAGCACCCAGCACGCTGAGTACTGAGCACTGAGCACCCTGAGTACTGAGCACCCAGCACCCTGAGTACTGAGCACCCAGCACCCCGAGCACTGAGCACCGAGCACCCTGAGTACTGAGCACCCAGCACCCTGAGCACTGAGCACCTAGCACAACGAGTACTGAGCACCCAGCACCCTGAGTACTGAGCACCCAGCACCCCGAGCACTGAGCACTGAGCACCCCGAGCACTGAGCACCCAGCACCCCGAGCACTGAGCACCGAGCACCCTGAGTACTAAGCACCCAGCACCCTGAATACTGAGCACCCAGCACCCTGAGTACTGAGCACCCAGCTCCCTGAGTACTGAGCAACCAGCGTACTGAGCACCGAGCACCCCGAGCACTGAGCACCCAGCACCCTGAGCACTGAGCACCCAGCACCCTGAGCACTGAGCACCCAGCACCCTGAGTAGTGAGCACCCAACGTACTGAGCACCGAGCACCCCGAGCACTGAGCACCCAGCACCCTGAGTAAGGAGCACTGATCACCCCGAGCACTGAGCACCCAGCACCCTGAGTACTGAGCTCCGAGCACACCGAGCACTGAGCACCCAGCGCCCCGAGCACTGAGCACCCAGCACCCTGAGTACTGAGCACCGAGCACCCCGAGTACTGAGCACCCAGCACCCCGAGCACTGAGCACGGAGCACCCCGAGCACTGAGCAACCAGCACCCCGAGCACTGAGCACCCAGCACCCCGAGCACTGAGCACCCAGCACCCCGAGCAACGAGCACCCTGAGTACTAAGCACCGAGCACCCTGAGCACTGAGCACCCAGCACCCTGAGTACTGAGCACCGAGCACCCCGAGTACTGAACACCCAGCACCCTGAGCAATGAGCACCCTGAGTACTGAGCACCCAGCACCCTGAGCAATGAGCACCCTGAGTACTGAGCACCCAGCACCCTGAGTAGTAAGCACCGAGCACCCTGAGTACTGAGCACCCAGTAACCTGAGCACTGAACACACAGCATCCTGAGTACTTAGCACCCCGAGCACTGAGCACCCAGCACCCTGAGCACTGAGTACCCAGCACCCTGAGTACTGTGTACCCAGCACCCTGAGCACTGAGCACCCAGCACCCTGAGTACCGAGCATCCAGCAACCCGAGCACTGAGCACCCAGCACCCTGAGTACTGAGTACTGAGCACCCAGCACCCCGAGCACTGAGCACCCAGCACCCTGTGTACTGAGCACTGAGTACCCAGCACCCCGAGCACTGAGCACCCAGCACCCTGAGCACTGAGCACCCTGAGTACTGAGCACCCAGCACCCTGAGCACTGAGCACCCAGCACCCCGAGCACTGAGCACCCAGCACCCAGAGCACTGAGCACTGAGCACCCTGAGTACTGAGCACTGAGCACCCTGAGCACTGAACACCGAGCACCCTGAGTACTGAGCACTGAGCACCCTGAGCACTGAGCACCCTGCACATTGAGTACTGACCACCCAGCACCCTGAACACTGAGGACCGAGCACCCTGAGTACTAAGCAACCAGCACCCTGAGTACTGAGCACCCAGCACCCTGAGCACTGAGCACCCAGCACAACGAGTACTGAGCACCCAGCACCCTGAGTACTGAGCACCCAGCACCCCGAGCACTGAGCACTGAGCACCCCGAGCACTGAGCACCCAGCACCCTGAGTACTGAGCACCCAGGACCCTGAGCAATGAGAACCCTGAGTACTGAGCACCCTTAGTACTGAGCACCCAGCACCCTGAGCACTGAACACACAGCACCCTGAGTACTGAGCACCCCGAGCACTGAGCACCCAGCACCCTGAGTACTGAGCACCGAGCACCCCGAGCACCCCGAGCACTGAGCACACAGCACCATGAGTACTGAGCACCCAGCACCCCGAGCATTGAGTACCCAGCACCCTGAGCACTGAGCATCCAGCACCCTGAGCACTGAGCACCCAGCACCCTGAGTACTGAGCACTGAGCACCCAGCACCCCGAGCACTGAGCACCCAGCACCCTGAGCACTGAGCACCCAGCACCCTGAGCACCGAGCAGCCTGAGTACTGAGCACTGAGCACCCTGAGTACTGAGCACACAGCACCCTGAGTACTGAGCACGGAGCACCCTGAGCAATGAGAACCATGAGTACTGAGCACCCAGCACCCTGAGTACTGAGCACAAAGCACCCTGAGCACTGAACACACAGCACCCCGAGCACTGAGCACCCAGCACCCCGAGCACTGAGCAGCGAGCAACCCGAGCACTGAGCACCCAGCACCATGTGTACTGAGCACCCAGCACCCTGAGTACTGAGCAAGCAGCACCCCGAGCACTGAGTACCCAGCACCCTGAGCACTGAGCACCCAGCACCCTGAGCACTAAGCACCCATCACCCTGAGGACTGAGCACTGAGCACCCAGCACCCCGAGCACTGAGCACCCAGCACCCTGAGCACTGAGCACCCAGCACCCTGAGCACTGAGCACCCAGCACCCCGAGCACTGAGCACCCAGCACCCTGAGTACTGAGCACCCAGCACCCCGAGCACTGAGCACCCAGCACCCTGAGCACTGAGCACCCAGCACCCTGAGCACTGAGCACCCAGCACCCTGAGTACTGAGCACTGAGCTCCCAGCACCCCGAGCACTGAGCGCCCAGCACCCTGAGTACTGAGCACTGAGCACCCAGCACCCTGAGCACTGAGCACCCAGCACCCCGAGCACTGAGACACAGCGCCCTGAGCACTGAGCAACCAGCACCCCGAGTACTGAGCACCCAGCACCCCGAGCACTGAGCACCCAGCACCCTGGACACTGAGCACACAGCACCCTGAGTACTGAGCACCCAGCACCCTGAGCACTGAGCACCCAGCACCCCGAGCACTGAGCACCCAGCACCCCGAGCACTGAGCACCGAGCACCCCGAGCACTGTGCACCCAACACCCTGAGAACTGTGCACCCAGCACCCTGAGTACTGAGCACCCAGCATCCTGAGCACTGAGTACTGAGCACCCCGAGCACTGAGCACCCAGCACCCTGAGTACTGAGCACCCAGGACCCTGAGCACTGTGCACCCAACACCCTGAGTACTGAGCACCCAGCATCCTGAGCACTGAGTACTGAGCACCCCGAGCACTGAGCACCCAGCACCCTGAGTACTGAGCACCCAGCACCCTGAGCACTGAGCACCCAGCACCCCGAGCACTGAGCACCCAGCACCCCGAGCACTGAGCACCGAGAACCCCGAGCACTGTGCACCCAACACCCTGAGAACTGTGCACCCAGCACCCTGAGTACTGAGCACCCAGCATCCTGAGCACTGAGTACTGAGCACCCCGAGCACTGAGCACCCAGCACCCCGAGTACTGACCACCCAGCACCCTGAGTACTGAGCACCCAGCGTACTGAGCACCGAGCACCCAGCACCCTGAGTACTGAGCACCCAGCACCCCGAGCACTGAGCACTGAGCACCCCGAGCACTGAGCACCCAGCACCCTGAGTACTGAGCACCCAGGACCCTGAGCAATGAGAACCCTGAGTACTGAGCACCGAGCACCCTTAGTACTGAGCACCCAGCACCCTGAGCACTGAACACACAGCACCCTGAGTACTGAGCACCCCGAGCACTGAGCACCCAGCACCCTGAGTACTGAGCACCTAGCACCCCGAGCACTGAGCACCCAGCACCATGAGTACTGAGCACCCAGCACCCCGAGCACTGAGTACCCAGCACCCTGAGCACTGAGCATTCAGCACCCTGAGCACTGAGCACCCAGCACCCTTAGTACTGAGCACTGAGCACCCAGCACCCCGAGCACTGAGCACCCAGCACCCTGAGCACTGAGCACCCAGCACCATGACCACTGAGCACAAAGCACCCCGAGCACTGAGCACCCAGCACCCTGAGTACTGAGCACCCAGGACCCCGAGCACTGAGCACCCAGCACCCTGAGCACTGAGCACCCAGCACCCTGAGCACTGAGCACCCAGCACCCTGAGCACTGAGCACCCAGCACCCTGAGCACCGAGCACCCTGAGTACTGAGCACTGAGCACCCTGAGTACTGAGCACCCAGCACCCTGAGTACTGAGCACGGAGCACCCTGAGCAATGAGAACCATGAGTACTGAGCACCCAGCACCCTGAGTACTGAGCACCCAGCACCCTGAGCACTGAACACACAGCACCCCGAGCACTGAGCACCCAGCACCCCGAGCACTGAGCACCGAGCAACCCTAGCACTGAGCACCCAGCACCATGTGTACTGAGCACCCAGCACCCTGAGTACTGAGCAAGCAGCACCCCGAGCACTGAGTACCCAGCACCCTGAGCACTGAGCACCCAGCACCCTGAGCACTGAGCAACCATCACCCTGAGGACTGAGCACTGAGCACCCAGCACCCCGAGCACTGAGCACCCAGCACCCTGAGCACTGAGCACCCAGCACCCTGAGCACTGATCACCCAGCACCCCGAGCACTGAGCACCCAGCACCCTGAGTACTGAGCACCCAGCACCCTGAGCACTGAGCACCCAGCACCCTGAGCACTGAGCACCCAGCACCCTGAGCACTGAGCACCCAGCAACCTGAGTACTGAGCACTGAGCTCCCAGCACCCCGAGCACTGAGCGCCCAGCACCCTGAGTACTGAGCACTGAGCACCCAGCACCCTGAGCACTGAGCACCCAGCACCCCGAGCACTGAGACACAGCGCTCTGAGCACTGAGCACCCAGCACCCCGAGTACTGAGCACCCAGCACCCCGAGCACTGAGCACCTAGCACCCTGGACACTGAGCACACAGCACCCTGAGTACTGAGCACCCAGCACCCTGAGCATTGAGCACCCAGCACCCCTAGCACTGAGCACCCAGCACCCCGAGCACTGAGCACCGAGCACCCCGAGCACTGTGCACCCAGCACCCTGAGAACTGTGCACCCAGCACCCTGAGTACTGAGCACCCAGCATCCTGAGCCCTGAGTACTGAGCATCCCGAGCACTGAGCACCCAGCACCCTGAGTACTGAGCACCCAGGACCCTGAGCAATGAGAACCCTGAGTACTGAGCACGCAGCACCCTGAGTACTGAGCACCCAGCACCCTGAGCACTGAACACACAGCACCCTGAGTACTGAGCACCCCGAGCACTGAGCACCCAGCACCCTGAGTTCTGAGCTCTGAGCACCCCGAGCACTGAGCACCCAGCACCCCGAGCACTGAGCACCCAGCAACCCGAGCACTGAGCATCCAGCACCCTGAGCACTGAGCACCCAGCACCCTGAGTACTGAGCACTGAGCTCCCAGCACCCCTAGCACTGAGCACCCAGCACCCTGAGCACTGAGCACCCAGCACCCTGACCACTGAGCACCCAGCACCCCGAGCACTGAGCACCCAGCACCCCGAGCACTGAGCACCCAGCACCCTGAGCACTGAGCACCCAGCACCCTGAGCACTGAGCACCCAGCACCCTGAGCACTGAGCACCCAGCACCCTGAGTACTGAGCACTGAGCACCCACCACCCTGAGCACTGAGCACCCAGCACCTTGAGCACTGAGCAACCAGCAACCGAGTACTGAGCACCCAGCACCCTGAGTACTGAGAACCCAGCACCCTGAGTACTGAGCACCCAGCACCCCGAGTACTGAGCACCCAGCACCCTGAGTACTGAGCACCCAGCGTACTGAGCACCGAGCACCCAGCACCCTGAGTACTGAGCACCCAGCACCCTGAGCACTGAGCGCCCAGCACCCTGAGTACTGAGCACCGAGCACCCCGAGTACTGAGCACCCAGCACCCTGAGCACTGTGCACCCAGCGTACTGAGCACCGAGCACCCAGCACCCTGAGTACTGAGCACCCAGCACCCTGAGCACTGAGCACCCAGCACCCTGAGTACTGAGCACCGAGCACCCCGAGTACTGAGCACCCAGCACCCCGAGCACTGAGCACCCAGCACCCCGAGCACTGAGCACCCAGCACCCCGAGCACTGAGCACCCAGCACCCCGAGCACTGAGCACCCAGCACCCCGAGCACTGAGCACCCAGCACCCTGAGCACCGAGCACCCTGAGTACTAAGCACCGAGCACCCTGAGCACTGAGCACCCTGAGCACTGAGCACCCAGCACCCTGAGTACTGAGCACACAGCACCCCGAGCACTGAGCACCCAGCACCCTGAGTACTGAGCACCCAGCACCCTGAGCACTGAGCACCGAGCACCCTGAGCATTGAGCACCCAGCACCCTGAGGACTGAGCAGCCAGCACACCGAGCACTGAGCACCCAGCACCCTGAGCACTGAGCACCCTGAGTACTGAGCACTGAGCACCCTGAGTACTGAGCACTGAGCACCCTGAGTACTGAGCACCTAGCACCCTGAGTACTGAGCACCCAGCACCCTGAGCACTGAGCACCGAGCACCCTGAGCACTAAGCACCCAGCGCCCTGAGCACTGAGCACCCAGCACCCCGAGCAGTGAGCACCCAGCACCCTGAGCACTGAGCACACTGAGTACTGAGCACTGAGCTCCCTGAGTACTGAGCACTGAGCACCCTGAGTACTGAGCACCCAGCACCCTGAGTACTGAGCACCCAGCACCCTGAGTACTGAGCACCCAACACCCTGAATACTGAGCACCCAGCGTACTGAGCACCGTGCACCCCGAGCACTGAGCACCCAGCACCCTGAGTACTGAGCTCCCAGCACCCCGAGCACTGAGCACCCAGCACCTTGAGTACTGAGCACCAAGCACCCTGAGTACTGAGCACCCAGCACCCTGAGTACTGAGCACCCAGCGTAGTGAGCACCGAGCACCCAGCACCCTGAGTACTGAGCACCCAGCACCCTGAGCACTGAGCACCCAGCACCCTGAGCACTGAGGACCCAGCACCCCGAGTACTGAGCACCGAGCACCCCGAGCACTGAGCAACCAGCACCCTGAGCACCGAGCACCCTGAGTACTGAGCACCCAGCACCCTGAGCACTGAGCACCCAGCACCCTGAGCACTGAGCACCCAGCACCCTGAGCACTGAGCACCCAGCACCCTGAGTACTGAGCACCGAGCACCCCGAGCACTGAGCACCCAGCACCCTGAGCACTGAGCACCCAGCACCATGACCACTGAGCACCCAGCACCCCGAGCACTGAGCACCCAGCACACTGAGTACTGAGCACCCAGCACCCCGAGCACTGAGCACCCAGCACCCTGAGCACTGAGCACCCAGCACCCTGAGCACTGAGCACCCAGCACCCTGAGTACTGAGCACCCAGCACCCTGAGCACCGAGCACCCTGAGTACTGAGCACTGAGCACCCTGAGTACTGAGCACTGAGCACCCTGAGTACTGAGCACCCAGCACCCTGAGTACTGAGCACGGAGCACCCTGAGCAATGAGAACCATGAGTACTGAGCACCCAGCACCCTGAGTACTGAGCACCCAGCACCCTGAGCACTGAACACACAGCACCCCGAGCACTGAGCACCCAGCACCCCTAGCACTGAGCACCGAGCAACCCGAGCACTGAGCACCCAGCACCATGTGTACTGAGCACCCAGCACCCTGAGTACTGAGCACCCAGCACCCCGAGCACTGAGTACCCAGCACCCTGAGCACTGAGCACCCAGCACCCTGAGCACTGAGCACCCATCACCCTGAGGACTGAGCACTGAGCACCCAGCACCCTGAGCACTGAGCACCCAGCACCCTGAGCACTGAGCACCCAGCACCCTGAGCACTGAGCACCCAGCACCCCGAGCACTGACCACCCAGCACCCTGAGTACTGAGCACCCAGCACCCTGAGCACTGAGCACCCAGCACCCTGAGCACTGAGCACCCAGCACCCTGAGCACTGAGCACCCAGCACCCTGAGTACTGAGTACTGAGCACCCAGCCCCCCGAGCACTGAGCGCCCAGCACCCTGAGTACTGAGCACTGAGCACCCCGAGCACTGTGCACCGAGCACCCCGAGCACTGTGCACCCAGCACCCTGAGAATTGAGGACCCAGCACCCTGTGTACTGAGCACCCAGCATCCTGAGCACTGAGTACTGAGCACCCCGAGCACTGAGCACCCAGCACCCTGAGTACTGAGCACCCAGGACCCTGAGCAATGAGAACCCTGAGTACTGAGCACCCAGCACCCTGATTACTGAGCACCCAGCACCCTGAGCACTGAACACACAGCACCCTGAGTACTGAGCACCCCGAGCACTGAGCACCCAGCACCCTGAGTACTGAGCTCCGAGCACCCCGAGCACTGAGCACCCAGCACCCCGAGCACTGAGCACCCAGCAACCCGAGCACTGAGCACCCAGCACCATGAGTACTGAGCACCCAGCACCCTGAGTACTGAGCACCCAGCACCCCGAGCACTGAGTACACAGCACCCTGAGCACTGAGCATCCAGCACCCTGAGCACTTAGCACCCAGCACCCTGAATACTGAGCACTGAGCACCCAGCACCCCGAGCAATGAGCACCCAGCACCCTGAGCACTGAGCACACAGCACCCTGACCACTGAGCACCCAGCACCCCGAGCACTGAGCACGGAGCACCCCGAGCACTGAGCACCCAGCACCCTGAGCACTGAGCACAAAGCACCCTGAGCACTGAGCACCCAGCACCCTGAGCTCTGAGCACCCAGCACCCTGAGTACTGAGCACTGAGCACCCAGCACCCTGAGCACTGAGCACCCAGCACCCTGAGCACTGAGCAACCAGCAACCGAGTACTGAGCACCCAGCACCCTGAGTACTGAGAACCCAGCACCCTGAGTACTGAGCACCCAGCACCCCGAGTACTGAGCACCCAGCACCCTGAGCACTGAGCACCCATCACCCTGAGGACTGAGCACTGAGCACCCAGCACCCTGAGCACTGAGCACCCAGCACCCTGAGCACTGAGCACCCAGCACCCTGAGCACTGAGCACCCAGCACCCCGAGCACTGACCACCCAGCACCCTGAGTACTGAGCACCCAGCACCCTGAGCACTGAGCACCCAGCACCCTGAGCACTGAGCACCCAGCACCCTGAGCACTGAGCACCCAGCACCCTGAGTACTGAGTACTGAGCACCCAGCCCCCCGAGCACTGAGCGCCCAGCACCCTGAGTACTGAGCACTGAGCACCCCGAGCACTGTGCACCGAGCACCCCGAGCACTGTGCACCCAGCACCCTGAGAATTGAGGACCCAGCACCCTGTGTACTGAGCACCCAGCATCCTGAGCACTGAGTACTGAGCACCCCGAGCACTGAGCACCCAGCACCCTGAGTACTGAGCACCCAGGACCCTGAGCAATGAGAACCCTGAGTACTGAGCACCCAGCACCCTGATTACTGAGCACCCAGCACCCTGAGCACTGAACACACAGCACCCTGAGTACTGAGCACCCCGAGCACTGAGCACCCAGCACCCTGAGTACTGAGCTCCGAGCACCCCGAGCACTGAGCACCCAGCACCCCGAGCACTGAGCACCCAGCAACCCGAGCACTGAGCACCCAGCACCATGAGTACTGAGCACCCAGCACCCTGAGTACTGAGCACCCAGCACCCCGAGCACTGAGTACACAGCACCCTGAGCACTGAGCATCCAGCACCCTGAGCACTTAGCACCCAGCACCCTGAATACTGAGCACTGAGCACCCAGCACCCCGAGCAATGAGCACCCAGCACCCTGAGCACTGAGCACACAGCACCCTGACCACTGAGCACCCAGCACCCCGAGCACTGAGCACGGAGCACCCCGAGCACTGAGCACCCAGCACCCTGAGCACTGAGCACAAAGCACCCTGAGCACTGAGCACCCAGCACCCTGAGCTCTGAGCACCCAGCACCCTGAGTACTGAGCACTGAGCACCCAGCACCCTGAGCACTGAGCACCCAGCACCCTGAGCACTGAGCAACCAGCAACCGAGTACTGAGCACCCAGCACCCTGAGTACTGAGAACCCAGCACCCTGAGAACTGAGCACCCAGCACCCCGAGTACTGAGCACCCAGCACCCTGAGTACTGAGCACCCAGCACCCTGAGCACTGAGCACACAGCACCCTGACCACTGAGCACCCAGCACCCCGAGCACTGAGCACGGAGCACCCCGAGCACTGAGCACCCAGCACCCTGAGTACTGAGCTCCGAGCACCCCGAGCACTGAGCACCCAGCGCCCCGAGCACTGAGCACCCAGCACCCTGAGCACTGAGCACCCAGCGTACTGAGCACCGAGCACCCAGCACACTGAGTACTGAGCACCCAGCACCCTGAGCACTGAGCACCCAGCACCCCGAGCACTGAGCACCCAGCACCCCGAGCAATGAGCACCCAGCACCCCGAGCACTGAGAACCCAGCTCCCCGATCACTGAGCACCCAGCACCCCGAGCACTGAGCACCCAGCACCCCGAGCACCGAGCACCCTGAGTACTAAGCACCGAGCACCCTGAGCACTGAGCACCCAGCACCCTGAGCACTGAGCACCCAGCACCCTGAGTACTGAGCACCCAGCACCCCGAGCACTGAGCACCCAGCACCCTGAGTACTGAGCACCCAGCACCCTGAGCACTGAGCACCGAGCACCCTGAGCACTGAGCACCCAGCACCCTGAGGACTGAGCAGCCAGCACACCGATCACTGAGCACCCAGCACCCTGAGCACTGAGCACCCTGAGTACTGAGCACTGAGCACCCTGAGTACTGAGCACTGAGCACCCTGAGTACTGAGCACCTAGCACCCTGAGTACTGAGCATCCAGCACCCTGAGCACTGAGCACCGAGCACCCTGAGCACTGAGCACCCAGCGCCCTGAGCACTGAGCACCCAGCACCCCGAGCAGTGAGCACCCAGCACCCTGAGCACTGAGCACCCTGAGTACTGAGCACTGAGCTCCCTGAGTACTGAGCACTGAGCACCCTGAGTACTGAGCACCCAGCACCCTGAGTACTGAGCACCCAGCACCCTGAGCAATGAGCACCCTGAGTACTGAGCACCCAGCACCCTGAGCACTGAGCACCGAGCACCCCGAGCACTGAGCACCCAGCACCCGGAGTAATGAGCACCCAGCACCCTGAGTACTAAGCACCGAGCACCCTGAGTACTGAGCACCCAGTACCCTGAGCACTGAACACACAGCACCCTGAGTACTGAGCACCCCGAGCACTGAGCACACAGCACCCTGAGCACTCAGGACCCAGCACCCTGAGTACTGTGCACCCAGCACCCTGAGCACTGAGCACCCAGCACCCTGAGTACTGAGCACCCAGCAACCTGAGCACTGAGTACCCAGCACCCTGAGTACTGAGCATCCAGCACCCCGAGCACTGAGAACCCAGCACCCTGAGTACTGAGTACTGAGCACCCAGCACCCTGAGCACAGAGCACCCAGATCCCTGTGTACTGAGCACTGAGTACCCAGCACCCCGAGCACTGAGCACCCAGCACCCTGAGCACTGAGCACCCTGAGTACTGAGCACCCAGCACCCTGAGCACTGAGGTCCGAGCACCCTGAGTACTAAGCACCCAGCCCCCTGAGTACTGAGCACGGAGCACCCTGAGCAATGAGAACCATGAGTACTGAGCACCCAGCACCCTGAGTACTGAGCACCCAGCACCCTGAGCACTGAACACACAGCACCCCGAGCACTGAGCACACAGCACCCCTAGCACTGAGCACCGAGCAACCCGAGCACTGAGCACCCAGCACCATGTGTACTGAGCACCCAGCACCCTGAGTACTGAGCACCCAGCACCCCGAGCACTGAGTACCCAGCACCCTGAGCACTGAGCACCCAGCACCCTGAGCACTGAGCACCCATCACCCTGAGGACTGAGCACTGAGCACCCAGCACCCTGAGCACTGAGCACCCAGCACCCTGAGCACTGAGCACCCAGCACCCTGAGCACTGAGCACCCAGCACCCCGAGCACTGACCACCCAGCACCCTGAGTACTGAGCACCCAGCACCCTGAGCACTGAGCACCCAGCACCCTGAGCACTGAGCACCCAGCACCCTGAGCACTGAGCACCCAGCACCCTGAGTACTGAGTACTGAGCACCCAGCCCCCCGAGCACTGAGCGCCCAGCACCCTGAGTACTGAGCACTGAGCACCCCTAGCACTGTGCACCGAGCACCCCGAGCACTGTGCACCCAGCACCCTGAGAATTGAGGACCCAGCACCCTGTGTACTGAGCACCCAGCATCCTGAGCACTGAGTACTGAGCACCCCGAGCACTGAGCACCCAGCACCCTGAGTACTGAGCACCCAGGACCCTGAGCAATGAGAACCCTGAGTACTGAGCACCCAGCACCCTGATTACTGAGCACCCAGCACCCTGAGCACTGAACACACAGCACCCTGAGTACTGAGCACCCCGAGCACTGAGCACCCAGCACCCTGAGTACTGAGCTCCGAGCACCCCGAGCACTGAGCACCCAGCACCCCGAGCACTGAGCACCCAGCAACCCGAGCACTGAGCACCCAGCACCATGAGTACTGAGCACCCAGCACCCTGAGTACTGAGCACCCAGCACCCCGAGCACTGAGTACACAGCACCCTGAGCACTGAGCATCCAGCACCCTGAGCACTTAGCACCCAGCACCCTGAATACTGAGCACTGAGCACCCAGCACCCCGAGCACTGAGCACCCAGCACCCTGAGCACTGAGCACACAGCACCCTGACCACTGAGCACCCAGCACCCCGAGCACTGAGCACGGAGCACCCCGAGCACTGAGCACCCAGCACCCTGAGCACTGAGCACAAAGCACCCTGAGCACTGAGCACCCAGCACCCTGAGCTCTGAGCACCCAGCACCCTGAGTACTGAGCACTGAGCACCCAGCACCCTGAGCACTGAGCACCCAGCACCCTGAGCACTGAGCAACCAGCAACCGAGTACTGAGCACCCAGCACCCTGAGTACTGAGAACCCAGCACCCTGAGTACTGAGCACCCAGCACCCCGAGTACTGAGCACCCAGCACCCTGAGTACTGAGCACCCAGCACCCTGAGCACTGAGCACACAGCACCCTGACCACTGAGCACCCAGCACCCCGAGCACTGAGCACGGAGCACCCCGAGCACTGAGCACCCAGCACCCTGAGTACTGAGCTCCGAGCACCCCGAGCACTGAGCACCCAGCGCCCCGAGCACTGAGCACCCAGCACCCTGAGCACTGAGCACCCAGCGTACTGAGCACCGAGCACCCAGCACACTGAGTACTGAGCACCCAGCACCCTGAGCACTGAGCACCCAGCACCCCGAGCACTGAGCACCCAGCACCCCGAGCAATGAGCACCCAGCACCCCGAGCACTGAGAACCCAGCACCCCGATCACTGAGCACCCAGCACCCCGAGCACTGAGCACCCAGCACCCCGAGCACCGAGCACCCTGAGTACTAAGCACCGAGCACCCTGAGCACTGAGCACCCAGCACCCTGAGCACTGAGCACCCAGCACCCTGAGTACTGAGCACCCAGCACCCCGAGCACTGAGCACCCAGCACCCTGAGTACTGAGCACCCAGCACCCTGAGCACTGAGCACCGAGCACCCTGAGCACTGAGCACCCAGCACCCTGAGGACTGAACAGCCAGCACAACGATCACTGAGCACCCAGCACCCTGAGCACTGAGCACCCTGAGTACTGAGCACTGAGCACCCTGAGTACTGAGCACTGAGCACCCTGAGTACTGAGCACCTAGCACCCTGAGTACTGAGCATCCAGCACCCTGAGCACTGAGCACCGAGCACCCTGAGCACTGAGCACCCAGCGCCCTGAGCACTGAGCACCCAGCACCCCGAGCAGTGAGCACCCAGCACCCTGAGCACTGAGCACCCTGAGTACTGAGCACTGAGCTCCCTGAGTACTGAGCACTGAGCACCCTGAGTACTGAGCACCCAGCACCCTGAGTACTGAGCACCCAGCACCCTGAGCAATGAGCACCCTGAGTACTGAGCACCCAGCACCCTGAGCACTGAGCACCGAGCACCCCGAGCACTGAGCACCCAGCACCCGGAGTAATGAGCACCCAGCACCCTGAGTACTAAGCACCGAGCACCCTGAGTACTGAGCACCCAGTACCCTGAGCACTGAACACACAGCACCCTGAGTACTGAGCACCCCGAGCACTGAGCACACAGCACCCTGAGCACTCAGGACCCAGCACCCTGAGTACTGTGCACCCAGCACCCTGAGCACTGAGCACCCAGCACCCTGAGTACTGAGCACCCAGCAACCTGAGCACTGAGTACCCAGCACCCTGAGTACTGAGCATCCAGCACCCCGAGCACTGAGAACCCAGCACCCTGAGTACTGAGTACTGAGCACCCAGCACCCCGAGCACAGAGCACCCAGATCCCTGTGTACTGAGCACTGAGTACCCAGCACCCCGAGCACTGAGCACCCAGCACCCTGAGCACTGAGCACCCTGAGTACTGAGCACCCAGCACCCTGAGCACTGAGGTCCGAGCACCCTGAGTACTAAGCACCCAGCCCCCTGAGTACTGAGCACCCAGCACCCTGAGCACTGAGCACCCAGCACGCTGAGTACTGAGCACTGAGCACCCTGAGCACTGAGCACCCAGCACGCTCAGTACTGAGCACTGAGCACCCTGAGTACTGAGCACCCATCACCCTGAGTACTGAGCACCCAGCACCCCGAGAACTGAGCACCGAGCAACCTGAGTACTGACCACCCAGCACCCTGAACACTGAGCACCCAGCACAACGAGTACTGAGCACCCAGCACCCTGAGTACTGAGGACCCAGCACCCCGAGCACTGAGCACTGAGCACCCCGAGCACTGAGCACCCAGCACCCCGAGCACTGAGCACCCAGCACCCTGAGTACTAAGCAACCAGCACCCTGAGTACTGAGCACCCAGCACCCTGAGTACTGAGCACCCAGCACCCTGAGTACTGAGCACCCAGCGTACTGAGCACCGAGCACCCCGAGCACTGAGCACCCAGCACCCTGAGTACTGAGCTCCCAGCACCCCGAGCACTGAGCACCCAGCACCTTGAGTACTGAGCACCGAGCACCCTAAGTACTGAGCACCCAGCACCCTGAGTACTGAGCACCCAGCGTACTGAGCACCGAGCACCCAGCACCCTGAGTACTGAGCACCCAGCACCCTGAGCACTGAGCACCCAGCACCCTGAGTACTGAGCACTGAGCACCCCGAGTACTGAGCACCGAGCACCCCGAGCACTGAGCAACCAGCACCCCCAGCACCGAGCACCCTGAGTACTGAGCACGCAGCACACTGAGCACTGAGCACCCAGCACCCTGAGCACTGAGCACCCAGCACCCTGAGCACTGAGCACCGAGCACCCTGAGTACTGAGCACCGAGCACCCCGAGCACTGAGCACCCAGCACCCTGAGCACCGAGCACCCTGAGTACTGAGCACTGAGCACCCTGAGTACTGAGCACTGAGCACCCTGAGTACTGAGCACCCAGCACCCTGAGTACTGACCACCCAGCACCCTGAGCAATGAGAACGCTGAGTACTGAGCAACCAGCACCCTGAGTACTGAGCACCCAGCACCCTGAGCACTGAACACACAGCACCCCGAGCACTGAGCACCCAGCACCCCGAGCACTGAGCACCCAGCAACCCGAGCACTGAGCACCCAGCACCATGTCTACTGAGCACCCAGCAACCTGAGTACTGAGCACCCAGCACCCCAAGTACTGAGCACCCAGCACCCCGAGCACTGAGTACCCAGCACCCTGAGTACTGAGCACCCAGCTCCCTGAGCACTGAGCACCCAGCAACCTGAGCACTGAGCACCCAGCACCCCGAGCACTGATCACCCAGCACCCTGAGTACTGAGCACCCAGCACCCTGAGCACTGAGCACCCAGCACCCTGAGTACTGAGCACCCAGCACCCTGAGTACTGAGCAACCAGCACCCTGAGCACTGAGCACTGAGCACCCAGCACCCCGAGTACTGAGCACCCAGCACCCGGAGCACTGAGCACCCAGCACCCCGAGCACTGAGCACCCAGCAACCTGAGCACTGAGCACCCTGAGGACTGAGCACCCAGCACCCTGAGCACTGAGCACCCAGCACCCTGAGCAATGAGCACCCTGAGTACTGAGCACCCAGCACCTTGAGCACTGAGCACCGAGAACCTTGAGCACTGAGCACCCAGCACCCGGAGTACTGAGCACCCAGCGTACTGAGCACCGAGCACCCAGCACCCTGAGTACTGAGCACCCAGCACCCTGAGCACTGAGCACCCAGCACCCTGAGCAGTGAGCACCCTGAGTACTGAGCACCCAGCACCTTGAGCACTGAGCACCGAGAACCTTGAGCACTGAGCACCCAGCACCCGGAGTACTGAGCACCCAGCGTACTGAGCACCGAGCACCCAGCACCCTGAGTACTGAGCACCCAGCACCCTGAGCACTGAGCACCCAGCACCCTGAGCAATGAGCACCCTGAGTACTGAGCACCCAGCACCTTGAGCACTGAGCACCGAGAACCTTGAGCACTGAGCACCCAGCACCCGGAGTACTGAGCACCCAGCGTACTGAGCACCGAGCACCCAGCACCCTGAGTACTGAGCACCCAGCACCCTGAGCACTGAGCACCCAGCGTACTGAGCACCGAGCATCCAGCACCCTGAGTACTGAGCACCCAGCACCCTGAGCACTGAGCACCCAGCACCCTGAGTACTGAGCACCCAGCACCCTGAGCACTGAGCACCCAGCGCACTGAGCACCGAGCACCCAGCACCCTGAGTACTGAGCACCCAGCACCCTGAGCACTGAGCACCCAGCGCCCTGAGTACTGAGCACTGAGCACCCCGAGTACTGAGCACCGGCACCCCGAGCACTAAGCACCCAGCACCCCGTGCACCGAGCACCTAGCACCCCGAGCACTGAGCACCCAGCACCCTGAGCACTGAGCACCCAGCACCCTGAGTACTGAGCACTGAGCACCCAGCACCCCGAGCACTGAGCACCCAGCACCCTGAGTGCTGAGCACTGAGCACCCAGCACCCCGAGCACTGAGCACCCAGCACCCTGAGCACTGAGCACCCAGCACCCGAGTACTGAGCACCCAGCACCCTGAGCACTGAGCACCCTGCACCCTGAGTACTGAGCACACAGCACCCCGAGTACTGAGCACCCAGCACCCTGAGAACTGAGCACCCAGCACCCTGAGCACTGAGCACCCAGCACCCTGAGTACTGAGCACCCAGCACCCCGAGTACTGAGCACCCAGCACCCTGAGCACTGAGCACCCAGCACCCTGAGCACTGAGCACCCAGCACCCTGAGCACTGAGCACCCAGCACCCGGAGTACTGAGCACCCAGCGTACTGAGCACCGAGCACCCAGCACCCTGAGTACTGAGCACCCAGCACCCTGAGCACTGAGCACCCAGCACCCTGAGCAATGAGCACCCTGAGTACTGAGCACCCAGCACCTTGAGCACTGAGCACCGAGAACCTTGAGCACTGAGCACCCAGCACCCGGAGTACTGAGCACCCAGCGTACTGAGCACCGAGCACCCAGCACCCTGAGTACTGAGCACCCAGCACCCTGAGCACTGAGCACCCAGCGTACTGAGCACCGAGCATCCAGCACCCTGAGTACTGAGCACCCAGCACCCTGAGCACTGAGCACCCAGCACCCTGAGTACTGAGCACCCAGCACCCTGAGCACTGAGCACCCAGCGCACTGAGCACCGAGCACCCAGCACCCTGAGTACTGAGCACCCAGCACCCTGAGCACTGAGCACCCAGCGCCCTGAGTACTGAGCACTGAGCACCCCGAGTACTGAGCACCGGCACCCCGAGCACTAAGCACCCAGCACCCCGTGCACCGAGCACCTAGCACCCCGAGCACTGAGCACCCAGCACCCTGAGCACTGAGCACCCAGCTCCCTGAGTACTGAGCACTGAGCACCCAGCACCCCGAGCACTGAGCACCCAGCACCCTGAGTGCTGAGCACTGAGCACCCAGCACCCCGAGCACTGAGCACCCAGCACCCTGAGCACTGAGCACCCAGCACCCGAGTACTGAGCACCCAGCACCCTGAGCACTGAGCACCCTGCACCCTGAGTACTGAGCACACAGCACCCCGAGTACTGAGCACCCAGCACCCTGAGAACTGAGCACCCAGCACCCTGAGCACTGAGCACCCAGCACCCTGAGTACTGAGCACCCAGCACCCCGAGTACTGAGCACCCAGCACCCTGAGCACTGAGCACCCAGCACCCTGAGCACTGAGCACCCAGCACCCTGAGCACTGAGCACCGATCATCCTGAGCACTGAGCACCCAGCACCCTGAGTACTGAGCTCCGAGCACCCCGAGCACTGAGCACCCAGCGCCCTGAGCACTGAGCACCCAGCACCCTGAGCACTGAGCACCTAGCACCCTGAGTACTGAGCACCCAGCACCCTGAGTACTGAACACCCAGCACCCTGAGCACTGAGCACTGAGCACCCTGAGCACTGAGTACTGAGCACTGAGCAACCTGAGCACTTAGCACCCAGCACCCCGAGTACTGAGCACCCAGCACCCCGAGCACTGAGCACCCAGCGCCCCGAGCACTGAGCACCCAGCACCCCGAGCACTGAGCACTGAGCACCCTGAGCTCTGAGCACCCAGCACCCCGAGTACTGAGCACTGAGCACCCTGAGTACTGAGCACCCAGCACCCTGAGCACTGAGCACCCAGCACCCTGAGCACTGAGCACCCAGCACCCTGAGCACTGAGCACCCAGCACCCTGAGTAGTGAGCACCCAACATACTGAGCACCGAGCACCCCGAGCACTGAGCTCCCAGCATCCTGAGTACTGAGCACCGAGCACCCCGAGCACTGAGCACCCAGCACCCTGAGTACTGAGCTCCGAGCACCCCGAGCACCCAGCGCCCCGACCACCGAGCACCCTGAGCACTGAGCACCCAGCACCCTGAGGACTGAGCACCCAGCACCCTGAGCAATGAGCACCCTGAGTACTGAGCACCCAGCACCTTGAGCACTGAGCACCGAGCACCCCGAGCACTGAGCACCCAGCACCCGGAGTACTGAGCACCCAGCGTACTGAGCACCAAGCACCCAGCACCCTGAGTACTGAGCACCCAGCACCCTGAGCACTGAGCACCCAGCGTACTGAGCGCCGAGCACCCAGCACACTGAGCACTGAGCACTGAGCACCCTGAGCACTGAGTACTGAGCACCGAGCATCCCGAGCACTGAGCACCCAGCACCCGGAGTACTGAGCACCCAGCACCCTGAGTACTAAGCACCGAGCACCCTGAGTACTGAGCACCCAGCACCCTGAGCACTGAACATACAGCACCCTGAGTACTGAGCACCCCGAGCACTGAGCACTGAGCACCCTGAGCTCTGAGCACCCAGCACCCCGAGTACTGAGCACTGAGCACCCTGAGTACTGAGCACCCAGCACCCTGAGCACTGAGCACCCAGCACCCTGAGCACTGAGCACCCAGCACCCTGAGCACTGAGCACCCAGCACCCTGAGTAGTGAGCACCCAACATACTGAGCACCGAGCACCCCGAGCACTGAGCTCCCAGCATCCTGAGTACTGAGCACCGAGCACCCCGAGCACTGAGCACCCAGCACCCTGAGTACTGAGCTCCGAGCACCCCGAGCACCCAGCGCCCCGACCACCGAGCACCCTGAGCACTGAGCACCCAGCACCCTGAGGACTGAGCACCCAGCACCCTGAGCAATGAGCACCCTGAGTACTGAGCACCCAGCACCTTGAGCACTGAGCACCGAGCACCCCGAGCACTGAGCACCCAGCACCCGGAGTACTGAGCACCCAGCGTACTGAGCACCAAGCACCCAGCACCCTGAGTACTGAGCACCCAGCACCCTGAGCACTGAGCACCCAGCGTACTGAGCGCCGAGCACCCAGCACACTGAGCACTGAGCACTGAGCACCCTGAGCACTGAGTACTGAGCACCGAGCATCCCGAGCACTGAGCACCCAGCACCCGGAGTACTGAGCACCCAGCACCCTGAGTACTAAGCACCGAGCACCCTGAGTACTGAGCACCCAGCACCCTGAGCACTGAACATACAGCACCCTGAGTACTGAGCACCTCGAGCACTGAGCACCCAGCACCCTGAGTACTGAGCACCGAGCACCCCGAGCACTGAGCACCCAGCACCCCGAGCACTGAGCACCCAGCACCCCGAGCACTGAGCACCCAGCAACCCGAGCACTGAGCACCCAGCACCATGTGTACTGAGCACCCAGCAACCTGAGTACTGAGCACCCAGCACCCCAAGTACTGAGCACCCAGCACCCCGAGCACTGAGTACCCAGCACCCTGAGTACTGAGCACCCAGCTCCCTGAGCACTGAGCACCCAGCTCCCTGAGCACTGATCACCCAGCACCCTTAGTACTGAGCACCCAGCACCCTGAGCACTGAGCACCCAGCACCCTGAGTACTGAGCACCCAGCACCCTGAGTACTGAGCTCCGAGCACCCCGAGCACCCAGCGCCCCGACCACCGAGCACCCTGAGCACTGAGCACCCAGCACCCTGAGGACTGAGCACCCAGCACCCTGAGCAATGAGCACCCTGAGTACTGAGCACCCAGCACCTTGAGCACTGAGCACCGAGCACCCCGAGCACTGAGCACCCAGCACCCGGAGTACTGAGCACCCAGCGTACTGAGCACCAAGCACCCAGCACCCTGAGTACTGAGCACCCAGCACCCTGAGCACTGAGCACCCAGCGTACTGAGCGCCGAGCACCCAGCACACTGAGCACTGAGCACTGAGCACCCTGAGCACTGAGTACTGAGCACCGAGCATCCCGAGCACTGAGCACCCAGCACCCGGAGTACTGAGCACCCAGCACCCTGAGTACTAAGCACCGAGCACCCTGAGTACTGAGCACCCAGCACCCTGAGCACTGAACATACAGCACCCTGAGTACTGAGCACCTCGAGCACTGAGCACCCAGCACCCTGAGTACTGAGCACCGAGCACCCCGAGCACTGACCACCCAGCACCCCGAGCACTGAGCACCCAGCACCCCGAGCACTGAGCACCCAGCACCCTGAGCACTGAGCACCCAGCACCCTGAGTACTGAGCACCCAGCACCCTGAGCACTGAGTACCCAGCACCCTAAGCACTGAGAATCCAGCACACTGAGCACTGAGCACCCAGCACTCTGAGTACTGAGCACTGAGCACCCAGCACCCCGAGCACTGAGCACCCAGCACCCTGAGTACTGAGCACTGAGAACCCAGCACCCCGAGCACTGAGCACCCAGCACCCTGAGCACTGAGCACCCAGCACCTTGAGTACTGAGCACCGAGCACCCTGAGTACTGAGCACCCAGCACCCTGAGTACTGAGCACCCAGCGTACTGAGCACCGAGCACCCAGCACCCTGAGTACTGAGCACCCAGCACCCTGAGCACTGAGCACCCAGCACCCTGAGTACTGAGCACTGAGCACCCCGAGTACTGAGCACTGAGCACCCTGAGTACTGAGCACCCAGCACCCTGAGTACTGACGACCCCGCACCCTGAGCAATGAGAACCCTGAGTACTGAGCAACCAGCACCCTGAGTACTGAGCACCCAGCACCCTGAGCACTGAACACACAGCACCCCGAGCACTGAGCACCCAGCACCCCGAGCACTGAGCACCCAGCAACCCGAGCACTGAGCACCCAGCACCATGTGTACTGAGCACCCAGCAACCTGAGTACTGAGCACCCAGCACCCCAAGTACTGAGCACCCAGCACCCCGAGCACTGAGTACCCAGCACCCTGAGTACTGAGCACCCAGCTCCCTGAGCACTGAGCACCCAGCTCCCTGAGCACTGATCACCCAGCACCCTTAGTACTGAGCACCCAGCACCCTGAGCACTGAGCACCCAGCACCCTGAGTACTGAGCACCCAGCACCCTGAGTACTGAGCTCCGAGCACCCCGAGCACCCAGCGCCCCGACCACCGAGCACCCTGAGCACTGAGCACCCAGCACCCTGAGGACTGAGCACCCAGCACCCTGAGCAATGAGCACCCTGAGTACTGAGCACCCAGCACCTTGAGCACTGAGCACCGAGCACCCCGAGCACTGAGCACCCAGCACCCGGAGTACTGAGCACCCAGCGTACTGAGCACCAAGCACCCAGCACCCTGAGTACTGAGCACCCAGCACCCTGAGCACTGAGCACCCAGCGTACTGAGCGCCGAGCACCCAGCACACTGAGCACTGAGCACTGAGCACCCTGAGCACTGAGTACTGAGCACCGAGCATCCCGAGCACTGAGCACCCAGCACCCGGAGTACTGAGCACCCAGCACCCTGAGTACTAAGCACCGAGCACCCTGAGTACTGAGCACCCAGCACCCTGAGCACTGAACATACAGCACCCTGAGTACTGAGCACCTCGAGCACTGAGCACCCAGCACCCTGAGTACTGAGCACCGAGCACCCCGAGCACTGACCACCCAGCACCCCGAGCACTGATCACCCAGCACCCCGAGCACTGAGCACCCAGCACCCTGAGCACTGAGCACCCAGCACCCTGAGTACTGAGCACCCAGCACCCTGAGCACTGAGTACCCAGCACCCTAAGCACTGAGAATCCAGCACACTGAGCACTGAGCACCCAGCACCCTGAGTACTGAGCACTGAGCACCCAGCACCCCGAGCACTGAGCACCCAGCACCCTGAGTACTGAGCACTGAGCACCCAGCACCCCGAGCACTGAGCACCCAGCACCCTGAGTACTGAGCACTGAGCACCCAGCACCCCGAGCACTGAGCACCCAGCACCCTGAGCACTGAGCACCCAGCACCTTGAGTACTGAGCACCGAGCACCCTGAGTACTGAGCACCCAGCACCCTGAGTACTGAGCACCCAGCGTACTGAGCACCGAGCACCCAGCACCCTGAGTACTGAGCACCCAGCACCCTGAGCACTGAGCACCCATCACCCTGAGTACTGAGCACTGAGCACCCCGAGTACTGAGCACCGAGCACCCCGAGCACTGAGCAACCAGCACCCCCAGCACCGAGCACCCTGAGTACTGAGCACCCAGCACCCTGAGCACTGAGCACCCAGCACCCTGAGCACTGAGCACCCAGCACCCTGAGCACTGAGCACCGAGCACCCTGAGTACTGAGCACCGAGCACCCCGAGCACTGAGCACCCAGCACCCTGAGCACCGAGCACCCTGAGTACTGAGCACTGAGCACCCTGAGTACTGAGCACTGAGCACCCTGAGTACTGAGCACCCAGCACCCTGAGTACTGACGACCCAGCACCCTGAGCAATGAGAACCCTGAGTACTGAGCAACCAGCACCCTGAGTACTGAGCACCCAGCACCCTGAGCACTGAACACACAGCACCCCGAGCACTGAGCACCCAGCACCCCGAGCACTGAGCACCCAGCAACCCGAGCACTGAGCACCCAGCACCATGTGTACTGAGCACCCAGCAACCTGAGTACTGAGCACCCAGCACCCCAAGTACTGAGCACCCAGCACCCCGAGCACTGAGTACCCAGCACCCTGAGTACTGAGCACCCAGCTCCCTGAGCACTGAGCACCCAGCTCCCTGAGCACTGATCACCCAGCACCCTTAGTACTGAGCACCCAGCACCCTGAGCACTGAGCACCCAGCACCCTGAGTACTGAGCACCCAGCACCCTGAGTACTGAGCTCCGAGCACCCCGAGCACCCAGCGCCCCGACCACCGAGCACCCTGAGCACTGAGCACCCAGCACCCTGAGGACTGAGCACCCAGCACCCTGAGCAATGAGCACCCTGAGTACTGAGCACCCAGCACCTTGAGCACTGAGCACCGAGCACCCCGAGCACTGAGCACCCAGCACCCGGAGTACTGAGCACCCAGCGTACTGAGCACCAAGCACCCAGCACCCTGAGTACTGAGCACCCAGCACCCTGAGCACTGAGCACCCAGCGTACTGAGCGCCGAGCACCCAGCACACTGAGCACTGAGCACTGAGCACCCTGAGCACTGAGTACTGAGCACCGAGCATCCCGAGCACTGAGCACCCAGCACCCGGAGTACTGAGCACCCAGCACCCTGAGTACTAAGCACCGAGCACCCTGAGTACTGAGCACCCAGCACCCTGAGCACTGAACATACAGCACCCTGAGTACTGAGCACCTCGAGCACTGAGCACCCAGCACCCTGAGTACTGAGCACCGAGCACCCCGAGCACTGACCACCCAGCACCCCGAGCACTGAGCACCCAGCACCCCGAGCACTGAGCACCCAGCACCCTGAGCACTGAGCACCCAGCACCCTGAGTACTGAGCACCCAGCACCCTGAGCACTGAGTACCCAGCACCCTAAGCACTGAGAATCCAGCACACTGAGCACTGAGCACCCAGCACCCTGAGTACTGAGCACTGAGCACCCAGCACCCCGAGCACTGAGCACCCAGCACCCTGAGTACTGAGCACTGAGCACCCAGCACCCCGAGCACTGAGCACCCAGCACCCTGAGCACTGAGCACCCAGCACCTTGAGTACTGAGCACCGAGCACCCTGAGTACTGAGCACCCAGCACCCTGAGTACTGAGCACCCAGCGTACTGAGCACCGAGCACCCAGCACCCTGAGTACTGAGCACCCAGCACCCTGAGCACTGAGCACCCAGCACCCTGAGTACTGAGCACTGAGCACCCCGAGTACTGAGCACCGAGCACCCCGAGCACTGAGCAACCAGCACCCCCAGCACCGAGCACCCTGAGTACTGAGCACCCAGCACCCTGAGCACTGAGCACCCAGCACCCTGAGCACTGAGCACCCAGCACCCTGAGCACTGAGCACTGAGCACCCTGAGTACTGAGCACCGAGCACCCCGAGCACTGAGCACCCAGCACCCTGAGCACCGAGCACCCTGAGTACTGAGCACTGAGCACCCTTAGTACTGAGCACTGAGCACCCTGAGTACTGAGCACCCAGCACCCTGAGTACTGACGACCCAGCACCCTGAGCAATGAGAACCCTGAGTACTGAGCAACCAGCACCCTGAGTACTGAGCACCCAGCACCCTGAGCACTGAACACACAGCACCCCGAGCACTGAGCACCCAGCACCCCGAGCACTGAGCACCCAGCAACCCGAGCACTGAGCACCCAGCACCATGTGTACTGAGCACCCAGCAACCTGAGTACTGAGCACCCAGCACCCCAAGTACTGAGCACCCAGCACCCCGAGCACTGAGTACCCAGCACCCTGAGTACTGAGCACCCAGCTCCCTGAGCACTGAGCACCCAGCTCCCTGAGCACTGATCACCCAGCACCCTTAGTACTGAGCACCCAGCACCCTGAGCACTGAGCACCCAGCACCCTGAGTACTGAGCACCCAGCACCCTGAGTACTGAGCAACCAGCACCCTGAGCACTGAGCACTGAGCACCCAGCACCCCGAGCACTGAGCAGCCAGCACCCGGAGCACTGAGCACCCAGCACCCCGAGCACTGAGCACCCAGCACCCTGAGCACTGAGCACCCTGAGGACTGAGCACCCAGCACCCTGAGAACTGAGCAACCAGCACCCTGAGTACTGAGCACCGATCACCCTGAGCACTGAGCACCCAGCACCCCGAGCACTGAGCACCCAGCACCCTGAGCCCTGAGGACTCAGCTCCCTGAGTAGTGAGCACCCAATGTACTGAGCACCGAGCACCCCGAGCACTGAGCACCCAGCACCCTGAGTACTGAGCTCCGAGCACCCCGAGCACCCAGCGCCCCGAGCACCGAGCACCCTGAGCACTGAGCACCCAGCACCCTGAGTACTGAGCACCCAGCACCCTGAGCAATGAGCACCCTGAGTACTGAGCACCCAGCACCTTGAGCACTGAGCACCGAGAACCTTGAGCACTGAGCACCCAGCACCCGGAGTACTGAGCACCCAGCGTACTGAGCACCGAGCACCCAGCACCCTGAGTACTGAGCACCCAGCACCCTGAGCACTGAGCACCCAGCGTACTGAGCACCGAGCATCCAGCACCCTGAGTACTGAGCACCCAGCACCCTGAGCACTGAGCACCCAGCAACCTGAGTACTGAGCACCCAGCACCCTGAGCACTGAGCACCCAGCGCACTGAGCACCGAGCACCCAGCACCCTGAGTACTGAGCACCCAGCACCCTGAGCACTGAGCACCCAGCTCCCTGAGTACTGAGCACTGAGCACCCCGAGTACTGAGCACCGGCACCCCGAGCACTAAGCACCCAGCACCCCGTGCACCGAGCACCTAGCACCCCGAGCACTGAGCACCCAGCACCATGAGCACTGAGCACCCAGCACCCTGAGTACTGAGCACTGAGCACCCAGCACCCCGAGCACTGAGCACCCAGCACCCTGAGTACTGAGCACTGATCACCCAGCACCCCGAGCACTGAGCACCCAGCACCCTGAGCACTGAGCACCCAGCACCCGAGTACTGAGCACCCAGCACCCTGAGCACTGAGCACCCAGCACCCTGAGTACTGAGCACACAGCACCCCGAGTACTGAGCACCCAGCACCCTGAGAACTGAGCACCCAGCACCCTGAGCACTGAGCACACAGCACCCTGAGTACTGAGCACCCAGCACCCCGAGTACTGAGCACCCAGCACCCTGAGCACTGAGCACCCAGCACCCTGAGCACTGAGCACCCAGCACCCTGAGCACTGAGCACCGATCATCCTGAGCACTGAGCACCCAGCACCCTGAGTACTGAGCTCCGAGCACCCCGAGCACTGTGCACCCAGCGCCCCGAGCACTGAGCACCCAGCACCCTGAGCACTGAGCACCTAGCACCCTGAGTACTGAGCACCCAGCACCCTGAGTACTGAACACCCAGCACCCTGAGCACTGAGCACTGAGCACCCTGAGCACTGAGAACTGAGCAGTGAGCAACCTGAGCACTTAGCACCCAGCACCCCGAGTACTGAGCACCCAGCACCCCGAGCACTGAGCACCCAGCGCCCCGAGCACTGAGCACCCAGCACCCCGAGCACTGAGCACTGAGCACCCTGAGCTCTGAGCACCCAGCACCCCGAGTACTGAGCACTGAGCACCCTGAGTACTGAGCACCCAGCACCCTGAGCACTGAGCACCCAGCACCCTGAGCACTGAGCACCCAGCACCCTGAGCACTGAGCACCCAGCACCCTGAGTAGTGAGCACCCAACATACTGAGCACCGAGCACCCCGAGCACTGAGCTCCCAGCATCCTGAGTACTGAGCACCGAGCACCCCGAGCACTGAGCACCCAGCACCCTGAGTACTGAGCTCCGAGCACCCCGAGCACCCAGCGCCCCGACCACCGAGCACCCTGAGCACTGAGCACCCAGCACCTTGAGGACTGAGCACCCAGCACCCTGAGCAATGAGCACCCTGAGTACTGAGCACCCAGCACCTTGAGCACTGAGCACCGAGCACCCCGAGCACTGAGCACCCAGCACCCGGAGTACTGAGCACCCAGCGTACTGAGCACCGAGCACCCAGCACCCTGAGTACTGAGCACCCAGCACCCTGAGCACTGAGCACCCAGCGTACTGAGCACCGAGCACCCAGCACACTGAGCACTGAGCACCCTGAGCACTGAGTACTGAGCACCGAGCATCCCGAGCACTGAGCACCCAGCACCCGGAGTACTGAGCACCCATCACCCTGAGTACTAAGCACCGAGCACCCTGAGTACTGAGCACCCAGCACCCTGAGCACTGAACATACAGCACCCTGAGTACTGAGCACCTCGAGCACTGAGCACCCAGCACCCTGAGTACTGAGCACCGAGCACCCCGAGCACTGACCACCCAGCACCCCGAGCACTGAGCACCCAGCACCCCGAGCACTGAGCACCCAGCACCCTGAGCACTGAGCACCCAGCACCCTGAGTACTGAGCACCCAGCACCTTGAGCACTGAGTACCCAGCACCCTAAGCACTGAGCATCCAGCACACTGAGCACTGAGAACCCAGCACCCTGAGTACTGAGCACTGAGCACCCAGCACCCCGAGCACCGAGCACCCAGCACCCTGAGTACTGAGCACTGAGCACCCAGCACCCCGAGCACTGAGCACCCAGCACCCTGAGCACTGAGCACCCAGCACCTTGAGTACTGAGCACCGAGCACCCTGAGTACTGAGCACCCAGCACCCTGAGTACTGAGCACCCAGCGTACTGAGCACCGAGCACCCAGCACCCTGAGTACTGAGCACCCAGCATCCTGAGCACTGAGCACCCAGCACCCTGAGTACTGAGCACTGAGCACCCCGAGTACTGAGCACCGAGCACCCCGAGCACTGAGCAACCAGCACCCCCAGCACCGAGCACCCTGAGTACTGAGCACCCAGCACCCTGAGCACTGAGCACCCAGCACCCTGAGCACTGAGCACCCAGCACCCTGAGCACTGAGCACCGAGCACCCTGAGTACTGAGCACCGAGCAACCCGAGCACTGAGCACCCAGCACCCTGAGCACCGAGCACCCTGAGTACTGAGCACTGAGCACCCTGAGTACTGAGCACTGAGCACCCTGAGTACTGATCACCCAGCACCCTGAGTACTGACGACCCAGCACCCTGAGCAATGAGAACCCTGAGTACTGAGCAACCAGCACCCTGAGTACTGAGCACCCAGCACCCTGAGCACTGAACACACAGCACCCCGAGCACTGAGCACCCAGCACCCCGAGCACTGAGCACCCAGCAACCCGAGCACTGAGCACCCAGCACCATGTGTACTGAGCACCCAGCAACCTGAGTACTGAGCACCCAGCACCCCAAGTACTGAGCACCCAGCACCCCGAGCACTGAGTACCCAGCACCCTGAGTACTGAGCACCCAGCTCCCTGAGCACTGAGCACCCAGCTCCCTGAGCACTGATCACCCAGCACCCTGAGTACTGAGCACCCAGCACCCTGAGCACTGAGCACCCAGCACCCTGAGTACTGAGCACCCAGCACCCTGAGTACTGAGCAAAAAGCACCCTGAGCACTGAGCACTGAGCACAAAGCACCCCGAGTACTGAGCAGCCAGCACCCGGAGCACTGAGCACCCAGCACCCCGAGCACTGAGCACCCAGCACCCTGAGCACTGAGCACCCTGAGGACTGAGCACCCAGCACCCTGAGAACTGAGCACCCAGCACCCTGAGTACTGAGCACCGATCACCCTGAGCACTGAGCACCCAGCACCCCGAGCACTGAGCACCCAGCACCCTGAGCACTGAGGACTCAGCTCCCTGAGTAGTGAGCACCCAATGTACTGAGCACCGAGCACCCCGAGCACTGAGCACCCAGCACCCTGAGTACTGAGCTCCGAGCACCCCGAGCACCCAGCGCCCCGAGCACCGAGCACCCTGAGCACTGAGCACCCAGCACCCTGAGTACTGAGCACCCAGCACCCTGAGCAATGAGCACCCTGAGTACTGAGCACCCAGCACCTTGAGCACTGAGCACCGAGAACCTTGAGCACTGAGCACCCAGCACCCGGAGTACTGAGCACCCAGCGTACTGAGCACCGAGCACCCAGCACCCTGAGTACTGACCACCCAGCACCCTGAGCACTGAGCACCCAGCGTACTGAGCACCGAGCATCCAGCACCCTGAGTACTGAGCACCCAGCACCCTGAGCACTGAGCACCCAGCACCCTGAGTACTGAGCACTGAGCACCCAGCACCCCGAGCACTGAGCACCCAGCACCCTGAGTACTGAGCACTGATCACCCAGCACCCCGAGCACTGAGCACCCAGCACCCTGAGCACTGAGCACCCAGCACCCGAGTACTGAGCACCCAGCACCCTGAGCACTGAGCACCCAGCACCCTGAGTACTGAGCACACAGCACACCGAGTACTGAGCACCCAGCACCCTGAGAACTGAGCACCCAGCACCCTGCGCACTGAGCACCCAGCACCCTGAGTACTGAGCACCCAGCACCCCGAGTACTGAGCACCCAGCACCCTGAGCACTGAGCACCCAGCACCCTGAGCACTGAGCACCCAGCACCCTGAGCACTGAGCACCGATCATCCTGAGCACTGAGCACCCAGCACCCTGAGTACTGAGCTCCGAGCACCCCGAGCACTGTGCACCCAGCGCCCCGAGCACTGAGCACCCAGCACCCTGAGCACTGAGCACCTAGCACCCTGAGTACTGAGCACCCAGCACCCTGAGTACTGAACACCCAGCACCCTGAGCACTGAGCACTGAGCACCCTGAGCACTGAGTACTGAGCACTGAGCAACCTGAGCACTTAGCACCCAGCACCCCGAGTACTGAGCACCCAGCACCCCGAGCACTGAGCACCCAGCGCCCCGAGCACTGAGCACCCAGCACCCCGAGCACTGAGCACTGAGCACCCTGAGCTCTGAGCACCCAGCACCCCGAGTACTGAGCACTGAGCACCCAGAGTACTGAGCACCCAGCACCCTGAGCACTGAGCACCCAGCACCCTGAGCACTGAGCACCCAGCACCCTGAGCACTGAGCACCCAGCACCCTGAGTAGTGAGCACCCAACATACTGAGCACCGAGCACCCCGAGCACTGAGCTCCCAGCATCCTGAGTACTGAGCACCGAGCACCCCGAGCACTGAGCACCCAGCACCCTGAGTACTGAGCTCCGAGCACCCCGAGCACCCAGCGCCCCGACCACCGAGCACCCTGAGCACTGAGCACCCAGCACCCTGAGGACTGAGCACCCAGCACCCTGAGCAATGAGCACCCTGAGTACTGAGCACCCAGCACCTTGAGCACTGAGCACCGAGCACCCCGAGCACTGAGCACCCAGCACCCGGAGTACTGAGCACCCAGCGTACTGAGCACCGAGCACCCAGCACCCTGAGTACTGAGCACCCAGCAACCTGAGCACTGAGCACCCAGCGTACTGAGCACCTAGCACCCAGCACACTGAGCACTGAGCACTGAGCACCCTGAGCACTGAGTACTGAGCACCGAGCATCCCGAGCACTGAGCACCCAGCACCCGGAGTACTGAGCACCCAGCACCTGAGTACTAAGCACCGAGCACCCTGAGTACTGAGCACCCAGCACCCTGAGCACTGAACATACAGCACCCTGAGTACTGAGCACCTCGAGCACTGAGCACCCAGCACCCTGAGTACTGAGCACCGAGCACCCCGAGCACTGACCACCCAGCACCCCGAGCACTGAGCACCCAGCACCCCGAGCATTGAGCACCCAGCACCCTGAGCACTGAGCACCAAGCACCCTGAGTACTGAGCACTCAGCACCCTGAGCACTGAGTACCCAGCACCCTAAGCACTGAGCATCCAGCACCCTGAGCACTGAGCACCCAGCACCCTGAGTACTGAGCACTGAGCACCCAGCACCCCGAGCACTGAGCACCCAGCACCCTGAGTACTGAGCACTGAGCACCCAGCACCCCGAGCACTGAGCACCCAGCACCCTGAGCACTGATCACCCAGCACCCGAGTACTAATCACCCAGCACCCTGAGTACTGAGCACCCAGCACCCTGAGTACTGAGCACCCAGCACCCCGAGTACTGAGCACCCAGCAAACTGAGTACTGAGCACCCAGCACCCTGAGCACTGAGCACCCAGCACCCCGAGCACTGAGCACCCAGCACCCTGAGTACTGAGCACCCAGCACCCTGAGCACTGAGCACCCAGCACCCTGAGCACTGAGCACCCAGCACCCTGAGCACTGAGCACCCAGCACCCTGAGTACTGAGCACCCAGCAACCTGAGCAATGAGCACCCTGAGTACTGAGCACCTAGCACCTTGAGCACTGAGCACCGAGCAACCCCGAGCACTGAGCACCCAGCACCTGGAGTACTGAGCACCCAGCGTACTGAGCACCGAGCACCCAGCACCCTGAGTACTGAGCACCCAGCACCATGAGCACTGAGCACCCAGCGTACTGAGCACCGCGCACCCAGCACCCTGAGTCCTGAGCACCCAGCACCCTGAGCACTGAGCACCCAGCACCCTGAGTAATGAGCACTGAGCACCCAGCACCCCGAGCACTGAGCACCCAGCACCCTGAGTACTGAGCACCCAGCACAATGAGCACTGAGCACCCAGCGCCCTGAGTACTGAGCACTGAGCACCCCGAGTACTGAGCACCGGCACCCCGAGCACTAAGCACCCAGCACCCCGAGCACCGAGCACCTAGCACCCTGAGCACTGAGCACCCAGCACCCAGAGCACTGAGCACCCAGCACTCTGAGTACTGAGCACTGAGCACCCAGCACCCCGAGCACTGAGCACCCAGCCCCCTGAGTACTGAGCACTGAGCACCCAGCACCCCGAGCACTGAGCACCCAGCACCCTGAGCGCTGAGCACCCAGCACCCGAGTACTGAGCACCCAGCACCCTGAGTACTGTGCACCCAGCACCCTGAGTACTGAGCACCCAGCACCCCGAGTACTGAGCACCCAGCACCCTGAGAACTGAGCACCCAGCACCCTGAGCACTGAGCACCCAGCACCCTGAGCACTGAGCACCCAGCACCCGAGTACTGAGCACCCAGCACCCTGAGCACTCAGCACCCAGCACCCTGAGCACTGAGCACCTAGCACCCTGAGTACTGAGCACCCAGCACCCTTAGTACTGAACACCCAGCACCCTGAGCACTGAGCACTGAGCACCCTGAGCACTGAGTACTGAGCACTGAGCACCCTGAGCACTGAGCACCCAGCACCCCGAGTACTGAGCACCCAGCACCCCGAGCACTGAGCACCCAGCGCCCCGAGCACTGAGCACCCAGCACCCCGAGCACTGAGCACTGAGCACCCTGAGCACTGAGCACCCAGCACCCCGAGTACTGAGCACTGAGCACCCTGAGTACTGAGCACCAAGCACCCCGAGTACTGAGCACTGAGCACCCTGAGTACTGAGCACCCAGCACCCTGAGCACTGAGCACCCAGCACCCTGAGCACTGAGCACCCAGCACCCTGAGCACTGAGCACCCAGCACCCTGAGTAGTGAGCACCCAACGTACTGAGCACCGAGCACCCCGAGCACTGAGCACCCAGCACCCTGAGTACAGAGCACCGAGCACCCCAAGCACTGAGCACCCAGCACCCTGAGTACTGAGCTCCGAGCACCCCGAGCACCCAGCGCCCCGAGCACCGAGCACCCTTAGCACTGAGCACCCAGCACCCTGAGTACTGAGCACCCAGCACCCTGAGCAATGAGCACCCTGAGTACTGAGCACCCAGCACCTTGAGCACTGAGCACCGAGAACCCCGAGCACTGAGCACCCAGCACCCGGAGTACTGAGCACCCAGCACCCTGAGTACTGAACACCCAGCACCCTGAGCACTGAGCACTGAGCACCCTGAGCACTGAGTACTGAGCACTGAGCAACCTGACCACTTAGCACCCAGCACCCCGAGTACTGAGCACCCAGCACCCCGAGCACGGAGCACCCAGCGCCCCGAGCACTGAGCACCCAGCACCCCGAGCACTGAGCACTGAGCACCCTGAGCTCTGAGCACCCAGCACCCCGAGTACTGAGCACTGAGCACCCTGAGTACTGAGCACCCAGCACCCTGAGCACTGAGCACCCAGCACCCTGAGCACTGAGCACCCAGCACCCTGAGCACTGAGCACCCAGCACCCTGAGTAGTGAGCACCCAACATACTGAGCACCGAGCACCCCGAGCACTGAGCTCCCAGCATCCTGAGTACTGAGCACCGAGCACCCCGAGCACTGAGCACCCAGCATCCTGAGTACTGAGCTCCGAGCACCCCGAGCACCCAGCGCCCCGACCACCGAGCACCCTGAGCACAGAGCACCCAGCACCCTGAGGACTGAGCACCCAGCACCCTGAGCAATGAGCACCCTGAGTACTGAGCACCCAGCACCTTGAGCACTGAGCACCGAGCACCCCGAGCACTGAGCACCCAGCACCCGGAGTACTGAGCACCCAGCGTACTGAGCACCGAGCACCCAGCACCCTGAGTACTGAGCACCCAGCACCCTGAGCACTGAGCACCCAGCGTACTGAGCACCGAGCACCCAGCACACTGAGCACTGAGCACCCTGAGCACTGAGTACTGAGCACCGAGCATCCCGAGCACTGAGCACCCAGCACCCGGAGTACTGAGCACCCATCACCCTGAGTACTAAGCACCGAGCACCCTGAGTACTGAGCACCCAGCACCCTGAGCACTGAACATACAGCACCCTGAGTACTGAGCACCTCGAGCACTGAGCACCCAGCACCCTGAGTACTGAGCACCGAGCACCCCGAGCACTGACCACCCAGCACCCCGAGCACTGAGCAACCAGCACCCCGAGCACTGAGCACCCAGCACCCTGAGCACTGAGCACCCAGCACCCTGAGTACTGAGCACCCAGCACCTTGAGCACTGAGTACCCAGCACCCTAAGCACTGAGCATCCAGCACACTGAGCACTGAGCACCCAGCACCCTGAGTACTGAGCACTGAGCACCCAGCACCCCGAGCACTGAGCACCCAGCACCCTGAGTACTGAGCACTGAGCACCCAGCACCCCGAGCACTGAGCACCCAGCACCCTGAGCACTGAGCACCCAGCACCTTGAGTACTGAGCACCGAGCACCCTGAGTACTGAGCACCCAGCACCCTGAGTACTGAGCACCCAGCGTACTGAGCACCGAGCACCCAGCACCCTGAGTACTGAGCACCCAGCATCCTGAGCACTGAGCACCCAGCACCCTGAGTACTGAGCACTGAGCACCCCGAGTACTGAGCACCGAGCACCCCGAGCACTGAGCAACCAGCACCCCCAGCACCGAGCACCCTGAGTACTGAGCACCCAGCACCCTGAGCACTGAGCACCCAGCACCCTGAGCACTGAGCACCCAGCACCCTGAGCACTGAGCACCGAGCACCCTGAGTACTGAGCACCGAGCAACCCGAGCACTGAGCACCCAGCACCCTGAGCACCGAGCACCCTGAGTACTGAGCACTGAGCACCCTGAGTACTGAGCACTGAGCACCCTGAGTACTGAGCACCCAGCACCCTGAGTACTGACGACCCAGCACCCTGAGCAATGAGAACCCTGAGTACTGAGCAACCAGCACCCTGAGTACTGAGCACCCAGCACCCTGAGCACTGAACACACAGCACCCCGAGCACTGAGCACCCAGCACCCCGAGCACTGAGCACCCAGCAACCCGAGCACTGAGCACCCAGCACCATGTGTACTGAGCACCCAGCAACCTGAGTACTGAGCACCCAGCACCCCAAGTACTGAGCACCCAGCACCCCGAGCACTGAGTACCCAGCACCCTGAGTACTGAGCACCCAGCTCCCTGAGCACTGAGCACCCAGCTCCCTGAGCACTGATCACCCAGCACCCTGAGTACTGAGCACCCAGCACCCTGAGCACTGAGCACCCAGCACCCTGAGTACTGAGCACCCAGCACCCTGAGTACTGAGCAAAAAGCACCCTGAGCACTGAGCACTGAGCACAAAGCACCCCGAGTACTGAGCAGCCAGCACCCGGAGCACTGAGCACCCAGCACCCTGAGCACTGAGCACCCAGCACCCTGAGCACTGAGCACCCTGAGGACTGAGCACCCAGCACCCTGAGAACTGAGCACCCAGCACCCTGAGTACTGAGCACCGATCACCCTGAGCACTGAGCACCCAGCACCCCGAGCACTGAGCACCCAGCACCCTGAGCACTGAGGACTCAGCTCCCTGAGTAGTGAGCACCCAATGTACTGAGCACCGAGCACCCCGAGCACTGAGCACCCAGCACCCTGAGTACTGAGCTCCGAGCACCCCGAGCACCCAGCGCCCCGAGCACCGAGCACCCTGAGCACTGAGCACCCAGCACCCTGAGTACTGAGCACCCAGCACCCTGAGCAATGAGCACCCTGAGTACTGAGCACCCAGCACCTTGAGCACTGAGCACCGAGAACCTTGAGCACTGAGCACCCAGCACCCGGAGTACTGAGCACCCAGCGTACTGAGCACCGAGCACCCAGCACCCTGAGTACTGAGCACCCAGCACCCTGAGCACTGAGCACCCAGCGTACTGAGCACCGAGCATCCAGCACCCTGAGTACTGAGCACCCAGCACCCTGAGCACTGAGCACCCAGCACCCTGAGTACTGAGCACTGAGCACCCAGCACCCCGAGCACTGAGCACCCAGCACCCTGAGTACTGAGCACTGATCACCCAGCACCCCGAGCACTGAGCACCCAGCACCCTGAGCACTGAGCACCCAGCACCCGAGTACTGAGCACCCAGCACCCTGAGCACTGAGCACCCAGCACCCTGAGTACTGAGCACACAGCACACCGAGTACTGAGCACCCAGCACCCTGAGAACTGAGCACCCAGCACCCTGCGCACTGAGCACCCAGCACCCTGAGTACTGAGCACCCAGCACCCCGAGTACTGAGCACCCAGCACCCTGAGCACTGAGCACCCAGCACCCTGAGCACTGAGCACCCAGCACCCTGAGCACTGAGCACCGATCATCCTGAGCACTGAGCACCCAGCACCCTGAGTACTGAGCTCCGAGCACCCCGAGCACTGTGCACCCAGCGCCCCGAGCACTGAGCACCCAGCACCCTGAGCACTGAGCACCTAGCACCCTGAGTACTGAGCACCCAGCACCCTGAGTACTGAACACCCAGCACCCTGAGCACTGAGCACTGAGCACCCTGAGCACTGAGTACTGAGCACTGAGCAACCTGAGCACTTAGCACCCAGCACCCCGAGTACTGAGCACCCAGCACCCCGAGCACTGAGCACCCAGCGCCCCGAGCACTGAGCACCCAGCACCCCGAGCACTGAGCACTGAGCACCCTGAGCTCTGAGCACCCAGCACCCCGAGTACTGAGCACTGAGCACCCAGAGTACTGAGCACCCAGCACCCTGAGCACTGAGCACCCAGCACCCTGAGCACTGAGCACCCAGCACCCTGAGCACTGAGCACCCAGCACCCTGAGTAGTGAGCACCCAACATACTGAGCACCGAGCACCCCGAGCACTGAGCTCCCAGCATCCTGAGTACTGAGCACCGAGCACCCCGAGCACTGAGCACCCAGCACCCTGAGTACTGAGCTCCGAGCACCCCGAGCACCCAGCGCCCCGACCACCGAGCACCCTGAGCACTGAGCACCCAGCACCCTGAGGACTGAGCACCCAGCACCCTGAGCAATGAGCACCCTGAGTACTGAGCACCCAGCACCTTGAGCACTGAGCACCGAGCACCCCAAGCACTGAGCACCCAGCACCCGGAGTACTGAGCACCCAGCGTACTGAGCACCGAGCACCCAGCACCCTGAGTACTGAGCACCCAGCAACCTGAGCACTGAGCACCCAGCGTACTGAGCACCTAGCACCCAGCACACTGAGCACTGAGCACTGAGCACCCTGAGCACTGAGTACTGAGCACCGAGCATCCCGAGCACTGAGCACCCAGCACCCGGAGTACTGAGCACCCAGCACCTGAGTACTAAGCACCGAGCACCCTGAGTACTGAGCACCCAGCACCCTGAGCACTGAACATACAGCACCCTGAGTACTGAGCACCTCGAGCACTGAGCACCCAGCACCCTGAGTACTGAGCACCGAGCACCCCGAGCACTGACCACCCAGCACCCCGAGCACTGAGCACCCAGCACCCCGAGCATTGAGCACCCAGCACCCTGAGCACTGAGCACCAAGCACCCTGAGTACTGAGCACTCAGCACCCTGAGCACTGAGTACCCAGCACCCTAAGCACTGAGCATCCAGCACCCTGAGCACTGAGCACCCAGCACCCTGAGTACTGAGCACTGAGCACCCAGCACCCCGAGCACTGAGCACCCAGCACCCTGAGTACTGAGCACTGAGCACCCAGCACCCCGAGCACTGAGCACCCAGCACCCTGAGCACTGATCACCCAGCACCCGAGTACTAATCACCCAGCACCCTGAGTACTGAGCACCCAGCACCCTGAGTACTGAGCACCCAGCACCCCGAGTACTGAGCACCCAGCAAACTGAGTACTGAGCACCCAGCACCCTGAGCACTGAGCACCCAGCACCCCGAGCACTGAGCACCCAGCACCCTGAGTACTGAGCACCCAGCACCCTGAGCACTGAGCACCCAGCACCCTGAGCACTGAGCACCCAGCACCCTGAGCACTGAGCACCCAGCACCCTGAGTACTGAGCACCCAGCAACCTGAGCAATGAGCACCCTGAGTACTGAGCACCTAGCACCTTGAGCACTGAGCACCGAGCAACCCCGAGCACTGAGCACCCAGCACCTGGAGTACTGAGCACCCAGCGTACTGAGCACCGAGCACCCAGCACCCTGAGTACTGAGCACCCAGCACCATGAGCACTGAGCACCCAGCGTACTGAGCACCGCGCACCCAGCACCCTGAGTCCTGAGCACCCAGCACCCTGAGCACTGAGCACCCAGCACCCTGAGTAATGAGCACTGAGCACCCAGCACCCCGAGCACTGAGCACCCAGCACCCTGAGTACTGAGCACCCAGCACAATGAGCACTGAGCACCCAGCGCCCTGAGTACTGAGCACTGAGCACCCCGAGTACTGAGCACCGGCACCCCGAGCACTAAGCACCCAGCACCCCGAGCACCGAGCACCTAGCACCCTGAGCACTGAGCACCCAGCACCCAGAGCACTGAGCACCCAGCACTCTGAGTACTGAGCACTGAGCACCCAGCACCCCGAGCACTGAGCACCCAGCCCCCTGAGTACTGAGCACTGAGCACCCAGCACCCCGAGCACTGAGCACCCAGCACCCTGAGCGCTGAGCACCCAGCACCCGAGTACTGAGCACCCAGCACCCTGAGTACTGTGCACCCAGCACCCTGAGTACTGAGCACCCAGCACCCCGAGTACTGAGCACCCAGCACCCTGAGAACTGAGCACCCAGCACCCTGAGCACTGAGCACCCAGCACCCTGAGCACTGAGCACCCAGCACCCGAGTACTGAGCACCCAGCACCCTGAGCACTCAGCACCCAGCACCCTGAGCACTGAGCACCTAGCACCCTGAGTACTGAGCACCCAGCACCCTTAGTACTGAACACCCAGCACCCTGAGCACTGAGCACTGAGCACCCTGAGCACTGAGTACTGAGCACTGAGCACCCTGAGCACTGAGCACCCAGCACCCCGAGTACTGAGCACCCAGCACCCCGAGCACTGAGCACCCAGCGCCCCGAGCACTGAGCACCCAGCACCCCGAGCACTGAGCACTGAGCACCCTGAGCACTGAGCACCCAGCACCCCGAGTACTGAGCACTGAGCACCCTGAGTACTGAGCACCAAGCACCCCGAGTACTGAGCACTGAGCACCCTGAGTACTGAGCACCCAGCACCCTGAGCACTGAGCACCCAGCACCCTGAGCACTGAGCACCCAGCACCCTGAGCACTGAGCACCCAGCACCCTGAGTAGTGAGCACCCAACGTACTGAGCACCGAGCACCCCGAGCACTGAGCACCCAGCACCCTGAGTACTGAGCACCGAGCACCCCAAGCACTGAGCACCCAGCACCCTGAGTACTGAGCTCCGAGCACCCCGAGCACCCAGCGCCCCGAGCACCGAGCACCCTTAGCACTGAGCACCCAGCACCCTGAGTACTGAGCACCCAGCACCCTGAGCAATGAGCACCCTGAGTACTGAGCACCCAGCACCTTGAGCACTGAGCACCGAGAACCCCGAGCACTGAGCACCCAGCACCCGGAGTACTGAGCACCCAGCACCCTGAGTACTGAACACCCAGCACCCTGAGCACTGAGCACTGAGCACCCTGAGCACTGAGTACTGAGCACTGAGCAACCTGACCACTTAGCACCCAGCACCCCGAGTACTGAGCACCCAGCACCCCGAGCACGGAGCACCCAGCGCCCCGAGCACTGAGCACCCAGCACCCCGAGCACTGAGCACTGAGCACCCTGAGCTCTGAGCACCCAGCACCCCGAGTACTGAGCACTGAGCACCCTGAGTACTGAGCACCCAGCACCCTGAGCACTGAGCACCCAGCACCCTGAGCACTGAGCACCCAGCACCCTGAGCACTGAGCACCCAGCACCCTGAGTAGTGAGCACCCAACATACTGAGCACCGAGCACCCCGAGCACTGAGCTCCCAGCATCCTGAGTACTGAGCACCGAGCACCCCGAGCACTGAGCACCCAGCATCCTGAGTACTGAGCTCCGAGCACCCCGAGCACCCAGCGCCCCGACCACCGAGCACCCTGAGCACAGAGCACCCAGCACCCTGAGGACTGAGCACCCAGCACCCTGAGCAATGAGCACCCTGAGTACTGAGCACCCAGCACCTTGAGCACTGAGCACCGAGCACCCCGAGCACTGAGCACCCAGCACCCGGAGTACTGAGCACCCAGCGTACTGAGCACCGAGCACCCAGCACCCTGAGTACTGAGCACCCAGCACCCTGAGCACTGAGCACCCAGCGTACTGAGCACCGAGCACCCAGCACACTGAGCACTGAGCACTGAGCACCCTGAGCACTGAGTACTGAGCACCGAGCATCCCGAGCACTGAGCACCCAGCACCCGGAGTACTGAGCACCCAGCACCCTGAGTACTAAGCACCGAGCACCCTGAGTACTGAGCACCCAGCACCCTGAGCACTGAACATACAGCACCCTGAGTACTGAGCACCTCGAGCACTGAGCACCCAGCACCCTGGGTACTGAGCACCGAGCACCCCGAGCACTGACCACCCAGCACCCCGAGCACTGAGCACCCAGCACCCCGAGCACTGAGCACCCAGCACCCTGAGCACTGAGCACCCAGCACCCTGAGTACTGAGCACCCAGCACCCTGAGCACTGAGTACCCAGCACCCTAAGCACTGAGCATCCAGCACCCTGAGCACTGAGCACACAGCACCCTGAGTACTGAGCACTGAGCACCCAGCACCCCGAGCTCTGAGCACCCAACACCCTGAGTACTGAGCACTGAGCACCCAGCACCCCGAGCACTGAGCACCCAGCACCCTGAGCACTGAGCAACCAGCACCCGAGTATTAATCACCCAGCACCCTGAGTACTGAGCACCCAGCACCCTGAGTACTGAGCACCCAGCAACCCGAGTACTGAGCACCCAGCAACCTGAGTACTGAGCACCCAGCACCCTGAGCACTGAGCACCCAGCACCCCGAGCACTGAGCACCCAGCACCCTGAGTACTGAGCACCCAGCACCCTGAGCACTGAGCACCCAGCACCCTGAGCACTGAGCACCCAGCACCCTGAGCACTGAGCACCCAGCACCCTGAGTACTGAGCACCCAGCAACCTGAGCAATGAGCACCCTGAGTACTGAGCACCCAGCACCTTGAGCACTGAGCACCGAGCAACCCCGAGCACTGAGCACCCAGCACCTGGAGTACTGAGCACCCAGCGTACTGAGCACCGAGCACCCAGCACCCTGAGTACTGAGCACCCAGCACCCTGAGTACTGAGCACCCAGCACCCTGAGCACTGAGCACCCTGCGTACTGAGCACCGCGCACCCAGCACCCTGAGTACTGAGCACCCAGCACCCTGAGCACTGAGCACCCAGCACCCTGAGTAATGAGCACTGAGCACCCAGCACCCCGAGCACTGAGCACCCAGCACCCTGAGTACTGAGCACCCAGCACCCTGAGCAGTGAGCACCCAGCGCCCTGCGTACTGAGCACTGAGCACCCCGAGTACTGAGCACCGGCACCCCGAGCACTGAGCACCCAGCACACCGAGCACTGAGCACCCAGCACCCTGAGTACTGAGCACCCAGCACCCTGAGCACTGAGCACCCAGCACCCTGAGTACTGAGCACTGAGCACGAAGCACCCTGAGCACTGAGCACCCAGCCCCCTGATTACTGAGCACTGAGCACCCAGTACCCCGAGCACTGAGCACCCAGCACCCTGAGCGCTAAGCACCCAGCACCCGAGTACTGAGCACCCAGCACCCTGAGAACTGAGCACCCAGCACCCTGAGAACTGAGCACCCAGCACCCTGAGCACTGAGCACCCAGCACCCGAGTACTGAGCACCCAGCACCCTGAGCACTGAGCACCCAGCGCCCCGAGCACTGAGCACCCAGCACCCTGAGCACTGAGCACCTAGCACCCTGAGTACTGAGCACCCAGCACCCTTAGTACTGAACACCCAGCACCCTGAGCACTGAGAACTGAGCACCCTGAGCACTGAGTACTGAGCACTGAGCACCCTGAGCACTGAGCACCCAGCACCCCGAGTACTGAGCACCCAGCACCCCGAGCACTGAGCACCCAGCGCCCCGAGCACTGAGCACCCAACACCCCGAGCACTGAGCACTGAGCACCCTGAGCACTGAGCACCCAGCACCCCGAGTACTGAGCACTGAGCACCCTGAGTACTGAGCACCAAGCACCCCGAGTACTGAGCACTGAGCACCCGGAGTACTGAGCACCCAGCACCCTGAGCACTGAGCACCCAGCACCCTGAGCACTGAGCACCCAGCACCCTGAGCACTGAGCACCCAGCACCCTGAGTAGTGAGCACCCAACGTACTGAGCACCGAGCACCCCGAGCACTGAGCACCCAGCACCCTGAGTACTGAGCACCGAGCACCCCGAGCACTGAGCACCCAGCACCCTGAGTACTGAGCTCCGAGCACCCCGAGCACCCAGCGCCCCGAGCACCGAGCACCCTGAGCACTGAGCACCCAGCACCCTGAGTACTGAGCACCCAGCACCCTGAGCAATGAGCACCCTGAGTACTGAGCACCCAGCACCTTGAGCACTGAGCACCGAGCACCCCGAGCACTGAGCACCCAGCACCCTGAGTAGTGAGCACCCAGCACCCTGAGCACTGAGCACCCAGCGTACGGAGCACCGAGCAACCAGCACCCTGTGTACTGAGCACCCAGCACCCTGAGCACTGAGCACCCAGCACCCTGAGTACTGAGCACTGAGCACCCAGCACCCCGAGCACTGAGCACCCAGCACCCTGAGTACTGAGCACCCAGCACCCTGAGCACTGAGCACCCAGCGTACTGAGCACCGAGCATCCAGCACCCTGAGTACTGAGCACCCAGCACCCTGAGCACTGAGCACCCAGCGCCCAGAGTACTGAGCACTGAGCACCCCGAGTACTGAGCACCGGCACCCCGAGCACTAAGCACCCAGCACCCCGAGCACCGAGCACCTAGCACCCTGAGCACTGAGCACCCAGCACCCTGAGCACTGAGCACCCAGCACCCCGAGTACTGAGCACTGAGCACCCTGAGTACTGAGCACCCAGCACCCTGAACACTGAGCACCAAGCACCCTGAGCACTGAGCACCCAGCACCCTGAGCACTGAGCACCCAGCACCCTGAGTAGTGAGCACCCAACGTACTGAGCACCGAGCACCCCGAGCACTGAGCACCCAGCACCCTGAGTACTGAGCACCGAGCACCCCGAGCACTGAGCGCCCAGCACCCTGAGTACTGAGCTCCGAGCACCCCGAGCACCCAGCGCCCCGACCACCGAGCACCCTGAGCACTGAGCACCCAGCACCCTGAGTACTGAGCACCCAGCACCCTGAGCAATGAGCACCCTGAGTACTGAGCACCCAGCACCTTGAGCACTGAGCACCGAGCACCCCGAGCACTGAGCACCCAGCACCCGGAGTACTGAGCACCCAGCGTACTGAGCACCGAGCACCCAGCACCCTGAGTACTGAGCACCCAGCACCCTGAGCACTGAGCACCCAGCGTACTGAGCACCGAGCACCCAGCACCCTGAGCACTGAGCACTGAGCACCCTGAGCACTGAGTAATGAGCACCGAGCACCCCGAGCACTGAGCACCCAGCACCCGGAGTACTGAGCACCCAGCACCCTGAGTACTAAGCACCAAGCACCCTGAGTACTGAGCACCCAGCAACCTGAGCACTGAACATACAGCACCCTGAGTACTGAGCACCTCGAGCACTGAGCACCCAGCACCCTGAGTACTGAGCACCGAGCACACTGAATACTGAGCACTGTGCACCCAGCACCCCGAGCACTGACCACCCAGCACCCCTAGCACTGAACACCCATCACCCTGAGCACTGAGCACCCAGCACCCTGAGTACTGAGCACTGAGCACCCAGCACCCCGAGCACTGAGCACCCAGCACCCTGAGTACTGAGCACCCAGCACCCTGAGCACTGAGCACCCAGCGTACTGAGCACCGAGCACCTAGCACCCTGAGTACTGAGCACCCAGCACCCTGAGCACTGAGCACCCAGCGCCCAGAGTACTGAGCACTGAGCACCCCGAGTACTAAGCACCGGCACCCCGAGAACTAAGCACCCAGCACCCCAAGCACCGAGCACCTAGCACCCTGAGCACTGAGCACCCAGCACCCGGAGTACTGAGCACCCAGCGTACTGAGCCCCGAGCACCCAGCACCCTGAGTACTGAGCACCCAGCACCCTGAGCACTGAGCACCCAGCGTACTGAGCACCGAGCAACCAGCACCCTGAGCACTGAGCACTGAGCACCCTGAGCACTGAGTACTGAGCACCGAGCACCCCGAGCACTGAGCACCCAGCACCCGGAGTACTGAGCACCCAGCACCCTGAGTACTAAGCACCAAGCACCCTGAGTACTGAGCACCCAGCACCCTGAGCACTGAACATACAGCACCCTGAGTACTGAGCACCTCGAGCACTGAGCACCCAGCACCCTGAGTACTGAGCACCGAGCACCCCGAGCACTGACCACCCAGCATCCCGAGCACTGAGCACCCAGCACCCCGAGCAATGAGCACCCAGCACCCTGAGCACTGAGCACCCAGCACCCTTAGTACTGAGCACCCAGCACCCTGAGCACTGAGTACTCAGCACCCTAAGCACTGAGCACCCAGCACCCTGAGCACTGAGCACCCAGCACCCTGAGCACTGAGCACCCAGCACCCTGAGTACTGAGCACTGAGCACCCAGCACCGCGAGCACTGAGCACCCAGCACCCTGAGTACTGAGCACTGAGCACCCAGCACCCCGAGCACTGAGCACCCAGCACCCTGAGCACTGAGCACCCAGCACCTGAGTAATAAGCACCCAGCACCCTGAGTACTGAGCACCCAGCACCCTGAGTACTGAGCACCCAGCACCCCGAGTACTGAGCACCCAGCAACCTGAGCACTGAGCACCTAGCACCCTGAGTACTGAGCACCCAGCACCCTTAGTACTGAACACCCAGCACCCTGAGCACTGTGCACTGAGCACCCTGAGAACTGAGTACTGAGCACTGAGCACCCTGAGCACTGAGCACCCAGCACCCCGAGTACTGAGCACCCAGCACCCCGAGCACTGAGCACCCAGCGCCCCGAGCACTGAGCACCCAGCACCCCGAGCACTGAGCACTGAGCACCCTGAGCACTGAGCACCCAGCACCCCGAGTACTGAGCACTGAGCACCCTGAGTACTGAGCACCAAGCACCCCGAGTACTGAGCACTGAGCACCCTGAGTACTGAGCACCCAGCACCCTGAGCACTGAGCACCCAGCACCCTGAGCACTGAGCACCCAGCACCCTGAGCACTGAGCACCCAGCACCCTGAGTAGTGAGCACCCAACGTACTGAGCACCGAGCACCCCGAACACTGAGCACCCAGCACCCTGAGTACTGAGCACCGAGCACCCCAATCACTGAGCACCCAGCTCCCTGAGTACTGAGCTCCGAGCACCCCGAGCACCCAGCGCCCCGAGCACCGAGCACCCTGAGCACTGAGCACCCAGCACCCTGAGTACTGAGCACCCAGCACCCTGAGCAATGAGCACCCTGAGTACTGAGCACCCAGCACCTTGAGCACTGAGCACCGAGCACCCCGAGCACTGAGCACCCAGCACCCGGAGTACTGAGCACCCAGCACCCTGAGTACTGAACACCCAGCACCCTGAGCACTGAGCACTGAGCACCCTGAGAACTGAGTACTGAGCACTGAGCAACCTGAGCACTTAGCACCCAGCACCCCGAGTACTGAGCACCCAGCACCCCGAGCACTGAGCACCCAGCGCCCCGAGCACTGAGCACCCAGCACCCCGAGCACTGAGCACTGAGCACCCTGAGCTCTGAGCACCCAGCACCCCGAGTACTGAGCACTGAGCACCCTGAGTACTGAGCACCCAGCACCTTAAGCACTGAGCACCCAGCACCCTGAGCACTGAGCACCCAGCACCCTGAGCACTGAGCACCCAGCACCCTGAGTAGTGAGCACCCAACATACTGAGCACCGAGCACCCCGAGCACTGAGCTCCCAGCATCCTGAGTACTGAGCACCGAGCACCCCGAGCACTGAGCACCCAGCACCCTGAGTACTGAGCTCCGAGCACCCCGAGCACCCAGCGCCCCGACCACCGAGCACCCTGAGCACTGAGCACCCAGCACCCTGAGTACTGAGCACCCAGCACCCTGAGCAATGAGCACCCTGAGTACTGAGCACCCAGTACCTTGAGCACTGAGCACCGAGCACCCCGAGCACTGAGCACCCAGCACCCGGAGTACTGAGCACCCAGCGTACTGAGCACCGAGCACCCAGCACCCTGAGTACTGAGCACCCAGCACCCTGAGCACTGAGCACCCAGCGTACTGAGCACCGAGCACCCAGCACACTGAGCACTGAGCACTGAGCACCCTGAGCACTGAGTACTGAGCACCGAGCATCCCGAGCACTGAGCACCCAGCACCCGGAGTACTGAGCACCCAGCACCCTGAGTACTAAGCACCGAGCACCCTGAGTACTGAGCACCCAGCACCCTGAGCACTGAACATACAGCACCCTGAGTACTGAGCACCTCGAGCACTGAGCACCCAGCACCCTGAGTACTGAGCACCGAGCACCCCGAGCACTGACCACCCAGCACCCCGAGCACTGAGCACCCAGCACCCCGAGCACTGAGCACCCAGCACCCTGAGCACTGAGCACCCAGCACCCTGAGTACTGAGCACCCAGCACCCTGAGCACTGAGTACCCAGCACCCTAAGCACTGAGCATCCAGCACCCTGAGCACTGAGCACCCAGCACCCTGAGTACTGAGCACTGAGCACCCAGCACCACGAGCTCTGAGCACCCAGCACCCTGAGTACTGAGCACTGAGCACCCAGCACCCCGAGCACTGAGCACCCAGCACCCTGAGCACTGAGCACCCAGCACCCGAGTATTAATCACCCAGCACCCTGAGTACTGAGCACCCAGCACCCTGAGTACTGAGCACCCAGCAACCCGAGTACTGAGCACCCAGCAACCTGAGTACTGAGCACCCAGCACCCTGAGCACTGAGCACCCAGCACCCCGAGCACTGAGCACCCAGCACCCTGAGTACTGAGCACCCAGCACCCTGAGCACTGAGCACCCAGCACCCTGAGCACTGAGCACCCAGCACCCTGAGCACTGAGCACCCAGCACCCTGAGTACTGAGCACCCAGCAACCTGAGCAATGAGCACCCTGAGTACTGAGCACCCAGCACCTTGAGCACTGAGCACCGAGCAACCCCGAGCACTGAGCACCCAGCACCCTGAGTACTGAGCAGCCAGCAACCTGAGCAATGAGCACCCTGAGTACTGAGCACCCAGCACCCTGAGTACTGAGCACCCAGCACCCTGAGCACTGAGCACCCTGCGTACTGAGCACCGCGCACCCAGCACCCTGAGTACTGAGCACCCAGCACCCTGAGCACTGAGCACCCAGCACCCTGAGTAATGAGCACTGAGCACCCAGCACCCCGAACACTGAGCACCCAGCACCCTGAGTACTGAGCACCCAGCACCCTGAGCACTGAGCACCCAGCGCCCTGAGTACTGAGCACCCAGCACCCCGAGCACTGAGCACCCAGCACCCTGAGTACTGAGCACCCAGCACCCTGAGTACTGAGCACTGAGCACCCAGCCCCCTGAGCACTGAGCACCCAGCCCCCTGATTACTGAGCACTGAGCACCCAGCACCCCGAGCACTGAGCACCCAGCACCCTGAGCGCTGAGCACCCAGCACCCGAGTACTGAGCACCCAGCACCCTGAGTACTGTGCACCCAGCACCCTGAGTACTGAGCACCCAGCACCCCGAGTACTGAGCACACAGCACCCTGAGAACTGAGCACCCAGCACATTGAGCACTGAGCACCCAGCACCCTGAGCACTGAGCACCCAGCACCCGAGTACTGAGCACCCAGCACCCTGAGCACTGAGCACCCAGCGCCCCGAGCACTGAGCACCCAGCACCCTGAGCACTGAGCACCTAGCACCCTGAGTACTGAGCACCCAGCACCCTTAGTACTGAACACCCAGCACCCTGAGCACTGAGCACTGAGCACCCTGAGCACTGAGTACTGAGCACTGAGCACCCTGAGCACTGAGCACCCAGCACCCCGAGTACTGAGCACCCAGCACCCCGAGCACTGAGCACCCAGCGCCCCGAGCACTGAGCACCCAGCACCCCGAGCACTGAGCACTGAGCACCCTGAGCACTGAGCACCCAGCACCCCGAGTACTGAGCACCCAGCACCCTGAGCACTGAGCACCCAGCACCCTGAGCACTGAGCACCCAGCACCCTGAGCACTGAGCACCCAGCACCCTGAGTAGTGAGCACCCAACGTACTGAGCACCGAGCACCCCGAGCACTGAGCACCCAGCACCCTGAGTACTGAGCACCGAGCACCCCGAGCACTGAGCACCCAGCACCCTGAGTACTGAGCTCCGAGCACCCCGTGCACCCAGCGCCCCGAGCACCGAGCACCCTGAGCACTGAGCACCCAGCACCCTGAGTACTGAGCACCCAGCACCCTGAGCAATGAGCACCCTGAGTACTGAGCACCCAGCACCTTGAGCACTGAGCACCGAGCACCCCGAGCACTGAGCACCCAGCACCCGGAGTACTGAGCACCCAGCGTACTGAGCACCGAGCACCCAGCACCCTGAGTACTGAGCACCCAGCACCCTGAGCACTGAGCACCCAGCGTACGGAGCACTGAGCAACCAGCACCCTGTGTACTGAGCACCCAGCACCCTGAGCACTGAGCACCCAGCACCCTGAGTACTGAGCACTGAGCACCCAGCACCCCGAGCACTGAGCACCCAGCACCCTGAGTACTGAGCACCCAGCACCCTGAGCACTGAGCACCCAGTGTACTGAGCACCGAGCACCCAGCACCCTGATTACTGAGCACCCAGCACCCTGAGCACTGAGCACCCAGCGCCCAGAGTACTGAGCACTAAGCACCCCGAGTACTGAGCACCGGCACCCCGAGCACTAAGCACCCAGCACCCCGAGCACCGAGCACCTAGCACCCTGAGCACTGAGCACCCAGCACCCTGAGCACTGAGCACCCAGCACCCCGAGTACTGAGCACTGAGCACCCTGAGTACTGAGCACCCAGCACCCTGAGCACTGAGCACCCAGCACCCTGAGCACTGAGCACCCAGCACCCTGAGCACTGAGCACCCAGCACCCTGAGTAGTGAGCACCCAACGTACTGAGCACCGAGCACCCCGAGCACTGAGCACCCAGCACCCTGAGTACTGAGCACCGAGCACCCCGAGCACTGAGCGCCCAGCACCCTGAGTACTGAGCTCCGAGCACCCCGAGCACCCAGCGCCCCGACCACCGAGCACCCTGAGCACTGAGCACCCAGCACCCTGAGTACTGAGCACCCAGCACCCTGAGCAATGAGCACCCTGAGTACTGAGCACCCACCACCTTGAGCACTGAGCACCGAGCACCCCGAGCACTGAGCACCCAGCACCCGGAGTACTGAGCACCCAGCGTACTGAGCACCGAGCACCCAGCACCCTGAGTACTGAGCACCCAGCACCCTGAGCACTGAGCACCCAGCGTACTGAGCACCAAGCACCCAGCACCCTGAGCACTGAGCACTGAGCACCCTGAGCACTGAGTAATGAGCACCGAGCACCCCGAGCACTGAGCACCCAGCACCCGGAGTACTGAGCACCCAGCACCCTGAGTACTAAGCACCAAGCACCCTGAGTACTGAGCACACAGAAACCTGAGCACTGAACATACAGCACCCTGAGTACTGAGCACCTCGAGCACTGAGCACCCAGCACCCTGAGTACTGAGCACCGAGCACACTGAGTACTGAGCACTAAGCACCCAGCACCCCGAGCACTGACCACCCAGCACCCCTAGCACTGAACACCCATCACCCTGAGCACTGAGCACCCAGCACCCTGAGTACTGAGCACTGAGCACCCAGCACCCCGAGCACTGAGCACCCAGCACCCTGAGTACTGAGCACCCAGCACCCTGAGCACTGAGCACCCAGCGTACTGAGCACCGAGCACCTAGCACCCTGAGTACTGAGCACCCAGCACCCTGAGCACTGAGCACCCAGCGCCCAGAGTACTGAGCACTGAGCACCCCGAGTACTGAGCACCGGCACCCCGAGAACTAAGCACCCAGCACCCCGAGCACCGAGCAACTAGCACCCTGAGCACTGAGCACCCAGCACCCGGAGTACTGAGCACCCAGCGTACTGAGCACCGAGCACCCAGCACCCTGAGTACTGAGCACCCAGCACCCTGAGCACTGAGCACCCAGCGTACTGAGCACCGAGCACCCAGCACCCTGAGCACTGAGCACTGAGCACCCTGAGCACTGAGTACTGAGCACCGAGCACCCCGAGCACTGAGCACCCAGCACCCGGAGTACTGAGCACCCAGCACCCTGAGTACTAAGCACCAAGCACCCTGAGTACTGAGCACCCAGCACCCTGAGCACTGAACATACAGCACCCTGAGTACTGAGCACCTCGAGCACTGAGCACCCAGCACCCTGAGTACTGAGCACCGAGCACCCCGAGCACTGACCACCCAGCATCCCGAGCACTGAGCACCCAGCACCCCGAGCAATGAGCACCCAGCACCCTGAGCACTGAGCACCCAGCACCCTTAGTACTGAGCACCCAGCACCCTGAGCACTGAGTACCCATCACCCTAAGCACTGAGCACCCAGCACCCTGAGCACTGAGCACCCAGCACCCTGAGCACTGAGCACCCAGCACCCTGAGTACTGAGCACTGAGCACCCAGCACCGCGAGCACTGAGCACCCAGCACCCTGAGTACTGAGCACTGAGCACCCAGCACCCCGAGCACTGAGCACCCAGCACCCTGAGCACTGAGCACCCAGCACCTGAGTAATAAGCACCCAGCACCCTGAGTACTGAGCACCCAGCACCCTGAGTACTTAGCACCCAGCACCCCGTGTACTGAGCACCCAGCAACCTGAGTACTGAGCACCCAGCACCCGGAGTACTGAGCACCCAGCACCCTGAGTACTAAGCACCAAGCACCCTGAGTACTGAGCACCCAGCACCCTGAGCACTGAACATACAGCACCCTGAGTACTGAGCACCTCGAGCACTGAGCACCCAGCACCCTGAGTACTGAGCACCGAGCACCCCGAGCACTGACCACCCAGCATCCCGAGCACTGAGCACCCAGCACCCCGAGCAATGAGCACCCAGCACCCTGAGCACTGAGCACCCAGCACCCTTAGTACTGAGCACCCAGCACCCTGAGCACTGAGTACCCAGCACCCTAAGCACTGAGCACCCAGCACCCTGAGCACTGAGCACCCAGCACCCTGAGCACTGAGGAGCCAGCACCCTGAGTACTGAGCACTGAGCACCCAGCACCGCGAGCACTGAGCACCCAGCACCCTGAGTACTGAGCACTGAGCACCCAGCACCCCGAGCACTGAGCACCCAGCACCCTGAGCACTGAGCACCCAGCACCTGAGTAATAAGCACCCAGCACCCTGAGTACTGAGCACCCAGCACCCTGAGTACTGAGCACCCAGCACCCCGTGTACTGAGCACCCAGCAACCTGAGTACTGAGCACACAGCACCCTGAGCACTGAGCACCCAGCACCCTGAGCTCTGAGCACACAGCACCCTGAGCTCTGAGCACACAGCACCCTGAGCACTGAGCACCCAGCACCCTGAGTACTGAGCACTGAGCACCCAGCACCCCGAGCACTGAGCACCCAGCACCCTGAGTACTGAGCACTGAGCACCCAGCACCCCGAGCACTGAGCACCCAGCACCCTGAGCACTGAGCACCCAGCACCCGAGTACTGAGCACCCAACACCCTGAGTACTGAGCACCCAGCACCCTGAGTACTGAGCACCCAGCACCCGAGTACTGAGCACCCAACACCCTGAGTACTGAGCACCCAGCACCCTGAGCACTGAGCACCCAGCACCCTGAGCTCTGAGCACACAGCACCCTGAGCTCTGAGCACACAGCACCCTGAGCACTGAGCACCCAGCACCCTGAGTACTGAGCACTGAGCACCCAGCACCCCGAGCACTGAGCACCCAGAACCCTGAATACTGAGCACCCAGCACCCTGAGCACTGAGCACCAAGCACCCTGAGCACTGAGCACCCAGCACCCTGAGCACTGAGCACCCAGCACCCTGAGTAGTGAGCACCCAACGTACTGAGCACCGAGCACCCCGAGCACTGAGCCCCCAGCACCCTGAGTACTGAGCACCGAGCACCCCGAGCACTGAGCACCCAGCACCCTGAGTACTGAGCTCCGAGCACCCCGAGCACCCAGCGCCCCGAGCACCGAGCACCCTGAGCCCTGAGCACCCAGCACCCTGAGTACTGAGCACCCAGCACCTTGAGCACTGAGCACCGAGCACCCTGAGAACTGAGTACCCAGCACCCTAAGCACTGAGCACCCAGCACCCTGAGCACTGAGCACCGAGCACCTTGAGCACTGAGCACCGAGCACCCCGAGCACTGAGCACCCAGCACCTGGAGTACTGAGCACCCAGCGTACTGAACACCGAGCACCCAGCACCCTGAGTACTGAGCACCCAGCACCCTGAGCACTGAGCACCCAGCGTACTGAGCACCGAGCACCCAGCACCCTGAGTACTGAGCACCCAGCACCCTGAGCACTGAGCACCCAGCACCCTGAGTACTGAGCACTGAGCACCCAGCACCCCGAGCACTGAGCACCCAGCACCCTGAGTACTGAGCACCCAGCACCCTGAGCACTGAGCACCCAGCATACTGAGCACCGAGCACCCAGCACCCTGAGTACTGAGCACCCAGCACCCTGAGCACTGAGCACCCAGCGCCCTGAGTACTGAGCACTGAGCACCCCGAGTACTGAGCACCGGCACCCCGAGCACTAAGCATCCAGCACCCCGAGCACCGAGCACCTAGCACCCTGAGCACTGAGCACCCAGCACCCTGAGCACTGAGCACCCAGCGTACTGAGCACCGAGCACCCAGCACCCTGAGTACTGAGCACCCAGCACCCTGAGCACTGAGCACCCAGCACCCTGAGTACTGAGCACTGAGCACCCAGCACCCCGAGCACTGAGCACCCAGCACCTGAGTAATAAGCACCCAGCACCCTGAGTACTGAGCACCCAGCACCCTGAGTACTGAGCACCCAGCACCCCGTGTACTGAGCACCCAGCAACCTGAGTACTGAGCACACAGCACCCTGAGCACTGAGCACCCAGCACCCTGAGCTCTGAGCACACAGCACCCTGAGCTCTGAGCACACAGCACCCTGAGCACTGAGCACCCAGCACCCTGAGTACTGAGCACTGAGCACCCAGCACCCCGAGCACTGAGCACCCAGCACCCTGAGTACTGAGCACTGAGCACCCAGCACCCCGAGCACTGAGCACCCAGCACCCTGAGCACTGAGCACCCAGCACCCGAGTACTGAGCACCCAACACCCTGAGTACTGAGCACCCAGCACCCTGAGTACTGAGCACCCAGCACCCGAGTACTGAGCACCCAACACCCTGAGTACTGAGCACCCAGCACCCTGAGCACTGAGCACCCAGCACCCTGAGCTCTGAGCACACAGCACCCTGAGCTCTGAGCACACAGCACCCTGAGCACTGAGCACCCAGCACCCTGAGTACTGAGCACTGAGCACCCAGCACCCCGAGCACTGAGCACCCAGAACCCTGAATACTGAGCACCCAGCACCCTGAGCACTGAGCACCAAGCACCCTGAGCACTGAGCACCCAGCACCCTGAGCACTGAGCACCCAGCACCCTGAGTAGTGAGCACCCAACGTACTGAGCACCGAGCACCCCGAGCACTGAGCCCCCAGCACCCTGAGTACTGAGCACCGAGCACCCCGAGCACTGAGCACCCAGCACCCTGAGTACTGAGCTCCGAGCACCCCGAGCACCCAGCGCCCCGAGCACCGAGCACCCTGAGCCCTGAGCACCCAGCACCCTGAGTACTGAGCACCCAGCACCTTGAGCACTGAGCACCGAGCACCCTGAGAACTGAGTACCCAGCACCCTAAGCACTGAGCACCCAGCGTACTGAGCACCGAGCACCCAGCACCCTGAGTACTGAGCACCCAGCACCCTGAGCACTGAGCACCCAGCACCCTGAGTACTGAGCACTGAGCACCCAGCACCCCGAGCACTGAGCACCCAGCACCCTGAGTACTGAGCACCCAGCACCCTGAGCACTGAGCACCCAGCATACTGAGCACCGAGCACCCAGCACCCTGAGTACTGAGCACCCAGCACCCTGAGCACTGAGCACCCAGCGCCCTGAGTACTGAGCACTGAGCACCCCGAGCACTAAGCATCCAGCACCCCGAGCACCGAGCACCTAGCACCCTGAGCACTGAGCACCCAGCACCCTGAGCACTGAGCACCCAGCACCCTGAGTACTGAGCACTGAGCACCCAGCACCCCGAGCACTGAGCACCCAGCACCCTGAGTACTGAGCACTGAGCACCCAGCACCCCGAGCACTGAGCACCCAGCACCCTGAGCACTGAGCACCCAGCACCCGAGTACTGAGCACCCAGCACCCTGAGTACTGTGCACCCAGCACCCTGAGTACTGAGCACCCAGCACCCCGAGTACTGAGCACCCAGCACCCTGAGAACTGAGCACCTAGCACCCTGAGCACTGAGCACACAGCACCCTGAGTACTGAGCACAAAGCACCCTGAGTACTGAGCACCCAGCACCCTGAGCACTGAGCACCCAGCACCCTGAGCACTGAGCACCCAGCACCCTGAGCACTGAGCACCCAGCACCCTGAGCACTGAGCACCCAGCACCCTGAGTAGTGAGCACCCAACGTACTGAGCACCGAGCACCCCGAGCACTGAGCACCCAGCACCCTGAGTACTGAGCACCGATCACCCCGAGCACTGAGCACCCAGCACCCTGAGTACTGAGCTCCGAGCACCCCGAGCACTGAGCACCCAGGGCCCCGAGCACTGAGCACCCAGCACCCTGAGCACTGAGCACCTAGCACCCTGAGTACTGAGCACCCAGCACCCTGAGTACTGAACACCCTGCACCCTGAGCACTGAGCACCCTGAGCACTGAGTACTGAGCACTGAGCACCCTGAGGACTGAGCACCCAGCACCCCGAGTACTGAGCACCCAGCACCCCGACCACTGAGCACCCAGCGCCCCGAGCACTGAGCACCCAGCACCCCGAGCACTGAGCACTGAGCACCCTGAGCACTGAGCACCCAGCACCCCGAGTGCTGAGCACTGAGCAACCTGAGTACTGAGCCCAAAGCACACCGAGTACTGAGCACTGAGCACCCTGAGTACTGAGCACCCAGCACCCTGAGCACTGAGCACCCAGCACCCTGAGCACTGAGCACCCAGCACCCTGAGCACTGAGAACCCAGCACCCTGAGTAGTGAGCACACAACGTACTGAGCACCGAGCACCCCGAGCACTGAGCACCCAGCACCCTGAGTACTGAGCACCGAGCACCCCGAGCACTGAGCACCCAGCACCCTGAGTACTGAGCTCCGAGCACCCCGAGCACCCAGCGCCCCGAGCACCGAGCACCCTGAGCACTGAGCACCCAGCACCCTGAGTACTGAGCACCCAGAACCCTGAGCAATGAGCACCCTGACTACTGAGCACCCAGCACCTTGAGCACTGAGCACCGAGCACCCCGAGAACTGAGCACCCAGCACCCGGAGTACTGAGCACCCAGCGTACTGAGCACCGAGCACCCAGCACCCTGAGTACTGAGCACCTAGCACCCTGAGCACTGAGCACCCAGCATACTGAGCACCGAGCACCCAGCACCCAGAGTACTGAGCACCCAGCATACTGAGCACTGAGCACCCAGCACCCTGAGTACTGAGCACTGAGCACCCAGCACCCCGAGCACTGAGCACCCAGCACCTTGAGTACTGAGCACCCAGCACCCTGAGCACTGAGCACCCAGCGTACTGAGCACCGAGCACCCAGCACCCTGAGTACTGAGCACCCAGCACCCTGAGCACTGAGCACCCAGCACCCAGAGTACTGAGCACTGAGCACCCCGAGTACTGAGCACCGGCACCCCGAGCACTAAGCACCCAGCACCCCGAGCACCGAGCACCTAGCACCCTGAGCAATGAGCACCCAGCACCCTGAGCACTGAGCACCCAGCACCCTGAGTACTGATCACTGAGCACCCAGCACCCCGATCATTGAGCACCCAGCACCCTGAGTACTGAGCACTGAGCACCCAGCACCCCGAGCACTGAGCACCCATCACCCTGAGCACTGAGCACCCAGCACCCGAGTACTGAGCACCCAGCACCCTGAGTACTGAGCACCCAGCACCCTGAGTACTCAGCACCCAGCACCCTGAGTACTGAGCACCCAGCACCCTGAGAACTGAGCACCCAGCACCCTGAGCACTGAGCACCCAGCACCCTGAGCACTGAGCATCCAGCACCCGAGTACTGAGCACCCAGCACCCTGAGAACTGAGCACCCAGCACCCTGAGTACTGAGCACCCAGCACCCCGAGTAGTGAGCACCCAGCACCCTGAGCTCTGAGCACCCAGCACCCTGAGCACTGAGCACCCAGCACCCTGAGCACTGAGCACCCAGCACCCTGAGTAGTGAGCACCCAACGTACTGAGCACCGAGCACCCCGAGCACTGAGCACCCAGCAACCTGAGTACTGAGCACCGATCACCCTGAGCACTGAGCACCCAGCACCCTGAGTACTGAGCTCCGAGCACCCCGAGCACTGAGCACCCAGCGCCCCGAGCACTGAGCACCCAGCACCCTGAGCACTGAGCACCCAGCACCTTGAGTACTGAGCGCCCAGCACCCTGATCACTGAGCACCCAGCACCCTGAGCACTGAGCACCCAGCACCTTGAGTACTGAGCACCGAGCACCCCGAGCACTGAGCACCCAGCACACTGAGTACTGAGCACCCAGCTCCCTGAGCACTGAGCACCCAGCACCCTGAGCACTGAGCACCCAGCACCCCGAGCACTGATCACCCAGCACCCTGAGTAATGAGCACCCAGCACCCTGAGCACTGAGCACCCAGCACCCTGAGTACTGAGCACCTAGCACCCTGAGTACTGAGCAACCAGCACCCTGAGCACTGAGCACTGAGCACCCAGCACCCTGAGCACTGAGCACTGAGCACCCAGCACCCGGAGCATTGTGCATCCAGCACCCCGAGCACTGAGCACCCAGCACCCTGAGCAGTGAGCACCCTGAGGACTGAGCACCCAGCACCCTGAGCACTGAGCACCCAGCACACTTAGTACTGAGCACCGATCACCCTGAGCACTGAGCACCCAGCACCCCGAGCACTGAGCACCCAGCACCCTGAGTACTGAGCACTGAGCACCCAGCACCCTGAGTACTGTGCACCCAGCACCCCGAGCACTGAGCACCCAGCACCCTGAGTACTGAGCACCCTGAGTACTGAGCACCGATCACCCTGAGCACTGAGCTCCCAGCACCCTGAGTACTGAGCACCCAGCACACTGAGCACTGAGCACCCAGCACCCTGAGTACTGAGCACCCAGCACCCTGAGCACTGAGCACCTAGCACCCTGAGTACTGAGCACCCAGCACCCTGAGCACTGAGCACCCAGCACCCTGAGCACTGCGCACCCAGCATACTGAGCACCGAGCACACAGCACCCAGAGTACTGAGCACCCAGCACCCTGAGCACTGAGCACCCAGCACCCTGATTACTGAGCACTGAGCACCCAGCACCCCGAGCACTGAGCACCCAGCACCCTGAGTACTGAGCACCCAGCACCCTGAGCACTGAGCACCCAGCGTACTGAGCACCGAGCACCCAGCACAACTGAGTACTGAGCACCCAGCACCCTGAGCACTGAGCACCCAGCACCCAGAGTACTGAGCACTGAGCACCCCGAGTACTGAGCACCGGCACCCCGAGCACTAAGCACCCAGCACCCAGAGCACCGAGCAGCTAGCACCCTGAGCACTGAGCACCCAGCACACTGAGCACTGAGCACCCAGCACCCTGAGTACTGAGCACTGAGCACCCAGCACCCTGAGTACTGAGCACTGAGCACCCAGCACCCCGAGCACTGAGCACCCATCACCCTGAGCACTGAGCACCCAGCACCCGAGTACTGAGCACCCAGCACCCTGAGTACTGAGCACCCAGCACCCTGAGTACTGAGCACCCAGCACCCCGAGTACTGAGCACCCAGCACCCTGAGAACTGAGCACCCAGCACCCTGAGCACTGAGCACCCAGCACCCTGAGCACTGAGCACCCAGCACCCGAGTACTGAGCACCCAGCACCCTGAGTACTGAGCACCCAGCACCCTGAGTACTGAGCACCCTGCACCCCGAGTAGTGAGCACCCAGCACCCTGAGCTCTGAGCACCCAGCACCCTGAGCACTGAGCACCCAGCACCCTGAGTACTGAGCACTGAGCACCCAGCACACCGAGCACTGAGCACCCAGCACCCTGAGTACTGAGCACTGAGCACCCAGCACCCCGAGCACTGAGCACCCAGCACCCTGAGCACTGAGCACCCAGCACCCGAGTACTGAGCACCCAGCACCCTGAGTACTGTGCACCCAGCACCCTGAGAACTGAGCACCCAGCACCCCGAGTACTGAGCACCCAGCACCCTGAGAACTGAGCACCCAGCACCCTGAGCACTGAGCACACAGCACCCTGAGCACTGAGCACCCAGCACCCTGAGCACTGAGCACACAGCACCCTGAGTACTGAGCACAAAGCACCCTGAGTACTGAGCACCCAGCACCCTGAGTACTGAGCACCCAGCACCCTGAGCATTGAGCACCCAGCACCCTGAGCACTGAGCACCCAGCACCCTGAGCACTGAGCACCCAGCACCCTGAGTAGTGAGCACCCAACGTACTGAGCACCGAGCACCCCGAGCACTGAGCACCCAGCACCCTGAGTACTGAGCACCGATCACCCCGAGCACTGAGCACCCAGCACCCTGAGTACTGAGCTCCGAGCACCCCGAGCACTGAGCACCCAGGGCCCCGAGCACTGAGCACCCAGCACCCTGAGCACTGAGCACCTAGCACCCTGAGTACTGAGCACCCAGCACCCTGAGTACTGAACACCCTGCACCCTGAGCACTGAGCACCCTGAGCACTGAGTACTGAGCACTGAGCACCCTGAGGACTGAGCACCCAGCACCCCGAGTACTGAGCACCCAGCACCCCGACCACTGAGCACCCAGCGCCCCGAGCACTGAGCACCCAGCACCCCGAGCACTGAGCACTGAGCACCCTGAGCACTGAGCACCCAGCACCCCGAGTGCTGAGCACTGAGCAACCTGAGTACTGAGCCCCAAGCACCCCGAGTACTGAGCACTGAGCACCCTGAGTACTGAGCACCCAGCACCCTGAGCACTGAGCACCCAGCACCCTGAGCACTGAGCACCCAGCACCCTGAGCACTGAGCACCCAGCACCCTGAGTAGTGAGCACACAACGTACTGAGCACCGAGCACCCCGAGCACTGAGCACCCAGCACCCTGAGTACTGAGCACCGAGCACCCCGAGCACTGAGCACCCAGCACCCTGAGTACTGAGCTCCGAGCACCCCGAGCACCCAGCGCCCCGAGCACCGAGCACCCTGAGCACTGAGCACCCAGCACTCTGAGTACTGAGCACCCAGCACCCGGAGCAATGAGCACCCTGACTACTGAGCACCCAGCACCTTGAGCACTGAGCACCGAGCACCCCGAGAACTGAGCACATAGCACCCGGAGTACTGAGCACCCAGCGTACTGAGCACCGAGCACCCAGCACCCTGAGTACTGAGCACCCAGCACCCTGAGCACTGAGCACCCAGCATACTGAGCACCGAGCACCCAGCACCCAGAGTACTGAGCACCCAGCATACTGAGCACTGAGCACCCAGCATCCTGAGTACTGAGCACTGAGCACCCAGCACCCCGAGCACTGAGCACCCAGCACCTTGAGTACTGAGCACCCAGCACCCTGAGCACTGAGCACCCAGCGTACTGAGCACCGAGCACCCAGCACCCTGAGTACTGAGCACCCAGCACCCTGAGCACTGAGCACCCAGCACCCAGAGTACTGAGCACTGAGCACCCCGAGTACTGAGCACCGGCACCCCGAGCACTAAGCACCCAGCACCCCGAGCACCGAGCACCTAGCACCCTGAGCAATGAGCACCCAGCACCCTGAGCACTGAGCACCCAGCACCCTGAGTACTGAGCACTGAGCACCCAGCACCCCGAGCACTGAGCACCCAGCACCCTGAGTACTGAGCACTGAGCACCCAGCACCCCGAGCACTGAGCACCCATCACCCTGAGCACTGAGCACCCAGCACCCGAGTACTGAGCACCCAGCACCCTGAGTACTGAGCACCCAGCACCCTGAGTACTGAGCACCCAGCACCCTGAGTACTGAGCACCCAGCACCCTGAGAACTGAGCACCCAGCACCCTGAGCACTGAGCACCCAGCACCCTGAGCACTGAGCATCCAGCACCCGAGTACTGAGCACACAGCACCCTGAGAACTGAGCACCCAGCACCCTGAGTACTGAGCACCCAGCACCCCGAGTAGTGAGCACCCAGCACCCTGAGCTCTGAGCACCCAGCACCCTGAGCACTGAGCACCCAGCACCCTGAGCACTGAGCACCCAGCACCCTGAGTAGTGAGCACCCAACGTACTGAGCACCGAGCACCCCGAGCACTTAGCACCCAGCAACCTGAGTACTGAGCACCGATCACCCTGAGCACTGAGCACCCAGCACCCTGAGTACTGAGCTCCGAGCACCCCGAGCACTGAGCACCCAGCGCCCCGAGCACTGAGCACCCAGCACCCTGAGCACTGAGCACCCAGCACCTTGAGTACTGAGCGCCCAGCACCCTGATCACTGAGCACCCAGCACCCTGAGCACTGAGCACCCAGCACCTTGAGTACTGAGCACCGAGCACCCCGAGCACTGAGCACCCAGCACACTGAGTACTGAGCACCCAGCTCCCTGAGCACTGAGCACCCAGCACCCTGAGCACTGAGCACCCAGCACCCCGAGCACTGATCACCCAGCACCCTGAGTACTGAGCACCCAGCACCCTGAGCACTGAGCACCCAGCACCCTGAGTACTGAGCACCTAGCACCCTGAGTACTGAGCAACCAGCACCCTGAGCACTGAGCACTGAGCACCCAGCACCCTGAGCACTGAGCACTGAGCACCCAGCACCCGGAGCATTGTGCATCCAGCACCCCGAGCACTGAGCACCCAGCACCCTGAGCAGTGAGCACCCTGAGGACTGAGCACCCAGCACCCTGAGCACTGAGCACCCAGCACCCTTAGTACTGAGCACCGATCACCCTGAGCACTGAGCACCCAGCACCCCGAGCACTGAGCACCCAGCACCCTGAGTACTGTGCACCCAGCACCCCGAGCACTGAGCACCCAGCACCCTGAGTACTGAGCACCCTGAGTACTGAGCACCGATCACCCTGAGCACTGAGCTCCCAGCACCCTGAGTACTGAGCACCCAGCACCCTGAGCACTGAGCACCCAGCACCCTGAGTACTGAGCACCCAGCACCCTGAGCACTGAGCACCTAGCACCCTGAGTACTGAGCACCCAGCACCCTGAGCACTGAGCACCCAGCACCCTGAGCACTGCGCACCCAACATACTGAGCACCGAGCACACAGCACCCAGAGTACTGAGCACCCAGCACCCTGAGCACTGAGCACCCAGCACCCTGAGTACTGAGCACTGAGCAACCAGCACCCCGAGCACTGAGCACCCAGCACCCTGAGTACTGAGCACCCAGCACCCAGAGCACTGAGCACCCAGCGTACTGAGCACCGAGCACCCAGCACAACTGAGTACTGAGCACAGAGCAACCTGAGCACTGAGCACCCAGCACCCAGAGTACTGAGCACTGAGCACCCCGAGTACTGAGCACCGGCACCCCGAGCACTAAGCACCCAGCACCCAGAGCACCGAGCACCTAGCACCCTGAGCACTGAGCACCCAGCACACTGAGCACTGAGCACCCAGCACCCTGAGTACTGAGCACTGAGCACCCAGCACCCCGAGCACTGAGCACCCATCACCCTGAGCACTGAGCACCCAGCACCCGAGTACTGAGCACCCAGCACCCTGAGTACTGAGCACCCAGCACCCTGAGTACTGAGCACCCAGCACCCCGAGTACTGAGCACCCAGCACCCTGAGAACTGAGCACCCAGCACCCTGAGCCCTGAGCACCCAGCACCCTGAGCACTGAGCACCCAGCACCCGAGTACTGAGCACCCAGCACCCTGAGTACTGAGCACCCAGCACCCTGAGTACTGAGCACCCTGCACCCCGAGTAGTGAGCACCCAGCACCCTGAGCTCTGAGCACCCAGCAACCTGAGCACTGAGCACCCAGCACCCTGAGCACTGAGCACCCAGCACCCTGAGTAGTGAGCACACAACGTACTGAGCACCGAGCACCCCGAGCACTGAGCACCCAGCACCCTGAGTACTGAGCACCGATCACCCTGAGCACTGAGCACCCAGCACCCTGAGTACTGAGCTCCGAGCACCCCGAGCACTGCGCACCCAGCGCCCCGAGCACTGAGCACCCAGCACCCTGAGCACTGAGCACCTAGCACCCTGAGTACTGAGCACCCAGCACCCTGAGTACTGAACACCCAGCACCCTGAGCACTGAGCACTGAGCACCCTGAGCACTGAGTACTGAGCAGTGAGCACCCTGAGCACTGAGCACACAGCACCCCGAGTACTGAGCACCCAGCACCCCGAGCACTGAGCACCCAGCGCCACGAGCACTGAGCCCCCAGCACCCAGAGCACTGAGCACCCTGAGCACTGAGCACCCAGCACCCCGAGTACTGAGCACTGAGCACCCTGAGTACTGAGCACCAAACACCCTGAGTACTGAGCACTGAGCACCCTGAGTACTGAGCACCCAGCACCCTGAGCACTGAGTACCCAGCACCCTGAGTACTGAGCACTGAGAACCCTGAGTACTGAGCACCGATCACCCTGAGTACTGAGCACCCAGCACCCTGATCACTGAGCACCCAGCACCCTGAGCACTGAGCACCCAGCACCTTGAGTACTGAGCACCGAGCACCCCGAGCACTCAGCACCCAGCACACTGAGTACTGAGCACCCAGCTCCCTGAGCACTGAGCACCCAGCACCCTGAGCACTGAGCACCCAGCACCCCGAACACTGATCACCCAGCACCCTGAGTACTGAGCACCCAGCACCCTGAGCACTGAGCACCCAGCACCCTGAGTACTGAGCACCTAGCACCCTGAGTACTGAGCCCCCAGCACCCTGAGCACTGAGCACTGAGCACGCAGCACCCGGAGCACTGTGCATCCAGCACCCCGAGCACTGAGCACCCAGCACCCTGAGCAGTGAGCACCCTGAGGACTGAGCACCCAGCACCCTGAGAACTGAGCACCCAGCACCCTGAGTACTGAGCACCGATCACCCTGAGCACTGAGCACCCAGCACCCCGAGCACTGAGCACCCAGCACCCTGAGTACTGTGCACCCAGCACCCCGAGCACTGAGCACCCAGCACCCTGAGTACTGAGCACCCTGAGTACTGAGCACCGATCACCCTGAGCACTGAGCTCCCAGCACCCTGAGTACTGAGCACCCAGCACCCTGAGCACTGAGCACCCAGCACCCTGAGTACTGAGCACCCAGCACCCTGAGCACTGAGCACCTAGCACCCCGAGTACTGAGCACCGAGCACCCTGAGCACTGAGTACCCAGCACCCTGAGCACTGAGCACCCAGCACCTTGAGTACTGAGCACCCAGCACCCTGAGTACTGAGCACCCAGCACCCTGAGCACTGAGCACCAAGCACCCTGAGTACTGAGCACCCAGCACCCTGAGTACTGAACACCCAGCACCCTGAGCACTGAGCACTGAGCACCCTGAGCACTGAGTACTGAGCACCGAGCACCCCGAGCACTGAGCACCCAGGACCCGGAGTACTGAGCACCCAGCACCCTGAGTACTAAGCACCGAGCACCCTGAGTACTGAGCACCCGGCAACCTGAGCACTGAACATACAGCAGTCTGAGTACTGAGCACCTCGAGCACTGAGCACCCAGCACCCCAAGCACTGAGCACCCAGCACCCCGAGCACTGAGCACCCAGCACACTGAGCCCTGAGCACCCAGCACCCTGAGTACTGAGCACCCAGCACCCTGAGCACTGAGTACCCAGCACCCTGAGCACTGAGCACCCAGCACCCTGAGAACTGAGCACACAGCACCCTGAGCACTGAGCACCCAGCACCCTGAGTACTGAGCACTGAGCACCCAGCACCCCGAGCACTGAGCACCCAGCACCCTGAGTACTGAGCACTGAGCACCCAGCACCCCGAGCACTGAGCACCCAGCACCCTGAGCACTGAGCACCCAGCACCCGAGTACTGAGCACCCAACACCCTGAGTACTGAGCACCCAGCACCCTGAGTACTGAGAACCCAGCACCCCGAGTACTGAGCACCCAGCACCCTGAGTACTGAGCACCCAGCAACGCGAGCACTGAGCACCCAGCACCCTGAGCACTTAGCACCCAGCACCCTGATTACTGAGCACCCAGCACCCTGAGCACTGAGCACCAAGCACCCTGAGCACTGAGCACCCAGCACCCTGAGTACTGAGCACCCAGCACCCCGTGCACTGAGCACCCAGCATCCCGAGAATGAGCACCCAGCACCCCGAGTCCTGAGCACCGAGCACCCTGAGCACTGAGTACTCAGCACCCTGAGCACTGAGCACCCAGCACCCTGAGTACTGAGCACCCAGCACCCTGAGTACTGAGCACCCAGCACCCTGAGCACTGAGCACCCAGCACCCTGAGCAATGAGCACCCAGCACCCTGAGCACTGAGCACCCAGCACCCTGAGTAGTGAGCACCCAACGTACTGAGCACCGAGCACCCCGAGCACTGAGCACCCAGCTCTCTGAGTACTGAGCACCGAGCACCCCGAGCACTGAGCACCCAGCACGCTGAGTACTGAGCTCCGAGCACCCCGAGCACCCAGCGCCCCGAGCACCGAGCACCCTGAGCACTGAGCACCCAGCACCCTGAGTACTGAGCACCCAGCACCCTGAGCAATGAGCACCCTGAGTACTGAGCACCCAGCACCTTGAGCACTGAGCACCGAGCACCCCGAGCACTGAGCACCCAGCACCCGGAGTACTGAGCACCCAGCGTACTGAGCACCGAGCACCCAGCACCCTGAGTACTGAGCACCCAGCACCCTGAGCACTGAGCACCCAGCGTACGGAGCACCGAGCACCCAGCACCCTGTGTACTGAGCACCCAGCACCCTGAGCACTGAGCACCCAGCACCCTGAGTACTGAGCACTGAGCACCCAGCACCCCGAGCACTGAGCACCCAGCACCCTGAGTACTGAGCACCCAGCACCCTGAGCACTGAGCACCCAGCGTACTGAGCACCGAGCACCCAGCACCCTGAGTACTGAGCACCCAGCACCCTGAGCACTGAGCACCCAGCGCCCAGAGTACTGAGCACTGAGCACCCCGAGTACTGAGCACCGGCACCCCGAGCACTAAGCACCCAGCACCCCGAGCACCGAGCACCTAGCACCCTGAGCACTGAGCACCCAGCACCCTGAGCACTGAGCACCCAGCACCCCGAGTACTGAGCACTGAGCACCCTGAGTACTGAGCACCCAGCACCCTGAGCACTGAGCACCCAGCACCCTGAGCACTGAGCACCCAGCACCCTGAGCACTGAGCACCCAGCACCCTGAGTAGTGAGCACCCAACGTACTGAGCACCGAGCACCCCGAGCACTGAGCACCCAGCACCCTGAGTACTGAGCACCGAGCACCCCGAGCACTGAGCGCCCAGCACCCTGAGTACTGAGCTCCGAGCACCCCGAGCACCCAGCGCCCCGACCACCGAGCACCCTGAGCACTGAGCACCCAGCACCCTGAGCAATGAGCACCCTGAGTACTGAGCACCCAGCACCTTGAGCACTGAGCACCGAGCACCCCGAGCACTGAGCACCCAGCACCCGGAGTACTGAGCACCCAGCGTACTGAGCACCGAGCACCCAGCACCCTGAGTACTGAGCACCCAGCACCCTGAGCACTGAGCACCCAGCGTAGTGAGCACCGAGCACCCAGCACCCTGAGCACTGAGCACTGAGCACCCTGAGCACTGAGTACTGAGCACCGAGCACCCTGAGCACTGAGCACCCAGCACCCGGAGTACTGAGCACCCAGCACCCTGAGTACTAAGCACCAAGCACCCTGAGTACTGAGCACCCAGCAACCTGAGCACTGAACATACAGCACCCTGAGTACTGAGCACCTCGAGCACTGAGCACCCAGCACCCTGAGTACTGAGCACCGAGCACCCTGAGTACTGAGCACTGAGCACCCAGCACCCCGAGCACTGACCACCCAGCAACGCTAGCACTGAACACCCATCACGCTGAGCACTGAGCACCCAGCACCCTGAGTACTGATCACTGAGCACCCAGCACCCCGAGCACTGAGCACCCAGCACCCTGAGTACTGAGCACCCAGCACCCTGAGCACTGAGCACCCAGCATACTGAGCACCGAGCACCCAGCACCCAGAGTACTGAGCACCCAGCACCCTGAGCACTGAGCACACAGCACCCTGAGTACTGAGCACTGAGCACCCAGCACCCCGAGCACTGAGCACCCAGCACCCTGAGTACTGAGCACCCAGCACCCTGAGCACTGAGCACCCAGCGTACTGAGCACCGAGCACCCAGCACAACTGAGTACTGAGCACCCAGCACCCTGAGCACTGAGCACCCAGCACCCAGAGTACTGAGCACTGAGCACCCCGAGTACTGAGCACCGGCACCCTGAGCACTAAGCACCCAGCACCCCGAGCACCGAGCACCTAGCACCCTGAGCACTGAGCACCCAGCACCCTGAGCACTGAGCACCCAGCACCCTGAGTACTGAGCACTGAGCACCCAGCACCCCGAGCACTGAGCACCCAGCACCCTGAGTACTGAGCACTGAGCACCCAGCACCCCGAGCACTGAGCACCCAGCACCCTGAGTACTGAGCACCGATCACCCTGAGCACTGAGCACCCAGCACCCCGAGCACTGAGCACCCAGCACCCTGAGTACTGTGCACCCAGCACCCCGAGCACTGAGCACCCAGCACCCTGAGTACTGAGCACCCTGAGTACTGAGCACCGATCACCCTGAGCACTGAGCTCCCAGCACCCTGAGTACTGAGCACCCAGCACCCTGAGCACTGAGCACCCAGCACCCTGAGTACTGAGCACCCAGCACCCTGAGCACTGAGCACCTAGCACCCTGAGTACTGAGCACCCAGCACCCTGAGCACTGAGAACCCAGCACCCTGAGTACTGAGCACCCAGCACCCCGAGCACTGAGCACCCAGCACCCCGAGAAAGAGCACCCAGCTCCCCGAGTACTGAGCACCGAGCACCCTGAGCACTGAGTACCCAGCACCCTGAGCACTGAGCACCCAGCACCCTGAGTACTGAGCACCCAGCACCCTGAGTACTGAGCACCCAGCACTCTGAGTACTGAGCACCGAGCACCGAGCACCCCGAGTACTGAGCACCCAGCACCCTGAGCACTGAGCACCCAGCACCCTGAGTACTGACCACCCAGCACCCTGAGTACTGAACACCCAGCACCCTGAGCACTGAGCACTGAGCACCCTGAGTACTGAGTACTGAGCACCGAGCACCCCGAGCACTGAGCACCCAGGACCCGGAGTACTGAGCACCCAGCACCCTGAGTACTAAGCACCGAGCACCCTGAGTACTGAGCACTCGGCACCCTGAGCACTGAACATACAGCAGTCTGAGTACTGAGCACCTCGAGCACTGAGCACCCAGCACCCTGAGTACTGAGCACCGAGCACCCCGAGCACTGAGCACCCAGCACCCCAAGCACTGAGCACCCAGCACCCCGAGCACTGAGCACCCAGCACCCTGAGCCCTGAGCACCCAGCACCCTGAGTACAGAGCACCCAGCACCCTGAGCCCTGAGCACCCAGCACCCTGAGTACTGAGCACCCAGCACATTGAGCACTGAGTACCCAGCACCCTGAGCACTGAGCACCCAGCACCCTGAGTACTGAGCACTGAGCACCCAGCACCCCGAGCACTGAGCACCCAGCACCCCGAGTACTGAGCACTGAGCACCCAGCACCCCGAGCACTGAGCACCCAGCACCCTGAGCACTGAGCACCCAGCACCCGAGTACTGAGCACCCAACACCCTGAGTACTGAGCACCCAGCACCCTGAGTACTGAGAACCCAGCACCCCGAGTACTGAGCACCCAGCACCCTGAGTACTGAGCACCCAGCAACCCGAGCACTGAGCACCCAGCACCCTGAGCACTGAGCACCCAGCACCCTGATTACTGAGCACCCAGCACCCTGAGCACTGAGCACCCAGCACCCTGAGCACTGAGCACCCAGCACCCTGAGTACTGAGCACCCAGCACCCCGCGCACTGAGCACCCAGCATCCCGAGAATGAGCAGCCAGCACCCCGAGTCCTGAGCACCGAGCACTGAGCACCCAGCACCCTGAGTACTGAGCACCGAGCACCCCGAGCACTGAGCGCCCAGCACCCTGAGTACTGAGCTCCGAGCACCCCGAGCACCCAGCGCACCGACCACCGAGCACCCTGAGCACTGAGCACCCAGCACCCTGAGTACTGAGCACCCAGCACCCTGAGCAATGAGCACCCTGAGTACTGAGCACCCAGCACCTTGTGCACTGAGCACCGAGCACCCCGAGCACTGAGCACCCAGCACCCGGAGTACTGAGCACCCAGCGTACTGAGCACCGAGCACCCAGCACCCTGAGTACTGAGCACCCAGCACCCTGAGCACTGAGCACCCAGCGTACTGAGCACCGATTACCCAGCACCCTGAGCACTGAGCACTGAGCACCCTGAGCACTGAGTACTGAGCACCGAGCACCCTGAGCACTGAGCACATAGCACCCGGAGTACTGAGCACCCAGCACCCTGAGTACTAAGCACCAAGCACCCTGAGTACTGAGCACCCAGCAACCTGAGCACTGAACATACAGCACCCTGAGTACTGAGCACCTCGAGCACTGAGCACCCAGCACCCTGAGTACTGAGCACCGAGCACCCTGAGTACTGAGCACTGAGCACCCAGCACCCCGAGCACTGACCACCCAGCAACCCTAGCACTGAACACCCATCAACCTGAGCACTGAGCACCCAGCACCCTGAGTACTGATCACTGAGCACCCAGCACCCCGAGCACTGAGCACCCAGCACCCTGAGTACTGAGCACCCAGCACCCTGAGCACTGAGCACCCAGCATACTGAGCACCGAGCACCCAGCACCCAGAGTACTGAGCACCCAGCACCCTGAGCACTGAGCACCCAGCACCCTGAGTACTGAGCACTGAGCACCCAGCACCCCGAGCACTGAGCACCCAGCACCCTGAGTACTGAGCACCCAGCACCCTGAGCACTGAGCACCCAGCGTACTGAGCACCGAGCACCCAGCACAACTGAGTACTGAGCACCCAGCACCCTGAGCACTGAGCACCCAGCACCCAGAGTACTGAGCACTGAGCACCCCGAGTACTGAGCACCGGCACCCCGAGCACTAAGCACCCAGCACCCCGAGCACCGAGCACCTAGCACCCTGAGCACTGAGCACCCAGCACCCTGAGCACTGAGCACCCAGCACCCTGAGTACTGAGCACTGAGCACCCAGCACCCCGAGCACTGAGCACCCAGCACCCTGAGTACTGAGCACTGAGCACCCAGCACCCCGAGCACTGAGCACCCAGCACCCTGAGTACTGAGCACCGATCACCCTGAGCACTGAGCACCCAGCACCCCGAGCACTGAGCACCCAGCACCCTGAGTACTGTGCACCCAGCACCCCGAGCACTGAGCACCCAGCACCCTGAGTACTGAGCACCCTGAGTACTGAGCACCGATCACCCTGAGCACTGAGCTCCCAGCACCCTGAGTACTGAGCACCCAGCACCCTGAGCACTGAGCACCCAGCACCCTGAGTACTGAGCACCCAGCACCCTGAGCACTGAGCACCTAGCACCCTGAGTACTGAGCACCCAGCACCCTGAGCACTGAGCACCCAGCACCCTGAGTACTGAGCACCCAGCACCCCGAGCACTGAGCACCCAGCACCCCGAGAAAGAGCACCCAGCACCCCGAGTACTGAGCACCGAGCACCCTGAGCACTGAGTACCCAGCACCCTGAGCACTGAGCACCCAGCACCCTGAGTACTGAGCACACAGCACCCTGAGTACTGAGCACCCAGCACTCTGAGTACTGAGCACCGAGCACCGAGCACCCCGAGTACTGAGCACCCAGCACCCTGAGCACTGAGCACCCAGCACCCTGAGTACTGAGCACCCATCACCCTGAGTAATGAACACCCAGCACCCTGAGCACTGAGCACTGAGCACCCTGAGCACTGAGTACTGAGCACCGAGCACCCCGAGCACTGAGCACCCAGGACCCGGAGAACTGAGCACCCAGCACCCTGAGTACTAAGCACCGAGCACCCTGATTACTGAGCACCCGGCACCCTGAGCACTGAACATACAGCAGTCTGAGTACTGAGCACCTCGAGCACTGAGCACCCAGCACCCTGAGTACTGAGCACCGAGCACCCCGAGCACTGAGCACCCAGCACCCCAAGCACTGAGCACCCAGCACCCCGAGCACTGAGCACCCAGCACCCTGAGCCCTGAGCACCCAGCACCCTGAGTACTGAGCACCCAGCACCCTGAGCCCTGAGCTGCCAGCACCCTGAGCACTGAGCACCCAGCACCCTGAGCACTGAGTACCCAGCACCCTGAGCACTGAGCACCCAGCACCCTGAGTACTGAGCACTGAGCACCCAGCACCCCGAGCACTGAGCACCCAGCACCCTGAGTACTGAGCACTGAGCACCCAGCACCCCGAGCACTGAGCACCCAGCACCCTGAGCACTGAGCACCCAGCACCCGAGTACTGAGCACCCAACACCCTGAGTACTGAGCACCCAGCACCCTGAGTACTGAGAACCCAGCACCCCGAGTACTGAGCACCCAGCACCCTGCGTACTGAGCACCCAGCAACCCGAGCGCTGAGCACCCAGCACCCTGAGCACTGAGCACCCAGCACCCTGATTACTGAGCACCCAGCACCCTGAGCACTGAGCACCCAGCACCCTGAGCACTGAGCACCCAGCACCCTGAGTACTGAGCACCCAGCACCCCGCGCACTGAGCACCCAGCATCCCGAGAATGAGCACCCAGCACCCCGAGTCCTGAGCACCGAGCACCCTGAGCACTGAGTACTCAGCACCCTGAGCACTGAGCACCCAGCACCCTGAGTACTGAGCACCCAGCACCCTGAGCACTGAGCACCCAGCACCCTGAGTAGTGAGCACCCAACGTACTGAGCACCGAGCACCCCGAGCACTGAGCACCCAGCACTCTGAGTACTGAGCACCGAGCACCCCGAGCACTGAGCACCCAGCACGCTGAGTACTGAGCTCCGAGCACCCCGAGCACCCAGCGCCCCGAGCACCGAGCACCCTGAGCACTGAGCACCCAGCACCCTGAGTACTGAGCACCCAGCACCCTGAGCAATGAGCACCCTGAGTACTGAGCACCCAGCACCTTGAGCACTGAGCACCGAGCACCCCGAGCACTGAGCACCCAGCACCCGGAGTACTGAGCACCCAGCATACTGAGCACCGAGCACCCAGCACCCTGAGTACTGAGCACCCAGCACCCTGAGCACTGAGCACCCAGCGTACGGAGCACCGAGCACCCAGCACCCTGTGTACTGAGCACCCAGCACCCTGAGCACTGAGCACCCAGCACCCTGAGTACTGAGCACTGAGCACCCAGCACCCCGAGCACTGAGCACCCAGCACCCTGAGTACTGAGCACACAGCACCCTGAGCACTGAGCACCCAGCGTACTGAGCACCGAGCACCCAGCACCCTGAGCACTGAGCACCCAGCGCCCAGAGTACTGAGCACTGAGCACCCCGAGTACTGAGCACCGGCACCCCGAGCACTAAGCACGCAGCACCCCGAGCACCGAGCACCTAGCACCCTGAGCACTGAGCTACCAGCACCCTGAGCACTGAGCACCCAGCACCCCGAGTACTGAGCACTGAGCACCCTGAGTACTGAGCACCCAGCACCCTGAGCACTGAGCACCCAGCACCCTGAGCACTGAGCACCCAGCACCCTGAGCACTGAGCACCCAGCACCCTGAGTAGTGAGCACCCAACGTACTGAGCACCGAGCACCCCAAGCACTGAGCACCCAGCACCCTGAGTACTGAGCACCGAGCACCCCGAGCACTGAGCGCCCAGCACCCTGAGTACTGAGCTCCGAGCACCCCGAGCACCCAGCGCCCCGACCACCGAGCACCCTGAGCACTGAGCACCCAGCACCCTGAGTACTGAGCACCCAGCACCCTGAGCAATGAGCACCCTGAGTACTGAGCACCCAGCACCTTGAGCACTGAGCACGGAGCACCCCGAGCACTGAGCACCCAGCACCCGGAGTACTGAGCACCCAGCGTACTGAGCACCGAGCACCCAGCACCCTGAGTACTGAGCACCCAGCACCCTGAGCACTGAGCACCCAGCGTACTGCGCACCGAGCACCCAGCACCCTGAGCACTGAGCACTGAGCACCCTGAGCACTGAGTACTGAGCACCGAGCACCCCGAGCACTGAGCACCCAGCACCCGGAGTACTGAGCACCCAGCACCCTGAGTACTAAGCACCAAGCACCCTGAGTACTGAGCACCCAGCAACCTGAGCACTGAACATACAGCACCCTGAGTACTGAGCACCTCGAGCACTGAGCACCCAGCACCCTGAGTAATGAGCACCGAGCACCCTGAGTACTGAGCACTGAGCACCCAGCACCCCGAGCACTGAGCACCCAGCACTCTGAGTACTGATCACTGAGTACCCAGCACCCCGAGCACTGAGCACCCAGCACCCTGAGCACTGAGCACCCAGCACCCTGAGCACTGAGCACCCAGCACCCTGAGCACTGAGCACCCAGCACCCTGAGTAGTGAGCACCCAACGTACTGACCACCGAGCACCCCGAGCACTGAGCACCCAGCACCCTGAGTACTGAGCACCGAGCACCCCGAGCACTGAGCGCCCAGCACCCTGAGTACTGAGCTACGAGCACCCCGAGCACCCAGCGCCCCGACCACCGAGCACCCTGAGCACTGAGCACCCAGCACCCTGATTACTGAGCACCCAGCACCCTAAGCAATGAGCACCCTGAGTACTGAGCACCCAGTACCTTGAGCACTGAGCACCGAGCACCCCGAGCACTGAGCACCCAGCACCCGGAGTACTGAGCACCCAGCGTACTGAGCACCGAGCACCCAGCACCCTGAGTACTGAGCACCCAGCACCCTGAGCACTGAGCACCCAGCGTACTGAGCACCGAGCACCCAGCACCCTGAGCACTGAGCACTGAGCACCCTGAGCACTGAGTACTGAGCACCGAGCACCCCGAGCACTGAGCACCCAGCACCCGGATTACTGAGCACCCAGCACCCTGTGTACTAAGCACCAAGCACCCTGAGTACTGAGCACCCAGCACCCTGAGCACTGAACATACAGCACCCTGAGTACTGAGCACCTCGAGCACTGAGCACCCAGCACCCTGAGTACTGAGCACCGAGCACCGTGAGCACTGACCACCCAGCACCCCGAGCACTGAGCACCCAGCACCCCGAGCAATGAGCACCCAGCACCCTGAGTACTGAGCACCCAGCACCCTTAGTACTGAGCACCCAGCACCCTGAGCACTGAGTACCCAGCACCCTAATCACTGAGCACCCAGCACCCTGAGCACTGAGCACCCAGCACCCTGAGCACTGAGCACCCAGCACCCTGAGTACTGAGCACTGAGCACCCAGCACCGCGAGCACTGAGCACCCAGCACCCTGAGTACTGAGCACTGAGCACCCAGCACCCCGAGCACTGAGCACCCAGCACCCTGAGCACTGAGCACGCAGCACCTGAGTACTAAGCACCCAGCACCCTGAGTACTGAGCACCCAGCACCCTGAGTACTGAGCACCCAGCACCCCGAGTACTGAGCATCCAGCAACCTGAGTACTGAGCATCCGAGCACCCTGAGCACTGAGCACCCAGCACCCCGAGCACTGAGCACCCAGCACCCTGAGCACTGAGCACCCAGCACCCTGAGCACTGAGCACCCAGCACCCTGAGCACTGAGCACCCAGCACCCTGAGTAGTGAGCACCCAACGTACTGAGCACCGAGCACCCCGAGCACTGAGCACCCAGCACCCTGAGTACTGAGCACCGAGCACCCCGAGCACTGAGCACCCAGCACCCTGAGTACTGAGCTCCGAGCACCCCGAGCACCCAGCGCCCCGAGCACCGAGCACCCTGAGCACTGAGCACCCAGCACCCTGAGTACTGAGCACCCAGCACCCTGAGCAATGAGCACCCTGAGTACTGAGCACCCAGCACCTTGAGCACTGAGCACCGAGCACCCCGAGCACTGAGCACCCAGCACCTGGAGTACTGAGCACCCAGCGTACTGAACACCGAGCACCCAGCACCCTGAGTACTGAGCACCCAGCACCCTGAGCACTGAGCACCCAGCGTACTGAGCACCGAGCACCCAGCACCCTGAGTACTGAGCCCCCCGCACCCTGAGCACTGAGCACCCAGCACCCTGAGTACTGAGCACTGAGCACCCAGCACCCCGAGCACTGAGCACCCAGCACCCTGAGTACTGAGCACCCAGCACCCTGAGCACTGAGCACCCAGCGTACTGAGCACCGAGCACCCAGCACCCTGAGAACTGAGCACCCAGCACCCTGAGCACTGAGCACCCAGCGCCCTGAGTACTGAGCACTGAGCACCCCGAGTACTGAGCACCGGCACCCCGAGCACTAAGCAAACAGCACCCCGATCACCGAGCACCTAGCACCCTGAGCACTGAGCACCCAGCACCCTGAGCACTGAGCACCCAGCACCCTGAGTACTGAGCACTGAGCACCCAGCACCCCGAGCACTGAGCACCCAGCACCCTGAGTACTGAGCACTGAGCACCCAGCACCCCGAGCACTGAGCACCCAGCACCCTGAGCACTGAGCACCCAGCACCTGAGTACTGAGCACCCAGCACCCTGAGTACTGTGCACCCAGCACCCTGAGTACTGAGCACCCAGCACCCCGAGTACTGAGCACCCAGCACCCTGAGAACTGAGCACCCAGCACCCTGAGCACTGAGCACACAGCACCCTGAGCACTGAGCACCCTGCACCCGAGTACTGAGCACCCAGCACCCTGAGTACTGAGCACAAAGCACCCTGAGTTCTGAGCACCCAGCACCCCGAATACTGAGCACCCAGCACCCTGAGCACTGAGCACCCAGCACCCTGAGCACTGAGCACCCAGCACCCTGAGCACTGAGCACCCAGCACCCTGAGTAGTGAGCACCCAACGTACTGAGCACCGAGCACCCCGAGCACTGAGCAACCAGCACCCTGAGTACTGAGCACCGATCACCCCGAGCACTGAGCACCCAGCACCCTGAGTACTGAGCTCCGAGCACCCCGAGCACTGAGCACCCAGGGCCCCGAGCACTGAGCAACCAGCACCCTGAGCACTGAGCACCTAGCACCCTGAGTACTGAGCACCCAGCACCCTGAGTACTGAACACCCAGCACCCTGAGCACTGAGCCCCCTGAGCACTGAGTACTGAGCACTGAGCACCCTGAGCACTGAGCACCCAGCACCCCGAGTACTGTGCACCCAGCACCCCGACCAGTGAGCACCCAGCGCCCCGAGCACTGAGCACCCAGCACCCCGAGCACTGAGCACTGAGCACCCTGAGCACTGAGCACCCAGCACCCCGAGTACTGAGCACTTAGCACCCTGAGTACTGAGCACCAAGCACCCCGAATACTGAGCACTGAGCACCCTGAGTACTGAGCACCCAGCACCCTGAGCACTGAGCACCCAGCACCCTGAGCACTGAGCACCCAGCACCCTGAGCACTGAGCACCCAGCACCCTGAGTAGTGAGCACACAACGTACTGAGCACCGAGCACCCCGAGCACTGAGCACCCAGCACCCTGAGTACTGAGCACAAAGCACCCTGAGTACTGAGCACCCAGCACCCCGAGTACTGAGCACCCAGCACCCTGAGCACTGAGCACCCAGCACCCTTAGCACTGAGCACCCAGCACCCTGAGCACTGAGCACCCAGCACCCTGAGTAGTGAGCACCCAACGTACTGAGCACCGAGCACCCCGAGCACTGAGCACCCAGCACCCTGAGTACTGAGCACCGATCACCCCGAGCACTGAGCAACCAGCACCCTGAGTACTGAGCTCCGAGCACCCCGAGCACTGAGCACCCAGGGCCCCGAGCACTGAGCACCCAGCACCCTGAGCACTGAGCACCTAGCACCCTGAGTACTGAGCACCCAGCACCCTGAGTACTGAACACCCAGCACCCTGAGCACTGAGCACCCTGAGCACTGAGTACTGAGCACTGAGCACCCTGAGCACTGAGCACCCAGCACCCCGAGTACTGAGCACCCAGCACCCCGACCACTGAGCACCCAGCGCCCCGAGCACTGAGCACCCAGCACCCCGAGCACTGAGCACTGAGCACCCTGAGTACTGAGCACCCAGCACCTTGAGCACTGAGCACCGTGCACCCCGAGAACTGAGCACCCAGCACCTGGAGTACTGAGCACCCAGCTTACTGAGCACCGAGCACCCAGCACCCTGAGTACTGAGCACCCAGCACCCTGAGCACTGAGCACCCAGCATACTGAGCACCGAGCACCCAGCACCCAGCGTACTGAGCACCCAGCACCCTGAGCACTGAGCACCCAGCACCCTGAGTACTGAGCACTGAGCACCCAGCACCCCGAGCACTGAGCACCCAGCACCCTGAGTACTGAGCACCCAGCACCCTGAGTACTGAGCACCCAGCGTACTGAGCACCGAGCACCCAGCACCCTGAGTACTGAGCACCCAGCACCCTGAGCACTGAGCACCCAGCGTACTGAGCACCGAGCACCCAGCACCCTGAGTACTGAGCACCCAGCACCCTGAGCACTGAGCACCCAGCACCCAGAGTACTGAGCACTGAGCACCCCGAGTACTGAGCACCGGCACCCCGAGCACTAAGCACCCAGCACCCCGAGCACCGAGCACCTAGCACCCATAGCAATGAGCACCCAGCACCCTGAGCACTGAGCACCCAGCACCCTGAGTACTGAGCACTGAGCACCCAGCACCCCGAGCACTGAGCACCCAGCACCCTGAGTACTGAGCACTGAGAACCCAGCACCCCGAGCACTGAGCACCCATCACCCTGAGCAGTGAGCACCCAGCACCCGAGTACTGAGCACCCAGCACCCTGAGTACTGAGCACCCAGCACCCTGAGTACTGAACACCCAGCACCCCGAGTACTGAGCACCCAGCACCCTGAGCACTGAGCACCCAGCACCCTGAGCACTGAGCACCCAGCACCCGAGTACTGAGCACCCAGCACCCTGAGAACTGAGCACCCAGCACCCTGAGTACTGAGCACCCAGCACCCCGAGTAGTGAGCACCCAGCACCCTGAGCTCTGAGCACCCAGCACCCTGAGCACTGAGCACCCAGCACCCTGAGCACTGAGCACCCAGCACGCTGAGTAGTGAGCACCCAACGTACTGAGCACCGAGCACCCCGAGCACTGAGCACCCAGCACCCTGAGTACTGAGCACTGAGCACCCAGCACCCTGAGCACTGAGCACCCAGCGTACTGAGCACCGAGCACCCAGCACCCTGAGTACTGAGCACCCAGCACCCTGAGCACTGAGCACCCAGCAACCTGAGTACTGAGCACTGAGCACCTAGCACCCTGAGTACTGAGCAACCAGCACCCTGAGCACTGAGCACTGAGCACCCAGCACCCTGAGCACTGAGCACTGAGCACCCAGCACCCGGAGCACTGTGCATCCAGCACCCCGAGCACTGAGCACCCAGCACCCTGAGCAGTGAGCACCCTGAGGACTGAGCACCCAGCACCCTGAGCACTGAGCACCCAGCACCCTGAGTACTGAGCACCGATCACCCTGAGCACTGAGCACCCAGCACCCCGAGCACTGAGCACCCAGCACCCTGAGTACTGTGCACCCAGCACCCTGAGCACTGAGCACCCAGCACCCTGAGTACTGAGCACCCTGAGTACTGAGCACCGATCACCCTGAGCACTGAGCTCCCAGCACCCTGAGTACTGAGCACCCAGCACCCTGAGCACTGAGCACCCAGCACCCTGAGTACTGTGCACCCAGCACCCTGAGCACTGAGCACCTAGCACCCTGAGTACTGAGCACCCAGCACCCTGAGCACTGAGCACCCAGCACCCTGAGCACTGAGCACCCAGCATACTGAGCACCGAGCACCCAGCACCCAGAGTACTGAGCACCCAGCACCCTGAGAACTGAGCACCCAGCACCCTGAGTACTGAGCACTGAGCACCCAGCACCCCGAGCACTGAGCACCCAGCACCCTGAGTACTGAGCACCCAGCACCCTGAGCACTGAGCACCCAGCGTACTGAGCACCGAGCACCCAGCAAAACTGAGTACTGAGCACCCAGCACCCTGAGCACTGAGCACCCAGCACCCAGAGTACTGAGCACTGAGCACCCCGAGTACTGAGCACCGGCACCCCGAGCACTAAGCACCCAGCACCCCGAGCTCCGAGCACCTAGCACCCTGAGCACTGAGCACCCAGCACCCTGAGCACTGAGCACCCAGCACCCTGAGTACTGAGCACTGAGCACCCAGCACCCCGAGCACTGAGCACCCAGCACCCTGAGTACTGAGCACTGAGCACCCAGCACCCCGAGCACTGAGCACACATCACCCTGAGCACTGAGCACCCAGCACCCGAGTACTGAGCACCCAGCACCCTGAGTACTGAGCACCCAGCACCCTGAGTACTGAGCACCCAGCACCCCGAGTACTGATCACCCAGCACCCTGAGAACTGAGCACCCAGCACCCTGAGCACTGAGCACCCAGCACCCTGAGCACTGACCACCCAGCACCCGAGTACTGAGCACCCAGCACCCTGAGTACTGAGCACCCAGCACCCTGAGTACTGAGCACCCTGCACCCCAAGTAGTGAGCACCCAGCACCCTGAGCTCTGAGCACCCAGCACCCTGAGCACTGAGCACCCAGCACCCTGAGCACTGAGCACCCAGCACCCTGAGTAGTGAGCACCCAACGTACTGAGCACCGAGCACCCCGAGCACTGAGCACCCAGCACCCTGAGTACTGAGCACCGATCACCCTGAGCACTGAGCACCCAGCACCCTGAGTACTGAGCTCCGAGCACCCCGAGCACTGAGCACCCAGCGCCCCGAGCACTGAGCACCCAGCACCCTGAGCACTGAGCACCTAGGACCCTGAGTACTGAGCACCCAGCACCCTGAGTACTGAACACCCAGCACCCTGAGCACTGAGCACTGAGCACCCTGAGCACTGAGTACTGAGCACTGAGCACCCTGAGCACTGAGCACACAGCACCCCGAGTACTGAGCACCCAGCTCCCCGAGCACTGAGCACCCAGCGCCCCGAGCACTGAGCACCCAGCACCCAGAGCACTGAGCACCCTGAGCACTGAGCACCCAGCACCCCGAGTACTGAGCACTGAGCACCCTGAGTACTGAGCACCAAGCACCCTGAGTACTGAGCACTGAGCACCCTGAGTAGTGAGCACCCAGCGCCCTAAGCACTGAGTACCCAGCACCCTGAGTACTGAGCACTGAGAACCCTGAGTACTGAGCACCGATCACCCTGAGTACTGAGCACCCAGCACCCTGATCACTGAGCACCCAGCACCCTGAGCACTGAGCACCCAGCACCTTGAGTACTGAGCACCGAGCACCCCGAGCACTGAGCACCCAGCACACTGAGTACTGAGCACCCAGCTCCCTGAGCACTGAGCACCCAGCACCCTGAGCACTGAGCACCCAGCACCCCGAGCACTGATCACCCAGCACCCTGAGTACTGAGCACCCAGCACCCTGAGCACTGAGCACCCAGCACCCTGAGTACTGAGCACCTAGCACCCTGAGTACTGAGCACCCAGCACCCTGAGCACTGAGCACTGAGCACCCAGCACCCGGAGCACTGTGCATCCAGCACCCCGAGCACTGAGCACCCAGCACCCTGAGCAGTGAGCACCCTGAGGACTGAGCACCCAGCACCCTGAGCACTGAGCACCCAGCACCCTGAGTACTGAGCACCGATCACCCTGAGCACTGAGCACCCAGCACCCCGAGCACTGAGCACCCAGCACCCTGAGTACTGTGCACCCAGCACCCCGAGCACTGAGCACCCAGCACCCTGAGTACTGAGCACCCTGAGTACTGAGCACCCAGCACCCTGAGCACTGAACATATAGCAGTCTGAGTACTGAGCACCTCGAGCACTGAGCACCCAGCACCCTGAGTACTGAGCACCGAGCACCCCGAGCACTGAGCACCCATCACCCCAAGCACTGAGCACCCAGCACCCTGAGCACTGAGCTCCCAGCACCCTGAGTACTGAGCACCCAGCACCCTGAGCACTGAGCACCCAGCACCCTGAGTACTGAGCACCCAGCACCCTGAGCACTGAGCACCTAGCACCCTGAGTACTGAGCACCCAGCACCCTGAGCACTGAGCACCCAGCACCCTGAGTACTGAGCACCCAGCACCCCGAGCACTGAGCACCCAGCTCCCCGAGAATGAGCACCCAGCACACCGAGTACTGAGCACCGAGCACCCTGAGCACTGAGTACCCAGCACCCTGAGCACTGAGCACCCAGCACCCTGAGTACTGACCACCCAGCACCCTGAGTACTGAGCACCCAGCACCCTGAGCACTGAGCACCGAGCACCGAGCACCCCGAGTACTGAGCACCCAGCACCCTGAGCACTGAGCACCCAGCACCCTGAGTACTGAGCACCCAGCACCCTGAGTACTGAACACCCAGCACCCTGAGCACTGAGCACTGAGCACCCTGAGCACTGAGTACTGAGCACCGAGCACCCCGAGCACTGAGCACCCAGGACCCTGAGCACTGAACATATAGCAGTCTGTGTACTGAGCACCTCGAGCACTGAGCACTCAGCACCCTGAGTACTGAGCACCGAGCACCAAGAGCACTGAGCACCCAGCACCCCAAGCACTGAGCACCCAGCACCCCGAGCACTGAGCACCCAGCACCCTGAGCCCAGAGCACCCAGCACCCTGAGTACTGACCACCCAGCACCCTGAGCACTGAGTACCCAGCACAATGAGCACTGAGCACCCAGCACCCTGAGCTCTGAGCACACAGCACCCTGAGCACTGAGCACCCAGCACCCTGAGTACTGAGCACTGAGCACCCAGCACCGCGAGCACTGAGCACCCAGCACCCTGAGTACTGAGCACTGAGCACCCAGCACCCCGAGCACTGAGCACCCAGCACCCTGAGCCCTGAGCACCCAGCACCCTGAGTACTGACCACCCAGCACCCTGAGCACTGAGTACCCAGCACCCTGAGCACTGAGCACCCAGCACCCTGAGCTCTGAGCACACAGCACCCTGAGCACTGAGCACCCAGCACCCTGAGTACTGAGCACTGAGCACCCAGCACCCCGAGCACTGAGCACCCAGCACCCTGAGTACTGAGCACTGAGCACCCAGCTCCCCGAGCACTGAGCACCCAGCACCCTGAGCACTGAGCACCCAGCACCCGAGTACTGAGCACCCAACACCCTGAGTACTGAGCACCCAGCACCCTGAGTACTGAGCACCCAGCACCCCGAGTACTGAGCACCCAGCACCCTGAGTACTGAGCACCCAGCAACCCGAGCACTGAGCACCCAGCACCCCGAGCACTGAGCACCCAGCACCCTGAGTACATAGCACAGAGCACCCTGAGCACTGAGCACTGAGCACCCAGCACCCCGAGCACTGAGCACCCAGCACACTGAGCACTGAGGACCCAGCACCCTGAGCCCTGAGCACCCAGCACCCTGAGTACTGAGCACTCAGCACCCAGCACCCCGAGCACTGAGCACCCAGCACCCTGAGTACGGAGCACCCAGCACCCTGAGCACTGACCACTGAGCACCCAGCACCCCGAGCACTGAGCACCCAGCACCCTGAGCACTGAGGACCCAGCACCCTGAGCCCTGAGCACCCAGCACCCTGAGTACTGAGCACTCAGCACCCAGCACCCCGAGCACTGAGCACCCAGCACCCTGAGTACTGAGCCCTGAGCACCCAGCACCCCGAGCACTGAGCACCCAGCACCCTGAGCACTGAGCACCCAGCACCCTGAGCACTGAGCACCCAGCACCCTGAGCTCTGAGCACACAGCACCCTGAGCACTGAGCACCCAGCACCCTGAGTACTGAGCACCGAGAACCCCGAGCACTGAGCACCCAGCACCCTGAGTACTGAGCTCCGAGCACCCCGAGGACTGAGCACCCAGCGCCCCGAGCACCGAGCACCCTGAGCACTGAGCACCCAGCACCCTGAGCACTGAGCACCTAGCACCCTGAGTACTGAGCACCCAGCACCCTGAGTACTGAACACCCAGCACCCTGAGCACTGAGAACTGAGCACCCTGAGCACTGAGTACTGAGCACTGAGCACCCTGAGCACTGAGCACATAGCACCCCGAGTACTGAGCACCCAGCACCCCGAGCACTGAGCACCCAGCACCCCGAGCACTGAGCACCCTGAGCACTGAGCACCTAGCACCCCGAGTACTGAGCACTGAGCACCCTGAGCACTGAGCACCCAGCACCCTGAGGACTGAGCACCCAGCACCCTGAGTACTGAGCACCCAGCACCCTGAGCACTGAGCACCCAGCACCCCGAGCACTGAGCACCCAGCACCCTGAGTACTGTGCACCCTGAGTACTGAGCACCGATCACCCTGAGCACTGAGCTCCCAGCACCCTGAGTACTGAGCACCCAGCACCCTGAGCACTGAGCACCCAGCACCCTGAGTACTGAGCACCCAGCACCCTGAGCACTGAGCACCTAGTACCCTGAGTACTGAGCACCCAGCACCCTGAGCACTGAGCACCCAGCACCCTGAGTACTGAGCACCCAGCACCCCGAGCACTGAGCACCCAGCACCCCGAGAATGAGCACCCAGCACACCGAGTACTGAGCACCGAGCACCCTGAGCACTGAGTACCCAGCACCCTGAGCACTGAGCACCCAGCACCCTGAGTACTGAGCACCCAGCACCATGAGTACTGAGCACCCAGCACCCTGAGCACTGAGCACCGAGCACCGAGCACCCCGAGTACTGAGCACCCAGCACCCTGAACACTGAGCACCCAGCACCCTGAGTACTGAGCACCCAGCACCCTGAGTACTGAACACCCAGCACCCTGAGCACTGAGCACTGAGCACCCTGAGCACTGAGTACTGAGCACCGAGCACCCCGAGCACTGAGCACCCAGGACCCGGAGTACTGAGCACCCAGCACCCTGAGTAGTAAGCACCGGGCACCCTGAGTACTGAGCACCCAGCACCCTGAGCACTGAACATATAGCAGTCTGAGTACTGAGCACCTCGAGCACTGAGCACCCAGCACCCTGAGTACTGAGCACCGAGCACCCCGAGCACTGAGCACCCATCACCCCAAGCACTGAGCACCCAGCACCCTGAGCACTGAGCTCCCAGCACCCTGAGTACTGAGCACCCAGCACCCTGAGCACTGAGCACCCAGCACCCTGAGTACTGAGCACCCAGCACCCTGAGCACTGAGCACCTAGCACCCTGAGTACTGAGCACCCAGCACCCTGAGTACTGAGCACCCAGCACCCTGAGTACTGAGCACCCAGCACCCCGAGCACTGAGCACCCAGCACCCCGAGAATGAGCACCCAGCACACCGAGTACTGAGCACCGAGCACCCTGAGCACTGAGTACCCAGCACCCTGAGCACTGAGCACCCAGCACCCTGAGTACTGACCACCCAGCACCCTGAGTACTGAGCACCCAGCACCCTGAGCACTGAGCACCGAGCACCGAGCACCCCGAGTACTGAGCACCCAGCACCCTGAGCACTGAGCACCCAGCACCCTGAGTACTGAGCACCCAGCACCCTGAGTACTGAACACCCAGCACCCTGAGCACTGAGCACTGAGCACCCTGAGCACTGAGTACTGAGCACCGAGCACCCCGAGCACTGAGCACCCAGGACCCTGAGCACTGAACATATAGCAGTCTGAGTACTGAGCACCTCGAGCACTGAGCACTCAGCACCCTGAGTACTGAGCACCGAGCACCAAGAGCACTGAGCACCCAGCACCCCAAGCACTGAGCACCCAGCACCCCGAGCACTGAGCACCCAGCACCCTGAGCCCAGAGCACCCAGCACCCTGAGTACTGACCACCCAGCACCCTGAGCACTGAGTACCCAGCACAATGAGCACTGAGCACCCAGCACCCTGAGCTCTGAGCACACAGCACCCTGAGCACTGAGCACCCAGCACCCTGAGTAATGAGCACTGAGCACCCAGCACCCCGAGCACTGAGCACCCAGCACCCTGAGTACTGAGCACTGAGCACCCAGCACCCCGAGCACTGAGCACCCAGCACCCTGAGCCCTGAGCACCCAGCACCCTGAGTACTGACCACCCAGCACCCTGAGCACTGAGTACCCAGCACCCTGAGCACTGAGCACCCAGCACCCTGAGCTCTGAGCACACAGCACCCTGAGCACTGAGCACCCAGCACCCTGAGTACTGAGCACTGAGCACCCAGCACCCCGAGCACTGAGCACCCAGCACCCTGAGTACTGAGCACTGAGCACCCAGCTCCCCGAGCACTGAGCACCCAGCACCCTGAGCACTGAGCACCCAGCACCCGAGTACTGAGCACCCTACACCCTGAGTACTGAGCACCCAGCACCCTGAGTACTGAGCACCCAGCACCCCGAGTACTGAGCACCCAGCACCCTGAGTACTGAGCACCCAGCAACCCGAGCACTGAGCACCCAGCACCCCGAGCACTGAGCACCCAGCACCCTGAGTACATAGCACAGAGCACCCTGAGCACTGAGCACTGAGCACCCAGCACCCCGAGCACTGAGCACCCAGCACACTGAGCACTGAGGACCCAGCACCCTGAGCCCTGAGCACCCAGCACCCTGAGTACTGAGCACTCAGCACCCAGCACCCCGAGCACTGAGCACCCAGCACCCTGAGTACGGAGCACCCAGCACCCTGAGCACTGACCACTGAGCACCCAGCACCCCGAGCACTGAGCACCCAGCACCCTGAGCACTGAGGACCCAGCACCCTGAGCCCTGAGCACCCAGCACCCTGAGTACTGAGCACTCAGCACCCAGCACCCCGAGCACTGAGCACCCAGCACCCTGAGTACTGAGCCCTGAGCACCCAGCACCCCGAGCACTGAGCACCCAGCACCCTGAGCACTGAGCACCCAGCACCCTGAGCACTGAGCACCCAGCACCCTGAGCTCTGAGCACACAGCACCCTGAGCACTGAGCACCCAGCACCCTGAGTACTGAGCACTGAGCACCCAGCACCCCGAGCACTGAGCACCCAGCACCCTGAGTACTGAGCACTGAGCACCCAGCACCCCGAGCACTGAGCACCCAGCACCCTGAGCACTGAGCACCCAGCACCCGTGTACTGAGCACCCAACACCCTGAGTACTGAGCACCCAGCACCCTTAGTACTGAGCACCCAGCACCCCGAGTACTGAGCACCCAGCACCCTGAGTACTGAGCACCCAGCAACCCGAGCACTGAGCACCCAGCACCCCGAGCACTGAGCACCCAGCACCCTGAGTACTGAGCACCCAGCACCCTGAGCACTTGGCACTGAGCACCCAGCAGCCCGAGCACTGAGCATCCAGCACCCTGAGCACTGAGGACCCAGCACCCTGAGCCCTGAGCACCCAGCACCCTGAGTACTGAGCACTCAGCACCCAGCACCCCGAGCACTGAGCACCCAGCACCCTGAGTACTGAGCCCTGAGCACCCAGCACCCCGAGCACTGAGCACCCAGCACCCTGAGCACTGAGCACCCAGCACCCGAGTACTGAGCACCCAGCACCCTGAGTACTGAGCACCCAGCAACCTGTGTACTGAGAACCCAGCACCCAGAGTACTGAGCACCCAGCACCCTGAGTACTGAGAACCCAGCACCCCGAGTACTGAGCACCCAGCACCCTGAGCACTGAGCACCCAGCACCCCGAGCACTTCGCACCCAGCACCCTGAGTACTGAGCACCCAGCACCCTGAGCACTGAGCACCCAGCACCCTGAGCACTGAGCACCCAGCACCCTGAGCACTGAGCACCCAGCACCCTGAGTAGTGAGCACCCAAAGTACTGAGCACCGAACACAACGAGCACTGAGCACCCAGCACCCTGAGTACTGAGCACCGAGAACCCCGAGCACTGAGCACCCAGCACCCTGAGTACTGAGCTCCGAGCACCCCGAGGACTGAGCACCCAGCGCCCCGAGCACCGAGCACCCTGAGCACTGAGCACCCAGCACCCTGAGCACTGAGCACCTAGCACCCTGAGTACTGAGCACCCAGCACCCTGAGTACTGAACACCCAGCACCCTGAGCACTGAGAACTGAGCACCCTGAGCACTGAGTACTGAGCACTGAGCACCCTGAGCACTGAGCACATAGCACCCCGAGTACTGAGCACCCAGCACCCCGAGCACTGAGCACCCAGCACCCCGAGCACTGAGCACCCTGAGCACTGAGCACCTAGCACCCCGAGTACTGAGCACTGAGCACCCTGAGCACTGAGCACCCAGCACCCTGAGGACTGAGCACCCAGCACCCTGAGTACTGAACACCCAGCACCCTGAGCACTGAGCACCCAGCACCCCGAGCACTGAGCACCCAGCACCCTGAGTACTGTGCACCCTGAGTACTGAGCACCGATCACCCTGAGCACTGAGCTCCCAGCACCCTGAGTACTGAGCACCCAGCACCCTGAGCACTGAGCACCCAGCACCCTGAGTACTGAGCACCCAGCACCCTGAGCACTGAGCACCTAGTACCCTGAGTACTGAGCACCCAGCACCCTGAGCACTGAGCACCCAGCACCCTGAGTACTGAGCACCCAGCACCCCGAGCACTGAGCACCCAGCACCCCGAGAATGAGCACCCAGCACACCGAGTACTGAGCACCGAGCACCCTGAGCACTGAGTACCCAGCACCCTGAGCACTGAGCACCCAGCACCCTGAGTACTGAGCACCCAGCACCATGAGTACTGAGCACCCAGCACCCTGAGCACTGAGCACCGAGCACCGAGCACCCCGAGTACTGAGCACCCAGCACCCTGAACACTGAGCACCCAGCACCCTGAGTACTGAGCACCCAGCACCCTGAGTACTGAACACCCAGCACCCTGAGCACTGAGCACTGAGCACCCTGAGCACTGAGTACTGAGCACCGAGCACCCCGAGCACTGAGCACCCAGGACCCGGAGTACTGAGCACCCAGCACCCTGAGTAGTAAGCACCGGGCACCCTGAGTACTCAGCACCCAGCACCCTGAGCACTGAACATATAGCAGTCTGAGTACTGAGCACCTCGAGCACTGAGCACCCAGCACCCTGAGTACTGAGCACCGAGCACCCCGAGCACTGAGCACCCATCACCCCAAGCACTGAGCACCCAGCACCCTGAGCACTGAGCTCCCAGCACCCTGAGTACTGAGCACCCAGCACCCTGAGCACTGAGCACCCAGCACCCTGAGTACTGAGCACCCAGCACCCTGAGCACTGAGCACCTAGCACCCTGAGTACTGAGCACCCAGCACCCTGAGCACTGAGCACCCAGCACCCTGAGTACTGAGCACCCAGCACCCCGAGCACTGAGCACCCAGCACCCCGAGAATGAGCACCCAGCACACCGAGTACTGAGCACCGAGCACCATGAGCACTGAGTACCCAGCACCCTGAGCACTGAGCACCCAGCACCCTGAGTACTGACCACCCAGCACCCTGAGTACTGAGCACCCAGCACCCTGAGCACTGAGCACCGAGCACCGAGCACCCCGAGTACTGAGCACCCAGCACCCTGAGCACTGAGCACCCAGCACCCTGAGTACTGAGCACCCAGCACCCTGAGTACTGAACACCCAGCACCCTGAGCACTGAGCACTGAGCACCCTGAGCACTGAGTACTGAGCACCGAGCACCCCGAGCACTGAGCACCCAGGACCCGGAGTACTGAGCACCCAGCACCCTGAGTACTAAGCACCGAGCACCCTGAGTACTGAGCACCCAGCACCCTGAGCACTGAACATATAGCAGTCTGAGTACTGAGCACCTCGTGCACTGAGCACCCAGCACCCTGAGTACTGAGCACCGAGCACCAAGAGCACTGAGCACCCAGCACCCCAAGCACTGAGCACCCAGCACCCCGAGCACTGAGCACCCAGCACCCTGAGCCCTGAGCACCCAGCACCCTGAGTACTAACCACCCAGCACCCTGAGCACTGAGTACCCAGCACAATGAGCACTGAGCACCCAGCACCCTGAGCTCTGAGCACACAGCACCCTGAGCACTGAGCACCCAGCACCCTGAGTAATGAGCACTGAGCACCCAGCACCCCGAGCACTGAGCACCCAGCACCCTGAGTACTGAGCACTGAGCACCCAGCACCCCGAGCACTGAGCACCCAGCACCCTGAGCCCTGAGCACCCAGCACCCTGAGTACTGACCACCCAGCACCCTGAGCACTGAGTACCCAGCACCCTGAGCACTGAGCACCCAGCACCCTGAGCTCTGAGCACACAGCACCCTGAGCACTGAGTACCCAGCACCCTGAGTACTGAGCACTGAGCACCCAGCACCCCGAGCACTGAGCACCCAGCACCCTGAGTACTGAGCACTGAGCACCCAGCACCCCGAGCACTGAGCACCCAGCACCCTGAGCACTGAGCACCCAGCAACCGAGTACTGAGCACCCAACACCCTGAGTACTGAGCACCCAGCACCCTGAGTACTGAGCACCCAGCACCCCGAGTACTGAGCACCCAGCACCCTGAGTACTGAGCACCCAGCAACCCGAGCACTGAGCACCCAGCACCCCGAGCACTGAGCACCCAGCACCCTGAGCACTGAGGACCCAGCACCCTGAGCCCTGAGCACCCAGCACCCTGAGTACTGAGCACTCAGCACCCAGCACCCCGAGCACTGAGCACCCAGCACCCTGAGTACTGAGCACCCAGCACCCTGAGCACTGAGCACTGAGCACCCAGCACCCCGAGCACTGAGCCCCCAGCACCCTGAGCACTGAGGACCCAGCACCCTGAGCCCTGAGCACCCAGCACCCTGAGTACTGAGCACTCAGCACCCAGCACCCCGAGCCCTGAGCACCCAGCACCCTGAGTACTGAGCCCTGAGCACCCAGCACCCCGAGCACTGAGCACCCAGCACCCTGAGCACTGAGCACCCAGGACCCGAGTACTGAGCACCCAGCACCCTGAGCACTGAGGACCCAGCACCCTGAGTACTGAGCACCCAGCACCCTGAGCACTGAGCACTGAGCACCCTGAGCACTGAGTACTGAGCACCGAGCACCCCGAGCACTGAGCACCCAGGACCCGGAGTACTGAGCACCCAGCACCCTGAGTAGTAAGCACCGAGCACCCTGAGTACTGAGCACCCAGCACCCTGAGCACTGAACATATAGCAGTCTGAGTACTGAGCACCTCGAGCACTGAGCACCCAGCACCCTGAGTACTGAGCACCGAGCACCCCGAGCACTGAGCACCCAGCACCCCAAGCACTGAGCACCCAGCACCCCGAGCACTGAGCACCCAGCACCCTGAGCCCTGAGCACCCAGCACCCTGAGTACTGACCACCCAGCACCCTGAGCACTGAGTACCCAGCACCATGAGCACTGAGCACCCAGCACCCTGAGCTCTGAGCACACAGCACCCTGAGCACTGAGCACCCAGCACCCTGAGTACTGAGCACTGAGCACCCAGCACCCCGAGCACTGAGCACCCAGCACCCTGAGTACTGAGCACTGAGCACCCAGCACCCCGAGCACTGAGCACCCAGCACCCTGAGCACTGAGCACCCAGCACCCGAGTACTGAGCACCCAACACCCTGAGTACTGAGCACCCAGCACCCTGAGTACTGAGCACCCAGCACCCTGAGCACTGAGCACCCAGCACCCTGAGTACTGAGCACCCAGCACCCTGAGTACTGAACACCCAGCACCCTGAGCACTGAGCACTGAGCACCCTGAGCACTGAGTACTGAGCACCGAGCACCCCGAGCACTGAGCACCCAGGACCCGGAGTACTGAGCACCCAGCACCCTGAGTACTAAGCACCGAGCACCCTGAGTACTGAGCACCCAGCACCCTGAGCACTGAACATATAGCAGTCTGAGTACTGAGCACCTCGAGCACTGAGCACTCAGCACCCTGAGTACTGAGCACCGAGCACCAAGAGCACTGAGCACCCAGCACCCCAAGCACTGAGCACCCAGCACCCCGAGCACTGAGCACCCAGCACCCTGAGCCCTGAGCACCCAGCACCCTGAGTACTGACCACCCAGCACCCTGAGCACTGAGTACCCAGCACAATGAGCACTGAGCACCCAGGACCCTGAGTACTGAGCACCCAGCACCCTGAGTACTGAGCACTGAGCACCCAGCACCCCGAGCACTGAGCACCCAGCACCCTGAGTACTGAGCACTGAGCACCCAGCACCCCGAGCACTGAGCACCCAGCACCCTGAGCACTGAGCACCCAGCACCCGAGTACTGAGCACCCAACACCCTGAGTACTGAGCACCCAGCACCCTGAGTACTGAGCACCCAGCACCCCGAGTACTGAGCACCCAGCACCCTGAGTACTGAGCACCCAGCAACCCGAGCACTGAGCACCCAGCACCCCGAGCACTGAGCACCCAGCACCCTGAGTACTGAGCACAGAGCACCCTGAGCACTGAGCACTGAGCACCCAGCACCCCGAGCACTGAGCACCCAGCACCCTGAGCACTGAGGACCCAGCACCCTGAGCCCTGAGCACCCAGCACCCTGAGTACTGAGCACTCAGCACCCAGCACCCCGAGCACTGAGCACCCAGCACCCTGAGTACTGAGCACCCAGCACCCTGAGCACTGAGCACTGAGCACCCAGCACCCCGAGCACTGAGCACCCAGCACCCTGAGCACTGAGGACCCAGCACCCTGAGCCCTGAGCACCCAGCACCCTGAGTACTGAGCACTCAGCACCCAGCACCCCGAGCACTGAGCACCCAGCACCCTGAGTACTGAGCCCTGAGCACCCAGCACCCCGAGCACTGAGCACCCAGCACCCTGAGCACTGAGCACCCAGCACCCGTGTACTGAGCACCCACCACCCTGAGTACTGACCACCCAGCACCCTGAGCACTGAGTACCCAGCACCCTGAGCACTGAGCACCCAGCACCCTGAGCTCTGAGCACATAGCACCCTGAGCACTGAGCACCCAGCACCCTGAGTACTGAGCACTGAGCACCCAGCACCCCGAGCACTGAGCACCCAGCACCCTGAGTACTGAGCACTGAGCACCCAGCACCCCGAGCACTGAGCACCCAGCACCCTGAGCACTGAGCACCCAGCACCCGTGTACTGAGCACCCAACACCCTGAGTACTGAGCACCCAGCACCCTTAGTACTGAGCACCCAGCACCCCGAGTACTGAGCACCCAGCACCCTGAGTACTGAGCACCCAGCAACCCGAGCACTGAGCACCCAGCACCCCGAGCACTGAGCACCCAGCACCCTGAGTACTGAGCACCCAGCACCCTGAGCACTTGGCACTGAGCACCCAGCACCCCGAGCACTGAGCACCCAGCACCCTGAGCACTGAGGACCCAGCACCCTGAGCCCTGAGCACCCAGCACCCTGAGTACTGAGCACTCAGCACCCAGCACCCCGAGCACTGAGCACCCAGCACCCTGAGTACTGAGCCCTGAGCACCCAGCACCCCGAGCACTGAGCACCCAGCACCCTGAGCACTGAGCACCCAGCACCCGAGTACTGAGCACCCAGCACCCTGAGTACTGAGCACCCAGCAACCTGTGTACTGAGAACCCAGCACCCAGAGTACTGAGCACCCAGCACCCTGAGTACTGAGAACCCAGCACCCCGAGTACTGAGCACCCAGCACCCTGAGCACTGAGCACCCAGCACCCCGAGCACTGAGCACCCAGCACCCTGAGTACTGAGCACCCAGCACCCTGAGCACTGAGCACCCAGCACCCTGAGCACTGAGCACCCAGCACCCTGAGCACTGAGCACCCAGCACCCTGAGTAGTGAGCACCCAAAGTACTGAGCACCGAGCACAACGAGCACTGAGCACCCAGCACCCTGAGTACTGAGCACCGAGAACCCCGAGCACTGAGCACCCAGCACCCTGAGTACTGAGCTCCGAGCACCCCGAGGACTGAGCACCCAGCGCCCCGAGCACGGAGCACCCTGAGCACTGAGCACCCAGCACCCTGAGCACTGAGCACCTAGCACCCTGAGTACTGATCACCCAGCACACTGAGTACTGAACACCCAGCACCCTGAGCACTGAGAACTGAGCACCCTGAGCACTGAGTACTGAGCACTGAGCACCCTGAGCACTGAGCACATAGCACCCCGAGTACTGAGCACCCAGCACCCGAGCACTGAGCACCCAGCACCCCGAGCACTGAGCACCCTGAGCACTGAGCACCCAGCACCCCGAGTACTGAGCACTGAGCACCCTGAGCACTGAGAACCCAGCACCCTGAGGACTGAGCACCCAGCACCCTGAGTACTGAACACCCAGCACCCTGAGCACTGAGCACCCAGCACCCCGAGCACTGAGCACCCAGCACCCTGAGTACTGTGCACCCTGAGTACTGAGCACCGATCACCCTGAGCACTGAGCTCCCAGCACCCTGAGTACTGAGCACCCAGCACCCTGAGCACTGAGCACCTAGTACCCTGAGTACTGAGCACCCAGCACCCTGAGCACTGAGCACCCAGCACCCTGAGTACTGAGCACCCAGCACCCCGAGCACTGAGCACCCAGCACCCCGAGAATGAGCACCCAGCACACCGAGTACTGAGCACCGAGCACCCTGAGCACTGAGTATCCAGCACCCTGAGCACTGAGCACCCAGCACCCTGAGTACTGAGCACCCAGCACCATGAGTACTGAGCACCCAGCACCCTGAGCACTGAGCACCGAGCACCGAGCACCCCGAGTACTGAGCACCCAGCACCCTGAACACTGAGCACCCAGCACCCTGAGTACTGAGCACCCAGCACCCTGAGTACTGAACACCCAGCACCCTGAGCACTGAGCACTGAGCACCCTGAGCACTGAGTACTGAGCACCGAGCACCCCGAGCACTGAGCACCCAGGACCCGGAGTACTGAGCACCCAGCACCCTGAGTAGTAAGCACCGAGCACCCTGAGTACTGAGCACCCAGCACCCTGAGCACTGAGCACCCAGCACCCTGAGTACTGAGCACCCAGCACCCCGAGCACTGAGCACCCAGCACCCCGAGAATGAGCACCCAGCACACCGAGTACTGAGCACCGAGCACCCTGAGCACTGAGTACCCAGCACCCTGAGCACTGAGCACCCAGCACCCTGAGTACTGAGCACCCAGCACCCTGAGTACTGAGCACCCAGCACCCTGAGCACTGAGCACCGAGCACCGAGCACCCCGAGTACTGAGCACCCAGCACCCTGAGCACTGAGCACCCAGCACCCTGAGTACTGAGCACCCAGCACACTGAGTACTGAACACCCAGCACCCTGAGCACTGAGCACTGAGCACCCTGAGCACTGAGTACTGAGCACCGAGCACCCCGAGCACTGAGCACCCAGGACCCGGAGTACTGAGCACCCAGCACCCTGAGTACTAAGCACCGAGCACCCTGAGTACTGAGCACCCAGCACCCTGAGCACTGAACATATAGCAGTCTGAGTACTGAGCACCTCGAGCACTGAGCACCCAGCACCCTGAGTACTGAGCACCGATCACCAAGAGCACTGAGCACCCAGCACCCCAAGCACTGAGCACCCAGCACCCCGAGCACTGAGCACCCAGCACCCTGAGCCCTGAGCACCCAGCACCCTGAGTACTGACCACCCAGCACCCTGAGCACTGAGTACCCAGCACAATGAGCACTGAGCACCCAGCACCCTGAGCTCTGAGCACACAGCACCCTGAGCACTGAGCACCCAGCACCCTGAGTAATGAGCACTGAGCACCCAGCACCCCGAGCACTGAGCACCCAGCACCCTGAGTACTGAGCACTGAGCACCCAGCACCCCGAGCACTGAGCACCCAGCACCCTGAGCCCTGAGCACCCAGCACCCTGAGTACTGACCACCCAGCACCCTGAGCACTGAGTACCCAGCACCCTGAGCACTGAGCACCCAGCACCCTGAGCTCTGAGCACACAGCACCCTGAGCACTGAGCACCCAGCACCCTGAGTACTGAGCACTGAGCACCCAGCACCCCGAGCACTGAGCACCCAGCACCCTGAGTACTGAGCACTGAGCACCCAGCACCCCGAGCACTGAGCACCCAGCACCCTGAGCACTGAGCACCCAGCACCCGAGTACTGAGCACCCAACACCCTGAGTACTGAGCACCCAGCACCCTGAGTACTGAGCACCCAGCACCCCGAGTACTGAGCACCCAGCACCCTGAGTACTGAGCACCCAGCAACCCGAGCACTGAGCACCCAGCACCCCGAGCACTGAGCACCCAGCACCCTGAGTACTGAGCACAGAGCACCCTGAGCACTGAGCACCCAGCACCCCGAGCACTGAGCACCCAGCACCCTGAGCACTGAGGACCCAGCACCCTGAGCCCTGAGCACCCAGCAACCTGAGTACTGAGCACTCAGCACCCAGCACCCCGAGCACTGAGCACCCAGCACCCTGAGTACTGAGCACCCAGCACCCTGAGCACTGAGCACTGAGCACCCAGCACCCCGAGCACTGAGCACCCAGCACCCTGAGCACTGAGGACCCAGCACCCTGAGCCCTGAGCACCCAGCACCCTGAGTACTGAGCACTCAGCACCCAGCACCCCGAGCACTGAGCACCCAGCACCCTGAGTACTGAGCCCTGAGCACCCAGCACCCCGAGCACTGAGCACCCAGCACCCTGAGCACTGAGCACCCAGCACCCGAGTACTGAGCACCCAGCACCCTGAGTACTGACCACCCAGCACCCTGAGCACTGAGTACCCAGCAACCTGAGCACTGAGCACCCAGCACCCTGAGCTCTGAGCACACAGCACCCTGAGCACTGAGCACCCAGCACCCTGAGTACTGAGCACTGAGCACCCAGCACCCCGAGCACTGAGCACCCATCACCCTGAGTACTGAGCACTGAGCACCCAGCACCCCGAGCACTGAGCACCCAGCACCCTGAGCACTGAGCACCCAGCACCCGTGTACTGAGCACCCAACACCCTGAGTACTGAGCACCCAGCACCCTTAGTACTGAGCACCCAGCACCCCGAGTACTGAGCACCCAGCACCCTGAGTACTGAGCACCCAGCATCCCGAGCACTGAGCACCCAGCACCCCGAGCACTGAGCACCCAGCACCCTGAGTACTGAGCACCCAGCACCCTGAGCACTTGGCACTGAGCACCCAGCATCCCGAGCACTGAGCACCCAGCACCCTGAGCACTGAGGACCCAGCACCCTGAGCCCTGAGCACCCAGCACCCTGAGTACTGAGCACTCAGCACCCAGCACCCCGAGCACTGAGCACCCAGCACCCTGAGTACTGAGCCCTGAGCACCCAGCACCCCGAGCACTGAGCACCCAGCACCCTGAGCACTGAGCACCCAGCACCCGAGTACTGAGCACCCAGCACCCTGAGTACTGAGCACCCAGCAACCTGTGTACTGAGAACCCAGCACCCAGAGTACTGAGCACCCAGCACCCTGAGTACTGAGAACCCAGCACCCCGAGTACTGAGCACCCAGCACCCTGAGCACTGAGCACCCAGCACCCCGAGCACTGAGCACCCAGCACCCTGAGTACTGAGCACCCAGCACCCTGAGCACTGAGCACCCAGCACCCTGAGCACTGAGCACCCAGCACCCTGAGCACTGAGCACCCAGCACCCTGAGTAGTGAGCACCCAAAGTACTGAGCACCGAGCACAACGAGCACTGAGCACCCAGCACCCTGAGTACTGAGCACCGAGAACCCCGAGCACTGAGCACCCAGCACCCTGAGTACTGAGCTCCGAGCACCCCGAGGACTGAGCACCCAGCGCCCCGAGCACCGAGCACCCTGAGCACTGAGCACCCAGCACCCTGAGCACTGAGCACCTAGCACCCTGAGTACTGAGCACCCAGCACCCTGAGTACTGAACACCCAGCACCCTGAGCACTGAGAACTGAGCACCCTGAGCACTGAGTACTGAGCACTGAGCACACTGAGCACTGAGCACATAGCACCCCGAGTACTGAGCACCCAGCACCCCGAGCACTGAGCACCCAGCACCCCGAGCACTGAGCACCCTGAGCACTGAGCACCCAGCACCCCGAGTACTGAGCACTGAGCACCCTGAGCACTGAGCACCCAGCACCCTGAGGACTGAGCACCCAGCACCCTGAGTACTGAACACCCAGCACCCTGAGCACTGAGCACCCAGCACCCCGAGCACTGAGCACCCAGCACCCTGAGTACTGTGAACCCTGAGTACTGAGCACCGATCACCCTGAGCACTGAGCTCCCAGCACCCTGAGTACTGAGCACCCAGCACCCTGAGCACTGAGCACCCAGCACCCTGAGTACTGAGCACCCAGCACCCTGAGCACTGAGCACCTAGTACCCTGAGTACTGAGCACCCAGCACCCTGAGCACTGAGCACCCAGCACCCTGAGTACTGAGCACCCAGCACCCCGAGCACTGAGCACCCAGCACCCCGAGAATGAGCACCCAGCACACCGAGTACTGAGCACCGAGCACCCTGAGCACTGAGTACCCAGCACCCTGAGCACTGAGCACCCAGCACCCTGAGTACTGAGCACCCAGCACCATGAGTACTGAGCACCCAGCACCCTGAGCACTGAGCACCGAGCACCGAGCACCCCGAGTACTGAGCACCCAGCACCCTGAACACTGAGCACCCAGCACCCTGAGTACTGAGCACCCAGCACCCTGAGTACTGAACACCCAGCACCCTGAGCACTGAGCACTGAGCACCCTGAGCACTGAGTACTGAGCACCGAGCACCCCGAGCACTGAGCACCCAGGACCCGGAGTACTGAGCACCCAGCACCCTGAGTAGTAAGCACCGAGCACCCTGAGTACTGAGCACCCAGCACCCTGAGCACTGAACATATAGCAGTCTGAGTACTGAGCACCTCGAGCACTGAGCACCCAGCACCCTGAATACTGAGCACCGAGCACCCCGAGCACTGAGCACCCAGCACCCCAAGCACTGAGCACCCAGCACCCCGAGCACTGAGCACCAAGCACCCTGAGCCCTGAGCACCCAGCACCCTGAGCACTGACCACCCAGCACCCTGAGCACTGAGTACCCAGCACCCTGAGCACTGAGCACCCAGCACCCTGAGCTCTGATCACACAGCACCCTGAGCACTGAGCACCCAGCACCCTGAGTACTGAGCACTGAGCACCCAGCACCCCGAGCACTGAGCACCCAGCACCCTGAGTACTGAGCACTGAGCACCCAGCACCCCGAGCACTGAGCACCCAGCACCCTGAGCACTGAGCACCCAGCACCCGAGTACTGAGCACCCAGCACCCTGAGCACTGAGCACCCAGCACCCTGAGTACTGAGCACTGAGCACCCAGCACCCTGAGTACTGAGCACCCAGCACCCTGAGCACTGAGCACCCAGCACCCTGAGCACTGAGCACCCAGCACCCTGAGCACTGAGCACCCAGCACCCTGAGTAGTGAGCACCCAAAGTACTGAGCACCGAGCACAACGAGCACTGAGCACCCAGCACCCTGAGTACTGAGCACCGAGAACCCCGAGCACTGAGCACCCAGCACCCTGAGTACTGAGCTCCGAGCACCCCGAGGACTGAGCACCCAGCGCCCCGAGCACCGAGCACCCTGAGCACTGAGCACCTAGCACCCTGAGTACTGAGCACCCAGCACCCTGAGTACTGAACACCCAGCACCCTGAGCACTGAGAACTGAGCACCCTGAGCACTGAGTACTGAGCACTGAGCACACTGAGCACTGAGCACATAGCACCCCGAGTACTGAGCACCCAGCACCCCGAGCACTGAGCACCCAGCACCCCAAGCACTGAGCACCCTGAGCACTGAGCACCCAGCACCCCGAGTACTGAGCACTGAGCACCCTGAGCACTGAGCACCCAGCACCCTGAGGACTGAGCACCCAGCACCCTGAGTACTGAACACCCAGCACCCTGAGCACTGAGCACCCAGCACCCCGAGCACTGAGCACCCAGCACCCTGAGTACTGTGCACCCTGAGTACTGAGCACCGATCACCCTGAGCACTGAGCTCCCAGCACCCTGAGTACTGAGCACCCAGCACCCTGAGCACTGAGCACCCAGCACCCTGAGTACTGAGCACCCAGCACCCTGAGCACTGAGCACCTAGTACCCTGAGTACTGAGCACCCAGCACCCTGAGCACTGAGCACCCAGCACCCTGAGTACTGAGCACCCAGCACCCCGAGCACTGAGCACCCAGCACCCCGAGAATGAGCACCCAGCACACCGAGTACTGAGCACCGAGCACCCTGAGCACTGAGTACCCAGCACCCTGAGCACTGAGCACCCAGCACCCTGAGTACTGAGCACCCAGCACCATGAGTACTGAGCACCCAGCACCCTGAGCACTGAGCACCGAGCACCGAGAACCCCGAGTACTGAGCACCCAGCACCCTGAACACTGAGCACCCAGCACCCTGAGTACTGAGAACCCAGCACCCTGAGTACTGAACACCCAGCACCCTGAGCACTGAGCACTGAGCACCCTGAGCACTGAGTACTGAGCACCGAGCACGCCGAGCACTGAGCACCCAGGACCCGGAGTACTGAGCACCCAGCACCCTGAGTAGTAAGCACCGAGCACCCTGAGTACTGAGCACCCAGCACCCTGAGCACTGAACATATAGCAGTCTGAGTACTGAGCACCTCGAGCACTGAGCACCCAGCACCCTGAGTACTGAGCACCGAGCACCCCGAGCACTGAGCACCCAGCACCCCAAGCACTGAGCACCCAGCACCCCGAGCACTGAGCACCCAGCACCCTGAGCCCTGAGCACCCAGCACCCTGAGTACTGACCACCCAGCACCCTGAGCACTGAGTACCCAGCACCCTGAGCACTGAGCACCCAGCACCCTGAGCTCTGAGCACACAGCACCCTGAGCACTGAGCACCCAGCACCCTGAGTACTGAGCACTGAGCACCCAGCACCCCGAGCACTGAGGACCCAGCACCCTGAGTACTGAGCACTGAGCACCCAGCACCCCGAGCACTGAGCACCCAGCACCCTGAGCACTGAGCACCCAGCACCCGAGTACTGAGCACCCAACACCCTGAGTACTGAGCACCCAGCACCCTGAGTACTGAGCACCCAGCACCCCGAGTACTGAGCACCCAGCACCCTGAGTACTGAGCACCCAGCAACCCGAGCACTGAGCACCCAGCACCCCGAGCACTGAGCACCCAGCACCCTGAGTACTGTGCACCCTGAGTACTGAGCACCGATCACCCTGAGCACTGAGCTCCCAGCACCCTGAGTACTGAGCACCCAGCACCCTGAGCACTGAGCACCCAGCACCCTGAGTACTAAGCACCCAGCACCCTGAGCACTGAGCACCTAGTACCCTGAGTACTGAGCACCCAGCACCCTGAGCACTGAGCACCCAGCACCCTGAGTACTGAGCACCCAGCACCCCGAGCACTGAGCACCCAGCACCCCGAGAATGAGCACCCAGCACACCGAGTACTGAGCACCGAGCACCCTGAGCACTGAGTACCCAGCACCCTGAGCACTGAGCACCCAGCACCCTGAGTACTGAGCACCCAGCACCATGAGTACTGAGCACCCAGCACCCTGAGCACTGAGCACCGAGCACCGAGAACCCCGAGTACTGAGCACCCAGCACCCTGAACACTGAGCACCCAGCACCCTGAGTACTGAGCACCCAGCACCCTGAGTACTGAACACCCAGCACCCTGAGCACTGAGCACTGAGCACCCTGAGCACTGAGTACTGAGCACCGAGCACCCCGAGCACTGAGCACCCAGGACCCGGAGTACTGAGCACCCAGCACCCTGAGTAGTAAGCACCGAGCACCCTGAGTACTGAGCACCCAGCACCCTGAGCACTGAACATATAGCAGTCTGAGTACTGAGCACCTCAAGCACTGAGCACCCAGCACCCTGAGTACTGAGCACCGAGCACCCCGAGCACTGACCACCCAGCACCCCAAGCACTGAGCACCCAGCACCCCGAGCACTGAGCACCCAGCACCCTGAGCCCTGAGCACCCAGCACCCTGAGTACTGACCACCCAGCACCCTGAGCACTGAGCACCCAGCACCCTGAGCACTGAGCACCCAGCACCCTGAGCTCTGAGCACACAGCACCCTGAGCACTGAGCACCCAGCACCCTGAGTACTGAGCACTGAGCACCCAGCACCCCGAGCACTGAGCACCCAGCACCCTGAGTACTGAGCACTGAGCACCCAGCACCCCGAGCACTGAGCACCCAGCACCCTGAGCACTGAGCACCCAGCACCCGAGTACTGAGCACCCAACACCCTGAGTACTGAGCACCCAGCACCCTGAGTACTGAGCACCCAGCACCCCGAGTACTGAGCACCCAGCACCCTGAGTACTGAGCACCCAGCAACCCGAGCACTGAGCACCCAGCACCCCGAGCACTGAGCACCCAGCACCCTGAGTACTGAGCACAGAGCACCCTGAGCACTGAGCACTGAGCACCCAGCACCCCGAGCACTGAGCACCCAGCACCCTGAGCACTGAGGACCCAGCACCCTGAGCCCTGAGCACCCAGCACCCTGAGTACTGAGCACTCAGCACCCAGCACCCCGAGCACTGAGCACCCAGCACCCTGAGTACTGAGCACCCAGCACCCTGAGCACTGAGCACCCAGCACCCCGAGCACTGAGCACCCAGCACCCTGAGCACTGAGGACCCAGCACCCTGAGCCCTGAGCACCCAGCACCCTGAGTACTGAGCACTCAGCACCCAGCACCCCGAGCACTGAGCACCCAGCACCCTGAGTACTGAGCCCTGAGCACCCAGCACCCCGAGCAGTGAGCACCCAGCACCCTGAGCACTGAGCACCCAGCACCCGAGTACAGAGCACCCAGCACCCTGAGTACTGACCACCCAGCACCCTGAGCACTGAGTACCCAGCACCCTGAGCACTGAGCACCCAGCACCCTGAGCTCTGAGCACACAGCACCCTGAGCACTGAGCACCCAGCACCCTGAGTACTGAGCACTGAGCACCCAGCACCCCGAGCACTGAGCACCCAGCACCCTGAGCACTGAGCACCCAGCACCCGAGTACTGAGCACCCAACACCCTGAGTACTGAGCACCCAGCACCCTGAGTACTGAGCACCCAGCACCCCGAGTACTGAGCACCCAGCACCCTGAGTACTGAGCACCCAGCAACCCGAGCACTGAGCACCCAGCACCCCGAGCACTGAGCACCCAGCACCCTGAGTACTGAGCACCCAGCACCCTGAGCACTGAGCACTGAGCACCCAGCACCCCGAGCACTGAGCACCCAGCACCCTGAGCACTGAGGACCCAGCACCCTGAGCCCTGAGCACCCAGCACCCTGAGTACTGAGCACTCAGCACCCAGCACCCCGAGCACTGAGCACCCAGCACCCTGAGTACTGAGCCCTGAGCACCCAGCACCCCGAGCACTGAGCACCCAGCACCCTGAGCACTGAGCACCCAGCACCCGAGTACTGAGCACCCAGCACCCTGAGTACTGAGCACCCAGCAACCTGTGTACTGAGAACCCAGCACCCAGAGTACTGAGCACCCAGCACCCTGAGTACTGAGAACCCAGCACCCCGAGTACTGAGCACCCAGCACCCTGAGCACTGAGCACCCAGCACCCCGAGCACTGAGCACCCAGCACCCTGAGTACTGAGCACCCAGCACCCTGAGCACTGAGCACCCAGCACCCTGAGCACTGAGCACCCAGCACCCTGAGCACTGAGCACCCAGCACCCTGAGTAGTGAGCACCCAAAGTACTGAGCACCGAGCACAACGAGCACTGAGCACCCAGCACCCTGAGTACTGAGCACCGAGAACCCAGAGCACTGAGCACCCAGCACCCTGAGTACTGAGCTCCGAGCACCCCGAGGACTGAGCACCCAGCGCCCCGAGCACCGAGCACCCTGAGCACTGAGCACCCAGCACCCTGAGTACTGAGCTCCGAGCACCCCGAGGACTGAGCACCCAGCGCCCCGAGCACCGAGCACCCTGAGCACTGAGCACCCAGCAGCCCGAGTACTGAGCACTGAGCACCCTGAGTACTGAGCACCAAGCACCCCGAGTACTGAGCACTGAGCACCCTGAGCACTGAGCACCAAGCACCCTGAGTACTGAGCACCCAGCACCCTGAGTACTGAACACCCAGCACCCTGAGCACTGAGCACCCAGCACCCCGAGCACTGAGCACCCAGCACCCTGAGTACTGAGCACCCTGAGTACTGAGCACCGATCACCCTGAGCACTGAGCTCCCAGCACCCTGAGTACTGAGCACCCAGCACCCTGAGCACTGAGCACCCAGCACGCTGAGTACTGAGCACCCAGCACCCTGAGCACTGAGCACCTAGCACCTTGAGTACTGAGCACCCAGCACCCTGAGCACTGAGCACCCAGCACACTGAGTACTGAGCACCCAGCAACCCGAGCACTGAGCACCCAGCACCCCGAGAATGAGCACCCAGCACACCGAGTACTGAGCACCGAGCACCCTGAGCACTGAGTACCCAGCACCCTGAGCACTGAGCACCCAGCACCCTGAGTACTGAGCACCCAGCACCCTGAGTACTGAGCACCCAGCACCCTGAGCACTGAGCACCGAGCACCGAGCACCCCGAGTACTGAGCACCCAGCACCCTGAGCACTGAGCACCAAGCACCCTGAGTACTGAGCACCCAGCACCCTGAGTACTGAACACCCAGCACCCTGAGCACTGAGCACTGAGCACCCTGAGCACTGAGTACTGAGCACCGAGCACCCCGAGCACTGAGCACACAGGACCCGGAGTACTGAGCACCCAGCACCCTGAGTACTAAGCACCGATCATCCTGAGTACTGAGCACCCAGCACCCTGAGCACTGAACATATAGCAGTCTGAGTACTGAGCACCCCGAGCACTGAGCACCCAGCACCCCAAGCACTGAGCACCCAGCACCCCGAGCACTGAGCACCCAGCACCCTGAGCCCTGAGCACCCAGCACCCTGAGTACTGACCACCCAGCACCCTGAGCACTGAGTACCCAGCACCCTGAGCACTGAGCACCCAGCACCCTGAGCTCTGAGCACACAGCACCCTGAGCACTGAGCACCCAGCACCCTGAGTACTGAGCACTGAGCACCCAGCACCCCGAGCACTGAGCACCCAGCACCCTGAGCACTGAGCACCCAGCACCCGAGTACTGAGCAGGCAACACCCTGAGTACTGAGCACCCAGCACCCTGAGTACTGAGCACCCAGCACCCCGAGTACTGAGCACCCAGCACCCTGAGTACTGAGCACCCAGCAACCCGAGCACTGAGCACCCAGCACCCCGAGCACTGAGCACCCAGCACCCTGAGTACTGAGCACCCAGCACCCTGAGCACTGAGCACTGAGCACCCAGCACCCCGAGCACTGAGCACCCAGCACCCTGAGCACTGAGGACCCAGCACTCTGAGCCCTGAGCACCCAGCACCCTGAGTACTGAGCACTCAGCACCCAGCACCCCGAGCACTGAGCACCCAGCACCCCGAGCACTGAGCACCCAGCACCCTGAGCACTGAGGACCCAGCACCCTGAGCCCTGAGCACCCAGCACCCTGAGTACTGAGCACTCAGCACCCAGCACCCCGAGCACTGAGCACCCAGCACCCCGAGCACTGAGCACCCAGCACCCTGAGCACTGAGGACCCAGCACCCTGAGCCCTGAGCACCCAGCACCCTGAGTACTGAGCACTCAGCACCCAGCACCCCGAGCACTGAGCACCCAGCACCCTGAGTACTGAGCCCTGAGCACCCAGCACCCCGAGCACTGAGCACCCAGCACCCTGAGCACTGAGCACCCAGCACCCGAGCACTGAGCACCCAGCACCCAGAGTACTGACCACCCAGCACCCTGAGCACTGAGTACCCAGCATCCTGAGCACTGAGCACCCAGCACCCCGAGCACTGAGCACCCTGAGCACTGAGCACCCAGCACCCCGAGTACTGAGCACTGAGCACCCTGAGTACTGAGCACCAAGCACCCCGAGTACTGAGCACTGAGCACCCTGAGCACTGAGCACCCAGCACCCTGAGTACTGAGCACCCAGCACCCTGAGTACTGAACACCCAGCACCCTGAGCACTGAGCACCCAGCACCCTGAGCACTGAGCACCCAGCACCCTCAGTACTGAGCACCCTGAGTACTGAGCACCGATCACCCTGAGCACTGAGCTCCCAGCACCCTGAGTACTGAGCACCCAGCACCCTGAGCACTGAGCACCCAGCACCCTGAGTACTGAGCACCCAGCACCCTGAGCACTGAGCACCTAGCAACCTGAGTACTGAGCACCCAGCACCCTGAGCACTGAGCACCTAGTACCCTGAGTACTGAGCACCCAGCACCCTGAGCACTGAGCACCCAGCACCCTGAGTACTGAGCACCCAGCACCCCGAGCACTGAGCACCCAGCACCCCGAGAATGAGCACCCAGCACACCGAGTACTGAGCACCGAGCACCCTGAGCACTGAGTACCCAGCACCCTGAGCACTGAGCACCCAGCACCCTGAGTACTGAGCACCCAGCACCATGAGTACTGAGCACCCAGCACCCTGAGCACTGAGCACCGAGCACCGAGAACCCCGAGTACTGAGCACCCAGCACCCTGAACACTGAGCACCCAGCACCCTGAGTACTGAGCACCCAGCACCCTGAGTACTGAACACCCAGCACCCTGAGCACTGAGCACTGAGCACCCTGAGCACTGAGTACTGAGCACCGAGCACGCCGAGCACTGAGCACCCAGGACCCGGAGTACTGAGCACCCAGCACCCTGAGTAGTAAGCACCGAGCACCCTGAGTACTGAGCACCCAGCACCCTGAGCACTGAACATATAGCAGTCTGAGTACTGAGCACCTCGAGCACTGAGCACCCAGCACCCTGAGTACTGAGCACCGAGCACCCCGAGCACTGAGCACCCAGCACCCCAAGCACTGAGCACCCAGCACCCCGAGCACTGAGCACCCAGCACCCTGAGCCCTGAGCACCCAGCACCCTGAGTACTGACCACCCAGCACCCTGAGCACTGAGTACCCAGCACCCTGAGCACTGAGCACCCAGCACCCTGAGCTCTGAGCACACAGCACCCTGAGCACTGAGCACCCAGCACCCTGAGTACTGAGCACTGAGCACCCAGCACCCCGAGCACTGAGCACCCAGCACCCTGAGCACTGAGCACCCAGCACCCGAGTACTGAGCACCCAACACCCTGAGTACTGAGCACCCAGCACCCTGAGTACTGAGCACCCAGCACCCCGAGTACTGAGCACCCAGCACCCTGAGTACTGAGCACCCAGCAACCCGAGCACTGAGCACCCAGCACCCCGAGCACTGAGCACCCAGCACCCTGAGTACTGTGCACCCTGAGTACTGAGCACCGATCACCCTGAGCACTGAGCTCCCAGCACCCTGAGTACTGAGCACCCAGCACCCTGAGCACTGAGCACCCAGCACCCTGAGTACTGAGCACCCAGCACCCTGAGCACTGAGCACCTAGTACCCTGAGTACTGAGCACCCAGCACCCTGAGCACTGAGCACCCAGCACCCTGAGTACTGAGCACCCAGCACCCCGAGCACTGAGCACCCAGCACCCCGAGAATGAGCACCCAGCACACCGAGTACTGAGCACCGAGCACCCTGAGCACTGAGTACCCAGCACCCTGAGCACTGAGCACCCAGCACCCTGAGTACTGAGCACCCAGCACCATGAGTACTGAGCACCCAGCACCCTGAGCACTGAGCACCGAGCACCGAGAACCCCGAGTACTGAGCACCCAGCACCCTGAACACTGAGCACCCAGCACCCTGAGTACTGAGCACCCAGCACCCTGAGTACTGAACACCCAGCACCCTGAGCACTGAGCACTGAGCACCCTGAGCACTGAGTACTGAGCACCGAGCACCCCGAGCACTGAGCACCCAGGACCCGGAGTACTGAGCACCCAGCACCCTGAGTAGTAAGCACCGAGCACCCTGAGTACTGAGCACCCAGCACCCTGAGCACTGAACATATAGCAGTCTGAGTACTGAGCACCTCGAGCACTGAGCACCCAGCACCCTGAGTACTGAGCACCGAGCACCCCGAGCACTGACCACCCAGCACCCCAAGCACTGAGCACCCAGCACCCCGAGCACTGAGCACCCAGCACCCTGAGCCCTGAGCACCCAGCACCCTGAGTACTGACCACCCAGCACCCTGAGCACTGAGCACCCAGCACCCTGAGCACTGAGCACCCAGCACCCTGAGCTCTGAGCACACAGCACCCTGAGCACTGAGCACCCAGCACCCTGAGTACTGAGCACTGAGCACCCAGCACCCCGAGCACTGAGCACCCAGCACCCTGAGTACTGAGCACCCAGCAACCTGTGTACTGAGAACCCAGCACCCAGAGTACTGAGCACCCAGCACCCTGAGTACTGAGAACCCAGCACCCCGAGTACTGAGCACCCAGCACCCTGAGCACTGAGCACCCAGCACCCCGAGCACTGAGCACCCAGCAACCTGAGTACTGAGCACCCAGCACCCTGAGCACTGAGCACCCAGCACCCTGAGCACTGAGCACCCAGCACCCTGAGCACTGAGCACCCAGCACCCTGAGTAGTGAGCACCCAAAGTACTGAGCACCGAGCACAACGAGCACTGAGCACCCAGCATCCTGAGTACTGAGCACCGAGAACCCAGAGCACTGAGCACCCAGCACCCTGAGTACTGAGCTCCGAGCACCCCGAGGACTGAGCACCCAGCGCCCCGAGCACCGAGCACCCTGAGCACTGAGCACCCAGCACCCTGAGTACTGAGCTCCGAGCACCCCGAGGACTGAGCACCCAGCGCCCCGAGCACCGAGCACCCTGAGCACTGAGCACCCAGCACCCCGAGTACTGAGCACTGAGCACCCTGAGTACTGAGCACCAAGCACCCCGAGTACTGAGCACTGAGCACCCTGAGCACTGAGCACCAAGCACCCTGAGTACTGAGCACCCAGCACCCTGAGTACTGAACACCCAGCACCCTGAGCACTGAGCACCCAGCACCCCGAGCACTGAGCACCCAGCACCCTGAGTACTGAGCACCCTGAGTACTGAGCACCGATCACCCTGAGCACTGAGCTCCCAGCACCCTGAGTACTGAGCACCCAGCACCCTGAGCACTGAGCACCCAGCACGCTGAGTACTGAGCACCCAGCACCCTGAGCACTGAGCACCTAGCACCTTGAGTACTGAGCACCCAGCACCCTGAGCACTGAGCACCCAGCACACTGAGTACTGAGCACCCAGCAACCCGAGCACTGAGCACCCAGCACCCCGAGAATGAGCACCCAGCACACCGAGTACTGAGCACCGAGCACCCTGAGCACTGAGTACCCAGCACCCTGAGCACTGAGCACCCAGCACCCTGAGTACTGAGCACCCAGCACCCTGAGTACTGAGCACCCAGCACCCTGAGCACTGAGCACCGAGCACCGAGCACCCCGAGTACTGAGCACCCAGCACCCTGAGCACTGAGCACCAAGCACCCTGAGTACTGAGCACCCAGCACCCTGAGTACTGAACACCCAGCACCCTGAGCACTGAGCACTGAGCACCCTGAGCACTGAGTACTGAGCACCGAGCACCCCGAGCACTGAGCACCCAGGACCCGGAGTACTGAGCACCCAGCACCCTGAGTACTAAGCACCGATCATCCTGAGTACTGAGCACCCAGCACCCTGAGCACTGAACATATAGCAGTCTGAGTACTGAGCACCCCGAGCACTGAGCACCCAGCACCCCAAGCACTGAGCACCCAGCACCCCGAGCACTGAGCACCCAGCACCCTGAGCCCTGAGCACCCAGCACCCTGAGTACTGACCACCCAGCACCCTGAGCACTGAGTACCCAGCACCCTGAGCACTGAGCACCCAGCACCCTGAGCTCTGAGCACACAGCACCCTGAGCACTGAGCACCCAGCACCCTGAGTACTGAGCACTGAGCACCCAGCACCCCGAGCACTGAGCACCCAGCACCCTGAGCACTGAGCACCCAGCACCCGAGTACTGAGCAGGCAACACCCTGAGTACTGAGCACCCAGCACCCTGAGTACTGAGCACCCAGCACCCCGAGTACTGAGCACCCAGCACCCTGAGTACTGAGCACCCAGCAACCCGAGCACTGAGCACCCAGCACCCCGAGCACTGAGCACCCAGCACCCTGAGTACTGAGCACCCAGCACCCTGAGCACTGAGCACTGAGCACCCAGCACCCCGAGCACTGAGCACCCAGCACCCTGAGCACTGAGGACCCAGCAATCTGAGCCCTGAGCACCCAGCACCCTGAGTACTGAGCACTCAGCACCCAGCACCCCGAGCACTGAGCACCCAGCACCCCGAGCACTGAGCACCCAGCACCCTGAGCACTGAGGACCCAGCACCCTGAGCCCTGAGCACCCAGCACCCTGAGTACTGAGCACTCAGCACCCAGCACCCCGAGCACTGAGCACCCAGAACCCCGAGCACTGAGCACCCAGCACCCTGAGCACTGAGGACCCAGCACCCTGAGCCCTGAGCACCCAGCACCCTGAGTACTGAGCACTCAGCACCCAGCACCCCGAGCACTGAGCACCCAGCACCCTGAGTACTGAGCCCTGAGCACCCAGCACCCCGAGCACTGAGCACCCAGCACCCTGAGCACTGAGCACCCAGCACCCGAGCACTGAGCACCCAGCACCCAGAGTACTGACAACCCAGCACCCTGAGCACTGAGTACCCAGCATCCTGAGCACTGAGCACCCAGCACCCCGAGCACTGAGCACCCTGAGCACTGAGCACCCAGCACCCCGAGTACTGAGCACTGAGCACCCTGAGTACTGAGCACCAAGCACCCCGAGTACTGAGCACTGAGCACCCTGAGCACTGAGCACCCAGCACCCTGAGTACTGAGCACCCAGCACCCTGAGTACTGAACACCCAGCACCCTGAGCACTGAGCACCCAGCACCCTGAGCACTGAGCACCCAGCACCCTGAGTACTGAGCACCCTGAGTACTGAGCACCGATCACCCTGAGCACTGAGCTCCCAGCACCCTGAGTACTGAGCACCCAGCACCCTGAGCACTGAGCACCCAGCACCCTGAGTACTGAGCACCCAGCACCCTGAGCACTGAGCACCTAGCAACCTGAGTACTGAGCACCCAGCACCCTGAGCACTGAGCACCCAGCACCCTGAGTACTGAGCACCCAGCACCCCGAGCACTGAGCACCCAGCACCCCGAGAATGAGCACCCAGCACACCGAGTACTGAGCACCGAGCACCCTGAGCACTGAGTACCCAGCACCCTGAGCACTGAGCACCCAGCACCCTGAGTACTGAGCACCCAGCACCCTGAGTACTGAGCACCCAGCACCCTGAGCACTGAGCACCGAGCACCGAGCACCCCGAGTACTGAGCACCCAGCACCCTGAGCACTGAGCACCCAGCACCCTGAGTACTGAGCACCCAGCACCCTGAGTACTGAACACCCAGCACCCTGAGCACTGAGCACTGAGCACCCTGAGCACTGAGTACTGAGCACCGCGCACCCCGAGCACTGAGCACCCAGGACCCGGAGTACTGAGCACCCAGCACCCTGAGTACTAAGCACCGAGCACCCTGAGTACTGAGCACCCAGCACCCTGAGCACTGAACATATAGCAGTCTGAGCACTGAGCACCTCGAGCACTGAGCACCCAGCACCCTGAGTACTGAGCACCGAGCACCCCGAGCACTGAGCACCCAGCACCCCAAGCACTGAGCACCCAGCACCCCGAGCACTGAGCACCCAGCACCCTGAGCCCTGAGCACCCAGCACCCTGAGTACTGACCACCCAGCACCCTGAGCACTGAGTACCCAGCACCCTGAGCACTGAGCACCCAGCACCCTGAGCTCTGAGCACACAGCACCCTGAGCACTGAGCACCCAGCACCCTGAGTACTGAGCACTGAGCACCCAGCACCCCGAGCACTGAGCACCCAGCACCCTGAGTACTGAGCACTGAGCACCCAGCACCCCGAGCACTGAGCACCCAGCACCCTGAGCACTGAGCACCCAGCACCCGAGTACTGATCACCCAACACCCTGAGAACTGAGCACCCAGCACCCTGAGTACTGAGCACCCAGCACCCCGAGTACTGAGCACCCAGCACCCTGAGTACTGAGCACCCAGCAACCCGAGCACTGAGCACCCAGCACCCCGAGCACTGAGCACCCAGCACCCTGAGTACTGAGCACCCAGCAATCTGAGCACTGAGCACCCAGCACCCCGAGCACTGAGCACCCAGCACCCTGAGCACTGAGGACCCAGCACCCTGAGCCCTGAGCACCCAGCACCCTGAGTACTGAGCACTCAGCACCCAGCACCCTGAGCACTGAGCACCCAGCACCCTGAGTACTGAGCCCTGAGCACCCAGCACCCCGTGCACTGAGCACCCAGCACCCTGAGCACTGAGCACCCAGCACCCGAGTACTGAGCACCCAGCACCCTGAGTACTGAGCCCTGAGCACCCAGCACCCCGTGCACTGAGCACCCAGCACCCTGAGCACTGAGCACCCAGCACCCTGAGCACTGAGCACCCAGCACCCTGAGTACTGAGCCCTGAGCACCCAGCACCCCGTGCACTGAGCACCCAGCACCCTGAGCACTGAGCACCCAGCACCCTGAGTACTGAGCCCTGAGCACCCAGCACCCCGTGCACTGAGCACCCAGCACCCTGAGCACTGAGGACCCAGCACCCTGAGCCCTGAGCACCCAGCACCCTGAGTACTGAGCACTCAGCACCCAGCACCCCGAGCACTGAGCACCCAGCACCCCGAGCACTGAGCACCCAGCACCCTGAGCACTGAGGACCCAGCACACTGAGCCCTGAGCACCCAGCACCCTGAGTACTGAGCACTCAGCACCCAGCACCCCGAGCACTGATCACCCAGCACCCCGAGCACTGAGCACCCAGCACCCTGAGCACTGAGGACCCAGCACCCTGAGCCCTGAGCACCCAGCACCCTGAGTACTGAGCACTCAGCACCCAGCACCCCGAGCACTGAGCACCCAGCACCCTGAGTACTGAGCCCTGAGCACCCAGCACCCCGAGCACTGAGCACGCAGCACCCTGAGCACTGAGCACCCAGCACCCGAGTACTGAGCACCCAGCACCCAGAGTACTGACCACCCAGCACCCTGAGCACTGAGTACCCAGCATCCTGAGCACTGAGCACCCAGCACCCCGAGCACTGAGCACCCTGAGCACTGAGCACCCAGCACCCCGAGTACTGAGCACTGAGCACCCTGAGTACTGAGCACCAAGCACCCCGAGTACTGAGCACTGAGCACCCTGAGTACTGAGCACCGATCACCCTGAGCACTGAGCTCCCAGCACCCTGAGTACTGAGCACCCAGCACCCTGAGCACTGAGCACCCAGCACCCTGAGTACTGAGCACCCAGCACCCTGAGCACTGAGCACCTAGCAACCTGAGTACTGAGCACCCAGCACCCTGAGCACTGAGCACCCAGCACCCTGAGTACTGAGCACCGAGAACCCTGAGCACTGAGTACCCAGCACCCTGAGCACTGAGCACCCAGCACCCTGAGTACTGAGCACCCAGCACCCTGAGCACTGAGCACCCAGCACCCTGAGCACTGAGCACCGAGCACCGAGCACCCCGAGTACTGAGCACCCAGCACCCTGAGCACTGAGCACCCAGCACCCTGAGTACTGAGCACCCAGCACCCTGAGTACTGAACACCCAGCACCCTGAGCACTGAGCACTGAGCACCCTGAGCACTGAGTACTGAGCACCGCGCACCCCGAGCACTGAGCACCCAGGACCCGGAGTACTGAGCACCCAGCACCCTGAGTACTAAGCACCGAGCACCCTGAGTACTGAGCACCCAGCACCCTGAGCACTGAGCACCCAGCACCCTGAGTACTGAGCACCCAGCACCCTGAGTACTGAACACCCAGCACCCTGAGCACTGAGCACTGAGCACCCTGAGCACTGAGTACTGAGCACCGCGCACCCCGAGCACTGAGCACCCAGGACCCGGAGTACTGAGCACCCAGCACCCTGAGTACTAAGCACCGAGCACCCTGAGTACTGAGCACCCAGCACCCTGAGCACTGAACATATAGCAGTCTGAGCACTGAGCACCTCGAGCACTGAGCACCCAGCACCCTGAGTACTGAGCACCGAGCACCCCGAGCACTGAGCACCCAGCACCCCAAGCACTGAGCACCCAGCACCCCGAGCACTGAGCACCCAGCACCCTGAGCCCTGAGCACCCAGCACCCTGAGTACTGACCACCCAGCACCCTGAGTACTGAGAACCCAGCACCCCGAGTACTGAACACCCAGCACCCTGAGTACTGAGCACCCAGCACCCTGAGCACTGAGCACCCAGCACCCTGAGCACTGAGCACCCAGCACCCTGAGCACCCAGCACCCTGAGTAGTGAGCACCCAAAGTACTGAGCACCGAGCACAACGAGCACTGAGCACCCAGCACCCTGAGTACTAAGCACCGAGCACCCTGAGTACTGAGCACCCAGCACCCTGAGCACTGAACACACAGCACCCTGAGTACTGAGCACCTCGAGCACTGAGCACCCAGCACCCTGAGTACTGAGCACCCAGCACCCCGAGCACTGAGCACCCAGCAACCTGAGTACTGAGCACCGAGCACAACGAGCACTGAGCACCCAGCACCCTGAGTACTGAGCACCGAGAACCCCGAGCACTGAGCACCCAGCACCCTGAGTACTGAGCTCCGAGCACCCCGAGGACTGAGCACCCAGCGCCCCGAGCACCGAGCACCCTGAGCACTGAGCACCCAGCACCCTGAGCACTGAGCACCTAGCACCCTGAGTAGTGAGCACCCAGCACCCTGAGTACTGAACACCCAGCACCCTGAGCACTGAGTACTGAGCACTGAGCACCCTGAGCACTGAGCACATAGCACCCCGAGTACTGAGCACCCAGCACCCCGAGCACTGAGCACCCAGCACCCCGAGCACTGAGCACCCTGAGCACTGAGCACCCAGCACCCCGAGTACTGAGCACTGAGCACCCTGAGCACTGAGCACCCAGCACCCTGAGGACTGAGCACCCAGCACCCTGAGTACTGAACACCCAGCACCCTGAGCACTGAGCACCCAGCACCCCGAGCACTGAGCACCCAGCACCCTGAGTACTGTGCACCCTGAGTACTGAGCACCGATCACCCTGAGCACTGAGCTCCCAGCACCCTGAGTACTGAGCACCCAGCACCCTGAGCACTGAGCACCCAGCACCCTGAGTACTGAGCACCCAGCACCCTGAGCACTGAGCACCTAGTACCCTGAGTACTGAGCACCCAGCACCCTGAGCACTGAGCACCCAGCACCCTGAGTACTGAGCACCCAGCACCCCGAGCACTGAGCACCCAGCACCCCGAGAATGAGCACCCAGCACACCGAGTACTGAGCACCGAGCACCCTGAGCGCTGAGTACCCAGCACCCTGAGCACTGAGCACCCAGCACCCTGAGTACTGAGCACCCAGCAGCATGAGTACTGAGCACCCAGCACCCTGAGCACTGAGCACCGAGCACCGAGCACCCCGAGTACTGAGCACCCAGCACCCTGAACACTGAGCACCCAGCACCCTGAGTACTGAGCACCCAGCACCCTGAACACTGAGCACCCAGCACCCTGAGCACTGAGCACCCAGCACCCCGAGCACTGAGCACCCAGCACCCTGAGCACTGAGGACCCAGCACCCTGAGCCCTGAGCACCCAGCACCCTGAGTACTGAGCACTCAGCACCCAGCACCCTGAGCACTGAGCACCCAGCACCCTGAGTACTGAGCCCTGAGCACCCAGCACCCCGTGCACTGAGCACCCAGCACCCTGAGCACTGAGCACCCAGCACCCGAGTACTGAGCACCCAGCACCCTGAGTACTGAGCACCCAGCAACCTGTGTACTGAGAACCCAGCACCCCGAGTACTGAGCACCCAGCACCCTGAGTACTGAGAACCCAGCACCCCGAGTACTGAACACCCAGCACCCTGAGTACTGAGCACCCAGCACCCTGAGCACTGAGCACCCAGCACCCTGAGCACTGAGCACCCAGCACCCTGAGCACCCAGCACCCTGAGTAGTGAGCACCCAAAATACTGAGCACCGAGCACAACGAGCACTGAGCACCCAGCACCCTGAGTACTAAGCACCGAGCACCCTGAGTACTGAGCACCCAGCACCCTGAGCACTGAGCACCCAGCACCCCGAGCACTGAGCACCCAGCACCCTGAGTACTGAGCACCCAGCACCCTGAGCACTGAGCACCCAGCACCCTGAGCACTGAGCACCCAGCACCCTGAGCACTGAGCACCCAGCACCCTGAGTAGTGAGCACCCAAAGTACTGAGCACCGAGCACAACGAGCACTGAGCACCCAGCACCCTGAGTACTGAGCACCGAGAACCCCGAGCACTGAGCACCCAGCACCCTGAGTACTGAGCTCCGAGCACCCCGAGGACTGAGCACCCAGCGCCCCGAGCACCGAGCACCCTGAGCACTGAGCACCCAGCACCCTGAGCACTGAGCACCTAGCACCCTGAGTACTGAGCACCCAGCACCCTGAGTACTGAACACCCAGCACCCTGAGCACTGAGAACTGAGCACCCTGAGCACTGAGTACTGAGCACTGAGCACACTGAGCACTGAGCACATAGCACCCCGAGTACTGAGCACCCAGCACCCCGAGCACTGAGCACCCAGCACCCCGAGCACTGAGCACCCTGAGCACTGAGCACCCAGCACCCCGAGTACTGAGCACTGAGCACCCTGAGCACTGAGCACCCAGCACCCTGAGGACTGAGCACCCAGCACCCTGAGTACTGAACACCCAGCACCCTGAGCACTGAGCACCCAGCACCCCGAGCACTGAGCACCCAGCACCCTGAGTACTGTGAACCCTGAGTACTGAGCACCGATCACCCTGAGCACTGAGCTCCCAGCACCCTGAGTACTGAGCACCCAGCACCCTGAGCACTGAGCACCCAGCACCCTGAGTACTGAGCACCCAGCACCCTGAGCACTGAGCACCTAGTACCCTGAGTACTGAGCACCCAGCACCCTGAGCACTGAGCACCCAGCACCCTGAGTACTGAGCACCCAGCACCCCGAGCACTGAGCACCCAGCACCCCGAGAATGAGCACCCAGCACACCGAGTACTGAGCACCGAGCACCCTGAGCACTGAGTACCCAGCACCCTGAGCACTGAGCACCCAGCACCCTGAGTACTGAGCACCCAGCACCATGAGTACTGAGCACCCAGCACCCTGAGCACTGAGCACCGAGCACCGAGCACCCCGAGTACTGAGCACCCAGCACCCTGAACACTGAGCACCCAGCACCCTGAGTACTGAGCACCCAGCACCCTGAGTACTGAACACCCAGCACCCTGAGCACTGAGCACTGAGCACCCTGAGCACTGAGTACTGAGCACCGATCACCCCGAGCACTGAGCACCCAGGACCCGGAGTACTGAGCACCCAGCACCCTGAGTAGTAAGCACCGAGCACCCTGAGTACTGAGCACCCAGCACCCTGAGCACTGAACATATAGCAGTCTGAGTACTGAGCACCTCGAGCACTGAGCACCCAGCACCCTGAATACTGAGCACCGAGCACCCCGAGCACTGAGCACCCAGCACCCCAAGCACTGAGCACCCAGCACCCCGAGCACTGAGCACCAAGCACCCTGAGCCCTGAGCACCCAGCACCCTGAGCACTGACCACCCAGCACCCTGAGCACTGAGTACCCAGCACCCTGAGCACTGAGCACCCAGCACCCTGAGCTCTGATCACACAGCACCCTGAGCACTGAGCACCCAGCACCCTGAGTACTGAGCACTGAGCACCCAGCACCCCGAGCACTGAGCACCCAGCACCCTGAGTACTGAGCACTGAGCACCCAGCACCCCGAGCACTGAGCACCCAGCACCCTGAGCACTGAGCACCCAGCACCCGAGTACTGAGCACCCAGCACCCTGAGCACTGAGCACCCAGCACCCTGAGTACTGAGCACTGAGCACCCAGCACCCTGAGTACTGAGCACCCAGCACCCTGAGCACTGAGCACCCAGCACCCTGAGCACTGAGCACCCAGCACCCTGAGCACTGAGCACCCAGCACCCTGAGTAGTGAGCACCCAAAGTACTGAGCACCGAGCACAACGAGCACTGAGCACCCAGCACCCTGAGTACTGAGCACCGAGAACCCCGAGCACTGAGCACCCAGCACCCTGAGTACTGAGCTCCGAGCACCCCGAGGACTGAGCACCCAGCGCCCCGAGCACCGAGCACCCTGAGCACTGAGCACCTAGCACCCTGAGTACTGAGCACCCAGCACCCTGAGTACTGAACACCCAGCACCCTGAGCACTGAGAACTGAGCACCCTGAGCACTGAGTACTGAGCACTGAGCACACTGAGCACTGAGCACATAGCACCCCGAGTACTGAGCACCCAGCACCCCGAGCACTGAGCACCCAGCACCCCGAGCACTGAGCACCCTGAGCACTGAGCACCCAGCACCCCGAGTACTGAGCACTGAGCACCCTGAGCACTGAGCACCCAGCACCCTGAGGACTGAGCACCCAGCACCCTGAGTACTGAACACCCAGCACCCTGAGCACTGAGCACCCAGCACCCCGAGCACTGAGCACCCAGCACCCTGAGTACTGTGCACCCTGAGTACTGAGCACCGATCACCCTGAGCACTGAGCTCCCAGCACCCTGAGTACTGAGCACCCAGCACCCTGAGCACTGAGCACCCAGCACCCTGAGTACTGAGCACCCAGCACCCTGAGCACTGAGCACCTAGTACCCTGAGTACTGAGCACCCAGCACCCTGAGCACTGAGCACCCAGCACCCTGAGTACTGAGCACCCAGCACCCCGAGCACTGAGCACCCAGCACCCCGAGAATGAGCACCCAGCACACCGAGTACTGAGCACCGAGCACCCTGAGCACTGAGTACCCAGCACCCTGAGCACTGAGCACCCAGCACCCTGAGTACTGAGCACCCAGCACCATGAGTACTGAGCACCCAGCACCCTGAGCACTGAGCACCGAGCACCGAGAACCCCGAGTACTGAGCACCCAGCACCCTGAACACTGAGCACCCAGCACCCTGAGTACTGAGCACCCAGCACCCTGAGTACTGAACACCCAGCACCCTGAGCACTGAGCACTGAGCACCCTGAGCACTGAGTACTGAGAACCGAGCACGCCGAGCACTGAGCACCCAGGACCCGGAGTACTGAGCACCCAGCACCCTGAGTAGTAAGCACCGAGCACCCTGAGTACTGAGCACCCAGCACCCTGAGCACTGAACATATAGCAGTCTGAGTACTGAGCACCTCGAGCACTGAGCACCCAGCACCCTGAGTACTGAGCACCGAGCACCCCGAGCACTGAGCACCCAGCACCCCAAGCACTGAGCACCCAGCACCCCGAGCACTGAGCACCCAGCACCCTGAGCCCTGAGCACCCAGCACCCTGAGTACTGACCACCCAGCACCCTGAGCACTGAGTACCCAGCACCCTGAGCACTGAGCACCCAGCACCCTGAGCTCTGAGCACACAGCACCCTGAGCACTGAGCACCCAGCACCCTGAGTACTGAGCACTGAGCACCCAGCACCCCGAGCACTGAGCACCCAGCACCCTGAGTACTGAGCACTGAGCACCCAGCACCCCGAGCACTGAGCACCCAGCACCCTGAGCACTGAGCACCCAGCACCCGAGTACTGAGCACCCAACACCCTGAGTACTGAGCACCCAGCACCCTGAGTACTGAGCACCCAGCACCCCGAGTACTGAGCACCCAGCACCCTGAGTACTGAGCACCCAGCAACCCGAGCACTGAGCACCCAGCACCCCGAGCACTGAGCACCCAGCACCCTGAGTACTGTGCACCCTGAGTACTGAGCACCGATCACCCTGAGCACTGAGCTCCCAGCACCCTGAGTACTGAGCACCCAGCACCCTGAGCACTGAGCACCCAGCACCCTGAGTACTGAGCACCCAGCACCCTGAGCACTGAGCACCTAGTACCCTGAGTACTGAGCACCCAGCACCCTGAGCACTGAGCACCCAGCACCCTGAGTACTGAGCACCCAGCACCCCGAGCACTGAGCACCCAGCACCCCGAGAATGAGCACCCAGCACACCGAGTACTGAGCACCGAGCACCCTGAGCACTGAGTACCCAGCACCCTGAGCACTGAGCACCCAGCACCCTGAGTACTGAGCACCCAGCACCATGAGTACTGAGCACCCAGCACCCTGAGCACTGAGCACCGAGCACCGAGAACCCCGAGTACTGAGCACCCAGCACCCTGAACACTGAGCACCCAGCACCCTGAGTACTGAGCACCCAGCACCCTGAGTACTGAACACCCAGCACCCTGAGCACTGAGCACTGAGCACCCTGAGCACTGAGTACTGAGCACCGAGCACCCCGAGCACTGAGCACCCAGGACCCGGAGTACTGAGCACCCAGCACCCTGAGTAGTAAGCACCGAGCACCCTGAGTACTGAGCACCCAGCACCCTGAGCACTGAACATATAGCAGTCTGAGTACTGAGCACCTCGAGCACTGAGCACCCAGCACCCTGAGTACTGAGCACCGAGCACCCCGAGCACTGACCACCCAGCACCCCAAGCACTGAGCACCCAGCACCCCGAGCACTGAGCACCCAGCACCCTGAGCCCTGAGCACCCAGCACCCTGAGTACTGACCACCCAGCACCCTGAGCACTGAGCACCCAGCACCCTGAGCACTGAGCACCCAGCACCCTGAGCTCTGAGCACACAGCACCCTGAGCACTGAGCACCCAGCACCCTGAGTACTGAGCACTGAGCACCCAGCACCCCGAGCACTGAGCACCCAGCACCCTGAGTACTGAGCACTGAGCACCCAGCACCCCGAGCACTGAGCACCCAGCACTCTGAGCACTGAGCACCCAGCACCCGAGTACTGAGCACCCAACACCCTGAGTACTGAGCACCCAGCACCCTGAGTACTGAGCACCCAGCACCCCGAGTACTGAGCACCCAGCACCCTGAGTACTGAGCACCCAGCAACCCGAGCACTGAGCACCCAGCACCCCGAGCACTGAGCACCCAGCACCCTGAGTACTGAGCACAGAGCACCCTGAGCACTGAGCACTGAGCACCCAGCACCCCGAGCACTGAGCACCCAGCACCCTGAGCACTGAGGACCCAGCACCCTGAGCCCTGAGCACCCAGCACCCTGAGTACTGAGCACTCAGCACCCAGCACCCCGAGCACTGAGCACCCAGCACCCTGAGTACTGAGCACCCAGCACCCTGAGCACTGAGCACCCAGCACCCCGAGCACTGAGCACCCAGCACCCTGAGCACTGAGGACCCAGCACCCTGAGCCCTGAGCACCCAGCACCCTGAGTACTGAGCACTCAGCACCCAGCACCCCGAGCACTGAGCACCCAGCACCCTGAGTACTGAGCCCTGAGCACCCAGCACCCCGAGCAGTGAGCACCCAGCACCCTGAGCACTGAGCACCCAGCACCCGAGTACAGAGCACCCAGCACCCTGAGTACTGACCACCCAGCACCCTGAGCACTGAGTACCCAGCACCCTGAGCACTGAGCACCCAGCACCCTGAGCTCTGAGCACACAGCACCCTGAGCACTGAGCACCCAGCACCCTGAGTACTGAGCACTGAGCACCCAGCACCCCGAGCACTGAGCACCCAGCACCCTGAGTACTGAGCACTGAGCACCCAGCACCCCGAGCACTGAGCACCCAGCACCCTGAGCACTGAGCACCCAGCACCCGAGTACTGAGCACCCAACACCCTGAGTACTGAGCACCCAGCACCCTGAGTACTGAGCACCCAGCACCCCGAGTACTGAGCACCCAGCACCCTGAGTACTGAGCACCCAGCAACCCGAGCACTGAGCACCCAGCACCCCGAGCACTGAGCACCCAGCACCCTGAGTACTGAGCACCCAGCACCCTGAGCACTGAGCACTGAGCACCCAGCACCCCGAGCACTGAGCACCCAGCACCCTGAGCACTGAGGACCCAGCACCCTGAGCCCTGAGCACCCAGCACCCTGAGTACTGAGCACTCAGCACCCAGCACCCCGAGCACTGAGCACCCAGCACCCTGAGTACTGAGCCCTGAGCACCCAGCACCCCGAGCACTGAGCACCCAGCACCCTGAGCACTGAGCACCCAGCACCCGAGTACTGAGCACCCAGCACCCTGAGTACTGAGCACCCAGCAACCTGTGTACTGAGAACCCAGCACCCAGAGTACTGAGCACCCAGCACCCTGAGTACTGAGAACCCAGCACCCCGAGTACTGAGCACCCAGCACCCTGAGCACTGAGCACCCAGCACCCCGAGCACTGAGCACCCAGCACCCTGAGTACTGAGCACCCAGCACCCTGAGCACTGAGCACCCAGCACCCTGAGCACTGAGCACCCAGCACCCTGAGCACTGAGCACCCAGCACCCTGAGTAGTGAGCACCCAAAGTACTGAGCACCGAGCACAACGAGCACTGAGCACCCAGCACCCTGAGTACTGAGCACCGAGAACCCAGAGCACTGAGCACCCAGCACCCTGAGTACTGAGCTCCGAGCACCCCGAGGACTGAGCACCCAGCGCCCCGAGCACCGAGCACCCTGAGCACTGAGCACCCAGCACCCTGAGTACTGAGCTCCGAGCACCCCGAGGACTGAGCACCCAGCGCCCCGAGCACCGAGCACCCTGAGCACTGAGCACCCAGCACCCCGAGTACTGAGCACTGAGCACCCTGAGTACTGAGCACCAAGCACCCCGAGTACTGAGCACTGAGCACCCTGAGCACTGAGCACCAAGCACCCTGAGTACTGAGCACCCAGCACCCTGAGTACTGAACACCCAGCACCCTGAGCACTGAGCACCCAGCACCCCGAGCACTGAGCACCCAGCACCCTGAGTACTGAGCACCCTGAGTACTGAGCACCGATCACCCTGAGCACTGAGCTCCCAGCACCCTGAGTACTGAGCACCCAGCACCCTGAGCACTGAGCACCCAGCACGCTGAGTACTGAGCACCCAGCACCCTGAGCACTGAGCACCTAGCACCTTGAGTACTGAGCACCCAGCACCCTGAGCACTGAGCACCCAGCACACTGAGTACTGAGCACCCAGCAACCCGAGCACTGAGCACCCAGCACCCCGAGAATGAGCACCCAGCACACCGAGTACTGAGCACCGAGCACCCTGAGCACTGAGTACCCAGCACCCTGAGCACTGAGCACCCAGCACCCTGAGTACTGAGCACCCAGCACCCTGAGTACTGAGCACCCAGCACCCTGAGCACTGAGCACCGAGCACCGAGCACCCCGAGCACTGAGCACCCAGGACCCGGAGTACTGAGCACCCAGCACCCTGAGTACTAAGCACCGATCATCCTGAGTACTGAGCACCCAGCACCCTGAGCACTGAACATATAGCAGTCTGAGTACTGAGCACCCCGAGCACTGAGCACCCAGCACCCCAAGCACTGAGCACCCAGCACCCCGAGCACTGAGCACCCAGCACCCTGAGCCCTGAGCACCCAGCACCCTGAGTACTGACCACCCAGCACCCTGAGCACTGAGTACCCAGCACCCTGAGCACTGAGCACCCAGCACCCTGAGCTCTGAGCACACAGCACCCTGAGCACTGAGCACCCAGCACCCTGAGTACTGAGCACTGAGCACCCAGCACCCCGAGCACTGAGCACCCAGCACCCTGAGCACTGAGCACCCAGCACCCGAGTACTGAGCAGGCAACACCCTGAGTACTGAGCACCCAGCACCCTGAGTACTGAGCACCCAGCACCCCGAGTACTGAGCACCCAGCACCCTGAGTACTGAGCACCCAGCAACCCGAGCACTGAGCACCCAGCACCCCGAGCACTGAGCACCCAGCACCCTGAGTACTGAGCACCCAGCACCCTGAGCACTGAGCACTGAGCACCCAGCACCCCGAGCACTGAGCACCCAGCACCCTGAGCACTGAGGACCCAGCACTCTGAGCCCTGAGCACCCAGCACCCTGAGTACTGAGCACTCAGCACCCAGCACCCCGAGCACTGAGCACCCAGCACCCCGAGCACTGAGCACCCAGCACCCTGAGCACTGAGGACCCAGCACCCTGAGCCCTGAGCACCCAGCACCCTGAGTACTGAGCACTCAGCACCCAGCACCCCGAGCACTGAGCACCCAGCACCCCGAGCACTGAGCACCCAGCACCCTGAGCACTGAGGACCCAGCACCCTGAGCCCTGAGCACCCAGCACCCTGAGTACTGAGCACTCAGCACCCAGCACCCCGAGCACTGAGCACCCAGCACCCTGAGTACTGAGCCCTGAGCACCCAGCACCCCGAGCACTGAGCACCCAGCACCCTGAGCACTGAGCACCCAGCACCCGAGCACTGAGCACCCAGCACCCAGAGTACTGACCACCCAGCACCCTGAGCACTGAGTACCCAGCATCCTGAGCACTGAGCACCCAGCACCCCGAGCACTGAGCACCCTGAGCACTGAGCACCCAGCACCCCGAGTACTGAGCACTGAGCACCCTGAGTACTGAGCACCAAGCACCCCGAGTACTGAGCACTGAGCACCCTGAGCACTGAGCACCCAGCACCCTGAGTACTGAGCACCCAGCACCCTGAGTACTGAACACCCAGCACCCTGAGCACTGAGCACCCAGCACCCTGAGCACTGAGCACCCAGCACCCTGAGTACTGAGCACCCTGAGTACTGAGCACCGATCACCCTGAGCACTGAGCTCCCAGCACCCTGAGTACTGAGCACCCAGCACCCTGAGCACTGAGCACCTAGCAACCTGAGTACTGAGCACCCAGCACCCTGAGCACTGAGCACCCAGCACCCTGAGTACTGAGCACCCAGCACCCCGAGCACTGAGCACCCAGCACCCCGAGAATGAGCACCCAGCACACCGAGTACTGAGCACCGAGCACCCTGAGCACTGAGTACCCAGCACCCTGAGCACTGAGCACCCAGCACCCTGAGTACTGAGCACCCAGCACCCTGAGTACTGAGCACCCAGCACCCTGAGCACTGAGCACCGAGCACCGAGCACCCCGAGTACTGAGCACCCAGCACCCTGAGCACTGAGCACCCAGCACCCTGAGTACTGAGCACCCAGCACCCTGAGTACTGAACACCCAGCACCCTGAGCACTGAGCACTGAGCACCCTGAGCACTGAGTACTGAGCACCGAGCACCCCGAGCACTGAGCACCCAGGACCCGGAGTACTGAGCACCCAGCACCCTGAGTACTAAGCACCGAGCACCCTGAGTACTGAGCACCCAGCACCCTGAGCACTGAACATATAGCAGTCTGAGCACTGAGCACCTCGAGCACTGAGCACCCAGCACCCTGAGTACTGAGCACCGAGCACCCCGAGCACTGAGCACCCAGCACCCCAAGCACTGAGCACCCAGCACCCCGAGCACTGAGCACCCAGCACCCTGAGCCCTGAGCACCCAGCACCCTGAGTACTGACCACCCAGCACCCTGAGCACTGAGTACCCAGCACCCTGAGCACTGAGCACCCAGCACCCTGAGCTCTGAGCACACAGCACCCTGAGCACTGAGCACCCAGCACCCTGAGTACTGAGCACTGAGCACCCAGCACCCCGAGCACTGAGCACCCAGCACCCTGAGTACTGAGCACTGAGCACCCAGCACCCCGAGCACTGAGCACCCAGCACCCTGAGCACTGAGCACCCAGCACCCGAGTACTGAGCACCCAACACCCTGAGAACTGAGCACCCAGCACCCTGAGTACTGAGCACCCAGCACCCCGAGTACTGAGCACCCAGCACCCTGAGTACTGAGCACCCAGCAACCCGAGCACTGAGCACCCAGCACCCCGAGCACTGAGCACCCAGCACCCTGAGTACTGAGCACCCAGCAATCTGAGCACTGAGCACCCAGCACCCCGAGCACTGAGCACCCAGCACCCTGAGCACTGAGGACCCAGCACCCTGAGCCCTGAGCACCCAGCACCCTGAGTACTGAGCACTCAGCACCCAGCACCCTGAGCACTGAGCACCCAGCACCCTGAGTACTGAGCCCTGAGCACCCAGCACCCCGTGCACTGAGCACCCAGCACCCTGAGCACTGAGCACCCAGGACCCGAGTACTGAGCACCCAGCACCCTGAGTACTGAGCCCTGAGCACCCAGCACCCCGTGCACTGAGCACCCAGCACCCTGAGCACTGAGCACCCAGCACCCTGAGCACTGAGCACCCAGCACCCTGAGTACTGAGCCCTGAGCACCCAGCACCCCGTGCACTGAGCACCCAGCACCCTGAGCACTGAGCACCCAGCACCCTGAGTACTGAGCCCTGAGCACCCAGCACCCCGTGCACTGAGCACCCAGCACCCTGAGCACTGAGGACCCAGCACCCTGAGCCCTGAGCACCCAGCACCCTGAGTACTGAGCACTCAGCACCCAGCACCCCGAGCACTGAGCACCCAGCACCCCGAGCACTGAGCACCCAGCACCCTGAGCACTGAGGACCCAGCACACTGAGCCCTGAGCACCCAGCACCCTGAGTACTGAGCACTCAGCACCCAGCACCCCGAGCACTGAGCAGCCAGCACCCCGAGCACTGAGCACCCAGCACCCTGAGCACTGAGGACCCAGCACCCTGAGCCCTGAGCACCCAGCACCCTGAGTACTGAGCACTCAGCACCCAGCACCCCGAGCACTGAGCACCCAGCACCCTGAGTACTGAGCCCTGAGCACCCAGCACCCCGAGCACTGAGCACCCAGCACCCTGAGCACTGAGCACCCAGCACCCGAGTACTGAGCACCCAGCACCCAGAGTACTGACCACCCAGCACCCTGAGCACTGAGTACCCAGCATCCTGAGCACTGAGCACCCAGCACCCCGAGCACTGAGCACCCTGAGCACTGAGCACCCAGCACCCCGAGTACTGAGCACTGAGCACCCTGAGTACTGAGCACCAAGCACCCCGAGTACTGAGCACTGAGCACCCTGAGTACTGAGCACCGATCACCCTGAGCACTGAGCTCCCAGCACCCTGAGTACTGAGCACCCAGCACCCTGAGCACTGAGCACCCAGCACCCTGAGTACTGAGCACCCAGCACCCTGAGCACTGAGCACCTAGCAACCTGAGTACTGAGCACCCAGCACCCTGAGCACTGAGCACCCAGCACCCTGAGTACTGAGCACCCAGCACCCCGAGCACTGAGCACCCAGCACCCCGAGAATGAGCACCCAGCACACCGAGTACTGAGCACCGAGAACCCTGAGCACTGAGTACCCAGCACCCTGAGCACTGAGCACCCAGCACCCTGAGTACTGAGCACCCAGCACCCTGAGCACTGAGCACCCAGCACCCTGAGCACTGAGCACCGAGCACCGAGCACCCCGAGTACTGAGCACCCAGCACCCTGAGCACTGAGCACCCAGCACCCTGAGTACTGAGCACCCAGCACCCTGAGTACTGAACACCCAGCACCCTGAGCACTGAGCACTGAGCACCCTGAGCACTGAGTACTGAGCACCGCGCACCCCGAGCACTGAGCACCCAGGACCCGGAGTACTGAGCACCCAGCACCCTGAGTACTAAGCACCGAGCACCCTGAGTACTGAGCACCCAGCACCCTGAGCACTGAGCACCCAGCACCCTGAGTACTGAGCACCCAGCACCCTGAGTACTGAACACCCAGCACCCTGAGCACTGAGCACTGAGCACCCTGAGCACTGAGTACTGAGCACCGCGCACCCCGAGCACTGAGCACCCAGGACCCGGAGTACTGAGCACCCAGCACCCTGAGTACTAAGCACCGAGCACCCTGAGTACTGAGCACCCAGCACCCTGAGCACTGAACATATAGCAGTCTGAGCACTGAGCACCTCGAGCACTGAGCACCCAGCACCCTGAGTACTGAGCACCGAGCACCCCGAGCACTGAGCACCCAGCACCCCAAGCACTGAGCACCCAGCACCCCGAGCACTGAGCACCCAGCACCCTGAGCCCTGAGCACCCAGCACCCTGAGTACTGACCACCCAGCACCCTGAGTACTGAGAACCCAGCACCCCGAGTACTGAACACCCAGCACCCTGAGTACTGAGCACCCAGCACCCTGAGCACTGAGCACCCAGCACCCTGAGCACTGAGCACCCAGCACCCTGAGCACCCAGCACCCTGAGTAGTGAGCACCCAAAGTACTGAGCACCGAGCACAACGAGCACTGAGCACCCAGCACCCTGAGTACTAAGCACCGAGCACCCTGAGTACTGAGCACCCAGCACCCTGAGCACTGAACACACAGCACCCTGAGTACTGAGCACCTCGAGCACTGAGCAACCAGCACCCTGAGTACTGAGCACCCAGCACCCCGAGCACTGAGCACCCAGCAACCTGAGTACTGAGCACCGAGCACAACGAGCACTGAGCACCCAGCACCCTGAGTACTGAGCACCGAGAACCCCGAGCACTGAGCACCCAGCACCCTGAGTACTGAGCTCCGAGCACCCCGAGGACTGAGCACCCAGCGCCCCGAGCACCGAGCACCCTGAGCACTGAGCACCCAGCACCCTGAGCACTGAGCACCTAGCACCCTGAGTAGTGAGCACCCAGCACCCTGAGTACTGAACACCCAGCACCCTGAGCACTGAGAACTGAGCACCCTGAGCACTGAGTACTGAGCACTGAGCACCCTGAGCACTGAGCACATAGCACCCCGAGTACTGAGCACCCAGCACCCCGAGCACTGAGCACCCAGCACCCCGAGCACTGAGCACCCTGAGCACTGAGCACCCAGCACCCCGAGTACTGAGCACTGAGCACCCTGAGCACTGAGCACCCAGCACCCTGAGGACTGAGCACCCAGCACCCTGAGTACTGAACACCCAGCACCCTGAGCACTGAGCACCCAGCACCCCGAGCACTGAGCACCCAGCACCCTGAGTACTGTGCACCCTGAGTACTGAGCACCGATCACCCTGAGCACTGAGCTCCCAGCACCCTGAGTACTGAGCACCCAGCACCCTGAGCACTGAGCACCCAGCACCCTGAGTACTGAGCACCCAGCACCCTGAGCACTGAGCACCTAGTACCCTGAGTACTGAGCACCCAGCACCCTGAGCACTGAGCACCCAGCACCCTGAGTACTGAGCACCCAGCACCCCGAGCACTGAGCACCCAGCACCCCGAGAATGAGCACCCAGCACACCGAGTACTGAGCACCGAGCACCCTGAGCGCTGAGTACCCAGCACCCTGAGCACTGAGCACCCAGCACCCTGAGTACTGAGCACCCAGCAGCATGAGTACTGAGCACCCAGCACCCTGAGCACTGAGCACCGAGCACCGAGCACCCCGAGTACTGAGCACCCAGCACCCTGAACACTGAGCACCCAGCACCCCGAGTACTGAGCACCCAGCACCCTGAACACTGAGCACCCAGCACCCTGAGCACTGAGCACCCAGCACCCCGAGCACTGAGCACCCAGCACCCTGAGCACTGAGGACCCAGCACCCTGAGGCCTGAGCACCCAGCACCCTGAGTACTGAGCACTCAGCACCCAGCACCCTGAGCACTGAGCACCCAGCACCCTGAGTACTGAGCCCTGAGCACCCAGCACCCCGTGCACTGAGCACCCAGCACCCTGAGCACTGAGCACCCAGCACCCGAGTACTGAGCACCCAGCACCCTGAGTACTGAGCACCCAGCAACCTGTGTGCTGAGAACCCAGCACCCCGAGTACTGAGCACCCAGCACCCTGAGTACTGAGAACCCAGCACCCCGAGTACTGAACACCCAGCACCCTGAGTACTGAGCACCCAGCACCCTGAGCACTGAGCACCCAGCACCCTGAGCACTGAGCACCCAGCACCCTGAGCACCCAGCACCCTGAGTAGTGAGCACCCAAAGTACTGAGCACCGAGCACAACGAGCACTGAGCACCCAGCACCCTGAGTACTAAGCACCGAGCACCCTGAGTACTGAGCACCCAGCACCCTGAGCACTGAACACACAGCACCCTGAGTACTGAGCACCTCGAGCACTGAGCACCCAGCACCCTGAGTACTGAGCACCCAGCACCCCGAGCACTGAGCACCCAGCAACCTGAGTACTGAGCACCGAGCACAACGAGCACTGAGCACCCAGCACCCTGAGTACTGAGCACCGAGAACCCCGAGCACTGAGCACCCAGCACCCTGAGTACTGAGCTCCGAGCACCCTGAGGACTGAGCACCCAGCGCCCCGAGCACCGAGCACCCTGAGCACTGAGCACCCAGCACCCTGAGCACTGAGCACCTAGCACCCTGAGTACTGAGCACCCAGCACCCTGAGTACTGAACACCCAGCACCCTGAGCACTGAGAACTGAGCACCCTGAGCACTGAGTACTGAGCACTGAGCACCCTGAGCACTGAGCACATAGCACCCCGAGTACTGAGCACCCAGCACCCCGAGCACTGAGCACCCAGCACCCCGAGCACTGAGCACCCTGAGCACTGAGCACCCAGCACCCCGAGTACTGAGCACTGAGCACCCTGAGCACTGAGCACCCAGCACCCTGAGGACTGAGCACCCAGCACCCTGAGTACTGAACACCCAGCACCCTGAGCACTGAGCACCCAGCACCCCGAGCACTGAGCACCCAGCACCCTGAGTACTGTGCACCCTGAGTACTGAGCACCGATCACCCTGAGCACTGAGCTCCCAGCACCCTGAGTACTGAGCACCCAGCACCCTGAGCACTGAGCACCCAGCACCCTGAGTACTGAGCACCAAGCACCCTGAGCACTGAGCACCTAGTACCCTGAGTACTGAGCACCCAGCACCCTGAGCACTGAGCACCCAGCACCCTGAGTACTGAGCACCCAGCACCCCGAGCACTGAGCACCCAGCACCCCGAGAATGAGCACCCAGCACACCGAGTACTGAGCACCGAGCACCCTGAGCACTGAGTACCCAGCACCCTGAGCACTGAGCACCCAGCACCCTGAGTACTGAGCACCCAGCAGCATGAGTACTGAGCACCCAGCACCCTGAGCACTGAGCACCGAGCACCGAGCACCCCGAGTACTGAGCACCCAGCACCCTGAACACTGAGCACCCAGCACCCTGAGTACTGAGCACCCAGCACCCTGAGTACTGAACACCCAGCACCCTGAGCACTGAGCACTGAGCACCCTGAGCACTGAGTACTGAGCACCGAGCACCCCGAGCACTGAGCACCCAGGACCCGGAGTACTGAGCACCCAGCACCCTGAGTAGTAAGCACCGAGCACCCTGAGTACTGAGCACCCAGCACCCTGAGCACTGAACATATAGCAGTCTGAGTACTGAGCACCTCGAGCACTGAGCACCCAGCACCCTGAGTACTGAGCACCGAGCACCCCGAGCACTGAGCACCCAGCACCCCAAGCACTGAGCACCCAGCACCCCGAGCACTGAGCACCCAGCACCCTGAGCCCTGAGCACCCAGCACCCTGAGTACTGACCACCCAGCACCCTGAGCACTGAGTACCCAGCACCCTGAGCACTGAGCACCCAGCACCCTGAGCTCTGAGCACACAGCACCCTGAGCACTGAGCACCCAGCACCCTGAGTACTGAGCACTGAGAACCCAGCACCCCGAGCACTGAGCACCCAGCACCCTGAGTACTGAGCACTGAGCACCCAGCACCCCGAGCACTGAGCACCCAGCACCCTGAGCACTGAGCACCCAGCACCCGAGTACTGAGCACCCAACACCCTGAGTACTGAGCACCCAGCACCCTGAGTACTGAGCACCCAGCACCCCGAGTACTGAGCACCCAGCACCCTGAGTACTGAGCACCCAGCAACCCGAGCACTGAGCACCCAGCACCCTGAGTACTGAGCACCCAGCACCCTGAGTACTGAACACCCAGCACCCTGAGCACTGAGCACTGAGCACCCTGAGCACTGAGTACTGAGCACCGAGCACCCCGAGCACTGAGCACCCAGCACCCTGAGTACTGAGCACAGAGCACCCTGAGCACTGAGCACTGAGCACCCAGCACCCCGAGCACTGAGTACCCAGCACCCTGAGCACTGAGGACCCAGCACCCTGAGCCCTGTCACCCAGCACCCTGAGTACTGAGCACTCAGCACCCAGCACCCCGAGCACTGAGCACCCAGCACCCTGAGTACTGAGCACCCAGCACCCTGAGCACTGAGCACCCAGCACCCCGAGCACTGAGCACCCAGGACCCTGAGCACTGAGGACCCAGCACCCTGAGCCCTGAGCACCCAGCACCCTGAGTACTGAGCACTCAGCACCCAGCACCCCGAGCACTGAGCACCCAGCACCCTGAGTACTGAGCCCTGAGCACCCAGCACCCCGAGCACTGAGCACCCAGCACCCTGAGCACTGAGCACCCAGCACCCGAGTACAGAGCACCCAGCACCCTGAGTACTGACCACCCAGCACCCTGAGCACTGAGTACCCAGCACCCTGAGCACTGAGCACCCAGCACCCTGAGCTCTGAGCACACAGCACCCTGAGCACTGAGCACCCAGCACCCTGAGTACTGAGCACTGAGCACCCAGCACCCCGAGCACTGAGCACCCAGCACCCTGAGTACTGAGCACTGAGCACCCAGCACCCCGAGCACTGAGCACCCAGCACCCTGAGCACTGAGCACCCAGCACCCGAGTACTGAGCACCCAACACCCTGAGTACTGAGCACCCAGAACCCTGAGTACTGAGCACCCAGCACCCCGAGTACTGAGCACCCAGCACCCTGAGTACTGAGCACCCAGCAACCCGAGCACTGAGCACCCAGCACCCCGAGCACTGAGCACCCAGCACCCTGAGTACTGAGCACCCAGCACCCTGAGCACTGAGCACTGAGCACCCAGCACCCCGAGCACTGAGCACCCAGCACCCTGAGCACTGAGGACCCAGCACCCTGAGCCCTGAGCACCCAGCACCCTGAGTACTGAGCACTCAGCACCCAGCACCCCGAGCACTGAGCACCCAGCACCCTGAGTACTGAGCCCTGAGCACCCAGCACCCCGAGCACTGAGCACCCAGCACCCTGAGCACTGAGCACCCAGCACCCGAGTACTGAGCACCCAGCACCCTGAGTACTGAGCACCCAGCAACCTGTGTACTGAGAACCCAGCACCCAGAGTACTGAGCACCCAGCACCCTGAGTACTGAGAACCCAGCACCCCGAGTACTGAGCACCCAGCACCCTGAGCACTGAGCACCCAACACCCCGAGCACTGAGCACCCAGCACCCTGAGTACTGAGCACCCAGCACCCTGAGCACTGAGCACCCAGCACCCTGAGCATTGAGCTCCCAGCACCCTGAGCACTGAGCACCCAGCACCCTGAGTAGTGAGCACCCAAAGTACTGAGCACCGAGCACAACGAGCACTGAGCACCCAGCACCCTGAGTACTGAGCACCGAGAACCCAGAGCACTGAGCACACAGCACCCTGAGTACTGAGCTCCGAGCACCCCGAGGACTGAGCACCCAGCGCCCCGAGCACCGAGCACCCTGAGCACTGAGCACCCAGCACCCTGAGTACTGAGCTCCGAGCACCCCGAGGACTGAGCACCCAGCGCCCCGAGCACCGAGCACCCTGAGCACTGAGCACCCAGCACCCCGAGTACTGAGCACTGAGCACCCTGAGTACTGAGCACCAAGCACCCCGAGTACTGAGCACTGAGCACCCTGAGCACTGAGCACCCAGCACCCTGAGTACTGAGCACCCAGCACCCTGAGTACTGAACACCCAGCACCCTGAGCACTGAGCACCCAGCACCCCGAGCACTGAGCACCCAGCACCCTGAGTACTGAGCACCCTGAGTACTGAGCACCGATCACCCTGAGCACTGAGCTCCCAGCACCCTGAGTACTGAGCACCCAGCACCCTGAGCACTGAGCACCCAGCACCCTGAGTACTGAGCACCCAGCACCCTGAGCACTGAGCACCTAGCACCTTGAGTACTGAGCACCCAGCACCCTGAGCACTGAGCACCCAGCACACTGAGTACTGAGCACCCAGCACCCCGAGCACTGAGCACCCATCACCCCGAGAATGAGCACCCAGCACACCGAGTACTGAGCACCGAGCACCCTGAGCACTGAGTACCCAGCACCCTGAGCACTGAGCACCCAGCACCCTGAGTACTGAGGACCCAGCACCCTGAGTACTGAGCACCCAGCACCCTGAGCACTGAGCACCGAGCACCGAGCACCCCGAGTACTGAGCACCCAGCACCCTGAGCACTGAGCACCAAGCACCCTGAGTACTGAGCACCCAGCACCCTGAGTACTGAACACCCAGCACCCTGAGCACTGAGCACTGAGCACCCTGAGCACTGAGTACTGAGCACCGAGCACCCCGAGCACTGAGCACCCAGGACCCGGAGTACTGAGCACCCAGCACCCTGAGTACTAAGCACCGATCACCCTGAGTACTGAGCACCCAGCACCCTGAGCACTGAACATATAGCAGTCTGAGTACTGAGCACCTCGTGCACTGAGCACCCAGCACCCTGAGTACTGAGCACCGAGCACCCCGAGCACTGAGCACCCAGCACCCCAAGCACTGAGCACCCAGCACCCCGAGCACTGAGCACCCAGCACCCTGAGCCCTGAGCACCCAGCACCCTGAGTACTGACCACCCAGCACCCTGAGCACTGAGTACCCAGCACCCTGAGCACTGAGCACCCAGCACCCTGAGCTCTGAGCACACAGCACCCTGAGCACTGAGCACCCAGCACCCTGAGTACTGAGCACTGAGCACCCAGCACCCCGAGCACTGAGCACCCAGCACCCTGAGTACTGAGCACTGAGCACCCAGCACCCCGAGCACTGAGCACCCAGCACCCTGAGCACTGAGCACCCAGCACCCGAGTACTGAGCACCCAACACCCTGAGTACTGAGCACCCAGCACCCTGAGTACTGAGCACCCAGCACCCCGAGTACTAAGCACCCAGCACCCTGAGTACTGAGCACCCAGCAACCCGAGCACTGAGCACCCAGCACCCCGAGCACTGAGCACCCAGCACCCTGAGTACTGAGCACCCAGCACCCTGAGCACTGAGCACTGAGCACCCAGCACCCCGAGCACTGAGCACCCAGCACCCTGAGCACTGAGGACCCAGCACCCTGAGCCCTGAGCACCCAGCACCCTGAGTACTGAGCACTCAGCACCCAGCACCCCGAGCACTGAGCACCCAGCACCCCGAGCACTGAGCACCCAGCACCCTGAGCACTGAGGACCCAGCACCCTGAGCCCTGAGCACCCAGCACCCTGAGTACTGAGCACTCAGCACCCAGCACCCCGAGCACTGAGCACCCAGCACCCCGAGCACTGAGCACCCAGCACCCTGAGCACTGAGGACCCAGCACCCTGAGCCCTGAGCACCCAGCACCCTGAGTACTGAGCACTCAGCACCCAGCACCCCGAGCACTGAGCACCCAGCACCCTGAGTACTGAGCCCTGAGCACCCAGCACCCCGAGCACTGAGCACCCAGCACCCTGAGCACTGAGCACCCAGCACCCGAGTACTGAGCACCCAGCACCCAGAGTACTGACCCCCCAGCACCCTGAGCACTGAGTACCCAGCACCCTGAGCACTGAGCACCCAGCACCCCGAGCACTGAGCACCCGGAGCACTGAGCACCCAGCACCCCGAGTACTGAGCACTGAGCACCCTGAGTACTGAGCACCAAGCACCCCGAGTACTGAGCACTGAGCACCCTGAGCACTGAGCACACAGCACCCTGAGTACTGAGCACCCAGCACCCTGAGTACTGAACACCCAGCACCCTGAGCACTGAGCACCCAGCACCCTGAGCACTGAGCACCCAGCACCCTGAGTACTGAGCACCCTGAGTACTGAGCACCGATCACCCTGAGCACTGAGCTCCCAGCACCCTGAGTACTGAGCACCCAGCACCCTGAGCACTGAGCACCCAGCAACCTGAGTACTGAGCACACAGCACCCTGAGCACTGAGCACCTAGCAACCTGAGTACTGAGCACCCAGCACCCTGAGCACTGAGCACCCAGCACCCCGAGTACTGAGCACCCAGCACCCCGAGCACTGAGCACCCAGCACCCCGAGAATGAGCACCCAGCACACCGAGTACTGAGCACCGAGCACCCTGAGCACTGAGTACCCAGCACCCTGAGCACTGAGCACCCAGCACCCTGAGTACTGAGCACCCAGCACCCTGAGTACTGAGCACCCAGCACCCTGAGCAATGAGCACCGAGCACCGAGCACCCCGAGTACTGAGCACCCAGCACCCTGAGCACTGAGCACCGAGCACCCCGAGTACTGAGCATCCAGCACCCTGAGCACTGAGCACCCAGCACCCTGAGTACTGAGCACCCAGCACCCTGAGTACTGAACACCCAGCACCCTGAGCACTGAGCACTGAGCACCCTGAGCACTGAGTACTGAGCACCGCGCACCCCGAGCACTGAGCACCCAGGACCCGGAGTACTGAGCACCCAGCACCCTGAGTACTAAGCACCGAGCACCCTGAGTACTGAGCACCCAGCACCCTGAGCACTGAACATATAGCAGTCTGAGCACTGAGCACCTCGAGCACTGAGCACCCAGCACCCTGAGTACTGAGCACCGAGCACCCCGAGCACTGAGCACCCAGCACCCCAAGCACTGAGCACCCAGCACCCTGAGCCCTGAGCACCCAGCACCCTGAGTACTGACCACCCAGCACCCTGAGCACTGAGTACCCAGCACCCTGAGCACTGAGCACCCAGCACCCTGAGCTCTGAGCACACAGCACCCTGAGCACTGAGCACCCAGCACCCTGAGTACTGAGCACTGAGCACCCAGCACCCCGAGCACTGAGCACCCAGCACCCTGAGTACTGAGCACTGAGCACCCAGCACCCCGAGCACTGAGCACCCAGCACCCTGAGCACTGAGCACCCAGCACCCGAGTACTGAGCACCCAACACCCTGAGAACTGAGCACCCAGCACCCTGAGTACTGAGCACCCAGCACCCCGAGTACTGAGCACCCAGCACCCTGAGTACTGAGCACCCAGCAACCCGAGCACTGAGCACCCAGCACCCCGAGCACTGAGCACCCAGCACCCTGAGTACTGAGCACCCAGCACCCTGAGCACTGAGCACCCAGCACCCCGAGCACTGAGCACCCAGCACCCTGAGCACTGAGGACCCAGCACCCTGAGCCCTGAGCACCCAGCACCCTGAGTACTGAGCACTCAGCACCCAGCACCCTGAGCACTGAGCACCCAGCACCCTGAGTACTGAGCCCTGAGCACCCAGCACCTCGTGCACTGAGCACCCAGCACCCTGAGCACTGAGCACGCAGCACCCGAGTACTGAGCACCCAGCACCCTGAGTACTGAGCACCCAGCAACCTGTGTACTGAGAACCCAGCACCCCGAGTACTGAGCACCCAGCACCCTGAGTACTGAGAACCCAGCACCCCGAGTACTGAACACCCAGCACCCTGAGTACTGAGCACCCAGCACCCTGAGCACTGAGCACCCAGCACCCTGAGCACTGAGCACCCAGCACCCTGAGCACCCAGCACCCTGAGTAGTGAGCACCCAAAGTACTGAGCACCGAGCACAACGAGCACTGAGCACCCAGCACCCTGAGTACTAAGCACCGAGCACCCTGAGTACTGAGCACCCAGCACCCTGAGCACTGAACACACAGCACCCTGAGTACTGAGCACCTCGAGCACTGAGCACCCAGCACCCTGAGTACTGAGCACCCAGCACCCCGAGCACTGAGCACCCAGCAACCTGAGTACTGAGCACCCAGCACCCTGAGTACTGAGCACCCAGCACTCTGAGCACTGAGTACCCAGCACCCTGAGCACTGAGCACCCAGCACCCTGAGCACTGTGCACACAGCACCCTGAGCACTGAGCACCCAGCACCCTGAGTACTGAGCACTGAGCACCCAGCACCCTGAGCACTGAGCACCCAGCACCCTGAGCACTGAGCACCCAGCACCCTGAGTACTGAGCACACAGCACCCCAAGCACTGAGCACACAGCACCCTGAGTACTGAGCACCCAGCACCCTGAGCATTGAGCACACAGCACCCTGAGCACTGAGCACCCAGCTCCCTGAGTACTGAGCACTGAGCACCCAGCACCCCGAGCACTGAGCACCCAGCACCCTGAGTACTGAGCACCGAGCACCCCGAGCACTGAGCACCCAGCACCCTGAGTACTGAGCTCCGAGCACCCCGAACACTGAGCACCCAGCACTCCGAGTACTGAGCACTGAGCACCCTGAGTACTGAGCACCAAGCACCCCGGGTACTGAGCACTGAGCACCCTGAGTACTGAGCTCCCAGCACCCTGAGCACTGAGTACCCAGCACCCTGAGTACTGAGCACTGAGAACCCTGAGTACTGAGCACCGATCACCCTGAGTACTGAGCAGCCAGCACCCTGTTCACTGAGCACCCAGCACCCTGAGCACTGAGCACCCAGCACCTTGAGTACTGAGCACTGAGCACCCCGAGCACTGAGCACCCAGCACAATGAGTACTGAGCACCCAGCTCCCTGAGCACCCAGCACCCTGAGCACTGAGCACCCAGCACCCCGAGCACTGATCACCCAGCACCCTGAGTACTGAGCACCCAGCACCCTGAGCACTGAGCACCCAGCACCCTGAGTACTGAGCACCTAGCACCCTGAGTACTGAGCAACCAGCACCCTGAGCACTGAGCACTGAGCACCCAGCACCCTGAGCACTGAGCACTGAGCACCCAGCCCCCGGAGCACTGTGCATCCAGCACCCCGAGCACTGAGCACCCAGCACCCTGAGCAGTGAGCACCCAGCACCCTGAGTACTGAGCACCGAGCACCCCGAGCACTGAGCACCCAGCACCCTGAGTACTGAGCTCCGAGCACCCGGAGCACCCAGCGCCCCGAGCACCGAGCACCCTGAGTACTGAGCACCCAGCACCCTGAGTACTGAGCACCCAGCACCCTGAGCACTGAGCACCCAGCACCCTGAGTACTGAGCACTGAGCACCCAGCACCCCGAGCACTGAGCACCCAGCACCCTGAGCAGTGAGCACCCAGCACCCTGAGCCCTGAGCACCCAGCACCCTGAGTACTGAGCACTCAGCACCCAGCACCCTGAGCACTGAGCACCCAGCACCCTGAGTACTGAGCCCTGAGCACCCAGCACCCCGTGCACTGAGCACCCAGCACCCTGAGCACTGAGCACCCAGCACCCGAGTACTGAGCACCCAGCACCCTGAGTACTGAGCACCCAGCAACCTGTGTACTGAGAACCCAGCACCCCGAGTACTGAGCACCCAGCACCCTGAGTACTGAGAACCCAGCACCCCTAGTACTGAACACCCAGCACCCTGAGTACTGAGCACCCAGCACCCTGAGCACTGAGCACCCAGCACCCTGAGCACTGAGCACCCAGCACCCTGAGCACCCAGCACCCTGAGTAGTGAGCACCCAAAGTACTGAGCACCGAGCACAACGAGCACTGAGCACCCAGCACCCTGAGTACTAAGCACCGAGCACCCTGAGTACTGAGCACCCAGCACCCTGAGCACTGAACACACAGCACCCTGAGTACTGAGCACCTCGAGCACTGAGCACCCAGCACCCTGAGTACTGAGCACCCAGCACCCCGAGCACTGAGCACCCAGCAACCTGAGTACTGAGCACCCAGCACCCTGAGTACTGAGCACCCAGCACTCTGAGCACTGAGTACCCAGCACCCTGAGCACTGAGCACCCAGCACCCTGAGCACTGTGCACACAGCACCCTGAGCACTGAGCACCCAGCACCCTGAGTACTGAGCACTGAGCACCCAGCACCCTGAGCACTGAGCACCCAGCACCCTGAGCACTGAGCACCCAGCACCCTGAGTACTGAGCACACAGCACCCCAAGCACTGAGCACACAGCACCCTGAGTACTGAGCACCCAGCACCCTGAGCACTGAGCACACAGCACCCTGAGCACTGAGCACCCAGCACCCTGTTCACTGAGCACCCAGCACCCTGAGCACTGAGCACCCAGCACCTTGAGTACTGAGCACTGAGCACCCCGAGCACTGAGCACCCAGCACAATGAGTACTGAGCACCCAGCTCCCTGAGCACTGAGCACCCAGCACCCTGAGCACTGAGCACCCAGCACCCCGAGCACTGATCACCCAGCACCCTGAGTACTGAGCACCCAGCACCCTGAGCACTGAGCACCCAGCACCCTGAGTACTGAGCACCTAGCACCCTGAGTACTGAGCAACCAGCACCCTGAGCACTGAGCACTGAGCACCCAGCACCCTGAGCACTGAGCACTGAGCACCCAGCCCCCGGAGCACTGTGCATCCAGCACCCCGAGCACTGAGCACCCAGCACCCTGAGCAGTGTGCACCCAGCACCCTGAGTACTGAGCACCGAGCACCCCGAGCACTGAGCACCCAGCACCCTGAGTACTGAGCTCCGAGCACCCGGAGCACCCAGCGCCCCGAGCACCGAGCACCCTGAGTACTGAGCACCCAGCACCCTGAGCACTGAGCACCCAGCACCCTGAGCACTGAGCACCCAGCACCCTGAGCACCCAGCACCCTGAGTAGTGAGCACCCAAAGTACTGAGCACCGAGCACAACGAGCACTGAGCACCCAGCACCCTGAGTACTAAGCACCGAGCACCCTGAGTACTGAGCACCCAGCACCCTGAGCACTGAACACACAGCACCCTGAGTACTGAGCACCTCGAGCACTGAGCACCCAGCACCCTGAGTACTGAGCACCCAGCACCCCGAGCACTGAGCACCCAGCAACCTGAGTACTGAGCACCCAGCACCCTGAGTACTGAGCACCCAGCACTCTGAGCACTGAGTACCCAGCACCCTGAGCACTGAGCACCCAGCACCCTGAGCACTGTGCACACAGCACCCTGAGCACTGAGCACCCAGCACCCTGAGTACTGAGCACTGAGCACCCAGCACCCTGAGCACTGAGCACCCAGCACCCTGAGCACTGAGCACCCAGCACCCTGAGTACTGAGCACACAGCACCCCAAGCACTGAGCACACAGCACCCTGAGTACTGAGCACCCAGCACCCTGAGCACTGAGCACACAGCACCCTGAGCACTGAGCACCCAGCTCCCTGAGTACTGAGCACTGAGCACCCAGCACCCCGAGCACTGAGCACCCAGCACCCTGAGTACTGAGCACCGAGCACCCCGAGCACTGAGCACCCAGCACCCTGAGTACTGAGCTCCGAGCACCCCGAACACTGAGCACCCAGCACTCCGAGTACTGAGCACTGAGCACCCTGAGTACTGAGCACCAAGCACCCCGGGTACTGAGCACTGAGCACCCTGAGTACTGAGCTCCCAGCACCCTGAGCACTGAGTACCCAGCACCCTGAGTACTGAGCACTGAGAACACTGAGTACTGAGCACCGATCACCCTGAGTACTGAGCACCCAGCACCCTGTTCACTGAGCACCCAGCACCCTGAGCACTGAGCACCCAGCACCTTGAGTACTGAGCACTGAGCACCCCGAGCACTGAGCACCCAGCACAATGAGTACTGAGCACCCAGCTCCCTGAGCACTGAGCACCCAGCACCCTGAGCACTGAGCACCCAGCACCCCGAGCACTGATCACCCAGCACCCTGAGTACTGAGCACCCAGCACCCTGAGCACTGAGCACCCAGCACCCTGAGTACTGAGCACCTAGCACCCTGAGTACTGAGCAACCAGCACCCTGAGCACTGAGCACTGAGCACCCAGCACCCTGAGCACTGAGCACTGAGCACCCAGCCCCCGGAGCACTGTGCATCCAGCACCCCGAGCACTGAGCACCCAGCACCCTGAGCAGTGTGCACCCAGCACCCTGAGTACTGAGCACCGAGCACCCCGAGCACTGAGCACCCAGCACCCTTAGTACTGAGCTCCGAGCACCCGGAGCACCCAGCGCCCCGAGCACCGAGCACCCTGAGTACTGAGCACCCAGCACCCTGAGCAATGAGCACCCTGAGTACTGAGCACCCAGCACCTTGAGCACTGAGCACCGAGCACCCCGAGAACTGAGCACCCAGCAACCGGAGTACTGAGCACCCAGCGTACTGAGCACCGAGCACCCAGCACCCTGAGTACTGAGCACCCAGCACCCTGAGCACTGAGCACCCAGCATACTGAGCACCGAGCACCCAGCACCCTGAGTACTGAGCACCCAGCACCCTGAGCACTGAGCACCCAGCACCCTGAGTACTGAGCACTGAGCACCCAGCACCCCGAGCACTGAGCACCCAGCACCCTGTGTACTGAGCACCCAGCACCCTGAGCACTGAGCACCCAGCGTACTGAGCACCGAGCACCCAGCACCCTGAGTACTGAGCACCCAGCACGCTGAGCACTGAGCACCCAGCGCCCAGAGTACTGAGCACTGAGCACCCCGAGTACTGAGCACCGGCAGCCCGAGCACTAAGCACCCAGCACCCCGAGCACCGAGCACCTAGCACCCTGAGCACTGAGCACCCAGCACCCTGAGCACTGAGCACCCACCACCCTGAGTACTGAGCACTGAGCACCCAGCACCCCGAGCACTGAGCACCCAGCACCCTTAGTACTGAGCACTGAGCAGCCAGCACCCCGAGCACTGAGCACCCATCACCCTGAGCACTGAGCACCCAGCACCCGAATACTGAGCACCCAGCACCCTGAGTACTGAGCACCCAGCACCCTGAGTACTGAGCACCCAGCACCCCGAGTACTGAGCACCCAGCACCACGAGTACTGAGCACCCAGCACCCTGAGAACTGAGCACCCAGCACCCTGAGCACTGAGCACCCAGCACCCCGAGTACTGAGCACCCAGCACCCCGAGCACTGAGCACCCAGCACCCCGAGAATGAGCACCCAGCACACCGAGTACTGAGCACCGAGCACCCTGAGCACTGAGTACCCAGCACCCTGAGCACTGAGCACCCAGCACCCTGAGTACTGAGCACCCAGCACCCTGAGTACTGAGCACCCAGCACCCTGAGCACTGAGCACCGAGCACCGAGCACCCCGAGTACTGAGCACCCAGCACCCTGAGCACTGAGCACCGAGCACCCCGAGTACTGAGCATCCAGCACCCTGAGCACTGAGCACCCAGCACCCTGAGTACTGAGCACCCAGCACCCTGAGTACTGAACACCCAGCACCCTGAGCACTGAGCACTGAGCACCCTGAGCACTGAGTACTGAGCACCGCGCACCCCGAGCACTGAGCACCCAGGACCCGGAGTACTGAGCACCCAGCACCCTGAGTACTAAGCACCGAGCACCCTGAGTACTGAGCACCCAGCACCCTGAGCACTGAACATATAGCAGTCTGAGCACTGAGCACCTCGAGCACTGAGCACCCAGCACCCTGAGTACTGAGCACCGAGCACCCCGAGCACTGAGCACCCAGCACCCCAAGCACTGAGCACCCAGCACCCTGAGCCCTGAGCACCCAGCACCCTGAGTACTGACCACCCAGCACCCTGAGCACTGAGTACCCAGCACCCTGAGCACTGAGCACCCAGCACCCTGAGCTCTGAGCACACAGCACCCTGAGCACTGAGCACCCAGCACCCTGAGTACTGAGCACTGAGCACCCAGCACCCCGAGCACTGAGCACCCAGCACCCTGAGTACTGAGCACTGAGCACCCAGCACCCCGAGCACTGAGCACCCAGCACCCTGAGCACTGAGCACCCAGCACCCGAGTACTGAGCACCCAACACCCTGAGAACTGAGCACCCAGCACCCTGAGTACTGAGCACCCAGCACCCCGAGTACTGAGCACCCAGCACCCTGAGTACTGAGCACCCAGCAACCCGAGCACTGAGCACCCAGCACCCCGAGCACTGAGCACCCAGCACCCCGAGTACTGAGCACCCAGCACCCCGAGCACTGAGCACCCATCACCCCGAGAATGAGCACCCAGCACACCGAGTACTGAGCACCGAGCACCCTGAGCACTGAGTACCCAGCACCCTGAGCACTGAGCACCCAGCACCCTGAGTACTGAGGACCCAGCACCCTGAGTACTGAGCACCCAGCACCCTGAGCACTGAGCACCGAGCACCGAGCACCCCGAGTACTGAGCACCCAGCACCCTGAGCACTGAGCACCAAGCACCCTGAGTACTGAGCACCCAGCACCCTGAGTACTGAACACCCAGCACCCTGAGCACTGAGCACTGAGCACCCTGAGCACTGAGTACTGAGCACCGAGCACCCCGAGCACTGAGCACCCAGGACCCGGAGTACTGAGCGCCCAGCACCCTGAGTACTAAGCACCGATCACCCTGAGTACTGAGCACCCAGCACCCTGAGCACTGAACATATAGCAGTCTGAGTACTGAGCACCTCGTGCACTGAGCACCCAGCACCCTGAGTACTGAGCACCGAGCACCCCGAGCACTGAGCTCCCAGCACCCCAAGCACTGAGCACCCAGCACCCCGAGCACTGAGCACCCAGCACCCTGAGCCCTGAGCACCCAGCACCCTGAGTACTGACCACCCAGCACCCTGAGCACTGAGTACCCAGCACCCTGAGCACTGAGCACCCAGCACCCTGAGCTCTGAGCACACAGCACCCTGAGCACTGAGCACCCAGCACCCTGAGTACTGAGCACTGAGCACCCAGCACCCCGAGCACTGAGCACCCAGCACCCTGAGTACTGAGCACTGAGCACCCAGCACCCCGAGCACTGAGCACCCAGCACCCTGAGCACTGAGCACCCAGCACCCGAGTACTGAGCACCCAACACCCTGAGTACTGAGCACCCAGCACCCTGAGTACTGAGCACCCAGCACCCCGAGTACTAAGCACCCAGCACCCTGAGTACTGAGCACCCAGCAACCCGAGCACTGAGCACCCAGCACCCCGAGCACTGAGCACCCAGCACCCTGAGTACTGAGCACCCAGCACCCTGAGCACTGAGCACTGAGCACCCAGCACCCCGAGCACTGAGCACCCAGCACCCTGAGCACTGAGGACCCAGCACCCTGAGCCCTGAGCACCCAGCACCCTGAGTACTGAGCACTCAGCACCCAGCACCCCGAGCACTGAGCACCCAGCACCCCGAGCACTGAGCACCCAGCACCCTGAGCACTGAGGACCCAGCACCCTGAGCCCTGAGCACCCAGCACCCTGAGTACTGAGCACTCAGCACCCAGCACCCCGAGCACTGAGCACCCAGCACCCCGAGCACTGAGCACCCAGCACCCTGAGCACTGAGGACCCAGCACCCTGAGCCCTGAGCACCCAGCACCCTGAGTACTGAGCACTCAGCACCCAGCACCCCGAGCACTGAGCACCCAGCACCCTGAGTACTGAGCCCTGAGCACCCAGCACCCCGAGCACTGAGCACCCAGCACCCTGAGCACTGAGCACCCAGCACCCGAGTACTGAGCACCCAGCACCCAGAGTACTGACCCCCCAGCACCCTGAGCACTGAGTACCCAGCACCCTGAGCACTGAGCACCCAGCACCCCGAGCACTGAGCACCCGGAGCACTGAGCACCCAGCACCCCGAGTACTGAGCACTGAGCACCCTGAGTACTGAGCACCAAGCACCCCGAGTACTGAGCACTGAGCACCCTGAGCACTGAGCACCCAGCACCCTGAGTACTGAGCACCCAGCACCCTGAGTACTGAACACCCAGCACCCTGAGCACTGAGCACCCAGCACCCTGAGCACTGAGCACCCAGCACCCTGAGTACTGAGCACCCTGAGTACTGAGCACCGATCACCCTGAGCACTGAGCTCCCAGCACCCTGAGTACTGAGCACCCAGCACCCTGAGCACTGAGCACCCAGCACCCTGAGTACTGAGCACACAGCACCCTGAGCACTGAGCACCTAGCAACCTGAGTACTGAGCACCCAGCACCCTGAGCACTGAGCACCCAGCACCCCGAGTACTGAGCACCCAGCACCCCGAGCACTGAGCACCCAGCACCCCGAGAATGAGCACCCAGCACACCGAGTACTGAGCACCGAGCACCCTGAGCACTGAGTACCCAGCACCCTGAGCACTGAGCACCCAGCACCCTGAGTACTGAGCACCCAGCACCCTGAGTACTGAGCACCCAGCACCCTGAGCAATGAGCACCGAGCACCGAGCACCCCGAGTACTGAGCACCCAGCACCCTGAGCACTGAGCACCGAGCACCCCGAGTACTGAGCATCCAGCACCCTGAGCACTGAGCACCCAGCACCCTGAGTACTGAGCACCCAGCACCCTGAGTACTGAACACCCAGCACCCTGAGCACTGAGCACTGAGCACCCTGAGCACTGAGTACTGAGCACCGCGCACCCCGAGCACTGAGCACCCAGGACCCGGAGTACTGAGCACCCAGCACCCTGAGTACTAAGCACCGAGCACCCTGAGTACTGAGCACCCAGCACCCTGAGCACTGAACATATAGCAGTCTGAGCACTGAGCACCTCGAGCACTGAGCACCCAGCACCCTGAGTACTGAGCACCGAGCACCCCGAGCACTGAGCACCCAGCACCCCAAGCACTGAGCACCCAGCACCCTGAGCCCTGAGCACCCAGCACCCTGAGTACTGACCACCCAGCACCCTGAGCACTGAGTACCCAGCACCCTGAGCACTGAGCACCCAGCACCCTGAGCTCTGAGCACACAGCACCCTGAGCACTGAGCACCCAGCACCCTGAGTACTGAGCACTGAGCACCCAGCACCCCGAGCACTGAGCACCCAGCACCCTGAGTACTGAGCACTGAGCACCCAGCACCCCGAGCACTGAGCACCCAGCACCCTGAGCACTGAGCACCCAGCACCCGAGTACTGAGCACCCAACACCCTGAGAACTGAGCACCCAGCACCCTGAGTACTGAGCACCCAGCACCCCGAGTACTGAGCACCCAGCACCCTGAGTACTGAGCACCCAGCAACCCGAGCACTGAGCACCCAGCACCCCGAGCACTGAGCACCCAGCACCCTGAGTACTGAGCACCCAGCACCCTGAGCACTGAGCACCCAGCACCCCGAGCACTGAGCACCCAGCACCCTGAGCACTGAGGACCCAGCACCCTGAGCCCTGAGCACCCAGCACCCTGAGTACTGAGCACTCAGCACCCAGCACCCTGAGCACTGAGCACCCAGCACCCTGAGTACTGAGCCCTGAGCACCCAGCACCTCGTGCACTGAGCACCCAGCACCCTGAGCACTGAGCACGCAGCACCCGAGTACTGAGCACCCAGCACCCTGAGTACTGAGCACCCAGCAACCTGTGTACTGAGAACCCAGCACCCCGAGTACTGAGCACCCAGCACCCTGAGTACTGAGAACCCAGCACCCCGAGTACTGAACACCCAGCACCCTGAGTACTGAGCACCCAGCACCCTGAGCACTGAGCACCCAGCACCCTGAGCACTGAGCACCCAGCACCCTGAGCACCCAGCACCCTGAGTAGTGAGCACCCAAAGTACTGAGCACCGAGCACAACGAGCACTGAGCACCCAGCACCCTGAGTACTAAGCACCGAGCACCCTGAGTACTGAGCACCCAGCACCCTGAGCACTGAACACACAGCACCCTGAGTACTGAGCACCTCGAGCACTGAGCACCCAGCACCCTGAGTACTGAGCACCCAGCACCCCGAGCACTGAGCACCCAGCAACCTGAGTACTGAGCACCCAGCACCCTGAGTACTGAGCACCCAGCACTCTGAGCACTGAGTACCCAGCACCCTGAGCACTGAGCACCCAGCACCCTGAGCACTGTGCACACAGCACCCTGAGCACTGAGCACCCAGCACCCTGAGTACTGAGCACTGAGCACCCAGCACCCTGAGCACTGAGCACCCAGCACCCTGAGCACTGAGCACCCAGCACCCTGAGTACTGAGCACACAGCACCCCAAGCACTGAGCACACAGCACCCTGAGTACTGAGCACCCAGCACCCTGAGCATTGAGCACACAGCACCCTGAGCACTGAGCACCCAGCTCCCTGAGTACTGAGCACTGAGCACCCAGCACCCCGAGCACTGAGCACCCAGCACCCTGAGTACTGAGCACCGAGCACCCCGAGCACTGAGCACCCAGCACCCTGAGTACTGAGCTCCGAGCACCCCGAACACTGAGCACCCAGCACTCCGAGTACTGAGCACTGAGCACCCTGAGTACTGAGCACCAAGCACCCCGGGTACTGAGCACTGAGCACCCTGAGTACTGAGCTCCCAGCACCCTGAGCACTGAGTACCCAGCACCCTGAGTACTGAGCACTGAGAACCCTGAGTACTGAGCACCGATCACCCTGAGTACTGAGCAGCCAGCACCCTGTTCACTGAGCACCCAGCACCCTGAGCACTGAGCACCCAGCACCTTGAGTACTGAGCACTGAGCACCCCGAGCACTGAGCACCCAGCACAATGAGTACTGAGCACCCAGCTCCCTGAGCACCCAGCACCCTGAGCACTGAGCACCCAGCACCCCGAGCACTGATCACCCAGCACCCTGAGTACTGAGCACCCAGCACCCTGAGCACTGAGCACCCAGCACCCTGAGTACTGAGCACCTAGCACCCTGAGTACTGAGCAACCAGCACCCTGAGCACTGAGCACTGAGCACCCAGCACCCTGAGCACTGAGCACTGAGCACCCAGCCCCCGGAGCACTGTGCATCCAGCACCCCGAGCACTGAGCACCCAGCACCCTGAGCAGTGAGCACCCAGCACCCTGAGTACTGAGCACCGAGCACCCCGAGCACTGAGCACCCAGCACCCTGAGTACTGAGCTCCGAGCACCCGGAGCACCCAGCGCCCCGAGCACCGAGCACCCTGAGTACTGAGCACCCAGCACCCTGAGTACTGAGCACCCAGCACCCTGAGCACTGAGCACCCAGCACCCTGAGTACTGAGCACTGAGCACCCAGCACCCCGAGCACTGAGCACCCAGCACCCTGAGCAGTGAGCACCCAGCACCCTGAGCCCTGAGCACCCAGCACCCTGAGTACTGAGCACTCAGCACCCAGCACCCTGAGCACTGAGCACCCAGCACCCTGAGTACTGAGCCCTGAGCACCCAGCACCCCGTGCACTGAGCACCCAGCACCCTGAGCACTGAGCACCCAGCACCCGAGTACTGAGCACCCAGCACCCTGAGTACTGAGCACCCAGCAACCTGTGTACTGAGAACCCAGCACCCCGAGTACTGAGCACCCAGCACCCTGAGTACTGAGAACCCAGCACCCCTAGTACTGAACACCCAGCACCCTGAGTACTGAGCACCCAGCACCCTGAGCACTGAGCACCCAGCACCCTGAGCACTGAGCACCCAGCACCCTGAGCACCCAGCACCCTGAGTAGTGAGCACCCAAAGTACTGAGCACCGAGCACAACGAGCACTGAGCACCCAGCACCCTGAGTACTAAGCACCGAGCACCCTGAGTACTGAGCACCCAGCACCCTGAGCACTGAACACACAGCACCCTGAGTACTGAGCACCTCGAGCACTGAGCACCCAGCACCCTGAGTACTGAGCACCCAGCACCCCGAGCACTGAGCACCCAGCAACCTGAGTACTGAGCACCCAGCACCCTGAGTACTGAGCACCCAGCACTCTGAGCACTGAGTACCCAGCACCCTGAGCACTGAGCACCCAGCACCCTGAGCACTGTGCACACAGCACCCTGAGCACTGAGCACCCAGCACCCTGAGTACTGAGCACTGAGCACCCAGCACCCTGAGCACTGAGCACCCAGCACCCTGAGCACTGAGCACCCAGCACCCTGAGTACTGAGCACACAGCACCCCAAGCACTGAGCACACAGCACCCTGAGTACTGAGCACCCAGCACCCTGAGCACTGAGCACACAGCACCCTGAGCACTGAGCACCCAGCTCCCTGAGTACTGAGCACTGAGCACCCAGCACCCCGAGCACTGAGCACCCAGCACCCTGAGTACTGAGCACCGAGCACCCCGAGCACTGAGCACCCAGCACCCTGAGTACTGAGCTCCGAGCACCCCGAACACTGAGCACCCAGCACTCCGAGTACTGAGCACTGAGCACCCTGAGTACTGAGCACCAAGCACCCCGGGTACTGAGCACTGAGCACCCTGAGTACTGAGCTCCCAGCACCCTGAGCACTGAGTACCCAGCACCCTGAGTACTGAGCACTGAGAACCCTGAGTACTGAGCACCGATCACCCTGAGTACTGAGCACCCAGCACCCTGTTCACTGAGCACCCAGCACCCTGAGCACTGAGCACCCAGCACCTTGAGTACTGAGCACTGAGCACCCCGAGCACTGAGCACCCAGCACAATGAGTACTGAGCACCCAGCTCCCTGAGCACTGAGCACCCAGCACCCTGAGCACTGAGCACCCAGCACCCCGAGCACTGATCACCCAGCACCCTGAGTACTGAGCACCCAGCACCCTGAGCACTGAGCACCCAGCACCCTGAGTACTGAGCACCTAGCACCCTGAGTACTGAGCAACCAGCACCCTGAGCACTGAGCACTGAGCACCCAGCACCCTGAGCACTGAGCACTGAGCACCCAGCCCCCGGAGCACTGTGCATCCAGCACCCCGAGCACTGAGCACCCAGCACCCTGAGCAGTGTGCACCCAGCACCCTGAGTACTGAGCACCGAGCACCCCGAGCACTGAGCACCCAGCACCCTGAGTACTGAGCTCCGAGCACCCGGAGCACCCAGCGCCCCGAGCACCGAGCACCCTGAGTACTGAGCACCCAGCACCCTGAGCACTGAGCACCCAGCACCCTGAGCACTGAGCACCCAGCACCCTGAGCACCCAGCACCCTGAGTAGTGAGCACCCAAAGTACTGAGCACCGAGCACAACGAGCACTGAGCACCCAGCACCCTGAGTACTAAGCACCGAGCACCCTGAGTACTGAGCACCCAGCACCCTGAGCACTGAACACACAGCACCCTGAGTACTGAGCACCTCGAGCACTGAGCACCCAGCACCCTGAGTACTGAGCACCCAGCACCCCGAGCACTGAGCACCCAGCAACCTGAGTACTGAGCACCCAGCACCCTGAGTACTGAGCACCCAGCACTCTGAGCACTGAGTACCCAGCACCCTGAGCACTGAGCACCCAGCACCCTGAGCACTGTGCACACAGCACCCTGAGCACTGAGCACCCAGCACCCTGAGTACTGAGCACTGAGCACCCAGCACCCTGAGCACTGAGCACCCAGCACCCTGAGCACTGAGCACCCAGCACCCTGAGTACTGAGCACACAGCACCCCAAGCACTGAGCACACAGCACCCTGAGTACTGAGCACCCAGCACCCTGAGCACTGAGCACACAGCACCCTGAGCACTGAGCACCCAGCTCCCTGAGTACTGAGCACTGAGCACCCAGCACCCCGAGCACTGAGCACCCAGCACCCTGAGTACTGAGCACCGAGCACCCCGAGCACTGAGCACCCAGCACCCTGAGTACTGAGCTCCGAGCACCCCGAACACTGAGCACCCAGCACTCCGAGTACTGAGCACTGAGCACCCTGAGTACTGAGCACCAAGCACCCCGGGTACTGAGCACTGAGCACCCTGAGTACTGAGCTCCCAGCACCCTGAGCACTGAGTACCCAGCACCCTGAGTACTGAGCACTGAGAACACTGAGTACTGAGCACCGATCACCCTGAGTACTGAGCACCCAGCACCCTGTTCACTGAGCACCCAGCACCCTGAGCACTGAGCACCCAGCACCTTGAGTACTGAGCACTGAGCACCCCGAGCACTGAGCACCCAGCACAATGAGTACTGAGCACCCAGCTCCCTGAGCACTGAGCACCCAGCACCCTGAGCACTGAGCACCCAGCACCCCGAGCACTGATCACCCAGCACCCTGAGTACTGAGCACCCAGCACCCTGAGCACTGAGCACCCAGCACCCTGAGTACTGAGCACCTAGCACCCTGAGTACTGAGCAACCAGCACCCTGAGCACTGAGCACTGAGCACCCAGCACCCTGAGCACTGAGCACTGAGCACCCAGCCCCCGGAGCACTGTGCATCCAGCACCCCGAGCACTGAGCACCCAGCACCCTGAGCAGTGTGCACCCAGCACCCTGAGTACTGAGCACCGAGCACCCCGAGCACTGAGCACCCAGCACCCTTAGTACTGAGCTCCGAGCACCCGGAGCACCCAGCGCCCCGAGCACCGAGCACCCTGAGTACTGAGCACCCAGCACCCTGAGCAATGAGCACCCTGAGTACTGAGCACCCAGCACCTTGAGCACTGAGCACCGAGCACCCTGAGAACTGAGCACCCAGCAACCGGAGTACTGAGCACCCAGCGTACTGAGCACCGAGCACCCAGCACCCTGAGTACTGAGCACCCAGCACCCTGAGCACTGAGCACCCAGCATACTGAGCACCGAGCACCCAGCACCCTGAGTACTGAGCACCCAGCACCCTGAGCACTGAGCACCCAGCACCCTGAGTACTGAGCACTGAGCACCCAGCACCCCGAGCACTGAGCACCCAGCACCCTGTGTACTGAGCACCCAGCACCCTGAGCACTGAGCACCCAGCGTACTGAGCACCGAGCACCCAGCACCCTGAGTACTGAGCACCCAGCACCCTGAGCACTGAGCACCCAGCGCCCAGAGTACTGAGCACTGAGCACCCCGAGTACTGAGCACCGGCAGCCCGAGCACTAAGCACCCAGCACCCCGAGCACCGAGCACCTAGCACCCTGAGCACTGAGCACCCAGCACCCTGAGCACTGAGCACCCACCACCCTGAGTACTGAGCACTGAGCACCCAGCACCCCGAGCACTGAGCACCCAGCACCCTTAGTACTGAGCACTGAGCAGCCAGCACCCCGAGCACTGAGCACCCATCACCCTGAGCACTGAGCACCCAGCACCCGAATACTGAGCACCCAGCACCCTGAGTACTGAGCACCCAGCACCCTGAGTACTGAGCACCCAGCACCCCGAGTACTGAGCACCCAGCACCACGAGTACTGAGCACCCAGCACCCTGAGAACTGAGCACCCAGCACCCTGAGCACTGAGCACCCAGCACCCCGAGTACTGAGCACCCAGCACCCCGAGCACTGAGCACCCAGCACCCCGAGAATGAGCACCCAGCACACCGAGTACTGAGCACCGAGCACCCTGAGCACTGAGTACCCAGCACCCTGAGCACTGAGCACCCAGCACCCTGAGTACTGAGCACCCAGCACCCTGAGTACTGAGCACCCAGCACCCTGAGCACTGAGCACCGAGCACCGAGCACCCCGAGTACTGAGCACCCAGCACCCTGAGCACTGAGCACCGAGCACCCCGAGTACTGAGCATCCAGCACCCTGAGCACTGAGCACCCAGCACCCTGAGTACTGAGCACCCAGCACCCTGAGTACTGAACACCCAGCACCCTGAGCACTGAGCACTGAGCACCCTGAGCACTGAGTACTGAGCACCGCGCACCCAGAGCACTGAGCACCCAGGACCCGGAGTACTGAGCACCCAGCACCCTGAGTACTAAGCACCGAGCACCCTGAGTACTGAGCACCCAGCACCCTGAGCACTGAACATATAGCAGTCTGAGCACTGAGCACCTCGAGCACTGAGCACCCAGCACCCTGAGTACTGAGCACCGAGCACCCCGAGCACTGAGCACCCAGCACCCCAAGCACTGAGCACCCAGCACCCTGAGCCCTGAGCACCCAGCACCCTGAGTACTGACCACCCAGCACCCTGAGCACTGAGTACCCAGCACCCTGAGCACTGAGCACCCAGCACCCTGAGCTCTGAGCACACAGCACCCTGAGCACTGAGCACCCAGCACCCTGAGTACTGAGCACTGAGCACCCAGCACCCCGAGCACTGAGCACCCAGCACCCTGAGTACTGAGCACTGAGCACCCAGCACCCCGAGCACTGAGCACCCAGCACCCTGAGCACTGAGCACCCAGCACCCGAGTACTGAGCACCCAACACCCTGAGAACTGAGCACCCAGCACCCTGAGTACTGAGCACCCAGCACCCCGAGTACTGAGCACCCAGCACCCTGAGTACTGAGCACCCAGCAACCCGAGCACTGAGCACCCAGCACCCCGAGCACTGAGCACCCAGCACCCTGAGTACTGAGCACCCAGCACCCTGAGCACTGAGCACCCAGCACCCCGAGCACTGAGCACCCAGCACCCTGAGCACTGAGGACCCAGCACCCTGAGCCCTGAGCACCCAGCACCCTGAGTACTGAGCACTCAGCACCCAGCACCCTGAGCACTGAGCACCCAGCACCCTGAGTACTGAGCCCTGAGCACCCAGCACCTCGTGCACTGAGCACCCAGCACCCTGAGCACTGAGCACGCAGCACCCGAGTACTGAGCACCCAGCACCCTGAGTACTGAGCACCCAGCAACCTGTGTACTGAGAACCCAGCACCCCGAGTACTGAGCACCCAGCACCCTGAGTACTGAGAACCCAGCACCCCGAGTACTGAACACCCAGCACCCTGAGTACTGAGCACCCAGCACCCTGAGCACTGAGCACCCAGCACCCTGAGCACTGAGCACCCAGCACCCTGAGCACCCAGCACCCTGAGTAGTGAGCACCCAAAGTACTGAGCACCGAGCACAACGAGCACTGAGCACCCAGCACCCTGAGTACTAAGCACCGAGCACCCTGAGTACTGAGCACCCAGCACCCTGAGCACTGAACACACAGCACCCTGAGTACTGAGCACCTCGAGCACTGAGCACCCAGCACCCTGAGTACTGAGCACCCAGCACCCCGAGCACTGAGCACCCAGCAACCTGAGTACTGAGCACCCAGCACCCTGAGTACTGAGCACCCAGCACTCTGAGCACTGAGTACCCAGCACCCTGAGCACTGAGCACCCAGCACCCTGAGCACTGTGCACACAGCACCCTGAGCACTGAGCACCCAGCACCCTGAGTACTGAGCACTGAGCACCCAGCACCCTGAGCACTGAGCACCCAGCACCCTGAGCACTGAGCACCCAGCACCCTGAGTACTGAGCACACAGCACCCCAAGCACTGAGCACACAGCACCCTGAGTACTGAGCACCCAGCACCCTGAGCACTGAGCACACAGCACCCTGAGCACTGAGCACCCAGCTCCCTGAGTACTGAGCACTGAGCACCCAGCACCCCGAGCACTGAGCACCCAGCACCCTGAGTACTGAGCACCGAGCACCCCGAGCACTGAGCACCCAGCACCCTGAGTACTGAGCTCCGAGCACCCCGAACACTGAGCACCCAGCACTCCGAGTACTGAGCACTGAGCACCCTGAGTACTGAGCACCAAGCACCCCGGGTACTGAGCACTGAGCACCCTGAGTACTGAGCTCCCAGCACCCTGAGCACTGAGTACCCAGCACCCTGAGTACTGAGCACTGAGAACCCTGAGTACTGAGCACCGATCACCCTGAGTACTGAGCACCCAGCACCCTGTTCACTGAGCACCCAGCACCCTGAGCACTGAGCACCCAGCACCTTGAGTACTGAGCACTGAGCACCCCGAGCACTGAGCACCCAGCACAATGAGTACTGAGCACCCAGCTCCCTGAGCACCCAGCACCCTGAGCACTGAGCACCCAGCACCCCGAGCACTGATCACCCAGCACCCTGAGTACTGAGCACCCAGCACCCTGAGCACTGAGCACCCAGCACCCTGAGTACTGAGCACCTAGCACCCTGAGTACTGAGCAACCAGCACCCTGAGCACTGAGCACTGAGCACCCAGCACCCTGAGCACTGAGCACTGAGCACCCAGCCCCCGGAGCACTGTGCATCCAGCACCCCGAGCACTGAGCACCCAGCACCCTGAGCAGTGAGCACCCAGCACCCTGAGTACTGAGCACCGAGCACCCCGAGCACTGAGCACCCAGCACCCTGAGTACTGAGCTCCGAGCACCTTGAGCACCCAGCGCCCCGAGCACCGAGCACCCTGAGTACTGAGCACCCAGCACCCTGAGTACTGAGCACCCAGCACCCTGAGCACTGAGCACCCAGCACCCTGAGTACTGAGCACTGAGCACCCAGCACCCCGAGCACTTAGCACCCAGCACCCTGAGCAGTGAGCACCCAGCACCCTGAGCCCTGAGCACCCAGCACCCTGAGTACTGAGCACTCAGCACCCAGCACCCTGAGCACTGAGCACCCAGCACCCTGAGTACTGAGCCCTGAGCACCCAGCACCCCGTGCACTGAGCACCCAGCACCCTGAGCACTGAGCACCCAGCACCCAAGTACTGAGCACCCAGCACCCTGAGTACTGAGCACCCAGCAACCTGTGTACTGAGAACCCAGCACCCCGAGTACTGAGCACCCAGCACCCTGAGTACTGAGAACCCAGCACCCCGAGTACTGAACACCCAGCACCCTGAGTACTGAGCACCCAGCACCCTGAGCACTGAGCACCCAGCACCCTGAGCACTGAGCACCCAGCACCCTGAGCACCCAGCACCCTGAGTAGTGAGCACCCAAAGTAATGAGCACCGAGCACAACGAGCACTGAGCACCCAGCACCCTGAGTACTAAGCACCGAGCACCCTGAGTACTGAGCACCCAGCACCCTGAGCACTGAACACACAGCACCCTGAGTACTGAGCACCTCGAGCACTGAGCACCCAGCACCCTGAGTACTGAGCACCCAGCACCCCGAGCACTGAGCACCCAGCAACCTGAGTACTGAGCACCCAGCACCCTGAGTACTGAGCACCCAGCACTCTGAGCACTGAGTACCCAGCACCCTGAGCACTGAGCACCCAGCACCCTGAGCACTGTGCACACAGCACCCTGAGCACTGAGCACCCAGCACCCTGAGTACTGAGCACTGAGCACCCAGCACCCTGAGCACTGAGCACCCAGCACCCTGAGCACTGAGCACCCAGCACCCTGAGTACTGAGCACACAGCACCCCAAGCACTGAGCACACAGCACCCTGAGTACTGAGCACCCAGCACCCTGAGCACTGAGCACACAGCACCCTGAGCACTGAGCACCCAGCTCCCTGAGTACTGAGCACTGAGCACCCAGCACCCCGAGCACTGATCACCCAGCACCCTGAGTACTGAGCACCGAGCACCCTGAGCACTGAGCACCCAGCACCCTGAGTACTGAGCACCTAGCACCCTGAGTACTGAGCAACCAGCACCCTGAGCACTGAGCACTGAGCACCCAGCACCCTGAGCACTGAGCACTGAGCACCCAGCACCCTGAGCACTGAGCACCCAGCACCCTGAGTACTGAGCTCCCAGCACCCTGAGCACTGAGTACCCAGCACCCTGAGTACTGAGCACTGAGAACCCTGAGTACTGAGCACCGATCACCCTGAGTACTGAGCACCCAGCACCCTGTTCACTGAGCACCCAGCACCCTGAGCACTGAGCACCCAGCACCTTGAGTACTGAGCACTGAGCACCCCGAGCACTGAGCACCCAGCACAATGAGTACTGAGCACCCAGCTCCCTGAGCACTGAGCACCCAGCACCCTGAGCACTGAGCACCCAGCACCCCGAGCACTGATCACCCAGCACCCTGAGTACTGAGCACCCAGCACCCTGAGCACTGAGCACCCAGCACCCTGAGTACTGAGCACCTAGCACCCTGAGTACTGAGCAACCAGCACCCTGAGCACTGAGCACTGAGCACCCAGCACCCTGAGCACTGAGCACTGAGCACCCAGCCCCCGGAGCACTGTGCATCCAGCACCCCGAGCACTGAGCACCCAGCACCCTGAGCAGTGTGCACCCAGCACCCTGAGTACTGAGCACCGAGCACCCCGAGCACTGAGCACCCAGCACCCTGAGTACTGAGCTCCGAGCACCCGGAGCACCCAGCGCCCCGAGCACCGAGCACCCTGAGTACTGAGCACCCAGCACCCTGAGCACTGAGCACCCAGCACCCTGAGCACTGAGCACCCAGCACCCTGAGCACCCAGCACCCTGAGTAGTGAGCACCCAAAGTACTGAGCACCGAGCACAACGAGCACTGAGCACCCAGCACCCTGAGTACTAAGCACCGAGCACCCTGAGTACTGAGCACCCAGCACCCTGAGCACTGAACACACAGCACCCTGAGTACTGAGCACCTCGAGCACTGAGCACCCAGCACCCTGAGCACTGAGCACCCAGCACCCTGAGCACTGAGCACCCAGCACCCTGAGTACTGAGCACACAGCACCCCAAGCACTGAGCACACAGCACCCTGAGTACTGAGCACCCAGCACCCTGAGCACTGAGCACACAGCACCCTGAGCACTGAGCACCCAGCTCCCTGAGTACTGAGCACTGAGCACCCAGCACCCCGAGCACTGAGCACCCAGCACCCTGAGTACTGAGCACCGAGCACCCCGAGCACTGAGCACCCAGCACCCTGAGTACTGAGCTCCGAGCACCCCGAACACTGAGCACCCAGCACTCCGAGTACTGAGCACTGAGCACCCTGAGTACTGAGCACCAAGCACCCCGGGTACTGAGCACTGAGCACCCTGAGTACTGAGCTCCCAGCACCCTGAGCACTGAGTACCCAGCACCCTGAGTACTGAGCACTGAGAACACTGAGTACTGAGCACCGATCACCCTGAGTACTGAGCACCCAGCACCCTGTTCACTGAGCACCCAGCACCCTGAGCACTGAGCACCCAGCACCTTGAGTACTGAGCACTGAGCACCCCGAGCACTGAGCACCCAGCACAATGAGTACTGAGCACCCAGCTCCCTGAGCACTGAGCACCCAGCACCCTGAGCACTGAGCACCCAGCACCCCGAGCACTGATCACCCAGCACCCTGAGTACTGAGCACCCAGCACCCTGAGCACTGAGCACCCAGCACCCTGAGTACTGAGCACCTAGCACCCTGAGTACTGAGCAACCAGCACCCTGAGCACTGAGCACTGAGCACCCAGCACCCTGAGCACTGAGCACTGAGCACCCAGCCCCCGGAGCACTGTGCATCCAGCACCCCGAGCACTGAGCACCCAGCACCCTGAGCAGTGTGCACCCAGCACCCTGAGTACTGAGCACCGAGCACCCCGAGCACTGAGCACCCAGCACCCTGAGTACTGAGCTCCGAGCACCCGGAGCACCCAGCGCCCCGAGCACCGAGCACCCTGAGTACTGAGCACCCAGCACCCTGAGCAATGAGCACCCTGAGTACTGAGCACCCAGCACCTTGAGCACTGAGCACCGAGCACCCCGAGAACTGAGCACCCAGCAACCGGAGTACTGAGCACCCAGCGTACTGAGCACCGAGCACCCAGCACCCTGAGTACTGAGCACCCAGCACCCTGAGCACTGAGCACCCAGCATACTGAGCACCGAGCACCCAGCACCCTGAGTACTGAGCACCCAGCACCCTGAGCACTGAGCACCCAGCACCCTGAGTACTGAGCACTGAGCACCCAGCACCCCGAGCACTGAGCACCCAGCACCCTGTGTACTGAGCACCCAGCACCCTGAGCACTGAGCACCCAGCGTACTGAGCACCGAGCACCCAGCACCCTGAGTACTGAGCACCCAGCACCCTGAGCACTGAGCACCCAGCGCCCAGAGTACTGAGCACTGAGCACCCCGAGTACTGAGCACCGGCAGCCCGAGCACTAAGCACCCAGCACCCCGAGCACCGAGCACCTAGCACCCTGAGCACTGAGCACCCAGCACCCTGAGCACTGAGCACCCACCACCCTGAGTACTGAGCACTGAGCACCCAGCACCCCGAGCACTGAGCACCCAGCACCCTTAGTACTGAGCACTGAGCAGCCAGCACCCCGAGCACTGAGCACCCATCACCCTGAGCACTGAGCACCCAGCACCCGAGTACTGAGCACCCAGCACCCTGAGTACTGAGCACCCAGCACCCTGAGTACTGAGCACCCAGCACCCCGAGTACTGAGCACCCAGCACCACGAGTACTGAGCACCCAGCACCCTGAGAACTGAGCACCCAGCACCCTGAACACTGAGCACCCAGCACCCTGAGCACTGAGCACACAGCACCCGAGTACTGAGCACCCAGCACCCTGAGTACTGAGCACCCAGCACCCTGAGTACTGAGCACCCAGCACCCAACGTACTGAGCACCGATCACCCCGAGCACTGAGCACCCAGCACCCTGAGTACTGAGCACCGATCACCCTGAGCCCTGAGCACCCAGCACCCTGAGTACTGAGCTCCGAGCACCCCGAGCACTGAGCACCCAACGCCCCGAGCACTGAGCACCCAGCACCCTGAGCACTGAGCACCTAGCACCCTGAGTACTGAGCACCCAGCACCCTGATTACTGAACACCCCGCACCCTGAGCACTGAGCACTGAGCACCCTGAGCCCTGAGTACTGAGCACTGAGCACCCTGAGCACTGAGCACACAGCACCCCGAGTACTGAGCACCCAGCACCCCGAGCACTGAGCACCCAGCGCCCCGAGCACTGAGCACCCAGCACCCCGAGCACTGAGCACCCTGAGCACTGAGCACCCAGCACCCCGAGCACTGAGCACCCAGCGCCCCGGGCACCGAGCACCCTGAGCACTGAGCACCCAGCACCCTGAGTACTGAGCACCCAGCACCCTGAGCCATGAGCACCCTGAGTACTGAGCACCCAGCACCTTGAGCACTGAGCACCGAGCACCCTGAGCACTGAGCACCCAGCACCCGGAGTACTGAGCACCCAGCACCCTGAGCACTGAACACACAGCACCCTGAGTACTGATCGCCTCGAGCACTGAGCACCCAGCACCCTGAGTACTGGGCACCGAGCACCCCGAGCACTGAGCACCCAGCACCGCGAGCACTGAGCACCCAGCTCCCCGAGCACTGAGCACCCAGCACCCTGAGTACTGAGCACCCAGCACCCTGAGCACTGAGCACACAGCACCCTGAGCACTGAGCACCCAGTACCCTGATTACTGAGCACTGAGCACCCAGCACCCTGAGCACTGAGCACCCAGCACCCTGAGAACTGAGCACTGAGCACCCAGCAACCCGAGCACTGAGCACCCAGCACCCTGAGCACTGAGCACCCAGCACCCGAGTACTGAGCACCCAGCACCCTGAGTACTGAGCACCCAGCAACCTGAGTACTGAGCACCCAGCACCCTGAGTACTGAGCACCCAGCACCCCGAGTACTGAGCACCCAGCACCCCGAGCACTGAGCACCCTGAGCACTGAGCACCCAGCACCCCGAGTACTGAGCACTGAGCACCCTGAGTACTGAGCACCAAGCACCCCGAGTACTGAGCACTGAGCACCCTGAGCACTGAGCACCCAGCACCCTGAGTACTGAGCACCCAGCACCCTGAGTACTGAACACCCAGCACCCTGAGCACTGAGCACCCAGCACCCCGAGCACTGAGCACCCAGCACCCTGAGTACTGAGCACCCTGAGTACTGAGCACCGATCACCCTGAGCACTGAGCTCCCAGCACCCTGAGTACTGAGCACCCAGCACCCTGAGCACTGAGCACCCAGCACCCTGAGTACTGAGCACCCAGCACCCTGAGCACTGAGCACCTAGCACCCTGAGTACTGAGCACCCAGCACCCTGAGTACTGAGCACCCAGCACCCTGAGCACTGAGCACCGAGCACCCTGAGTACTGAGCACCCAGCACCCTGAGTACTGAACACCCAGCACCCTGAGCACTGAGCACTGAGCACCCTGAGCACTGAGTACTGAGCACCGAGCACCCCGAGCACTGAGCACCCAGGACCCGGAGTACTGTGCACCCAGCACCCTGAGTACTAAGCACCGAGCACCCTGAGTACTGAGCACCCAGCACCCTGAGCACTGAACATATAGCAGTCTGAGTACTGAGCACCTCGAGCACTGAGCACCCAGCACCCTGAGTACTGAGCACCGAGCACCCCGAGCACTGAGCACCCAGCACCCCAAGCACTGAGCACCCAGCACCCCGAGCACTGAGCACCCAGCACCCTGAGCCCTGAGCACCCAGCACCCTGAGTACTGACCACCCAGCACACTGAGCACTGAGTACCCAGCACCCTGAGCACTGAGCACCCAGCACCCTGAGCTCTGAGCACACAGCACCCTGAGCACTGAGCACCCAGCACCCTGATTACTGAGCACTGAGCACCCAGCACCCCGAGCACTGAGCACCCAGCACACTGAGTACTGAGCACTGAGCACCCAGCGCCCCGAGCACTGAGCACCCAGCACCCTGAGCACTGAGCACCCAGCACCCGAGTACTGAGCACCCAACACCCTGAGTACTGAGCACCCAGCACCCTGAGTACTGAGCACCCAGCACCCCGAGTACTGAGCACCCAGCACCCTGAGTACTGAGCACCCAGCAACCCGAGCACTGAGCACCCAGCACCCCGAGCACTGAGCACCCAGCACCCTGAGTACTGAGCACCCAGCACCCTGAGCACTGAGCACTGAGCACCCAGCACCCCGAGCACTGAGCACCCAGCACCCTGAGCACTGAGGACCCAGCACCCTGAGCCCTGAGCACCCAGCACCCTGAGTACTGAGCACTCAGCACCCAGCACCCCGAGCACTGAGCACCCAGCACCCTGAGTACTGAGCCCTGAGCACCCAGCACCCCGAGCACTGAGCACCCAGCTCCCCGAGCACTGAGCACCCAGCACCCTGAGTACTGAGCACCCAGCACCCTGAGCACTGAGCACACAGCACCCTGAGCACTGAGCACCCAGTACCCTGATTACTGAGCACTGAGCACCCAGCACCCTGAGCACTGAGCACCCAGCACCCTGAGAACTGAGCACTGAGCACCCAGCAACCCGAGCACTGAGCACCCAGCACCCTGAGCACTGAGCACCCAGCACCCGAGTACTGAGCACCCAGCACCCTGAGTACTGAGCACCCAGCACCCTGAGTACTGAGCACCCAGCACCCTGAGTACTGAGCACCCAGCACCCCGAGTACTGAGCACCCAGCACCCCGAGCACTGAGCACCCTGAGCACTGAGCACCCAGCACCCCGAGTACTGAGCACTGAGCACCCTGAGTACTGAGCACCAAGCACCCCGAGTACTGAGCACTGAGCACCCTGAGCACTGAGCACCCAGCACCCTGAGTACTGAGCACCCAGCACCCTGAGTACTGAACACCCAGCACCCTGAGCACTGAGCACCCAGCACCCCGAGCACTGAGCACCCAGCACCCTGAGTACTGAGCACCCTGAGTACTGAGCACCGATCACCCTGAGCACTGAGCTCCCAGCACCCTGAGTACTGAGCACCCAGCACCCTGAGCACTGAGCACCCAGCACCCTGAGTACTGAGCACCCAGCACCCTGAGCACTGAGCACCTAGCACCCTGAGTACTGAGCACCCAGCACCCTGAGTACTGAGCACCCAGCACCCTGAGCACTGAGCACCGAGCACCCTGAGTACTGAGCACCCAGCACCCTGAGTACTGAACACCCAGCACCCTGAGCACTGAGCACTGAGCACCCTGAGCACTGAGTACTGAGCACCGAGCACCCCGAGCACTGAGCACCCAGGACCCGGAGTACTGTGCACCCAGCACCCTGAGTACTAAGCACCGAGCACCCTGAGTACTGAGCACCCAGCACCCTGAGCACTGAACATATAGCAGTCTGAGTACTGAGCACCTCGAGCACTGAGCACCCAGCACCCTGAGTACTGAGCACCGAGCACCCCGAGCACTGAGCACCCAGCACCCCAAGCACTGAGCACCCAGCACCCCGAGCACTGAGCACCCAGCACCCTGAGCCCTGAGCACCCAGCACCCTGAGTACTGACCACCCAGCACACTGAGCACTGAGTACCCAGCACCCTGAGCACTGAGCACCCAGCACCCTGAGCTCTGAGCACACAGCACCCTGAGCACTGAGCACCCAGCACCCTGATTACTGAGCACTGAGCACCCAGCACCCCGAGCACTGAGCACCCAGCACACTGAGTACTGAGCACTGAGCACCCAGCGCCCCGAGCACTGAGCACCCAGCACCCTGAGCACTGAGCACCCAGCACCCGAGTACTGAGCACCCAACACCCTGAGTACTGAGCACCCAGCACCCTGAGTACTGAGCACCCAGCACCCCGAGTACTGAGCACCCAGCACCCTGAGTACTGAGCACCCAGCAACCCGAGCACTGAGCACCCAGCACCCCGAGCACTGAGCACCCAGCACCCTGAGTACTGAGCACCCAGCACCCTGAGCACTGAGCACTGAGCACCCAGCACCCCGAGCACTGAGCACCCAGCACCCTGAGCACTGAGGACCCAGCACCCTGAGCCCTGAGCACCCAGCACCCTGAGTACTGAGCACTCAGCACCCAGCACCCCGAGCACTGAGCACCCAGCACCCTGAGTACTGAGCCCTGAGCACCCAGCACCCCGAGCACTGAGCACCCAGCACCCTGAGCACTGAGCACCCAGCACCCGAGTACTGAGCACCCAGCACCCTGAGTACTGAGCACCCAGCAACCTGTGTACTGAGAACCCAGCACCCGAGTACTGAGCACCCAGCACCCTGAGTACTGAGAACCCAGCACCCCGAGTACTGAACACCCAGCACCCTGAGTACTGAGCACCCATCACCCTGAGCACTGAGCACCCAGCACCCCGAGCACTGAGCACCCAGCACCCTGAGTACTGAGCACCCAGCACCCTGAGCACTGAGCACCCAGCACCCTGAGCACTGAGCACCCAGCACCCTGAGTAGTGAGCACCCAAAGTACTGAGCACCGAGCACAACGAGCACTGAGCACCCAGCACCCTGAGTACTGAGCACCGAGAACCCCGAGCACTGAGCACCCAGCACCCTGAGTACTTAGCTCCGAGCAGCCCGAGGACTGAGCACCCAGCGCCCCGAGCAACGAGCACCCTGAGCACTGAGCACCCAGCACCCTGAGTACTGAGCACCCAGCACCCTGAGCAATGAGCACCCTGAGTACTGAGCACCCAGGACCTTGAGCACTGAGCACCGAGCACCCCGAGCACTGAGCACCCAGCACCCGGAGTACTGAGCACCAAGCACCCTGAGTACTAAGCACCGAGCACCCTGAGTACTGAGCACCCAGCACCCTGAGCACTGAACACACAGCACCCTGAGTACTGAGAACCTCGAGCACTGAGCACCCAGCACCCTGAGTACTGAGCACCGAGCACCCCGAGCACTGAGCACCCAGCACCGCGAGCACTGAGCACCCAGCACCCCGAGCACTGAGCACCCAGCAACCTGAGTACTGAGCACCCAGCACCCTGAGTACTGAGCACCCAGCACTCTGAGCACTGAGTACCCAGCACCCTGAGCCCTGAGCACCCAGCACCCTGAGCACTGAGCACACAGCACCCTGAGCACTGAGCACCCAGTACCCTGATTACTGAGCACTGAGTACCCAGCACCCTGAGCACTGAGCACACAGCACCCTGAGAACTGAGCACTGAGCACCCAGCAACCCGAGCACTGAGCACCCAGCACCCTGAGCACTGAGCACACAGCACCCTGGGCACTGAGCACCCAGTACCCTGATTACTGAGCACTGAGCACCCTGAGTACTGAGCACACAGCACCCCGAGCACTGAGCACCCAGCGCCCCGAGCACTGAGCACCCAGCACCCTGAGCACTGAGCACCTAGCACCCTGAGTACTGAGCACCCAGCACCCTGAGTACTGAACACCCAGCACCCTGAGCACTGAGCACTGAGCACCCTGAGCACTGAGTACAGAGCACTGAGCACCCTGAGCACTGAGCACACAGCACCCCGAGTACTGAGCACCCAGCACCCCAAGCACTGAGCACCCAGCGACCCGAGCATTGAGCACCCAGCACCCCGAGCACTGAGCACCCTGAGCACTGAGCACCCAGCACCCCGAGTACTGAGCACTGAGCACCCTGAGTACTGAGCACCGATCACCCTGAGCACTGAGCTCCCAGCATCCTGAGTACTGAGCACCCTGAGTACTGAGCACCGATCACCCTGAGCACTGAGCTCCCAGCACCCTGAGTACTGAGCACCCAGCACCCTGAGCACTGAGCACCCAGCACCCTGAGTACTGAGCACCCAGCACCCTGAGCACTGAGCACCTAGCACCCTGAGTACTGAGCACCCAGCACCCTGAGTACTGAGCACCCAGCACCCTGAGCACTAAGCACCGAGCACCCTGAGTACTGAGCACCCAGCACCCTGAGTACTGAACACCCAGCACCCTGAGCACTGAGCACTGAGCACCCTGAGCACTGAGTACTGAGAACCGAGCACCCCGAGCACTGAGCACCCAGGACCCGGAGTACTGAGCACCCAGCACCCTGAGTACTAAGCACCGAGCACCCTGAGTACTGAGCACCCAGCACCCTGAACACTGAACATATAGCAGTCTGAGTACTGAGCACCTCGAGCACTGAGCACCCAGCACCCTGAGTACTGAGCACCGAGCACCCCGAGCACTGAGCACCCAGCACCCCAAGCACTGAGCACCCAGCACCCCGAGCACTGAGCACCCAGCACCCTGAGCCCTGAGCACCCAGCACCCTGAGTACTGACCACCCAGCACACTGAGCACTGAGTACCCAGCACCCTGAGCACTGAGCACCCAGCACCCTGAGCTCTGAGCACACAGCACCCTGAGCACTGAGCACCCAGCACCCTGAGTACTGAGCACTGAGCACCCAGCACCCCGAGCACTGAGCACCCAGCACACTGAGTACTGAGCACTGAGCACCCAGCACCCCGAGCACTGAGCACCCAGCACCCTGAGCACTGAGCACCCAGCACCCGAGTACTGAGCACCCAACACCCTGAGTACTGAGCACCCAGCACCCTGAGTACTGAGCACCCAGCACCCCGAGTACTGAGCACCCAGCACCCTGAGTACTGAGCACCCAGCAACCCGAGCACTGAGCACCCAGCACCCCGAGCACTGAGCACCCAGCACCCTGAGTACTGAGCACCCAGCACCCTGAGCACTGAGCCCTGAGCACCCAGCACCCTGAGTAATGAGCACTCAGCACCCAGCACCCCGAGCACTGAGCACCCAGCACCCTGAGTACTGAGCCCTGAGCACCCAGCACCCCGAGCACTGAGCACCCAGCACCCTGAGCACTGAGCACCCAGCACCCGAGTACTGAGCACCCAGCACCCTGAGTACTGAGCACCCAGCAACCTGTGTACTGAGAACCCAGCACCCGAGTACTGAGCACCCAGCACCCTGAGTACTGAGAACCCAGCACCCCGAGTACTGAACACCCAGCACCCTGAGTACTGAGCACCCATCACCCTGAGCACTGAGCACCCAGCACCCCGAGCACTGAGCACCCAGCACCCTGAGTACTGAGCACCCAGCACCCTGAGCACTGAGCACCCAGCACCCTGAGCACTGAGCACCCAGCACCCTGAGCACTGAGCACCCAGCACCCTGAGTAGTGAGCACCCAAAGAACTGAGCACCGAGCACAACGAGCACTGAGCACCCAGCACCCTGAGTACTGAGCACCGAGAACCCCGAGCACTGAGCACCCAGCACCCTGAGTACTGAGCTCCGAGCAGCCCGAGGACTGAGCACCCAGCGCCCCGAGCACCGAGCACCCTGAGCACTGAGCACCCAGCACCCTGAGTACTGAGCACCCAGCACCCTGAGCAATGAGCACCCTGAGTACTGAGCACCCAGCACCTTGAGCACTGAGCACCGAGCACCCCGAGCACTGAGCACCCAGCACCCGGAGTACTGAGCACCAAGCACCCTGAGTACTAAGCACCGAGCACCCTGAGTACTGAGCACCCAGCACCCTGAGCACTGAACACACAGCACCCTGAGTACTGAGCACCTCGAGCACTGAGCACCCAGCACCCTGAGTACTGAGCACCGAGCACCCCGAGCACTGAGCACCCATCACCGCGAGGACTGAGCACCCAGCACCCCGAGCACTGAGCACCCAGCAACCTGAGTACTGAGCACCCAGCACCCTGAGTACTGAGCACCCAGCACTCTGAGCACTGAGTACCCAGCACCCTGAGCACTGAGCACCCAGCACCCTGAGCACTGAGCACACAGCACCCTGAGCACTGAGCACCCAGTACCCTGATTACTGAGCACTGAGTACCCAGCACCCTGAGCACTGAGCACACAGCACCCTGAGAACTGAGCACTGAGCACCCAGCAACCCGAGCACTGAGCACCCAGCACCCTGAGCACTGAGCACACAGCACCCTGAGCACTGAGCACCCAGTACCCTGATTACTGAGCACTGAGCACCCTGAGTACTGAGCACACAGCACCCCGAGCACTGAGCACCCAGTGCCCCGAGCACTGAGCACCCAGCACCCTGAGCACTGAGCACCTAGCACCCTGAGTACTGAGCACCCAGCACCCTGAGTACTGAACACCCAGCACCCTGAGCACTGAGCACTGAGCACCCTGAGCACTTAGTACAGAGCACTGAGCACCCTGAGCACTGAGCACACAGCACCCCGAGTACTGAGCACCCAGCACCCCGAGCACTGAGCACCCAGCGACCCGAGCATTGAGCACCCAGCACCCCGAGCACTGAGCACCCTGAGCACTGAGCACCCAGCACCCCGAGTACTGAGCACTGAGCACCCTGAGTACTGAGCACCAAGCACCCCGAGTACTGAGCACTGAGCACCCTGAGCACTGAGCACCCAGCACCCTGAGTACTGAGCACCCAGCACCCTGAGTACTGAACACCCAGCACCCTGAGCACTGAGCACCCAGCAACCCGAGCACTGAGCACCCAGCACCCTGAGTACTGAGCACCCTGAGTACTGAGCACCGATCACCCTGAGCACTGAGCTCCCAGCACCCTGAGTACTGAGCACCCAGCACCCTGAGAACTGAGCACCCAGTACCCTGAGTACTGAGCACCCAGCACCCTGAGCACTGAGCACCTAGCACCCTGAGTACTGAGCACCCAGCACCCTGAGTACTGAGCACCCAGCACCCTGAGCACTGAGCACCCAGCACCCTGAGTACTGAGCACCCAGCACCCTGAGTACTGAACACCCAGCACCCTGAGCACTGAGCACTGAGCACCCTGAGCACTGAGTACTGAGCACCGAGCACCCCGAGCACTGAGCACCCAGGACCCGGAGTACTGAGCACCCAGCACCCTGAGTACTAAGCACCGAGCACCCTGAGTACTGAGCACCCAGCACCCTGAGCACTGAACATATAGCAGTCTGAGTACTGAGCACCTCGAGCACTGAGCACCCAGCACCCTGAGTACTGAGCACCAAGCACCCCGAGCACTGAGCACCCAGCACCCCAAGCACTGAGCACCCAGCACCCCGAGCACTGAGCACCCAGCACCCTGAGCCCTGAGCACCCAGCACCCTGAGTACTGACCACCCAGCACACTGAGCACTGAGTACCCAGCACCCTGAGCACTGAGCACCCAGCACCCTGAGCTCTGAGCACACAGCACCCTGAGCACTGAACACCCAGCACCCTGAGTACTGAGCACTGAGCACCCTGAGCACTGAGTACTGAGCACCGAGCACCCCGAGCACTGAGCACCCAGGACCCGGAGTACTGAGCACCCAGCACCCTGAGTACTAAGCACCGAGCACCCTGAGTACTGAGCACCCAGCACCCTGAGCACTGAACATATAGCAGTCTGAGTACTGAGCACCTCGAGCACTGAGCACCCAGCACCCTGAGTACTGAGCACCGAGCACCCCGAGCACTGAGCACCCAGCACCCCAAGCACTGAGCACCCAGCACCCCGAGCACTGAGCACCCAGCACCCTGAGCCCTGAGCACCCAGCACCCTGAGTACTGACCACCCAGCACACTGAGCACTGAGTACCCAGCACCCTGAGCACTGAGCACCCAGCACCCTGAGCTCTGAGCACACAGCACCCTGAGCACTGAGCACCCAGCACCCTGAGTACTGAGCACTGAGCACCCAGCACCCCGAGCACTGAGCACCCAGCACACTGAGTACTGAGCACTGAGCACCGAGCACCCCGAGCACTGAGCACACAGCACCCTGAGCACTGAGCACCCAGCACCCGAGTACTTAGCACCCAACACCCTGAGTACTGAGCACCCAGCACCCTGAGTACTGAGCACCCAGCACCCCGAGTACTGAGCACCCAGCACCCTGAGTACTGAGCACCCAGCAACCCGAGCACTGAGCACCCAGCACCCCGAGCACTGAGCACCCAGCACCCTGAGTACTGAGCACCCAGCACCCTGAGCACTGAGCACTGAGCACCCAGCACCCCGAGCACTGAGCACCCAGCACCCTGAGCACTGAGGACCCAGCACCCTGAGCCCTGAGCACCCAGCACCCTGAGTACTGAGCACTCAGCACCCAGCACCCCGAGCACTGAGCACCCAGCACCCTGAGTACTGAGCCCTGAGCACCCAGCACCCCGAGCACTGAGCACCCAGCACCCTGAGCACTGAGCACCCAGCACCCGAGTACTGAGCACCCAGCACCCTGAGTACTGAGCACCCAGCAACCTGTGTACTGAGAACCCAGCACCCGAGTACTGAGCACCCAGCACCCTGAGTACTGAGAACCCAGCACCCCGAGTACTGAACACCCAGCACCCTGAGTACTGAGCACCCATCACCCTGAGCACTGAGCACCCAGCACCCCGAGCACTGAGCACCCAGCACCCTGAGTACTGAGCACCCAGCACCCTGAGCACTGAGCACCCAGCACCCTGAGCACTGAGCACCCAGCACCCTGAGCACTGAGCACCCAGCACCCTGAGTAGTGAGCACCCAAAGTACTGAGCACCGAGCACAACGAGCACTAAGCACCCAGCACCCTGAGTACTGAGCACCGAGAACCCCGAGCACTGAGCACCCAGCACCCTGAGTACTGAGCTCCGAGCAGCCCGAGGACTGAGCACCCAGCGCCCCGAGCACCGAGCACCCTGAGCACTGAGCACCCAGCACCCTGAGTACTGAGCACCCAGCACCCTGAGCAATGAGCACCCTGAGTACTGAGCACCCAGCACCTTGAGCACTGAGCACCGAGCACCCCGAGCACTGAGCACCCAGCACCCGGAGTACTGAGCACCAAGCACCCTGAGTACTAAGCACCGAGCACCCTGAGTACTGAGCACCCAGCACCCTGAGCACTGAACACACAGCACCCTGAGTACTGAGCACCTCGAGCACTGAGCACCCAGCACCCTGAGTACTGAGCACCGAGCACCCCGAGCACTGAGCACCCAGCACCGCGAGGACTGAGCACCCAGCACCCCGAGCACTGAGCACCCAGCAACCTGAGTACTGAGCACCCAGCACCCTGAGTACTGAGCACCCAGCACTCTGAGCACTGAGTACCCAGCACCCTGAGCACTGAGCACCCAGCACCCTGAGCACTGAGCACACAGCACCCTGAGCACTGAGCACCCAGTACCCTGATTACTGAGCACTGAGTACCCAGCACCCTGAGCACTGAGCACACAGCACCCTGAGAACTGAGCACTGAGCACCCAGCAACCCGAGCACTGAGCACCCAGCACCCTGAGCACTGAGCACACAGCACCCTGAGCACTGAGCACCCAGTACCCTGATTACTGAGCACTGAGCACCCTGAGTACAGAGCACACAGCACCCCGAGCACTGAGCACCCAGCACCCTGAGCACTGAGCACCTAGCACCCTGAGTACTGAGCACCCAGCACCCTGAGTACTGAACACCCAGCACCCTGAGTACTGAACACCCAGCACCCTGAGCACTGAGCACTGAGCACCCTGAGCACTTAGTACAGAGCACTGAGCACCCTGAGCACTGAGCACACAGCACCCCGAGTACTGAGCACCCAGCACCCCGAGCACTGAGCACCCAGCGACCCGAGCATTGAGCACCCAGCACCCCGAGCACTGAGCACCCTGAGCACTGAGCACCCAGCACCCCGAGTACTGAGCACTGAGCACCCTGAGTACTGAGCACCAAGCACCCCGAGTACTGAGCACTGAGCACCCTGAGCACTGAGCACCCAGCACCCTGAGTACTGAGCACCCAGCACCCTGAGTACTGAACACCCAGCAAGCTGAGCACTGAGCACCCAGCAACCCGAGCACTGAGCACCCAGCACCCTGAGTACTGAGCACCCTGAGTACTGAGCACCGATCACCCTGAGCACTGAGCTCCCAGCACCCTGAGTACTGAGCACCCAGCACCCTGAGAACTGAGCACCCAGCACCCTGAGTACTGAGCACCCAGCACCCTGAGCACTGAGCACCTAGCACCCTGAGTACTGAGCACCCAGCACCCTGAGTACTGAGCACCCAGCACCCTGAGCACTGAGCACCCAGCACCCTGAGTACTGAGCACCCAGCACCCTGAGTACTGAACACCCAGCACCCTGAGCACTGAGCACTGAGCACCCTGAGCACTGAGTACTGAGCACCGAGCACCCCGAACACTGAGCACCCAGGACCCGGAGTACTGAGCACCCAGCACCCTGAGTACTAAGCACCGAGCACCCTGAGTACTGAGCACCCAGCACCCTGAGCACTGAACATATAGCAGTCTGAGTACTGAGCACCTCGAGCACTGAGCACCCAGCACCCTGAGTACTGAGCACCGAGCACCCCGAGCACTGAGCACCCAGCACCCCAAGCACTGAGCACCCAGCACCCCGAGCACTGAGCACCCAGCACCCTGAGCCCTGAGCACCCAGCACCCTGAGTACTGACCACCCAGCACACTGAGCACTGAGTACCCAGCACCCTGAGCACTGAGCACCCAGCACCCTGAGCTCTGAGCACACAGCACCCTGAGCACTGAGCACCCAGCACCCTGAGTACTGAGCACTGAGCACCCAGCACCCCGAGCACTGAGCACCCAGCACCCTGAGCAATGAGCACCCAGCACCCGAGTACTGAGCACCCAACACCCTGAGTACTGAGCACCCAGCACCCTGAGTACTGAGCACCCAGCACCCCGAGTACTGAGCACCCAGCACCCTGAGTACTGAGCACCCAGCAACCCGAGCACTGAGCACCCAGCACCCCGAGCACTGAGCACCCAGCACCCTGAGTACTGAGCACCCAGCACCCTGAGCACTGAGCACTGAGCACCCAGCACCCCGAGCACTGAGCACCCAGCACCCTGAGCACTGAGGACCCAGCACCCTGAGCCCTGAGCACCCAGCACCCTGAGTACTGAGCACTCAGCACCCAGCACCCCGAGCACTGAGCACCCAGCACCCTGAGTACTGAGCCCTGAGCACCCAGCACCCCGAGCACTGAGCACCCAGCACCCTGAGCACTGAGCACCCAGCACCCGAGTACTGAGCACCCAGCACCCTGAGTACTGAGCACCCAGCAACCTGTGTACTGAGAACCCAGCACCCCGAGTACTGAGCACCCAGCACCCTGAGTACTGAGAACCCAGCACCCCGAGTACTGAACACCCAGCACCCTGAGTACTGAGCACCCAGCACCCTGAGCACTGAACACACAGCACCCTGAGTACTGAGCACCTCGAGCACTGAGCACCCAGCACCCTGAGTACTGAGCACCGAGCACCCCGAGCACTGAGCACCCAGCACCGCGAGGACTGAGCACCCAGCACCCCGAGCACTGAGCACCCAGCAACCTGAGTACTGAGCACCCAGCACCCTGAGTACTGAGCACCCAGCACTCTGAGCACTGAGTACCCAGCACCCTGAGCACTGAGCACCCAGCACCCTGAGCACTGAGCACACAGCACCCTGAGCACTGAGCACCCAGTACCCTGATTACTGAGCACTGAGTACCCAGCACCCTGAGCACTGAGCACACAGCACCCTGAGAACTGAGCACTGAGCACCCAGCAACCCGAGCACTGAGCACCCAGCACCCTGAGCACTGAGCACACAGCACCCTGAGCACTGAGCACCCAGTACCCTGATTACTGAGCACTGAGCACCCTGAGTACAGAGCACACAGCACCCCGAGCACTGAGCACCCAGTGCCCCGAGCACTGAGCACCCAGCACCCTGAGCACTGAGCACCTAGCACCCTGAGTACTGAGCACCCAGCACCCTGAGTACTGAACACCCAGCACCCTGAGCACTGAGCACTGAGCACCCTGAGCACTTAGTACAGAGCACTGAGCACCCTGAGCACTGAGCACACAGCACCCCGAGTACTGAGCACCCAGCACCCCGAGCACTGAGCACCCAGCGACCCGAGCATTGAGCACCCAGCACCCCGAGCACTGAGCACCCTGAGCACTGAGCACCCAGCACCCCGAGTACTGAGCACTGAGCACCCTGAGTACTGAGCACCAAGCACCCCGAGTACTGAGCACTGAGCACCCTGAGCACTGAGCACCCAGCACCCTGAGTACTGAGCACCCAGCACCCTGAGTACTGAACACCCAGCAAGCTGAGCACTGAGCACCCAGCAACCCGAGCACTGAGCACCCAGCACCCTGAGTACTGAGCACCCTGAGTACTGAGCACCGATCACCCTGAGCACTGAGCTCCCAGCACCCTGAGTACTGAGCACCCAGCACCCTGAGAACTGAGCACCCAGCACCCTGAGTACTGAGCACCCAGCACCCTGAGCACTGAGCACCTAGCACCCTGAGTACTGAGCACCCAGCACCCTGAGTACTGAGCACCCAGCACCCTGAGCACTGAGCACCCAGCACCCTGAGTACTGAGCACCCAGCACCCTGAGTACTGAACACCCAGCACCCTGAGCACTGAGCACTGAGCACCCTGAGCACTGAGTACTGAGCACCGAGCACCCCGAGCACTGAGCACCCAGGACCCGGAGTACTGAGCACCCAGCACCCTGAGTACTAAGCACCGAGCACCCTGAGTACTGAGCACCCAGCACCCTGAGCACTGAACATATAGCAGTCTGAGTACTGAGCACCTCGAGCACTGAGCACCCAGCACCCTGAGTACTGAGCACCGAGCACCCCGAGCACTGAGCACCCAGCACCCCAAGCACTGAGCACCCAGCACCCCGAGCACTGAGCACCCAGCACCCTGAGCCCTGAGCACCCAGCACCCTGAGTACTGACCACCCAGCACACTGAGCACTGAGTACCCAGCACCCTGAGCACTGAGCACCCAGCACCCTGAGCTCTGAGCACACAGCACCCTGAGCACTGAGCACCCAGCACCCTGAGTACTGAGCACTGAGCACCCAGCACCCCGAGCACTGAGCACCCAGCACCCTGAGCAATGAGCACCCAGCACCCGAGTACTGAGCACCCAACACCCTGAGTACTGAGCACCCAGCACCCTGAGTACTGAGCACCCAGCACCCCGAGTACTGAGCACCCAGCACCCTGAGTACTGAGCACCCAGCAACCCGAGCACTGAGCACCCAGCACCCCGAGCACTGAGCACCCAGCACCCTGAGTACTGAGCACCCAGCACCCTGAGCACTGAGCACTGAGCACCCAGCACCCCGAGCACTGAGCACCCAGCACCCTGAGCACTGAGGACCCAGCACCCTGAGCCCTGAGCACCCAGCACCCTGAGTACTGAGCACTCAGCACCCAGCACCCCGAGCACTGAGCACCCAGCACCCTGAGTACTGAGCCCTGAGCACCCAGCACCCCGAGCACTGAGCACCCAGCACCCTGAGCACTGAGCACCCAGCACCCGAGTACTGAGCACCCAGCACCCTGAGTACTGAGCACCCAGCAACCTGTGTACTGAGAACCCAGCACCCCGAGTACTGAGCACCCAGCACCCTGAGTACTGAGAACCCAGCACCCCGAGTACTGAACACCCAGCACCCTGAGTACTGAGCACCCAGCACCCTGAGCACTGAGCACCCAGCACCCCGAACACTGAGCACCCAGCACCCTGAGTACTGAGCACCCAGCACCCTGAGCACTGAGCACCCAGCACCCTGAGCACTGAGCACCCAGCACCCTGAGCACTGAGCACCCAGCACCCTGAGTAGTGAGCACCCAAAGTACTGAGCACCGAGCACAACGAGCACTGAGCACCCAGCACCCTGAGTACTGAGCACCGAGAACCCCGAGCACTGAGCACCCAGCACCCTGAGTAGTGAGCACCCAAAGTACTGAGCACCCAGCACCCTGAGCACTGAGCACCCAGCACCCTGAGCACTGAGCACCCAGCACCCTGAGCACTGAGCACCCAGCACCCTGAGTAGTGAGCACCCAAAGTACTGAGCACCGAGCACAACGAGCACTGAGCACCCAGCACCCTGAGTACTGAGCACCGAGAACCCCGAGCACTGAGCACCCAGCACCCTGAGTACTGAGCTCCGAGCACCCCGAGGACTGAGCACCCAGCGCCCCGAGCACCGAGCACCCTGAGCACTGAGCACCCATCACCCTGAGTACTGAGCACCCAGCACCCTGAGCAATGAGCACCCTGAGTACTGAGCACCCAGCACCTTGAGCACTGAGCACCGAGCACCCCGAGCACTGAGCACCCAGCACCCGGAGTACTGAGCACCAAGCACCCTGAGTACTAAGCACCGAGCACCCTGAGTACTGAGCACCCAGCACCCTGAGCACTGAACACACAGCACCCTGAGTACTGAGCACCTCGAGCACTGAGCACCCAGCACCCTGAGTACTGAGCACCGAGCACCCCGAGCACTGAGCACCCAGCACCGCGAGCACTGAGCACCCAGCACCCCGAGCACTGAGCACCCAGCAACCTGAGTACTGAGCACCCAGCACCCTGAGTACTGAGCACCCAGCACTCTGAGCACTGAGTACCCAGCACCCTGAGCACTGAGCACCCAGCACCCTGAGCACTGTGCACACAGCACCCTGAGCACTGAGCACCTAGCACCCTGACTACTGAGCACTGAGCACCCAGCACCCTGAGCACTGAGCACCCAGCACCCTCAGCACTGAGCACCCAGCACCCTGAGTACTGAGCACCCAGCACCCCAAGCACTGAGCACACAGCACCCTGAGCACTGAGCACCTAGCACCCTGACTACTGAGCACTGAGCACCCAGCACCCTGAGCACCTAGCACCCTGACTACTGAGCACTGAGCACCCAGCACCCTGAGCACTGTGCACACAGCACCCTGAGCCCTGAGCACCTAGCACCCTGACTACTGAGCACTGAGCACCCAGCACCCTGAGCACTGAGCACCCAGCACCCTGAGCACTGAGCACCCAGCACCCTGAGTACTGAGCACCCAGCACCCTGAGTACTGAGCACCCAGCACCCTGAGCACTGAGCACCCAGCACCCTGAGTACTGAGCACCCAGCACCCCGAGCACTGAGCACCCAGCACCCCGAGAATGAGCACCCAGCACCCAGAGTACTGAGCACCGAGCACCCTGAGCACTGAGTACCCAGCACCCCGAGCACTGAGCACCCAGCAACCTGAGTACTGAGCACCCAGCACCCTGAGTACTGAGCACCCAGCACTCTGAGCACTGAGTACCCAGCACCCAGAGCACTGAGCACCCAGCACCCTGAGCACTGTGCACACAGCACCCTGAGCACTGAGCACCTAGCACCCTGACTACTGAGCACTGAGCACCCAGCACCCTGAGCACTGAGCACCCAGCACCCTGAGCACTGAGCACCCAGCACCCTGAGTACTGAGCACCCAGCACCCCAAGCACTGAGCACGCAGCACCCTGAGTACTGAGCACCCAGCACCCTGAGCACTGAGCACACAGCACCCAGAGCACTGAGCACCCAGCTCCCTGAGTACTGAGCACTGAGCACCCAGCACCCCGAGCACTGAGCACCCAGCACCCTGAGTACTGAGCACCGAGCACTCCGAGCACTGAGCACCCAGCACCCTGAGTACTGAGCTCCGAGCACCCCGAGCACTGAGCACCCAGCACCCCGAGTACTGAGCACTGAGCACCCTGAGTACTGAGCACCAAGCACCCCGAGTACTGAGCACTGAGCACCCTGAGTACTGAGCACCCAGCACCCTGAGCACTGAGTACCCAGCACCCTGAGTACTGAGCACTGAGAAGCCTGAGTACTGAGCACCGATCACCCTGAGTACTGAGCACCCAGCACCCTGATCACTGAGCACCCAGCACCCTGAGCACTGAGCACCCAGCACCTTGAGTACTGAGCACCGAGCACTGAGCACCCAGCAGACTGAGTACTGAGCACCTAGCACCCTGAGTACTGAGCACCCAGCACCCTGAGCACTGAGCACCCAGCACCCTGAGTACTGAGCACCTAGCACCCTGAGTACTGAGCAACCAGCACCCTGAGCACTGAGCACTGAGCACCCAGCACCCTGAGCACTGAGCACTGAGCACCCAGCACCCGGAGCACTGTGCATCCAGCACCCCGAGCACTGAGCACCCAGCACCCTGAGCAGTGAGCACCCTGAGGACTGAGCACCCAGCACCCTGAGCACTGAGTACCCAGCACCCTAAGTACTGAGCACCGATCACCCTGAGCACTGAGCACCCAGCACCCAGAGCACTGAGCACCCAGCACCCTGAGTACTGAGCACCCAGCACCCTGAGCACTGAGCACCCAGCACCCTGAGTACTGAGCACCCTGAGTACTGAGCACCGATCACCCTGAGCACTGAGCTCCCAGCACCCTGAGTACTGAGGACCCAGCACCCTGAGCACTGAGCACCCAGCACCCTGAGTACTGAGCACCCAGCACCCTGAGCACTGAGCACCTAGCACCCTGAGTACTGAGCACCAAGCACCCTGAGCACTGAGCACCCAGCACCCTGAGTACTGAGCACCCAGCACCCCGAGCACTGAGCACCGAGCACCCTGATCACAGAGTACCCAGCACCCTGAGCACTGAGCACCCAGCACCCTGAGTACTGAGCACCCAGCACCCTGAGTACTGAGCACCCAGCACCCTGAGCACTGAGCACCGAGCACCCTGAGCACTGAGTACTGAGCACCGAGCACCCCGAGCACTGAGCACCCAGGACCCGGAGTACTGAGCACCCAGCACCCTGAGTACTAAGCACCGAGCACCCTGAGTACTGAGCACCCAGCACTCTGAGCACTGAACATACAGCAGTCTGAGTACTGAGCACCTCGAGCACTGAGCACCCAGCACCCTGAGTACTGAGCACCGAGCACCCCGAGCACTGAGCACCCAGCACACCAAGCACTGAGCACCCAGCACCCCGAGCACTGAGCACCCAGCACCCTGAGCCCTGAGCACCCAGCACCCTGAGTACTGACCACCCAGCACCCTGAGCACTGAGTACCCAGCACCCTGAGCACTGAGCACCCAGTACCCTGAGCACTGAGCACACAGCACCCTGAGCACTGAGCACCCAGCACCCTGAGTACTGAGCACTGAGCACCCAGCACCCCGAGCACTGAGCACCCAGCACCCTGAGTACTGAGCACTGAGCACCCAGCACTCTGAGTACTGAGCACCTAGCACCCCGAGCACTGAGCACCCAGCACCCCGAGCACCGATCACCCTGAGTACTAAGCACCGAGCACCCTGAGTACTGAGCACCCAGCACCCTGAGCACTGAGCACTCAGCACCCCGAGCACTGAGCACCCAGCACCCTGAGTACTGAGCACACAGCACCCTGAGCACTGAGCACCCAGCACCCTGAGTAGTGAGCACCCAACGTACTGAGCACCGAGCACCCCGAGCACTGAGCACCCAGCACCCTGAGTACTGAGCACCGAGCACCCCGAGTACTGAGCACCCAGCACCCTGAGTACTGAGCTCCGAGCACCCCGAGCACTGAGCACCCAGCGCCCCGAGCACCGAGCACCCTGAGCACTGAGCACCCAGCACCCTGAGCAATGAGCACCCTGAGTACTGAGCACCCAGCACCTTGAGCACTGAGCACCGAGCACCCCGAGCACTGAGCACCCAGCACCCGGATTACTGAGCACCCAGCACCCTGAGTACTAAGCACCGAGCACCCTGAGTACTGAGCACCCAGCACCCTGAGCACAGAACACACAGCACCCTGAGTACTGAGCACCTCGAGCACTGAGCACCCAGCACCCTGAGTACTGAGCACCGAGCACCCCGAGCACTGAGCACCCAGCACCGCGACCACTGAGCACATAGCACCCCGAGCACTGAGCACCCAGCACCCTGAGTACTGAGGACCCTGCACCCTGAGTACTGAGCACCAAGCACCCTGAGCACTGATTACCCTGCACCCTGAGCACTGAGCACCCAGCACCCTGAGCACTGAGCACACAGCACCCTGAGCACTGAGCACCCAGCACCCTGAGTACTGAGCACTGAGCACCCAGCACCCCGAGCACTGAGCACCCAGCACCCTGAGTACTGAGCACCGAGCACCCCGAGCACTGAGCACCCAGCACCCTGAGTACTGAGCTCCGAGCACCCCGAGCACTGAGCACCCAGCGCCCCGAGCACCGAGCACCCTGAGCACTGAGCACCCAGCACCCTGAGCACTGAGCACCCAGCACCCTGAATACTGAACACCCAGCACCCTGAGCACTGAGCACTGAGCACCCTGAGCACTGAGTACTGAGCACTGAGCACCCTGAGCACTGAGCACCCAGCACCCCGAGTACTGAGCACCCAGCACACCGAGCACTGAGCCCCCAGCGCCCCGAGCACTGACCACCCAGCACCCCGAGCACTGAGCACTGAGCACCCGGAGCACTGAGCACACAGCACCCCGAGTACTGAGCACTGAGCACCCTGAGCACTGAGCACCCAGCACCCCGAGTACTGAGCACTGAGCTCCCTGAGTACTGGGAACCCAGCACCCTGAGCACTGTGTACCCAGCACCCTGAGCAGAGAGCACCCAACACCCTGAGCACTGAGCACCCAGCACCCTGAGCACTGCGCACCCAGCACACTGAGTACTGAGCACTGAGCACCCAGCACCCCGAGCACTGAGCACCCAGCACCCCGAGTACTGAGCACCCAGCACCCCGAGCACTGAGCACTGAGCACCCGGAACACTGAGCACACAGCACCCAGAGTACTGAGCACTGAGCACCCTGAGCACTGAGCACCCAGCACCCCGAGTACTGAGCACTGAGCTCCCTGAGTACTGGGAACCCAGCACCCTGAGCACTGTGTACCCAGCACCGTGAGCACAGAGCACCCAGCACCCTGAATACTGAACACCCAGCACCCTGATCACTGAGCACTGAGCACCCTGAGCACTGAGTACTGAGCACTGAGCACCCTGAGCACTGAGCCCCCAGCGCCCCGAGCACTGACCACCCAGCACCCCGAGCACTGAGCACTGAGCACCCGGAGCACTGAGCACACAGCACCCAGAGTACTGAGCACTGAGCACCCTGAGCACTGAGCACCCAGCACCCCGAGTACTGAGCACTGAGCTCCCTGAGTACTGGGAACCCAGCACCCTGAGCACTGTGTACCCAGCACCGTGAGCACAGAGCACCCAGCACCCTGAGCACTGAGCACCCAGCACCCTGAGCACTGCGCACCCAGCACACTGAGTACTGAGCACTGAGCACCCAGCACCCCGAGCACTGAGCACCCAGCACCCTGAGCACTGCGCACCCAGCACCCTGAGTACTGAGCACTGAGCACCCAGCACCCCGAGCACTGAGCACCCAGCACCCTGAGCATTGAGCACCCAGCACCCGAGTACTGAGCACCCAGTACCCTGAGTACTGAGCACCCAGCACTCTGAGTACTGAGCACCTAGCACCCCGAGCACTGAGCACCCAGCACCCCGAGCACCGAGCATCCTGAGTACTAAGCACCGAGCACCCTGAGTACTGAGCACCCAGCACCCTGAGCACTGAGCACCCAGCACCCCGAGCACTGAGCACCCAGCACCCTGAGTACTGAGCACCCAGCACCCTGAGCACTGAGCACCCAGCACCCTGAGTAGTGAGCACCCAACGTACTGAGCACCGAGCACCCCGAGCACTGAGCACCCAGCACCCTGAGTACTGAGCACCGAGCACCCCGAGTACTGAGCACCGAGCACCCTGAGTACTGAGCTCCGAGCACCCCGAGCACTGAGCACCCAGCGCCCCGAGCACCGAGCACCCTGAGCACTGAGCACCCAGCACCCTGAGCAATGAGCACCCTGAGTACTGAGCACCCAGCACCTTGAGCACTGAGCACCGAGCACCCCGAGCACTGAGCACCCAGCACCCGGAGTACTGAGCACCCAGCACCCTGAGTACTAAGCACCGAGCACCCTGAGTACTGAGCACCCAGCACCCTGAGCACTGAACACACAGCACCCTGAGTACTGAGCACCTCGAGCACTGAGCACCCAGCACCCTGAGTACTGAGCACCGAGCACCCCGAGCACTGAGCACCCAGCACCGCGACCACTGAGCACATAGCACCCCGAGCACTGAGCACCCAGCACCCTGAGTACTGAGCTCCGAGCACCCCGAGCACTGAGCACCCAGCGCCCCGAGCACCGAGCACCCTGAGCACGGAGCACCCAGCACCCTGAGCACTGAGCACCCAGCACCCTGAATACTGAACACCCAGCACCCTGAGCACTGAGCACTGAGCACCCTGAGCACTGAGTACTGAGCACCGAGCACCCCGAGAACTGAGCACCCAGCACCCGGAGTACTGAGCACCCAGCACCCTGAGTACTGAGCACCCAGCACCCCGAGCAATGAGCACCCAGCACCATGAGCACTGAGCACCCAGCACCCTGAGTACTGAGCACTGAGCACCCAGCACCCCGAGCACTGAGCACCCAGCACCCTGAGCACTGAGCACCCAGCACCCCGAGCACTGAGCACCCAGCACCCTGAGCACTGAGCACCCAGCACCCCGAGTACTGAGCACCCAGCACCCTGAGTACTGAGAACCCAGCACCCCGAGTACTGAACACCCAGCACCCTGAGTACAGAGCACCCAGCACCCCAAGTACTGAGCACCCAGCACCCTGAGCACTGAGCACCCAGCACCCTGAGTACTGAGCACCCAGCAACCTGAGCACTGAGCACCCAGCACCCTGAGCACTGAGCACCCAGCACACTGAGCACTGAGCACCCAGGACCCTGAGTAGTGAGCACCCAACGTACTGAGCACCGAGGACCCCGAGCACTGAGCACCCAGCACCCTGAGTACTGAGCACCGATCACCCCGAGCACTGAGCACCCAGCACCCTGAGTACTGAGCTCCGAGCACCCTGAGCACTGAGCACCCAGCACCCGGAGTACTGAGCACCCAGCACCCTGAGTACTAAGCACCGAGCACCCTGAGTACTGAGCACCCAGTACCCTGAGCACTGAACACACAGCACCCTGAGCACTGAGCACTGAGCACCCAGAGGACTGAGTACTGAGCCCTGAGCACCCTGAGCACTGAGCACCCAGCACCCCGAGTACTGAGCACCCAGCACACCGAGCACTGAGCCCCCAGCGCCCCGAGCACTGACCACCCAGCACCCCGAGCACTGAGCACTGAGCACCCGGATCACTGAGCACACAGCACCCCGAGTACTGAGCACTGAGCACCCTGAGCACTGAGCACCCAGCACCCCGAGTACTGAGCACTGAGCTCCCTGAGTACTGGGAACCCAGCACCCTGAGCACTGTGTACCCAGCACCCTGAGCATTGAGCACCCAGCACCCTGAGCACTGAGCACCCAGCACCCCGAGCACTGAGCACCCAGCACCCTGAGTACTGAGCACTGAGCACCCAGCACCCCGAGCACTGAGCACCCAGCACCCTGAGCACTGAGCACCCAGCACCCGAGTACTGAGCACCCAGTACCCTGAGTACTGAGCACCCAGCACTCTGAGTACTGAGCACTGAGCACCCTGAGTACTGAGCACTGAGCACCCAGCACCCCGAGCACTGAGCACCCAGCACCCTGAGCACTGAGCACCCAGCACCCCGAGCACTGAGCACCCAGCACCCTGAGTACTGAGCACTGAGCACCCAGCACCCCGAGCACTGAGCACCCAGCACCCCGAGCACTGAGCACCCAGCACCCCGAGCACCGAGCACCCTGAGTACTAAGCACCGAGCACTCTGAGTACTGAGCACCCAGCACCCTGAGCACTGAGCACCCAGCACCCCGAGCACTGAGCACCCAGCACCCTGAGTACTGAGCACCCAGCACCCTGAGCACTGAGCACCCAGCACCCTGAGTAGTGAGCACCCAACGTACTGAGCACCGAGCACCCCGAGCACTGAGCACCCAGCACCCTGAGTACTGAGCACCGAGCACCCCGAGTACTGAGCACCCAGCACCCTGAGTACTGAGCTCCGAGCACCCCGAGCACTGAGCACCCAGCGCCCCGAGCACCGAGCACCCTGAACACTGAGCACCCAGCACCCTGAGCAATGAGCACCCTGAGTACTGAGCACCCAGCACCTTGAGCACTGAGCACCGAGCACCCCGAGCACTGAGCACCCAGCACCCGGAGTACTGAGCACCCAGCACCCTGAGTACTAAGCACCGAGCACCCTGAGTACTGAGCACCAAGCACCCTGAGCACTGAACACACAGCACCCTGAGTACTGAGCACCTCGAGCCCTGAGCACCCAGCACCCTGAGTACTGAGCACCGAGCACCACGAGCACTGAGCACCCAGCACCCTGAGTACTGAGCACTCAGCACCCTGAGTACTGAGCACCCAGCACCCTGAGCACTGATTACCCAGCACCCTGAGCACTGAGCACCCAGCACCCCGAGTACTGAGCACTGAGCACCCTGAGTACTGGGAACCCAGCACCCTGAGCACTGTGTACCCAGCACCCTGAGCACTGAGCACCCAGCACCCTGAGCACTGCGCACCCAGCACCCTGAGCACTGAGCACCCAGCACACTGAGTACTGAGCACTGAGCACCCAGCACCCTGAGTACTGAGCACTGAGCACCCAGCACCCTGAGCACTGAGCACCCAGCACCCGAGTACTGAGCACCCAGCACCCTGAGTACTGGGCACCGAGCACCCCGAGCACTGAGCACCCAGCACCGCGAGCACTGAGCACCCAGCTCCCCGAGCACTGAGCACCCAGCACCCTGAGTACTGAGCACCCAGCACCCTGAGCACTGAGAACACAGAACCCTGAGCACTGAGCACCCAGTACCCTGAGTACTGAGCACTGAGCACCCAGCACCCTGAGCACTGAGCACCCAGCACCCTGAGAACTGAGCACTGAGCACCCAGCACCCCGAGCACTGAGCACCCAGCACCCTGAGCACTGAGCACCCAGCACCCGAGTACTGAGCACCCAGCACCCTGAGTACTGAGCACCCAGCACCCTGAGTACTGAGCACCCAGCACCCCAAGTACTGAGCACCCAGCACCCTGAGTACTGAGCACCCAGCACCCTGAGCACTGAGCACCCAGCACCCCAAGTACTGTGCACCCAGCACCCTGAGTACTGAGCACCCAGCACCCTGAGTACTGAGCACCCAGCACTCTGAGTACTGAGCACCTAGCACCCCGAGCACTGAGCACCCAGCACCCCGAGCACCGAGCACCCTGAGTACTAAGCACCGAGCACCCTGAGTACTGAGCACCCAGCACCCTGAGCACTGAGCACCCAGCACCCCGAGCACTGAGCACCCAGCACCCTGAGTACTGAGCACCCAGCACCCTGAGCACTGAGCAACGTGCACCCCGAGCACTGAGCATCCAGCACCCTGAGTACTGAGCACCGATCACCCCGAGCACTGAGCACCCAGCACCCTGAGTACTGAGCTCCGAGCACCCCGAGCACTGAGCACCCAGCACCCGGAGTACTGAGCACCCAGCACCCTGAGTACTAAGCACCGAGCACCCTGAGTACTGAGCACCCAGTACCTGAGCACTGAACACACAGCACCCTGAGTACTGAGCACCCCGAGCACTGAGCACCCAGCACCCTGAGCACTGAGCACCCAGCACCCTGAGTACTGAGCACCCAGCACCCTGAGTACTGAACACCCAGCACCCTGATCACTGAGCACTGAGCACCCTGAGCACTGAGTACTGAGCACTGAGCAACCTGAGCACTGAGCACCCAGCACCCCGAGTACTGAGCACCCAGCACACCGAGCACTGAGCCCCCAGCGCCCCGAGCACTGACCACCCAGCACCCCGAGCACTGAGCACTGAGCACCCGGAGCACTGAGCACACAGCACCCAGAGTACTGAGCACTGAGCACCCTGAGCACTGAGCACCCAGCACCCCGAGTACTGAGCACTGAGCTCCCTGAGTACTGGGAACCCAGCACCCTGAGCACTGTGTACCCAGCACCGTGAGCACAGAGCACCCAGCACCCTGAGCACTGAGCACCCAGCACCCTGAGCACTGCGCACCCAGCACACTGAGTACTGAGCACTGAGCACCCAGCACCCCGAGCACTGAGCACCCAGCACCCTGAGCACTGCGCACCCAGCACCCTGAGTACTGAGCACTGAGCACCCAGCACCCCGAGCACTGAGCACCCAGCACCCTGAGCATTGAGCACCCAGCACCCGAGTACTGAGCACCCAGTACCCTGAGTACTGAGCACCCAGCACTCTGAGTACTGAGCACCTAGCACCCCGAGCACTGAGCACCCAGCACCCCGAGCACCGAGCACCCTGAGTACTAAGCACCGAGCACCCTGAGTACTGAGCACCCGGCACCCTGAGCACTGAGCACCCAGCACCCCGAGCACTGAGCACCCAGCACCCTGAGTACTGAGCACCCAGCACCCTGAGCACTGAGCACCCAGCACCCTGAGTAGTGAGCACCCAACGTACTGAGCACCGAGCACCCCGAGCACTGAGCACCCAGCACCCTGAGTACTGAGCACCGAGCACCCCGAGTACTGAGCACCGAGCACCCTGAGTACTGAGCTCCGAGCACCCCGAGCACTGAGCACCCAGCGCCCCGAGCACCGAGCACCCTGAGCACTGAGCACCCAGCACCCTGAGCAATGAGCACCCTGAGTACTGAGCACCCAGCACCTTGAGCACTGAGCACCGAGCACCCCGAGCACTGAGCACCCAGCACCCGGAGTACTGAGCACCCAGCACCCTGAGTACTAAGCACCGAGCACCCTGAGTACTGAGCACCCAGCACCCTGAGCACTGAACACACAGCACCCTGAGTACTGAGCACCTCGAGCACTGAGCACCCAGCACCCTGAGTACTGAGCACCGAGCACCCCGAGCACTGAGCACCCAGCACCGCGACCACTGAGCACATAGCACCCCGAGCACTGAGCACCCAGCACCCTGAGTACTGAGCTCCGAGCACCCCGAGCACTGAGCACCCAGCGCCCCGAGCACCGAGCACCCTGAGCACGGAGCACCCAGCACCCTGAGCACTGAGCACCCAGCACCCTGAATACTGAACACCCAGCACCCTGAGCACTGAGCACTGAGCACCCTGAGCACTGAGTACTGAGCACCGAGCACCCCGAGAACTGAGCACCCAGCACCCGGAGTACTGAGCACCCAGCACCCTGAGTACTGAGCACCCAGCACCCCGAGCAATGAGCACCCAGCACCCTGAGCACTGAGCACCCAGCACCCTGAGTACTGAGCACTGAGCACCCAGCACCCCGAGCACTGAGCACCCAGCACCCTGAGCACTGAGCACCCAGCACCCCGAGCAGTGAGCACCCAGCACCCTGAGCACTGAGCACCCAGCACCCCGAGTACTGAGCACCCAGCACCCTGAGTACTGAGAACCCAGCACCCCGAGTACTGAACACCCAGCACCCTGAGTACAGAGCACCCAGCACCCCAAGTACTGAGCACCCAGCACCCTGAGCACTGAGCACCCAGCACCCTGAGTACTGAGCACCCAGCAACCTGAGCACTGAGCACCCAGCACCCTGAGCACTGAGCACCCAGCACACTGAGCACTGAGCACCCAGGAACCTGAGTAGTGAGCACCCAACGTACTGAGAACCGAGCACCCCGAGCACTGAGCACCCAGCACCCTGAGTACTGAGCACCGATCACCCCGAGCACTGAGCACCCAGCACCCTGAGTACTGAGCTCCGAGCACCCCGAGCACTGAGCACCCAGCACCCGGAGTACTGAGCACCCAGCACCCTGAGTACTAAGCACCGAGCACCCTGAGTACTGAGCACCCAGTACCCTGAGCACTGAGCACCCAGCACCCCGAGCACTGAGCACCCTGCACCCCGAGCACCGAGCACCCTGAGTACTAAGCACCGAGCACCCTGAGTACTGAGCACCCAGTACCCTGAGTACTGAGCAGCTAGCACCCCGAGCACTGAGCACCCAGCACCCCGAGCACCGAGCACCCTGAGTACTAAGCACCGAGCACTCTGAGTACTGAGCACCCAGCACCCTGAGCACTGAGCACCCAGCACCCCGAGCACTGAGCACCCAGCACCCTGAGTACTGAGCACCCAGCACCCTGAGCACTGAGCACCCAGCACCCTGAGTAGTGAGCACCCAACGTACTGAGCACCGAGCACCCCGAGCACTGAGCACCCAGCACCCTGAGTACTGAGCACCGAGCACCCCGAGTACTGAGCACCCAGCACCCTGAGTACTGAGCTCCGAGCACCCCGAGCACTGAGCACCCAGCGCCCCGAGCACCGAGCACCCTGAACACTGAGCACCCAGCACCCCGAGCAATGAGCACCCTGAGTACTGAGCACCCAGCACCTTGAGCACTGAGCACTGAGCACCCCGAGCACTGAGCACCCAGCACCCGGAGTACTGAGCACCCAGCACCCTGAGTACTAAGCACCGAGCACCCTGAGTACTGAGCACCAAGCACCCTGAGCACTGAACACACAGCACCCTGAGTACTGAGCACCTCGAGCACTGAGCACCCAGCACCCTGAGTACTGAGCACCGAGCACCACGAGCACTGAGCACCCAGCACCCTGAGTACTGAGCACTCAGCACCCTGAGTACTGAGCACCCAGCACCCTGAGCACTGATTACCCAGCACCCTGAGCACTGAGCACCCAGCACCCCGAGTACTGAGCACTGAGCACCCTGAGTACTGGGAACCCAGCAGCCTGAGCACTGTGTACCCAGCACCCTGAGCACTGAGCACCCAGCACCCTGAGCACTGCGCACCCAGCACCCTGAGCACTGAGCACCCAGCACACTGAGTACTGAGCACTGAGCACCCAGCACCCTGAGTACTGAGCACTGAGCACCCAGCACCCTGAGCACTGAGCACCCAGCATCCGAGTACTGAGCACCCAGCACCCTGAGTACTGGGCACCGAGCACCCCGAGCACTGAGCACCCAGCACCGCGAGCACTGAGCACCCAGCTCCCCGAGCACTGAGCACCCAGCACCCTCAGTACTGAGCACCCAGCACCCTGAGCACTGAACACACAGAACCCAAAGCACTGAGCACCCAGTACCCTGAGTACTGAGCACTGAGCACCCAGCACCCTGAGCACTGAGCACCCAGCACCCTGAGAACTGAGCACTGAGCACCCAGCACCCCGAGCACTGAGCACCCAGCACCCTGAGCACTGAGCACCCAGCACCCGAGTACTGAGCACCCAGCACCCTGAGTACTGAGCACCCAGCACCCTGAGTACTGAGCACCGAGCACCCCGAGCACTGAGCACCCAGCACCGCGACCACTGAGCACATAGCACCCCGAGCACTGAGCACCCAGCACCCTGAGTACTGAGCTCCGAGCACCCCGAGCACTGAGCACCCAGCGCCCCGAGCACCGAGCACCCTGAGCACGGAGCACCCAGCACCCTGAGCACTGAGCACCCAGCACCCTGAATACTGAACACGCAGCACCCTGAGCACTGAGCACTGAGCACCCTGAGCACTGAGTACTGAGCACCGAGCACCCCGAGAACTGAGCACCCAGCACCCGGAGTACTGAGCACCCAGCACCCTGAGTACTGAGCACCCAGCACCCCGAGCAATGAGCACCCAGCACCCTGAGCACTGAGCACCCAGCACCCTGAGTACTGAGCACTGAGCACCCAGCACCCCGAGCACTGAGCACCCAGCACCCTGAGCACTGAGCACCCAGCACCCCGAGCAGTGAGCACCCAGCACCCTGAGCACTGAGCACCCAGCACCCCGAGTACTGAGCACCCAGCACCCTGAGTACTGAGAACCCAGCACCCCGAGTACTGAACACCCAGCACCCTGAGTACAGAGCACCCAGCACCCCAAGTACTGAGCACCCAGCACCCTGAGCACTGAGCACCCAGCACCCTGAGTACTGAGCACCCAGCAACCTGAGCACTGAGCACCCAGCACCCTGAGCACTGAGCACCCAGCACACTGAGCACTGAGCACCCAGGACCCTGAGTAGTGAGTACCCAACGTACTGAGCACCGAGCACCCCGAGCACTGAGCACCCAGCACCCTGAGTACTGAGCACCGATCACCCCGAGCACTGAGCACCCAGCACCCTGAGTACTGAGCTCCGAGCACCCCGAGCACTGAGCACACAGCACCCGGAGTACTGAGCACCCAGCACCCTGAGTACTAAGCACCGAGCACCCTGAGTACTGAGCACCCAGTACCCTGACCACTGAGCACCCAGCACCCCGAGCACTGAGCACCCAGCACCCCGAGCACCGAGCACCCTGAGTACTAAGCACCGAGCACCCTGAGTACTGAGCACCCAGTACCCTGAGTACTGAGCAGCTAGCACCCCGAGCACTGAGCACCCAGCACCCCGAGCACCGAGCACCCTGAGTACTAAGCACCGAGCACTCTGAGTACTGAGCACCCAGCACCCTGAGCACTGAGCACCCAGCACCCCGAGCACTGAGCACCCAGCACCCTGAGTACTGAGCACCCAGCACCCTGAGCACTGAGCACCCAGCACCCTGAGTAGTGAGCACCCAACGTACTGAGCACCGAGCACCCCGAGCACTGAGCACCCAGCACCCTGAGTACTGAGCACCGAGCACCCCGAGTACTGAGCACCCAGCACCCTGAGTACTGAGCTCCGAGCACCCCGAGCACTGAGCACCCAGCGCCCCGAGCACCGAGCACCCTGAACACTGAGCACCCAGCACCCCGAGCAATGAGCACCCTGAGTACTGAGCACCCAGCACCTTGAGCACTGAGCACTGAGCACCCCGAGCACTGAGCACCCAGCACCCGGAGTACTGAGCACCCAGCACCCTGAGTACTAAGCACCGAGCACCCTGAGTACTGAGCACCAAGCACCCTGAGCACTGAACACACAGCACCCTGAGTACTGAGCACCTCGAGCACTGAGCACCCAGCACCCTGAGTACTGAGCACCGAGCACCACGAGCACTGAGCACCCAGCACCCTGAGTACTGAGCACTCAGCACCCTGAGTACTGAGCACCCAGCACCCTGAGCACTGATTACCCAGCACCCTGAGCACTGAGCACCCAGCACCCCGAGTACTGAGCACTGAGCACCCTGAGTACTGGGAACCCAGCAGCCTGAGCACTGTGTACCCAGCACCCTGAGCACTGAGCACCCAGCACCCTGAGCACTGCGCACCCAGCACCCTGAGCACTGAGCACCCAGCACACTGAGTACTGAGCACTGAGCACCCAGCACCCTGAGTACTGAGCACTGAGCACCCAGCACCCTGAGCACTGAGCACCCAGCATCCGAGTACTGAGCACCCAGCACCCTGAGTACTGGGCACCGAGCACCCCGAGCACTGAGCACCCAGCACCGCGAGCACTGAGCACCCAGCTCCCCGAGCACTGAGCACCCAGCACCCTGAGTACTGAGCACCCAGCACCCTGAGCACTGAGCACACAGAACCCTGAGCACTGAGCACCCAGTACCCTGAGTACTGAGCACTGAGCACCCAGCAACCTGAGCACTGAGCACCCAGCACCCTGAGAACTGAGCACTGAGCACCCAGCACCCCGAGCACTGAGCACCCAGCACCCTGAGCACTGAGCACCCAGCACCCGAGTACTGAGCACCCAGCACCCTGAGTACTGAGCACCCAGCACCCTGAGTACTGAGCACCCAGCACCCCAAGTACTGAGCAGCCAGCACCCTGAGTACTGAGCACCCAGCACCCTGAGCACTGAGCACCCAGCACCCCAAGTACTGTGCAACCAGCACCCTGAGTACTGAGCACCCAGCACCCTGAGCACTGAGCACCCAGCACCCTGAGTACTGAGCACCCAGCACCCCGAGCACTGAGCACCCAGCACCCTGAGCACTGCGCACCCAGCACCCTGAGTACTGAGCACTGAGCACCCAGCACCCGGAGCACTGAGCACCCAGCACCCTGAGCACTGAGCACCCAGCACCCGAGTACTGAGCACCCAGTACCCTGAGTACTGAGCACCCAGCACTCTGAGTACTGAGCACCTAGCACCCCGAGCACTGAGCACCCAGCACCCCGAGCACCGAGCACCCTGAGTACTAAGCACCGAGCACCCTGAGTACTGAGCACCCAGCACCCTGAGCACTGAGCACCCAGCACCCCGAGCACTGAGCACCCAGCACCCTGAGTACTGAGCACCCAGCACCCTGAGCACTGAGCACCGTGCACCCCGAGCACTGAGCATCCAGCACCCTGAGTACTGAGCACCGATCACCCCGAGCACTGAGCACCCAGCACCCTGAGTACTGAGCTCCGAGCACCCCGAGCACTGAGCACCCAGCACCCGGAGTACTGAGCACCCAGCACCCTGAGTACTAAGCACCGAGCACCCTGAGTACTGAGCACCCAGTACCTGAGCACTGAACACACAGCACCCTGAGTCCTGAGCACCCCGAGCACTGAGCACCCAGCACCCTGAGCACTGAGCACCCAGCACCCTGAGTACTGAGCACCCAGCACCCTGAGTACTGAACACCCAGCACCCTGATCACTGAGCACTGAGCACCCTGAGCACTGAGTACTGAGCACTGAGCACCCTGAGCACTGAGCACCCAGCACCCCGAGTACTGAGCACCCAGCACACCGAGCACTGAGCCCCCAGCGCCCCGAGCACTGACCACCCAGCACCCCGAGCACTGAGCACTGAGCACCCGGAGCACTGAGCACACAGCACCCAGAGTACTGAGCACTGAGCACCCTGAGCACTGAGCACCCAGCACCCCGAGTACTGAGCACTGAGCTCCCTGAGTACTGGGAACCCAGCACCCTGAGCACTGTGTACCCAGCACCGTGAGCACAGAGCACCCAGCACCCTGAGCACTGAGCACCCAGCACCCTGAGCACTGCGCACCCAGCACACTGAGTACTGAGCACTGAGCACCCAGCACCCCGAGCACTGAGCACCCAGCACCCTGAGCACTGCGCACCCAGCACCCTGAGTACTGAGCACTGAGCACCCAGCACCCCGAGCACTGAGCACCCAGCACCCTGAGCATTGAGCACCCAGCACCCGAGTACTGAGCACCCAGTACCCTGAGTACTGAGCACCCAGCACTCCGAATACTGAGCACCTAGCACCCCGAGCACTGAGCACCCAGCACCCCAAGCACCGAGCACCCTGAGTACTAAGCACCGAGCACCCTGAGTACTGAGCACCCAGCACCCTGAGCACTGAGCACCCAGCACCCCGAGCACTGAGCACCCAGCACCCTGAGTACTGAGCACCCAGCACCCTGAGCACTGAGCACCCAGCACCCTGAGTAGTGAGCACCCAACGTACTGAGCACCGAGCACCCCGAGCACTGAGCACCCAGCACCCTGAGTACTGAGCACCGAGCACCCCGAGTACTGAGCACCGAGCACCCTGAGTACTGAGCTCCGAGCACCCCGAGCACTGAGCACCCAGCGCCCCGAGCACCGAGCACCCTGAGCACTGAGCACCCAGCACCCTGAGCAATGAGCACCCTGAGTACTGAGCACCCAGCACCTTGAGCACTGAGCACCGAGCACCCCGAGCACTGAGCACCCAGCACCCGGAGTACTGAGCACCCAGCACCCTGAGTACTAAGCACCGAGCACCCTGAGTACTGAGCACCCAGCACCCTGAGCACTGAACACACAGCACCCTGAGTACTGAGCACCTCGAGCACTGAGCACCCAGCACCCTGAGTACTGAGCACCGAGCACCCCGAGCACTGAGCACCCAGCACCGCGACCACTGAGCACATAGCACCCCGAGCACTGAGCACCCAGCACCCTGAGTACTGAGCTCCGAGCACCCCGAGCACTGAGCACCCAGCGCCCCGAGCACCGAGCACCCTGAGCACGGAGCACCCAGCACCCTGAGCACTGAGCACCCAGCACCCTGAATACTGAACACCCAGCACCCTGAGCACTGAGCACTGAGCACCCTGAGCACTGAGTACTGAGCACCGAGCACCCCGAGAACTGAGCACCCAGCACCCGGAGTACTGAGCACCCAGCACCCTGAGTACTGAGCACCCAGCACCCCGAGCAATGAGCACCCAGCACCCTGAGCACTGAGCACCCAGCACCCTGAGTACTGAGCACTGAGCACCCAGCACCCCGAGCACTGAGCACCCAGCACCCTGAGCACTGAGCACCCAGCACCCCGAGCAGTGAGCACCCAGCACCCTGAGCACTGAGCACCCAGCACCCCGAGTACTGAGCACCCAGCACCCTGAGTACTGAGAACCCAGCACCCCGAGTACTGAACACCCAGCACCCTGAGTACAGAGCACCCAGCACCCCAAGTACTGAGCACCCAGCACCCTGAGCACTGAGCACCCAGCACCCTGAGTACTGAGCACCCAGCAACCTGAGCACTGAGCACCCAGCACCCTGAGCACTGAGCACCCAGCACACTGAGCACTGAGCACCCAGGAACCTGAGTAGTGAGCACCCAACGTACTGAGAACCGAGCACCCCGAGCACTGAGCACCCAGCACCCTGAGTACTGAGCACCGATCACCCCGAGCACTGAGCACCCAGCACCCTGAGTACTGAGCTCCGAGCACCCCGAGCACTGAGCACCCAGCACCCGGAGTACTGAGCACCCAGCACCCTGAGTACTAAGCACCGAGCACCCTGAGTACTGAGCACCCAGTACCCTGAGCACTGAGCACCCAGCACCCCGAGCACTGAGCACCCTGCACCCCGAGCACCGAGCACCCTGAGTACTAAGCACCGAGCACCCTGAGTACTGAGCACCCAGTACCCTGAGTACTGAGCAGCTAGCACCCCGAGCACTGAGCACCCAGCACCCCGAGCACCGAGCACCCTGAGTACTAAGCACCGAGCACTCTGAGTACTGAGCACCCAGCACCCTGAGCACTGAGCACCCAGCACCCCGAGCACTGAGCACCCAGCACCCTGAGTACTGAGCACCCAGCACCCTGAGCACTGAGCACCCAGCACCCTGAGTAGTGAGCACCCAACGTACTGAGCACCGAGCACCCCGAGCACTGAGCACCCAGCACCCTGAGTACTGAGCACCGAGCACCCCGAGTACTGAGCACCCAGCACCCTGAGTACTGAGCTCCGAGCACCCCGAGCACTGAGCACCCAGCGCCCCGAGCACCGAGCACCCTGAACACTGAGCACCCAGCACCCCGAGCAATGAGCACCCTGAGTACTGAGCACCCAGCACCTTGAGCACTGAGCACTGAGCACCCCGAGCACTGAGCACCCAGCACCCGGAGTACTGAGCACCCAGCACCCTGAGTACTAAGCACCGAGCACCCTGAGTACTGAGCACCAAGCACCCTGAGCACTGAACACACAGCACCCTGAGTACTGAGCACCTCGAGCACTGAGCACCCAGCACCCTGAGTACTGAGCACCGAGCACCACGAGCACTGAGCACCCAGCACCCTGAGTACTGAGCACTCAGCACCCTGAGTACTGAGCACCCAGCACCCTGAGCACTGATTACCCAGCACCCTGAGCACTGAGCACCCAGCACCCCGAGTACTGAGCACTGAGCACCCTGAGTACTGGGAACCCAGCAGCCTGAGCACTGTGTACCCAGCACCCTGAGCACTGAGCACCCAGCACCCTGAGCACTGCGCACCCAGCACCCTGAGCACTGAGCACCCAGCACACTGAGTACTGAGCACTGAGCACCCAGCACCCTGAGTACTGAGCACTGAGCACCCAGCACCCTGAGCACTGAGCACCCAGCATCCGAGTACTGAGCACCCAGCACCCTGAGTACTGGGCACCGAGCACCCCGAGCACTGAGCACCCAGCACCGCGAGCACTGAGCACCCAGCTCCCCGAGCACTGAGCACCCAGCACCCTCAGTACTGAGCACCCAGCACCCTGAGCACTGAACACACAGAACCCAAAGCACTGAGCACCCAGTACCCTGAGTACTGAGCACTGAGCACCCAGCACCCTGAGCACTGAGCACCCAGCACCCTGAGAACTGAGCACTGAGCACCCAGCACCCCGAGCACTGAGCACCCAGCACCCTGAGCACTGAGCACCCAGCACCCGAGTACTGAGCACCCAGCACCCTGAGTACTGAGCACCCAGCACCCTGAGTACTGAGCACCGAGCACCCCGAGCACTGAGCACCCAGCACCGCGACCACTGAGCACATAGCACCCCGAGCACTGAGCACCCAGCACCCTGAGTACTGAGCTCCGAGCACCCCGAGCACTGAGCACCCAGCGCCCCGAGCACCGAGCACCCTGAGCACGGAGCACCCAGCACCCTGAGCACTGAGCACCCAGCACCCTGAATACTGAACACGCAGCACCCTGAGCACTGAGCACTGAGCACCCTGAGCACTGAGTACTGAGCACCGAGCACCCCGAGAACTGAGCACCCAGCACCCGGAGTACTGAGCACCCAGCACCCTGAGTACTGAGCACCCAGCACCCCGAGCAATGAGCACCCAGCACCCTGAGCACTGAGCACCCAGCACCCTGAGTACTGAGCACTGAGCACCCAGCACCCCGAGCACTGAGCACCCAGCACCCTGAGCACTGAGCACCCAGCACCCCGAGCAGTGAGCACCCAGCACCCTGAGCACTGAGCTCCCAGCACCCCGAGTACTGAGCACCCAGCACCCTGAGTACTGAGAACCCAGCACCCCGAGTACTGAACACCCAGCACCCTGAGTACAGAGCACCCAGCACCCCAAGTACTGAGCACCCAGCACCCTGAGCACTGAGCACCCAGCACCCTGAGTACTGAGCACCCAGCAACCTGAGCACTGAGCACCCAGCACCCTGAGCACTGAGCACCCAGCACACTGAGCACTGAGCACCCAGGACCCTGAGTAGTGAGCACCCAACGTACTGAGCACCGAGCACCCCGAGCACTGAGCACCCAGCACCCTGAGTACTGAGCACCGATCACCCCGAGCACTGAGCACCCAGCACCCTGAGTACTGAGCTCCGAGCACCCCGAGCACTGAGCACACAGCACCCGGAGTACTGAGCACCCAGCACCCTGAGTACTAAGCACCGAGCACCCTGAGTACTGAGCACCCAGTACCCTGAGCACTGAGCACCCAGCACCCCGAGCACTGAGCACCCAGCACCCCGAGCACCGAGCACCCTGAGTACTAAGCACCGAGCACCCTGAGTACTGAGCACCCAGTACCCTGAGTACTGAGCAGCTAGCACCCCGAGCACTGAGCACCCAGCACCCCGAGCACCGAGCACCCTGAGTACTAAGCACCGAGCACTCTGAGTACTGAGCACCCAGCACCCTGAGCACTGAGCACCCAGCACCCCGAGCACTGAGCACCCAGCACCCTGAGTACTGAGCACCCAGCACCCTGAGCACTGAGCACCCAGCACCCTGAGTAGTGAGCACCCAACGTACTGAGCACCGAGCACCCCGAGCACTGAGCACCCAGCACCCTGAGTACTGAGCACCGAGCACCCCGAGTACTGAGCACCCAGCACCCTGAGTACTGAGCTCCGAGCACCCCGAGCACTGAGCACCCAGCGCCCCGAGCACCGAGCACCCTGAACACTGAGCACCCAGCACCCCGAGCAATGAGCACCCTGAGTACTGAGCACCCAGCACCTTGAGCACTGAGCACTGAGCACCCCGAGCACTGAGCACCCAGCACCCGGAGTACTGAGCACCCAGCACCCTGAGTACTAAGCACCGAGCACCCTGAGTACTGAGCACCAAGCACCCTGAGCACTGAACACACAGCACCCTGAGTACTGAGCACCTCGAGCACTGAGCACCCAGCACCCTGAGTACTGAGCACCGAGCACCACGAGCACTGAGCACCCAGCACCCTGAGTACTGAGCACTCAGCACCCTGAGTACTGAGCACCCAGCACCCTGAGCACTGATTACCCAGCACCCTGAGCACTGAGCACCCAGCACCCCGAGTACTGAGCACTGAGCACCCTGAGTACTGGGAACCCAGCAGCCTGAGCACTGTGTACCCAGCACCCTGAGCACTGAGCACCCAGCACCCTGAGCACTGCGCACCCAGCACCCTGAGCACTGAGCACCCAGCACACTGAGTACTGAGCACTGAGCACCCAGCACCCTGAGTACTGAGCACTGAGCACCCAGCACCCTGAGCACTGAGCACCCAGCATCCGAGTACTGAGCACCCAGCACCCTGAGTACTGGGCACCGAGCACCCCGAGCACTGAGCACCCAGCACCGCGAGCACTGAGCACCCAGCTCCCCGAGCACTGAGCACCCAGCACCCTGAGTACTGAGCACCCAGCACCCTGAGCACTGAGCACACAGAACCCTGAGCACTGAGCACCCAGTACCCTGAGTACTGAGCACTGAGCACCCAGCACCCTGAGCACTGAGCACCCAGCACCCTGAGAACTGAGCACTGAGCACCCAGCACCCCGAGCACTGAGCACCCAGCACCCTGAGCACTGAGCACCCAGCACCCGAGTACTGAGCACCCAGCACCCTGAGTACTGAGCACCCAGCACCCTGAGTACTGAGCACCCAGCACCCCAAGTACTGAGCAGCCAGCACCCTGAGTACTGAGCACCCAGCACCCTGAGCACTGAGCACCCAGCACCCCAAGTACTGTGCAACCAGCACCCTGAGTACTGAGCACCCAGCACCCTGAGCACTGAGCACCCAGCACCCTGAGTACTGAGCACCCAGCACCCCGAGCACTGAGCACCCAGCACCCTGAGCACTGCGCACCCAGCACCCTGAGTACTGAGCACTGAGCACCCAGCACCCGGAGCACTGAGCACCCAGCACCCTGAGCACTGAGCACCCAGCACCCGAGTACTGAGCACCCAGTACCCTGAGTACTGAGCACCCAGCACTCTGAGTACTGAGCACCTAGCACCCCGAGCACTGAGCACCCAGCACCCCGAGCACCGAGCACCCTGAGTACTAAGCACCGAGCACCCTGAGTACTGAGCACCCAGCACCCTGAGCACTGAGCACCCAGCACCCCGAGCACTGAGCACCCAGCACCCTGAGTACTGAGCACCCAGCACCCTGAGCACTGAGCACCGTGCACCCCGAGCACTGAGCATCCAGCACCCTGAGTACTGAGCACCGATCACCCCGAGCACTGAGCACCCAGCACCCTGAGTACTGAGCTCCGAGCACCCCGAGCACTGAGCACCCAGCACCCGGAGTACTGAGCACCCAGCACCCTGAGTACTAAGCACCGAGCACCCTGAGTACTGAGCACCCAGTACCTGAGCACTGAACACACAGCACCCTGAGTCCTGAGCACCCCGAGCACTGAGCACCCAGCACCCTGAGCACTGAGCACCCAGCACCCTGAGTACTGAGCACCCAGCACCCTGAGTACTGAACACCCAGCACCCTGATCACTGAGCACTGAGCACCCTGAGCACTGAGTACTGAGCACTGAGCACCCTGAGCACTGAGCACCCAGCACCCCGAGTACTGAGCACCCAGCACACCGAGCACTGAGCCCCCAGCGCCCCGAGCACTGACCACCCAGCACCCCGAGCACTGAGCACTGAGCACCCGGAGCACTGAGCACACAGCACCCAGAGTACTGAGCACTGAGCACCCTGAGCACTGAGCACCCAGCACCCCGAGTACTGAGCACTGAGCTCCCTGAGTACTGGGAACCCAGCACCCTGAGCACTGTGTACCCAGCACCGTGAGCACAGAGCACCCAGCACCCTGAGCACTGAGCACCCAGCACCCTGAGCACTGCGCACCCAGCACACTGAGTACTGAGCACTGAGCACCCAGCACCCCGAGCACTGAGCACCCAGCACCCTGAGCACTGCGCACCCAGCACCCTGAGTACTGAGCACTGAGCACCCAGCACCCCGAGCACTGAGCACCCAGCACCCTGAGCATTGAGCACCCAGCACCCGAGTACTGAGCACCCAGTACCCTGAGTACTGAGCACCCAGCACTCCGAATACTGAGCACCTAGCACCCCGAGCACTGAGCACCCAGCACCCCAAGCACCGAGCACCCTGAGTACTAAGCACCGAGCACCCTGAGTACTGAGCACCCAGCACCCTGAGCACTGAGCACCCAGCACCCCGAGCACTGAGCACCCAGCACCCTGAGTACTGAGCACCCAGCACCCTGAGCACTGAGCACCCAGCACCCTGAGTAGTGAGCACCCAACGTACTGAGCACCGAGCACCCCGAGCACTGAGCACCCAGCACCCTGAGTACTGAGCACCGAGCACCCCGAGTACTGAGCACCGAGCATCCTGAGTACTGAGCTCCGAGCACCCCGAGCACTGAGCACCCAGCGCCCCGAGCACCGAGCACCCTGAGCACTGAGCACCCAGCACCCTGAGCAATGAGCACCCTGAGTACTGAGCACCCAGCACCTTGAGCACTGAGCACCGAGCACCCCGAGCACTGAGCACCCAGCACCCGGAGTACTGAGCACCCAGCACCCTGAGTACTAAGCACCGAGCACCCTGAGTACTGAGCACCCAGCACCCTGAGCACTGAACACACAGCACCCTGAGTACTGAGCACCTCGAGCACTGAGCACCCAGCACCCTGAGTACTGAGCACCTAGCACCCCGAGCACTGAGCACCCAGCACCGCGACCACTGAGCACATAGCACCCCGAGCACTGAGCACCCAGCACCCTGAGTACTGAGCTCCGAGCACCCCGAGCACTGAGCACCCAGCGCCCCGAGCACCGAGCACCCTGAGCACGGAGCACCCAGCACCCTGAGCACTGAGCACCCAGCACCCTGAATACTGAACACCCAGCACCCTGAGCATTGAGCACTGAGCACCCTGAGCACTGAGTACTGAGCACCGAGCACCCCGAGAACTGAGCACCCAGCACCCGGAGTACTGAGCACCCAGCACCCTGAGTACTGAGCACCCAGCACCCCGAGCAATGAGCACCCAGCACCCTGAGCACTGAGCACCCAGCACCCTGAGTACTGAGCACTGAGCACCCAGCACCCCGAGCACTGAGCACCCAGCACCCTGAGCACTGAGCACCCAGCACCCCGAGCAGTGAGCACCCAGCACCCTGAGCACTGAGCACCCAGCACCCCGAGTACTGAGCACCCAGCACCCTGAGTACTGAGAACCCAGCACCCCGAGTACTGAACACCCAGCACCCTGAGTACAGAGCACCCAGCACCCCAAGTACTGAGCACCCAGCACCCTGAGCACTGAGCACCCAGCACCCTGAGTACTGAGCACCCAGCAACCTGAGCACTGAGCACCCAGCACCCTGAGCACTGAGCACCCAGCACACTGAGCACTGAGCACCCAGGACCCTGAGTAGTGAGCACCCAACGTACTGAGCACCGAGCACCCCGAGCACTGAGCACCCAGCACCCTGAGTACTGAGCACCGATCACCCCGAGCACTGAGCACCCAGCACCCTGAGTACTGAGCTCCGAGCACCCCGAGCACTGAGCACCCAGCACCCGGAGTACTGAGCACCCAGCACCCTGAGTACTAAGCACCGAGCACCCTGAGTACTGAGCACCCAGTACCCTGAGCACTGAGCACCCAGCACCCCGAGCACTGAGCACCCAGCACCCCGAGCACCGAGCACCCTGAGTACTAAGCACCGAGCACCCTGAGTACTGAGCACCCAGTACCCTGAGTACTGAGCACCTAGCACCCCGAGCACTGAGCACCCAGCACCCCGAGCACCGAGCACCCTGAGTACTAAGCACCGAGCACTCTGAGTACTGAGCACCCAGCACCCTGAGCACTGAGCACCCAGCACCCCGAGCACTGAGCACCCAGCACCCTGAGTACTGAGCACCCAGCACCCTGAGCACTGAGCACCCAGCACCCTGAGTAGTGAGCACCCAACGTACTGAGCACCGAGCACCCCGAGCACTGAGCACCCAGCACCCTGAGTACTGAGCACCGATCACCCCGAGTACTGAGCACCCAGCACCCTGAGTACTGAGCTCCGAGCACCCCGAGCACTGAGCACCCAGCGCCCCGAGCACCGAGCACCCTGAACACTGAGCACCCAGCACCCTGAGCAATGAGCACCCTGAGTACTGAGCACCCAGCACCTTGAGCACTGAGCACCGAGCACCCCGAGCACTGAGCACCCAGCACCCGGAGTACTGAGCACCCAGCACCCTGAGTACTAAGCACCGAGCACCCTGAGTACTGAGCACCAAGCACCCTGAGCACTGAACACACAGCACCCTGAGTACTGAGCACCTCGAGCACTGAGCACCCAGCACCCTGAGTACTGAGCACCGAGCACCACGAGCACTGAGCACCCAGCACCCTGAGTACTGAGCACTCAGCACCCTGAGTACTGAGCACCCAGCACCCTGAGCACTGATTACCCAGCACCCTGAGCACTGAGCACCCAGCACCCCGAGTACTGAGCACTGAGCACCCTGAGTACTGGGAACCCAGCACCCTGAGCACTGTGTACCCAGCACCCTGAGCACTGAGCACCCAGCACCCTGAGCACTGCGCACCCAGCACCCTGAGCACTGAGCACCCAGCACACTGAGTACTGAGCACTGAGCACCCAGCACCCTGAGTACTGAGCACTGAGCACCCAGCACCCTGAGCACTGAGCACCCAGCACCTGAGTACTGAGCACCCAGCACCCTGAGTACTGGGCACCGAGCACCCCGAGCACTGAGCACCCAGCACCGCGAGCACTGAGCACCCAGCTCCCCGAGCACTGACCACCCAGCACCCTGAGTACTGAGCACCCAGCACCCTGAGCACTGAGCACACAGAACCCTGAGCACTGAGCACCCAGTACCCTGAGTACTGAGCACTGAGCACCCAGCACCCTGAGCACTGAGCACCCAGCACCCTGAGAACTGAGCACTGAGCACCCAGCACCCCGAGCACTGAGCACCCAGCACCCTGAGCACTGAGCACCCAGCACCCGAGTACTGAGCACCCAGCACCCTGAGTACTGAGCACCAAGCACCCTGAGTACTGAGCACCCAGCACCCCAAGTACTGAGCACCCAGCACCCTGAGTACTGAGCACCCAGCACCCTGAGCACTGAGCACCCAGCACCCCAAGTACTGTGCACCCAGCACCCTGAGTACTGAGCACCCAGCACCCTGAGCACTGAGCACCCAGCACCCTGAGTACTGAGCACCCAGCACCCTGAGCACTGAGCACCCAGCACCCTGAGCACTGAGCACCCAGCACACTGAGCACTGAGCACCCAGGACCCTGAGTAGTGAGCACCCAACGTACTGAGCACCGAGCACCCCGAGCACTGAGCACCCAGCACCCTGAGTACTGAGCACCGATCACCCCGAGCACTGAGAAACCAGCACCCTGAGTACTGAGCTCCGAGCACCCCGAGCACTGAGCACCCAGCACCCGGAGTACTGAGCACCCAGCACCCTGAGTACTAAGCACCGAGCACCCTGAGTACTGAGCACCCAGTACCCTGAGCACTGAACACACAGCACCCTGAGTACTGAGCACCCCGAGCACTGAGCACCCAGCACCCTGAGCACTGAGCACCCAGCACCCTGAGCACTGAGCACCCAGCACCCTGAGTACTGAGCACCCAGCACCCTGAGTACTGAACACCCAGCACCCTGAGCACTGAGCACTGAGCACCCTGAGCACTGAGTACTGAGCACTGAGCACCCTGAGCACTGAGCACCCAGCACCCCGAGTACTGAGCACCCAGCACACCGAGCACTGAGCCCCCAGCGCCCCGAGCACTGACCACCCAGCACCCCGAGCACTGAGCACTGAGCACCCGGAGCACTGAGCACACAGCTCCCCGAGTACTGAGCACTGAGCACCCTGAGCACTGAGCACCCAGCACCCCGAGTACTGAGCACTGAGCTCCCTGAGTACTGGGAACCCAGCACCCTGAGCACTGTGTACCCAGCACCCTGAGCACAGAGCACCCAGCACCCTGAGCACTGAGCACCCAGCACCCTGAGCACTGCGCACCCAGCACACTGAGTACTGAGCACTGAGCACCCAGTACCCCGAGCACTGAGCACCCAGCACCCTGAATACTGAGCACTGAGCACCCAGCACCCCGAGCACTGAGCACCCAGCACCCTGAGCACTGAGCACCCAGCACCCGAGTACTGAGCACCCAGTACCCTGAGTACTGAGCACCCAGCACTCTGAGTACTGAGCACCTAGCACCCCGAGCACTGAGCACCCAGCACCCCGAGCACCGAGCACCCTGAGTACTAAGCACCGAGCACCCTGAGTACTGAGCACCCAGCACCCTGAGCACTGAGCACCCAGCACCCCGAGCACTGAGCACCCAGCACCCTGAGTACTGAGCACCCAGCACCCTGAGCACTGAGCACCCAGCACCCTGAGTAGTGAGCACCCAACGTACTGAGCACCGAGCACCCCGAGCACTGAGCACCCAGCACCCTGAGTACTGAGCACCGAGCACCCCGAGTACTGAGCACCGAGCACCCTGAGTACTGAGCTCCAAGCACCCCGAGCACTGAGCACCCAGCGCCCCGAGCACCGAGCACCCTGAGCACTGAGCACCCAGCACCCTGAGCAATGAGCACCCTGAGTACTGAGCACCCAGCACCTTGAGCACTGAGCACCGAGCACCCCGAGCACTGAGCACCCAGCACCCGGAGTACTGAGCACCCAGCACCCTGAGTACTAAGCACCGAGCACCCTGAGTACTGAGCACCCAGCACCCTGAGCACTGAACACACAGCACCCTGAGTACTGAGCACCTCGAGCACTGAGCACCCAGCACCCTGAGTACTGAGCACCGAGCACCCCGAGCACTGAGCACCCAGCACCGCGACCACTGAGCACATAGCACCCCGAGCACTGAGCACCCAGCACCCTGAGTACTGAGCTCCGAGCACCCCGAGCACTGAGCACCCAGCGCCCCGAGCACCGAGGACCCTGAGCACTGAGCACCCAGCACCCTGAGCACTGAGCACCCAGCACCCTGAATACTGAACACCCAGCACCCTGAGCCCTGAGCACTGAGCACCCTGAGCACTGAGTACTGAGCACCGAGCACCCCGAGAACTGAGCACCCAGCACCCGGAGTACTGAGCACCCAGCACCCTGAGTACTGAGCACCCAGCACCCCGAGCCCTGAGCACCCAGCACCCTGAGCACTGAGCACCCAGCACCCTGAGTACTGAGCACTGAGCACCCAGCACCCCGAGCACTGAGCACCCAGCACCCTGAGCACTGAGCACCCAGCACCCCGAGCACTGAGCACCCAGCACCCTGAGCACTGAGCACCCAGCACCCCGAGTACTGAGCACCCAGCACCCTGAGTACTGAGAACCCAGCACCCCGAGTACTGAACACCCAGCACCCTGAGTACTGAGCACCCAGCACCCTGAGTACTGAGCACCCAGCACCCCAAGTACTGAGCACCCAGCACCCTGAGCACTGAGCACCCAGCACCCTGAGTACTGAGCACCCAGCACCCTGAGCACTGAGCACCCAGCACCCTGAGCACTGAGCACCCAGCACACTGAGCACTGAGCACCCAGGACCCTCAGTAGTGAGCACCCAACGTACTGAGCACCGAGCACCCCGAGCACTGAGCACCCAGCACCCTGAGTACTGAGCACCGATCACCCCGAGCACTGAGCACCCAGCACCCTGAGTACTGAGCTCCGAGCACCCCGAGCACTGAGCACCCAGCACCCGGAGTACTGAGCACCCAGCACCCTGAGTACTAAGCACCGAGCACCCTGAGTACTGAGCACCCAGTACCCTGAGCACTGAACACACAGCACCCTGAGTACTGAGCAACCCGAGCACTGAGCACCCAGCACCCTGAGCACTGAGCACCCAGCACCCTGAGTACTGAGCACCCAGCACCCTGAGTACTGAACACCCAGCACCCTGAGCACTGAGCACTGAGCACCCTGAGGACTGAGTACTGAGCCCTGAGCACCCTGAGCACTGAGCACCCAGCACCCCGAGTACTGAGCACCCAGCACAGCGAGCACTGAGCCCCCAGCGCCCCGAGCACTGACCACTCAGCACCCCGAGCACTGAGCACTGAGCACCCTGAGCACTGAGCACCCAGCACCCCGAGTACTGAGCACTGAGCTCCCTGAGTACTGGGAACCCAGCACCCTGAGCACTGTGTACCCAGCACCCTGAGCATTGAGCACCCAGCACCCTGAGCACTGAGCACCCAGCACCCTGAGCACTGAGCACCCAGCACACTGAGTACTGATCACTGAGCACCCAGCACCCCGAGCACTGAGCACCCAGCACCCTGAGTACTGAGCACTGAGCACCCAGCACCCCGAGCACTGAGCACCCAGCACCCTGAGCACTGAGCACCAAGCACCCGAGTACTTAGCAAACAGTACCCTGAGTACTGAGCACCCAGCACTCTGAGTACTGAGCACCTAGCACCCCGAGCACTGAGCACCCAGCACCCCGAGCACCGAGCACCCTGAGTACTAAGCACCGAGCACCCTGAGTACTGAGCACCCAGCACCCTGAGCACTGAGCACCCAGCACCCCGAGCACTGAGCACCCAGCACCCTGAGTACTGAGCACCCAGCACCCTGAGCACTGAGCACCCAGCACCCTGAGTAGTGAGCACCCAACGTACTGAGCACCGAGCACCCCGAGCACTGAGCACCCAGCACCCTGAGTACTGAGCACCGAGCACCCCGAGTACTGAGCACCCAGCACCCTGAGTACTGAGCTCCGAGCACCCCGAGCACTGAGCACCCAGCGCCCCGAGCACCGAGCACCCTGAACACTGAGCACCCAGCACCCTGAGCAATGAGCACCCTGAGTACTGAGCACCCAGCACCTTGAGCACTGAGCACCGAGCACCCCGAGCACTGAGCACCCAGCACCCGGAGTACTGAGCACCCAGCACCCTGAGTACTAAGCACCGAGCACCCTGAGTACTGAGCACCAAGCACCCTGAGCACTGAACACACAGCACCCTGAGTACTGAGCACCTCGAGCACTGAGCACCCAGCACCCTGAGTACTGAGCACCGAGCACCCCGAGCACTGAGCACCCAGCACCCTGAGTACTGAGCACTCAGCACCCTGAGTACTGAGCACCCAGCACCCTGAGCACTGATTACCCAGCACCCTGAGCACTGAGCACCCAGCACCCCGAGTACTGAGCACTGAGCACCCTGAGTACTGGGAACCCAGCACCCTGAGCACTGTGTACCCAGCACCCTGAGCACTGAGCACCCAGCACCCTGAGCACTGAGCACCCAGCACCCTGAGCACTGAGCACCCAGCACACTGAGTACTGAGCACTGAGCACCCAGCACCCCGAGCACTGAGCACACAGCACCCTGAGTACTGAGCACTGAGCACCCAGCACCCTGAGCACTGAGCACCCAGCACCCGAGTACTGAGCACCCAGCACCCTGAGTACTGGGCACCGAGCACCCCGAGCACTGAGCACCCAGCACCGCGAGCACTGAGCACCCAGCTCCCCGAGCACTGAGCACCCAGCACCCTGAGTACTGAGCACCCAGCACCCTGAGCACTGAGCACACAGAACCCTGAGCACTGAGCACCCAGTACCCTGAGTACTGAGCACTGAGCACCCAGCACCCTGAGCACTGAGCACCCAGCACCCTGAGAACTGAGCACTGAGCACCCAGCACCCCGAGCACTGAGCACCCAGCACCCTGAGCACTGAGCACCCAGCACCCGAGTACTGAGCACCCAGCACCCTGAGTACTGAGCACCCAGCACCCTGAGTACTGAGCACCCAGCACCCCAAGTACTGAGCACCCAGCACCCTGAGTACTGAGCACCCAGCACCCTGAGCACTGAGCACCCAGCACCCTGAGTACTGAGCACCCAGCACCCTGAGCACTGAGCACCCAGCACACTGAGCACTGAGCACCCAGCACACTGAGCACTGAGCACCCAGGACCCTGAGTAGTGAGCACCCAACGTACTGAGCACCGAGCACCCCGAGCACTGAGCACCCAGCACCCTGAGTACTGAGCACCCATCACCCCGAACACTGAGCACCCAGCACCCTGAGTACTGAGCTCCGAGCACCCCGAGCACTGAGCACCCAGCACCCGGAGTACTGAGCACCCAGCACCCTGAGTACTAAGCACCGAGCACCCTGAGTACTGAGCACCCAGTACCCTGAGCACTGAACACACAGCACCCTGAGTACTGAGCACCCCGAGCACTGAGCACCCAGCACCCTGAGCACTGAGCACCCAGCACCCTGAGCACTGAGCACCCAGCACACTGAGTACTGAGCAGTGAGCACCCAGCACCCCGAGCACTGAGCACCCAGCACCCTGAGCACTGAGCACCCAGCATCCGAGTACTGAGCACCCAGTACCCTGAGTACTGAGCACCCAGCACTCTGAGTACTGAGCACCTAGCACCCCGAGCACTGAGCACCCAGCACCCCGAGCACCGAGCACCCTGAGTACTAAGCACCGAGCACCCTGAGTACTGAGCACCCAGCACCCTGAGCACTGAGCACCCAGCACCCCGAGCACTGAGCACCCAGCACCCTGAGTACTGAGCACCCAGCACCCTGAGCACTGAGCACCCAGCACCCTGAGTAGTGAGCACCCAACGTACTGAGCACCGAGCACCCTGAGCACTGAGCACCCAGCACCCTGAGTGCTGAGCACCGAGCACCCCGAGTACTGAGCACCCAGCACCCTGAGTACTGAGCTCCGAGCACCCCGAGCACTGAGCACCCAGCACCTTGAGCACTGAGCACCGAGCACCCCGAGCACTGAGCACCCAGCACCCGGAGTACTGAGCACCCAGCACCCTGAGTACTAAGCACCGAGCACCCTGAGTACTGAGCACCAAGCACCCTGAGCACTGAACACACAGCACCCTGAGTACTGAGCACCTCGAGCACTGAGCACCCAGCACCCTGAGTACTGAGCACCGAGCACCCCGAGCACTGAGCACCCAGCACCGCGACCACTGAGCACATAGCACCCCTAGCACTGAGCACCCAGCACCCTGAGTACTGAGCACCCAGCACCCTGAGTACTGAGCACCGAGCACCCCGAGTACTGAGCACCCAGCACCCTGAGTACTGAGCTCCGAGCACCCCGAACACTGAGCACCCAGCGCCCCGAGCACCGAGCACCCTGAACACTGAGCACCCAGCACCCTGAGCAATGAGCACCCTGAGTACTGAGCACCCAGCACCTTGAGCACTGAGCACCGAGCACCCCGAGCACTGAGCACCCAGCACCCGGAGTACTGAGCACCCAGCACCCTGAGTACTAAGCACCGAGCACCCTGAGTACTGAGCACCAAGCACCCTGAGCACTGAACACACAGCACCCTGAGTACTGAGCACCTCGAGCACTGAGCACCCAGCACCCTGAGTACTGAGCACCGAGCACCCCGAGCACTGAGCACCCAGCACCCTGAGTACTGAGCACTCAGCACCCTGAGTACTGAGCACCCAGCACCCTGAGCACTGATTACCCAGCACCCTGAGCACTGAGCACCCAGCACCCCGAGTACTGAGCACTGAGCACCCTGAGTACTGGGAACCCAGCACCCTGAGCACTGTGTACCCAGCACCCTGAGCACTGAGCACCCAGCACTCTGAGCACTGAGCACCCAGCACCCTGAGCACTGAGCACCCAGCACACTGAGTACTGAGCACTGAGCACCCAGCACCCTGAGTACTGAGCACTGAGCACCCAGCACCCTGAGCACTGAGCACCCAGCACCCGAGTACTGAGCACCCAGCACCCTGAGTACTGGGCACCGAGCACCCCGAGCACTGAGCACCCAGCACCGCGAGCACTGAGCACCCAGCTCCCCGAGCACTGAGCACCCAGCACCCTGAGTACTGAGCACCCAGCACCCTGAGCACTGAGCACACAGAACCCTGAGCACTGAGCACCCAGTACCCTGAGCACTGAGCACCCAGCACCCTGAGAACTGAGCACTGAGCACCCAGCACCCCGAGCACTGAGCACCCAGCACCCTGAGCACTGAGCACCCAGCACCCGAGTACTGAGCACCCAGCACCCTGAGTACTGAGCACCCAGCACCCTGAATACTGAGCACCCAGCACCACAAGTACTGAGCACCCAGCACCCTGAGTACTGAGCACCCAGCACCCTGAGCACTGAGCACCCAGCACCCCAAGTACTGTGCACCCAGCACCCTGAGTACTGAGCACCCAGCACCCTGAGCACTGAGCACGCAGCACCCTGAGTACTGAGCACCCAGCACCCTGAGCACTGAGCACCCAGCACCCTGAGCACTGAGCACCCAGCACACTGAGCACTGAGCACCCAGGACCCTGAGTAGTGAGCACCCAACGTACTGAGCACCGAGCACCTCGAGCACTGAGCACCCAGCACCCTGAGTACTGAGCACCGATCACCCCGAGCACTGAGCAACCAGCACCCTGAGTACTGAGCTCCGAGCACCCCGAGCACTGAGCACCCAGCACCCGGAGTACTGAGCACCCAGCACCCTGAGTACTAAGCACCGAGCACCCTGAGTACTGAGCACCCAGTACCCTGAGCACTGAACACACAGCACCCTGAGTACTGAGCACCCCGAGCACTGAGCACCCAGCACCCTGAGCACTGAGCACCCAGCACCCTGAGTACTGAGCACCCAGCACCCTGAGTACTGAACACCCAGCACCCTGAGCACTGAGCACTGAGCACCCTGAGCACTGAGTACTGAGCACTGAGCACCCTGAGCACTGAGCACCCAGCACCCCGAGTACTGAGCACCCAGCACACCGAGCACTGAGCCCCCAGCGCCCCGAGCACTGACCACCCAGCACCCCGAGCACTGAGCACTGAGCACCCGGAGCACTGAGCACACAGCACCCCGAGTACTGAGCACTGAGCACCCTGAGCACTGAGCACCCAGCAGCCCGAGTACTGAGCACTGAGCTCCCTGAGTACTGGGAACCCAGCACCCTGAGCACTGTGTACCCAGCACCCTGAGCACAGAGCACCCAGCACCCTGAGCACTGAGCACCCAGCACCCTGAGCACTGCGCACCCAGCACACTGAGTACTGAGCACTGAGCACCCAGTACCCCGAGCACTGAGCACCCAGCACCCTGAGTACTGAGCACTGAGCACCCAGCACCCCGAGCACTGAGCACCCAGCACCCTGAGCACTGAGCACCCAGCACCCGAGTACTGAGCACCCAGTACCCTGAGTACTGAGCACCCAGCACTCTGAGTACTGAGCACCTAGCACCCCGAGCACTGAGCACCCAGCACCCCGAGCACCGAGCACCCTGAGTACTAAGCACCGAGCACCCTGAGTACTGAGCACCCAGCACCCTGAGCACTGAGCACCCAGCACCCCGAGCACTGAGCACCCAGCACCCTGAGTACTGAGCACCCAGCACCCTGAGCACTGAGCACCCAGCACCCTGAGTAGTGAGCACCCAACGTACTGAGCACCGAGCACCCCGAGCACTGAGCACCCAGCACCCTGAGTACTGAGCACCGAGCACCCCGAGTACTGAGCACCGAGCACCCTGAGTACTGAGCTCCGAGCACCCCGAGCACTGAGCACCCAGCGCCCCGAGCACCGAGCACCCTGAGCACTGAGCACCCAGCACCCTGAGCAATGAGCACCCTGAGTACTGAGCACCCAGCACCTTGAGCACTGAGCACCGAGCACCCCGAGCACTGAGCACCCAGCACCCGGAGTACTGAGCACCCAGCACCCTGAGTACTAAGCACCGACCACCCTGAGTACTGAGCACCCAGCACCCTGAGCACTGAACACACAGCACCCTGAGTACTGAGCACCTCGAGCACTGAGCACCCAGCACCCTGAGTACTGAGCACCGAGCACCCCGAGCACTGAGCACCCAGCACCGCGACCACTGAGCACATAGCACCCGGAGCACTGAGCACCCAGCACCCTGAGTACTGAGCTCCGAGCACCCCGAGCACTGAGCACCCAGCGCCCCGAGCACCGAGCACCCTGAGCACTGAGCACCCAGCACCCTGAGCACTGAGCACCCAGCACCCTGAATACTGAACACCCAGCACCCTGAGCACTGAGCACTGAGCACCCTGAGCACTGAGTACTGAGCACCGAGCACCCCGAGAACTGAGCACCCAGCACCCGGAGTACTGAGCACCCAGCACCCTGAGTACTGAGCACCCAGCACCCCGATCACTGAGCACCCAGCACCCTGAGCACTGAGCACCCAGCACCCTGAGTACTGAGCACTGAGCACCCAGCACCCCGAGCACTGAGCACCCAGCACCCTGAGCACTGAGCACCCAGCACCCCGAGCACTGAGCACCCAGCACCCTGAGCACTGAGCACCCAGCACCCCGAGTACTGAGCACCCAGCACCCTGAGTACTGAGAACCCAGCACCCCGAGTACTGAACACCCAGCACCCTGAGTACTGAGCACCCAGTACCCTGAGTACTGAGCACCCAGCACCCCAAGTACTGAGCACCCAGCACCCTGAGCACTGAGCACCCAGCACCCTGAGTACTGAGCACCCAGCACCCTGAGCACTGAGCACCCAGCACCCTGAGCACTGAGCACCCAGCACACTGAACACTGAGCATCCAGGACCCTCAGTAGTGAGCACCCAACGTACTGAGCACCGAGCACCCCGAGCACTGAGCACCCAGCACCCTGAGTACTGAGCACCGATCACCCCGAGCACTGAGCACCCAGCACCCTGAGTACTGAGCTCCGAGCACCCCGAGCACTGAGCACCCAGCACCCGGAGTACTGAGCACCCAGCACCCTGAGTACTAAGCACCGAGCACCCTGAGTACTGAGCACCCAGTACCCTGAGCACTGAACACACAGCACCCTGAGTACTGAGCAACCCGAGCACTGAGCACCCAGCACCCTGAGCACTGAGCACCCAGCACCCTGAGTACTGAGCACCCAGCACCCTGAGCACTGAGCACTGAGCACCCTGAGGACTGAGTACTGAGCACTGAGCACCCTGAGCACTGAGCAGCCAGCACCCCGAGTACTGAGCACCCAGCACACCGAGCACTGAGCCCCCAGCGCCCTGAGCACTGACCACTCAGCACCCCGAGCACTGTGCACTGAGCACCCGGAGCACTGAGCACACAGCACCCCGAGTACTGAGCACTGAGCACCCTGAGCACTGAGCACCCAGCACCCCGAGTACTGAGCACTGAGCTCCCTGAGTACTGGGAACCCAGCACCCTGAGCACTGTGTACCCAGCACCCTGAGCATTGAGCACCCAGCACCCTGAGCACTGAGCACCCAGCACCCTGAGCACTGAGCACCCAGCACACTGAGTACTGATCACTGAGCACCCAGCACCCCGAGCACTGAGCACCCAGCACCCTGAGTACTGAGCACTGAGCACCCAGCACCCCGAGCACTGAGCACCCAGCACCCTGAGCACTGAGCACCCAGCACCAGAGTACTGAGCACCCAGTACCCTGAGTACTGAGCACCCAGCACTCTGAGTACTGAGCACCTAGCACCCCGAGCACTGAGCACCCAGCACCCCGAGCACCGAGCACCCTGAGTACTAAGCACCGAGCACCCTGAGTACTGAGCACCCAGCACCCTGAGCACTGAGCACCCAGCACCCCGAGCACTGAGCACCCAGCACCCTGAGTACTGAGCACCCAGCACCCTGAGCACTGAGCACCCAGCACCCTGAGTAGTGAGCACCCAACGTACTGAGCACTGAGCACCCCGAGCACTGAGCACCCAGCACCCTGAGTACTGAGCACCGAGCACCCCGAGTACTGAGCACCGAGCACCCTGAGTACTGAGCTCCGAGCACCCCGAGCACTGAGCACCCAGCGCCCCGAGCACCGAGCACCCTGAGCACTGAGCACCCAGTACCCTGAGCAATGAGCACCCTGAGTACTGAGCACCCAGCACCTTGAGCACTGAGCACCGAGCACCCCGAGCACTGAGCACCCAGCACCCGGAGTACTGAGCACCCAGCACCCTGAGTACTAAGCACCGAGCACCCTGAGTACTGAGCACCCAGCACCCTGAGCACTGAACACACAGCACCCTGAGTACTGAGCACCTCGAGCACTGAGCACCCAGCACCCTGAGTACTGAGCACCGAGCACCCCGAGCACTGAGCACCCAGCACCGCGACCACTGAGCACATAGCACCCCGAGCACTGAGCACCCAGCACCCTGAGTACTGAGCTCCGAGCACCCCGAGCACTGAGCACCCAGCGCCCCGAGCACCGAGCACCCTGAGCACTGAGCACCCAGCACCCTGAGCACTGAGCACCCAGCACCCTGAATACTGAACACCCAGCACCCTGAGCACTGAGCACTGAGCACCCTGAGCACTGAGTACTGAGCACCGAGCACCCCGAGAACTGAGCACCCAGCACCCGGAGTACTGAGCACCCAGCACCCTGAGTACTGAGCACCCAGCACCCCGATCACTGAGCACCCAGCACCCTGAGCACTGAGCACCCAGCACCCTGAGTACTGAGCACTGAGCACCCAGCACCCCGAGCACTGAGCACCCAGCACCCTGAGCACTGAGCACCCAGCACCCCGAGCACTGAGCACCCAGCACCCTGAGCACTGAGCACCCAGCACCCCGAGTACTGAGCACCCAGCACCCTGAGTACTGAGAACCCAGCACCCCGAGTACTGAACACCCAGCACCCTGAGTACTGAGCACCCAGCACCCTGAGTACTGAGCACCCAGCACCCCAAGTACTGAGCACCCAGCACCCTGAGCACTGAGCACCCAGCACCCTGAGTACTGAGCACCCAGCACCCTGAGCACTGAGCACCCAGCACCCTGAGCACTGAGCACCCAGCACACTGAGCACTGAGCACCCAGGACCCTCAGTAGTGAGCACCCAACGTACTGAGCACCGAGCACCCCGAGCACTGAGCACCCAGCACCCTGAGTACTGAGCACCGATCACCCCGAGCACTGAGCACCCAGCACCCTGAGTACTGAGCTCCGAGCACCCCGAGCACTGAGCACCCAGCACCCGGAGTACTGAGCACCCAGCACCCTGAGTACTAAGCACCGAGCACCCTGAGTACTGAGCACCCAGTACCCTGAGCACTGAACACACAGCACCCTGAGTACTGAGCAACCCGAGCACTGAGCACCCAGCACCCTGAGCACTGAGCACCCAGCACCCTGAGTACTGAGCACCCAGCACCCTGAGCACTGAGCACTGAGCACCCTGAGGACTGAGTACTGAGCACTGAGCACCCTGAGCACTGAGCACCCAGCACCCCGAGTACTGAGCACCCAGCACACCGAGCACTGAGCCCCCAGCGCCCCGAGCACTGACCACTCAGCACCCCGAGCACTGAGCACTGAGCACCCGGAGCACTGAGCACACAGCACCCCGAGTACTGAGCACTGAGCACCCTGAGCACTGAGCACCCAGCACCCCGAGTACTGAGCACTGAGCTCCCTGAGTACTGGGAACCCAGCACCCTGAGCACTGTGTACCCAGCACCCTGAGCATTGAGCACCCAGCACCCTGAGCACTGAGCACCCAGCACCCTGAGCACTGAGCACCCAGCACACTGAGTACTGATCACTGAGCACCCAGCACCCCGAGCACTGAGCACCCAGCACCCTGAGTACTGAGCACTGAGCACCCAGCACCCCGAGCACTGAGCACCCAGCACCCTGAGCACTGAGCACCCAGCACCCGAGTACTGAGCACCCAGTACCCTGAGTACTGAGCACCCAGCACTCTGAGTACTGAGCACCTAGCACCCCGAGCACTGAGCACCCAGCACCCCGAGCACCGAGCACCCTGAGTACTAAGCACCGAGCACCCTGAGTACTGAGCACCCAGCACACCGAGCACTGAGCACCCAGCACCCCGAGCACTGAGCACCCAGAACCCTGAGTACTGAGCACCCAGCACCCTGAGCACTGAGCACCCAGCACCCTGAGTAGTGAGCACCCAACGTACTGAGCACCGAGCACCCCGAGCACTGAGCACCCAGCACCCTGAGTACTGAGCACCGAGCACCCCGAGTAATGAGCACCCAGCACCCTGAGTACTGAGCTCCGAGCACCCCGAGCACTGAGCACCCAGCGCCCCGAGCACCGAGCACCCTGAACACTGAGCACCCAGCACCCTGAGCAATGAGCACCCTGAGTACTGAGCACCCAGCACCTTGAGCACTGAGCACCGAGCACCCCGAGCACTGAGCACCCAGCACCCGGAGTACTGAGCACCCAGCACCCTGAGTACTAAGCACCGAGCACCCTGAGTACTGAGCACCAAGCACCCTGAGCACTGAGCACCCAGCACCCTGAGTACTGAGCACCGAGCACCCCGAGCACTGAGCACCCAGCACCCTGAGTACTGAGCACTCAGCACCCTGAGTACTGAGCACCCAGCACCCTGAGCACTGATTACCCAGCACCCTGAGCACTGAGCACCCAGCACCCCGAGTACTGAGCACTGAGCACCCTGAGTACTGGGAACCCAGCACCCTGAGCACTGTGTACCCAGCACCCTGAGCACTGAGCACCCAGCACCCGAGTACTGAGCACCCAGCACCCTGAGTACTGAGCACTGAGCACCCAGCACCCTGAGCACTGAGCACCCAGCACACTGAGTACTGAGCACTGAGCACCCAGCACCCCGAGGACTGAGCACCCAGCACCCTGAGTACTGAGCACTGAGCACCCAGCACCCTGAGCACTGAGCACCCAGCACCCGAGTACTGAGCACCCAGCACCCTGAGTACTGGGCACCGAGCACCCCGAGCACTGAGCACCCAGCACCGCGAGCACTGAGCACCCAGCTCCCCGAGCACTGAGCACCCAGCACCCTGAGTACTGAGCACCCAGCACCCTGAGCACTGAGTACACAGAACCCTGAGCACTGAGCACCCAGTACCCTGAGTACTGAGCACTGAGCACCCAGCACCCTGAGCACTGAGCACCCAGCACCCTGAGAACTGTGCACTGAGCACCCAGCACCCCGAGCACTGAGCACCCAGCACCCTGAGCACTGAGCACCCAGCACCCGAGTACTGAGCACCCAGCATCCTGAGTACTGAGCACCCAGCACCCTGAGTACTGAGCACCCAGCACCCCAAGTACTGAGCACCCAGCCCCCAGAGTACTGAGCACCCAGCACCCTGAGCACTGAGCACCCAGCACCCTGAGTACTGAGCACCCAGCACCCTGAGCACTGAGCACCCAGCACACTGAGCACTGAGCACCCAGGACACTGAGCACTGAGCACCCAGGACCCTGAGTAGTGAGCACCCAACGTACTGAGCACCGAGCACCCCGAGCACTGAGCACCCAGCACCCTGAGTACTGAGCACCGATCACCCCGAACACTGAGCACCCAGCACCCTGAGTACTGAGCTCCGAGCACCCCGAGCACTGAGCACCCAGCACCCGGAGTACTGAGCACCCAGCACCCTGAGTACTAAGCACCGAGCACCCTGAGTACTGAGCACCCAGTACCCTGAGCACTGAACACACAGCACCCTGAGTACTGAGCACCCCGAGCACTGAGCACCCAGCACCCTGAGCACTGAGCACCCAGCACCCTGAGCACTGAGCACCCAGCACACTGAGTACTGAGCACTGAGCACCCAGCACCCCGAGCACTGAGCACCCAGCACCCTGAGTACTGAGCACTGAGCACCCAGCACCCCGAGCACTGAGCACCCAGCACCCTGAGCACTGAGCACCCAGCACCCGAGTACTGAGCACCCAGTACCCTGAGTACTGAGCACCCAGCACTCTGAGTACTGAGCACCTAGCACCCCGAGCACTGAGCACCCAGCACCCCGAGCACCGAGCACCCTGAGTACTAAGCACCGAGCACCCTGAGTACTGAGCACCCAGCACCCTGAACACTGAGCACCCAGCACCCCGAGCACTGAGCACCCAGCACCCTGAGTACTGAGCACCCAGCACCCTGAGCACTGAGCACCCAGCACGCTGAGTAGTGAGCACCCAACGTACTGAGCACCGAGCACCCTGAGCACTGAGCACCCAGCACCCTGAGTACTGAGCACCGAGCACCCCGAGTACTGAGCACCCAGCACCCTGAGTACTGAGCTCCGAGCACCCCGGGCACTGAGCACCCAGCGCCCTGAGCAATGAGCACCCTGAGTACTGAGCACCCAGCACCTTGAGCACTGAGCACCGAGCACCCCGAGCACTGAGCACCCAGCACCAGGAGTACTGAGCACCCAGCACCCTGAGTACTAAGCAACGAGCACCCTGTGTACTGAGCACCAAGCACCCTGAGCACTGAACACACAGCACCCTGAGTACTGAGCACCTCGAGCACTGAGCACCCAGCACCCTGAGTACTGAGCACCGAGCACCCCGAGCACTGAGCACCCAGCACCGCGACCACTGAGCACATAGCACCCCGAGCACTGAGCACCCAGCACCCTGAGTACTGAGCACCCAGCACCCTGAGTACTGAGCACCCAGCACCCTGAGCACTGATTACCCAGTACCCTGAGCACTGAGCACCCAGCACCCCGAGTACTTAGCACTGAGCTCCCTGAGTACTGGGAACCCAGCACCCTGAGCACTGTGTACCCAGCACCCTGAGCACTGAGCACCCAGCACCCCGAGCACTGAGCACCCAGCACCCTGAGTACTGAGCACTGAGCACCCAGCACCCCGAGCACTGAGCACCCAGCACCCTGAGCACTGAGCACCCAGCACCCGAGTACTGAGCACCCAGCACCCTGAGTACTGGGCACCGAGCACCCCGAGCACTGAGCACCCTGCACCGCGAGCACTGACCACCCAGCTCCCCGAGCACTGAGCACCCAGCACCCTGAGTACTGAGCACCCAGCACCCTGAGCACTGAGCACACAGCACCCTGAGAACTGAGCACCCACTACCCTGAGTACTGAGCACTGAGCACCCAGCACCCTGAGCACTGAGCACCCAGCACCCTGAGAACTCAGCACTGAGCACCCAGCACCCCGAGCACTGAGCACCCAGCACCCTGAGCACTGAGCACCCAGCACCCGAGTACTGAGCACCCAGCACCCTGAGTACTGAGCACCCAGCACCCTGAGTACTGAGCACCCAGCACCCCAAGTACTGAGCACCCAGCACCCTGAGTACTGAGCACCCAGCACCCTGAGCACTGAGCACCCAGCACCCTGAGTACTGAGCACCCAGCACCCTGAGTACTGAGCACCCAGCACCCTGAGCACTGAGCACCCAGCACACTGAGCACTGAGCACCCAGGACCCTGAGTAGTGAGCACCCAACGTACTGAGCACCGAGAACCCCGAGCACTGAGCACCCAGCACCCTGAGTACTGAGCACCGATCACCCCGAGCATTGAGCACCCAGCACCCTGAGTACTGAGCTCCGAGGACCCCGAGCACTGAGCACCCAGCACCCGGAGTACTGAGCACCCAGCACCCTGAGTACTAAGCACCGAGCACCCTGAGTACTGAGCACCCAGTACCCTGAGCACTGAACACACAGCACCCTGAGTACTGAGCACCCCGAGCAATGAGCACCCAGCACCCTGAGCACTGAGCACCCAGCACCCTGAATACTGAGCACCCAGCACCCTGAGTTTTGAACACCCAGCACCCTGAGCACTGAGCACTGTGCACCCTGAGCACTTAGCACTGAGCACTGAGCACCCTGAGCACTGAGCACCCAGCACCCTGAGTACTGAGCACCCAGCACCCTGAGTTTTGAACACCCAGCACCCTGAGCACTGAGCACTGTGCACCCTGAGCACTGAGTACTGAGCACTGAGCACCCTGAGCACTGAGCACCCAGCTCCCCGAGTACTGAGCACCCAGCACACCGAGCACTGAGCCCCCAGCGCCCCGAGCACTGACCACCCAGCACCCCGAGCACTGAGCAATGAGCACCCGGAGCACTGAGCACACAGCACCCCGAGTACTGAGCACTGAGCACCCTGAGCACTGAGCACCCAGCACCCCGAGTACTGAGCACTGAGCTCCCTGAGTACTGGGAACCCAGCACCCTGAGCACTGTGTACCCAGCACCCTGAGCACTGAGCACCCAGCACCCTGAGCACTGAGCACCCAGCACCCTGAGCACTGAGCACCCAGCACACTGAGTACTGAGCACTGAGCACCCAGCACCCCGAGCACTGAGCACCCAGCACCCTGAGTACTGAGCACTGAGCACCCAGCACCCTGAGCACTGAGCACCCAGCACCCTGAGCACTGAGCACCCAGCACCCGAGTACTGAGCACCCAGTACCCTGAGTACTGAGCACCCAGCACTCTGAGTACTGAGCACCTAGCACCCCGAGCACTGAGCACCCAGCACCGCGAGCACCAAGCACCCTGAGTACTAAGCACCGAGCACCCTGAGTACTGAGCACCCAGCACCCTGAGCACTGAGCACCCAGCACCCCGAGCACTGAGCACCCAGCACCCTGAGTACTGAGCACCCAGCACCCTGAGCACTGAGCACCCAGCACCCTGAGTAGTGAGCACCCAACGTACTGAGCACCGAGCACCCCGAGCACTGAGCACCCAGCACCCTGAGTACTGAGCACCGAGCACCCCGAGTACTGAGCACCCAGCACCCTGAGTACTGAGCTCCGAGCACCCCGAGCACTGAGCACCCAGCGCCCCGAGCACCGAGCACCCTGAGCACTGAGCACCCAGCACCCTGAGCAATGAGCACCCTGAGTACTGAGCACCCAGCACCTTTAGCACTGAGCACCGAGCACCCCGAGCACTGAGCACCCAGCACCCGGAGTACTGAGCACCCAGCACCCTGAGTACTAAGCACCGAGCACCCTGAGTACTGAGCACCCAGCACCCTGAGCACTGAACACACAGCACCCTGAGTACTGAGCACCTCGAGCACTGAGCACCCAGCACCCTGAGTACTGAGCACCGAGCACCCCGAGCACTGAGCACCCAGCACCGCGACCACTGAGCACATAGCACCCCGAGCACTGAGCACCCAGCACCGCGACCACTGAGCACCCAGCACCCTGAGTACTGAGCACCCAGCACCCTGAGCACTGATTACCCAGCACCCTGAGCACTGAGCACCCAGCACCCTGAGCACTGAGCACACAGCACCCTGAGCACTGAGCACCCAGCACCCTGAGTACTGAGCACTGAGCACCCAGCACCCCGAGCACTGAGCACCCAGCACCCTGAGTACTGAGCACCGAGCACCCCGAGCACTGAGCACCCAGCACCCTGAGTTCTGAGCTCCGAGCACCCCGAGCACTGAGCACCCAGCGCCCCGAGCACCGAGCACCCTGAGCACTGAGCACCCAGCACCCTGAGCACTGAGCACCCAGCACCCTGAATACTGAACACCCAGCACCCTGAGCACTGAGCACTGAGCACCCTGAGCACTGAGTACTGAGCACCGAGCACCCCGAGAACTGAGCACCCAGCACCCGGAGTACTGAGCACCCAGCACCCTGAGTACTGAGCACCCAGCACCCCGAGCACTGAGCACCCAGCACCCTGAGCACTGAGCACCCAGCACCATGAGTACTGAGCACTGAGCAACCAGCACACCGAGCACTGAGCACCCAGCACCCTGAGCACTGAGCACCCAGCACCCCGAGCACTGGGCACCCAGCACCCTGAGCACTGAGCACCCAGCACCCCGAGTACTGAGCACCCAGCACCCTGAGTACTGAGAACCCAGCACCCCGAGTACTGAACACCCAGCACCCTGAGTACTGAGCACCCAGCACCCTGAGTACTGAGCACCCAGCACCCCAAGTACTGAGCACCCAGCACCCTGAGTACTGAGCACCCAGCACCCTGAGCACTGAGCACCCAGCACCCTGAGGACTGAGCACCCAGCACCCTGAGCACTGAGCACTCAGCACCCTGAGCACTGAGCACCCAGCACACTGAGCACTGAGCACCCAGGAACCTGAGTAGTGAGCACCCAACGTACTGAGCACCGAGCACCCCGAGCACTGAGCACCCAGCACCCTCAGTACTGAGCTCCGAGCACCCCGAGCACTGAGCACCCAGCACCCGGAGTACTGAGCACCCAGCACCCTGAGTACTAAGCACCGAGCACCCTGAGTACTGAGCACCCAGTACCCTGAGCACTGAACACACAGCACCCTGAGTACTGAGCACCCCGAGCACTGAGCACCCAGCACCCTGAGCACTGAGCACCCAGCACCCTCAGTACTGAGCACCCAGCACCCTGAGTACTGAACACCCAGCACCTTGAGCACTGAGCACTGAGCACCCTGAGCACTGAGTACTGAGCACTGAGCACCCTGAGCACTGAGCACCCAGCACCCCGAGTACTGAGCACCCAGCACACCGAGCACTGAGCCCCCAGCGCCCCGAGCACTGACCACCCAGCACCACGAGCACTGAGCACTGAGCACCCGGAGCACTGAGCACACAGCACCCCGAGTACTGAGCACTGAGCACCCTGAGCACAGAGCACCCAGCACACCGAGTACTGAGCACTGAGCTCCCTGAGTACTGGGAACCCAGCACCCTGAGCACTGTGTACCCAGCACCCTGAGCACTGAGCACCCAGCACCCTGAGTACTGAGCACCTCGAGAACTGAGCACCCAGCACCCTGAGTACTGAGCACCCAGCACCCTGAGCACTGAACACACAGCACCCTGAGTACTGAGCACCTCGAGAACTGAGCACCCAGCACCCTGAGTACTGAGCACCCAGCACCCCAAGTACTGAGCACCCAGCACCCAGAGTACTGAGCACCCAGCACCCTGAGCACTGAGCACCCAGCACCCTGAGTACTGAGCACCCAGCACCCTGAGCACTGAGCACCCAGCACACTGAGCACTGAGCACCCAGGACACTGAGCACTGAGCACCCAGGACCCTGAGTAGTGAGCACCCAACGTACTGAGCACCGAGCACCCCGAGCACTGAGCACCCAGCACCCTGAGTACTGAGCACCGATCACCCCGAACACTGAGCACCCAGCACCCTGAGTACTGAGCTCCGAGCACCCCGAGCACTGAGCACCCAGCACCCGGAGTACTGAGCACCCAGCACCCTGAGTACTAAGCACCGAGCACCCTGAGTACTGAGCACCCAGTACCCTGAGCACTGAACACACAGCACCCTGAGTACTGAGCACCCCGAGCACTGAGCACCCAGCACCCTGAGCACTGAGCACCCAGCACCCTGAGCACTGAGCACCCAGCACACTGAGTACTGAGCACTGAGCACCCAGCACCCCGAGCACTGAGCACCCAGCACCCTGAGTACTGAGCACTGAGCACCCAGCACCCCGAGCACTGAGCACCCAGCACCCTGAGCACTGAGCACCCAGCACCCGAGTACTGAGCACCCAGTACCCTGAGTACTGAGCACCCAGCACTCTGAGTACTGAGCACCTAGCACCCCGAGCACTGAGCACCCAGCACCCCGAGCACCGAGCACCCTGAGTACTAAGCACCGAGCACCCTGAGTACTGAGCACCCAGCACCCTGAACACTGAGCACCCAGCACCCCGAGCACTGAGCACCCAGCACCCTGAGTACTGAGCACCCAGCACCCTGAGCACTGAGCACCCAGCACGCTGAGTAGTGAGCACCCAACGTACTGAGCACCGAGCACCCTGAGCACTGAGCACCCAGCACCCTGAGTACTGAGCACCGAGCACCCCGAGTACTGAGCACCCAGCACCCTGAGTACTGAGCTCCGAGCACCCCGGGCACTGAGCACCCAGCGCACTGAGCAATGAGCACCCTGAGTACTGAGCACCCAGCACCTTGAGCACTGAGCACCGAGCACCCCGAGCACTGAGCACCCAGCACCAGGAGTACTGAGCACCCAGCACCCTGAGTACTAAGCAACGAGCACCCTGTGTACTGAGCACCAAGCACCCTGAGCACTGAACACACAGCACCCTGAGTACTGAGCACCTCGAGCACTGAGCACCCAGCACCCTGAGTACTGAGCACCGAGCACCCCGAGCACTGAGCACCCAGCACCGCGACCACTGAGCACATAGCACCCCGAGCACTGAGCACCCAGCACCCTGAGTACTGAGCACCCAGCACCCTGAGTACTGAGCACCCAGCACCCTGAGCACTGATTACCCAGTACCCTGAGCACTGAGCACCCAGCACCCCGAGTACTTAGCACTGAGCTCCCTGAGTACTGGGAACCCAGCACCCTGAGCACTGTGTACCCAGCACCCTGAGCACTGAGCACCCAGCACCCCGAGCACTGAGCACCCAGCACCCTGAGTACTGAGCACTGAGCACCCAGCACCCCGAGCACTGAGCACCCAGCACCCTGAGCACTGAGCACCCAGCACCCGAGTACTGAGCACCCAGCACACTGAGTACTGGGCACCGAGCACCCCGAGCACTGAGCACCCTGCACCGTGAGCACTGAGCACCCAGCTCCCCGAGCACTGAGCACCCAGCACCCTGAGTACTGAGCACCCAGCACCCTGAGCACTGAGCACACAGCACCCTGAGAACTGAGCACCCACTACCCTGAGTACTGAGCACTGAGCACCCAGCACCCTGAGCACTGAGCACCCAGCACCCTGAGAACTCAGCACTGAGCACCCAGCACCCCGAGCACTGAGCACCCAGCACCCTGAGCACTGAGCACCCAGCACCCGAGTACTGAGCACCCAGCACCCTGAGTACTGAGCACCCAGCACCCTGAGTACTGAGCACCCAGCACCCCAAGTACTGAGCACCCAGCACCCTGAGTACTGAGCACCCAGCACCCTGAGCACTGAGCACCCAGCACCCTGAGTACTGAGCACCCAGCACCCTGAGTACTGAGCACCCAGCACCCTGAGCACTGAGCACCCAGCACACTGAGCACTGAGCACCCAGGACCCTGAGTAGTGAGCACCCAACGTACTGAGCACCGAGAACCCCGAGCACTGAGCACCCAGCACCCTGAGTACTGAGCACCGATCACCCCGAGCACTGAGCACCCAGCACCCTGAGTACTGAGCTCCGAGGACCCCGAGCACTGAGCACCCAGCACCCGGAGTACTGAGCACCCAGCACCCTGAGTACTAAGCACCGAGCACCCTGAGTACTGAGCACCCAGTACCCTGAGCACTGAACACACAGCACCCTGAGTACTGAGCACCCCGAGCAATGAGCACCCAGCACCCTGAGCACTGAGCACCCAGCACCCTGAGTACTGAGCACCCAGCACCCTGAGTTTTGAACACCCAGCACCCTGAGCACTGAGCACTGTGCACCCTGAGCACTTAGCACTGAGCACTGAGCACCCTGAGCACTGAGCACCCAGCACCCTGAGTACTGAGCACCCAGCACCCTGAGTTTTGAACACCCAGCACCCTGAGCACTGAGCACTGTGCACCCTGAGCACTGAGTACTGAGCACTGAGCACCCTGAGCACTGAGCACCCAGCTCCCCGAGTACTGAGCACCCAGCACACCGAGCACTGAGCCCCCAGCGCCCCGAGCACTGACCACCCAGCACCCCGAGCACTGAGCAATGAGCACCCGGAGCACTGAGCACACAGCACCCCGAGTACTGAGCACTGAGCACCCTGAGCACTGAGCACCCAGCACCCCGAGTACTGAGCACTGAGCTCCCTGAGTACTGGGAACCCAGCACCCTGAGCACTGTGTACCCAGCACCCTGAGCACTGAGCACCCAGCACCCTGAGCACTGAGCACCCAGCACCCTGAGCACTGAGCACCCAGCACACTGAGTACTGAGCACTGAGCACCCAGCACCCCGAGCACTGAGCACCCAGCACCCTGAGTACTGAGCACTGAGCACCGAGCACCCCGAGCACTGAGCACCCAGCACCCTGAGCACTGAGCACCCAGCACCCGAGTACTGAGCACCCAGTACCCTGAGTACTGAGCACCCAGCACTCTGAGTACTGAGCACCTAGCACCCCGAGCACTGAGCACCCAGCACCGCGAGCACCAAGCACCCTGAGTACTAAGCACCGAGCACCCTGAGTACTGAGCACCCAGCACCCTGAGCACTGAGCACCCAGCACCCCGAGCACTGAGCACCCAGCACCCTGAGTACTGAGCACCCAGCACCCTGAGCACTGAGCACCCAGCACCCTGAGTAGTGAGCACCCAACGTACTGAGCACCGAGCACCCCGAGCACTGAGCACCCAGCACCCTGAGTACTGAGCACCGAGCACCCCGAGTACTGAGCACCCAGCACCCTGAGTACTGAGCTCCGAGCACCCCGAGCACTGAGCACCCAGCGCCCCGAGCACCGAGCACCCTGAGCACTGAGCACCCAGCACCCTGAGCAATGAGCACCCTGAGTACTGAGCACCCAGCACCTTTAGCACTGAGCACCGAGCACCCCGAGCACTGAGCACCCAGCACCCGGAGTACTGAGCACCCAGCACCCTGAGTACTAAGCACCGAGCACCCTGAGTACTGAGCACCCAGCACCCTGAGCACTGAACACACAGCACCCTGAGTACTGAGCACCTCGAGCACTGAGCACCCAGCACCCTGAGTACTGAGCACCGAGCACCCCGAGCACTGAGCACCCAGCACCGCGACCACTGAGCACATAGCACCCCGAGCACTGAGCACCCAGCACCGCGACCACTGAGCACCCAGCACCCTGAGTACTGAGCACCCAGCACCCTGAGCACTGATTACCCAGCACCCTGAGCACTGAGCACCCAGCACCCTGAGCACTGAGCACACAGCACCCTGAGCACTGAGCACCCAGCACCCTGAGTACTGAGCACTGAGCACCCTGAGCACTGAGTACTGAGCACCGAGCACCCCGAGAACTGAGCACCCAGCACCCGGAGTACTGAGCACCCAGCACCCTGAGTACTGAGCACCCAGCACCCCGAGCACTGAGCACCCAGCACCCTGAGCACTGAGCACCCAGCACCCTGAGTACTGAGCACTGAGCAACCAGCACACCGAGCACTGAGCACCCAGCACCCTGAGCACTGAGCACCCAGCACCCCGAGCACTGGGCACCCAGCACCCTGAGCACTGAGCACCCAGCACCCCGAGTACTGAGCACCCAGCACCCTGAGTACTGAGAACCCAGCACCCCGAGTACTGAACACCCAGCACCCTGAGTACTGAGCACCCAGCACCCTGAGTACTGAGCACCCAGCACCCCAAGTACTGAGCACCCAGCACCCTGAGTACTGAGCACCCAGCACCCTGAGCACTGAGCACCCAGCACCCTGCGGACTGAGCACCCAGCACCCTGAGCACTGAGCACTCAGCACCCTGAGCACTGAGCACCCAGCACACTGAGCACTGAGCACCCAGGAACCTGAGTAGTGAGCACCCAACGTACTGAGCACCGAGCACCCCAAGCACTGAGCACCCAGCACCCTCAGTACTGAGCTCCGAGCACCCCGAGCACTGAGCACCCAGCACCCGGAGTACTGAGCACCCAGCACCCTGAGTACTAAGCACCGAGCACGCTGAGTACTGAGCACCCAGTACCCTGAGCACTGAACACACAGCACCCTGAGTACTGAGCACCCCGAGCACTGAGCACCCAGCACCCTGAGCACTGAGCACCCAGCACCCTCAGTACTGAGCACCCAGCACCCTGAGTACTGAACACCCAGCACCTTGAGCACTGAGCACTGAGCACCCTGAGCACTGAGTACTGAGCACTGAGCACCCTGAGCACTGAGCACCCAGCACCCCGAGTACTGAGCACCCAGCACACCGAGCACTGAGCCCCCAGCGCCCCGAGCACTGACCACCCAGCACCACGAGCACTGAGCACTGAGCACCCGGAGCACTGAGCACACAGCACCCCGAGTACTGAGCACTGAGCACCCTGAGCACTGAGCACCCAGCACCCCGAGTACTGAGCACTGAGCTCCCTGAGTACTGGGAACCCAGCACCCTGAGCACTGTGTACCCAGCACCCTGAGCACTGAGCACCCAGCACCCTGAGCACTGAGCACCCAGCACCCTGAGCACTGAGCACCCAGCACCCTGAGTACTGAGCACTGAGCACCCAGCACCCTGAGCACTGAGCACCCAGCAACCTGAGTACTGAGCACTGAGCACCCAGCACCCCGAGCACTGAGCACCCAGCACCCTGAGCACTGAGCACCCAGCACCTGAGTACTGAGCACCCAGTACCCTGAGTACTGAGCACCCAGCACTCTGAGTACTGAGCACCTAGCACCCCGAGCACTGAGCACCCAGCAACCCGAGCACCGAGCACCCTGAGTACTAAGCACCGAGAACCCTGAGTACTGAGCAAGCAGCACCCTGAGCACTGAGCACCCAGCACCCCGAGCACTGAGCACCCAGCACCCTGAGTACTGAGCACCCAGCACCCTGAGCACTGAGCACCCAGCACACAGAGTAGTGAGCACCCAGCACCCTGAGTACTGAGCACCCAGCACCCTGAATACTGAACACCCAGCACCATGAGCAATGAGCACTGAGCACCCCGAGAACTGAGCACCCAGCACCCGGAGTACTGAGCACCCAGCACCCTGAGTACTTAGAACCCAACACCCCGAGCACTGAGCACCCAGCACCCTGAGCACTGAGCACCCAGCACCCTGAGTACTGAGAACTGAGCAACCAGCACCCCGAGCACTGAGCACCCAGCACCCTGAGCACTGAGCACCCAGCAACCCAAGTACTGAGCACCCAGCACCCTGAGTACTGAGAACCCAGCACCCCGAGTACTGAACACCCAGCACCCTGAGTACTTAGCACCCAGCACCCTGAGCACTGAGCACCCAGCACCCCGAGCACTGAGCACCCAGCACCCTGAGTACTGAGCACCCAGCACCCTGAGCACTGAGCACCCAGCACCCTGAGTAGTGAGCACCCAACGTACTGAGCACCGAGCACCCCGAGCACTGAGCACCCAGCACCCTGAGTACTGAGCACCGAGCACCCCGAGTACTGAGCACCCAGCACCCTGAGTACTGAGCTCCGAGCACCCCGAGCACTGAGCACCCAGCGCCCCGAGCACCGAGCACCCTGAACACTGAGCACCCAGCACCCTGAGCAATGAGCACCCTGAGTACTGAGCACCCAGCACCTTGAGCACTGAGCACCGAGCACCCCGAGCACTGAGCACCCAGCACCCGGAGTACTGAGCACCCAGCACCCTGAGTACTGAGCACCCAGCACCCCGAGCACTGAGCACCCAGCACCCTGAGCACTGAGCACCCAGCACCCTGAGTACTGAGCACTGAGCAACCAGCACACCAAGCACTGAGCACGGAGCACCCGGAGCACTGAGCACCCAGCACCCCGAGCACTGGGCACCCAGCACCCTGAGCACTGAGCACCCAGCACCCCGAGTACTGAGCACCCAGCACCCTGAGTACTGAGAACCCAGCACCCCGAGTACTGAACACCCAGCACCCTGAGTACTGAGCACCCAGCACCCTGAGTACTGAGCACCCAGCACCCCAAGTACTGAGCACCCAGCACCCTGAGTACTGAGCACCCAGCACCCTGAGCACTGAGCACCCAGCACCCTGAGGACTGAGCACCCAGCACCCTGAGCACTGAGCACCCAGCACCCTGAACACTGAGCACCCAGCACACTGAGCACTGAGCACCCAGGACCCTGAGTAGTGAGCACCCAACGTACTGAGCACCGAGCACCCCGAGCACTGAGCACCCAGCACCCTGAGTACTGAGCACCGATCACCCCGATCACTGAGCACCCAGCACCCTCAGTACTGAGCTCCGAGCACCCCGAGCACTGAGCACCCAGCACCCGGAGTACTGAGCACCCAGCACCCTGAGTACTAAGCACCGAGCACCCTGAGTACTGAGCACCCAGTACCCTGAGCACTGAACACACAGCACCCTGAGTACTGAGCACCCCGAGCACTGAGCACCCAGCACCCTGAGCACTGAGCACCCAGCACCCTCAGTACTGAGCACCCAGCACCCTGAGTACTGAACACCCAGCACCTTGAGCACTGAGCACTGAGCACCCTGAGCACTGAGTACTGAGCACTGAGCACCCTGAGCACTGAGCACCCAGCACCCCGAGTACTGAGCACCCAGCACACCGAGCACTGAGCCCCCAGCGCCCCGAGCACTGACCACCCAGCACCACGAGCACTGAGCACTGAGCACCCGGAGCACTGAGCACACAGCACCCCGAGTACTGAGCACTGAGCACCCTGAGCACTGAGCACCCAGCACCCCGAGTACTGAGCATTGAGCTCCCTGAGTACTGGGAACCCAGCACCCTGAGCACTGTGTACCCAGCACCCTGAGCACTGAGCACCCAGCACCCTGAGCACTGAGCACCCAGCACACTGAGTACTGAGCACTGAGCACCCAGCACCCTGAGCACTGAGCACCCAGCACCCTGAGTACTGAGAACTGAGCACCCAGCACCCCGAGCACTGAGCACCCAGCACCCTGAGCACTGAGCACCCAGCACCCGAGTACTGAGCACCCAGTACCCTGAGTACTGAGCACCCAGCACTCTGAGTACTGAGCACCTAGCACCCCGAGCACTGAGCACCCAGCACCCCGAGCACCGAGCACCCTGAGTACTAAGCACCGAGCACCCTGAGTACTGAGCAAGCAGCACCCTGAGCACTGAGCACCCAGCACCCCGAGCACTGAGCACCCAGCACCCTGAGTACTGAGCACCCAGCACCCTGAGCACTGAGCACCCAGCACACAGAGTAGTGAGCACCCAGCACCCTGAGTACTGAGCACCCAGCACCCTGAATACTGAACACCCAGCACCATGAGCAATGAGCACTGAGCACCCCGAGAACTGAGCACCCAGCACCCGGAGTACTGAGCACCCAGCACCCTGAGTACTGAGAACCCAACACCCCGAGCACTGAGCACCCAGCACCCTGAGCACTGAGCACCCAGCACCCTGAGTACTGAGATCTGAGCAACCAGCACCCCGAGCACTGAGCACCCAGCACCCTGAGCACTGAGCACCCAGCAACCCAAGTACTGAGCACCCAGCACCCTGAGTACTGAGAACCCAGCACCCCGAGTACTGAACACCCAGCACCCTGAGTACTTAGCACCCAGCACCCTGAGCACTGAGCACCCAGCACCCCGAGCACTGAGCACCCAGCACCCTGAGTACTGAGCACCCAGCACCCTGAGCACTGAGCACCCAGCACCCTGAGTAGTGAGCACCCAACGTACTGAGCACCGAGCACCCCGAGCACTGAGCACCCAGCACCCTGAGTACTGAGCACCGAGCACCCCGAGTACTGAGCACCCAGCACCCTGAGTACTGAGCTCCGAGCACCCCGAGCACTGAGCACCCAGCGCCCCGAGCACCGAGCACCCTGAACACTGAGCACCCAGCACCCTGAGCAATGAGCACCCTGAGTACTGAGCACCCAGCACCTTGAGCACTGAGCACCGAGCACCCCGAGCACTGAGCACCCAGCACCCGGAGTACTGAGCACCCAGCACCCTGAGTACTAAGCACCGAGCACCCTGAGTACTGAGCACCAAGCACCCTGAGCACTGAACACACAGCACCCTGAGTACTGAGCACCTCGAGCACTGAGCACCCAGCACCCTGAGTACTGAGCACCGAGCACCCCGAGCACTGAGCACCCAGCACCCTGAGTACTGAGCACCCAGCACCCTGAGTACTGAGCACCCAGCACCCTGAGCACTGATTACCCAGCACCCTGAGCACTGAGCACCCAGCACCCCGAGTACTGAGCACTGAGCACCCTGAGTACTGGGAACCCAGCACCCTGAGCACTGTGTACCCAGCACCCTGAGCATTGAGCACCCAGCACCCTGAGCACTGAGCACCCAGCACCCTGAGCACTGAGCACCCAGCACACTGAGTACTGAGCACTGAGCACCCAGCACCCGGAGCACTGAGCACCCAGCACCCTGAGTACTGAGCACTGAGCACCCAGCACCCCGAGCACTGAGCACCCAGCACCCCGAGCACTGAGCACCCAGCACCGCGAGCACTGAGCACCCAGCTCCCCGAGCACTGAGCACCCAGCACCCTGAGTACTGAGCACCCAGCACCCTGAGCACTGAGCACACAGCACCCTGAGCACTGAGCACCCAGTACACTGAGTACTGAGCACTGAGCACCCAGCACCCTGAGCACTGAGCACCCAGCACCCTGAGAACTGAGCACTGAGCACCCAGCACCCCGAGCACTGAGCACCCAGCACCCTGAGCACTGAGCACCCAGCACCCGAGTACTGAGCACCCAGCACCCTGAGTACTGAGCACCCAGCACCCTGAGTACTGAGCACCCAGCACCCCAAGTACTGAGCACCCAGCACCCTGAGTACTGAGCACCCAGCACCCTGAGCACTGAGCACCCAGCACCCTGAGTACTGAGCACCCAGCACCCTGAGCACTGAGCACCCAGCACCCTGAGCACTGAGCACCCAGCACACTGAGCACTGAGCACCCAGGACCCTGAGTAGTGAGCACCCAACGTACTGAGCACCGAGCACCCCGAGCACTGAGCACCCAGCACCCTGAGTACGGAGCACCGATCACCCCGAGCACTGAGCACCCAGCACCCTGAGTACTGAGCTCTGAGCACCCCGAGCACTGAGCACCCAGAACCCGGAGTACTGAGCACCTAGCACCCTGAGTACTAAGCATCGAGCACCCTGAGTACTGAGCACCCAGTACCCTGAGCACTGAACACACAGCACCCTGAGTACTGAGCACCCCGAGCACTGAGCACCCAGCACCCTGAGCACTGAGCACCCAGCACCCTGAGCACTGAGCACCCAGCACAATGAGTACTGAGCACTGAGCACCCAGCACCCCGAGCACTGAGCACCCAGCACCCTGAGTACTGAGCACTGAGCACCCAGCACCCCGAGCACTGAGCACCCAGCACCCTGAGCACTGAGCACCCAGCACCTGAGTACTGAGCACCCAGTACCCTGAGTACTGAGCACCCAGCACTCTGAGTACTGAGCACCTAGCACCCCGAGCACTGAGCACCCAGCTCCCCGAGCACCGAGAACCCTGAGTACTAAGCACCGAGCACCCTGAGTACTGAGCACCCAGCACCCTGAGCACTGAGCACCCAGCACCCCGAGCACTGACCACCCAGCACCCTGAGTACTGAGCACCCAGCACCCTGAGCACTGAGCACCCAGCACCCTGAGTAGTGAGCACCCAACGTACTGAGCACCGAGCACCCTGAGCACTGAGCACCCAGCACCCTGAGTACTGAGCACCGAGCACCCCGAGTACTGAGCACCCAGCACCCTGAGTACTGAGCTCCGAGCACCCCGAGCACTGAGCACCCAGCGCCCCGAGCACCGAGCACCCTGAACACTGAGCACCCAGCACCCTGAGCAATGAGCACCCTGAGTACTGAGCACCCAGCAACTTGAGCACTGCGCACCGAGCACCCCGAGCACTGAGCACCCAGCACCGGGAGTACTGAGCACCCAGCACCCTGAGTACTAAGCACCGAGCACCCTGAGTACTGAGCACCCAGCACGGCGACCACTGAGCACATAGCACCCCGAGTACTGAGCACTGAGCTCCCTGAGTACTGGGAACCCAGCACCCTGAGCACTGTGTACCCAGCACCCTGAGCACTGAGCACCCAGCACCCTGACCACTGAGCACATAGCACCCCGAGCACTGAGCACCCAGCACCCTGAGTACTGAGCACCCAGCACCCTGAGCACTGAGCACCCAGCACCCTGAGCACTGATTACCCAGCACCCTGAGCACTGAGCACCCAGCACCCCGAGTACTGAGCACTGAGCTCCCTGAGTACTGGGAACCCAGCACCCTGAGCACTGTGTACCCAGCACCCTGAGCACTGAGCACCCAGCACCCCGAGCACTGAGCACCCAGCACCCTGAGTACTGAGCACTGAGCACCCAGCACCCCGAGCACTGAGCACCCAGCACCCTGAGCACTGAGCACCCAGCACCCGAGTACTGAGCACCCAGCACCCTGAGTACTGGGCACCGAGCACCCCGAGCACTGAGCACCCAGCACCGCGAGCACTGAGCACCCAGCTCCCCGAGCACTGAGCACCCAGCACCCTGAGTACTGAGCACCCAGCACCCTGAGTACTGAGCACACAGCACCCTGAGCACTGAGCACCCAGTACCCTGAGTACTGAGCACTGAGCACCCAGCACCCTGAGCACTGAGCACCCAGCACCCTGAGAACTGAGCACTGAGCACCCAGCACCCCGAGCACTGAGCACCCAGCACCCTGAGCACTGAGCACACAGCACCCGAGTACTGAGCACCCAGCACCCTGAGTACTGAGCACCCAGCACCCTGAGTACTGAGCACCCAGCACCCCAAGTACTGAGCACCCATCACCCTGAGTACTGAGCACCCAGCACCCTGAGCACTGAGCACCCAGCACCCTGAGTACTGAGCACCCAGCACCCTGAGCACTGAGCACCCAGCACCCTGAGCACTGAGCACCCAGCACACTGAGCACTGAGCACCCAGGACCCTGATTAGTGAGCACCCAACGTACTGAGCACCAAACACCCCGAGCACTGAGCACCCAGCACCCTGAGTACTGAGCACCGATCACCCCGAGCACTGAGCACCAGCACCCTGAGTACTGAGCTCCTTGCACCCCGAGCACTGAGCACCCAGCACCCGGAGTACTGAGCACCCAGCACCCTGAGTACTAAGCACCGAGCACCCTGAGTACTGAGCACCCAGTACCCTGAGCACTGAACACACAACACCCTGAGTACTGAGCACCCCGAGCACTGAGCACCCAGCACCCTGAGCACTGAGCACCCAGCACCCTGAGTACTGAGCACCCAGCACCCTGAGTACTGAACACCCAGCACCCTGAGCACTGAGCACTGAGCACCCTGAGCACTGAGTACTGAGCACTGAGCACCCTGAGCACTGAGCACCCAGCACCCCGAGTACTGAGCACCCAGCACACCGAGCACTGAGCCCCCAGCGCCCCGAGCACTGACCACCCAGCACCCCGAGCACTGAGCACTGAGCACCCAGAGCACTGAGCACACAGCACCCCGAGTACTGAGCACTGAGCACCCTGAGCACTGAGCACCCAGCACCCCGAGTACTGAGCACTGAGCTCCCTGAGTACTGGGAACCCAGCACCCTGAGCACTGTGTACCCAGCACCCTGAGCACTGAGCACCCAGCACCCTGAGCACTGAGCACCCAGCACCCTGAGCACTGAGCACCCAGCACACTGAGTACTGAGCACTGAGCACCCAGCACCCCGAGCACTGAGCACCCAGCACCCTGAGTACTGAGCACTGAGCACCCAGCACCCCGAGCACTGAGCACCCAGCACCCTGAGCACTGAGCACCCAGCACCCGAGTACTGAGCACCCAGTACCCTGAGTACTGAGCACCCAGCACTCTGAGTACTGAGCACCTAGCACCCCGAGCACTGAGCACCCAGCACCCCGAGCACCGAGCACCCTGAGTACTAAGCACCGAGCACCCTGAGTACTGTGCACCCAGCACCCTGAGCACTGAGCACCCAGCACCCCGAGCACTGAGCACCCAGCACCCTGAGTACTGAGCACCCAGCACCCTGAGCACTGAGCACCCAGCACCCAACGTACTGAGCACCGAGCACCCCGAGCACTGAGCACCCAGCACCCTGAGTACTGAGCACTGAGCACCCCGAGTACTGAGCACCCAGCACCCTGAGTACTGAGCTCCGAGCACCCCGAGCACTGAGCACCCAGCGCCCCGAGCACCGAGCACCCTGAGCACTGAGCACCCAGCACCCTGAGCAATGAGCACCCTGAGTACTGAGCACCCAGCACCTTGAGCACTGAGCACCGAGCACCCCGAGCTCTGAGCACCCAGCACCCGGAGTACTGAGCACCCAGCACCCTGAGTACTGAGCACCTCGAGCACTGAGCACCCAGCACCCTGAGTACTGAGCACCGAGCACCCCGAGCACTGAGCACCCAGCACCTTGACCACTGAGCACATAGCACCCCGAGCACTGAGCACCCAGCACCCTGAGTACTGAGCACCCAGCACCCTGAGTACTGAGCACCCAGCACCCTGAGCACTGATTACCCAGCACCCTGAGCACTGAGCACCAAGCACCCTGAGCACTGAGCACCCAGCACCCTGAGTACTGAGCACTGAGCACCCAGCACCCCGAGCACTGAGCACCCAGCACCCTGAGTACTGAGCACCGAGCACCCCGAGCACTGAGCACCCAGCACCCTGAGTACTGAGCACTGAGCACCCAGCACCCCGAGCACTGAGCACCCAGCACCCCGAGCACAGAGCACCCAGCACCCTGAGCACTAAGCACCCAGCACCCTGAGCACTGAGCACCCAGCACCCTGAGCAGTGAGCACCCAGCACACTGTGTACTGAGCACTGAGCACCCAGCACCCCGAGCACTGAGCACCCAGCACCCTGAGTACTGAGCACTGAGCACCCAGCACCCCGAGCACTGAGCACCCAGCACCCTGAGCACTGAGCACCCAGCACCCGAGTACTGAGCACCCAGCACCCCGAGTACTGAGCACCCAGCACCCTGAGCACTGAGCACCCAGCACCCCGAGCACTGAGCACCCAGCACCCTGAGTACTGAGCACCCAGCACCCTGAGCACTGAGCACCCAGCACCCTGAGTAGTGAGCACCCAACGTACTGAGCACCGAGCACCCCGAGCACTGAGCACCCAGCACCCTGAGTACTGAGCACCGAGCACCCCGAGTACTGAGCACCCAGCACCCTGAGTACTGAGCTCCGAGCACCCCGAGCACTGAGCACCCAGCGCCCCGAGCACCGAGCACCCTGAGCACTGAGCACCCAGCACCCTGAGCAATGAGCACCCTGAGTACTGAGCACCCAGCACCTTGAGCACTGAGCACCGAGCACCCCGAGCACTGAGCACCCAGCACCCGGAGTACTGAGCACCCAGCACCCTGAGTACTAAGCACCGAGCACCCTGAGTACTGAGCACCCAGCACCCTGAGCACTGAACACACAGCACCCTGAGTACTGAGCACCTCGAGCACTGAGCACCCAGCACCCTGAGTACTGAGCACCGAGCACCCCGAGCACTGAGCACCCAGCACCGCGACCACTGAGCACATAGCACCCCGAGCACTGAGCACCCAGCACCCTGAGTACTGAGCACCCAGCACCCTGAGCACTGATTACCCAGCACCCTGAGCACTGAGCACCCAGCACCCTGAGCACTGAGCACACAGCACCCTGAGCACTGAGCACCCAGCACCCTGAGTACTGAGCACTGAGCCCCCAGCACCCCGAGCACTGAGCACCCAGCACCCTGAGTACTGAGCACCGAGCACCCCGAGCACTGAGCACCCAGCACCCTGAGTACTGAGCTCCGAGCACCCCGAGCACTGAGCACCCAGCGCCTCGAGCACCGAGCACCCTGAGCACTGAGCACCCAGCACCCTGAGCACTGAGCACCCAGCACCCTGAATACTGAACACCCAGCACCCTGAGCACTGAGCACTGAGCACCCTGAGCACTGAGTACTGAGCACCGAGCACCCCGAGAACTGAGCACCCAGCACCCGGAGTACTCAGCACCCAGCACCCTGAGTACTGAGCACCCAGCACCCCGAGCACTGAGCACCCAGCACCCTGAGCACTGAGCACCCAGCACCCTGAGTACTGAGCACTGAGCACCCAGCACCCCGAGCACTGAGCACCCAGCACCCTGAGCACTGAGCACCCAGCACCCCGAGCACTGAGCACCCAGCACCCTGAGCACTGAGCACCCAGCACCCTGAGTACTGAGCACCCAGCACCCTGAGTACTGAGAACCCAGCACCCCGAGTACTGAATACCCAGCACCCTGAGTAGTGAGCACCAAACGTACTGAGCACCGAGCACCCCGAGCACTGAGCACCCAGCACCCTGAGTACTGAGCAACGATCACCCCGAGCACTGAGCACCCAGCACCCTGAGTACTGAGCACCTAGCACCCTGAGCACTGAGCACCCAGCACCCCGAGCACCGAGCACCCTGAGTACTAAGCACCGAGCACCCTGAGTACTGAGCACCCAGCACCCTGAGCACTGAGCACCCAGCACCCCGAGCACTGAGCACCCAGCACCCTGAGTACTGAGCACCCAGCACCCTGAGCACTGAGCACCCAGCTCCCTGAGTAGTGAGCACCCAGCACCCTGAGTACTGAGCACCCATCACCCTGAATACTGAACACCCAGCACCCTGAGCACTGAGCACCCCGAGAACTGAGCACCCAGCACCCGGAGTACTGACCACCCAGCACCCTGAGCACTGAGCACCCAGCACCCTGAGTACTGAGAACTGAGCACCCAGCACCCCGAGCACTGAGCACCCAGCACCCTGAGCACTGAGCACCCAGCACCCCGAGTACTGAGCACCCAGCACCCTGAGTACTGAGAACCCAGCACCCCGAGTACTGAACACCCAGCACCCTGAGTACTTAGCACCCAGCACCCTGAGCACTGAGCACCCAGCACCCCGAGCACTGAGCACCCAGCACCCTGAGTACTGAGCACCCAGCACCCTGAGCACTGAGCACCCAGCACCCTGAGTAGTGAGCACCCAACGTACTGAGCACCGAGGACCCCGAGCACTGAGCACCCAGCACCCTGAGTACTGAGCACCGAGCACCCCGAGTACTGAGCACCCAGCACCCTGAGTACTGAGCTCCGAGCACCCCGAGCACTGAGCACCCAGCGCCCCGAGCACCGAGCACCCTGAACACTGAGCACCCAGCACCCTGAGCAATGAGCACCGAGCACCCTGAGTACTAAGCACCGAGCACCCTGAGTACTGAGCACCAAGCACCCTGAGCACTGAACACACAGCACCCTGAGTACTGAGCACCTCGAGCACTGAGCAACCAGCACCCTGAGTACTGAGCACCGAGCACCCCGAGCATTGGGCACCCAGCACCGCGAGCACTGAGCACATAGCACCCCGAGCACTGAGCACCCAGCACCCTGAGTACTGAGCACCCAGCACCCTGAGTACTGAACACCCAGCACCCTGAGCACTGAGTACTGAGCACTGAGCACCCAGCACCCCGTGTACTGAGCACCCAGCACCCCGTGTACTGAGCACCCAGCACCCCTAGCACTGAGAACCCAGCGCCCCGAGCACTGAGCACCCAGCACCCTGAGCACTGAGCACCCAGCACCCTGAGCACTGAGCACCCAGCACCCCGAGTACTGAGCACTGAGCACCCTGAGCACTGAGCACCCAGCACCCCGAGTACTGAGCACTGAGCACCCCGAGTACTGAGCACCCAGCACCCTGAGCACTGAGTACCCAGCACCCTGAGCACTGAGCACACAGCACCCTGAGCACTGAGCACCCAGCACCCTGAGCACTGAGCACCCAGCACCCTGAGTACTGAGCACTGAGCACCCAGCACCCCGAGCACTGAGCACCCAGCACCCTGAGCACTGAGCACCCAGCACCCGAGTACTGAGCACCCAGCACCCTGAGTACTGAGCACCCAGCACCATGTGTAATGAGCACCCAGCACCCCGAGTACTGAGCACCCAGCACCCTGAGTACTGAGCACCCAGCACCCTGAGCACTGAGCACCCAGCACCCCGAGCACTGAGCACCCAGCACCCTGAGTACTGAGCACCCAGCACCCTGAGTACTGAGCACCGAGCACCCCGAGCACTGAGCACCCAGCACCCTGGGTACTGAGCTCCGAGCACCCCGAGCACTGAGAACCCAGCGCCCTGAGCACGGAGCACCCTGAGCACTGAGCACCCAGCACCCTGAGTACTGAGCACACAGCACCCTGAGCAATGAGCACCCTGAGTACTGAGCACCCAGCACCTTGAGCACTGAGCACCGAGCACCCCGAGCACTGAGCACCCAGCACCCGGAGTACTGAGCACCCAGCACCCTGAGTACTAAGCACCAAGCACCCTCAGTACTGAGCACCCAGCACCCTGAGCACTGAACACACAGCACCCTGAGTACTGAGCACCTCGAGCACTGAGCACCCAGCACCGCGAGCCCTGAGCACATAGCACCCGGAGCACTGAGCACCCAGCACACTGAGTACTGAGCACCCAGCACCCTGAGTACTGAGCACCCAGCACCCTGAGCACTGAGTACCCAGCACCCTGAGCACTGAGCACCCAGCACCCTGAGCACTGAGCACACAGCACCCTGAGCACTGAGCACCCAGCACCCTGAGTACTGAGCACTGAGCACCCAGCACCCCGAGCACTGAGCACCCAGCACCCTGAGTACTGAGCAGCGAGCACCCCGAGCACTGAGCACCCAGCACCCTGAGTACTGAGCTCCAAGCACCCTGAGCACTGAGCACCCAGAGCCCCGAGCACCGAGCACCCTGAGCACTGAGCACCCAGCACCCTGAGTACTGAGCACCCAGCACCCTGAGCAATGAGCACCCTGAGTACTGAGCACCCAGCACCTTTAGCACTGAGCACCGAGCACCCCGAGCACTGAGCACCCAGCACCCTGAGTACTGAGCACCCCGCACCCTGAGTACTAAGCACCGAGCACCCTGAGTACTGAGCACCCAGCACCCTGAGCACTGAACACACAGCACCCTGAGTACTGAGCACCTCGAGCACTGAGCAACCAGCACCCTGAGGACTGAGCACCGAGCACCCCGAGCATTGGGCACCCAGCACCGCGAGCACTGAGCACATAGCACCCCGAGCACTGAGCACCCAGCACCCTGAGTACTGAGCACCCAGCACCCTGAGTACTGAACACCCAGCACCCTGAGCACTGAGTACTGAGCACTGAGCACCCTGAGCACTGAGCACCCAGCACCCCGTGTACTGAGCACCCAGCACCCCTAGCACTGAGCACCCAGCGCCCCGAGCACTGAGCACCCAGCACCCCGAGCACTGAGCACCCAGCACCCTGAGCACTGAGCACGCAGCACCCCGAGTACTGAGCACTGAGCACCCTGAGCACTGAGCACCCAGCACCCCGAGTACTGAGCACTGAGCACCCTGAGTACTGAGCACCCAGCACCCTGAGCACTGAGTACCCAGCACACTGAGCACTGAGCACACAGCACCCTGAGCACTGAGCACCCAGCACCCTGAGCACTGAGCACCCAGCACCCTGAGTACTGAGCACTGAGCACCCAGCACCCCGAGCACTGAGCACCCAGCACCCTGAGCACTGAGCACCCAGCACCCGAGTACTGAGCACCCAGCACCCTGTGTACTGAGCACCCAGCACCATGTGTAATGAGCACCCAGCACCCCGAGTACTGAGCACCCAGCACCCTGAGAACTGAGCACCCAGCACCCTGTGCACTGAGCACCCAGCACCCCGAGCACTGAGCACCCAGCACCCTGAGTACTGAGCACCCAGCACCCTGAGTACTTAGCACCGAGCACACCGAGCACTGAGCACCCAGCACCCTGGGTACTGAGCTCCGAGCACCCCGAGCACTGAGCACCCAGCGCCCCGAGCACGGAGCACCCTGAGCACTGAGCACCCAGCACCCTGAGTACTGAGCACACAGCACCCTGAGCAATGAGCACCCTGAGTACTGAGCACCCAGCACCTTGAGCACTGAGCACCGAGCACCCCGAGCACTGAGCACCCAGCACCCGGAGTACTGAGCACCCAGCACCCTGAGTACTAAGCACCAAGCACCCTCAGTACTGAGCACCCAGCACCCTGAGCACTGAACACACAGCACCCTGAGTACTGAGCACCCCGAGCACTGAGCACCCAGCACCGCGAGCACTGAGCACATAGCACCCCGAGCACTGAGCACCCAGCACACTGAGTACTGAGCACCCAGCACCCTGAGTACTGAGCACCCAGCACCCTGAGCACTGAGTACCCAGCACCCTGAGCACTGAGCACCCAGCACCCTGAGCACTGAGCACACAGCACCCTGAGCACTGAGCACCCAGCACCCTGAGCACTGAGCACCCAGCACCCTGAGTACTGAGCACACAGCACCCTGAGCACTGAGCACACAGCACCCTGAGCACTGAGCACCCAGCACCCCGAGCACTGAGCACCCAGCACCCTGAGTACTGAGCACACAGCACCCTGAGCACTGAGCACCCAGCAACCTGAGTACTGAGCTCCGAGCACCCCGAGCACTGAGCACCCTGAGCACTGAGCACCCAGCACCCTGAGTACTGACCACCCAGCACCCTGAGCAATGAGCACCCTGAGTACTGAGCACCCAGCACCTTGAGCACTGAGCACCGAGCACCCTGAGCACTGAGCACCCAGCACCCGGAGTACTGAGCACCCAGCACCCTGAGTACTAAGCACCGAGCACCCTGAGTACTGAGCACCCAGCACCCTGAGCACTGAACACACAGCACCCTGAGTACTGAGCACCTCGAACACTGAGCACCCAGCACCCTGAGTACTGGGCACCGAGCACCCCGATCACTGAGCACCCAGCATCGCAAGCACTGAGCACCCAGCAACCCGAGCACTGAGCACCCAGCACCCTGAGTACTGAGCACCCAGCACCCTGAGTACTGAGCACCCAGCACCCTGAGCACTGAGTACCCAGCACCCTGATCACTGAGCACCCAGCACCCTGAGTACTGAGCACACAGCACCCTGAGCACTGAGCACCCAGCACCCTGAGTACTGAGCACTGAGCACCCAGCACCCCGAGCACTGAGCACCCAGCACCCTGAGTACTGAGCACTGTGCACCCAGCACCCCAAGCACTGAGCACCCAGCACCCTGAGCACTGAGCACCCAGCACCCGAGTACTGAGCGCCCAGCACCCCGAGTACTGAGCACCCAGCACCCTGAGTACTGAGCACCCAGCACCCCGAGTACTGAGCACCCAGCACCCTGAGTACTGGGCACCGAGCACCCCGATCACTGAGCACCCAGCATCGCAAGCACTGAGCACCCAGCAACCCGAGCACTGAGCACCCAGCACCCTGAGTACTGAGCACCCAGCACCCTGAGTACTGAGCACCCAGCACGCTGAGCACTGAGTACCCAGCACCCTGATCACTGAGCACCCAGCACCCTGAGTACTGAGCACACAGCACCCTGAGCACTGAGCACCCAGCACCCTGAGTACTGAGCACTGAGCACCCAGCACCCCGAGCACTGAGCACCCAGCACCCTGAGTACTGAGCACTGTGCACCCAGCACCCCGAGCACTGAGCACCCAGCACCCTGAGCACTGAGCACCCAGCACCCGAGTACTGAGCGCCCAGCACCCCGAGTACTGAGCACCCAGCACCCTGAGTACTGAGCACCCAGCACCCCGAGTACTGAGCACCCAGAACTCCGAGCACTGAGCACCCAGCACCCTGAGTACTGAGCACCCAGCACCCTGAGCACTGAGCACACAGCACCCTGAGCACTGAGCACCCAGCACCCTGATCTCTGAGCACCCAGCACCCTGAGTAGTGAGCACCCAACGTACTGAGCACCGAGCACCCCGAGCACTGAGCACCCAGCACCCTGAGTACTGAGCACCGATTACCCCGAGCACTGAGCACCCAGCACCCTGAGTAGTGAGCACCCAACGTACTGAGCACAGAGTACCTCGAGCACTGAGCACCCAGCACCCTGAGTACTGAGCACCGAGCACCCCGAGCACTGAGCACCCAGCACCCTGAGTACTGAGCTCCGAGCACCCTGAGCACTGAGCACCGAGCACCCCGAGCACTGAGCACCCAGCACCCTGAGTACTGAGCTCCGAGCACCCTGAGCACTGAGCACCCATAGCCCCGAGCACCAAGCACCCTGAGCACTGAGCACCCAGCACCCCGTGTACTGAGCACCCAGCACCCCGAGCACTGAGCACCCAGCGCCCCGAGCACTGAGAACCCAGCACCCTGCGTAGTGAGCACCCAACGTACTGAGCACCGAGCACCCCGAGCACTGAGCACCCAGCACCCTGAGTACTGAGCACCGAGCACCCCGAGCACTGAGCACACAGCACCCTGAGTACTGAGCTCCGAGCACCCTGAGCACTGAGCACCCAGAGCCCCGAGCACCGAGCACCCTGAGCACTGAGCACCCAGCACCCTGAGTACTGAGCACCCAGCACCCTGAGCAATGAGCACCCTGAGTACTGAGCACCCAGCACCTTTAGCACTGAGCACCGAGCACCCCGAGCACTGAGCACCCAGCACCCTGAGTACTGAGCACCCCGCACCCTGAGTACTAAGCACCGAGCACCCGGAGTACTGAGCACCCAGCACCCTGAGCACTGAACACACAGCACCCTGAGTACTGAGCACCTCGAGCACTGAGCAACCAGCACCCTGAGTACTGAGCACCAAGCACCCCGAGCATTGGGCACCCAGCACCGCGAGCACTGAGCACATAGCACCCCGAGCACTGAGCACCCAGCACCCTGAGTACTGAGCACCCAGCACCCTGAGTACTGAACACCCAGCACCCTGAGCACTGAGTACTGAGCACTGAGCACCCAGCACCCCGTGTACTGAGCACCCAGCACCCCGTGTACTGAGCACCCAGCACCCCTAGCACTGAGAACCCAGCGCCCCGAGCACTGAGCACCCAGCAGCCCGAGCACTGAGCACCCAGCACCCTGAGCACTGAGCACCCAGCACCCCGAGTACTGAGCACTGAGCAACCTGAGCACTGAGCACCCAGCACCCCGAGTACTGAGCACTGAGCACCCTGAGTACTGAGCACCCAGCACACTGAGCACTGAGTACCCAGCACCCTGAGCACTGAGCACACAGCACCCTGAGCACTGAGCACCCAGCACCCTGAGCACTGAGCACCCAGCACCCTGAGTACTGAGCACTGAGCACCCAGCACCCCGAGCACTGAGCACCCAGCACCCTGAGCACTGAGCACCCAGCACCCGAGTACTGAGCACCCAGCACCCTGAGTACTGAGCACCCAGCACCATGTGTAATGAGCACCCAGCACCCCGAGTACTGAGCACCCAGCACCCTGAGTACTGAGCACCCAGCACCCTGAGCACTGAGCACCCAGCACCCCGAGCACTGAGCACCCAGCACCCTGAGTACTGAGCAACCAGCACCCTGAGTACTGAGCACCGAGCACCCCGAGCACTGAGCACCCAGCCCCCGAGCACTGAGAACCCAGCGCACTGAGCACGGAGCACCCTGAGCACTGAGCACCCAGCACCCTGAGTACTGAGCACACAGCACCCTGAGCAATGAGCACCCTGAGTACTGAGCACCCAGCACCTTGAGCACTGAGCACCGAGCACCCCGAGCACTGAGCACCCAGCACCCGGAGTACTGAGCACCCAGCACCCTGAGTACTAAGCACCAAGCACCCTCAGTACTGAGCACCCAGCACCCTGAGCACTGAACACACAGCACCCTGAGTACTGAGCACCTCGAGCACTGAGCACCCAGCACCGCGAGCACTGAGCACATAGCACCCCGAGCACTGAGCACCCAGCACACTGAGTACTGAGCACCCAGCACCCTGAGTACTGAGCACCCAGCACCCTGAGCACTGAGTACCCAGCACCCTGAGCACTGAGCACCCAGCACCCTGAGCACTGAGCACACAGCACCCTGAGCACTGAGCACCCAGCACCCTGAGTACTGAGCACTGAGCACCCAGCACCCCGAGCACTGAGCACCCAGCACCCTGAGTACTGAGCACCGAGCACCCCGAGCACTGAGCACCCAGCACCCTGAGTACTGAGCTCCGAGCACCCAGAGCACTGAGCACCCAGCGCCCCGAGCACCCAGCACCCTGAGTACTGAGCAGCCAGCACCCTGAGCAATGAGCACCCAGCACCCTGAGTACTGAGCACACAGCACCCTGATCTCTGAGCACCCAGCACCCTGAGTAGTGAGCACCCAACGTACTGAGCACCGAGCACCCAGAGCTCTGAGCACCCAGCATCCTGAGTACTGAGCACCGATCACCCCGAGCACTGAGCACCGAGAACCCTGAGTAGTGAGCACCCAACGTACTGAGCACCGAGCACCCCGAGCACTGAGCACCCAGCACCCTGAGTACTGAGCACCGATCACCCCGAGCACTGAGCACCCAGCACCCTGAGTACTGAGCTCCGAGCACCCCGAGCACTGAGCACCCAGCGCCCCGAGCACTGAGCACCCAGCACCCTAAGCACTTAGCACCCAACACCCTGAGCACTGAGCACCCAGAACACCGAGCACTGAGCACCCAGCACCCTGAGCACTGAGCACCCAGCACCCTGAGCACTGATCACCCAGCACCCTGAGCACTGAGCACCCAGCACCCTGAGTACTGAGCACCCAGCACCCTGAGTACTGAGCACTCAGCACCCTGAGTACTGAGCACCGAGCACCCCGAGCACTGAGCACCCAGCACCCTGAGCACTGAGCACACTGATCACTGAGCACCCAGCACCCTGAGCACTGAGCACCCAGCACCCTGTGCAATGAGCACCCTGAGTACTGAGCACCCAGCACCTTGAGCACTGAGCACCCAGCACCCCGAGCACTGAGCACCCAGCACCCTGAGTACTGAGCACCTAGCACCCTGAGCACTGAGCACCCAGCACCCTGAGCACTGAGCACCCAGCACACTGAGCACTGAGCACCCAGCACCCTGAGCACTGAGCACCCAGCACCCTGAGTACTGAGCACCCAATGTACTGAGCACCGAGCACCCCGAGCATTGAGCACCCAGCACCCTGAGTACTGAGCACCGAGCACCCCGAGCACTGAGCACCCAGCACCCTGAGTACTAAGCTCCGAGCACCCCGAGCACTGAGTACCCAGCGCACCGAGCACCGAGCACCCTGAGCACTGAGCACCCAGCACCCTGAGTACTGAGCACCCAGCACCCTGTGCAATGAGCACCCTGAGTACTGAGCACCCAGCACCTTGAGCACTGAGCACCCAGCACCCCGAGCACTGAGCACCCAGCACCCTGAGTACTGAGCACCCAGCACCCTGAGCACTGAGCACCCAGCACCCTGAGCACTGAGCACCCAGCACACTGAGCACTGAGCACCCAGCACCCTGAGTAGTGAACAACCAACGTACTGAGCACCGAGCACCCCGAGCACTGAGCACCCAGCACCCTGAGTACTGAGCACCGAGCACCCCGAGCACTGAGCACCCAGCAACCTGAGTACTGAGCTCCGAGCACCCTGAGCACTGAGCACCCAGAGCCCCGAGCACCGAGCACCCTGAGCACTGAGCACCCAGCACCCTGAGTACTGAGCACCCAGCACCCTGAGCAATGAGCACCCTGAGTACTGAGCACCCAGCACCTTTAGCACTGAGCACCGAGCACCCCGAGCACTGAGCACCCAGCAGCCTGAGTACTGAGCACCCCGCACCCTGAGTACTGAACACACAGCACCCTGAGTACTGAGCACCTCGAGCACTGAGCAACCAGCACCCTGAGTACTGAGCACCGAGCACCCCGAGCATTGGGCACCCAGCATCGCGAGCACTGAGCACATAGCACCCCGAGCACTGAGCACCCAGCACCCTGAGTACTGAGCACCCAGCACCCTGAGTACTGAACACCCAGCACCCTGAGCACTGAGTACTGAGCACTGAGCACCCTGAGCACTGAGCACCCAGCACCCCGTGTACTGAGCATCCAGCACCCCTAGCACTGAGCACCCAGCGCCCCGAGCACTGAGCACCCAGCACCCCGAGCACTGAGCACCCAGCACCCTGAGCACTGAGCACCCAGCACCCCGAGTACTGAGCACTGAGCACCCTGAGCACTGAGCACCCAGCACCCCGAGTACTGAGCACTGAGCACCCTGAGTACTGAGCACCCAGCACCCTGAGCACTGAGTACCCAGCACCCTGAGCACTGAGCACACAGCACCCTGAGCACTGAGCACCCAGCACCCTGAGCACTGAGCACCCAGCACCCTGAGTACTGATCACCCAGCACCCTGAGCACTGAGCACCCAGCACCCTGAGTACTGAGCACCCAGCACCCTGAGTACTGAGCACTCAGCACCCTGAGTACTGAGCACCGAGCACCCCGAGCACTGAGCACCCAGCACCCTGAGCACTGAGCACACTAAGGACTGAGCACCCAGCACCCTGAGCACTGAGCACCCAGCACCCTGAGCACTGAGTACCCAGCACCCTGAGCACTGAGCACCCAGCACCCTGAGCACTGAGCACACAGCACCCTGAGCACTGAGCACCCAGCACCCTGAGTACTGAGCACTGAGCACCCAGCACCCCGAGCACTGAGCACCCAGCACCCTGAGTACTGAGCAGCGAGCACCCCGAGCACTGAGCACCCAGCACCCTGAGTACTGAGCTCCAAGCACCCTGAGCACTGAGCACCCAGAGCCCCGAGCACCGAGCACCCTGAGCACTGAGCACCCAGCACCCTGAGTACTGAGCACCCAGCACCCTGAGCAATGAGCACCCTGAGTACTGAGCACCCAGCACCTTTAGCACTGAGCACCGAGCACCCCGAGCACTGAGCACCCAGCACCCTGAGTACTGAGCACCCCGCACCCTGAGTACTAAGCACCGAGCACCCTGAGTACTGAGCACCCAGCACCCTGAGCACTGAACACACAGCACCCTGAGTACTGAGCACCTCGAGCACTGAGCAACCAGCACCCTGAGGACTGAGCACCGAGCACCCCGAGCATTGGGCACCCAGCACCGCGAGCACTGAGCACATAGCACCCCGAGCACTGAGCACCCAGCACCCTGAGTACTGAGCACCCAGCACCCTGAGTACTGAACACCCAGCACCCTGAGCACTGAGTACTGAGCACTGAGCACCCTGAGCACTGAGCACCCAGCACCCCGTGTACTGAGCACCCAGCACCCCTAGCACTGAGCACCCAGCGCCCCGAGCACTGAGCACCCAGCACCCCGAGCACTGAGCACCCAGCACCCTGAGCACTGAGCACGCAGCACCCCGAGTACTGAGCACTGAGCACCCTGAGCACTGAGCACCCAGCACCCCGAGTACTGAGCACTGAGCACCCTGAGTACTGAGCACCCAGCACCCTGAGCACTGAGTACCCAGCACACTGAGCACTGAGCACACAGCACCCTGAGCACTGAGCACCCAGCACCCTGAGCACTGAGCACCCAGCACCCTGAGTACTGAGCACTGAGCACCCAGCACCCCGAGCACTGAGCACCCAGCACCCTGAGCACTGAGCACCCAGCACCCGAGTACTGAGCACCCAGCACCCTGTGTACTGAGCACCCAGCACCATGTGTAATGAGCACCCAGCACCCCGAGTACTGAGCACCCAGCACCCTGAGAACTGAGCACCCAGCACCCTGTGCACTGAGCACCCAGCACCCCGAGCACTGAGCACCCAGCACCCTGAGTACTGAGCACCCAGCACCCTGAGTACTTAGCACCGAGCACACCGAGCACTGAGCACCCAGCACCCTGGGTACTGAGCTCCGAGCACCCCGAGCACTGAGCACCCAGCGCCCCGAGCACGGAGCACCCTGAGCACTGAGCACCCAGCACCCTGAGTACTGAGCACACAGCACCCTGAGCAATGAGCACCCTGAGTACTGAGCACCCAGCACCTTGAGCACTGAGCACCGAGCACCCCGAGCACTGAGCACCCAGCACCCGGAGTACTGAGCACCCAGCACCCTGAGTACTAAGCACCAAGCACCCTCAGTACTGAGCACCCAGCACCCTGAGCACTGAACACACAGCACCCTGAGTACTGAGCACCCCGAGCACTGAGCACCCAGCACCGCGAGCACTGAGCACATAGCACCCCGAGCACTGAGCACCCAGCACACTGAGTACTGAGCACCCAGCACCCTGAGTACTGAGCACCCAGCACCCTGAGCACTGAGTACCCAGCACCCTGAGCACTGAGCACCCAGCACCCTGAGCACTGAGCACACAGCACCCTGAGCACTGAGCACCCAGCACCCTGAGCACTGAGCACCCAGCACCCTGAGTACTGAGCACACAGCACCCTGAGCACTGAGCACACAGCACCCTGAGCACTGAGCACCCAGCACCCCGAGCACTGAGCACCCAGCACCCTGAGTACTGAGCACACAGCACCCTGAGCACTGAGCACCCAGCAACCTGAGTACTGAGCTCCGAGCACCCCGAGCACTGAGCACCCTGAGCACTGAGCACCCAGCACCCTGAGTACTGACCACCCAGCACCCTGAGCAATGAGCACCCTGAGTACTGAGCACCCAGCACCTTGAGCACTGAGCACCGAGCACCCTGAGCACTGAGCACCCAGCACCCGGAGTACTGAGCACCCAGCACCCTGAGTACTAAGCACCGAGCACCCTGAGTACTGAGCACCCAGCACCCTGAGCACTGAACACACAGCACCCTGAGTACTGAGCACCTCGAACACTGAGCACCCAGCACCCTGAGTACTGGGCACCGAGCACCCCGATCACTGAGCACCCAGCATCGCAAGCACTGAGCACCCAGCAACCCGAGCACTGAGCACCCAGCACCCTGAGTACTGAGCACCCAGCACCCTGAGTACTGAGCACCCAGCACCCTGAGCACTGAGTACCCAGCACCCTGATCACTGAGCACCCAGCACCCTGAGTACTGAGCACACAGCACCCTGAGCACTGAGCACCCAGCACCCTGAGTACTGAGCACTGAGCACCCAGCACCCCGAGCACTGAGCACCCAGCACCCTGAGTACTGAGCACTGTGCACCCAGCACCCCAAGCACTGAGCACCCAGCACCCTGAGCACTGAGCACCCAGCACCCGAGTACTGAGCGCCCAGCACCCCGAGTACTGAGCACCCAGCACCCTGAGTACTGAGCACCCAGCACCCCGAGTACTGAGCACCCAGCACCCTGAGTACTGGGCACCGAGCACCCCGATCACTGAGCACCCAGCATCGCAAGCACTGAGCACCCAGCAACCCGAGCACTGAGCACCCAGCACCCTGAGTACTGAGCACCCAGCACCCTGAGTACTGAGCACCCAGCACGCTGAGCACTGAGTACCCAGCACCCTGATCACTGAGCACCCAGCACCCTGAGTACTGAGCACACAGCACCCTGAGCACTGAGCACCCAGCACCCTGAGTACTGAGCACTGAGCACCCAGCACCCCGAGCACTGAGCACCCAGCACCCTGAGTACTGAGCACTGTGCACCCAGCACCCCGAGCACTGAGCACCCAGCACCCTGAGCACTGAGCACCCAGCACCCGAGTACTGAGCGCCCAGCACCCCTAGTACTGAGCACCCAGCACCCTGAGTACTGAGCACCCAGCACCCCGAGTACTGAGCACCCAGAACTCCGAGCACTGAGCACCCAGCACCCTGAGTACTGAGCACCCAGCACCCTGAGCACTGAGCACACAGCACCCTGAGCACTGAGCACCCAGCACCCTGATCTCTGAGCACCCAGCACCCTGAGTAGTGAGCACCCAACGTACTGAGCACCGAGCACCCCGAGCACTGAGCACCCAGCACCCTGAGTACTGAGCACCGATTACCCCGAGCACTGAGCACCCAGCACCCTGAGTAGTGAGCACCCAACGTACTGAGCACAGAGTACCTCGAGCACTGAGCACCCAGCACCCTGAGTACTGAGCACCGAGCACCCCGAGCACTGAGCACCCAGCACCCTGAGTACTGAGCTCCGAGCACCCTGAGCACTGAGCACCGAGCACCCCGAGCACTGAGCACCCAGCACCCTGAGTACTGAGCTCCGAGCACCCTGAGCACTGAGCACCCATAGCCCCGAGCACCAAGCACCCTGAGCACTGAGCACCCAGCACCCCGTGTACTGAGCACCCAGCACCCCTAGCACTGAGCACCCAGCGCCCCGAGCACTGAGCACCCAGCACCCCGAGCACTGAGCACCCAGCACCCTGAGCACTGAGCACGCAGCACCCCGAGTACTGAGCACTGAGCACCCTGAGCACTGAGCACCCAGCACCCCGAGTACTGAGCACTGAGCACCCTGAGTACTGAGCACCCAGCACCCTGAGCACTGAGTACCCAGCACACTGAGCACTGAGCACACAGCACCCTGAGCACTGAGCACCCAGCACCCTGAGCACTGAGCACCCAGCACCCTGAGTACTGAGCACTGAGCACCCAGCACCCCGAGCACTGAGCACCCAGCACCCTGAGCACTGAGCACCCAGCACCCGAGTACTGAGCACCCAGCACCCTGTGTACTGAGCACCCAGCACCATGTGTAATGAGCACCCAGCACCCCGAGTACTGAGCACCCAGCACCCTGAGAACTGAGCACCCAGCACCCTGTGCACTGAGCACCCAGCACCCCGAGCACTGAGCACCCAGCACCCTGAGTACTGAGCACCCAGCACCCTGAGTACTTAGCACCGAGCACACCGAGCACTGAGCACCCAGCACCCTGGGTACTGAGCTCCGAGCACCCCGAGCACTGAGCACCCAGCGCCCCGAGCACGGAGCACCCTGAGCACTGAGCACCCAGCACCCTGAGTACTGAGCACACAGCACCCTGAGCAATGAGCACCCTGAGTACTGAGCACCCAGCACCTTGAGCACTGAGCACCGAGCACCCCGAGCACTGAGCACCCAGCACCCGGAGTACTGAGCACCCAGCACCCTGAGTACTAAGCACCAAGCACCCTCAGTACTGAGCACCCAGCACCCTGAGCACTGAACACACAGCACCCTGAGTACTGAGCACCCCGAGCACTGAGCACCCAGCACCGCGAGCACTGAGCACATAGCACCCCGAGCACTGAGCACCCAGCACACTGAGTACTGAGCACCCAGCACCCTGAGTACTGAGCACCCAGCACCCTGAGCACTTAGTACCCAGCACCCTGAGCACTGAGCACCCAGCACCCTGAGCACTGAGCACACAGCACCCTGAGCACTGAGCACCCAGCACCCTGAGCACTGAGCACCCAGCACCCTGAGTACTGAGCACACAGCACCCTGAGCACTGAGCACACAGCACCCTGAGCACTGAGCACCCAGCACCCCGAGCACTGAGCACCCAGCACCCTGAGTACTGAGCACACAGCACCCTGAGCACTGAGCACCCAGCAACCTGAGTACTGAGCTCCGAGCACCCCGAGCACTGAGCACCCTGAGCACTGAGCACCCAGCACCCTGAGTACTGACCACCCAGCACCCTGAGCAATGAGCACCCTGAGTACTGAGCACCCAGCACCTTGAGCACTGAGCACCGAGCACCCTGAGCACTGAGCACCCAGCACCCGGAGTACTGAGCACCCAGCACCCTGAGTACTAAGCACCGAGCACCCTGAGTACTGAGCACCCAGCACCCTGAGCACTGAACACACAGCACCCTGAGTACTGAGCACCTCGAACACTGAGCACCCAGCACCCTGAGTACTGGGCACCGAGCACCCCGATCACTGAGCACCCAGCATCGCAAGCACTGAGCACCCAGCAACCCGAGCACTGAGCACCCAGCACCCTGAGTACTGAGCACCCAGCACCCTGAGTACTGAGCACCCAGCACCCTGAGCACTGAGTACCCAGCACCCTGATCACTGAGCACCCAGCACCCTGAGTACTGAGCACACAGCACCCTGAGCACTGAGCACCCAGCACCCTGAGTACTGAGCACTGAGCACCCAGCACCCCGAGCACTGAGCACCCAGCACCCTGAGTACTGAGCACTGTGCACCCAGCACCCCAAGCACTGAGCACCCAGCACCCTGAGCACTGAGCACCCAGCACCCGAGTACTGAGCGCCCAGCACCCCGAGTACTGAGCACCCAGCACCCTGAGTACTGAGCACCCAGCACCCCGAGTACTGAGCACCCAGCACCCTGAGTACTGGGCACCGAGCACCCCGATCACTGAGCACCCAGCATCGCAAGCACTGAGCACCCAGCAACCCGAGCACTGAGCACCCAGCACCCTGAGTACTGAGCACCCAGCACCCTGAGTACTGAGCACCCAGCACGCTGAGCACTGAGTACCCAGCACCCTGATCACTGAGCACCCAGCACCCTGAGTACTGAGCACACAGCACCCTGAGCACTGAGCACCCAGCACCCTGAGTACTGAGCACTGAGCACCCAGCACCCCGAGCACTGAGCACCCAGCACCCTGAGTACTGAGCACTGTGCACCCAGCACCCCGAGCACTGAGCACCCAGCACCCTGAGCACTGAGCACCCAGCACCCGAGTACTGAGCGCCCAGCACCCCGAGTACTGAGCACCCAGCACCCTGAGTACTGAGCACCCAGCACCCCGAGTACTGAGCACCCAGAACTCCGAGCACTGAGCACCCAGCACCCTGAGTACTGAGCACCCAGCACCCTGAGCACTGAGCACACAGCACCCTGAGCACTGAGCACCCAGCACCCTGATCTCTGAGCACCCAGCACCCTGAGTAGTGAGCACCCAACGTACTGAGCACCGAGCACCCCGAGCACTGAGCACCCAGCACCCTGAGTACTGAGCACCGATTACCCCGAGCACTGAGCACCCAGCACCCTGAGTAGTGAGCACCCAACGTACTGAGCACAGAGTACCTCGAGCACTGAGCACCCAGCACCCTGAGTACTGAGCACCGAGCACCCCGAGCACTGAGCACCCAGCACCCTGAGTACTGAGCTCCGAGCACCCTGAGCACTGAGCACCGAGCACCCCGAGCACTGAGCACCCAGCACCCTGAGTACTGAGCTCCGAGCACCCTGAGCACTGAGCACCCATAGCCCCGAGCACCAAGCACCCTGAGCACTGAGCACCCAGCACCCCGTGTACTGAGCACCCAGCACCCCGAGCACTGAGCACCCAGCGCCCCGAGCACTGAGAACCCAGCACCCTGCGTAGTGAGCACCCAACGTACTGAGCACCGAGCACCCCGAGCACTGAGCACCCAGCACCCTGAGTACTGAGCACCGAGCACCCCGAGCACTGAGCACACAGCACCCTGAGTACTGAGCTCCGAGCACCCTGAGCACTGAGCACCCAGAGCCCCGAGCACCGAGCACCCTGAGCACTGAGCACCCAGCACCCTGAGTACTGAGCACCCAGCACCCTGAGCAATGAGCACCCTGAGTACTGAGCACCCAGCACCTTTAGCACTGAGCACCGAGCACCCCGAGCACTGAGCACCCAGCACCCTGAGTACTGAGCACCCCGCACCCTGAGTACTAAGCACCGAGCACCCGGAGTACTGAGCACCCAGCACCCTGAGCACTGAACACACAGCACCCTGAGTACTGAGCACCTCGAGCACTGAGCAACCAGCACCCTGAGTACTGAGCACCAAGCACCCCGAGCATTGGGCACCCAGCACCGCGAGCACTGAGCACATAGCACCCCGAGCACTGAGCACCCAGCACCCTGAGTACTGAGCACCCAGCACCCTGAGTACTGAACACCCAGCACCCTGAGCACTGAGTACTGAGCACTGAGCACCCAGCACCCCGTGTACTGAGCACCCAGCACCCCGTGTACTGAGCACCCAGCACCCCTAGCACTGAGAACCCAGCGCCCCGAGCACTGAGCACCCAGCAGCCCGAGCACTGAGCACCCAGCACCCTGAGCACTGAGCACCCAGCACCCCGAGTACTGAGCACTGAGCAACCTGAGCACTGAGCACCCAGCACCCCGAGTACTGAGCACTGAGCACCCTGAGTACTGAGCACCCAGCACACTGAGCACTGAGTACCCAGCACCCTGAGCACTGAGCACACAGCACCCTGAGCACTGAGCACCCAGCACCCTGAGCACTGAGCACCCAGCACCCTGAGTACTGAGCACTGAGCACCCAGCACCCCGAGCACTGAGCACCCAGCACCCTGAGCACTGAGCACCCAGCACCCGAGTACTGAGCACCCAGCACCCTGAGTACTGAGCACCCAGCACCATGTGTAATGAGCACCCAGCACCCCGAGTACTGAGCACCCAGCACCCTGAGTACTGAGCACCCAGCACCCTGAGCACTGAGCACCCAGCACCCCGAGCACTGAGCACCCAGCACCCTGAGTACTGAGCAACCAGCACCCTGAGTACTGAGCACCGAGCACCCCGAGCACTGAGCACCCAGCCCCCGAGCACTGAGAACCCAGCGCACTGAGCACGGAGCACCCTGAGCACTGAGCACCCAGCACCCTGAGTACTGAGCACACAGCACCCTGAGCAATGAGCACCCTGAGTACTGAGCACCCAGCACCTTGAGCACTGAGCACCGAGCACCCCGAGCACTGAGCACCCAGCACCCGGAGTACTGAGCACCCAGCACCCTGAGTACTAAGCACCAAGCACCCTCAGTACTGAGCACCCAGCACCCTGAGCACTGAACACACAGCACCCTGAGTACTGAGCACCTCGAGCACTGAGCACCCAGCACCGCGAGCACTGAGCACATAGCACCCCGAGCACTGAGCACCCAGCACACTGAGTACTGAGCACCCAGCACCCTGAGTACTGAGCACCCAGCACCCTGAGCACTGAGTACCCAGCACCCTGAGCACTGAGCACCCAGCACCCTGAGCACTGAGCACACAGCACCCTGAGCACTGAGCACCCAGCACCCTGAGTACTGAGCACTGAGCACCCAGCACCCCGAGCACTGAGCACCCAGCACCCTGAGAACTGAGCACCGAGCACCCCGAGCACTGAGCACCCAGCACCCTGAGTACTGAGCTCCGAGCACCCAGAGCACTGAGCACCCAGCGCCCCGAGCACCCAGCACCCTGAGTACTGAGCAGCCAGCACCCTGAGCAATGAGCACCCAGCACCCTGAGTACTGAGCACACAGCACCCTGATCTCTGAGCACCCAGCACCCTGAGTAGTGAGCACCCAACGTACTGAGCACCGAGCACCCAGAGCTCTGAGCACCCAGCATCCTGGGTACTGAGCACCGATCACCCCGAGCACTGAGCACCGAGAACCCTGAGTAGTGAGCACCCAACGTACTGAGCACCGAGCACCCCGAGCACTGAGCACCCAGCACCCTGAGTACTGAGCACCGATCACCCCGAGCACTGAGCACCCAGCACCCTGAGTACTGAGCTCCGAGCACCCCGAGCACTGAGCACCCAGCGCCCCGAGCACTGAGCACCCAGCACCCTAAGCACTTAGCACCCAACACCCTGAGCACTGAGCACCCAGAACACCGAGCACTGAGCACCCAGCACCCTGAGCACTGAGCACCCAGCACCCTGAGCACTGATCACCCAGCACCCTGAGCACTGAGCACCCAGCACCCTGAGTACTGAGCACCCAGCACCCTGAGTACTGAGCACTCAGCACCCTGAGTACTGAGCACCGAGCACCCCGAGCACTGAGCACCCAGCACCCTGAGCACTGAGCACACTGATCACTGAGCACCCAGCACCCTGAGCACTGAGCACCCAGCACCCTGTGCAATGAGCACCCTGAGTACTGAGCACCCAGCACCTTGAGCACTGAGCACCCAGCACCCCGAGCACTGAGCACCCAGCACCCTGAGTACTGAGCACCTAGCACCCTGAGCACTGAGCACCCAGCACCCTGAGCACTGAGCACCCAGCACACTGAGCACTGAGCACCCAGCACCCTGAGCACTGAGCACCCAGCACCCTGAGTACTGAGCACCCAATGTACTGAGCACCGAGCACCCCGAGCATTGAGCACCCAGCACCCTGAGTACTGAGCACCGAGCACCCCGAGCACTGAGCACCCAGCACCCTGAGTACTAAGCTCCGAGCACCCCGAGCACTGAGTACCCAGCGCACCGAGCACCGAGCACCCTGAGCACTGAGCACCCAGCACCCTGAGTACTGAGCACCCAGCACCCTGTGCAATGAGCACCCTGAGTACTGAGCACCCAGCACCTTGAGCACTGAGCACCCAGCACCCCGAGCACTGAGCACCCAGCACCCTGAGTACTGAGCACCCAGCACCCTGAGCACTGAGCACCCAGCACCCTGAGCACTGAGCACCCAGCACACTGAGCACTGAGCACCCAGCACCCTGAGTAGTGAACAACCAACGTACTGAGCACCGAGCACCCCGAGCACTGAGCACCCAGCACCCTGAGTACTGAGCACCGAGCACCCCGAGCACTGAGCACCCAGCAACCTGAGTACTGAGCTCCGAGCACCCTGAGCACTGAGCACCCAGAGCCCCGAGCACCGAGCACCCTGAGCACTGAGCACCCAGCACCCTGAGTACTGAGCACCCAGCACCCTGAGCAATGAGCACCCTGAGTACTGAGCACCCAGCACCTTTAGCACTGAGCACCGAGCACCCCGAGCACTGAGCACCCAGCAGCCTGAGTACTGAGCACCCCGCACCCTGAGTACTGAACACACAGCACCCTGAGTACTGAGCACCTCGAGCACTGAGCAACCAGCACCCTGAGTACTGAGCACCGAGCACCCCGAGCATTGGGCACCCAGCATCGCGAGCACTGAGCACATAGCACCCCGAGCACTGAGCACCCAGCACCCTGAGTACTGAGCACCCAGCACCCTGAGTACTGAACACCCAGCACCCTGAGCACTGAGTACTGAGCACTGAGCACCCTGAGCACTGAGCACCCAGCACCCCGTGTACTGAGCATCCAGCACCCCTAGCACTGAGCACCCAGCGCCCCGAGCACTGAGCACCCAGCACCCCGAGCACTGAGCACCCAGCACCCTGAGCACTGAGCACCCAGCACCCCGAGTACTGAGCACTGAGCACCCTGAGCACTGAGCACCCAGCACCCCGAGTACTGAGCACTGAGCACCCTGAGTACTGAGCACCCAGCACCCTGAGCACTGAGTACCCAGCACCCTGAGCACTGAGCACACAGCACCCTGAGCACTGAGCACCCAGCACCCTGAGCACTGAGCACCCAGCACCCTGAGTACTGATCACCCAGCACCCTGAGCACTGAGCACCCAGCACCCTGAGTACTGAGCACCCAGCACCCTGAGTACTGAGCACTCAGCACCCTGAGTACTGAGCACCGAGCACCCCGAGCACTGAGCACCCAGCACCCTGAGCACTGAGCACACTAAGGACTGAGCACCCAGCACCCTGAGCACTGAGCACCCAGCACCCTGTGCAATGAGCACCCTGAGTACTGAGCACCCAGCACCTTGAGCACTGAGCACCCAGCACCCCGAGCACTGAGCACCCAGCACCCTGAGTACTGAGCACCTAGCACCCTGAGCACTGAGCACCCAGCACCCTGAGCACTGAGCACCCAGCACACTGAGCACTGAGGACCCAGCACCCTGAGCACTGAGCACCCAGCACCCTGAGTAGTGAGCACCCAACGTACTGAGCACCGAGCACCCCGAGCACTGAGCACCCAGCACCCTGAGTACTGAGCACCGAGCACCCCGAGCACTGAGCACCCAGCACCCTGAGTACTGAGCTCCGAGCACCCCGAGCACTGAGCACCCAGCGCACCGAGCACCGAGCACCCTGAGCACTGAGCACCCAGCACCCTGAGTACTGAGCACCCAGCACCCTGTGCAATGAGCACCCTGAGTACTGAGCACCCAGCACCTTGAGCACTGAGCACCCAGCACCCCGAGCACTGAGCACCCAGCACCCTGAGTACTGAGCACCCAGCACCCTGAGCACTGAGCACCCAGCACACTGAGTACTGAGCACCCAGCACACTGAGTACTGAGCACCCAGCACCTTGAGCACTGAGCACCCAGCACCCCGAGCACTGAGCACCCAGCACCCTGAGTACTGAGCACGCAGCACCCTGAGCACTGAGCACCCAGCACACTGAGCACTGAGCACCCAGCACACTGAGTACTGAGCACCCATCACCCTGAGCACTGAGCACCCAGCAACCTGAGTACTGAGCTCCGAGCACCCCGAGCACTGAGCACCCAGCGCTCCGAGCACCGAGTACCCTGAGCACTGAGCACCCAGCACCCTGAGTACTGACCACCCAGCACCCTGAGCAATGAGCACCCTGAGTACTGAGCACCCAGCACCTTGAGCACTGAGCACCGAGCACCCCGAGCACTGAGCACCCAGCACCCGGAGTACTGATCACCCAGCACCCTGAGTACTAAGCACCGAGCACCCTGAGTACTGAGCACCCAGCACCCTGAGCACTGAACACACAGCACCCTGAGTACTGAGCACCTCGAGCACTGAGCACCCAGCACCCTGAGTACTGGGCACCGAGCACCCCGATCACTGATCACCCAGCATCGCAAGCACTGAGAACCCAGCAACCCGAGCACTGAGCACCCAGCACCCTGAGTACTGAGCACCCAGCAACCTGAGTACTGAGCACCCAGCACCCTGAGCACTGAGTACCCAGCACCCTGGGCACTGAGCACCCAGCACCCTGAGTACTGAGCACACAGCACCCTGAGCACTGAGCACCCAGCAACCTGAGTACTGAGCACTGAGCACCCAGCACCCTGAGTACTGAGCACTGTTCACCCAGCACCCCGAGCACTGAGCAGCCAGCACCCTGAGCACTGAGCACCCAGCACCCGAGTACTGAGCACCCAGCACCCTGAGTACTGAGCACCCAGCACCCTGAGTACTGAGCACCCAGCACCCTGAGCACTGAGCACCCAGCACCCCGAGTACTGAGCACCCAGCACCCTGAGTACTGAGCACCCAGCACCCTGAGCACTGAGCACCCAGCACCCCGAGCACTGAGCACCCAGCACCCTGAGCACTGAGCACCCAGCACCCTGATCTCTGAGCACCCAGCACCCTGAGTAGTGAGCACCCAACGTACTGTGCACCGAGCACCCCGAGCACTGAGCACCCAGCACCCTGAGTACTGAGCACCGATCACCCCGAGCACTGAGCACCCAGCACCCTGAGTAGTGAGCACCCAACGTACTGAGCACAGAGCACCCCGAGCACTGAGCACCCAGCACCCTGAGTACTGAGCACCGAGCACCCCGAGCACTGAGCACCCAGCACCCTGAGTACTGAGCTCCGAGCACCCTGAGCACTGAGCACTGAGCACCCCGAGCACTGAGCACCCAGCACCCTGAGTACTGAGCTCCGAGCACCCTGAGCACTGAGCACCCAGAGCCCCGAGCACCGAGCACCCTGAGCACTGAGAACCCAGCACCCCGTGTACTGAGCACCCAGCGCCCCGAGCACTGAGCACCCAGCGCCCCGAGCACTGAGAACCCAGCTCCCTGCGTAGTGAGCACCCAACGTACTGAGCACCGAGCACCCCGAGAACTGAGCACCCAGCACCCTGAGTACTGAGCACCGAGCACCCCGAGCACTGAGCACACAGCACCCTGAGTACTGAGCTCCGAGCACCCTGAGCACTGAGCACCCAGAGCCCCGAGCACCGAGCACCCTGAGCACTGAGCACCCAGCACCCTGAGTACTGAGCACCCAGCACCCTGAGCAATGAGCACCCTGAGTACTGAGCACCCAGCACCTTTAGCACTGAGCACCGAGCACCCCGAGCACTGAGCACCCAGCACCCTGAGTACTGAGCACCCCGCACCCTGAGTACTAAGCACCAAGCACCCTGAGTACTGAGCACCCAGCACCCTGAGCACTGAACACACAGCACCCTGAGTACTGAGCACCTCGAGCACTGAGCAACCAGCACCCTGAGTACTGAGCACCGAGCACCCCGAGCATTGGGCACCCAGCACCGCGAGCACTGAGCAAATAGCACCCCAGCACTGAGCACCCAGCACCCTGAGTACTGAGCACCCAGCACCCTGAGTACTGAACACCCAGCTCCCTGAGCACTGAGTACTGAGCACTGAGCACCCAGCACCCCGTCTACTGAGCACCCAGCACCCCGTGTACTGAGCACCCAGCACCCCTAGCACTGAGCACCCAGCGCCCCGAGCACTGAGCACCCAGCACCCCGAGCACTGAGCACCCAGCACCCTGAGCACTGAGCACCCAGCACCCCGAGTACTGAGCACTGAGCACCCTGAGCACTGAGCACCCAGCACCCCGAGTACTGAGCACTGAGCACCCTGAGTACTGAGCACCCAGCACCCTGAGCACTGAGTACCCAGCACCCTGAGCACTGAGCACACAGCACCCTGAGCACTGAGCACCCAGCACCCTGAGCACTGAGCACCCAGCACCCTGAGTATTGAGCACTGAGCACCCAGCACCCCGAGCACTGAGCACCCAGCACCCTGAGCACTGAGCACCCAGCACCCGAGTACTGAGCACCCAGCACCCTGAGTACTGAGCACCCAGCACCATGTGTAATGAGCACCCAGCACCCCGAGTACTGAGCACCCAGCACCCTGAGTACTGAGCAACGAGCACCCCGAGCACTGAGCACCCGGCACCCTGGGTACTGAGCTCCGAGATCCCCGAGAACTGAGCACCCAGCACCCTGAGCACTGAGCACCCAGCACCCTGAGCACTGAGCACCCAGCACCCTGAGCACTGAGCACACTGAGGACTGAGCACCCAGCACCCTGAGTACTGAGCACCCAGCACCTTGAGCACTGAGCACCCAGCACCCCGAGCACTGAGCACCCAGCACCCTGAGTACTGAGCACCTAGCACCCTGAGCACTGAGCACCCAGCACACTGAGCACTGAGCACCCAGCACACTGAGCACTGAGCACCCAGCACCCTGAGCACTGAGCACCCAGCACCCTGAGTAGTGAGCACCCAACGTACTGAGCACCGAGCACCCCGAGCACTGAGCACCCAGCACCCTGAGTACTGAGCACCGAGCACCCCGAGCACTGAGCACCCAGCACCCTGAGTACTGAGCTCCGAGCACCCCGAGCACTGAGCACCCAGCGCACCGAGCACCGAGCACCCTGAGCACTGAGCACCCAGCACCCTGAGTACTGAGCACCCAGCACCCTGTGCAATGAGCACCCTGAGTACTGAGCACCCAGCACCTTGAGCACTGAGTACCCAGCACCCCGAGCACTGAGCACCCAGCACCCTGAGTACTGAGCACCCAGCACCCTGAGCACTGAGCACCCAGCACACTGAGTACTGAGCACCCAGCACACTGAGTACTGAGCACCCAGCACCTTGAGCACTGAGCACCCAGCACCCCGAGCACTGAGCACCCAGCACCCTGAGTACTGAGCACCCAGCACCCTGAGCACTGAGCACCCAGCACCCTGAGTACTGAGCACCCAGCACCCTGAGCACTGAGCACCCAGCACACTGAGCACTGAGCACCCAGCACCCTGAGCACTGAGCACCCAGCACCCTGAGCACTGATCACCCAGGACCCTGAGCACTGAGCACCCAGCACCCTGAGTACTGACCACCCAGCACCCTGAGCAATGAGCACCCTGAGTACTGAGCACCCAGCACCTTGAGCACTGAGCACCGAGCACCCCGAGCACTGAGCACCCAGCACCCGGAGTACTGAGCACCCAGCACCCTGAGTACTAAGCACCGAGCACCCTGAGTACTGAGCACCCAGCACCCTGAGCACTGAACACACAGCACCCTGAGTACTGAGCACCTCGAGCACTGAGCACCCAGCACCCTGAGTACTGGGCACCGAGCACCCCGATCACTGAGCACCCAGCATCGCAAGCACTGAGCACCCAGCAACCCGAGCACTGAGCACCCAGCACCCTGAGTACTGAGCACCCAGCACCCTGAGTACTGAGCACCCAGCACCCTGAGCACTGATTACCCAGCACCCTGAGCACTGAGCACCCAGCACCCTGAGTACTGAGCACACAGCACCCTGAGCACTGAGCACCCAGCACCCTGAGTACTGAGCACTGAGCACCCACCAACCCGAGAACTGAGCACCCAGCACCCTGAGTACTGAGCACTGTGCACCCAGCACCCCGAGCACTGAGCACCCAGCACCCTGAGCACTGAGCACCCAGCACCCGAGTACTGAGCGCCCAGCACCCCGAGTACTGAGCACCCAGCACCCTGAGTACTGAGCACCCAGCACCCCGAGTACTGAGCACCCAGCACCCTGAGTACTGAGCACCCAGCACCCTGAGCACTGAGCACCCAGCACCCCGAGCACTGAGCACCCAGCACCCTGAGCACTGAGCACCCAGCACCCTGATCTCTGAGCACCCAGCACCCTGAGTAGTGAGCACCCAACGTACTGAGCACCGAGCACCCCGAGTGCTGAGCACCCAGCACCCTGAGTACTGAGCACCGAGCACCCCGAGCACTGAGCACCCAGCACCCTGAGTACTGAGCTCCGAGCACCCTGAGCACTGAGCACTGAGCACCCCGAGCACTGAGCACCCAGCACCCTGAGAACTGAGCTCCGAGCACCCTGAACACTGAGCACCCAGAGCCCCGAGCACCGAGCACCCTGAGCACTGAGCACCCAGCACCCCGTGTACTGAGCACCCAGCACCCCGAGCACTGAGCACCCAGCGCCCCGAGCTCTGAGAACCCAGCACCCTGCGTAGTGAGCACCCAACGTACTGAGCAGCGAGCACCCCGAGCACTGAGCACCCAGCACCCTGAGTACTGAGCACCGAGCACCCCGAGCACTGAGCACACAGCACCCTGAGTACTGAGCTCCGAGCACCCTGAGCACTAAGCACCCAGAGCCCCGAGCACCGAGCACCCTGAGCACTGAGCACCCAGCACCCTGAGTACTGAGCACCCAGCACCCTGAGCAATGAGCACCCTGAGTACTGAGCACCCAGCACCTTTAGCACTGAGCACCGAGCACCCCGAGCACTGAGCACCCAGCACCCTGAGTACTGAGCACCCAGCACCCTGAGCACTGAACACACAGCACCCTGAGTACTGAGCACCTCGAGCACTGAGCACCCAGCACCCTGAGTACTGAGCACCCAGCACCCTGAGTACTGAACACCCAGCTCCCTGAGCACTGAGTACTGAGCACTGAGCACCCAGCACCCCGTCTACTGAGCACCCAGCACCCCGTGTACTGAGCACCCAGCACCCCTAGCACTGAGCACCCATCGCCCCGAGCACTGAGCACCCAGCACCCCAAGCACTGAGCACCCAGCACCCTGAGCACTGAGCACCCAGCACCCCGAGTACTGAGCACTGAGCACCCTGAGCACTGAGCACCCAGCACCCCGAGTACTGAGCACTGAGCACCCTGAGTACTGAGCACCCAGCACCCTGAGCACTGAGTACCCAGCACCCTGAGCACTGAGCACCCAGCACCCTGAGCACTGAGCACCCAGCACCCTGAGCACTGAGCACCCAGCACCCTGAGTACTGAGCACTGAGCACCCAGCACCCCGAGCACTGAGCACCCAGAACCCTGAGCACTGAGCACCCAGCACCCGAGTACTGAGCACCCAGCACCCTGATTACTGAGCACCCAGCACCATGTGTAATGAGCACCCAGCACCCCGAGTACTGAGCACCCAGCACCCTGAGTACTGAGGAACGAGCACCCCGAGCACTGAGCACCCAGCACCCTGGGTACTGAGCTCCGAGCACCCCGAGCACTGAGAACCCAGCGCCCTGAGCACGGAGCACCCTGAGCACTGAGCACCCAGCACCCTGAGTACTGAGCACACAGCACCCTGAGCAATGAGCACCCTGAGTACTGAGCACCCAGCACCTTGAGCACTGAGCACCGAGCACCCCGAGCACTGAGCACCCAGCACCCGGAGTACTGAGCACACAGCACCCTGAGTACTAAGCACCAAGCACCCTCAGTACTGAGCACCCAGCACCCTGAGCACTGAACACACAGCACCCTGAGAACTGAGCACCTCGAGCACTGAGCACCCAGCACCCTGAGTACTGAGCACCGAGCACCCCGAGCACTGAGCACCCAGCACCGCGAGCACTGAGCACATAGCACCCCGTGCACTGAGCACCCAGCACACTGAGTACTGAGCACCCAGCACCCTGAGTACTGAGCACCCAGCACCCTGAGCACTGAGTACCCATCACCCTGAGCACTGAGCACCCAGCAATCTGAGCACTGAGCACACAGCACCCTGAGCACTGAGCACCCAGCACCCTGAGTACTGAGCACTGAGCACCCAGCACCCCGAGCACTGAGCACCCAGCACCCTGAGTACTGAGCACCGAGCACCCCGAGCACTGAGCACCCAGCACCCTGAGTACTGAGCTCCGAGCACCCAGAGCACTGAGCACCCAGCGCCCCGAGCACCCAGCACCCTGAGTACTGAGCAGCCAGCACCCTGAGCAATGAGCACCCTGAGTACTGAGCACCCAGCACCTTGAGCACTGAGCACCGAGCACCCCGAGCACTGAGCACCTAGCACCCTGAGTACTGAGCACCCAGCACCCTGAGCACTGAACACACAGCACCCTGAGTACTGAGCACCTCGAGCACTGAGCACCCAGCACCCCGAGCACTGAGCACCCAGCACCGCGAGCACTGAGCACCCAGCACCCCGAGCACTGAGAACCCAGCACCCTGAGTACTGAGCACCCAGCACCCTGAGTACTGAGCACCCAGCACCCTGAGCACTGAGTACCCAGCACCCTGAGCACTGATCACCCAGCACCCTGAGCACTGAGCACACAGCACCCTGAGCACTGAGCACCCAGCACCCTGAGTACTGAGCACTCAGCACCCTGAGTACTGAGCACCCCAAGCACTGAGCACCCAGCACCCTGAGCACTGAGCACACAGCACCCTGAGCACTGAGCACCCAGCACCCTGAGCACTGAGCACCCAGCCCCCTGAGTACTGAGCACCCAGCCACTGAGTACTGAGCACTCAGCACCCTGAGTACTGAGCACAGAGCACCCCGAGCACTGAGCAACCAGCACACTGAGCACTGAGCACCCTGAGGACTGAGCACCCAGCAACCTGAGCACTGAGCACCCAGCACCCTGAGAACTGAGCACCGATCACCCTGAGCACTGAGCACCCAGCACCCCGAGTACTGAGCACCCAGCACCCTGAGCAATGAGCACCCAGCACCCTGAGTACTGAGCACTGAGCACCCAGCACCCCGAGCACTGAGCACCCAGCACCCTGAGCACTGAGCACCCAGCACCCGAGTACTGAGCACCCAGCACCCTGAGTACTGAGCACCCAGCACCATGTGTAATGAGCACCCAGCACCCCGAGTACTGAGCACCCAGCACCCTGAGTACTGAGGAACGAGCACCCCGAGCACTGAGCACCCAGCACCCTGGGTACTGAGCTCCGAGCACCCCGAGCACTGAGAACCCAGCGCCCTGAGCACGGAGCACCCTGAGCACTGAGCACCCAGCACCCTGAGTACTGAGCACACAGCACCCTGAGCAATGAGCACCCTGAGTACTGAGCACCCAGCACCTTGAGCACTGAGCACCGAGCACCCCGAGCACTGAGCACCCAGCACCCGGAGTACTGAGCACACAGCACCCTGAGTACTAAGCACCAAGCACCCTCAGTACTGAGCACCCAGCACCCTGAGCACTGAACACACAGCACCCTGAGAACTGAGCACCTCGAGCACTGAGCACCCAGCACCCTGAGTACTGAGCACCGAGCACCCCGAGCACTGAGCACCCAGCACCGCGAGCACTGAGCACATAGCACCCCGTGCACTGAGCACCCAGCACACTGAGTACTGAGCACCCAGCACCCTGAGTACTGAGCACCCAGCACCCTGAGCACTGAGTACCCATCACCCTGAGCACTGAGCACCCAGCAATCTGAGCACTGAGCACACAGCACCCTGAGCACTGAGCACCCAGCACCCTGAGTACTGAGCACTGAGCACCCAGCACCCCGAGCACTGAGCACCCAGCACCCTGAGTACTGAGCACCGAGCACCCCGAGCACTGAGCACCCAGCACCCTGAGTACTGAGCTCCGAGCACCCAGAGCACTGAGCACCCAGCGCCCCGAGCACCCAGCACCCTGAGTACTGAGCAGCCAGCACCCTGAGCAATGAGCACCCTGAGTACTGAGCACCCAGCACCTTGAGCACTGAGCACCGAGCACCCTGAGTACTGAGCACCCAGCACCCTGAGCACTGAACACACAGCACCCTGAGTACTGAGCACCTCGAGCACTGAGCACCCAGCACCCCGAGCACTGAGCACCCAGCACCGCGAGCACTGAGCACCCAGCACCCCGAGCACTGAGAACCCAGCACCCTGATTACTGAGCACCCAGCACCCTGAGTACTGAGCACCCAGCACCCTGAGCACTGAGTACCCAGCACCCTGAGCACTGAGCACCCAGCACCCTGAGCACTGAGCACACAGCACCCTGAGCACTGAGCACCCAGCACCCTGAGTACTGAGCACTCAGCACCCTGAGTACTGAGCACCCCAAGCACTGAGCACCCAGCACCCTGAGCACTGAGCACACAGCACCCTGAGCACTGAGCACCCAGCACCCTGAGCACTGAGCACCCAGCCCCCTGAGTACTGAGCACCCAGCCCCTGAGTACTGAGCACTCAGCACCCTGAGTACTGAGCACCGAGCACCCCGAGCACTGAGCAACCAGCACACTGAGCACTGAGCACCCTGAGGACTGAGCACCCAGCAACCTGAGCACTGAGCACCCAGCACCCTGAGAACTGAGCACCGATCACCCTGAGCACTGAGCACCCAGCACCCCGAGTACTGAGCACCCAGCACCCTGAGTACTGAGCACCCAGCACCCCGAGGACTGAGCACCCAGCACCCTGAGTACTGAGCACCCTGAGTACTGAGCACCGATCACCCTGAGCACTGAGCACCCAGCACCCTGAGTACTGAGCACACAGCACCCTGAGCACTGAGCACCCAGCACCCTGAGCACTGAGCACCCAGCATCCGAGCACTGAGCACCCAGCACCATGAGCACTGAGCACCCAGCCCCCTGAGCACTGAGCACCCAGCCCCCTGAGTACTGATCACCCAGCCCCCTGAGTACTGACCACTCAGCACCCTGAGTAATGAGCACCGATCACCCCGAGCACTGAGCACCCAGCACCCTGAGCATTGAGCACCCTGAGGACTGAGCATCCAGAACCCTGAGCACTGAGCACCCAGCACACTGAGTACTGAGCACCGATCACCCTGAGCACTGAGCACCCAGCACCCCGAACACTGAGCACCCAGCACACTGAGTACTGAGCACCCAGCACCCCGAGTACTGAGCACCCAGCACCCTGAGTACTGAGCACCCAGCACCCCGAGGACTGAGCACCCAGCACCCTGCATACTGAGCAACCTGAGTACTGAGCACCGATCACCCTGAGCACTGAGCACCCAGCACCCTGAGTACTGAGCACCCAGCACCCTGAGCACTGAGCACCCAGCACCCTGATCACTGAGCACCAAGCACCCTGAGTACTGAGCACCCAGCACCCTGAGTACTGAGTACCCAGCACCCTGCGCACTGAGCACCCAGCACCCTGAGTACTGAGCACCGAGCATCCTGAGTACTGAGCACCGAGCACCCTGAGTACTGAGCACCCAGCACCCTGAGCAATGAGCACCCAGCATCCTGAGTACTGAGCACCCAGCACCCCGAGCACTGAGCACCCAGCACCCTGAGTACTGAGCACTGAGCACCCTGAGTACTGAGCACGGAACACCCTGAGTACTGAGCACCCAGCACCCTGAGTACTGAGCACCCAGCACCCTGAGCACTGAGCACTGAGCACCCAGCACCCTGAGCACTGAGCACCCAGCACCCTGAGCACTGAGCACTGAGCACCCAGTACCCTGAGCACTGAGCACTGAGCACCCAGCACCCCATGCACTGAGCACCCAGCACCCCGAGCACTGAGCACCCCGCACCCTGAGCACTGAGCACCCAGCACCCTGAGCACTGAGCACCCAGCACCCTGAGTACTGAGCACACAGCACCCTGAGTACTGAGCACCCAGCACCCTGAGTACTGAGCACTCAGCACCCTGAGTACTGAGCACCGAGCACCCCGAGCACTGAGCAGCCAGCACCCTGAGCACTGAGCACCCTGACGACTGAGCACCCAGCACCCTGAGAACTGAGCGCCCAGCACCCTGAGTACTGAGCACCCTGAGTACTGAGCACTGAGCACCGAGCACCCTGAGTACTGAGCACCTTGAAAACTGAGCACCCAGCACCCTGAGCACTGAGCACACAGCACCCTGAGTACTGAGCACCCAACACCCAGAGTACTGAGCACCCAGCACGCTGAGCACTGAGCACCCAGCACCCTGAGTACTGAGCACCGATCACCCTGAGCACTGTGCACCCAGCACCCCGAGCACTGAGCACCCAGCACCCTGAGTACTGAGCACCCAGCACCCTGAGCACTGAGCACCCAGCACCCTGAGTACTGAGCACCCAGCACCCCGAGCACTGAGCACCCAGCACCCTGAGCACTGAGCACCCAGCACCCTGAGCACTGAGCACCCAGCACCCCAAGCACTGAGCACCCAGCACCCTGAGCACCCAGCAGCCTGAGCACTGAGCACCCTGAGCACTGAGCACTGAGCACCCAGCACCCTGAGTACTGAGCACCCAACACTCTGAGCACTGAGCACCCAGCACGCTGAGTACTGAGCACTGAGCACACAGCACCCTGAGTACTGAGCACCCAGCAGCCCGAGCACTGAGCACCCAGCGCCCCGAGCACTGAGCACCCAGCACCCCGAGCACTGAGCACTGAGCAGCCTGAGCACTGAGCACCCAGCACCCCGAGTACTGAGCACTGAGCACCCTGAGAACTGAGCACGGAGCACCCCTAGGACTGAGCAACAAGCACCCTGAGTACTGAGCACCCAGCACCCTGAGCACTGAGCACCCAGCACCCTGAGCACTGAGCACCCAGCACCCTGAGTACTGAGCACTGAGCACCCAGCACCCAGAGCACTGAGCACCCAGCACCCTGAGTACTGAGCACCCTGAGTACTGAGCACCGATCACCCTGAGCACTGAGCTCCCAGCACCCTGAGCACTGAGCACCCAGCACCCTGAGCACTGAACACCCAGCACCCTGAGTACTGAGCACCCAGCACCCTGAGCACTGAGCACCCAGCACCCTGAGTACTGAGCACCCAGCACCCTGAGCACTGAGCAGCCAGCACCCTGAGTACTGAACACCCAGCACCCCGAGCACTGAGCACCCAGCAACCCGAGAATGAGCACCCAGCACCCCGAGTACTGAGCACCGAGCACCCTGAGCACTGAGTATGCAGCACCCTGAGTATTGAGCACCCAGCACCCTGAGCAGTGAGCACCGAGCACCCCGAGTACTGAGCACCCAGCACTCTGAGCACTGAGCACCCAGCACCCTGAGCACTGAGAACTGAGCACCGAGCACAACGAGCACTGAGCACCCAGCACCCCGTGCACTGAGCACCCAGCACCCCGAGCACTGAGCACCCCGCACCCTGAGCACTGAGCACCCAGCACCCTGAGTACTGAGCACACAGCACCCTGAGCACTGAGCAACCAGCACCCTGAGCACTGAGCACTGAGCACCCAGCACCCTGAGCACTGAGCAACCAGCACCCTGAGCACTGAGCACTGAGCACCCAGCACCCTGAGCACTGAGCACTGAGCACCCAGCACACTGAGTACTGAGCACCCAGCACCCTGAGTACTGAGCACCCAGCACCCTGAGCACTGAGTACCCATCACCCTGAGCACTGAGCACCCAGCAATCTGAGCACTGAGCACACAGCACCCTGAGCACTGAGCACCCAGCACCCTGAGTACTGAGCACTGAGCACCCAGCACCCCGAGCACTGAGCACCCAGCACCCTGAGTACTGAGCACCGAGCACCCCGAGCACTGAGCACCCAGCACCCTGAGTACTGAGCTCCGAGCACCCAGAGCACTGAGCACCCAGCGCCCCGAGCACCCAGCACCCTGAGTACTGAGCAGCCAGCACCCTGAGCAATGAGCACCCTGAGTACTGAGCACCCAGCACCTCGAGCACTGAGCACCCAGCACCCCGAGCACTGAGCACCCAGCACCGCGAGCACTGAGCACCCAGCACCCCGAGCACTGAGAACCCAGCACCCTGAGTACTGAGCACCCAGCACCCTGAGTACTGAGCACCCAGCACCCTGAGCACTGAGTACCCAGCACCCTGAGCACTGAGCACCCAGCACCCTGAGCACTGAGCACACAGCACCCTGAGCACTGAGCACCCAGCACCCTGAGTACTGAGCACTCAGCACCCTGAGTACTGAGCACCCCAAGCACTGAGCACCCAGCACCCTGAGCACTGAGCACACAGCACCCTGAGCACTGAGCACCCAGCACCCTGAGCACTGAGCACCCAGCCCCCTGAGTACTGAGCACCCAGCCCCTGAGTACTGAGCACTCAGCACCCTGAGTACTGAGCACCGAGCACCCCGAGCACTGAGCAACCAGCACACTGAGCACTGAGCACCCTGAGGACTGAGCACCCAGCAACCTGAGCACTGAGCACCCAGCACCCTGAAAACTGAGCACCGATCACCCTGAGCACTGAGCACCCAGCACCCCGAGTACTGAGCACCCAGCACCCTGAGTACTGAGCACCCAGCACCCCGAGGACTGAGCACCCAGCACCCTGAGTACTGAGCACCCTGAGTACTGAGCACCGATCACCCTGAGCACTGAGCACCCAGCACCCTGAGTACTGAGCACACAGCACCCTGAGCACTGAGCACCCAGCACCCTGAGCACTGAGCACCCAGCATCCGAGCACTGAGCACCCAGCACCATGAGCACTGAGCACCCAGCCCCCTGAGCACTGAGCACCCAGCCCCCTGAGTACTGATCACCCAGCCCCCTGAGTACTGACCACTCAGCACCCTGAGTACTGAGCACCGATCACCCCGAGCACTGAGCACCCAGCACCCTGAGCATTGAGCACCCTGAGGACTGAGCATCCAGAACCCTGAGCACTGAGCACCCAGCACACTGAGTACTGAGCACCGATCACCCTGAGCACTGAGCACCCAGCACCCCGAACACTGAGCACCCAGCACACTGAGTACTGAGCACCCAGCACCCCGAGTACTGAGCACCCAGCACCCTGAGTACTGAGCACCCAGCACCCCGAGGACTGAGCACCCAGCACCCTGCATACTGAGCACCCTGAGTACTGAGCACCGATCACCCTGAGCACTGAGCACCCAGCACCCTGAGTACTGAGCACCCAGCACCCTGAGCACTGAGCACCCAGCACCCTGAGCACTGAGCACCAAGCACCCTGAGTACTGAGCACCCAGCACCCTGAGTACTGAGTACCCAGCACCCTGCGCACTGAGCACCCAGCACCCTGAGTACTGAGCACCGAGCATCCTGAGTACTGAGCACCGAGCACCCTGAGTACTGAGCACCCAGCACCCTGAGCACTGAGCACCCAGCATCCTGAGTACTGAGCACCCAGCACCCCGAGCACTGAGCACCCAGCACCCTGAGTACTGAGAACTGAGCACCCTGAGTACTGAGCACGGAACACCCTGAGTACTGAGCACCCAGCACCCTGAGTACTGAGCACCCAGCACCCTGAGCACTGAGCACTGAGCACCCAGCACCCTGAGCACTGAGCACCCAGCACCCTGAGTACTGAGTAGCCAGCACCCTGAGCACTGAGCACCCTGCACCCTGAGTACTGATCACCGAGCACCCCGAGCACTGAGCACCCAGCACCCTGAGTACTGAGCACCCAGCACCCTGAGCACAGAGCAACCAGCACCCTGAGCACTGAGCACTGAGCACCCAGTACCCTGAGCACTGAGCACTGAGCACCCAGCACCCCGTGCACTGAGCACCCAGCACCCCGAGCACTGAGCACCCCGCACCCTGAGCACTGAGCACCCAGCACCCTGAGCACTGAGCACCCAGCACCCTGAGTACTGAGCACACAGCACCCTGAGTACTGAGCACCCAGCACCCTGAGTACTGAGCACTCAGCACCCTGAGTACTGAGCACCGAGCACCCCGAGCACTGAGCAGCCAGCACCCTGAGCACTGAGCACCCTGACGACTGAGCACCCAGCACCCTGAGAACTGAGCGCCCAGCACCCTGAGTACTGAGCACCCTGAGTACTGAGCACTGAGCACCGAGCACCCTGAGTACTGAGCACCTTGAAAACTGAGCACCCAGCACCCTGAGCACTGAGCACCCAGCACCCTGAGTACTGAGCACCCAACACCCAGAGTACTGAGCACCCAGCACGCTGAGCACTGAGCACCCAGCACCCTGAGTACTGAGCACCGATCACCCTGAGCACTGTGCACCCAGCACCCCGAGCACTGAGCACCCAGCACCCTGAGTACTGAGCACCCAGCACCCTGAGCACTGAGCACCCAGCACCCTGAGTACTGAGCACCCAGCACCCCGAGCACTGAGCACCCCGCACCCTGAGCACTGAGCACCCAGCACCCTGAGCCCTGAGCACCCAGCACCCCAAGCACTGAGCACCCAGCACCCTGAGCACCCAGCAGCCTGAGCACTGAGCACCCTGAGCACTGAGCACTGAGCACCCAGCACCCTGAGTACTGAGCACCCAACACTCTGAGCACTGAGCACCCAGCACGCTGAGTACTGAGCACTGAGCACACAGCACCCTGAGTACTGAGCACCCAGCACCCCGAGCACTGAGCACCCAGCGCCCCGAGCACTGAGCACCCAGCACCCCGAGCACTGAGCACTGAGCAGCCTGAGCACTGAGCACCCAGCACCCCGAGTACTGAGCACTGAGCACCCTGAGAACTGAGCACGGAGCACCCCGAGGACTGAGCAACAAGCACCCTGAGTACTGAGCACACAGCACCCTGAGCACTGAGCACCCAGCACCCTGAGCACTGAGCACCCAGCACCCTGAGTACTGAGCACTGAGCACCCAGCACCCAGAGCACTGAGCACCCAGCACCCTGAGTACTGAGCACCCTGAGTACTGAGCACCAATCACCCTGAGCACTGAGCTCCCAGCACCCTGAGTACTGAGCACCCAGCACCCTGAGCACTGAACACCCAGCACCCTGAGTACTGAGCACCCAGCACCCTGAGCACTGAGCACCCAGCACCCTGAGTACTGAGCACCCAGCACCCTGAGCACTGAGCAGCCAGCACCCTGAGTACTGAACACCCAGCACCCCGAGCACTGAGCACCCAGCAACCCGAGAATGAGCACACAGCACCCCGAGTACTGAGCACCGAGCACCCTGAGCACTGAGTATGCAGCACCCTGAGTATTGAGCACCCAGCACCCTGAGCAGTGAGCACCGAGCACCCCGAGTACTGAGCACCCAGCACTCTGAGCACTGAGCACCCAGCACCCTGAGCACTGAGTACTGAGCACCGAGCACAACGAGCACTGAGCACCCAGCACCCCGTGCACTGAGCACCCAGCACCCCGAGCACTGAGCACCCCGCACCCTGAGCACTGAGCACCCAGCACCCTGAGTACTGAGCACACAGCACCCTGAGCACTGAGCAACCAGCACCCTGAGCACTGAGCACTGAGCACCCAGCACCCTGAGCACTGAGCAACCAGCACCCTGAGCACTGAGCACTGAGCACCCAGCACCCTGAGCACTGAGCACCCAGCACCCCGTGCACTGAGCACCCAGCACCCCGAGCACTGAGCACCCCGCACCCTGAGCACTGAGCACCCAGCACCCTGAGCACTGAGCACCCAGCACCCTGAGTACTGAGCACACAGCACCCTGAGTACTGAGCACCCAGCACCCTGAGTACTGAGCACTCAGCACCCTGAGTACTGAGCACCGAGCACCCCGAGCACTGAGCAGCCAGCACCCTGAGCATTGAGCACCCTGACGACTGAGCACCCAGCACCCTGAGAACTGAGCGCCCAGCACCCTGAGTACTGAGCACCCTGAGTACTGAGCACTGAGCACCGAGCACCCTGAGTACTGAGCACCTTGAGGACTGAGCACCCAGCACTCTGAGCACTGAGCACCCAGCACCCTGAGTACTGAGCACCCAACACCCAGAGTACTGAGCACCCAGCACCCTGAGCACTGAGCACCCAGCACCCTGAGTACTGAGCACCGATCACCCTGAGCACTGAGCACCCAGCACCCCGAGCACTGAGCACCCAGCACCCTGAGTACTGAGCACCCAGCACCCTGAGCACTGAGCACCCAGCACCCTGAGTACTGAGCACCCAGCACCCCGAGCACTGAGCACCCAGCACCCTGAGCACTGAGCACCCAGCACCCTGAGCACTGAGCACCCAGCAAACCAAGCACTGAGCACCCAGCACCCTGAGCACCCAGCACCCTGAGCACTGAGCACCCTGAGCACTGAGCACTGAGCACCCAGCACCCTGAGTACTGAGCACCCAACACTCTGAGCACTGAGCACCCAGCACGCTGAGTACTGAGCACTGAGCACACAGCACCCTGAGTACTGAGCACCCAGCACCCCGAGCACTGAGCACCCAGCGCCCCGAGCACTGAGCACCCAGCACCCCGAGCACTGAGCACTGAGCAGCCTGAGCACTGAGCACCCAGCACCCCGAGTACTGAGCACTGAGCACCCTGGGAACTGAGCACGGAGCACCCCGAGGACTGAGCAACAAGCACCCTGAGTACTGAGCACCCAGCACCCTGAGCACTGAGCACCCAGCACCCTGAGCACTGAGCACCCAGCACCCTGAGTACTGAGCACTGAGCACCCAGCACCCAGAGCACTGAGCACCCAGCACCCTGAGTACTGAGCACTGAGCACCCAGCACCCTGAGTACTGAGCACTCAGCACCCCGAGCACTGAGCACCCAGCACCCTGAGTACTGAGCACCCTGAGTACTGAGCACCGATCACCCTGAGCACTGAGCTCCCAGCACCCTGAGTACTGAGCACCCAGCACCCTGAGCACTGAACACCCAGCACCCTGAGTACTGAGCACCCAGCACCCTGAGCACTGAGCACCCAGCACCCTGAGTACTGAGCACCCAGCACCCTGAGCACTGAGCAGCCAGCACCCTGAGTACTGAACACCCAGCACCCTGAGCACTGAGCACCCAGCACCCCGAGAATGATCACCCAGCACCCCGAGTACTGAGCACCGAGCACCCTGAGCACTGAGTATGCAGCACCCTGAGTATTGAGCACCCAGCACCCTGAGCAGTGAGCACCGAGCACCCCGAGTACTGAGCACCCAGCACTCTGAGCACTGAGCACCCAGCACCCTGAGCACTGAGTACTGAGCACCGAGCACAACGAGCACTGAGCACCCAGCACCCGGAGTACTGAGCACCCAGCACCCTGAGTACTAAGCACCGAGCACCCTGAGTACTGAGCACCCAGCACCCTGAGCACTGAACATACAGCACCCTGAGTACTGAGCACCTCGAGCACTGAGCACCCAGCACCCTTAGTTCTGAGCACCGAGCACCCCGAGCACTGAGCACCCAGCACCCCTAGCATTGAGCACCGATCACCCCGAGCACTGAGCACCCAGCACCCTGAGCACTGAGCACCGAGCACCCCGAGCACTGAGCACCCAGCACCCCGAGCACTGAGCACCCAGCACCCTGAACACTGAGCACTGAGAACCCTGAGTACTGAGCACCGAGCACCCTGAGTACTGAGCACCCAGCACCCTGAGTACTGAGCACCCAGCGCCCTGAGTACTGAGCACCCAGCACCCTGAGCACTGAGCACTGAGCACCCAGCACCCTGAGCACTGAGCACTGAGCACCCAGCACCCCGAGCACTGAGCACCCAGCACCCCGAACACTGAGCACCCAGCACCCTGAGCACTGAGCACCCAGCACCCTGAGCACTGAGCACCCAGCCCCCTGAGTACTGAGCACCCAGCCCCTGAGTACTGAGCACTCAGCACCCTGAGTACTGAGCACCGAGCACCCCGAGCACTGAGCAAACAGCACACTGAGCACTGAGCACCCTGAGGACTGAGCAGCCAGCAACCTGAGCACTGAGCACCCAGCACCCTGAGAACTGAGCACCGATCACCCTGAGCACTGAGCACAAAGCACCCCGAGTACTGAGCACCCAGCACCCTGAGTACTGAGCACCCAGCACCCCGAGGACTGAGCACCCAGCACCCTGAGTACTGAGCACCCTGAGTACTGAGCACCGATCACCCTGAGAACTGAGCACCCAGCACCCTGAGTACTGAGCACACAGCACCCTGAGCACTGAGCACCCAGCACCCTGAGCACTGAGCACCCAGCATCCGAGCACTGAGCACCCAGCACCATGAGCACTGAGCACCCAGCCCCCTGAGCACTGAGCACCCAGCCCCCTGAGTACTGATCACCCAGCCCCCTGAGTACTGAGCACTCAGCACCCTGAGTACTGAGCACCGATCACCCCGAGCACTGAGCACCCAGCACCCTGAGCACTGAGCACCCTGAGGACTGAGCATCCAGAACCCTGAGCACTGAGCATCCAGCACACTGAGTACTGAGCACCAATCACCCTGAGCTATGAGCACCCAGCACCCCGAACACTGAGCAACCAGCACACTGAGTACTGAGCACCCAGGACCCCGAGTACTGAGCACCCAGCACCCTGAGTACTGAGCACCCAGCACCCCGAGAACTGAGCACCCAGCACCCTGCATACTGAGCACCCTGAGTACTGAGCACCGATCACCCTGAGCACTGAGCACCCAGCACCCTGAGTACTGAGCACCCAGCACCCTGAGCACTGAGCACCCAGCACCCTGAGCACTGAGCACCAAGCACCCTGAGTACTGAGCACCCAGCACCCTGAGTACTGAGTACCCAGCACCCTGCGCACTGAGCACCCAGCACCCTGAGTACTGAGCACCGAGCATCCTGAGTACTGAGCACCCAGCACCCTGAGTACTGAGCACCCAGCACCCTGAGCACTGAGCACCCAGCATCCTGATTACTGAGCACCCAGCACCCCGAGCACTGAGCACCCAGCACCCTGAGTACTGAGCACTGAGCACCCTGAGTACTGAGCACGGAACACCCTGAGTACTGAGCACCCAGCACCCTGAGTACTGAGCACCCAGCACCCTGAGTGCTGAGCACCCAGCTCCCCGAGCACAGAGCACCCAGCACCCCGAGCACTGAGCACCCAGCACCCCGAGCACTGAGGACCCAGCACCCCGAGCACTGAGCACCCAGCACGCTGAGTACTGAGCACTGAGCACACAGCACCCTGAGTACTGAGCACCCAGCACCCCGAGCACTGAGCACCCAGCGCCCCGAGCACTGAGCACCCAGCACCCCGAGCACTGAGCACTGAGCAGCCTGAGCACTGAGCACCCAGCACCCCGAGTACTGAGCACTGAGCACCCTGAGTACTGAGCAACCAGCACCCCGAGTACTGAACACTGAGCACCCTGAGTACTGAGCACCCAGCACCCTGAAAACTGAGCACTGAGAACCCTGAGTACTGAGCACCGAGCACCCTGAGTACTGAGCACCCAGCACCCTGAGAACTGAGCACGGAGCACCCCGAGGACTGAGCAACAAGCACCCTGAGTACTGAGCACCCAGCACCCTGAGCACTGAGCACCCAGTACCCTGAGCACTGAGCTCCCAGCACCCTGAGTACTGAGCACTGAGCACCCAGCACCCCGAGCACTGAGCACCCAGCACCCTGAGTACTGAGCACTGAGCACCCAGCACCCTGAGTACTGAGCACTCAGCACCCCGAGCACTGAGCACCCAGCACCCTGAGTACTGAGCACCCTGAGTACTGAGCACCGATCACCCTGAGCACTGAGCTCCCAGCACCCTGAGTACTGAGCACCCAGCACCCTGAGCACTGAACACCCAGCACCCTGAGTACTGAGAACCCAGCACCCTGAGCACTGAGCACCCAGCACCCCGAGCACTGAGCACCCAGCACCCCGAGAATGAGCACCCAGCACCCCGAGTACTGAGCACCGAGCACCCTGAGCACTGAGTATGCAGCACCCTGAGTATTGAGCACCCAGCACCCTGAGCAGTGAGCACCAAGCACCCCGAGTACTGAGCACCCAGCACTCTGAGCACTGAGCACCCAGCACCCTGAGCACTGAGTACTGAGCACCGAGCACAACGAGCACTGAGCACCCAGCACCCGGAGTACTGAGCACCCAGCACCCTGAGTACTAAGCACCGAGCACCCTGAGTACTGAGCACCCAGCACCCTGAGCACTGAACATACAGCACCCTGTGTACTGAGCACCTCGAGCACTGAGCACCCAGCACCCTGAGTACTGAGCACCGAGCACCCCGAGCACTGAGCACCCAGCACCCCTAGCATTGAGCACCGATCACCCCGAGCACTGAGCACCCAGCACCCTGAGCACTGAGCACCGACCACCCCGAGCACTGAGCACCCAGCACCCCGAGCACTGAGCACCCAGCACCCTGAACACTGAGCACTGAGAACCCTGAGTACTGAGCACCGAGCACCCTGAGTACTGAGCACCCAGCACCCTGAGTACTGAGCACCCAGCGCCCTGAGTACTGAGCACCCAGCACCCTGAGCACTGAGCACTGAGCACCCAGCACCCTGAGCACTGAGCACTGAGAACCCAGCACCCCGAGCACTGAGCACCCAGCACCCCGAACACTGAGCACCCAGCACCCTGAGCACTGAGCACCCAGCACCCTGAGCACTGAGCACCCAGCCCCCTGAATACTGAGCACCCAGCCCCTGAGTACTGAGCACTCAGCACCCTGAGTACTGAGCACCGAGCACCCCGAGCACTGAGCAACCAGCACACTGAGCACTGAGCACCCTGAGGACTGAGCACCCAGCAACCTGAGCACTGAGCACCCAGCACCCTGAGAACTGAGCACCGATCACCCTGAGCACTGAGCACCCAGCACCCCGAGTACTGAGCACCCAGCACCCTGAGTACTGAGCACCCAGCACCCCGAGGACTGAGCACCCAGCACCCTGAGTACTGAGCACCCTGAGTACTGAGCACCGATCACCCTGAGAACTGAGCACCCAGCACCCTGAGTACTGAGCACACAGCACCCTGAGCACTGAGCACCCAGCACCCTGAGCACTGAGCACCCAGCATCCGAGCACTGAGCACCCAGCACCATGAGCACTGAGCACCCAGCCCCCTGAGCACTGAGCACCCAGCCCCTTGAGTACTGATCACCCAGCCCCCTGAGTACTGAGCACTCAGCACCCTGAGTACTGAGCACTGATCACCCCGAGCACTGAGCACCCAGCACCCTGAGCACTGAGCACCCTGAGGACTGAGCATCCAGAACCCTGAGCACTGAGCACCCAGCACACTGAGTACTGAGCACCGATCACCCTGAGCTATGAGCACCCAGCACACCGAACACTGAGCACCCAGCACACTGAGTACTGAGCACCCAGGACCCCGAGTACTGAGCACCCAGCACCCTGAGTACTGAGCACCCAGCACCCCGAGGACTGAGCACCCAGCACCCTGCATACTGAGCACCCTGAGTACTGAGCACAGATCACCCTGAGCACTGAGCACCCAGCACCCTGAGTACTGTGCACCCAGCACCCTGAGCACTGAGCACCCAGCACCCTGAGCACTGAGCACCAAGCACCCTGAGTACTGAGCACCCAGCACCCTGAGTACTGAGTACCCAGCACCCTGCGCACTGAGCACCCAGCACCCTGAGTACTGAGCACCGAGCATCCTGAGTACTGAGCACCCAGCACCCTGAGTACTGAGCACCCAGCACCCTGAGCACTGAGCACCCAGCATCCTGATTACTGAGCACCCAGCACCCCGAGCACTGAGCACCCAGCACCCTGAGTACTGAGCACTGAGCACCCTGAGTACTGAGCACGGAACACCCTGAGTACTGAGCACCCAGCACCCTGAGTACTGAGCACCCAGCACCCTGAGTGCTGAGCACCCAGCACCCCGAGCACTGAGCACCCAGCACCCCGAGCACTGAGCACCCAGCACCCCGAGCACTGAGGACCCAGCACCCCGAGCACTGAGCACCCAGCACCCTGAGCACTGAGCACCCAGGACCCTGAGCACTGAGCACCCAGCACCCTGAGTACTGAGTACCCAGCACCCTGAGCACTGAGCACCCTGCACCCTGAGTACTGATCACCGAGCACCCTGAGCACTGAGCACCCAGCACCCTGAGTACTGAGCACCCAGCACCCTGAGCACTGAGCAACCAGCACCCTGAGCACTGAGCACTGAGCACCCAGCACCCTGAGCACTGAGCACTGAGCACCCAGCACCCCGTGCACTGAGCACCCAGCACCCCGGGAACTGAGCACCCCGCACCCTGAGCACTGAGCACCCAGCACCCTGAGCACTGAGCACCCAGCACCCTGAGTACTGAGCACACAGCACCCTGAGTACTGAGCACCCAGCACCCTGAGTACTGAGCACTCAGCACCCTGAGTACTGAGCACCGAGCACCCCGAGCACTGAGCAGCCAGCACCCTGAGCACTGAGCACCCTGACGACTGAGCACCCAGCACCCTGAGAACTGAGCGCCCAGCACCCTGAGTACTGAGCACCCTGAGTACTGAGCACTGAGCACCGAGCACCCTGAGTACTGAGCAACTTGAGGTCTGAGCACCCAGCACCCTGAGCACTGAGCACCCAGCACCCTGAGTACTGAGCACCCAACACCCAGAGTACTGAGCACCCAGCACCCTGAGCACTGAGCACCCAGCACCCTGAGTACTGAGCACCGATCACCCTGAGCACTGAGCACCCAGCACCCCGAGCACTGAGCACCCAGCACCCTGAGTACTGAGCACACAGCACCCTGAGCACTGAGCACCCAGCACCCTGAGCACTGAGCACCCAGCATCCGAGCACTGAGCACCCAGCACCATGAGCACTGAGCACCCAGCCCCCTGAGCACTGAGCACCCAGCCCCCTGAGTACTGATCACCTAGCCCCCTGAGTACTGAGCACTCAGCACCCTGAGTACTGAGCACCGATCACCCCGAGCACTGAGCACCCAGCACCCTGAGCACTGAGCACCCTGAGGACTGAGCATCCAGAACCCTGAGCACTGAGCACCCAGCACACTGAGTACTGAGCACCAATCACCCTGAGCTATGAGCACCCAGCACCCCGAACACTGAGCAACCAGCACACTGAGTACTGAGCACCCAGGACCCCGAGTACTGAGCACCCAGCACCCTGAGTACTGAGCACCCAGCACCCCGAGAACTGAGCACCCAGCACCCTGCATACTGAGCACCCTGAGTACTGAGCACCGATCACCCTGAGCACTGAGCACCCAGCACCCTGAGTACTGAGCACCCAGCACCCTGAGCACTGAGCACCCAGCACCCTGAGCACTGAGCACCAAGCACCCTGAGTACTGAGCACCCAGCACCCTGAGTACTGAGTACCCAGCACCCTGCGCACTGAGCACCCAGCACCCTGAGTACTGAGCACCGAGCATCCTGAGTACTGAGCACCCAGCACCCTGAGTACTGAGCACCCAGCACCCTGAGCACTGAGCACCCAGCATCCTGATTACTGAGCACCCAGCACCCCGAGCACTGAGCACCCAGCACCCTGAGTACTGAGCACTGAGCACCCTGAGTACTGAGCACGGAACACCCTGAGTACTGAGCACCCAGCACCCTGAGTACTGAGCACCCAGCACCCTGAGTGCTGAGCACCCAGCACCCCGAGCACTGAGCACCCAGCACCCCGAGCACTGAGCACCCAGCACCCCGAGCACTGAGGACCCAGCACCCCGAGCACTGAGCACCCAGCACGCTGAGTACTGAGCACTGAGCACACAGCACCCTGAGTACTGAGCACCCAGCACCCCGAGCACTGAGCACCCAGCGCCCCGAGCACTGAGCACCCAGCACCCCGAGCACTGAGCACTGAGCAGCCTGAGCACTGAGCACCCAGCACCCCGAGTACTGAGCACTGAGCACCCTGAGTACTGAGCACCCAGCACCACGAGTACTGAACACTGAGCACCCTGAGTACTGAGCACCCAGCACCCTGAAAACTGAGCACTGAGAACCCTGAGTACTGAGCACCGAGCACCCTGAGTACTGAGCACCCAGCACCCTGAGAACTGAGCACGGAGCACCCCGAGGACTGAGCAACAAGCACCCTGAGTACTGAGCACCCAGCACCCTGATCACTGAGCACCCAGTAACCTGAGCACTGAGCTCCCAGCACCCTGAGTACTGAGCACTGAGCACCCAGCACCCCGAGCACTGAGCACCCAGCACCCTGAGTACTGAGCACTGAGCACCCAGCACCCTGAGTACTGAGCACTCAGCACCCCGAGCACTGAGCACCCAGCACCCTGAGTACTGAGCACCCTGAGTACTGAGCACCGATCACCCTGAGCACTGAGCTCCCAGCACCCTGAGTACTGAGCACCCAGCACCCTGAGCACTGAACACCCAGCACCCTGAGTACTGAGCACCCAGCACCCTGAGCACTGAGCACCCAGCACCCCGAGCACTGAGCACCCAGCACCCCGAGAATGAGCACCCAGCACCCCGAGTACTGAGCACCGAGCACCCTGAGCACTGAGTATGCAGCACCCTGAGTATTGAGCACCCAGCACCCTGAGCAGTGAGCACCAAGCACCCCGAGTACTGAGCACCCAGCACTCTGAGCACTGAGCACCCAGCACCCTGAGCACTGAGTACTGAGCACCGAGCACAACGAGCACTGAGCACCCAGCACCCGGAGTACTGAGCACCCAGCACCCTGAGTACTAAGCACCGAGCACCCTGAGTACTGAGCACCCAGCACCCTGAGCACTGAACATACAGCACCCTGTGTACTGAGCACCTCGAGCACTGAGCACCCAGCACCCTGAGTACTGAGCACCGAGCACCCCGAGCACTGAGCACCCAGCACCCCTAGCATTGAGCACCGATCACCCCGAGCACTGAGCACCCAGCACCCTGAGCACTGAGCACCGACCACCCCGAGCACTGAGCACCCAGCACCCCGAGCACTGAGCACCCAGCACCCTGAACACTGAGCACTGAGAACCCTGAGTACTGAGCACCGAGCACCCTGAGTACTGAGCACCCAGCACCCTGAGTACTGAGTACCCAGCGCCCTGAGTACTGAGCACCCAGCACCCTGAGCACTGAGCACTGAGCACCCAGCACCCTGAGCACTGAGCACTGAGCACCCAGCACCCCGAGCACTGAGCACCCAGCACCCCGAACACTGAGCACCCAGCACCCTGAGCACTGAGCACCCAGCACCCTGAGCACTGAGCACCCAGCCCCCTGAATACTGAGCACCCAGCCCCTGAGTACTGAGCACTCAGCACCCTGAGTACTGAGCACCGAGCACCCCGAGCACTGAGCAACCAGCACACTGAGCACTGAGCACCCTGAGGACTGAGCACCCAGCAACCTGAGCACTGAGCACCCAGCACCCTGAGAACTGAGCACCGATCACCCTGAGCACTGAGCACCCAGCACCCCGAGTACTGAGCACCCAGCACCCTGAGTACTGAGCACCCAGCACCCCGAGGACTGAGCACCCAGCACCCTGAGTACTGAGCACCCTGAGTACTGAGCACCGATCACCCTGAGAACTGAGCACCCAGCACCCTGAGTACTGAGCACACAGCACCCTGAGCACTGAGCACCCAGCACCCTGAGCACTGAGCACCCAGCATCCGAGCACTGAGCACCCAGCACCATGAGCACTGAGCACCCAGCCCCCTGAGCACTGAGCACCCAGCCCCTTGAGTACTGATCACCCAGCCCCCTGAGTACTGAGCACTCAGCACCCTGAGTACTGAGCACTGATCACCCCGAGCACTGAGCACCCAGCACCCTGAGCACTGAGCACCCTGAGGACTGAGCATCCAGAACCCTGAGCACTGAGCACCCAGCACACTGAGTACTGAGCACCGATCACCCTGAGCTATGAGCACCCAGCACACCGAACACTGAGCACCCAGCACACTGAGTACTGAGCACCCAGGACCCCGAGTACTGAGCACCCAGCACCCTGAGTACTGAGCACCCAGCACCCCGAGGACTGAGCACCCAGCACCCTGCATACTGAGCACCCTGAGTACTGAGCACAGATCACCCTGAGCACTGAGCACCCAGCACCCTGAGTACTGAGCACCCAGCACCCTGAGCACTGAGCACCCAGCACCCTGAGCACTGAGCACCAAGCACCCTGAGTACTGAGCACCCAGCACCCTGAGTACTGAGTACCCAGCACCCTGCGCACTGAGCACCCAGCACCCTGAGTACTGAGCACCGAGCATCCTGAGTACTGAGCACCCAGCACCCTGAGTACTGAGCACCCAGCACCCTGAGCACTGAGCACCCAGCATCCTGATTACTGAGCACCCAGCACCCCGAGCACTGAGCACCCAGCACCCTGAGTACTGAGCACTGAGCACACTGAGTACTGAGCACGGAACACCCTGAGTACTGAGCACCCAGCACCCTGAGTACTGAGCACCCAGCACCCTGAGTGCTGAGCACCCAGCACCCCGAGCACTGAGCACCCAGCACCCCGAGCACTGAGCACCCAGCACCCCGAGCACTGAGGACCCAGCACCCCGAGCACTGAGCACCCAGCACCCTGAGCACTGAGCACCCAGGACCCTGAGCACTGAGCACCCAGCACCCTGAGTACTGAGTACCCAGCACCCTGAGCACTGAGCACCCTGCACCCTGAGTACTGATCACCGAGCACCCTGAGCACTGAGCACCCAGCACCCTGAGTACTGAGCACCCAGCACCCTGAGCACTGAGCAACCAGCACCCTGAGCACTGAGCACTGAGCACCCAGCACCCTGAGCACTGAGCACTGAGCACCCAGCACCCCGTGCACTGAGCACCCAGCACCCCGGGAACTGAGCACCCCGCACCCTGAGCACTGAGCACCCAGCACCCTGAGCACTGAGCACCCAGCACCCTGAGTACTGAGCACACAGCACCCTGAGTACTGAGCACCCAGCACCCTGAGTACTGAGCACTCAGCACCCTGAGTACTGAGCACCGAGCACCCCGAGCACTGAGCAGCCAGCACCCTGAGCACTGAGCACCCTGACGACTGAGCACCCAGCACCCTGAGAACTGAGCGCCCAGCACCCTGAGTACTGAGCACCCTGAGTACTGAGCACTGAGCACCGAGCACCCTGAGTACTGAGCAACTTGAGGTCTGAGCACCCAGCACCCTGAGCACTGAGCACCCAGCACCCTGAGTACTGAGCACCCAACACCCAGAGTACTGAGCACCCAGCACCCTGAGCACTGAGCACCCAGCACCCTGAGTACTGAGCACCGATCACCCTGAGCACTGAGCACCCAGCACCCCGAGCACTGAGCACCCAGCACCCTGAGTACTGAGCACCCAGCACCCTGAGCACTGAGCACCCAGCACCCTGAGTACTGAGCACCCAGCACCCCGAGCACTGAGCACCCAGCACCCTGAGCACTGAGCACCCAGCACCCTGAGCACTGAGCACCCAGCACCCCAAGCACTGAGCACCCAGCACCCTGAGCACCCAGCACCCTGAGCACTGAGCACCATGAGCACTGAGCACTGAGCACCCAGCACCCTGAGTACTGAGCACCCAACACTCTGAGCACTGAGCACCCAGCACGCTGAGTACTGAGCACTGAGCACACAGCACCCTGAGTACTGAGCACCCAGCACCCCGAGCACTGAGCACCCAGCGCCCCGAGCACTGAGCACCCAGCACCCCGAGCACTGAGCACTGAGCAGCCTGAGCACTGAGCACCCAGCACCCCGAGTACTGAGCACTGAGCACCCTGAGTACTGAGCACCCAGCACCCCGAGTACTGAACACTGAGCACCCTGAGTACTGAGCACCCAGCACCCTGAAAACTAAGCACTGAGAACCCTGTGTACTGAGCACCGAGCACCCTGAGTACTGAGCACCCAGCACCCTGAGAACTGAGCACGGAGCACCCCGAGGACTGAGCAACAAGCACCCTGAGTACTGAGCACCCAGCACCCTGAGCACTGAGCACCCAGCACCCTGAGCACTGAGCACCCAGCACCCTGAGTACTGAGCACTGAGCACCCAGCACCCCGAGCACTGAGCACCCAGCACCCTGAGTACTGAGCACTGAGCACCCAGCACCCTGAGTACTGAGCACTCAGCACCCCGAGCACTGAGCACCCAGCACCCTGAGTACTGAGCACCCTGAGTACTGAGCACCGATCACCCTGAGCACTGAGCTCCCAGCACCCTGAGTACTGAGCACCCAGCACCCTGAGCACTGAACACCCAGCACCCTGAGTACTGAGCACCCAGCACCCTGAGCACTGAGCACCCAGCACCCTGAGTACTGAGCACCCAGCACCCTGAGCACTGAGCACCCAGCACCCCGAGAATGAGCACCCAGCACCCCGAGAATGAGCACCCAGCACCCCGAGTACTGAGCACCGAGCACCCTGAGCACTGAGTATGCAGCACCCTGAGTATTGAGCACCCAGCACCCTGAGCAGTGAGCACAGAGCACCCCGAGTACTGAGCACCCAGCACTCTGAGCACTGAGCACCCAGCACCCTGAGCACTGAGTACTGAGCACCGAGCACAACGAGCACTGAGCACCCAGCACCCGGAGTACTGAGCACCCAGCACCCTGAGTACTAAGCACCGAGCACCCTGAGTACTGAGCACCCAGCACCCTGAGCACTGAACATACAGCACCCTGAGTACTGAGCACCTCGAGCACTGAGCACCCAGCACCCTTAGTACTGAGCACCGAGCACCCCGAGCACTGAGCACCCAGCACCCCTAGCATTGAGCACCGATCACCCTGAGCACTGAGCACCCAGCACCCTGAGCACTGAGCACCGAGCACTCCGAGCACTGAGCACCCAGCACCCCGAGCACTGAGCACCCAGCACCCTGAGCACTGAGCACCCAGCACCCTGAGCACTGAGCACCCAGCACCCTGAGTACTGAGCACCCAGCAACCTGAGCTCTGAGTACCCAGCACCCTGAGCACTGAGCATACAGCACCCTGAGCACTGAGCACCCAGCACCCTGAGCACTGAGCACCCAGCACCCTGAGTACTGAGCACTGAGCACCCAGCACCCCGAGCACTGAGCACCCAGCACCCCGAGCACTGAGCACCCAGCACCCTGAGTACTGAGCACCCAGCACCCCGAGCACTGAGCACCCAGCACCCTGAGCACTGAGCACCCAGCACACTGAGCACTGATCACCCAGCACCCTTCGCACTGAGCACCCAGCATCCTGAGTACTGAGCACCCAGCACCCTGAGTACTGAGCACTCAGCACCCTGAGTACTGAGCAACGAGCACCCCGAGCACTGAGCACCCAGCACCCTGAGCACTGAGCACCCTGAGGACTGAGCACCCAGCACCCTGAGCACTGAGCACCCAGCACCCTGAGTACTGAGCACCGATCACCCTGAGCACTGAGCACCCAGAACCCCGAGCACTGAGCACCTTGAGTACTGAGCAAAGATCACCCTGAGCACTGAGCTCCCAGCACCCTGAGTACTGAGCACCCAGCACCCTGAGCACTGAGCACCCAGCACCCTGAGTACTGAGCACTGAGCACCCAGCACCCCGAGCACTGAGCACCCAGCACCCTGAATACTGAGCACTGAGCACCCAGCACCCCGAGCACTGAGCACCCAGCACCCTGAGTACTAAGCACCGAGCACCCTGAGTACTGAGCACCCAGCACCCTGAGCACTGAGCACCCAGGACCCTGAGTACTGAGCACCGAGCACCCCGAGCACTGAGCACCCAGCACACCGAGCACTGAGCACCCAGCACCCCGAGCACTGAGCACCCAGCACCCTGAGTACTGAGCACCCAGCACCCTGAGTACTGAGCACCCAGCACCCTGAGCACTGAGTACCCAGCGCCCTGAGCACTGAGCACCCAGCACCCTGAGTACTGAGCACCCAGCACCCCGAGCAATGATCACCCAGCACCCTGAGCACTGAGCACCCAGAACCCGAGTACTGAGCACCCAGCACCCCGAGTACTGAGCACCCAGCACCCTGAGTACTGAGCACCCAGCACCCCGAGTACTGAGCACCCAGCACCCTGAGTACTGAGCACCCAGCACCCCGAGCACTGAGCACCCAGCACCCTGAGTACTGAGCACCCAGCACCCTGAGTACTGATCACCCAGCACCCCGAGTACTGAGCACCCAGCACCCTGAGCACTGAGCACCCAGCACCCCGAGCACTGAGCACCCAGCACCCTGAGTACTGAGCACCCAGCACCCTGAGAACTGAGCACCCAGCACGCTGAGCACTGAGCACACAGCACCCCGAGCAGTGAGCACCCAGCACCCTGAGTACTGAGCACTGAGCACCCAGCACCCCGAGCACTGAGCACCCAGCACCCTGAGTACTGAGCACTGAGCACCCAGCACCCCGAGCACTGAGCACCCAGCACCCCGAGCACTGAGCACCCAGCACCCTGAGTACTGAGCACCCAGCGCCCCGAGCACTGAGCACCCAGCACCCCGAGTACTGAGCACCCAGCACCCCGAGCACCGAGCACCCAGCACCCTGAGCACTGAGCACCCAGCACCCTGAGCACTGAGCACCCTGCACCCTGAGCACTGAGCACCCAGCACCCTGAGCACTGAGCACCCAGCACCCTGAGTAGTGAGCACCCTGAGTACTGAGCAAAGATCACCCTGAGCTCTGAGCTCCCAGCTCCCTGAGTACTGAGCACACAGCACCCTGAGCACTGAGCACCGAGCACCCCGAGTACTGAGCACCCAGCACCCTGTGCACTGAGCACCGAGCACCCCGAGTACTGAGCACCCAGCACCCTGCGCACTGAGCACCCAGCACCCTGAGTACTGAGCACCCAGCACCCCGAGCACTGAGCACTGAGCACCCTGAGCACTGAGTACTGAGCACCGAGCACCCCGAGAACTGAGCACCCAGCACCCGGAGTAATGAGCACCCAGCACCCTGAGTACTGAGCACCCAGCACCCCGAGCACTGAGCACCCAGCAAACTGAGCACTGAGCACCCAGCACCCTGAGTACTGAGCACTGAGCACCCAGCACCCCGAGCACTGTGCACAGAGCACCCTGAGTACTGAGCACTGAGCACCCAGCACCCCGAACACTGAGCAGCCAGCACCCTGAATACTAAGCTTCGAGCACCCTGAGCACTGAGCACCGAGCACCCCGAGTACTGATCACCGAGCACCCTGAGTACTGAGCACCCAGCACCCTGAGTACTGAGCACCCAGCGTACTGAGCACCGAGCACCCAGCACCCTGAGTACTGAGCACCCAGCACCCTGAGAACTGAGCACCCAGCACCCTGAGTACTGAGCACTGAGCACCCCGAGTACTGAGCACCCAGCACCCCGAGCACTGAGCACCTTGAGTACTGAGCAAAGATCACCCTGAGCACTGAGCTCCCAGCACCCTGAGTACTGAGCACCCAGCACCCTGAGCACTGAGCACCCAGCACCCTGAGTACTGAGCACTGAGCACCCAGCACCCCGAGCACTGAGCACCCAGCACCCTGAGTACTGAGCACTGAGCACCGAGCACCCCGAGCACTGAGCACCCAGCACCCTGAGTACTAAGCACCGAGCACCCTGAGTACTGAGCACCCAGCACCCTGAGCACTGAGCACCCAGGACCCTGAGTACTGAGCACCGAGCACCCCGAGCACTGAGCACCCAGCACACCGAGCACTGAGCACCCAGCACCCCGAGCACTGAGCACCCAGCACCCTGAGTACTGAGCACCCAGCACCCTGAGTACTGAGCACCCAGCACCCTGAGCACTGAGTACCCAGCGCCCTGAGCACTGAGCACCCAGCACCCTGAGTACTGAGCACCCAGCACCCCGAGCAATGATCACCCAGCACCCTGAGCACTGAGCACCCAGAACCCGAGTACTGAGCACCCAGCACCCCGAGTACTGAGCAACCAGCACCCTGAGTACTGAGCACCCAGCACCCCGAGTACTGAGCACCCAGCACCCTGAGTACTGAGCACCCAGCACCCCGAGCACTGAGCACCCAGCACCCTGAGTACTGAGCACCCAGCACCCTGAGTACTGATCACCCAGCACCCCGAGTACTGAGCACCCAGCACCCTGAGCACTGAGCACCCAGCACCCCGAGCACTGAGCACCCAGCACCCTGAGTACTGAGCACCCAGCACCCTGAGAACTGAGCACCCAGCACGCTGAGCACTGAGCACACAGCACCCCGAGCAGTGAGCACCCAGCACCCTGAGTACTGAGCACTGAGCACCCAGCACCCCGAGCACTGAGCACCCAGCACCCTGAGTACTGAGCACTGAGCACCCAGCACCCCGAGCACTGAGCACCCAGCACCCCGAGCACTGAGCACCCAGCACCCTGAGTACTGAGCACCCAGCGCCCCGAGCACTGAGCACCCAGCACCCCGAGTACTGAGCACCCAGCACCCCGAGCACCGAGCACCCAGCACCCTGAGCACTGAGCACCCAGCACCCTGAGCACTGAGCACCCTGCACCCTGAGCACTGAGCACCCAGCACCCTGAGCACTGAGCACCCAGCACCCTGAGTAGTGAGCACCCTGAGTACTGAGCAAAGATCACCCTGAGCTCTGAGCTCCCAGCTCCCTGAGTACTGAGCACACAGCACCCTGAGCACTGAGCACCGAGCACCCCGAGTACTGAGCACCCAGCACCCTGTGCACTGAGCACCGAGCACCCCGAGTACTGAGCACCCAGCACCCTGAGCACTGAGCACCCAGCACCCTGAGTACTGAGCACCCAGCACCCCGAGCACTGAGCACTGAGCACCCTGAGCACTGAGTACTGAGCACCGAGCACCCCGAGAACTGAGCACCCAGCACCCGGAGTAATGAGCACCCAGCACCCTGAGTACTGAGCACCCAGCACCCCGAGCACTGAGCACCCAGCAAACTGAGCACTGAGCACCCAGCACCCTGAGTACTGAGCACTGAGCACCCAGCACCCCGAGCACTGTGCACAGAGCACCCTGAGTACTGAGCACTGAGCACCCAGCACCCCGAACACTGAGCAGCCAGCACCCTGAATACTAAGCTTCGAGCACCCTGAGCACTGAGCACCGAGCACCCCGAGTACTGATCACCGAGCACCCTGAGTACTGAGCACCCAGCACCCTGAGTACTGAGCACCCAGCGTACTGAGCACCGAGCACCCAGCACCCTGAGTACTGAGCACCCAGCACCCTGAGAACTGAGCACCCAGCACCCTGAGTACTGAGCACTGAGCACCCCGAGTACTGAGCACCCAGCACCCCGAGCACCGAGCACCCAGCACCCTGAGCACTGAGCACCCAGCACCCTGAGCACTGAGCACCCAGCACCCTGAGCACTGAGCACCCAGCACCCTGAGCACTGAGCACCCAGCACCCTGAGTACTGAGCACCCAACGTACTGAGCACCGAGCACCCTGAGCACTGAGCACACAGCACCCTGAGTACTGAGCACCCAGCACCCTGAGCAATGAGCACCCTGAGTACTGAGCACCCAGCACCCTGAGTACTAAGCACCGAGCATCCTGAGTACTGAGCACCCAGCACCCTGAGCACTGAACACACAGCACCCTGAGTACTGAGCACCTCGAGAACTGAGCACCCAGCACCCTGAGTACTGAGCACCGAGCACCCCAAGCACTGAGCACCCAGCACCGCGAGCACTGTGCACCCAGCACCCCGAGCACTGAGCACCCAGCACCCTGAGTACTGAGCACCCAGCACCCTGAGTACTGAGCACCCAGCACCCTGAGCACAGAGTACCCAGCACCCTGAGCACTGAGCACCCAGCACCCTGAGCACTGAGCACACAGCACCCTGAGCACTGAGCACACAGCACCCTGAGTACTGAGCACTGAGCACCCAGCACCCCGAGCACTGAGCACCCAGCAAACTGAGCACTGAGCACCCAGCACCCTGAGTACTGAGCACTGAGCACCCAGCACCCCGAGCACTGAGCACAGAGCACCCTGAGTACTGAGCACTGAGCACCCAGCACCCCGAGCACTGAGCACCCAGCACCCTGAGTACTAAGCACCGAGCACCCTGAGTACGGAGCACACAGCACCCTGAGCACTGAGCACCCAGCACCCTGAGTACTGAGCACCCAGCACCATGAGTACTGAGCACCAAGCACCCTGAGCACTGAGCACCCAGCACCCTGAGCACTGAGCACCCAGCACCCTGAGCACTGAGCACCCAGCACCCTGAGTACTGAGCACTGAGCACCCAGCACCCCGAGCACTGAGCACCCAGCACCCTGAGTACTGACCACCGAGCACCCCGAGCACTGAGCACCCAGCACCCCGAGCACTGAGCACCCAGCACCCCGAGCACTGAGCACCCAGCACCCTGAGTACTGAGCACCCAGCACCCTGAGTACTGAGCACACAGCACCCTGAGCTCTGAGCACCCAGCACCCTGAGCACTGAGCACCCAGCACCCCGAGCACTGAGCACCCAGCACCCTGAGTACTGAGCACCCAGCACCCTGAGCACTGAGCACCCAGCACCCTGAGTACTGAGCACCCAGCACCCTGAGCAATGAGTACCCAGCACCCTGAGCACTGAGCACCCAGCACCCTGAGCACTGAGCACACAGCACCCTGAGCACTGAGCACCCAGCACCCTGAGCACTGAGTACCGAGCACCCTGAGCACTGAGCACCCAGCACCCTGAGTACTGAGCAACCAGCACCCTGAGTACTGAGCACCCAGCACCCTGAGCACTAAGCACCCAGCACAACGAGCACTGAGCACCCAGCACCCTGAGTACTGAGCACCCAGCACCCTGAGCACTGAGCACCCAGCACACTGAGTACTGAGCACCCAGCACCCTGAGCAATGAGTACCCAGCACCCTGAGCACTGAGCACCCAGCACGCTGAGCACTGAGCACACAGCACCCTGAGCAGTGAGCACCCAGCACCCTGAGTACTGAGCACTGAGCACCCAGCACCCCGAGCACTGAGCACCCAGCACCCTGAGTACTGAGCACTGAGCACCCAGCACCCCGAGCACTGAGCACCCAGCACCCCGAGCACTGAGCACCCAGCACCCTGAGTACTGAGCACCCAGCACACTGAGCACTGATCACCCAGCACCCTTCTCACTGAGCACCCAGCACCCTGAGTACTGAGCACACAGCACACGGAGTACTGAGCACTCAGCACCCTGAGTACTGAGCACCGAGCACCCCGAGCACTGAGCACCCTGAGGACTGAGCACCCAGCACCCTGAGCACTGAGCACCCAGCACCCTGAGTACTGAGCACCGATCAACCTGAGCACTGAGCACCCAGAACCCCGAGCACTGAGCACCCTGAGTACTGAGCAAAGATCACCCTGAGCACTGAGCTCCCAGCACCCTGAGTACTGAGCACCCAGCACCAAGAGCACTGAGCACCCAGCACCTTGAGCACTGAGCACCCAACACCCTGAGTACTGAGCACCCAGCACCCTGAGTACTGAGCACCGAGCGTACTGAGCACCGAGCACCCCGAGCACTGAGGACCCAGCACCCTGAGCACTGAGCACCCAGCACCCTGAGTACTGAGCACCCAGCACCCTGAGCACTGAGCACCCAGCACCCTGAGCACTGAGCACCGATCACCCCGAGTACTGAGCAGCCAGCACCCTGAGCACTGAGCACACAGCACCCTGAGTACTGAGCACCCAACGTACTGAGCACCGAGCACACAGCACCCTGAGCACTGAGCACCCAGCACCCTGAGTACTAAGCACCCAGCACCCTGAGTACTGAGCACCCAACGTACTGAGCACCGAGCACACAGCACCCTGAGCACTGAGCACCCAGCACCCTGAGTGCTGAACACCAAGCACCCTGAGCACTGAGCACTGAGCACCCTGAGCACTGAGTACTGAGCACCGAGCACCCCGAGAACTGAGCACCCAGCACCCGGAGTACTGAGCACCCAGCACCCTGAGTACTGAGCACCCAGCACCCCGAGCACTGAGCACCCAGCACCCTGAGCACTGAGCACCCAGCACCCTGAGTACTGAGCACTGAGCACCCAGCACCCCGAGCACTGAGCACCCAGCACCCGGAGTACTGAGCACTGAGCACCCAGCACCCCGAGCACTGAGCACCCAGCACCCTGAGTACTAAGCACCGAGCACCCTGAGTACTGAGCACCCAGCACCCTGAGCACTGAACACACAGCACCCTGAGTACTGAGCACCTCGAGCACTGAGCACCCAGCACCCTGAGTACTGAGCACCGAGCACCCCGAGCACTGAGCACCCAGCACACCGAGCACTGAGCACCCAGCACCCCGAGCACTGAGCACCCAGCACCCTGAGTACTGAGCACCCAGCACCCTGAGTACTGAGCACCCAGCACCCTGAGCACTGAGTACCCAGCGCCCTGAGCACTGAGCACCCAGCACCCTGAGCACTGAGCACCCAGCACCCTGAGCACTGAGCACCCAGCACCCTGAGTAGTGAACACTGAGCACCCAGCACCCTGAGTACTGAGCACCCAGCACCCCGAACACTGAGCACCCAGCACCCTGAGTACTGAGCACCGAGCACCCTGAGTACTGAGCACCCAGCACCCTGAGTACTGAGCACCCAGCGTACTGAGCACCGAGCACACAGCACCCTGAGTACTGAGCACCCAGCACCCTGAGTACTGAGCAAACAGCACCCTGAGCACTGAGCACCCAGCACCCTGAGTACTGAGCACCCAGCACCCTGAGTACTGAGCAACCAGCACCCTGAGCACTGAGCACTGAGCACCCAGCACCCTGAGCACTGAGCACCCAGCACCCCGAGCACTGAGCACCCAGCACCCCGAGCACTGAGCAAGCAGCACCCTGAGCACTGAGCACACAGCACCCTGAGCACTGAGCACCCGGCACCCTGAGTACTGAGCACTGAGCACCCAGCACCCCGAGCACTGAGCACCCAGCACCCTGAGTACTGAGCACTGAGCACCCAGCACCCCGAGCACTGAGCACCCAGCACCCCGAGCACTGAGCACCCACCTCCCTGAGTACTGAGCACCCAGCACCCCGAACACTGAGCACCCAGCACCCTGAGCACTGAGCACCCAGCACACTGAGCACTGATCACCCAGCACCCTTCGCTCTGAGCACCCAGCACCCTGAGCACTGAGCACGCAGCACCCTGAGTACTGAGCACTCAGCACCCTGAGTACTGAGCACCGAGCACCCCGAGCACTGAGCACCCAGCACCCTGAGCACTGAGCACCCTGAGGACTGAGCACCCAGCACCCTGAGCACTGAGCACCCAGCACCCTGAGTAATGAGCACCGATCACCCTGAGCACTGAGCACCCAGAACCCCGAGCACTGAGCACCCTGAGTACTGAGTAAAGATCACCCTGAGCACTGAGCTCCCAGCACCCTGAGTACTGAGCACCCAGCACCCTGAGCACTGAGCACCCAGCACCCTGAGTACTGAGCACCCAGCACCCTGAGTACTGAGCACCCAGCACCCTGAGTACTGAGCACCGAGCGTACTGAGCACCGAGCACCCCGAGCACTGAGTACCCAGCACCCTGAGCACTGAGCACCCAGCACCCTGAGTACTGAGCACCCAGCACCCTGAGTACTGAGCACCCAGCACCCTGAGCACTGAGCACCGATCACCCCGAGTACTGAGCAGCCAGCACCCTGAGCACTGAGCACCCAGCACCCTGAGTACTGAGCACCCAGCACCCTGAGTACTGAACACCCAGCACCCTGAGCACTGATAACTGAGCACCCTGAGCACTGAGTACTGAGCACCGAGCACCCCGAGAACTGAGCACCCAGCACCCGGAGTACTGAGCACCCAGCACCCTGATTACTGAGGACCCAGCACCCCGAGCACTGAGCACCCAGCACCCTGAGCACTGAGCACCGAGCACCCTGAGTACTAAGCACCCAGCACCCTGAGTACTGAGCACACAGCACCCTGAGTATTGAGCACCCAGCGTACTGAGCACAGAGCACCCAGAGCACTGAGCACCCAGCACCCCGAGCACTGAGCACCCAGCACCCTGAGTACTGAGCACCCAGCGCCCCGAGCACTGAGCACCCAGCACCCCGAGTACTGAGCACCCAGCACCCCGAGCACCGAGCACCCAGCACCCTGAGCACTGAGCACCCAGCACCCTGAGCACTGAGCACCCTGCACCCTGAGCACTGAGCACCCAGCACCCTGAGCACTGAGCACCCAGCACCCTGAGTAGTGAGCACCCTGAGTACTGAGCAAAGATCAATCTGAGCTCTGAGCTCCCAGCTCCCTGAGTACTGAGCACACAGCACCCTGAGCACTGAGCACCGAGCACCCCGAGTACTGAGCACCCAGCACCCTGTGCACTGAGCACCGAGCACCCCGAGTACTGAGCACCCAGCACCCTGCGCACTGAGCACAAAGCACCCTGAGTACTGAGCACCCAGCACCCCGAGCACTGAGCACTGAGCACCCTGAGCACTGAGTACTGAGCACCGAGCACCCCGAGAACTGAGCACCCAGCACCCGGAGTAATGAGCACCCAGCACCCTGAGTACTGAGCACCCAGCACCCCGAGCACTGAGCACCCAGCAAACTGAGCACTGAGCACCCAGCACCCTGAGTACTGAGCACTGAGCACCCAGCACCCTGAGCACTGTGCACAGAGCACCCTGAGTACTGAGCACTGAGCACCCAGCACCCCGAACACTGAGCAGCCAGCACCCTGAATACTAAGCTTCGAGCACCCTGAGCACTGAGCACCGAGCACCCCGAGTACTGATCACCGAGCACCCTGAGTACTGAGCACCCAGCACCCTGAGTACTGAGCACCCAGCGTACTGAGCACCGAGCACCCAGCACCCTGAGTACTGAGCACCCAGCACCCTGAGAACTGAGCACCCAGCACCCTGAGTACTGAGCACTGAGCACCCCGAGTACTGAGCACCCAGCACCCCGAGCACTGAGCACCTTGAGTACTGAGCAAAGATCACCCTGAGCACTGAGCTCCCAGCACCCTGAGTACTGAGCACCCAGCACCCTGAGCACTGAGCACCCAGCACCCTGAGTACTGAGCACTGAGCACCCAGCACCCCGAGCACTGAGCACCCAGCACCCTGAGTACTGAGCACTGAGCACCGAGCACCCCGAGCACTGAGCACCCAGCACCCTGAGTACTAAGCACCGAGCACCCTGAGTACTGAGCACCCAGCACCCTGAGCACTGAGCACCCAGGACCCTGAGTACTGAGCACCGAGCACCCCGAGCACTGAGCACCCAGCACACCGAGCACTGAGCACCCAGCACCCCGAGCACTGAGCACCCAGCACCCTGAGTACTGAGCACCCAGCACCCTGAGTACTGAGCACCCAGCACCCTGAGCACTGAGTACCCAGCGCCCTGAGCACTGAGCACCCAGCACCCTGAGTACTGAGCACCCAGCACCCCGAGCAATGATCACCCAGCACCCTGAGCACTGAGCACCCAGAACCCGAGTACTGAGCACCCAGCACCCCGAGTACTGAGCACCCAGCACCCTGAGTACTGAGCACCCAGCACCCCGAGTACTGAGCACCCAGCACCCTGAGTACTGAGCACCCAGCACCCCGAGCACTGAGCACCCAGCACCCTGAGTACTGAGCACCCAGCACCCTGAGTACTGATCACCCAGCACCCCGAGTACTGAGCACCCAGCACCCTGAGCACTGAGCACCCAGCACCCCGAGCACTGAGCACCCAGCACCCTGAGTACTGAGCACCCAGCACCCTGAGAACTGAGCACCCAGCACGCTGAGCACTGAGCACACAGCACCCCGAGCAGTGAGCACCCAGCACCCTGAGTACTGAGCACTGAGCACCCAGCACCCCGAGCACTGAGCACCCAGCACCCTGAGTACTGAGCACTGAGCACCCAGCACCCCGAGCACTGAGCACCCAGCACCCCGAGCACTGAGCACCCAGCACCCTGAGTACTGAGCACCCAGCGCCCCGAGCACTGAGCACCCAGCACCCCGAGTACTGAGCACCCAGCACCCCGAGCACCGAGCACCCAGCACCCTGAGCACTGAGCACCCAGCACCCTGAGCACTGAGCACCCTGCACCCTGAGCACTGAGCACCCAGCACCCTGAGCACTGAGCACCCAGCACCCTGAGTAGTGAGCACCCTGAGTACTGAGCAAAGATCACCCTGAGCTCTGAGCTCCCAGCTCCCTGAGTACTGAGCACACAGCACCCTGAGCACTGAGCACCGAGCACCCCGAGTACTGAGCACCCAGCACCCTGTGCACTGAGCACCGAGCACCCCGAGTACTGAGCACCCAGCACCCTGAGCACTGAGCACCCAGCACCCTGAGTACTGAGCACCCAGCACCCCGAGCACTGAGCACTGAGCACCCTGAGCACTGAGTACTGAGCACCGAGCACCCCGAGAACTGAGCACCCAGCACCCGGAGTAATGAGCACCCAGCACCCTGAGTACTGAGCACCCAGCACCCCGAGCACTGAGCACCCAGCAAACTGAGCACTGAGCACCCAGCACCCTGAGTACTGAGCACTGAGCACCCAGCACCCCGAGCACTGTGCACAGAGCACCCTGAGTACTGAGCACTGAGCACCCAGCACCCCGAACACTGAGCAGCCAGCACCCTGAATACTAAGCTTCGAGCACCCTGAGCACTGAGCACCGAGCACCCCGAGTACTGATCACCGAGCACCCTGAGTACTGAGCACCCAGCACCCTGAGTACTGAGCACCCAGCGTACTGAGCACCGAGCACCCAGCACCCTGAGTACTGAGCACCCAGCACCCTGAGAACTGAGCACCCAGCACCCTGAGTACTGAGCACTGAGCACCCCGAGTACTGAGCACCCAGCACCCCGAGCACCGAGCACCCAGCACCCTGAGCACTGAGCACCCAGCACCCTGAGCACTGAGCACCCAGCACCCTGAGCACTGAGCACCCAGCACCCTGAGCACTGAGCACCCAGCACCCTGAGTACTGAGCACCCAACGTACTGAGCACCGAGCACCCTGAGCACTGAGCACACAGCACCCTGAGTACTGAGCACCCAGCACCCTGAGCAATGAGCACCCTGAGTACTGAGCACCCAGCACCCTGAGTACTAAGCACCGAGCATCCTGAGTACTGAGCACCCAGCACCCTGAGCACTGAACACACAGCACCCTGAGTACTGAGCACCTCGAGAACTGAGCACCCAGCACCCTGAGTACTGAGCACCGAGCACCCCAAGCACTGAGCACCCAGCACCGCGAGCACTGTGCACCCAGCACCCCGAGCACTGAGCACCCAGCACCCTGAGTACTGAGCACCCAGCACCCTGAGTACTGAGCACCCAGCACCCTGAGCACAGAGTACCCAGCACCCTGAGCACTGAGCACCCAGCACCCTGAGCACTGAGCACACAGCACCCTGAGCACTGAGCACACAGCACCCTGAGTACTGAGCACTGAGCACCCAGCACCCCGAGCACTGAGCACCCAGCAAACTGAGCACTGAGCACCCAGCACCCTGAGTACTGAGCACTGAGCACCCAGCACCCCGAGCACTGAGCACAGAGCACCCTGAGTACTGAGCACTGAGCACCCAGCACCCCGAGCACTGAGCACCCAGCACCCTGAGTACTAAGCACCGAGCACCCTGAGTACGGAGCACACAGCACCCTGAGCACTGAGCACCCAGCACCCTGAGTACTGAGCACCCAGCACCATGAGTACTGAGCACCAAGCACCCTGAGCACTGAGCACCCAGCACCCTGAGCACTGAGCACCCAGCACCCTGAGCACTGAGCACCCAGCACCCTGAGTACTGAGCACTGAGCACCCAGCACCCCGAGCACTGAGCACCCAGCACCCTGAGTACTGACCACCGAGCACCCCGAGCACTGAGCACCCAGCACCCCGAGCACTGAGCACCCAGCACCCCGAGCACTGAGCACCCAGCACCCTGAGTACTGAGCACCCAGCACCCTGAGTACTGAGCACACAGCACCCTGAGCTCTGAGCACCCAGCACCCTGAGCACTGAGCACCCAGCACCCCGAGCACTGAGCACCCAGCACCCTGAGTACTGAGCACCCAGCACCCTGAGCACTGAGCACCCAGCACCCTGAGTACTGAGCACCCAGCACCCTGAGCAATGAGTACCCAGCACACTGAGCACTGAGCACCCAGCACCCTGAGCACTGAGCACACAGCACCCTGAGCACTGAGCACCCAGCACCCTGAGCACTGAGTACCGAGCACCCTGAGCACTGAGCACCCAGCACCCTGAGTACTGAGCAACCAGCACCCTGAGTACTGAGCACCCAGCACCCTGAGCACTAAGCACCCAGCACAACGAGCACTGAGCACCCAGCACCCTGAGTACTGAGCACCCAGCACCCTGAGCACTGAGCACCCAGCACACTGAGTACTGAGCACCCAGCACCCTGAGCAATGAGTACCCAGCACCCTGAGCACTGAGCACCCAGCACGATGAGCACTGAGCACACAGCACCCTGAGCAGTGAGCACCCAGCACCCTGAGTACTGAGCACTGAGCACCCAGCACCCCGAGCACTGAGCACCCAGCACCCTGAGTACTGAGCACTGAGCACCCAGCACCCCGAGCACTGAGCACCCAGCACCCCGAGCACTGAGCACCCAGCACCCTGAGTACTGAGCACCCAGCACACTGAGCACTGATCACCCAGCACCCTTCTCACTGAGCACCCAGCACCCTGAGTACTGAGCACACAGCACACGGAGTACTGAGCACTCAGCACCCTGAGTACTGAGCACCGAGCACCCCGAGCACTGAGCACCCTGAGGACTGAGCACCCAGCACCCTGAGCACTGAGCACCCAGCACCCTGAGTACTGAGCACCGATCAACCTGAGCACTGAGCACCCAGAACCCCGAGCACTGAGCACCCTGAGTACTGAGCAAAGATCACCCTGAGCACTGAGCTCCCAGCACCCTGAGTACTGAGCACCCAGCACCAAGAGCACTGAGCACCCAGCACCTTGAGCACTGAGCACCCAACACCCTGAGTACTGAGCACCCAGCACCCTGAGTACTGAGCACCGAGCGTACTGAGCACCGAGCACCCCGAGCACTGAGGACCCAGCACCCTGAGCACTGAGCACCCAGCACCCTGAGTACTGAGCACCCAGCACCCTGAGCACTGAGCACCCAGCACCCTGAGCACTGAGCACCGATCACCCCGAGTACTGAGCAGCCAGCACCCTGAGCACTGAGCACACAGCACCCTGAGTACTGAGCACCCAACGTACTGAGCACCGAGCACACAGCACCCTGAGCACTGAGCACCCAGCACCCTGAGTACTAAGCACCCAGCACCCTGAGTACTGAGCACCCAACGTACTGAGCACCGAGCACACAGCACCCTGAGCACTGAGCACCCAGCACCCTGAGTGCTGAACACCAAGCACCCTGAGCACTGAGCACTGAGCACCCTGAGCACTGAGTACTGAGCACCGAGCACCCCGAGAACTGAGCACCCAGCACCCGGAGTACTGAGCACCCAGCACCCTGAGTACTGAGCACCCAGCACCCCGAGCACTGAGCACCCAGCACCCTGAGCACTGAGCACCCAGCACCCTGAGTACTGAGCACTGAGCACCCAGCACCCCGAGCACTGAGCACCCAGCACCCGGAGTACTGAGCACTGAGCACCCAGCACCCCGAGCACTGAGCACCCAGCACCCTGAGTACTAAGCACCGAGCACCCTGAGTACTGAGCACCCAGCACCCTGAGCACTGAACACACAGCACCCTGAGTACTGAGCACCTCGAGCACTGAGCACCCAGCACCCTGAGTACTGAGCACCGAGCACCCCGAGCACTGAGCACCCAGCACACCGAGCACTGAGCACCCAGCACCCCGAGCACTGAGCACCCAGCACCCTGAGTACTGAGCACCCAGCACCCTGAGTACTGAGCACCCAGCACCCTGAGCACTGAGTACCCAGCGCCCTGAGCACTGAGCACCCAGCACCCTGAGCACTGAGCACCCAGCACCCTGAGCACTGAGCACCCAGCACCCTGAGTAGTGAACACTGAGCACCCAGCACCCTGAGTACTGAGCACCCAGCACCCCGAACACTGAGCACCCAGCACCCTGAGTACTGAGCACCGAGCACCCTGAGTACTGAGCACCCAGCACCCTGAGTACTGAGCACCCAGCGTACTGAGCACCGAGCACACAGCACCCTGAGTACTGAGCACCCAGCACCCTGAGTACTGAGCAAACAGCACCCTGAGCACTGAGCACCCAGCACCCTGAGTACTGAGCACCCAGCACCCTGAGTACTGAGCAACCAGCACCCTGAGCACTGAGCACTGAGCACCCAGCACCCTGAGCACTGAGCACCCAGCACCCCGAGCACTGAGCACCCAGCACCCCGAGCACTGAGCAAGCAGCACCCTGAGCACTGAGCACACAGCACCCTGAGCACTGAGCACCCGGCACCCTGAGTACTGAGCACTGAGCACCCAGCACCCCGAGCACTGAGCACCCAGCACCCTGAGTACTGAGCACTGAGCACCCAGCACCCCGAGCACTGAGCACCCAGCACCCCGAGCACTGAGCACCCACCTCCCTGAGTACTGAGCACCCAGCACCCCGAACACTGAGCACCCAGCACCCTGAGCACTGAGCACCCAGCACACTGAGCACTGATCACCCAGCACCCTTCGCTCTGAGCACCCAGCACCCTGAGCACTGAGCACGCAGCACCCTGAGTACTGAGCACTCAGCACCCTGAGTACTGAGCACCGAGCACCCCGAGCACTGAGCACCCAGCACCCTGAGCACTGAGCACCCTGAGGACTGAGCACCCAGCACCCTGAGCACTGAGCACCCAGCACCCTGAGTAATGAGCACCGATCACCCTGAGCACTGAGCACCCAGAACCCCGAGCACTGAGCACCCTGAGTACTGAGTAAAGATCACCCTGAGCACTGAGCTCCCAGCACCCTGAGTACTGAGCACCCAGCACCCTGAGCACTGAGCACCCAGCACCCTGAGTACTGAGCACCCAGCACCCTGAGTACTGAGCACCCAGCACCCTGAGTACTGAGCACCGAGCGTACTGAGCACCGAGCACCCCGAGCACTGAGTACCCAGCACCCTGAGCACTGAGCACCCAGCACCCTGAGTACTGAGCACCCAGCACCCTGAGTACTGAGCACCCAGCACCCTGAGCACTGAGCACCGATCACCCCGAGTACTGAGCAGCCAGCACCCTGAGCACTGAGCACCCAGCACCCTGAGTACTGAGCACCCAGCACCCTGAGTACTGAACACCCAGCACCCTGAGCACTGATAACTGAGCACCCTGAGCACTGAGTACTGAGCACCGAGCACCCCGAGAACTGAGCACCCAGCACCCGGAGTACTGAGCACCCAGCACCCTGATTACTGAGGACCCAGCACCCCGAGCACTGAGCACCCAGCACCCTGAGCACTGAGCACCGAGCACCCTGAGTACTAAGCACCCAGCACCCTGAGTACTGAGCACACAGCACCCTGAGTATTGAGCACCCAGCGTACTGAGCACAGAGCACCCAGAGCACTGAGCACCCAGCACCCTGAGTAATGAGCACCCAGCACCCCGAGACTGAGCACCCAGCACCCTGAGTACTGAGCACCGAGCACCCTGAGTACTGAGCACCCAGCACCCTGAGTACTGAGCACCCAGCATACTGAGCACCGAGCATCCAGCACCCTGAGTACTGAGCACCCAGCACCCTGAGTACTGAGCAAACAGCACCCTGAGCACTGAGCACCCAGCACCCTGAGTACTGAGCATCCAGCACCCTGAGTACTGAGCAACCAACACCCTGAGCACTGAGCACTGAGCACCCAGCACCCTGAGCACTGAGCACTGAGCACCCAGCACCCCGAGCACTGAGCACCCAGCACCCCGAGCACTGAGCAGCCAGCACCCTGAGCACTGAACACACAGCACCCTGAGTACTGAGCACCTCGAGCACTGAGCACCCAGCACCCCGAGTACGGAGCACCGAGCACCCCGAGCACTGAGCACCCAGCACACCGAGCACTGAGCACCCAGCACCCCGAGCACTGAGCACCCAGCACCCTGAGTACTGAGCACCCAGCACCCTGAGTACTGAGCACCCAGCACCCTGAGCACTGAGTACCCAGCGCCCTGAGCACTGAGCACCCAGCACCCTGAGCACTGAGCACCCAGCACCCTGAGCACTGAGCACCCAGCACCCTGAGTAGTGAACACTGAGCACCCAGCACCCTGAGTACTGAGCACCCAGCACCCCGAATACTGAGCACCCAGCACCCTGAGTACTGAGCACCGAGCACCCTGAGTACTGAGCACCCAGCACCCTGAGTACTGAGCACCCAGCGTACTGAGCACCGAGCACACAGCACCCTGAGTACTGAGCACCCAGCACCCTGAGTACTGAGCAAACAGCACCCTGAGCACTGAGCACCCAGCACCCTGAGTACTGAGCACCCAGCACCCTGAGTACTGAGCACCGAGCGTACTGAGCACCGAGCACCCCGAGCACTGAGTACCCAGCACCCTGAGCACTGAGCACCCAGCACCCTGAGTACTGAGCACCCAGCACCCTGAGTACTGAGCACCCAGCACCCTGAGCACTGAGCACCGATCACCCCGAGTACTGAGCAGCCAGCACCCTGAGCACTGAGCACCCAGCACCCTGAGTACTGAGCACCCAGCACCCTGAGTACTGAACACCCAGCACCCTGAGCACTGATAACTGAGCACCCTGAGCACTGAGTACTGAGCACCGAGCACCCCGAGAACTGAGCACCCAGCACCCGGAGTACTGAGCACCCAGCACCCTGATTACTGAGCACCCAGCACCCCGAGCACTGAGCACCCAGCACCCTGAGCACTGAGCACCGAGCACCCTGAGTACTAAGCACCCAGCACCCTGAGTACTGAGCACACAGCACCCTGAGTATTGAGCACCCAGCGTACTGAGCACAGAGCACCCAGAGCACTGAGCACCCAGCACCCTGAGTAATGAGCACCCAGCACCCCGAGCACTGAGCACCCAGCACCCTGAGTACTGAGCACCGAGCACCCTGAGTACTGAGCACCCAGCACCCTGAGTACTGAGCACCCAGCATACTGAGCACCGAGCATCCAGCACCCTGAGTACTGAGCACCCAGCACCCTGAGTACTGAGCAAACAGCACCCTGAGCACTGAGCACCCAGCACCCTGAGTACTGAGCATCCAGCACCCTGAGTACTGAGCAACCAACACCCTGAGCACTGAGCACTGAGCACCCAGCACCCTGAGCACTGAGCACTGAGCACCCAGCACCCCGAGCACTGAGCACCCAGCACCCCGAGCACTGAGCAGCCAGCACCCTGAGCACTGGGCACACAGCACCCTGAGCACTGAGCACCCAGCACCCTGAGTACTGAGCACCCAGCACCCTGAGTACTGAGCACAGAGCACCCAGCACCCTGAGTACTGAGCACACAGCACCCTGAGCACTGAGCACCCAGCACCCCGAGCACTGAGCACCCAGCACCCTGAGTACTGAGCACAGAGCACCCAGCACCCCGAGCACTGAGCACCCAGCACCCCGAGCACTGAGCACCCAGCACCCTGAGTAATGAGCACCCAGCACCCCGAGCACTGAGCACCCAGCACCCTGAGCACTGAGCACCCAGCACACTGAGCACCCATCACCCAGCACCCTTCGCACTGAGCACCCAGCACCCTGAGTACTGAGCACCCAGCACCCTGAGTACTGAGCACTCAGCACCCTGAGTACTGAGCACCGTGCACCCCGAGCACTGAGCACCCAGCACCCTGAGCACTGAGCACCCTGAAGACTGAGCACCCAGCACCCTGAGCACTGAGCACCCAGCACCCTGAGTACTGAGCACCGATCACCCTGAGCACTGAGCACCCAGAACCCCGAGCACTGAACACCCTGAGTACTGAGCAAAGATCACCCTGAGCACTGAGCTCCCAGCACCCTGAGTACTGAGCACCCAGCACCCTGAGCAGTGAGCACCCAGCACCCTGAGTACTGAGCACCCAGCACCCTGAGTACTGAGCACCCAGCACCCTGAGTACTGAGCACCGAGCGTACTGAGCACCGAGCACCCCGAGCACTGAGTACCCAGCACCCTGAGCACTGAGCACCCAGCACCCTGAGCACTGAGCACCCAGCACCCTGAGTACTGAGTACTGAGCATCCAGCACCCCGAGCACTGAGCACCCAGCACCCTGAGTACTGACCACCAAGCACCCCGAGCACTGAGCACCCAGCACCCCGAGCACTGAGCACCCAGCACCCCGAGCACTGAGCACACAGCACCCTGAGTACTGAGCACCCAGCACCCTGAGTACTGAGCACCCAGCACCCTGAGCACTGAGCACCCAGCACCCCGAGCACTGAGCACCCAGCACCCTGAGTACTGAGCACCCAGCACCCTGAGCACTGAGCACCCAGCACCCTGAGTACTGAGCACCCAGCACCCTGAGCAATGAGTACCCAGCACCCTGAGCACTGAGCACCCAGCACCCTGAGCACTGAGCACACAGCACCCTGAGCACTGAGCACGGAGCACCCTGAGCACTGAGTACCCAGCACCCTGAGCACTGAGCACCCAGAACCCTGAGTACTGAGCAACCAGCACCCTGAGTACTGAGTACCCAGCACCCTGAGCACTGAGCACCCAGCACCCCGAGCACTGAGCACCCAGCACCCTGAGTAGTGAGCACCCAGCACCCTGAGCACTGAGCACCCAGCACCCTGAGTACTGAGCACCCAGCACCCTGAACAATGAGTACCCAGCACCCTGAGCACTGAGCACCCAGCACGCTGAGCACTGAGCACACTGCACCCTGAGCAGTGAGCACCCAGCACCCTGAGTACTGAGCACTGAGCACCCAGCACCCCGAGCACTGAGCACCCAGCACCCTGAGTACTGAGCACTGAGCACCCAGCACCCCGAGCACTGAGCACCCAGCACCCCGAGCACTGAGCACCCAGCACCCTGAGTACTGAGCACCCAGCACCCCGAGCACTGAGCACCCAGCACCCTGAGCACTGAGCACCCAGCACACTGAGCACTGATCACCCAGCACCCTTCGCACTGAGCACCCAGCACCCTGAGTACTGAGCACACAGCACACGGAGTACTGAGCACTCAGCATCCTGAGTACTGAGCACCGAGCACCCCAAGCACTGAGCACCCAGCACCCTGAGCACTGAGCACCCAGCACCCTGAGTACTAAGCACCGATCTCCCTGAGCACTGAGCACCCAGAACCCCGAGCACTGAGCACCCTGAGTACTGAGCAAAGATCACCCTGAGCACTGAGCTCCCAGCACCCTGAGTACTGAGCACCCAGCACCCTGAGCACTGAGCACCCAGCACCCTGAGCACTGAGCACCCAGCACCCTGAGTACTGAGCACCCAGCACCCTGAGTACTGAGCACCGAGCGTACTGAGCACCGAGCACCCCAAGCACTGAGGACCCAGCACCCTGAGCACTGAGCACCCAGCACCCTGAGTACTGAGCACCCAGCACCCTGAGCACTGAGCACCCAGCACCCTGAGCACTGAGCACCGATCACCCCGAGTACTGAGCAGCCAGCACCCTGAGCACTGAGCACACAGCACCCTGAGTACTGAGCACCCAATGTACTGAGCACCGAGCACACAGCACCCTGAGCACTGAGCACCCAGCAGCCTGAGTACTAAGCACCCAGCAACCTGAGTACTGAGCACCCAACGTACTGAGCACCGAGCACACAGCACCCTGAGCACTGAGCACCCAGCACCCTGAGTGCTGAACACCAAGCACCCTGAGCACTGAGCACTGAGCACCCTGAGCACTGAGTACTGAGCACCGAGCACCACGAGAACTGAGCACCCAGCACCCGGAGTACTGAGCACCCAGCACCCTGAGTACTGAGCACCCAGCACCCCGAGCACTGAGCACCCAGCACCCTGAGCACTGAGCACCCAGCACCCTGAGTACTGAGCACTGAGCACCCAGCACCCCGAGCACTGAGCACCCAGCACCCTGAGTACTGAGCACTGAGCACCCAGCAACCCGAGCACTGAGCACCCAGCACCCTGAGTACTAAGCACCGAGCACCCTGAGTACTGAGCACCCAGCACCCTGAGCACTGAACACACAGCACCCTGAGTACTGAGCACCTCGAGCACTGAGCACCCAGCACCCTGAGTACTGAGCACCGAGCACCCCGAGCACTGAGCACCCAGCACACCGAGCACTGAGCACCCAGCACCCCGAGCACTGAGCACCCAGCACCCTGAGTACTGAGCACCCAGCACCCTGAGTACTGAGCACCCAGCACCCTGAGCACTGAGTACCCAGCGCCCTGAGCACTGAGCACCCAGCACCCTGAGCACTGAGCACCCAGCACCCTGAGCACTGAGCACCCAGCACCCTGAGTACTGAACACTGAGCACCCAGAACCCTGAGCACTGAGCACCCAGCACCCTGAGTACTAAGCACCCAGCACCCTGAGTACTGAGCACCCAGCACCCTGAGTACTGAGCACCCAGCGTACTGAGCACCGAGCACACCGAGCACTGAGCACCCAGCACCCTGAGAACTGAGCAAACAGCACCCCGAACACTGAGCACCCAGCACCCTGAGTACTGAGCACCGAGCACCCTGAGTACTGAGCACCCAGCACGCTGAGTACTGAGCACCCAGCGTACTGAGCACTGAGCACCCGGCACCCTGAGTACTGAGCACTGAGCACCCAGCACCCCGAGCACTGAGCAGCCAGCACCCTGAGTACTGAGCACTGAGCACCCAGCACCCCGAGCACTGAGCACCCAGCACCCTGAGCACTGAGCACCCAGCTCCCTGAGTACTGAGCACCCAGCACCCCGAGCACTGAGCACCCAGCACCCTGAGCACTGAGCACCCAGCACACTGAGCACTGATCACCCAGCACCCTTCGCTCTGAGCACCCAGCACCCTGAGTACTGAGCACGCAGCACCCTGAGTACTGAGCACTCAGCACCCTGAGTACTGAGCACCGAGCACCCCGAGCACTGAGCACCCAGCACCCTGAGCACTGAGCACCCTGAGGACTGAGCACCCAGCACCCTGAGCACTGAGCACCCAGCACCCTGAGTAATGAGCACCGATCACCCTGAGCACTGAGCACCCAGAACCCCGAGCACTGAGCACCCTGAGTACTGAGCAAAGATCACCCTGAGCACTGAGCTCCCAGCACCCTGAGTACTGAGCACCCAGCACCCTGAGCACTTAGCACCCAGCACCCTGAGTACTGAGCACCCAGCACCCTGAGTACTGAGCACCCAGCACCCTGAGTACTGAGCACCGAGCGTACTGAGCACCGAGCACCCCGAGCACTGAGTACCCAGCACCCTGAGCACTGAGCACCCAGCACCCTGAGTACTGAGCACCAGGCACCCTGAGTACTGAGCACCCAGCACCCTGAGCACTGAGCACTGATCTCACCGAGTTCTGAGCAGCCAGCACCATGAGCACTGAGCACCCAGCACCCTGAGTACTGAGCACCCAGCACCCTGAGTACTGAACACCCAGCACCCTGAGCACTGATCACTGAGCACCCTGAGCACTGAGTACTGAGCACCGAGCACCCCGAGAACTGAGCACCCAGCACCCGGAGTACTGAGCACCCAGCACCCTGAGTACTGAGCACCCAGCACCCCAAGCACTGAGCACCCAGCACCCTGAGCACTGAGCACCGAGCACCCTGAGTACTAAGCACCCAGCACCCTGAGTACTGAGCACACAGCACCCTGAGTATTGAGCACCCAGCGTACTGAGCACCGAGCACCCCGAGCACTGAGCACCCAGCACCCTGAGTACTGAGCACCCAGCACCCCGAGCACTGAGCACCCAGCACCCTGAGTACTGAGCACCGAGCACCCTGAGTACTGAGCACCCAGCACCCTGAGTACTGAGCACCCAGCGTACTGAGCACCGAGCACCCAGCACCCTGAGTACTGAGCACCCAGCACCCTGAGTACTGAGCAAACAGCACCCTGAGCACTGAGCACCCAGCACCCTGAGTACTGAGCACCCAGCACCCTGAGTACTGAGCAACCAGCACCCTGAGCACTGAGCACTGAGCACCCAGCACCCTGAGCACTGAGCACTGAGCACCCAGCACCCCGAGCACTGAGCAACCAGCACCCTGAGTACTGAGCACCCAGCACCCTGAGTACTGAGCACCCAGCACCCTGAGCACTGAGCACCCAGCACCCTGAGCACTGAGCACCCAGCACCCCGAGCACTGAGCACCCAGCACCCTGAGTACTGAGCACCCAGCACCCTGAGCACTGAGCACCCAGCACCCTGAGTACTGAGCACCCAGCACCCTGAGCAATGAGTACCCAGCACCCTGAGCACTGAGCACCCAGCACCCTGAGCACTGAGCACACAGCACCCTGAGCACTGAGCACCCAGCACCCTGAGCACTGAGTACCCAGCACCCTGAGCACTGAGCACCCAGCACCCTGAGTACTGAGCAACCAGCACCCTGAGTACTGAGCACCCAGCACCCTGAGCACTGAGCACCCAGCACCCCGAGCACTGAGCACCCAGCACCCTGAGTACTGAGCACCCAGCACCCTGAGCACTGAGCACCCAGCACCATGAGTACTGAGCACCCAGCACCCTGAGCAATGAGTACCCAGCACCCTGAGCACTGAGCACCCAGCACGCTGAGCACTGAGCACACAGCACCCTGAGCAGTGAGCACCCAGCACCCTGAGTACTGAGCACTGAGCACCCAGCACCCCGAGCACTGAGCACCCAGCACCCTGAGTACTGAGCACTGAGCACCCAGCACCCCGAGCACTGAGCACCCAGCACCCCGAGCACTGAGCACCCAGCACCCTGAGTACTGAGCACCCAGCACCCCGAGCACTGAGCACCCAGCACCCTGAGCACTGAGCACCCAGCACACTGAGCACTGATCACCCAGCACCCTTCGCACTGAGCACCCAGCACACTGAGTACTGAGCACACAGCACACGGAGTACTGAGCACTCAGCACTCTGAGTACTGAGCACCGAGCACCCCGAGCACTGAGCACCCAGCACCCTGAGCACTGAGCACCCTGAGGACTGAGCACCCAGCACCCTGAGCACTGAGCACCCAGCACCCTGAGTACTGAGCACCGATCACCCTGAGGACTGAGCACCCAGAACCCCGAGCACTGAGCACCCTGAGTACTGAGCAAAGATCACCCTGAGCACTGAGCTCCCAGCACCCTGAGTACTGAGCACCCAGCACCCTGAGCACTGAGCACCCAGCACCCTGAGCACTGAGCACCCAGCACCCTGAGTACTGAGCACCCAGCACCCTGAGTACTGAGCACCGAGCATACTGAGCACCGAGCACCCCGAGCACTGAGGACCCAGCACCCTGAGCACTGAGCACCCAGCACCCTGAGTACTGAGCACTCAGCACCCTGAGCACTGAGCACCCAGCACCCTGAGCACTGAGCACCGATCACCCCGAGTACTGAGCAGCCAGCACCCTGAGCACTGAGCACACAGCACCCTGAGTACTGAGCACCCAACGTACTGAGCACCGAGCACACAGCACCCTGAGCACTGAGCACCCAGCACCCTGAGTACTAAGCACCCAGCACCCTGAGTACTGAGCACCCAACGTACTGAGCACCGAGCACACAGCACCCTGAGCACTGAGCACCCAGCACCCTGAGTGCTGAACACCAAGCACCCTGAGCACTGAGCACTGAGCACCCTGAGCACTGAGTACTGAGCACCGAGCACCCCGAGAACTGAGCACCCAGCACCCGGAGTACTGAGCACCCAGCACCCTGAGTACTGAGCACCCAGCACCCCGAGCACTGAGCACCCAGCACCCTGAGCACTGAGCACCCAGCACCCTGAGTACTGAGCACTGAGCACCCAGCACCCCGAGCACTGAGCACCCAGCACCCTGAGTACTGAGCACTGAGCACCCAGCACCCCGAGCACTGAGCACCCAGCACCCTGAGTACTAAGCACCGAGCACCCTGAGTACTGAGCACCCAGCAACCTGAGCACTGAACACACAGCACCCTGAGTACTGAGCACCTCGAGCACTGAGCACCCAGCACCCTGAGTACTGAGCACCGAGCACCCCGAGCACTGAGCACCCAGCACACCGAGCACTGAGCACCCAGCACCCCGAGCACTGAGCACGCAGCACCCTGAGTACTGAGCACCCAGCACCCTGAGTACTGAGCACCCAGCACCCTGAGCACTGAGTACCCAGCGCCCTGAGCACTGAGCACCCAGCACCCTGAGCACTGAGCACCCAGCGCCCTGAGCACTGAGCACCCAGCACCCTGAGTACTGAACACTGAGCACCCAGAACCCTGAGCACTGAGCACCCAGCACCCTGAGTACTAAGCACCCAGCACCCTCAGTACTGAGCAGCCAGCACCCTGAGTACTGAGCACCCAGCGTACTGAGCACCGAGCACACCGAGCACTGAGCACCCAGCACCCTGAGTACTGAGCACCCAGCACCCCGAACACTGAGCACCCAGCACCCTGAGTACTGAGCACCGAGCACCCTGAGTACTGAGCACCCAGCACCCTGAGTACTGAGCACCCAGCGTACTGAGCACCGAGCACCCAGCACCCTGAGTACTGAGCACCCAGCACCCTGAGTACTGAGCAAACAGCACCCTGAGCACTGAGCACCCAGCACCCTGAGTACTGAGCACCCAGCACCCTGAGTACTGAGCAACCAGCACCCTGAGCACTGAGCACTGAGCACCCAGCACCCTGAGCACTGAGCACCCAGCACCCCGAGCACTGAGCACCCAGCACCCCGAGCACTGAGCAAGCAGCACCCTGAGCACTGAGCACACAGCACCCTGAGCACTGAGCACCCGGCCCCCTGAGTACTGAGCACTGAGCACCCAGCACCCCGAGCACTGAGCACCCAGCACCCTGAGTACTGAGCACTGAGCACCCAGCACCCTGAGCACTGAGCACCCAGCACCCCGAGCACTGAGCACCCAGCTCCCTGAGTACTGAGCACCCAGCACCCCGAGCACTGAGCACCCAGCACCCTGAGCACTGAGCACCCAGCACACTGAGCACTGATCACCCCGCACCCTTCGCTCTGAGCACCCAGCACCCTGAGTACTGAGCACGCAGCACCCTGAGTACTGAGCACTCAGCACCCTGAGTACTGAGCACCGAGCACCCCGAGCACTGAGGACCCAGCACCCTGAGCACTGAGCACCCTGAGGACTGAGCACCCAGCACCCTGAGCACTGAGCACCCAGCACCCTGAGTAATGAGCACCGATCACCCTGAGCACTGAGCACCCAGAACCCCGAGCACTGAGCACCCTGAGTACTGAGCAAAGATCACCCTGAGCACTGAGCTCCCAGCACCCTGAGTACTGAGCACCCAGCACCCTGAGTACTGAGCACCCAGCACCCTGAGCACTGAGCACCGATCACCCCGAGTACTGAGCAGCCAGCACCCTGAGCACTGAGCACCCAGCACCCTGAGTACTGAGCACCCAGCACCCTGAGTACTGAACACCCAGCACCCTGAGCACTGATCACTGAGCACCCTGAGCACGGAGTACTGAGCAACGAGCACCCCGAGAACTGAGCACCCAGCACCCGTAGTACTGAGCACCCAGCACCCTGAGTACTGAGCACCCAGCACCCCGAGCACTGAGCACCCAGCACCCTGAGCACTGAGCACCGAGCACCCTGAGTACTAAGCACCCAGCACCCTGAGTACTGAGCAAACAGCACCCTGAGTATTGAGCACCCAGCGTACTGAGCACCGAGCACCCCGAGCACTGAGCACCCAGCACCCTGAGTACTGAGCACCCAGCACCCCGAGCACTGAGCACCCAGCACCCTGAGTACTGAGCACCGAGCACCCTGAGTACTGAGCACCCAGCACCCTGAGTACTGAGCACCCAGCGTACTGAGCACCGAGCACCCAGCACCCTGAGTACTGAGCACCCAGCACAGTGAGTACTGAGCAAACAGCACCCTGAGCACTGAGCACCCAGCACCCTGAGTACTGAGCACCCAGCACCCTGAGTACTGAGCAACCAGCACCCTGAGCACTGAGCACTGAGCACCCAGCACCCTGAGCACTGAGCACTGAGCACCCAGCACCCCGAGCACTGAGCACCCAGCACCCCGAGCACTGAGCAGCCAGCACCCTGAGCACTGAGCACACAGCACCCTGAGCACTGAGCACGCAGCACCCTGAGTACTGAGCACTGAGCACCCAGCACCCCGAGCACTGAGCACCCAGCACCCTGAGTACTGAGCACTGAGCACCCAGCACCCCGAACACTGTGCACCCAGCACCCCGAGCACTGAGCACCCAGCACCCTGAGTAATGAGCACCCAGCACCCCGAGCACTGAGCACCCAGCACCCTGAGCACTGAGCACCCAGCACACTGAGCACCCATCACCCAGCACCCTTCGCACTGAGCACCCAGCACCCTGAGTACTGAGCACCCAGCACCCTGAGTACTGAGCACTCAGCACCCTGAGTACTGAGCACCGTGCACCCCGAGCACTGAGCACCCAGCACCCTGAGCACTGAGCACCCTGAAGACTGAGCACCCAGCACCCTGAGTACTGAGCACCCAGCACCCTGAGTACTGAGCACCGATCACCCTGAGCACTGAGCACCCAGAACCCCGAGCACTGAACACCCTGAGTACTGAGCAAAGATCACCCTGAGCACTGAGCTCCCAGCACCCTGAGTACTGAGCACCCAGCACCCTGAGCAGTGAGCACCCAGCACCCTGAGTACTGAGCACCCAGCACACTGAGTACTGAGCACCCAGCACCCTGAGTACTGAGCACCGAGCGTACTGAGCACCGAGCACCCCGAGCACTGAGTACCCAGCACCCTGAGCACTGAGCACCCACCACCCTGTGTACTGAGCACTCAGCACCCTGAGTATTGAGCACCCAGCGTACTGAGCACCGAGCACCCCGAGCACTGAGCACCCAGCACCCTGAGTACTGAGCACCCAGCACCCCGAGCACTGAGCACCCAGCACCCTGAGTACTGAGCACCGAGCACCCTGAGTACTGAGCACCCAGCACCCTGAGTACTGAGCACCCAGCGTACTGAGCACCGAGCACCCAGCACCCTGAGTACTGAGCACCCAGCACCCTGAGTACTGAGCAAACAGCACCCTGAGCACTGAGCACCCAGCACCCTGAGTACTGAGCACCCAGCACCCTGAGTACTGAGCAACCAGCACCCTGAGCACTGAGCACTGAGCACCCAGCACCCTGAGCACTGAGCACTGAGCACCCAGCACCCCGAGCACTGAGCAACCAGCACCCTGAGTACTGAGCACCCAGCACCCTGAGTACTGAGCACCCAGCACCCTGAGCACTGAGCACCCAGCACCCTGAGCACTGAGCACCCAGCACCCCGAGCACTGAGCACCCAGCACCCTGAGTACTGAGCACCCAGCACCCTGAGCACTGAGCACCCAGCACCCTGAGTACTGAGCACCCAGCACCCTGAGCAATGAGTACCCAGCACCCTGAGCACTGAGCACCCAGCACCCTGAGCACTGAGCACACAGCACCCTGAGCACTGAGCACCCAGCACCCTGAGCACTGAGTACCCAGCACCCTGAGCACTGAGCACCCAGCACCCTGAGTACTGAGCAACCAGCACCCTGAGTACTGAGCACCCAGCACCCTGAGCACTGAGCACCCAGCACCCCGAGCACTGAGCACCCAGCACCCTGAGTACTGAGCACCCAGCACCCTGAGCACTGAGCACCCAGCACCATGAGTACTGAGCACCCAGCACCCTGAGCAATGAGTACCCAGCACCCTGAGCACTGAGCACCCAGCACGCTGAGCACTGAGCACACAGCACCCTGAGCAGTGAGCACCCAGCACCCTGAGTACTGAGCACTGAGCACCCAGCACCCCGAGCACTGAGCACCCAGCACCCTGAGTACTGAGCACTGAGCACCCAGCACCCCGAGCACTGAGCACCCAGCACCCCGAGCACTGAGCACCCAGCACCCTGAGTACTGAGCACCCAGCACCCCGAGCACTGAGCACCCAGCACCCTGAGCACTGAGCACCCAGCACACTGAGCACTGATCACCCAGCACCCTTCGCACTGAGCACCCAGCACACTGAGTACTGAGCACACAGCACACGGAGTACTGAGCACTCAGCACTCTGAGTACTGAGCACCGAGCACCCCGAGCACTGAGCACCCAGCACCCTGAGCACTGAGCACCCTGAGGACTGAGCACCCAGCACCCTGAGCACTGAGCACCCAGCACCCTGAGTACTGAGCACCGATCAACCTGAGGACTGAGCACCCAGAACCCCGAGCACTGAGCACCCTGAGTACTGAGCAAAGATCACCCTGAGCACTGAGCTCCCAGCACCCTGAGTACTGAGCACCCAGCACCCTGAGCACTGAGCACCCAGCACCCTGAGCACTGAGCACCCAGCACCCTGAGTACTGAGCACCCAGCACCCTGAGTACTGAGCACCGAGCATACTGAGCACCGAGCACCCCGAGCACTGAGGACCCAGCACCCTGAGCACTGAGCACCCAGCACCCTGAGTACTGAGCACTCAGCACCCTGAGCACTGAGCACCCAGCACCCTGAGCACTGAGCACCGATCACCCCGAGTACTGAGCAGCCAGCACCCTGAGCACTGAGCACACAGCACCCTGAGTACTGAGCACCCAACGTACTGAGCACCGAGCACACAGCACCCTGAGCACTGAGCACCCAGCACCCTGAGTACTAAGCACCCAGCACCCTGAGTACTGAGCACCCAACGTACTGAGCACCGAGCACACAGCACCCTGAGCACTGAGCACCCAGCACCCTGAGTGCTGAACACCAAGCACCCTGAGCACTGAGCACTGAGCACCCTGAGCACTGAGTACTGAGCACCGAGCACCCCGAGAACTGAGCACCCAGCACCCGGAGTACTGAGCACCCAGCACCCTGAGTACTGAGCACCCAGCACCCCGAGCACTGAGCACCCAGCACCCTGAGCACTGAGCACCCAGCACCCTGAGTACTGAGCACTGAGCACCCAGCACCCTGAGCACTGAGCACCCAGCACCCTGAGTACTGAGCACTGAGCACCCAGCACCCCGAGCACTGAGCACCCAGCACCCTGAGTACTAAGCACCGAGCACCCTGAGTACTGAGCACCCAGCAACCTGAGCACTGAACACACAGCACCCTGAGTACTGAGCACCTCGAGCACTGAGCACCCAGCACCCTGAGTACTGAGCACCGAGCACCCCGAGCACTGAGCACCCAGCACACCGAGCACTGAGCACCCAGCACCCCGAGCACTGAGCACGCAGCACCCTGAGTACTGAGCACCCAGCACCCTGAGTACTGAGCACCCAGCACCCTGAGCACTGAGTACCCAGCGCCCTGAGCACTGAGCACCCAGCACCCTGAGCACTGAGCACCCAGCGCCCTGAGCACTGAGCACCCAGCACCCTGAGTACTGAACACTGAGCACCCAGAACCCTGAGCACTGAGCACCCAGCACCCTGAGTACTAAGCACCCAGCACCCTGAGTACTGAGCAGCCAGCACCCTGAGTACTGAGCACCCAGCGTACTGAGCACCGAGCACACCGAGCACTGAGCACCCAGCACCCTGAGTACTGAGCACCCAGCACCCCGAACACTGAGCACCCAGCACCCTGAGTACTGAGCACCGAGCACCCTGAGTACTGAGCACCCAGCACCCTGAGTACTGAGCACCCAGCGTACTGAGCACCGAGCACCCAGCACCCTGAGTACTGAGCACCCAGCACCCTGAGTACTGAGCAAACAGCACCCTGAGCACTGAGCACCCAGCACCCTGAGTACTGAGCACCCAGCACCCTGAGTACTGAGCAACCAGCACCCTGAGCACTGAGCACTGAGCACCCAGCACCCTGAGCACTGAGCACCCAGCACCCCGAGCACTGAGCACCCAGCACCCCGAGCACTGAGCAAGCAGCACCCTGAGCACTGAGCACACAGCACCCAGAGCACTGAGCACCCGGCCCCCTGAGTACTGAGCACTGAGCACCCAGCACCCCGAGCACTGAGCACCCAGCACCCTGAGTACTGAGCACTGAGCACCCAGCACCCTGAGCACTGAGCACCCAGCACCCCGAGCACTGAGCACCCAGCTCCCTGAGTACTGAGCACCCAGCACCCCGAGCACTGAGCACCCAGCACCCTGAGCACTGAGCACCCAGCACACTGAGCACTGATCACCCCGCACCCTTCGCTCTGAGCACCCAGCACCCTGAGTACTGAGCACGCAGCACCCTGAGTACTGAGCACTCAGCACCCTGAGTACTGAGCACCGAGCACCCCGAGCACTGAGGACCCAGCACCCTGAGCACTGAGCACCCTGAGGACTGAGCACCCAGCACCCTGAGCACTGAGCACCCAGCACCCTGAGTAATGAGCACCGATCACCCTGAGCACTGAGCACCCAGAACCCCGAGCACTGAGCACCCTGAGTACTGAGCAAAGATCACCCTGAGCACTGAGCTCCCAGCACCCTGAGTACTGAGCACCCAGCACCCTGAGTACTGAGCACCCAGCACCCTGAGCACTGAGCACCGATCACCCCGAGTACTGAGCAGCCAGCACCCTGAGCACTGAGCACCCAGCACCCTGAGTACTGAGCACCCAGCACCCTGAGTACTGAACACCCAGCACCCTGAGCACTGATCACTGAGCACCCTGAGCACGGAGTACTGAGCACCGAGCACCCCGAGAACTGAGCACCCAGCACCCGGAGTACTGAGCACCCAGCACCCTGAGTACTGAGCACCCAGCACCCCGAGCACTGAGCACCCAGCACCCTGAGCACTGAGCACCGAGCACCCTGAGTACTAAGCACCCAGCACCCTGAGTACTGAGCAAACAGCACCCTGAGTATTGAGCACCCAGCGTACTGAGCACCGAGCACCCCGAGCACTGAGCACCCAGCACCCTGAGTACTGAGCACCCAGCACCCCGAGCACTGAGCACCCAGCACCCTGAGTACTGAGCACCGAGCACCCTGAGTACTGAGCACCCAGCACCCTGAGTACTGAGCACCCAGCGTACTGAGCACCAAGCACCCAGCACCCTGAGTACTGAGCACCCAGCACAGTGAGTACTGAGCAAACAGCACCCTGAGCACTGAGCACCCAGCACCCTGAGTACTGAGCACCCAGCACCCTGAGTACTGAGCAACCAGCACCCTGAGCACTGAGCACTGAGCACCCAGCACCCTGAGCACTGAGCACTGAGCACCCAGCACCCCGAGCACTGAGCACCCAGCACCCCGAGCACTGAGCAGCCAGCACCCTGAGCACTGAGCACACAGCACCCTGAGCACTGAGCACGCAGCACCCTGAGTACTGAGCACTGAGCACCCAGCACCCCGAGCACTGAGCACCCAGCACCCTGAGTACTGAGCACTGAGCACCCAGCACCCCGAACACTGTGCACCCAGCACCCCGAGCACTGAGCACCCAGCACCCTGAGTAATGAGCACCCAGCACCCCGAGCACTGAGCACCCAGCACCCTGAGCACTGAGCACCCAGCACACTGAGCACCCATCACCCAGCACCCTTCGCACTGAGCACCCAGCACCCTGAGTACTGAGCACCCAGCACCCTGAGTACTGAGCACTCAGCACCCTGAGTACTGAGCACCGTGCACCCCGAGCACTGAGCACCCAGCACCCTGAGCACTGAGCACCCTGAAGACTGAGCACCCAGCACCCTGAGTACTGAGCACCCAGCACCCTGAGTACTGAGCACCGATCACCCTGAGCACTGAGCACCCAGAACCCCGAGCACTGAACACCCTGAGTACTGAGCAAAGATCACCCTGAGCACTGAGCTCCCAGCACCCTGAGTACTGAGCACCCAGCACCCTGAGCAGTGAGCACCCAGCACCCTGAGTACTGAGCACCCAGCACACTGAGTACTGAGCACCCAGCACCCTGAGTACTGAGCACCGAGCGTACTGAGCACCGAGCACCCCGAGCACTGAGTACCCAGCACCCTGAGCACTGAGCACCCAGCACCCTGAGTACTGAGCACCCAGCACCCTGAGTACTGAGCACCCAGCACCCTGAGCACTGAGCACCGATCACCCCGAGTACTGAGCAGCCAGCACCCTGAGCACTGAGCACCCAGCACCCTGAGTACTGAGCACCCAGCACCCTGAGTACTGAACACCCAGCACCCTGAGCACTGAGCACTGAGCACCCTGATCACTGAGTACTGAGCACCGAGCACCCCGAGAACTGAGCACCCAGCACCCGGAGTACTGAGCACCCAGCATCCTGAGTACTGAGCACCCAGCACCCCGAGCACTGAGCACCCAGCACCCTGAGTACTGAGCACCCAGCACCCTGAGCAATGAGCACCCTGAGTACTGAGCACCCAGCACTTTGAGCACTGAGCACCGAGCACCCGGAGTACTAAGCACCCAGCACCCTGAGTACTAAGCACCGAGCACCCTGAGTACTGAGCACCCAGCACCCTGAGCACTGAACACACAGCACCCTGAGTACTGAGCACCTCGAGCACTGAGCACCCAGCATCCTGAGTACTGAGCACCGAGCACCCCGAGCACTGAGCACCCAGCAACGCGAGCACTGAGCACCCAGCAACCCGAGCACTGAGCACCCAGCACCCTGAGTACTGAGCACCCAGCACCCTGAGTACTGAGCACCCAGCACCCTGAGCACTGAGTACCCAGCACCCTGAGCACTGAGCACCCAGCACCCTGAGCACTGAGCACACAGCACCCTGAGCACTGAGCACCCAGCACCCTGAGTATTAAGCACTGAGCACCCAGCACCCCGAGCACTGAGCACCCAGCACCCTGAGTACTGAGCACTGTGCACCCAGCACACCGAGCACTGAGCACCCAGAAACCTGAGCACTGAGCACCCAGCACCCGAGTACTGAGAACCCAGCACCCTGATTACTGAGCACCCAGCACCCTGAGTACTGAGCACTGAGCACCCAGCACCCCGAGCAATGAGCACCCAGCACCCTGAGCACTGAGCACCCAGCACCCCGAGTAATGAGCACCCAGCACCCTGAGTACTGAGCACCCAGCACCCCGAGTACTGAGCATCCAGCACCCTGAGTACTGAGCACCCAGCACCCCGGGCACTGAGCACCCAGCACCCTGAGTACTGAGCACCCAGCACCCTGAGTACTTATCACCCAGCACCCTGAGTACTGAGCACCCAGCACCCTGAGCACTGAGCACCCAGCACCGCGAACACTGAGCACCCAGCACCCTGAGTACTGAGCACCCAGCACCCTGAGCACTGAGCACCCAGCACCCTGAGCACTGAGCACCCAGCACCCTGAGCACTGAGCACCCAGCACCCTGAGTAGTGAGCACCCTGAGTACTGAGCAAAGATCACCCTGAGCACTGAGCTCCCAGCACCCTGAGTACTGAGCACCCAGCACCCTGAGTACTGAGCACCCAGCACCCCGGGCACTGAGCACCCAGCACCCTGAGTACTGAGCACCCAGCACCCTGAGTACTGATCACCCAGCACCCCGAGTACTGAGCACCCAGCACCCTGAGTACTGATCACCCAGCACCCCGAGTACTGAGCACCGAGCACCCCGAGTACTGAGCAACCAGCACCCTGAGCACTGAGCACCAAGCACCCCGAGTACTGAGCACCCAGCACCCTGAGCACTGAGCACCCAGCACCCTGAGTACTGAGCACCCAGCACCCTGAGCAATGAGCACTGAGCACCCTGAGCACTGAGTACTGAGCAAAGAGCACCCCGAGAACTGAGCACCCAGCACCCGGAGTACTGAGCACCCAGCACCCTGAGTAATGAGCACCCAGCACCCCGAGCACTGAGCACAGAGCACCCTGAGTACTGAGCACTGAGCACCCAGCACCCCGAGCACTGAGCACCCAGCACCCTGAGGACTATGCACCGAGCTCCCTGAGTACTGAGCACCCAGCACCCTGAGCACTGAACACACAGCACCCTGAGTTCTGAGCACCTCGAGCACTGAGCACCCAGCACCCTGAGTACTGACCACCGAGCACCACGAGCACTGAGCACCCAGCACCCCGAGCACTGAGCACCCAGCACCCCGAGCACTGAGCACCCAGCACCCTGAGTACTGAGCACCCAGCACCCTGAGTACTGAGCACCCAGCACCCTGAGCACTGAGCACCCAGCACCCTGAGCACTGAGCACCCAGCACCCTGATCACTGAGCACCCAGCACCCTGAGTACTGAGCACTGAGCACCCAGCACCCCGAGCACTGAGCACCTAGCACCCTGAGTACTAAGCACCCAGCACCCTGAGTACTGAGCACCCAGCACCCTGAGTACTGAGCACCCAGCGTACTGAGCACCGAGCACCCCGAGCACTGAGCACCCAGCACCCTGAGTACTGAGCACCCAGCACCCCGAGCCCTGAGCACCCAGCACCCTGAGTACTGAGCACCCAGCGCCCTGAGTACTGAGCACCCAGCACCCTGAGTTCTGAGCACCAAGCGTACTGAGCACCGAGCACCCAGCACCCTGAGTACTGAGCACCCAGCACCCTGAGCACTGAGCACCCAGCACCCTGAGTACTGAGCACCGAGCATCCCGAGTACTGAGAACCCAGCACCCCGAGCACCGAGCACCCAGCACCCTGAGCACTGAGCACCCAGCACCCTGAGCACTGAGCACCCAGCACCCTGAGCACTGAGCACCCAGCACCCTGAGCACTGAGCACCTAGCACCCTGAGCACTGAGCACCCAGCACCCTGAGTACTGAGCACCCAACGTACTGAGCACCGAGCACCCTGAGCACTGAGCACCCAGCACCCTGAGTACTGAGCACCCAGCACCCTGAGCACTGAACACACCGCACCCTGAGTACTGAGCACCTCGAGAACTGAGCACCCAACACCCTGAGTACTGAGCACCGAGCACCCCAAGCACTGAGCACCCAGCACTGCGAGCACTGAGCACCCAGCACCCCGAGCACTGAGCACCCAGCACCCAGAGTACTGAGCACCCAGCACCCTGAGTACTGAGCACACAGCACCCTGAGCACTGAGTACCCAGCACCCTGAGCACTGAGCACCCAGCACCCTGAGCACTGAGCACACAGCACCCTGAGCACTGAGCACACAGCACCCTGAGTACTGAGCACTGAGCACCCAGCACCCCGAGCACTGAGCACCCAGCAAACTGAGCACTGAGCACCCAGCACCCTGAGTACTGAGCACTGAGCACCCAGCACCCCGAGCACTGAGCACAGAGCACCCTGAGTACTGAGCACTGAGCACACAGCACCCCGAGCACTGAGCACCCAGCACCCTGAGTACTAAGCACAGAGCACCCTGAGTACTGAGCACCCAGCACCCTGAGCACTGAACACACAGCACCCTGAGTACTGAGCACCTCGAGCACTGAGCACCCAGCACCCTCAGTACTGAGCACCGTGCACCCCGAGCACTGAGCACACAGCACCCCGAGCACTGAGCACCCAGCTCCCCGAGCACTGAGCACCCAGCACCCTGAGTCCTGAGCACCCAGCACCATGAGTACTGAGCACCCAGCACCCTGAGCACTGAGCACCCAGCACCCTGAGCACTGAGCACCCAGCGCCCTGAGCACTGAGCACCCAGCACCCTGAGTACTGAGCACTTAGCACCCAGCACCCCGAGCACTGAGCACCTAGCACCCTGAGTACTAAGCACCCAGCACCCTGAGTACTGAGCACCCAGCACCCTGAGTACTGAGCACCCAGCGTACTGAGCACCGAGCACCCCGAGCACTGAGCACACAGCACCCTGAGTACTGAGCACCCAGCACCCCGAGCACTGAGCACCCAGCACCCTGAGTACTGAGCACCGAGCACCCTGAGTACTGAGCACCCAGCACACTGAGTACTGAGCACCCAGCGTACTGAGCACCGAGCACCCAGCACCCTGAGTACTGAGCACCCAGCACCCTGAGCACTGAGCACCCAGCACCCTGATTACTGAGCACTGAGCACCCCGAGTACTGAGCACCCAGCACCCCGAGCACCGAGCACCCAGCACCCCGAGCACTGAGCACCCAGCACCCTGAGCACTGAGCCCCCAGCACCCTGAGCACTGAGCACCCAGCACCCTGAGCACTGAGCACCCCGCACCCTGAGCACTGAGCACCCGGCACCCTGAGTACTGAGCACCCAACGTACTGAGCACCGAGCACCCTGAGCACTGAGCACCCAGCACCCTGAGTACTGAGCACCCAGCACCCTGAGCACTGAGCACACAGCACCCTGAGCACTGAGCACACAGCACCCTGAGTACTGAGCACTGAGCACCCAGCACCCCGAGCACTGAGCACCCAGCACCCTGAGCACTGAGCACCCAGCACCCTGAGTAGTGAGCACCCTGAGTACTGAGCAAAGATCACCCTGAGCACTGAGCTCCCAGCACCCTGAGTACTGAGCACCCAGCACCCTGAGCACTGAGCACCGAGCACCCCGAGCACTGAGCACCCAGCACCCTGAGCACTGAGCACCCAGCACCCCGAGCACTGAGCACCCAGCACCCTGAGCACTGAGTACCCAGCACCCTGAGTACTGAGCACCCAGCACCCTGAGCACTGAGCACTGAGCACCCTGAGCACTGAGTACTGAGCACCGAGCACCCCGAGAACTGAGCACCCAGCACCCGGAGTACTGAGCACCCAGCACCCTGAGTACTGAGCACCCAGCACCCCGAGCACTGAGCACCCAGCAAACTGAGCACTGAGCACCCAGCACCCTGAGTACTGAGCACTGAGCACCCAGCACCCCGAGCACTGAGCACAGAGCACCCTGAGTACTGAGCACTGAGCACCCAGCACCCCGAGAACTGAGCACCCAGCACCCTGAGTACTAAGCAGAGAGCACCCTGAGTACTGAGCACCCAGCACCCTGAGCACTGAACACACAGCACCCTTAGTACTGAGCACCTCGAGCACTGAGCACCCAGCACCCTGAGTACTGACCACCGAGCACCCCGAGCTCTGAGCAACCAGCACCCCAAGCACTGAGCACCCAGCACCCCGAGCACTGAGCACCCAGCACCCTGAGTACTGAGCACCCAGCACCCTGAGTACTGAGCACCCAGCACCCTGAGCACTGAGCACCCAGCACCCTGAGCACTGAGCACCCAGCACCCTGAGCACTGAGCACCCAGCACCCTGATTACTGAGCACTGAGCACCCAGCACCCCGAGCACTGAGCACCTAGCACCCTGAGTACTAAGCACTCTGCACCCTGAGTACTGAGCACCCAGCACCCTGAGTACTGAGCACCCAGCGTTCTGAGCACCGAGCACCCCGGGCACTGAGCACCCAGCACCCTGAGTACTGAGCACCCAGCACCCCGAGCACTGAGCACCCAGCACCCTGAATACTGAGCACCGAGCACCCTGAGTACTGAGCACCCAGCACCCTGAGTACTGAGCACCCAGCGTACTGAGCACCGAGCACCCAGCACCCTGAGTACTGAGCACCAAGCACCCTGAGCACTGAGCACCCAGCACCCTGAGTACTGAGCACTGAGCACCCCGAGTACTGAGCACCCAGCACCCTGAGCACTGAGCACCCAGCACCCTGAGCACTGAGTACCCAGCACCCTGAGCACTGAGCACCCAGCACCCTGAGCACTGAGCACCCAGCACCCTGAGCACTGAGCACCCAGCACCCTGAGTACTGAGCACCCAACGTACTGAGCACCGAGCACCCCGAGTACTGAGCACCCAGCACCCTGAGTACTGATCACCCAGCACCCTGAGTACTGAGCACCCAGCAATCTGAGCACTGAGCACCCAGCACCCCGAGCACTGAGCACCCAGCACCCTGAGTACTGAGCACCCAGCACCCTGAGCACTGAGCACCCAGCACCCTGAGCACTGAGCACCCAGCACCCTGAGCACTGAGCACCAGGCACCCTGAGTAGTGAGCACCCTGAGTACTGAGCAAAGATCACCCTGAGCACTGAGCTCCCAGCACCCTGAGTACTGATCACCCAGCACCCTGAGCACTGAGCTCCCAGCACCCTGAGTACTGAGCACCCAGCACCCTGAGTAATGAGCACCCAGCACCCCGGGCACTGAGCACCCAGCACCCTGAGAACTGAGCACCCAGCACCCTGAGTACTGAGCACCCAGCACCCTGAGTACTGAGCACCCAGTACCCTGAGTACTGATCACCCAGCACCCCGAGTACTGAGCACCGAGCACCCCGAGTACTGAGCAACCAGCACCCTGAGCACTGAGCACCAAGCACCCCGAGTACTGAGCACCCAGCACCCTGAGCACTGAGCACCCAGCACCCTGAGTACTGAGCACCCAGCACCCTGAGCACTGAGTACTGAGCACCGAGCACCCCGAGAACTGAGCACCCAGCACCCGGAGTACTGAGCACCCAGCACCCTGAGTAATGAGCACCCAGCATCCCGAGCACTGAGCACCCAGAAAACTGAGCACTGAGCACCCAGCACCCTGAGTACTGAGCACTGAGCACCCAGCACACCGAGCACTGAGCACAGAGCACCCTGAGTACTGAGCACTGAGCACCCAGCACCCCGAGCACTGAGCACCCAGCACCCTGAGTACTATGCACCGAGCTCCCTGAGTACTGAGCACCCAGCACCCTGAGCACTGAACACACAGCACCCTGAGTTCTGAGCACCTCGAGCACTGAGCACCCAGCACCCTGAGTACTGACCACCGAGCACCCCGAGCACTGAGCACCCAGCACCCTGAGTACTGAGCACCCAGCACCCTGAGTACTGAGCACCCAGCACCCTGAGCACTGACCACCCAACACCCTGAGCACTGAGCACCCAGCACCCTGATCACTGAGCACCCAGCACCCTGAGTACTGAGCACTGAGCACCCAGCACCCCGAGCACTGAGCACCTAGCACCCTGAGTACTAAGCACCCAGCACCCTGAGTACTGAGCACCCAGCACCCTGAGTACTGAGCACCCAGCGTACTGAGCACCGAGCACCCCGAGCACTGAGCACCCAGCAACCTGAGTACTGAGCAACCAGCACCCCGAGCACTGAGCACGCAGCACCCTGAGTACTGAGCACAGAGCACCCTGAGTACTGAGCACTGAGCACCCAGCACCCCGAGCACTGAGCACCCAGCACCCTGAGTACTAAGCACCGAGCACCCTGAGTACTGAGCACCCAGCACCCTGAGCACTGAACACACAGCACCCTGAGTACTGAGAACCTCGAGCACTGAGCACCCAGCACCCTGAGTACTGACCACCGAGCACCCCGAGCTCTGAGCAACCAGCACCCCAAGCATTGAGCACCCAGCACCCCGAGGACTGAGCACCCAGCACCCTGAGTACTGAGCACCCAGCACCCTGAGTACTGAGCACCCAGCACCCTGAGCACTGAGCACCCAGCACCCTGAGCACTGAGCACCCAGCACCCTGAGCACTAAGCACTCTGCACCCTGAGTACTGAGCACCCAGCACCCTGAGTACTGAGCACCCAGCGTTCTGAGCACCGAGCACCCCGAGCACTGAGCACCCAGCACCCTGAGTACTGAGCACCCAGCACCCCGAGCACTGAGGACCCAGCACCCTGAATACTGAGCACCGAGCACCCTGAGTACTGAGCACCCAGCACCCTGAGTACTGAGCACCCAGCGTACTGAGCACCGAGCACCCAGCACCCTGAGTACTGAGCACCAAGCACCTTGAGCACTGAGCACCCAGCACCCTGAGTACTGAGCACTGAGCACCCCGAGTACTGAGCACCCAGCACCCTGAGCACTGAGCACCCAGCACCCTGAGCAGTGAGCACCCAGCACCCGGAGCACTGAGCACCCAGCACCCTGAGCACTGAGCACCCAGCACCCTGAGCACTGAGCACCCAGCACCCTGAGTACTGAGCACCCAACGTACTGAGCACCGAGCACCCCGACTAATGAGCACCCAGCACCCTGAGTACTGAGCACCCAGCACCCCGGGCACTGAGCACCCAGCACCCTGAGTACTGAGCACCCAGCACCCTGAGTACTGATCACCCAGCACCCCGAGTACTGAGCACCCAGCACCCCGAGTACTGAGCACCGAGCACCCCGAGTACTGAGCAACCAGCACCCTGAGCACTGAGCATCAAGCACCCCGAGTACTGAGCACACAGCACCCTGAGCACTGAGCACCCAGCACCCTGAGTACTGAGCACCCAGCACCCTGAGCACTGAGCACTGAGCACCCTGAGCACTGAGTACTGAGCACCGAGCACCCCGAGAACTGAGCACCCAGCACCCTGAGTAATGAGCACCCAGCACCCCGAGCACTGAGCACCCAGAAAACTGAGCACTGAGCACCCAGCACCCTGAGTACTGAGCACTGAGCACCCAGCACCCCGAGCACTGAGCACAGAGCACCCTGAGTACTGAGCACTGAGCACCCAGCACCCCGAGCACTGAGCACCCAGCACCCTGAGTACTATGCACCGAGCTCCCTGAGTACTGAGCACCCAGCACCCTGAGCACTGAACACACAGCACCCTGAGTTCTGAGCACCTCGAGCACTGAGCACCCAGCACCCTGAGTACTGACCACCGAGCACCCCGAGCACTGAGCACCCAGCACCCCGAGCACTGAGCACCCAGCACCCCGAGCACTGAGCACCCAGCACGCTGAGTACTGAGCACCCAGCACCCTGAGTACAGAGCACCCAGCACCCTGAGCACTGAGCACCCAGCACCCTGAGCACTGAGCACCCAGCACCCTGATCACTGAGCACCCACCACCCTGAGTACTGAGCACTGAGCACCCAGCACCCCGAGCAACGAGCACCTAGCACCCTGAGTACTAAGCACCCAGCACCCTGAGTACTGAGCACCCAGCACCCTGAGTACTGAGCACCCAGCGTACTGAGCACCGAGCACCCCGAGCACTGAGCACCCAGCACCCTGAGTACTGAGCACCCAGCACCCCGAGCACTGAGCACCCAGCACCCTGAGTACTGAGCACCCAGCACCCTGAGTACTGAGCACCCAGCACCCTGAGTACTGAGCACCCAGCGTACTGAGCACCGAGCACCCAGCACCCTGAGTACTGAGCACCCAGCACCCTGAGCACTGAGCACCCAGCAACCTGAGTACTGAGCACCGAGCATCCCGAGTACTGAGCATCCAGCACCCCGAGCACCGAGCACCCAGCACCCTGAGCACTGAGCACAAAGCACCCTGAGCACTGAGCACCCAGCACCCTGAGACCTGAGCACCCAGCACCCTGAGCACTGAGCACCCAGCACCCTGAGCACTGAGCACCCAGCACCCTGAGTACTGAGCACCCAACGTACTGAGCACCGAGCACCCTGAGCACTGAGCACCCAGCACCCTGAGTACTGAGCACCCAGCACCCTGAGCACTGAACACACAACACCCTGAGTACTGAGCACCTCGAGAACTGAGCACCCAACACCCTGAGTACTGAGCACCGAGCACCCCAAGCACTGAGCACCCAGCACCGCGAGCACTGAGCACCCAGCACCCCGAGCACTGAGCACCCAGCACCCAGAGTACTGAGCACCCAGCACCCTGAGTACTGAGCACCCAGCACCCTGAGCACTGAGTACCCAGCACCCTGAGCACTGAGCACCCAGCACCCTGAGCACTGAGCACACAGCACCCTGAGCACTGAGCCCACAACACCCTGAGTACTGAGCACTGAGCACCCAGCACCCCGAGCACTGAGCACCCAGCAAACTGAGCACTGAGCACCCAGCACCCTGAGTACTGAGCACTGAGCACCCAGCACCTTGAGTACGGAGCACTGAGCACCCAGCACCCCAATCACTGAGCACAGATCACCCTGATTACTGAGCACTGAGCACCCAGCACCCCGAGCACTGAGCACCCAGCAAACTGAGCACTGAGCACCCAGCACCCTGAGTACTGACCACTGAGCACCCAGCACCCCGAGCACTGAGCACCCAGCACCCTGAGTACTAAGCACCGAGCACCCTGAGTACTGAGCACCCAGCACCCTGAGCACTGAACACACAGCACCCTGAGTACTGACCACTTCGAGCACTGAGCACCCAGCACCCCGAGCACTGAGCACCCAGCACCCCGAGCACTGAGCACCCAGCACCCCGATCACTGAGCACCCAGCACCCTGAGTACTGAGCACCCAGCACCATGAGTACTGAGCACCCAGCACCCTGAGAACTGAGCACCCAACACCCTGAGCACTGAGCACCCAGCACCCTGAGCACTGAGCACCCAGCACCCTGAGTACTGAGCACTGAGCACCCAACACCCCGAGCACTGAGCACCTAGCACCCTGAGTACTAAGCACCCAGCACCCTGAGTACTGAGCACCCAGCACCCTGAGTACTGAGCACCCAGCGTACTGAGCACCGAGCACCCCGAGCACTGAGCACCCAGCACCCTGAGTACTGAGCACCCAGCGTACTGAGCACCGAGCACCCCGAGCACTGAGCACACAGCACCCTGAGTACTGAGCACCCAGCACCCCGAGCACTGAGCACCCAGCACCCTGAGTACTGAGCACTGAGCACCCCGAGTACTGAGAACCCAGCACCCCGAGAACCGAGCACCCAGCACCCCGAGCACTGAGCACCCAGCACCCTGAGCACTGAGCACCCAGCACCTTGAGTACGGAGCACTGAGCACCCAGCACCCCAATCACTGAGCACAGATCACCCTGATTACTGAGCACTGAGCACCCAGCACCCCGAGCACTGAGCACCCAGCAAACTGAGCACTGAGCACCCAGCACCCTGAGTACTGACCACTGAGCACCCAGCACCTTGAGTACGGAGCACTGAGCACCCAGCACCCCAATCACTGAGCACAGATCACCCTGATTACTGAGCACTGAGCACCCAGCACCCCGAGCACTGAGCACCCAGCACCCTGAGTACTAAGCACCGAGCACCCTGAGTACTGAGCACCCAGCACCCTGAGCACTGAACACACAGCACCCTGAGTACTGAGCACTTCGAGCACTGAGCACCCAGCACCCTGAGTACTGAAAACCGAGCACCCCGAGCACTGAGCACCCAGCACCCCGAGCACTGAGCACCCAGCACCCCGATCACTGAGCACCCAGCACCCTGAGTACTGAGCACCCAGCACCATGAGTACTGAGCACCCAGCACCCTGAGAACTGAGCACCCAACACCCTGAGCACTGAGCACCCAGCACCCTGAGCACTGAGCACCCAGCACCCTGAGTACTGAGCACTGAGCACCCAACACCCCGAGCACTGAGCACCTAGCACCCTGAGTACTAAGCACCCAGCACCCTGAGTACTGAGCACCCAGCACCCTGAGTACTGAGCACCCAGCGTACTGAGCACCGAGCACCCCGAGCACTGAGCACCCAGCACCCTGAGTACTGAGCACCCAGCGTACTGAGCACCGAGCCCCCCGAGCACTGAGCAAACAGCACCCTGAGTACTGAGGACCCAGCACCCCTAGCACTGAGCACCCAGCACCCTGAGTACTGAGCACCGAGCACCCTGAGTACTGAGCACCCAGCACACTGAGTACTGAGCACCCAGCGTACTGAGCACCGAGCACCCAGCACCCTGAGTACTGAGCACCCAGCACCCTGAGCACTGAGCACCCAGCACCCTGAGTACTGAGCACTGAGCACCCCGAGGACTGAGCACCCAGCACCCTGAGCACTGAGCACACAGCACCCTGAGTACTGAGCACCCAGCACCCTGAGCACTGAGCACTGAGCACCCTGAGCACTGAGTACTGAGCACCGAGCACCCCGAGAACTGAGCACCCAGCACCCGGAGTACTGAGCACCCAGCACCCTGAGTACTGAGCACCTAGCACCCCGAGCACTGAGCACCCAGCAAACTGAGCACTGAGCACCCAGCACCCTGAGTACTGAGCACTGAGCACCCAGCACCCCGAGCACTGAGCACAGAGCACCCTGAGTACTGAGCACTGAGCACCCAGCACCCCGAGCACTGAGCACCCAGCACCCTGTGTACTAAGCACCAAGCACCCTGAGTACTGAGCACCCAGCACCCTGAGCACTGAACACACAGCACCCTGAGTACTGAGCACCTCGAGCACTGAGCACCCAGCACCCTGAGTACTGACCACCGAGCACCCCGAGCTCTGAGCAACCAGCACCCCAAGCACTGAGCACCCAGCACCCCGAGCACTGAGCACAGAGCACCCAGCACCCTGAGTACTGAGCACCCAGCACCCTGAGTACTGAGCACCCAGCACCCTGAGCACTGAGCACCCAGCACCCTGAGCACTGAGCACCCAGCACCCTGAGCACTGAGCACTCTGCACCCTGAGTACTGAGCACCCAGCACCCTGAGTACTGAGCACCCAGCGTTCTGAGCACCGAGCACCCCGAGCACTGAGCACCCAGCACCCTGAGTACTAAGCACTCTGCACCCTGAGTACTGAGCACCCAGCACCCTGAGTACTGAGCACCCAGCGTTCTGAGCACCGAGCACCCCGAGCACTGAGCACCCAGCACGCTGAGTACTGAGCACCCAGCACCCCGAGCACTGAGCACCCAGCACCCTGAATACTGAGCACCGAGCACCCTGAGTACTGAGCACCCAGCACCCTGAGTACTGAGCACCCAGCGTACTGAGCACCGAGCACCCAGCACCCTGAGTACTGAGCACCAAGCACCCTGAGCACTGAGCACCCAGCACCCTGAGTACTGAGCACTGAGCACCCCGAGTACTGAGCCCCCAGCACCCTGAGCACTGAGCACCCAGCAGCCTGAGCACTGAGCACCCAGCACCCTGAGCACTGAGCACCCAGCACCCTGAGCACTGAGCACCCAGCACCCTGAGTACTGAGCACCCAACGTACTGAGCACCGAGCACCCTGAGCACTGAGCACCCAGCACCCTGAGTACTGAGCACCCAGCACCCTGAGCAATGAGCACCCTGAGTACTGAGCACCCAGCACCCTGAGTACTAAGCACCAAGCACCCTGAGTACTGAGCACCCAGCACCCTGAGCACTGAACACACAGCACCCTGAGTACTGAGCACCTCGAGAACTGAGCAACCAGCACCCTGAGTACTGAGCACCGAGCACCCCAAGCACTGAGCACCCAGCACCGCGAGCACTGAGCACCCAGAACCCCGAGCACTGAGCACCCAGCACCCTGAGTACTGAGCACCCAGCACCCTGAGTACTGAGCACCCAGCACCCTGAGCACTGAGTACCCAGCACCCTGAGCACTGAGCACCCAGCACCCTGAGCACTGAGCACACAGCACCCTGAGTACTGACCACTGAGCACCCAGCACCTTGAGTACGGAGCACTGAGCACCCAGCACCCCAATCACTGAGCACAGATCACCCTGATTACTGAGCACTGAGCACCCAGCACCCTGAGTACTGAGCACTTCGAGCACTGAGCACCCAGCACCCTGAGTACTGAGCACCGAGCACCCCGAGCACTGAGCACCCAGCACCCCGAGCACTGAGCACCCAGCACCCCGATCACTGAGCACCCAGCACCCTGAGTACTGAGCACCCAGCACCATGAGTACTGAGCACCCAGCTCCCTGAGAACTGAGCACCCAACACCCTGAGCACTGAGCACCCAGCACCCTGAGCACTGAGCACCCAGCACCCTGAGTACTGAGCACTGAGCACCCAACACCCCGAGCACTGAGCACCTAGCACCCTGAGTACTAAGCACCCAGCACCCTGAGTACTGAGCACCCAGCACCCTGAGTACTGAGCACCCAGCGTACTGAGCACCGAGCACCCCGAGCACTGAGCACCCAGCACCCTGAGTACTGAGCACCCAGCACCCTGAGTACTGATCACCCAGCACCCCGAGTACTGAGCACCCAGCACCCCGAGTACTGAGCACCGAGCACCCCGAGTACTGAGCAACCAGCACCCTGAGCACTGAGCACCAAGCACCCCGAGTACTGAGCACCCAGCACCCTGAGCACTGAGCACCCAGCACCCTGAGTACTGAGCACCCAGAACCCTGATTACTGAGCACTGAGCACCCTGAGCACTGAGTACTGAGCACCGAGCACCCCGAGAACTGAGCACCCAGCACCCGGAGTACTGAGCACCCAGCACCCTGAGTAATGAGCACCCAGCACCCCGAGCACTGAGCACCCAGAAAACTGAGCACTGAGCACCCAGCACTCTGAGTACTGAGCACTGAGCACCCAGCACCCCGAGCACTGAGCACAGAGCACCCTGACTACTGAGCACTGAGCACCCAGCACCCTGAGCACTGAGCACCCAGCACCCTGAGTACTATGCACCGAGCTCCCTGAGTACTGAGCACCCAGCACCCTGAGCACTGAACACACAGCACCCTGAGTTCTGAGCACCTCGAGCACTGAGCACCCAGCACCCTGAGTACTGACCACCGAGCACCCCGAGCACTGAGCACCCAGCACCCCGAGCACTGAGCACCCAGCACCCCGAGCACTGAGCACCCAGCACCCTGAGTACTGAGCACCCAGCACCCTGAGTACTGAGCACCCAGCACCCTGAGCACTGAGCACCCAGCACCCTGAGCACTGAGCACCCAGCACCCTGATCACTGAGCACCCAGCACCCTGAGTACTGAGCACTGAGCACCCAGCACCCTGAGCACTGAGCACCTAGCACCCTGAGTACTAAGCACCCAGCACCCTGAGTACTGAGCACCCAGCACCCTGAGTACTGAGCACCCAGCGTACTGAGCACCGAGCACCCCGAGCACTGAGCACCCAGCACCCTGAGTACTGAGCACCCAGCACCCCGAGCACTGAGCACCCAGCACCCTGAGTACTGAGCACCCAGCACCCTGAGTACTGAGCACCCAGCACCCTGAGTACTGAGCACCCAGCGTACTGAGCACCGAGCACCCAGCACCCTGAGTACTGAGCACCCAGCACCCTGAGCACTGAGCACCCAGCAACCTGAGTACTGAGCACCGAGCATCCCGAGTACTGAGCACCCAGCACCCCGAGCACCGAGCACCCAGCACCCTGAGCACTGAGCACCCAGCACCATGTGCACTGAGCAACCAGCACCCTGAGCACTGAGCACCCAGCACCCTGAGCACTGAGCACCCAGCACCCTGAGCACTGAGCACCCAGCACCCTGAGTACTGAGCACCCAGCACCCTGAGCACTGAACACACAGCACCCTGAGTACTGAGCACCTCGAGAACTGAGCACCCAACACCCTGAGTACTGAGCACCGAGCACCCCAAGCACTGAGCACCCAGCACCGCGAGCACTGAGCACCCAGCACCCCGAGCACTGAGCACCCAGCACCCAGAGTACTGAGCACCCAGCACCCTGAGTACTGAGCACCCAGCACCCTGAGCACTGAGTACCCAGCACCCTGAGCACTGAGCACCCAGCACCCTGAGCACTGAGCACACAGCACCCTGAGCACTGAGCACACAACACCCTGAGTACTGAGCACTGAGCACCCAGCACCCCGAGCACTGAGCACCCAGCAAACTGAGCACTGAGCACCCAGCACCCTGAGTACTGAGCACTGAGCACCCAGCACCCCGAGCACTGAGCACAGAGCACCCTGAGTACTGAGCACTGAGCAGCCAGCACCCCGAGCACTGAGCACCCAGCACCCTGAGTACTAAACACCGAGCACCCTGAGTACTGAGCACCCAGCACCCTGAGCACTGAACAGACAGCACCCTGAGTACTGAGCACCTCGAGCACTGAGCACCCAGCACCCTCAGTACTGAGCACCGTGCACCCTGAGCACTGAGCACACAGCACCCCGAGCTCCGAGCACCCTGAGTACTGAGCACCCAGCACACTGAGTACTGAGCACCCAGCGTACTGAGCACCGAGCACCCAGCACCCTGAGTACTGAGCACCCAGCACCCTGAGCACTGAGCACCCAGCACCCTGAGTACTGAGCACTGAGCACCCCGAGTACTGAGCACCCAGCACCCCGAGAACCGAGCACCCAGCACCCCGAGCACTGAGCACCCAGCACCCTGAGCACTGAGCACCCAGCACCCTGAGCACTGAGCACCCAGCACTCTGAGCACTGAGCACCCCGCACCCTGAGCACTGAGCACCCAGCACCCTGAGTACTGTGCACCCAACGTACTGAGCACCGAGCACCCTGAGCACTGAGCACCCAGCACCCTGAGTACTGAGTACCCAGCACCCTGTGCACTGAGCACACAGCACCCTGAGCACTGAGCACACAGCACCCTGAGTACTGAGCACTTAGCACCCAGCACCCCGAGCACTGAGCACCCAGCACCCTGAGCACTGAGCACCCAGCACCCTGAGTAGTGTGCACCCTGAGTACTGAGCAAAGATCACCCTGAGCACTGAGCTCCCAGCACCCTGAGTACTGAGCACCCAGCACCCTGAGCACAGAGCACCGAGCACCCCGAGTACTGAGCACCCAGCACCCTGAGCACTGAGCACCGAGCACCCCGAGTACTGAGCACCCAGCACCCTGAGCACTGAGCACCCAGCACCCTGAGTACTGAGCACCCAGCACCCTGAGCACTGAGCACTGAGCACCCTGAGCACTGAGTACTGAGCACCGAGCACCCCGAGAACTGAGCACCCAGCACCCGGAGTACTGAGCACCCAGCACCCTGAGTACTGAGCACCCAGCACCCCGAGCACTGAGCACCCAGCAAACTGAGCACTGAGCACCCAGCACCCTGAGTACTGAGCACTGAGCACCCAGCACCCCGAGCACTGAGCACAGAGCACCCTGAGTACTGAGCACTGAGCACCCAGCACACCGAGCACTGAGCACCCAGCACCCTGAGTACTAAGCACCGAGCACCCTGAGTACTGAGCACCCAGCACCCTGAGCACTGAACACACAGCACCCTGAGTACTGAGCAACTCGAGCACTGAGCACCCAGCACCCTGAGTACTGACCACCGAGCACCCCGAGCTCTGAGCAACCAGCACCCCAAGTACTGAGCACCCAGCACCCCGAGCACTGAGCACCCAGCACCCTGAGTACTGAGCACCCAGCACCCTGAGTACTGAGCACCCAGCACCCTGAGCACTGAGCACCCAGCACCCTGAGCACTGAGCAACCAGCACCCTGAGCACTGAGCACCCAGCACCCTGATTACTGAGCACTGAGCACCCAGCACCCCGAGCACTGAGCACCTAGCACCCTGAGTACTAAGCACTCTGCACCCTGAGTACTGAGCACCCAGCACTCTGAGTACTGAGCACCCAGCGTTCTGAGCACCGAGCACCCCGAGCACTCAGCACCCAGCACCCTGAGTACTGAGCACCCAGCACCCCGAGCACTGAGCACCCAGCACCCTGAATACTGAGCACCGAGCACCCTGAATACTGAGCACCCAGCACCCTGAGTACTGAGCACCCAGCGTACTGAGCACCGAGCACCCAGCACCCTGAGTACTGAGCACCAAGCACCCTGAGCACTGAGCACCCAGCACCCTGAGTACTGAGCACTGAGCACCCCGAGTACTGAGCACCCAGCACCCTGAGCACTGAGCACCCAGCACCCTGAGCACTGAGCACCCAGCACCCTGAGCACTGAGCACCCAGCACCCTGAGCACTGAGCACCCAGCACCCTGAGTACTGAGCACCCAACGTACTGAGCACCGAGCACCTTGAGCACTGAGCACCCAGCACCCTGAGTACTGAGCACCCAGCACCCTGAGCAATGAGCACCCTGAGTACTGAGCACCCAGCACCCTGAGTACTAAGCACCAAGCACCCTGAGTACTGAGCACCCAGCACCCTGAGCACTGAACACACAGCACCCTGAGTACTGAGCACCTCGAGAACTGAGCAACCAGCACCCTGAGTACTGAGCACCGAGCACCCCAAGCACTGAGCTCCCAGCACCGCGAGCACTGAGCACCCAGAACCCCGAGCACTGAGCACCCAGCACCCTGAGTACTGAGCACCCAGCACCCTGAGCACTGAGTACCCAGCACCCTGAGCACTGAGCACCCAGCACCCTGAGCACTGAGCACACAGCACCCTGAGCACTGAGCACACAGCACCCTGAGTACTGACCACTGAGCACCCAGCACCTTGAGTACGGAGCACTGAGCACCCAGCACCCCAATCACTGAGCACAGAGCACCCTGATTACTGAGCACTGAACACCCAGCACCCCGAGCACTGAGCACCCAGCACCCTGAGTACTAAGCACCGAGCACCCTGAGTACTGAGCACCCAGCACCCTGAGCACTGAACACACAGCACCCTGAGTACTGAGCACTTCGAGCACTGAGCACCCAGCACCCTGAGTACTGAGCACCGAGCACCCCGAGCACTGAGCACCCAGCACCCCGAGCACTGAGCACCCAGCACCCCGATCACTGAGCACCCAGCACCCTGAGTACTGAGCACCCAGCACCATGAGTACTGAGCACCCAGCACCCTGAGAACTGAGCACCCAACACCCTGAGCACTGAGCACCCAGCACCCTGAGCACTGAGCACCCAGCACCCTGAGTACTGAGCACTGAGCACCCAGCACCCCGAGCACTGAGCACCTAGCACCCTGAGTACTAAGCACCCAGCACCCTGAGTACTGAGCACCCAGCACCCTGAGTACTGAGCACCCAGCACCCCGAGCACTGAGCACCGAGCACCCCGAGCATTGAGCACCCAGCACCCCGAGCAATGAGCACCCAGCACCCTGAGTACTGAGCACCCAGCACACTGAGTACTGAGCACCCAGCATACTGAGCAACGAGCACCCAGAACCCTTAGTACTGAGCACCCAGGACCCTGAGCACTGAGCACCCAGCACCCTGAGTACTGAGCACTGAGCACCCCGAGTACTGAGCACCCAGCACCTCGAGCACCGAGCACCCAGCACCCCGAGCACTGAGCACCCAGCACCCTGAGCACTGAGCACCCAGCACCCTGAGCACTGAGCACCCAGCACCCTGAGCACTGAGCACCCCGCACCCTGAGCACTGAGCACCCAGCACCCTGAGTACAGAGCACCCAACGTACTGAGCACCGAGCACCCTGAGCACTGAGCACCCAGCACCCTGAGTATTGAGCACGCAGCACCCTGAGCAATGAGCACCCTGAGTACTGAGCACCTAGTACCCTGAGCACTGAACACACAGCACACTGAGTACTGAGCACCTCGAGAACTGAGCACCCAGCAACCTGAGTACTGAGCACCGAGCACCCCAAGCACTGAGCACCCAACACCGCGAGCACAGAGCACCCAGCACCCCGAGCACTGAGCACCCAGCACCCTGAGTACTGAGCACCCAGCACCCTGAGTACTGAGCACCCAGCACACTGAGCACTGAGTACCCAGCACCCTGAGCACTGAGCACCCAGCACCCTGAGCACTGAGCACACAGCACCCTGAGCACTGAGCACACAGCACCCTGAGTACTGAGCACTGAGCACCCAGCACCCCGAGCACTGAGCACCCAGCACCCCGAGTACTGAGCACCCACCACCCTGAGTACTGAGCACCCAGCACCCTGAGCATTGAGCACCGAGCACCCCGAGCACTGAGCACCCAGCACCCTGAGTACTGAGCACCCAGCAACCTGAGCACTGAGCACCCAGCACCCTGAGCACTGAGCACCCAGCACACTGAGCACTGAACACCCAGCACCCTGAGTAGTGAGCACCCAACGTACTGAGCACCGAGCACCCCGAGCACTGAGCACCCAGCACCCTGAGTACTGAGCACCCAACGTACTGAGCACCGAGCACCCTGAGCACTGAGCACCCAGCACCCTGAGTACTGAGCACCCAGCACCCTGAGCAATGAGCACCCTGAGTACTGAGCACCCAGCACCCTGAGTACTAAGCACCAAGCACCCTGAGTACTGAGCACCCAGCACCCTGAGCACTGAACACACAGCACCCTGAGTACTGAGCACCTCGAGAACTGAGCAACCAGCACCCTGAGTACTGAGCACCGAGCACCCCACGCACTGAGCACCCAGCACCGCGAGCACTGAGCACCCAGAACCCCGAGCACTGAGCACCCAGCACCCTGAGTACTGAGCACAAAGCACCCAGCACCCCGAGCACTGAGCACCCAGCACCCTGAGCAATGAGCACCTAGCACCCTGAGTACTAAGCACCCAGCACCCTGAGTACTGAGCACTGAGCACCCAGCACCCCGAGCACTGAGCACCTAGCACCCTGAGTACTAAGCACCCAGCACCCTGAGTACTGAGCACCCAGCACCCTGAGTACTGAGCACCCAGCACCCCGAGCACTGAGCACCGAGCACCCCGAGCATTGAGCACCCAGCACCCCGAGCAATGAGCACCCAGCACCCTGAGTACTGAGCACCCAGCACACTGAGTACTGAGCACCCAGCATACTGAGCAACGAGCACCCAGAACCCTTAGTACTGAGCACCCAGGACCCTGAGCACTGAGCACCCAGCATCCTGAGTACTGAGCACTGAGCACCCCGAGTACTGAGCACCCAGCACCCCGAGCACCGAGCACCCAGCACCCCGAGCACTGAGCACCCAGCACCCTGAGCACTGAGCACCCACCACCCTGAGCACTGAGCACCCAGCACCCTGAGCACTGAGCACCCCGCACCCTGAGCACTGAGCACCCAGCACCCTGAGTACAGAGCACCCAACGTACTGAGCACCGAGCACCCTGAGCACTGAGCACCCAGCACCCTGAGTATTGAGCACCCAGCACCCTGAGCAATGAGCACCCTGAGTACTGAGCACCTAGTACCCTGAGCACTGAACACACAGCACACTGAGTACTGAGCACCTCGAGAACTGAGCACCCAGCAACCTGAGTACTGAGCACCGAGCACCCCAAGCACTGAGCAACCAACACCGCGAGCACAGAGCACCCAGCACCCCGAGCACTGAGCACCCAGCACCCTGAGTACTGAGCACCCAGCACCCTGAGTACTGAGCACCCAGCACACTGAGCACTGAGTACCCAGCACCCTGAGCACTGAGCACCCAGCACCCTGAGCACTGAGCACACAGCACCCTGAGCACTGAGCACACAGCACCCTGAGTACTGAGCACTGAGCACCCAGCACCCCGAGCACTGAGCACCCAGCACCCTGAGTACTGAGCACTGAGCACCCAGCACACCGAGCACTGAGCACCCAGCACCCTGAGCACTGAGCACCCAACACCCGAGTACTGAGCACCCAGCACCCTGAGTACTGAGCACCCAACACCCTGAGTACTGAGCACCCAGCACCCCGAGTACTAAGCACCCACCACCCTGAGTACTGAGCACCCAGCACCCTGAGCACTGAGCACCGAGCACCCCGAGCACTGAGCACCCAGCACCCTGAGTACTGAGCACCCAGCACCCTGAGCACCGAGCACCCAGCACCCTGAGCACTGAGCACCCAGCACACTGAGCACTGAACACCCAGCACCCTGAGTAGTGAGCACCCAACGTACTGAGCACCGAGCACCCCGAGCACTGAGCACCCAGCACCCTGAGTACTGAGCACCCAACGTACTGAGCACCGAGCACCCTGAGCACTGAGCACCCAGCACCCTGAGTACTGAGCACCCAGCACCCTGAGCAATGAGCACCCTGAGTACTGAGCACCCAGCACCCTGAGTACTAAGCACCAAGCACCCTGAGTACTGAGCACCCAGCACCCTGAGCACTGAACACACAGCACCCTGAGTACTGAGCACCTCGAGAACTGAGCAACCAGCACCCTGAGTACTGAGCACCGAGCACCCCAAGCACTGAGCACCCAGCACCGCGAGCACTGAGCACCCAGAACCCCGAGCACTGAGCACCCAGCACCCTGAGCACTGAGTACCCAGCACCCTGAGCACTGAGCACCCAGCACCCTGAGCACTGAGTACCCAGCACCCTGAGCACTGAGCACCCAGCACCCTGAGCACTGAGTACCCAGCACCCTGAGTACTGAGCACCCAGCACCCTGAGCACTGAGTACCCAGCACCCTGAGCACTGAGCACCCAGCACCCTGAGCACTGAGTACCCAGCACCCTGAGTACTGAGCACCCAGCACCCTGAGCACTGAGTACCCAGCACCCTGAGCACTGAGCACACAGCACCCTGAGCACTGAGCACACAGCACCCTGAGTACTGACCACTGAGCACCCAGCACCTTGAGTACGGAGCACTGAGCACCCAGCACCCCAATCACTGAGCACAGAGCACCCTGATTACTGAGCACTGAGCACCCAGCACCCCGAGCACTGAGCACCCAGCACCCTGAGTACTAAGCACCGAGCACCCTGAGTACTGAGCACCCAGCACCCTGAGCACTGAACACACAGCACCCTGAGTACTGAGCACTTCGAGCACTGAGCACCCAGCACCCTGAGTACTGAGCACCGAGCACCCCGAGCACTGAGCACCCAGCACCCCGAGCACTGAGCACCCAGCACCCCGATCACTGAGCACCCAGCACCCTGAGTACTGAGCACCCAGCACCCTGAGCACTGAGCACCCAGCACCCTGAGTACTGAGCACCCAGCACCCTGAGCACTGAGTACCCAGCACCCTGAGCACTGAGCACCCAGCACCCTGAGCACTGAGTACCCAGCACCCTGAGTACTGAGCACCCAGCACCCTGAGCACTGAGTACCCAGCACCCTGAGCACTGAGCACACAGCACCCTGAGCACTGAGCACACAGCACCCTGAGTACTGACCACTGAGCACCCAGCACCTTGAGTACGGAGCACTGAGCACCCAGCACCCCAATCACTGATCACAGAGCACCCTGATTACTGAGCACTGAGCACCCAGCACCCCGAGCACTGAGCACCCAGCACCCTGAGTACTAAGCACCGAGCACCCTGAGTACTGAGCACCCAGCACCCTGAGCACTGAACACACAGCACCCTGAGTACTGAGCACTTCGAGCACTGAGCACCCAGCACCCTGAGTACTGAGCACCGAGCACCCCGAGCACTGAGCACCCAGCACCCCGAGCACTGAGCACCCAGCACCCCGATCACTGAGCACCCAGCACCCTGAGTACTGAGCACCCAGCACCATGAGTACTGAGCACCCAGCACCCTGAGAACTGAGCACCCAACACCCTGAGCACTGAGCACCCAGCACCCTGAGCACTGAGCACCCAGCACCCTGAGTACTGAGCACTGAGCACCCAGCACCCCGAGCACTGAGCACCTAGCACCCTGAGTACTAAGCACCCAGCACCCAGTGTACTGAGCACCCAGCACCCTGAGTACTGAGCACCCAGCGTACTGAGCACCGAGCACCCCGAGCACTGAGCACCCAGCAGCCTGAGTACTGAGCACCCAGCACCCCGAGCACTGAGCACCGAGCACCATGAGCACTGAGCACCCAGCACCCCGAGCAATGAGCACCCAGCACCCCGAGCACTGAGCACCCAGCACCCTGAGTACTGAGCACCGAGCACCCTGAGTACTGAGCACCCAGCACACTGAGTACTGAGCACCCAGCATACTGAGCAACGAGCACCCAGAACCCATAGTACTGAGCACCCAGGACCCTGAGCACTGAGCACCCAGCACCCTGAGTACTGAGCACTGAGCACCCCGAGTACTGAGCACCCAGCACCCCGAGCACCGAGCACCCAGCACCCCGAGCACTGAGCACCCAGCACCCTGAGCACTGAGCACCCAGCACCCTGAGCACTGAGCACCCCGCACCCTGAGCACTGAGCACCCAGCACCCTGAGTACAGAGCACCCAACGTACTGAGCACCGAGCACCCTGAGCACTGAGCACCCAGCACCCTGAGTACTGAGCACCCAGCACCCTGAGCAATGAGCACCCTGAGTACTGAGCACCTAGTACCCTGAGCACTGAACACACAGCACACTGAGTACTGAGCACCTCGAGAACTGAGCACCCAGCAACCTGAGTACTGAGCACCGAGCACCCCAAGCACTGAGCACCCAACACCGCGAGCACAGAGCACCCAGCACCCCGAGCACTGAGCACCCAGCACCCTGAGTACTGAGCACCCAGCACCCTGAGTACTGAGCACCCAGCACCCTGAGCACTGAGTACCCAGCACCCTGAGCACTGAGCACCCAGCACCCTGAGCACTGAGCACACAGCACCCTGAGCACTGAGCACACAGTACCCGAGTACTGAGCACCCAGCACCCTGAGTACTGAGCACCCAACACCCTGAGTACTGAGCACCCAGCACCCCGAGTACTGAGCACCCACCACCCTGAGTACTGAGCACCCAGCACCCTGAGCACTGAGCACCCAGCACCCTGAGTACTGAGCATTGAGCACCCAGCACACCGAGCACTGAGCACCCAGCACCCTGAGGACTGAGCACCCAGCACCCGAGTACTGAGCACCCAGCACCCTGAGTACTGAGCACCCAACAGCCTGAGTACTGAGCACCCAGCACCCCGAGTACTGAGCACCCACCACCCTGAGTACTGAGCACCCAGCACCCTGAGCACTGAGCACCGAGCACCCCGAGCACTGAGCACCCAGCACCCTGAGTACTGAGCACCCAGCACCCTGAGCACTGAGCACCCAGCACCCTGAGCACTGAGCACCCAGCACACTGAGCACTGAACACCCAGCACCCTGAGTAGTGAGCACCCAACGTACTGAGCACCGAGCACCCCGAGCACTGAGCACCCAGCACCCTGAGTACTGAGCACCGATCACCCCGAGCACTGAGCAGCCAGCACCCTGAGTACTGAGCTCCGAGCACCCCGAGCACTGAGCGCCCAGCGCCCCATGCACTGAGCACCCAGCACCCTGAGCACTGAGCACCCAGCTCCCTGAGTACTGAGAACCCAGCTCCCTGAGTACTGAACACCCAGCACACTGAGCACTGAGCACTGAGCACCCTGAGCACTGAGTACTGAGCACTGAGCACCCTGAGCACTGAGCACCCAGCACCCCGAGTACTGAGCACCCAGCACCCCGAGCACTGAGCACCCAGCGCCCCGAGCACTGAGCACCCAGCACCCCGAGCACTGAGCACTGAGCACCCTGAGCACTGAGCACCCAGCACCCCGAGTACTGAGCACTGAGCACCCTGAGTACTGAGCACCCAGCACCCCGAGCATTGAGCACCCAGCACCCCGAGCAATGAGCACCCAGCACCCTGAGTACTGAGCACCCAGCACACTGAGTACTGAGCACCCAGCATACTGAGCAACGAGCACCCAGAACCCTTAGTACTGAGCACCCAGGACCCTGAGCACTGAGCACCCAGCACCCTGAGTACTGAGCACTGAGCACCCCGAGTACTGAGCACCCAGCACCCCGAGCACCGAGCACCCAGCACCCCGAGCACTGAGCACCCAGCACCCTGAGCACTGAGCACCCAGCACCCTGAGCACTGAGCACCCAGCACCCTGAACACTGAGCACCCCGCACCCTGAGCACTGAGCACCCAGCACCCTGAGTACAGAGCACCCAACGTACTGAGCACCGAGCACCCTGAGCACTGAGCACCCAGCACCCTAAGTATTGAGCACCCAGCACCCTGAGCAATGAGCACCCTGAGTACTGAGCACCTAGTACCCTGAGCACTGAACACACAGCACACTGAGTACTGAGAACCTCGAGAACTGAGCACCCAGCAACCTGAGTACTGAGCACCGAGCACCCCAAGCACTGAGCACCCAACACCGCGAGCACAGAGCACCCAGCACCCCGAGCACTGAGCACCCAGCACCCTGAGTACTGAGCACCCAGCACCCTGAGTACTGAGCACCCAGCACACTGAGCACTGAGTACCCAGCACCCTGAGCACTGAGCACCCAGCACCCTGAGCACTGAGCACACAGCACCCTGAGCACTGAGCACACAGCACCCTGAGTACTGAGCACTGAGCACCCAGCACCCCGAGCACTGAGCACCCAGCACCCTGAGTACTGAGCACTGAGCACCCAGCACACCGAGCACTGAGCACCCAGCACCCTGAGCACTGAGCACCCAACACCCGAGTACTGAGCACCCAGCACCCTGAGTACTGAGCACCCAACACCCTGAGTACTGAGCACCCAGCACCCCGAGTACTGAGCACCCACCACCCTGAGTACTGAGCACCCAGCACCCTGAGCACTGAGCACCGAGCACCCCGAGCACTGAGCACCCAGCACCCTGAGTACTGAGCACCCAGCACCCTGAGCACTGAGCACCCAGCACCCTGAGCACTGAGCACCCAGCACACTGAGCACTGAACACCCAGCACCCTGAGTAGTGAGCACCCAACGTACTGAGCACCGAGCACCCCGAGCACTGAGCACCCAGCACCCTGAGTACTGAGCACCCAACGTACTGAGCACCGAGCACCCTGAGCACTGAGCACCCAGCACCCTGAGTACTGAGCACCCAGCACCCTGAGCAATGAGCACCCTGAGTACTGAGCACCCAGCACCCTGAGTACTAAGCACCAAGCACCCTGAGTACTGAGCACCCAGCACCCTGAGCACTGAACACACAGCACCCTGAGTACTGAGCACCTCGAGAACTGAGCAACCAGCACCCTGAGTACTGAGCACCGAGCACCCCAAGCACTGAGCACCCAGCACCGCGAGCACTGAGCACCCAGAACCCCGAGCACTGAGCACGCAGCACCCTGAGCACTGAGTACCCAGCACCCTGAGCACTGAGCACCCAGCACCCTGAGCACTGAGTACCCAGCACCCTGAGCACTGAGCACCCAGCACCCTGAGCACTGAGTACCCAGCACCCTGAGTACTGAGCACCCAGCACCCTGAGCACTGAGTACCCAGCACCCTGAGCACTGAGCACCCAGCACCCTGAGCACTGAGTACCCAGCACCCTGAGCACTGAGCACCCAGCACCCTGAGCACTGAGTACCCAGCACCCTGAGTACTGAGCACCCAGCACCCTGAGCACTGAGTACCCAGCACCCTGAGTACTGAGCACCCAGCACCCTGAGCACTGAGTACCCAGCACCCTGAGCACTGAGCACACAGCACCCTGAGCACTGAGCACACAGCACCCTGAGTACTGACCACTGAGCACCCAGCACCTTGAGTACGGAGCACTGAGCACCCAGCACCCCAATCACTGAGCACAGAGCACCCTGATTACTGAGCACTGAGCACCCAGCACCCCGAGCACTGAGCACCCAGCACCCTGAGTACTAAGCACCGAGCACCCTGAGTACTGAGCACCCAGCACCCTGAGCACTGAACACACAGCACCCTGAGTACTGAGCACTTCGAGCACTGAGCACCCAGCACCCTGAGTACTGAGCACCGAGCACCCCGAGCACTGAGCACCCAGCACCCCGAGCACTGAGCACCCAGCACCCCGATCACTGAGCACCCAGCACCCTGAGTACTGAGCACCCAGCACCCTGAGCACTGAGCACCCAGCACCCTGAGTACTGAGCACCCAGCACCCTGAGCACTGAGTACCCAGCACCCTGAGCACTGAGCACCCAGCACCCTGAGCACTGAGTACCCAGCACCCTGAGTACTGAGCACCCAGCACCCTGAGCACTGAGTACCCAGCACCCTGAGCACTGAGCACACAGCACCCTGAGCACTGAGCACACAGCACCCTGAGTACTGACCACTGAGCACCCAGCACCTTGAGTACGGAGCACTGAGCACCCAGCACCCCAATCACTGAGCACAGAGCACCCTGATTACTGAGCACTGAGCACCCAGCACCCCGAGCACTGAGCACCCAGCACCCTGAGTACTAAGCACCGAGCACCCTGAGTACTGAGCACCCAGCACCCTGAGCACTGAACACACAGCACCCTGAGTACTGAGCACTTCGAGCACTGAGCACCCAGCACCCTGAGTACTGAGCACCGAGCACCCCGAGCACTGAGCACCCAGCACCCCGAGCACTGAGCACCCAGCACCCCGATCACTGAGCACCCAGCACCCTGAGTACTGAGCACCCAGCACCATGAGTACTGAGCACCCAGCACCCTGAGAACTGAGCACCCAACACCCTGAGCACTGAGCACCCAGCACCCTGAGCACTGAGCACCCAGCACCCTGAGTACTGAGCACTGAGCACCCAGCACCCCGAGCACTGAGCACCTAGCACCCTGAGTACTAAGCACCCAGCACCCAGTGTTCTGAGCACCCAGTACCCTGAGTACTGAGCACCCAGCGTACTGAGCACCGAGCACCCCGAGCACTGAGCACCCAGCACCCTGAGTACTGAGCACCTAGCACCCCGAGCACTGAGCACCGAGCACCACGAGCACTGAGCACCCAGCACCCCGAGCAATGAGCACCCAGCACCCCGAGCACTGAGCACCCAGCACCCTGAGTACTGAGCACCGAGCACCCTGAGTACTGAGCACCCAGCACACTGAGTACTGAGCACCCAGCATACTGAGCAACGAGCACCCAGAACCCATAGTACTGAGCACCCAGGACCCTGAGCAAAGAGCACCCAGCACCCTGAGTACTGAGCACTGAGCACCCCGAGTACTGAGCACCCAGCACCCCGAGCACCGAGCACCCAGCACCCCGAGCACTGAGCACCCAGCACCCTGAGCACTGAGCACCCAGCACCCTGAGCACTGAGCACCCAGCACCCTGAGCACTGAGCACCCCGCACCCTGAGCACTGAGCACCCAGCACCCTGAGTACAGAGCACCCAACGTACTGAGCACCGAGCACCCTGAGCACTGAGCACCCAGCACCCTGAGTACTGAGCACCCAGCACCCTGAGCAATGAGCACCCTGAGTACTGAGCACCTAGTACCCTGAGCACTGAACACACAGCACACTGAGTACTGAGCACCTCGAGAACTGAGCACCCAGCAACCTGAGTACTGAGCACCGAGCACCCCAAGCACTGAGCACCCAACACCGCGAGCACAGAGCACCCAGCACCCCGAGCACTGAGCACCCAGCACCCTGAGTACTGAGCACCCAGCACCCTGAGTACTGAGCACCCAGCACCCTGAGCACTGAGTACCCAGCACCCTGAGCACTGAGCACCCAGCACCCTGAGCACTGAGCACACAGCACCCTGAGCACTGAGCACACAGTACCCGAGTACTGAGCACCCAGCACCCTGAGTACTGAGCACCCAACACCCTGAGTACTGAGCACCCAGCACCCCGAGTACTGAGCACCCTCCACCCTGAGTACTGAGCACCCAGCACCCTGAGCACTGAGCACCCAGCACCCTGAGTACTGAGCACTGAGCACCCAGCACACCGAGCACTGAGCACCCAGCACCCTGAGCACTGAGCATCCAGCACCCGAGTACTGAGCACCCAGCACCCTGAGTACTGAGCACCAAACACCCTGAGTACTGAGCACCCAGCACCCCGAGTACTGAGCACCCACCACCCTGAGTACTGAGCACCCAGCACCCTGAGCACTGAGCACCGAGCACCCCGAGCACTGAGCACCCAGCACCCTGAGTACTGAGCACCCAGCACCCTGAGCACTGAGCACCCAGCACCCTGAGCACTGAGCACCCAGCACACTGAGCACTGAACACGGAGCACCCTGAGTAGTGAGCACCCAACGTACTGAGCACCGAGCACCCCGAGCACTGAGCACCCAGCACCCTGAGTACTGAGCACCGATCACCCCGAGCACTGAGCAGCCAGCACCCTGAGTACTGAGCTCCGAGCACCCCGAGCACTGAGCGCCCAGCGCCTTATGCACTGAGCACCCAGCACCCTGAGCACTGAGCACCCAGCTCCCTGAGTACTGAGCACCCAGCACCCTGAGTACTGAACACCCAGCACACTGAGCACTGAGCACTGAGCACCCTGAGCACTGAGTACTGAGCACTGAGCACCCTGAGCACTGAGCACCCAGCACCCCGAGTACTGAGCACCCAGCACCCCGAGCACTGAGCACCCAGCGCCCCGAGCACTGAGCACCCAGCACCCCGAGCACTGAGCACTGAGCACCCTGAGCACTGAGCACCCAGCACCCCGAGTACTGAGCACTGAGCACCCTGAGTACTGAGCACCAAGCACCCCGAGTACTGAGCACTGAGCACCCTGAGTACTGAGCACCCAGCACCCTGAGCACTGAGCACCCAGCACCCCGAGCACTGAGCACCCAGCACCCTGAGTACTAAGCACCGAGCACCCTGAGTACTGAGCACCCAGCACCCTGAGCACTGTACACACAGCACCCTGAGTACTCAGCACCTCGAGCACTGAGCACCCAGCACCCTGAGCACTGAGCACCGAGCACCCCGAGCACTGAGCACCCTGCACCCGGAGTACTGAGCACACAGCACCCTGAGTAATAAGCACCGAGCACCCTGAGTACTGAGCACCCAGTACCCTGAGCACTGAACACACAGCACCCTGAGTACTGAGAACCCCGAGCACTGAGCACCCAGCACCCTGAGCACTGAGGACCCAGCACCCTGAGTACTGTGCACCCAGCATCCCGAGCACTGAGCACCCAGCACCCTGAGTACTGAGCACCGAGCACCCTGAGTACTGAGCAGCCAGCACCCTGAGTACTGAGCACCCAGCGTACTGAGAACCGAGCACCCAGCACCCTGAGTACTGAGCACCCAGCACCCTGAGCACTGAACACACAGCACCCTGAGTACTGAGCACCTCGAAAACTGAGCACCCAGCACCCTGAGTACTGAGCACCGAGCACCCCGAGCACTGAGCACCCAGCAATGCTAGCACTGAGCACCCAGCACCCAGAGCACTGAGCACCCAGCACCCTGAGTACTGAGCACCCAGCACCCTGAGTACTGAGCACCCAGCACCCTGAGCACTGAGTACCCAGCCCCCTGAGCACTGAGCACCCAGCACCCTGAGCACTGAGCACACAGCACCCTGAGCACTGAGCGCACAGCACACTGAGTACTGAGCACTGAGCACCCAGCACCCCGATCACTGAGCACCCAGCACCCTGAGTACTGAGCACTGTGCACCCAGCACACCGAGCACTGAGCACCCAGCACCCTGAGCACTGAGCACCCAGCACCCGAGTACTGAGCACCCAGCACACTGAGTACTGAGCACCCAGCACCCCGAGTACTGAGCACCCAGCATCCTGAGTACTGAGCACCCAGCACCCTGAGCACTGAGCACCCAGCACCCCGAGCACTGAGCACCCAGCACCCTGAGCACTGAGCACCCAGCACCCTGAGCACTGAGCACACAGCACCCTGAGCACTGAGCACCCAGCACCCTGAGCACTGAGCACAAAGCACCCTGAGTAGTGAGCACCCAACGTACTGAGCACCGAGCACCCCAAGCACTGAGCACCCAACACCCTGAGTACTGAGCACCGATCTCCCCGAGCACTGAGCACCCAGCACCCTGAGTACTGAGCTCCGAGCACCCCGAGTACTGAGCACCCAGCGCCCCGAGCACTGAGCACCCAGCACCCTGAGCACTGAGCACCCAGCACCCCGAGCACTGAGCACCCAGCACCCTGAGTACTGAGCACCCAGCACCCTGAGTACTGAGCACCCAGCACCCTGAGCACTGAGTACCCAGCACCCTGAGCACTGAGCACAAAGCACCCTGAGCACTGAGCACCGAGCACCCCGAGCACTGAGCACCCAGCACCCTGAGCACTGAGCACCCAGCACCCTGAGTACTGAGCACTGAGCACCCAGCACCCCGAGCACTGAGCACCTAGCACCCTGAGTACTAAGCACCCAGCACCCAGTGTACTGAGCACCCAGCACCCTGAGTACTGAGCACCCAGCGTACTGAGCACCGAGCACCCCGAGCACTGAGCACCCAGCACCCTGAGTACTGAGCACCCAGCACCCCGAGCACTGAGCACCGAGCACCACGAGCACTGAGCACCCAGCACCCCGAGCAATGAGCACCCAGCACCCCGAGCACTGAGCACCCAGCACCCTGAGCACTGAGCACCCAGCTCGCTGAGTACTGAGCACCCAGCACCCTGAGTACTGAACACCCAGCACACTGAGCACTGAGCACTGAGCACCCTGAGCACTGAGTACTGAGCATTGAGCACCCTGAGCACTGAGCACCCAGCACCCCGAGTACTGAGCACCCAGCACCCTGAGCACTGAGCACCGAGCACCCCGAGCACTGAGCACCCTGCACCCGGAGTACTGAGCACACAGCACCCTGAGTAATAAGCACCGAGCACCCTGAGTACTGAGCACCCAGTACCCTGAGCACTGAACACACAGCACCCTGAGTACTGAGAACCCCGAGCACTGAGCACCCAGCACCCTGAGCACTGAGGACCCAGCACCCTGAGTACTGTGCACCCAGCATCCCGAGCACTGAGCACCCAGCACCCTGAGTACTGAGCACCGAGCACCCTGAGTACTGAGCAGCCAGCACCCTGAGTACTGAGCACCCAGCGTACTGAGAACCGAGCACCCAGCACCCTGAGTACTGAGCACCCAGCACCCTGAGCACTGAACACACAGCACCCTGAGTACTGAGCACCTCGAAAACTGAGCACCCAGCACCCTGAGTACTGAGCACCGAGCACCCCGAGCACTGAGCACCCAGCAATGCGAGCACTGAGCACCCAGCACCCAGAGCACTGAGCACCCAGCACCCTGAGTACTGAGCACCCAGCACCCTGAGTACTGAGCACCCAGCACCCTGAGCACTGAGTACCCAGCCCCCTGAGCACTGAGCACCCAGCACCCTGAGCACTGAGCACACAGCACCCTGAGCACTGAGCGCACAGCACACTGAGTACTGAGCACTGAGCACCCAGCACCCCGATCACTGAGCACCCAGCACCCTGAGTACTGAGCACTGTGCACCCAGCACACCGAGCACTGAGCACCCAGCACCCTGAGCACTGAGCACCCAGCACCCGAGTACTGAGCACCCAGCACACTGAGTACTGAGCAACCAGCACCCCGAGTACTGAGCACCCAGCATCCTGAGTACTGAGCACCCAGCACCCTGAGCACTGAGCACCCAGCACCCCGAGCACTGAGCACCCAGCACCCTGAGCACTGAGCACCCAGCACCCTGAGCACTGAGCACACAGCACCCTGAGCACTGAGCACCCAGCACCCTGAGCACTGAGCACAAAGCACCCTGAGTAGTGAGCACCCAACGTACTGAGCACCGAGCACCCCAAGCACTGAGCACCCAACACCCTGAGTACTGAGCACCGATCTCCCCGAGCACTGAGCACCCAGCACCCTGAGTACTGAGCTCCGAGCACCCCGAGCACTGAGCACCCAGCGCCCCGAGCACTGAGCACCCAGCACCCTGAGCACTGAGCACCCAGCACCCCGAGCACTGAGCACCCAGCACCCTGAGTACTGAGCACCCAGCACCCTGAGTACTGAGCACCCAGCACCCTGAGCACTGAGTACCCAGCACCCTGAGCACTGAGCACCCAGCACCCTGAGCACTGAGCACCGAGCACCCCGAGCACTGAGCACCCAGCACCCCGAGCACTGAGCACCCAGCACCCCGATCACTGAGCACCCAGCACCCTGAGTACTGAGCACCCAGCACCATGAGTACTGAGCACCCAGCACCCTGACAACTGAGCACCCAACACCCTGAGCACTGAGCACCCAGCACCCTGAGCGCTGAGCACCCAGCACCCTGAGTACTGAGCACTGAGCACCCAGCACCCCGAGCACTGAGCACCTAGCACCCTGAGTACTAAGCACCCAGCACCCAGTGTACTGAGCACCCAGCACCCTGAGTACTGAGCACCCAGCGTACTGAGCACCGAGCACCCCGAGCACTGAGCACCCAGCACCCTGAGTACTGAGCACCCAGCACCCCGAGCACTGAGCACCGAGCACCACGAGCACTGAGCACCCAGCACCCCGAGCAATGAGCACCCAGCACCCCGAGCACTGAGCACCCAGCACCCTGAGCACTGAGCACCCAGCTCGCTGAGTACTGAGCACCCAGCACCCTGAGTACTGAACACCCAGCACACTGAGCACTGAGCACTGAGCACCCTGAGCACTGAGTACTGAGCATTGAGCACCCTGAGCACTGAGCACCCAGCACCCCGAGTACTGAGCACCCAGCACCCCGAGCACTGAGCACCCAGCGCCCCGAGCACTGAGCACCCAGCACCCCGAGCACTGAGCACTGAGCACCCTGAGCACTGAGCACCCAGCACCCCGAGTACTGAGCACTGAGCACCCTGAGTACTGAGCACCAAGCACCCCGAGTACTGAGCACTGAGCACCCTGAGTACTGAGCACCCAGCACCCTGAGCACTGAGCACCCAGCACCCCGAGCACTGAGCACCCAGCACCCTGAGTACTAAGCACCGAGCACCCTGAGTACTGAGCACCCAGCACCCTGAGCACTGAACACACAGCACCCTGAGTACTCAGCACCTCGAGCACTGAGCACCCAGCACCCTGAGCACTGAGCACCGAGCACCCCGAGCACTGAGCACCCTGCACCCGGAGTACTGAGCACCCAGCACCCTGAGTAATAAGCACCGAGCACCCTGAGTACTGAGCACCCAGTACCCTGAGCACTGAACACACAGCACCCTGAGTACTGAGAACCCCGAGCACGGAGCACCCAGCACCCTGAGCACTGAGGACCCAGCACCCTGAGTACTGTGCACCCAGCATCCCGAGCACTGAGCACCCAGCACCCTGAGTACTGAGCACCGAGCACCCTGAGTACTGAGCACCCAGCACCCTGAGTACTGAGCACCCAGCGTACTGAGAACCGAGCACCCAGCACCCTGAGTACTGAGCACCCAGCACCCTGAGCACTGAACACACAGCACCCTGAGTACTGAGCACCTCGAAAACTGAGCACCCAGCACCCTGAGTACTGAGCACCGAGCACCCCGAGCACTGAGCACCCAGCACTGCGAGCACTGAGCACCCAGCACCCAGAGCACTGAGCACCCAGCACCCTGAGTACTGAGCACCCAGCACCCTGAGTACTGAGCACCCAGCACCCTGAGCACTGAGTACCCAGCCCCCTGAGCACTGAGCACCCAGCACCCTGAGCACTGAGCACACAGCACCCTGAGCACTGAGCGCACAGCACACTGAGTACTGAGCACTGAGCACCCAGCACCCCGAGCACTGAGCACCCAGCACCCTGAGTACTGAGCACTGAGCACCCAGCACACCGAGCACTGAGCACCCAGCACCCTGAGCACTGAGCACCCAGCACCCTGAGCACAGAGCACACAGCACCCTGAGCACTGAGCACAAAGCACCCTGAGTAGTGAGCACCCAACGTACTGAGCACCGAGCACCCCAAGCACTGAGCACCCAACACCCTGAGTACTGAGCACCGATCTCCCCGAGCACTGAGCACCCAGCACCCTGAGTACTGTGCTCCGAGCACCCCGAGCACTGAGCACCCAGCGCCCCGAGCACTGAGCACAAAGCACCCTGAGCACTGAGCACCCAGCACCCCGAACACTGAGCACCCAGCACCCTGAGTACTGAGCACCCAGCACCCTGAGTACTGAGCACCCAGCACCCTGAGCACTGAGTACCCAGCACCCTGAGCACTGAGCACCCAGCACCCTGAGCACTGAGCACACAGCACCCTGAGCACTGAGCACCCAGCACTCTGAGTACTGAGCACCCAGAACCCCGAGCACTGAGCACCCAGCACCCTGAGTACTGAGCACTGAGCACCCAGCACCCCGAGCAATGAGCACCCAGCCCCCTGAGCACTGAGCACCCAGCACCCTGAGCACTGAGCACCCAGCACCCTGAGTAGTGAGCACCCAACGTACTGAGCACCGAGCACCCGGGGCACTGAGCACCCAGCACCCTGTGTACTGAGCACCCTGAGTACTGAGCAAAGATCACCCTGAGCACTGAGCTCCCAGCACCCTGAGTACTGAGCACCCAGCACCCTGAGCACTGAGCATCCAGCACCCTGAGCACTGAGCACCCAGCACCCTGAGTACTGAGCACCCAGCACCCCGAGCACTGAGCACCCAGCACCCCGAGAATGAGCACCCAGCACCCCGAGTACTGAGCACCGAGCACCCTGAGCACTGAGTACCCAGCACCCTGAGCACTGAGCACCCAGCACCCTGAGTACTGAGCACCCAGCACCCTGAGTACTGAGCACCCAGCACCCTGAGCACTGAGCACCAAGCACCCCGAGTACTGAGCACCCAGCACCCTGAGCACTGAGCACCCATCACCCTGAGTACTGAGCACCCAGCACCCTGAGTACTGAACACCCAGCACCCTGAGCAGTGAGCACTGAGCACCCTGAGCACTGAGTACTGAGCACCGAGCACCCCGAGAACTGAGCACCCAGCACCCGGAGTACTGAGCACCTATCACCCCGAGCACTGAGCACCCAGCACCCTGAGTACTGAGCTCCGAGCACCCCGAGCACTGAGCACCCAGCGCCCCGAGCATTGAGCACCCAGCACCCAGAGCACTGAGCACCCAGCACCCTGAGTACTGAGCACCCAGCACCCTGAGTACTGAGCACCCAGCACCCTGAGCACTGAGCACCCAGCCCCCTGAGCACTGAGCACCCAGCACCCTGAGCACTGAGCACACAGCACCCTGAGCACTGAGCGCACAGCACACTGAGTACTGAGCACTGAGCACCCAGCACCCCGAGCACTGAGCACCCAGCACCCTGAGTACTGAGCACTGAGCACCCAGCACCCTGAGCACTGAGCACCCAGCACCCGAGTACTGAGCACCCAGCACACTGAGTACTGAGCACCCAGCACCCCGAGTACTGAGCACTCAGCATCCTGAGTACTGAGCACCCAGCACCCTGAGCACTGAGCACCCAGCACCCCGAGCACTGAGCACCCAGCACCCTGAGCACTGAGCACCCAGCACCCTGAGCACTGAGCACACAGCACCCTGAGCACTGAGCACCCAGCACCCTGAGCACTGAGCACAAAGCACCCTGAGTAGTGAGCACCCAACGTTCTGAGCACCGAGCACCCCAAGCACTGAGCACCCAACACCCTGAGTACTGAGCACCGATCTCCCCGAGCACTGAGCACCCAGCACCCTGAGTACTGAGCTCCGAGCACCCCGAGCACTGAGCACCCAGCGCCCCGAGCACTGAGCACCCAGCACCCTGAGCACTGAGCACCCAGCACCCCGAGCACTGAGCACCCAGCACCCTGAGTACTGAGCACCCAGCACCCTGAGTACTGAGCACCCAGCACCCTGAGCACTGAGTACCCAGCACCCTGAGCACTGAGCACCCAGCACCCTGAGCACTGAGCACACAGCACCCTGAGCACTGAGCACCCAGCACTCTGAGTACTGAGCACCCAGCACCCCGAGCACTGAGCACCCAGCACCCTGAGTACTGAGCACTGAGCACCCAGCACCCCGAGCAATGAGCACCCAGCCCCCTGAGCACTGAGCACCCAGCACCCTGAGCACTGAGCACCCAGCACCCTGAGTAGTGAGCACCCAACGTACTGAGCACCGAGCACCCGGGCCACTGAGCACCCAGCACCCTGTGTACTGAGCACCCTGAGTACTGAGCAAAGATCACCCTGAGCAATGAGCTCCCAGCACCCTGAGTACTGAGCACCCAGCACCCTGAGCACTGAGCATCCAGCACCCTGAGCACTGAGCAACCAGCACCCTGAGTACTGAGCAACCAGCACCCCGAGCACTGAGCACCCAGCACCCCGAGAATGAGCACCCAGCACCCCGAGTACTGAGCACCGAGCACCCTGAGCACTGAGTACCCAGCACCCTTAGCACTGAGCACCCAGCACCCTGAGTACTGAGCACCCAGCACCCTGAGTACTGAGCAACCAGCACCCTGAGCACTGAGCACCAAGCACCCCGAGTACTGAGCACCCAGCAACCTGAGCACTGAGCACCCAGCACCCTGAGTACTGAGCACACAGCACCCTGAGTACTGAACACCCAGCACCCTGAGCAGTGAGCACTGAGCACCCTGAGCACTGAGTACTGAGCACCGAGCACCCCGAGAACTGAGCACCCAGCACCCGGAGTACTGAGCACCTATCACCCCAAGCACTGAGCACCCAGCACCCTGAGTACTGAGCTCCGAGCACCCCGAGCACTGAGCACCCAGCGCCCCGAGCATTGAGCACCCAGCACCCTGAGCACTGAGCACCCAGCACCCCGAGCACTGAGCACCCAGCACCCTGAGTACTGAGCACCCAGCACCCTGAGTACTGAGCACCCAGCACCCTGAGCACTGAGTACCCAGCACCCTGAGCACTGAGCACCCAGCACCCTGAGCACTGAGCACACAGCACCCTGAGCACTGAGCACCCAGCACCCTGAGTACTGAGCACCCAGCACCCCGAGCACTGAGCAACCAGCAACCTGAGTATTGAGCACTGAGCACCCAGCACACCGAGCACTGAGCACCCAGCACCCTGAGCACTGAGCACCCAGCACCTGAGTACTGAGCACCCAGCACCCTGAGTACTGAGCACCCAGCACCCTGAGTACTGAGCACTGAGCACCCAGCACCCCGAGCAATGAGCACCCAGCACCCTGAGCACTGAGCACCCAGCACCCTGAGCACTGAGCACGCAGCACCCTGAGTAGTGAGCACCCAACGTACTGAGCACCGAGCACCCGGGGCACTGAGCACCAAGCACCCTGAGTACTGAGCACCCTGAGTACTGAGCAAAAATCACCCTGAGCACTGAGCTCCCAGCACCCTGAGTACTGAGCACCCAGCACCCTGAGCACTGAGCACCCAGCACCCTGAGTACTGAGCACCCAGCACCCTGAGCACTGAACACACAGCACCCTGAGTACTGAGCACCTCGAAAACTGAGCACCCAGCACCCTGAGTACTGAGCACCGAGCACCCCGAGCACTGAGCACCCAGCACTGCGAGCACTGAGCACCCAGCACCCAGAGCACTGAGCACCCAGCACCCTGAGTACTGAGCACCCAGCACCCTGAGTACTGAGCACCCAGCACCCTGAGCACTGAGTACCCAGCCCCCTGAGCACTGAGCACCCAGCACCCTGAGCACTGAGCACACAGCACCCTGAGCACTGAGCGCACAGCACACTGAGTACTGAGCACTGCGCACCCAGCACCCCGAGCACTGAGCACCCAGCACCCTGAGTACTGAGCACTGAGCACCCAGCACACCGAGCACTGAGCACCCAGCACCCTGAGCACTGAGCACCCAGCACCCGAGTACTGAGCACCCAGCACACTGAGTACTGAGCACCCAGCACCCCGAGTACTGAGCACCCAGCATCCTGAGTACTGAGCACCCAGCACCCTGAGCACTGAGCACCCAGCACCCCGAGCACTGAGCACCCAGCACCCTGAGCACTGAGCACCCAGCACCCTGAGCACTGAGCACACAGCACCCTGAGCACTGAGCACCCAGCACCCTGAGCACTGAGCACAAAGCACCCTGAGTAGTGAGCACCCAACGTACTGAGCACCGAGCACCCCAAGCACTGAGCACCCAACACCCTGAGTACTGAGCACCGATCTCCCCGAGCACTGAGCACCCAGCACCCTGAGTACTGAGCTCCGAGCACCCCGAGCACTGAGCACCCAGCGCCCCGAGCACTGAGCACAAAGCACCCTGAGCACTGAGCACCCAGCACCCCGAGCACTGAGCACCCAGCACCCTGAGTACTGAGCACCCAGCACCCTGAGTACTGAGCACCCAGCACCCTGAGCACTGAGTACCCAGCACCCTGAGCACTGAGCACCCAGCACCCTGAGCACTGAGCACACAGCACCCTGAGCACTGAGCACCCAGCACTCTGAGTACTGAGCACCCAGAACCCCGAGCACTGAGCACCCAGCACCCTGAGTACTGAGCACTGAGCACCCAGCACCCCGAGCAATGAGCACCCAGCCCCCTGAGCACTGAGCACACAGCACCCTGAGCACTGAGCACCCAGCACCCTGAGTAGTGAGCACCCAACGTACTGAGCACCGAGCACCCGGGGCACTGAGCACCCAGCACCCTGTGTACTGAGCACCCTGAGTACTGAGCAAAGATCACCCTGAGCACTGAGCTCCCAGCACCCTGAGTACTGAGCACCCAGCACCCTGAGCACTGAGCATCCAGCACCCTGAGCACTGAGCACCCAGCACCCTGAGTACTGAGCACCCAGCACCCCGAGCACTGAGCACCCAGCACCCCGAGAATGAGCACCCAGCACCCCGAGTACTGAGCACCGAGCACCCTGAGCACTGAGTACCCAGCACCCTGAGCACTGAGCACCCAGCACCCTGAGTACTGAGCACCCAGCGCCCCGAGCATTGAGCACCCAGCACCCTGAGCACTGAGCACCCAGCACCCCGAGCACTGAGCACCCAGCACCCTGAGTCCTGAGCACCGAGCACCCCGAGCACTGAGCACCCAGCACTGCGAGCACTGAGCACCCAGCACCCAGAGCACTGAGCACCCAGCACCCTGAGTACTGAGCACCCAGCACCCTGAGTACTGAGCACCCAGCACCCTGAGCACTGAGTACCCAGCCCCCTGAGCACTGAGCACCCAGCACCCTGAGCACTGAGCACACAGCACCCTGAGCACTGAGCGCACAGCACACTGAGTACTGAGCACTGAGCACCCAGCACCCCGAGCACTGAGCACCCAGCACCCTGAGTACTGAGCACTGAGCACCCAGCACCCTGAGCACTGAGCACCCAGCACCCGAGTACTGAGCACCCAGCACACTGAGTACTGAGCACCCAGCACCCCGAGTACTGAGCACCCAGCATCCTGAGTACTGAGCACCCAGCACCCTGGGCACTGAGCACCCAGCACCCCGAGCACTGAGCACCCAGCACCCTGAGCACTGAGCACCCAGCACCCTGAGCACTGAGCACACAGCACCCTGAGCACTGAGCACCCAGCACCCTGAGCACTGAGCACAAAGCACCCTGAGTAGTGAGCACCCAACGTTCTGAGCACCGAGCACCCCAAGCACTGAGCACCCAACACCCTGAGTACTGAGCACCGATCTCCCCGAGCACTGAGCACCCAGCACCCTGAGTACTGAGCTCCGAGCACCCCGAGCACTGAGCACCCAGCGCCCCGAGCACTGAGCACCCAGCACCCTGAGCACTGAGCACCCAGCACCCCGAGCACTGAGCACCCAGCACCCTGAGTACTGAGCACCCAGCACCCTGAGTACTGAGCACCCAGCACCCTGAGCACTGAGTACCCAGCACCCTGAGCACTGAGCACCCAGCACCCTGAGCACTGAGCACACAGCACCCTGAGCACTGAGCACCCAGCACTCTGAGTACTGAGCACCCAGCACCCCGAGCACTGAGCACCCAGCACCCTGAGTACTGAGCACTGAGCACCCAGCACCCCGAGCAATGAGCACCCAGCCCCCTGAGCACTGAGCACCCAGCACCCTGAGCACTGAGCACCCAGCACCCTGAGTAGTGAGCACCCAACGTACTGAGCACCGAGCACCCGGGGCACTGAGCACCCAGCACCCTGTGTACTGAGCACCCTGAGTACTGAGCAAAGATCACCCTGAGCAATGAGCTCCCAGCACCCTGAGTACTGAGCACGGAGCACCCTGAGCACTGAGCATCCAGCACCCTGAGCACTGAGCAACCAGCACCCTGAGTACTGAGCACCCAGCACCCCGAGCACTGAGCACCCAGCACCCCGAGAATGAGCACCCAGCACCCCGAGTACTGAGCACCGAGCACCCTGAGCACTGAGTACCCAGCACCCTGAGTACTGAGCACCCAGCACCCTGAGTACTGAGCACCCAGCACCCTGAGTACTGAGCACCCAGCACCCTGAGCACTGAGCACCAAGCACCCCGAGTACTGAGCACCCAGCAACCTGAGCACTGAGCACCCAGCACCCTGAGTACTGAGCACCCAGCACCCTGAGTACTGAACACCCAGCACCCTGAGCAGTGAGCACTGAGCACCCTGAGCACTGAGTACTGAGCACCGAGCACCCCGAGAACTGAGCACCCAGCACCCGGAGTACTGAGCCCCTATCACCCCGAGCACTGAGCACCCAGCACCCTGAGTACTGAGCTCCGAGCACCCCGAGCACTGAGCACCCAGCGCCCCGAGCATTGAGCACCCAGCACCCTGAGCACTGAGCACCCAGCACCCCGAGCACTGAGCACCCAGCACCCTGAGTACTGAGCACCCAGCACCCTGAGTACTGAGCACCCAGCACCCTGAGCACTGAGTACCCAGCACCCTGAGCACTGAGCACCCAGCACCCTGAGCACTGAGCACACAGCACCCTGAGCACTGAGCACCCAGCACCCTGAGTACTGAGCACCCAGCACCCCGAGCACTGAGCAACCAGCACCCTGAGTACTGAGCACCCAGCACCCTGAGTACTGAGCACTGAGCACCCAGCACCCCGAGCAATGAGCACCCAGCACCCTGAGCACTGAGCACCCAGCACCCTGAGCACTGAGCACGCAGCACCCTGAGTAGTGAGCACCCAACGTACTGAGCACCGAGCACCCGGGGCACTGTGCACCAAGCACCCTGAGTACTGAGCACCCTGAGTACTGAGCAAAGATCACCCTGAGCACTGAGCTCCCAGCACCCTGAGTACTGAGCACCCAGCACCCTGAGCACTGAGCACCCAGCACCCTGAGTACTGAGCACCCAGCACCCTGAGCACTGAGCACCCAGCACCCTGAGTACTGAGCACCCAGCACACTGAGCACTGAGCACCCAGCACCCTGAGTACTGAGCACCCAGCACCCCGAGCACTGAGCACCCAGCACCCCGAGAATGAGCACCCAGCACCCCGAGTACTGAGCACCGAGCACCCTGAGTACTAAGCACCGAGCACCCTGAGTACTGAGCACCCAGCACCCTGAGTACTGAGCACCCAGCACCCCGAGCACTAAGCACCCAGCAAACTGAGCACTGAGCACCCAGCACCCTGTGTACTGAGCACTGAGCACCCAGCACCCCGAGCACTGAGCACCCAGCACCCGGAGTACTGAGCACCCAGCACCCTGAGTACTGAGCACCCAGCACCCCGAGCACTAAGCACCCAGCAAACTGAGCACTGAGCACCCAGCACCCTGTGTACTGAGCACTGAGCACCCAGCACCCCGAGCACTGAGCACCCAGCACCCTGAGTACTAAGCACCGAGCACCCTGAGTACTGAGCACCCAGATCCCTGAGCACTGAACACACAGCACCCTGAGTACTGAGCACCTCGAGCACTGAGCACCCAGCACCATGAGTACTGAGCACCGAGCACCCCGAGCACTGAGCACCCAGCACCCCGAGCACTGAGCACCCAGCACCCCGAGCACTGAGCACCCAGCACCCTGAGTACTGAGCACCCAGCACCCTGAGTACTGAGCACCCAGCACCCTGAGCACTGAGCACCCAGCACCCTGAGCACTGAGCACACAGCACCCTGAGCACTGACCACCCAGCACCCTGAGTACTGAGCACTGAGTACCCAGCACCCCGAGCACTGAGCACCTAGCACCCTGAGTACTAAGCACCCAGCACCCTGAGTACTGAGCACCCAGCGTACTGAGCACCGAGCACCCCGAGCACTGAGCACCCAGCACCCTGAGTACTGAGCACCCAGCACCACGAGCACTGAGCACCCAGCACCCTGAGTACTGAGCACCGAGCACCCTGAGTCCTGAGCACAGAGCACCCTGAGTACTGAGCACCCAGCGTACTGAGAACCGAGCACCCAGCACCCTGAGTACTGAGCACCCAGCACCCTGAGCACTGAACACACAGCACCCTGAGTACTGAGCACCTCGAAAACTGAGCACCCAGCACCCTGAGTACTGAGCACCGAGCACCCCGAGCACTGAGCACCCAGCACCGCGAGCACTGAGCACGGAGCACCCCGAGCACTGAGCACCCAGCACCCTGAGTACTGAGCACCCAGCACCCTGAGAACTGAGCACCCAGCACCCTGAGCACTGAGTACCCAGCCCCCTGAGCACTGAGCACCCAGCACCCTGAGCACTGAGCACACAGCACCCTGAGCACTGAGCACACAGCACCCTGAGTACTGAGCACTGAGCACCCAGCACCCTGAGTACTGAGCACTGAGCACCCAGCACACCGAGCACTGAGCACCCAGCACCCTGAGCACTGAGCACCCAGCACCCGAGTACTGAGCACCCAGCACCCTGAGTACTGAGCACCCAGCACGCTGAGTACTGAGCAACCAGCACCCCGAGTACTGAGCACCCAGCACCCTGAGTACTGAGCACCCAGCACCCCGAGCACTGAGCACCCAGCACCCCGAGCACTGAGCACCCAGCACCCCGAGCACTGAGCACCCAGCACCCCGAGCACTGAGCACTGAGCACCCTAAGTACTGAGCACTGAGCACCCTGAGTACTAAGCACCCAGCACCCTGAGTACTGAGCACCCAGCACCCTGAGTACTGAGCACCCAGCACCCTGAGAACTGAGCACCCAGCGTACTGAGCACCGAGCACCCCGAGCACTGAGCACCCAGCACCCTGTGTACTGAGCACTGAGCACCCAGCACCCTGAGCACTGAGCACTCAGCACCCGAGTACTGAGCACCCAGCACCCTGAGTACTGAGCACCCAGCACGCTGAGTACTGAGCACCCAGCACCCCGAGTACTGAGCAGCCAGCACCCTGAGTACTGAGCACCCAGCACCCTGAGCACTGAGCACCCAGCACCCCGAGCACTGAGCACCCAGGACCCTGAGTACTGAGCACCCAGCACCCTGAGCACTGAGCACCCAGCACCCCAAGCACTGAGCACTGAGCACCCTAAGTACTGAGCACTGAGCACCCTGAGTACTAAGCACCCAGCACCCTGAGTACTGAGCACACAGCACCCTGAGTACTGAGCACCCAGCACCCTGAGAACTGAGCACCCAGCGTACTGAGCACCGAGCACCCCGAGCACTGAGCACCCAGCACCCTGAGTACTGAGCACCGAGCACCCTGAGTACTGAGCACCCAGCACCCTGACTACTGAGCACCCAGTGTACTGAGCACCGAGCACCCATCACCCTGAGTACTGAGCACCCAGCACCCTGAGCACTGAGCACCCAGCACCCTGAGTACTGAGCACTGAGCACCCTGTGTACTGAGCACCGAGAACCCCGAGCACTGAGCACCCAGCACCCCGAGCATCGAGCACTGAGCACCCTGAGCACTGAGCACCCAGCACCATGAGTACTGAGCACCCAACGTACTGAGCACCGGGCACCCTGAGCACTGAGCACCCAGCACCCTGAGTACTGAGCACCCAGCACCCTGAGCACTGAGTACCCAGCACCCTGAGCACTGAGCACCCAGCACCCTGAGCACTGAGCACACAGCACCCTGAGCACTGAGCACCCAGCACTCTGAGTACTGAGCACCCAGAACCCCGAGCACTGAGCACCCAGCACCCTGAGTACTGAGCACTGAGCACCCAGCACCCCGAGCAATGAGCACCCAGCCCCCTGAGCACTGAGCACCCAGCACCCTGAGCACTGAGCACCCAGCACCCTGAGTAGTGAGCACCCAACGTACTGAGCACCGAGCACCCGGGGCACTGAGCACCCAGCACCCTGTGTACTGAGCACCCTGAGTACTGAGCAAAGATCACCCTGAGCACTGAGCTCCCAGCACCCTGAGTACTGAGCACCCAGCACCCTGAGCACTGAGCATCCAGCACCCTGAGCACTGAGCACCCAGCACCCTGAGTACTGAGCACCCAGCACCCCGAGCACTGAGCACCCAGCACCCTGAGTACTGAGCACCCAGCACCCCGAGCACTGAGCACCCAGCACCCCGAGAATGAGCACCCAGCACCCCGAGTACTGAGCACCGAGCACCCTGAGCACTGAGTACCCAGCACCCTGAGCACTGAGCACCCAGCACCCTGAGTACTGAGCACCCAGCACCCTGAGTACTGAGCACCCAGCACCCTGAGCACTGAGCACCAAGCACCCCGAGTACTGAGCACCCAGCACCCTGAGCCCTGAGCACCCAGCACCCTGAGTACTGAGCACCCAGCACCCTGAGTACTGAACACCCAGCACCCTGAGCAGTGAGCACTGAGCACCCTGAGCACTGAGTACTGAGCACCGAGCACCCCGAGAACTGAGCACCCAGCACCCGGAGTACTGAGCACCTATCACCCCGAGCACTGAGCACCCAGCACCCTGAGTACTGAGCTCCGAGCACCCCGAGCACTGAGCACCCAGCGCCCCGAGCATTGAGCACCCAGCACCCTGAGCACTGAGCACCCAGCACCCCGAGTACTGAGCACCCAGCACCCTGAGTCCTGAGCACCGAGCACCCCGAGCACTGAGCACCCAGCACTGCGAGCACTGAGCACCCAGCACCCAGAGCACTGAGCACCCAGCACCCTGAGTACTGAGCACCCAGCACCCTGAGTACTGAGCACCCAGCACCCTGAGCACTGAGTACCCAGCCCCCTGAGCACTGAGCACCCAGCACCCTGAGCACTGAGCACACAGCACCCTGAGCACTGAGCGCACAGCACACTGAGTACTGAGCACTGAGCACCCAGCACCCTGAGCACTGAGCACTCAGCACCCGAGTACTGAGCACCCAGCACCCTGAGTACTGAGCACCCAGCACCCTGAGTACTGAGCACCCAGCACCCCGAGTACTGAGCAGCCAGCACCCTGAGTACTGAGCACCCAGCACCCTGAGCACTGAGCACCCAGCACCCCGAGCACTGAGCACCCAGGACCCTGAGTACTGAGCACCCAGCACCCCGAGCACTGAGCACCCAGCACCCCAAGCACTGATCACTGAGCACCCTAAGTACTGAGCACTGAGCACCCTGAGTACTAAGCACCCAGCACCCTGAGTACTGAGCACCCAGCACCCTGAGTACTGAGCACCCAGCACCCTGAGAACTGAGCACCCAGCGTACTGAGCACCGAGCACCCCGAGCACTGAGCACCCAGCACCCTGAGTACTGAGCACCGAGCACCCTGAGTACTGAGCACCCAGCACCCTGAGTACTGAGCACCCAGTGTACTGAGCACCGAGCACCCATCACCCTGAGTACTGAGCACCCAGCACCCTGAGCACTGAGCACCCAGCACCCTGAGTACTGAGCACTGAGCACCCTGTGTACTGAGCACCGAGAACCCCGAGCACTGAGCACCCAGCACCCCGAGCATCGAGCACTGAGCACCCTGAGCACTGAGCACCCAGCACCATGAGTACTGAGCACCCAACGTACTGAGCACCGGGCACCCTGAGCACTGAGCACCCAGCACCCTGAGTACTGAGCACCCAGCACCCTGAGCACTGAGTACCCAGCACCCTGAGCACTGAGCACCCAGCACCCTGAGCACTGAGCACACAGCACCCTGAGCACTGAGCACCCAGCACTCTGAGTACTGAGTACCCAGAACCCCGAGCACTGAGCACCCAGCACCCTGAGTACTGAGCACTGAGCACCCAGCACCCCGAGCAATGAGCACCCAGCCCCCTGAGCACTGAGCACCCAGCACCCTGAGCACTGAGCACCCAGCACCCTGAGTAGTGAGCACCCAACGTACTGAGCACCGAGCACCCGGGGCACTGAGCACCCAGCACCCTGTGTACTGAGCACCCTGAGTACTGAGCAAAGATCACCCTGAGCACTGAGCTCCCAGCACCCTGAGTACTGAGCACCCAGCACCCTGAGCACTGAGCATCCAGCACCCTGAGCACTGAGCACCCAGCACCCTGAGTACTGAGCACCAAGCACCCCGAGCACTGAGCACCCAGCACCCCGAGAATGAGCACCCAGCACCCCGAGTACTGAGCACCGAGCACCCTGAGCACTGAGTACCCAGCACCCTGAGCACTGAGCACCCAGCACCCTGAGTACTGAGCACCCAGCACCCTGAGTACTGAGCACCCAGCACCCTGAGCACTGAGCACCAAGCACCCCGAGTACTGAGCACCCAGCACCCTGAGCCCTGAGCACCCAGCACCCTGAGTACTGAGCACCCAGCACCCTGAGTACTGAACACCCAGCACCCTGAGCAGTGAGCACTGAGCACCCTGAGCACTGAGTACTGAGCACCGAGCACCCCGAGAACTGAGCACCCAGCACCCGGAGTACTGAGCACCTATCACCCCGAGCACTGAGCACCCAGCACCCTGAGTACTGAGCTCCGAGCACCCCGAGCACTGAGCACCCAGCGCCCCGAGCATTGAGCACCCAGCACCCTGAGCACTGAGCACCCAGCACCCCGAGTACTGAGCACCCAGCACCCTGAGTCCTGAGCACCGAGCACCCCGAGCACTGAGCACCCAGCACTGCGAGCACTGAGCACCCAGCACCCAGAGCACTGAGCACCCAGCACCCTGAGTACTGAGCACCCAGCACCCTGAGTACTGAGCACCCAGCACCCTGAGCACTGAGTACCCAGCCCCCTGAGCACTGAGCACCCAGCACCCTGAGCACTGAGCACACAGCACCCTGAGCACTGAGCGCACAGCACACTGAGTACTGAGCACTGAGCACCCAGCACCCCGAGCACTGAGCACCCAGCACCCTGAGTACTGAGCACTGAGCACCCAGCACCCTGAGCACTGAGCACCCAGCACCCGAGTACTGAGCACCCAGCACACTGAGTACTGAGCACCCAGCACCCCGAGTACTGAGCACCCAGCATCCTGAGTACTGAGCACCCAGCACCCTGAGCACTGAGCACCCAGCACCCCGAGCACTGAGCACCCAGCACCCTGAGCACTGAGCACCCAGCACCCTGAGCACTGAGCACACAGCACCCTGAGCACTGAGCACCCAGCACCCTGAGCACTGAGCACAAAGCACCCTGAGTAGGGAGCACCCAACGTTCTGAGCACCGAGCACCCCAAGCACTGAGCACCCAACACCCTGAGTACTGAGCACCGATCTCCCCGAGCACTGAGCACCCAGCACCCTGAGTACTGAGCTCCGAGCACCCCGAGCACTGAGCACCCAGCGCCCCGAGCACTGAGCACCCAGCACCCTGAGCACTGAGCACCCAGCACCCCGAGCACTGAGCACCCAGCACCCTGAGTACTGAGCACCCAGCACCCTGAGTACTGAGCACCCAGCACCCTGAGCACTGAGTACCCAGCACCCTGAGCACTGAGCACCCAGCACCCTGAGCACTGAGCACACAGCACCCTGAGCACTGAGCACCCAGCACTCTGAGTACTGAGCACCCAGCACCCCGAGCACTGAGCACCCAGCACCCTGAGTACTGAGCACTGAGCACCCAGCACCCCGAGCAATGAGCAACCAGCCCCCTGAGCACTGAGCACCCAGCACCCTGAGCACTGAGCACCCAGCACCCTGAGTAGTGAGCACCCAACGTACTGAGCACCGAGCACCCGGGGCACTGAGCACCCAGCACCCTGTGTACTGAGCACCCTGAGTACTGAGCAAAGATCACCCTGAGCAATGAGCTCCCAGCACCCTGAGTACTGAGCACAAAGCACCCTGAGCACTGAGCATCCAGCACCCTGAGCACTGAGCAACCAGCACCCTGAGTACTGAGCACCCAGCACCCCGAGCACTGAGCACCCAGCACCCCGAGAATGAGCACCCAGCACCCCGAGTACTGAGCACCGAGCACCCTGAGCACTGAGTACCCAGCACCCTGAGCACTGAGCACCCAGCACCCTGAGTACTGAGCACCCAGCACCCTGAGTACTGAGCACCCAGCACCCTGAGCACTGAGCACCAAGCACCCCGAGTACTGAGCACCCAGCAACCTGAGCACTGAGCACCCAGCACCCTGAGTACTGAGCACCCAGCACCCTGAGTACTGAACACCCAGCACCCTGAGCAGTGAGCACTGAGCACCCTGAGCACTGAGTACTGAGCACCGAGCACCCCGAGAACTGAGCACCCAGCACCCGGAGTACTGAGCACCTATCACCCCGAGCACTGAGCACCCAGCACCCTGAGTACTGAGCTCCGAGCACCCCGAGCACTGAGCACCCAGCGCCCCGAGCATTGAGCACCCAGCACCCTGAGCACTGAGCACCCAGCACCCCGAGCACTGAGCACCCAGCACCCTGAGTACTGAGCACCCAGCACCCTGAGTACTGAGCACCCAGCACCCTGAGCACTGAGTACCCAGCACCCTGAGCACTGAGCACCCAGCACCCTGAGCACTGAGCACACAGCACCCTGAGCACTGAGCACCCAGCACCCTGAGTACTGAGCACCCAGCACCCCGAGCACTGAGCAACCAGCACCCTGAGTATTGAGCACTGAGCACCCAGCACACCGAGCACTGAGCACCCAGCACCCTGAGCACTGAGCACCCAGCACCTGAGTACTGAGCACCCAGCACCCTGAGTACTGAGCACCCAGCACCCTGAGTACTGAGCACTGAGCACCCAGCACCCCGAGCAATGAGCACCCAGCACCCTGAGCACTGAGCACCCAGCACCCTGAGCACTGAGCACGCAGCACCCTGAGTAGTGAGCACCCAACGTACTGAGCACCGTGCACCCGGGGCACTGAGCACCAAGCACCCTGAGTACTGAGCACCCTGAGTACTGAGCAAAGATCACCCTGAGCACTGAGCTCCCAGCACCCTGAGTACTGAGCACCCAGCACCCTGAGCACTGAGCACCCAGCACCCTGAGTACTGAGCACCCAGCACCCTGAGCACTGAGCACCCAGCACCCTGAGTACTGAGCACCCAGCACACTGAGCACTGAGCTCCCAGCACCCTGAGTACTGAGCACCCAGCACCCCGAGCACTGAGCACCCAGCACCCCGAGAATGAGCACCCAGCACCCCGAGTACTGAGCACCGAGCACCCTGAGTACTAAGCACCGAGCACCCTGAGTACTGAGCACCCAGCACCCTGAGTACTGAGCACCCAGCACCCCGAGCACTAAGCACCCAGCAAACTGAGCACTGAGCACCCAGCACCCTGTGTACTGAGCACTGAGCACCCAGCACCCCGAGCACTGAGCACCCAGCACCCGGAGTACTGAGCACCCAGCACCCTGAGTACTGAGCACCCAGCACCCCGAGCACTAAGCACCCAGCAAACTGAGCACTGAGCACCCAGCACCCTGTGTACTGAGCACTGAGCACCCAGCACCCCGAGCACTGAGCACCCAGCACCCTGAGTACTAAGCACCGAGCACCCTGAGTACTGAGCACCCAGATCCCTGAGCACTGAACACACAGCACCCTGAGTACTGAGCACCTCGAGCACTGAGCACCCAGCACCATGAGTACTGAGCACCGAGCACCCCGAGCACTGAGCACCCAGCACCCCGAGCACTGAGCACCCAGCACCCCGAGCACTGAGCACCCAGCACCCTGAGTACTGAGCACCCAGCACCCTGAGTACTGAGCACCCAGCACCCTGAGCACTGAGCACCCAGCACCCTGAGCACTGAGCACACAGCACCCTGAGCACTGACCACCCAGCCCCTGAGTACTGAGCACTGAGTACCCAGCACCCCGAGCACTGAGCACCTAGCACCCTGAGTACTAAGCACCCAGCACCCTGAGTACTGAGCACCCAGCGTACTGAGCACAGAGCACCCCGAGCACTGAGCACCCAGCACCCTGAGTACTGAGCACCCAGCACCCCGAGCACTGAGCACCCAGCACCCTGAGTACTGAGCACTGAGCACCCAGCACCCCGAGCAATGAGCAACCAGCCCCCTGAGCACTGAGCACCCAGCACCCTGAGCACTGAGCACCCAGCACCCTGAGTAGTGAGCACCCAACGTACTGAGCACCGAGCACCCGGGGCACTGAGCACCCAGCACCCTGTGTACTGAGCACCCTGAGTACTGAGCAAAGATCACCCTGAGCAATGAGCTCCCAGCACCCTGAGTACTGAGCACCCAGCACCCTGAGCACTGAGCATCCAGCACCCTGAGCACTGAGCAACCAGCACCCTGAGTACTGAGCACCCAGCACCCCGAGCACTGAGCACCCAGCACCCCGAGAATGAGCACCCAGCACCCCGAGTACTGAGCACCGAGCACCCTGAGCACTGAGTACCCAGCACCCTGAGCACTGAGCACCCAGCACCCTGAGTACTGAGCACCCAGCACCCTGAGTACTGAGCACCCAGCACCCTGAGCACTGAGCACCAAGCACCCCGAGTACTGAGCACCCAGCAACCTGAGCACTGAGCACCCAGCACCCTGAGTACTGAGCACCCAGCACCCTGAGTACTGAACACCCAGCACCCTGAGCAGTGAGCACTGAGCACCCTGAGCACTGAGTACTGAGCACCGAGCACCCCGAGAACTGAGCACCCAGCACCCGGAGTACTGAGCACCTATCACCCCGAGCACTGAGCACCCAGCACCCTGAGTACTGAGCTCCGAGCACCCCGAGCACTGAGCACCCAGCGCCCCGAGCATTGAGCACCCAGCACCCTGAGCACTGAGCACCCAGCACCCCGAGCACTGAGCACCCAGCACCCTGAGTACTGAGCACCCAGCACCCTGAGTACTGAGCACCCAGCACCCTGAGCACTGAGTACCCAGCACCCTGAGCACTGAGCACCCAGCACCCTGAGCACTGAGCACACAGCACCCTGAGCACTGAGCACCCAGCACCCTGAGTACTGAGCACCCAGCACCCCGAGCACTGAGCAACCAGCACCCTGAGTATTGAGCACTGAGCACCCAGCACACCGAGCACTGAGCACCCAGCACCCTGAGCACTGAGCACCCAGCACCTGAGTACTGAGCACCCAGCACCCTGAGTACTGAGCACCCAGCACCCTGAGTACTGAGCACTGAGCACCCAGCACCCCGAGCAATGAGCACCCAGCACCCTGAGCACTGAGCACCCAGCACCCTGAGCACTGAGCACGCAGCACCCTGAGTAGTGAGCACCCAACGTACTGAGCACCGTGCACCCGGGGCACTGAGCACCAAGCACCCTGAGTACTGAGCACCCTGAGTACTGAGCAAAGATCACCCTGAGCACTGAGCTCCCAGCACCCTGAGTACTGAGCACCCAGCACCCTGAGCACTGAGCACCCAGCACCCTGAGTACTGAGCACCCAGCACCCTGAGCACTGAGCACCCAGCACCCTGAGTACTGAGCACCCAGCACACTGAGCACTGAGCACCCAGCACCCTGAGTACTGAGCACCCAGCACCCCGAGCACTGAGCACCCAGCACCCCGAGAATGAGCACCCAGCACCCCGAGTACTGAGCACCGAGCACCCTGAGTACTAAGCACCGAGCACCCTGAGTACTGAGCACCCAGCACCCTGAGTACTGAGCACCCAGCACCCCGAGCACTAAGCACCCAGCAAACTGAGCACTGAGCACCCAGCACCCTGTGTACTGAGCACTGAGCACCCAGCACCCCGAGCACTGAGCACCCAGCACCCGGAGTACTGAGCACCCAGCACCCTGAGTACTGAGCACCCAGCACCCCGAGCACTAAGCACCCAGCAAACTGAGCACTGAGCACCCAGCACCCTGTGTACTGAGCACTGAGCACCCAGCACCCCGAGCACTGAGCACCCAGCACCCTGAGTACTAAGCACCGAGCACCCTGAGTACTGAGCACCCAGATCCCTGAGCACTGAACACACAGCACCCTGAGTACTGAGCACCTCGAGCACTGAGCACCCAGCACCATGAGTACTGAGCACCGAGCACCCCGAGCACTGAGCACCCAGCACCCCGAGCACTGAGCACCCAGCACCCCGAGCACTGAGCACCCAGCACCCTGAGTACTGAGCACCCAGCACCCTGAGTACTGAGCACCCAGCACCCTGAGCACTGAGCACCCAGCACCCTGAGCACTGAGCACACAGCACCCTGAGCACTGACCACCCAGCACCCTGAGTACTGAGCACTGAGTACCCAGCACCCCGAGCACTGAGCACCTAGCACCCTGAGTACTAAGCACCCAGCACCCTGAGTACTGAGCACCCAGCGTACTGAGCACCGAGCACCCCGAGCACTGAGCACCCAGCACCCTGAGTACTGAGCACCCAGCACCCCGAGCACTGAGCACCCAGCACCCTGAGTACTGAGCACCGAGCACCCTGAGTACTGAGCACAGAGCACCCTGAGTACTGAGCACCCAGCGTACTGAGAACCGAGCACCCAGCACCCTGAGTACTGAGCACCCAGCACCCTGAGCACTGAACACACAGCACCCTGAGTACTGAGCACCTCGAAAACTGAGCACCCAGCACCCTGAGTACTGAGCACCGAGCACCCCGAGCACTGAGCACCCAGCACCGCGAGCACTGAGCACGGAGCACCCCGAGCACTGAGCACCCAGCACCCTGAGTACTGAGCACCCAGCACCCTGAGAACTGAGCACCCAGCACCCTGAGCACTGAGTACCCAGCCCCCTGAGCACTGAGCACCCAGCACCCTGAGCACTGAGCACACAGCACCCTGAGCACTGAGCACACAGCACCCTGAGTACTGAGCACTGAGCACCCAGCACCCTGAGTACTGAGCACTGAGCACCCAGCACACCGAGCACTGAGCACCCAGCACCCTGAGCACTGAGCACCCAGCACCCGAGTACTGAGCACCCAGCACCCTGAGTACTGAGCACCCAGCACGCTGAGTACTGAGCAACCAGCACCCCGAGTACTGAGCACCCAGCACCCTGAGTACTGAGCACCCAGCACCCCGAGCACTGAGCACCCAGCACCCCGAGCACTGAGCACCCAGCACCCTGAGTACTGAGCACCCAGCACCCCGAGCACTGAGCACCCAGCACCCCGAGCACTGAGCACTGAGCACCCTAAGTACTGAGCACTGAGCACCCTGAGTACTAAGCACCCAGCACCCTGAGTACTGAGCACCCAGCACCCTGAGTACTGAACACCCAGCACCCTGAGAACTGAGCACCCAGCGTACTGAGCACCGAGCACCCCGAGCACTGAGCACCCAGCACCCTGAGTACTGAGCACTGAGCACCCAGCACCCTGAGCACTGAGCACTCAGCACCCGAGTACTGAGCACCCAGCACCCTGAGTACTGAGCACCCAGCACGCTGAGTACTGAGCACCCAGCACCCCGAGTACTGAGCAGCCAGCACCCTGAGTACTGAGCATCCAGCACCCTGAGCACTGAGCACCCAGCACCCCGAGCACTGAGCACCCAGGACCCTGAGTACTGAGCACCCAGCACCCCGAGCACTGAGCACCCAGCTCCCCAAGCACTGAGCACTGAGCACCCTAAGTACTGAGCACTGAGCACCCTGAGTACTAAGCACCCAGCACCCTGAGTACTGAGCACCCAGCACCCTGAGTACTGAGCACCCAGCACCCTGAGAACTGAGCACCCAGCGTACTGAGCACCGAGCACCCCGAGCACTGAGCACCCAGCACCCTGAGTACTGAGCACCGAGCACCCTGAGTACTGAGCACCCAGCACCCTGAGTACTGAGCACCCAGTGTACTGAGCACCGAGCACCCATCACCCTGAGTACTGAGCACCCAGCACCTGAGTACTGAGCACCCAGCACCCTGAGTACTGAGCACCCAGCAGTCTGAGTACTGAGCACTGAGCACCCAGCACCCCGAGCAATGAGCACCCAGCACCCTGAGCACTGAGCACCCAGCACCCTGAGCACTGAGCACGCAGCACCCTGAGTAGTGAGCACCCAACGTACTGAGCACCGAGCACCCGGGGCACTGAGCACCAAGCACCCTGAGTACTGAGCACCCTGAGTACTGAGCAAAGATCACCCTGAGCACTGAGCTCCCAGCACCCTGAGTACTGAGCACCCAGCACCCTGAGCACTGAGCACCCAGCACCCTGAGTACTGAGCACCCAGCACCCTGAGCACTGAGCACCCAGCACCCTGAGTACTGAGCACCCAGCACACTGAGCACTGAGCACCCAGCACCCTGAGTACTGAGCACCCAGCACCCCGAGCACTGAGCACCCAGCACCCCGAGAATGAGCACCCAGCACCCCGAGTACTGAGCACCGAGCACCCTGAGTACTAAGCACCGAGCACCCTGAGTACTGAGCACCCAGCACCCTGAGTACTGAGCACCCAGCACCCCGAGCACTAAGCACCCAGCAAACTGAGCACTGAGCACCCAGCACCCTGTGTACTGAGCACTGAGCACCCAGCACCCCGAGCACTGAGCACCCAGCACCCGGAGTACTGAGCACCCAGCACCCTGAGTACTGAGCACCCAGCACCCCGAGCACTAAGCACCCAGCAAACTGAGCACTGAGCACCCAGCACCCTGTGTACTGAGCACTGAGCACCCAGCACCCCGAGCACTGAGCACCCAGCACCCTGAGTACTAAGCACCGAGCACCCTGAGTACTGAGCACCCAGATCCCTGAGCACTGAACACACAGCACCCTGAGTACTGAGCACCTCGAGCACTGAGCACCCAGCACCATGAGTACTGAGCACCGAGCACCCCGAGCACTGAGCACCCAGCACCCCGAGCACTGAGCACCCAGCACCCCGAGCACTGAGCACCCAGCACCCTGAGTACTGAGCACCCAGCACCCTGAGTACTGAGCACCCAGCACCCTGAGCACTGAGCACCCAGCACCCTGAGCACTGAGCACACAGCACCCTGAGCACTGACCACCCAGCACCCTGAGTACTGAGCACTGAGTACCCAGCACCCCGAGCACTGAGCACCTAGCACCCTGAGTACTAAGCACCCAGCACCCTGAGTACTGAGCACCCAGCGTACTGAGCACCGAGCACCCCGAGCACTGAGCACCCAGCACCCTGAGTACTGAGCACCCAGCACCCCGAGCACTGAGCACCCAGCACCCTGAGTACTGAGCACCGAGCACCCTGAGTACTGAGCACAGAGCACCCTGAGTACTGAGCACCCAGCGTACTGAGAACCGAGCACCCAGCACCCTGAGTACTGAGCACCCAGCACCCTGAGCACTGAACACACAGCACCCTGAGTACTGAGCACCTCGAAAACTGAGCACCCAGCACCCTGAGTACTGAGCACCGAGCACCCCGAGCACTGAGCACCCAGCACCGCGAGCACTGAGCACGGAGCACCCCGAGCACTGAGCACCCAGCACCCTGAGTACTGAGCACCCAGCACCCTGAGAACTGAGCACCCAGCACCCTGAGCACTGAGTACCCAGCCCCCTGAGCACTGAGCACCCAGCACCCTGAGCACTGAGCACACAGCACCCTGAGCACTGAGCACACAGCACCCTGAGTACTGAGCACTGAGCACCCAGCACCCTGAGTACTGAGCACTGAGCACCCAGCACACCGAGCACTGAGCACCCAGCACCCTGAGCACTGAGCACCCAGCACCCGAGTACTGAGCACCCAGCACCCTGAGTACTGAGCACCCAGCACGCTGAGTACTGAGCAACCAGCACCCCGAGTACTGAGCACCCAGCACCCTGAGTACTGAGCACCCAGCACCCCGAGCACTGAGCACCCAGCACCCCGAGCACTGAGCACCCAGCACCCTGAGTACTGAGCACCCAGCACCCCGAGCACTGAGCACCCAGCACCCCGAGCACTGAGCACTGAGCACCCTAAGTACTGAGCACTGAGCACCCTGAGTACTAAGCACCCAGCACCCTGAGTACTGAGCACCCAGCACCCTGAGTACTGAACACCCAGCACCCTGAGAACTGAGCACCCAGCGTACTGAGCACCGAGCACCCCGAGCACTGAGCACCCAGCACCCTGAGTACTGAGCACTGAGCACCCAGCACCCTGAGCACTGAGCACTCAGCACCCGAGTACTGAGCACCCAGCACCCTGAGTACTGAGCACCCAGCACGCTGAGTACTGAGCACCCAGCACCCCGAGTACTGAGCAGCCAGCACCCTGAGTACTGAGCACCCAGCACCCTGAGCACTGAGCACCCAGCACCCCGAGCACTGAGCACCCAGGACCCTGAGTACTGAGCACCCAGCACCCCGAGCACTGAGCACCCAGCACCCCAAGCACTGAGCACTGAGCACCCTAAGTACTGAGCACTGAGCACCCTGAGTACTAAGCACCCAGCACCCTGAGTACTGAGCACCCAGCACCCTGAGTACTGAGCACCCAGCACCCTGAGAACTGAGCACCCAGCGTACTGAGCACCGAGCACCCCGAGCACTGAGCACCCAGCACCCTGAGTACTGAGCACCGAGCACCCTGAGTACTGAGCACCCAGCACCCTGAGTACTGAGCACCCAGTGTACTGAGCACCGAGCACCCATCACCCTGAGTACTGAGCACCCAGCACCCTGAGCACTGAGCACCCAGCACCCTGAGTACTGAGCACTGAGCACCCTGTGTACTGAGCACCGAGAACCCCGAGCACTGAGCACCCAGCACCCCGAGCATCGAGCACCGAGCACCCTGAGCACTGAGCAGCCAGCACCATGAGTACTGAGCACCCAACGTACTGAGCCCCGGGCACCCTGAGCACTGAGCACAAAGCACCCTGAGTACTGAGCACCCAGCACCCTGAGCAATGAGCACCCTGAGTACTGAGCACCCAGCACCTTGAGCACTGAGCACCGAGCACCCCGAGCACTGAGCACCCAGCAACCGGAGTACTGAGCACCCAGCACCCTGAGCAATGAGCACCCTGAGTACTGAGCACCCAGCACCCTGAGCACTGAACACACAGCACCCTGAGTACTGAGCACCCCGAGCACTGAGCACCCAGCACCCTGAGTACTGAGCACCCCGAGCACTGAGCACCCAGCACCCCGAGCACTGAGCAACCTGCACCCCGAGCACTGAGCACCCAGCACCCTGAGTACTGAGCACCCAGCACCCTGAGCACTAAACACACAGCACCCTGAGTACTGAGCACCCCGAGCACTGAGCACCCAGCACCCTGAGTACTGAGCACCGAGCACCCCGAGCACTGAGCACCCAGCACCCCGAGCACTGAGCAACCAGCACCCCGAGCACTGGGCACCCAGCACCCTGAGTAATGAGCACCCAGCACCCTGATTACTGAGCACCCAGCACCCCGAGCACTGAGTACCCAGCACCCTGAGCACTGAGCACCCAGCACCCTGAGCACTGAGCACCCAGCACCCTGAGCACCCAGCAGAACCCAGCACACTGAGTACTGAGCACCCAGAACCCTGAGCACTGATCACCCAGCAACCTGAGTACTGAGCACCGAGTACCCTGAGTACTGAGCACCCAGCACCCCGAGAACTGAGCACCCAGCACCCTGAGCACTGAGCACTGAGCACCAAGCACCCCGAGCACTGAGCACCCAGCACCCTGTGTACTGAGCACTGAGTACCCAGTACCCCGAGCACTGAGACCCAGCACCCCGAGCACTAAGCACCCAGCACCCCGAGTACTGAGCACCCAGCACCCCGAGCACTGAGCACCCAGCACCCTGAGCACTGAGCAACCAGCATCCTGAGTACTGAGCACCCAGCACCCTGAGTACTGAGCACCCAGCACCCCGAGCACCGAGCACCCTGAGTACTAAGCACCGAGCACCCTGAGCACTGAGCATACAGCACCCTGAGCACTGAGCACCCAGCAACCTGAGTACTGAGCACCCAGCACCCCGAGAACTGAGCACCCAGCACCCTGAGTACTGAGCACCCAGCACCCCGAGCACTGAGCACCCAGCACCGCGAGCACTGAGCACGGAGCACCCCGAGCACTGAGCACCCAGCACCCTGAGTACTGAGCACCCAGCACCCTGAGAACTGAGCACCCAGCACCCTGAGCACTGAGTACCCAGCCCCCTGAGCACTGAGCACCCAGCACCCTGAGCACTGAGCACACAGCACCCTGAGCACTGAGCACACAGCACCCTGAGTACTGAGCACTGAGCACCCAGCACCCTGAGTACTGAGCACTGAGCACCCAGCACACCGAGCACTGAGCACCCAGCACCCTGAGAACTGAGCACCCAGCACCCGAGTACTGAGCACCCAGCACCCTGAGTACTGAGCACCCAGCACGCTGAGTACTGAGCAACCAGCACCCCGAGTACTGAGCACCCAGCACCCTGAGTACTGAGCACCCAGCACCCCGAGCACTGAGCACCCAGCACCCCGAGCACTGAGCACCCAGCACCCTGAGTACTGAGCACCCAGCACCCCGAGCACTGAGCACCCAGCACCCCGAGCACTGAGCACTGAGCACCCTAAGTACTGAGCACTGAGCACCCTGAGTACTAAGCACCCAGCACCCTGAGTACTGAGCACCCAGCACCCTGAGTACTGAACACCCAGCACCCTGAGAACTGAGCACCCAGCGTACTGAGCACCGAGCACCCCGAGCACTGAGCACCCAGCACCCTGAGTACTGAGCACTGAGCACCCAGCACCCTGAGCACTGAGCACTCAGCACCCGAGTACTGAGCACCCAGCACCCTGAGTACTGAGCACCCAGCACGCTGAGTACTGAGCACCCAGCACCCCGAGTACTGAGCAGCCAGCACCCTGAGTACTGAGCACCCAGCACCCTGAGCACTGAGCACCCAGCACCCCGAGCACTGAGCACCCAGGACCCTGAGTACTGAGCACCCAGCACCCCGAGCACTGAGCACCCAGCACCCCAAGCACTGAGCACTGAGCACCCTAAGTACTGAGCACTGAGCACCCTGAGTACTAAGCACCCAGCACCCTGAGTACTGAGCACCCAGCACCCTGAGTACTGAGCACCCAGCACCCTGAGAACTGAGCACCCAGCGTACTGAGCACCGAGCACCCCGAGCACTGAGCACCCAGCACCCTGAGTACTGAGCACCGAGCACCCTGAGTACTGAGCACCCAGCACCCTGAGTACTGAGCACCCAGTGTACTGAGCACCGAGCACCCATCACCCTGAGTACTGAGCACCCAGCACCCTGAGCACTGAGCACCCAGCACCCTGAGTACTGAGCACTGAGCACCCTGTGTACTGAGCACCGAGAACCCCGAGCACTGAGCACCCAGCACCCCGAGCATCGAGCACCGAGCACCCTGAGCACTGAGCACCCAGCACCATGAGTACTGAGCACCCAACGTACTGAGCCCCGGGCACCCTGAGCACTGAGCACCCAGCACCCTGAGTACTGAGCACCCAGCACCCTGAGCAATGAGCACCCTGAGTACTGAGCACCCAGCACCTTGAGCACTGAGCACCGAGCACCCCGAGCACTGAGCACCCAGCAACCGGAGTACTGAGCACCCAGCACCCTGAGCAATGAGCACCCTGAGTACTGAGCACCCAGCACCCTGAGCACTGAACACACAGCACCCTGAGTACTGAGCACCCCGAGCACTGAGCACCCAGCACCCTGAGTACTGAGCACCCCGAGCACTGAGCACCCAGCACCCCGAGCACTGAGCAACCAGCACCCCGAGCACTGAGCACCCAGCACCCTGAGTACTGAGCACCCAGCACCCTGAGCACTAAACACACAGCACCCTGAGTACTGAGCACCCCGAGCACTGAGCACCCAGCACCCTGAGTACTGAGCACCGAGCACCCCGAGCACTGAGCACCCAGCACCCCGAGCACTGAGCAACCAGCACCCCGAGCACTGGGCACCCAGCACCCTGAGTACTGAGCACCCAGCACCCTGATTACTGAGCACCCATCACCCCGAGCACTGAGTACCCAGCACCCTGAGCACTGAGCACCCAGCACCCTGAGCACTGAGCACCCAGCACCCTGAGCACCCAGCAGAACCCAGCACACTGAGTACTGAGCACCCAGAACCCTGAGCACAGATCACCCAGCAACCTGAGTACTGAGCACCGAGTACCCTGAGTACTGAGCACCCAGCACCCCGAGAACTGAGCACCCAGCACCCTGAGCACTGAGCACTGAGCACCAAGCACCCCGAGCACTGAGCACCCAGCACCCTTTGTACTGAGCACTGAGTACCCAGTACCCCGAGCACTGAGACCCAGCACCCCGAGCACTGAGCACCCAGCACCCCGAGTACTGAGCACCCAGCACCCCGAGCACTGAGCACCCAGCACCCTGAGCACTGAGCAACCAGCATCCTGAGTACTGAGCACCCAGCACCCTGAGTACTGAGCACCCAGCACCCCGAGCACCGAGCACCCTGAGTACTAAGCACCGAGCACCCTGAGCACTGAGCATACAGCACCCTGAGCACTGAGCACCCAGCAACCTGAGTACTGAGCACCCAGCACCCCGAGAACTGAGCACCCAGCACCCCGAGAACTGAGCACCCAGCACCCTGAGTACTGAGCACCCAGCACCCCGAGCACTGAGCACCCAGCACCGAGAGCACTGAGCACGGAGCACCCCGAGCACTGAGCACCCAGCACCCTGAGTACTGAGCACCCAGCACCCTGAGAACTGAGCACCCAGCACCCTGAGCACTGAGTACCCAGCCCCCTGAGCACTGAGCACCCAGCACCCTGAGCACTGAGCACACAGCACCCTGAGCACTGAGCACACAGCACCCTGAGTACTGAGCACTGAGCACCCAGCACCCTGAGTACTGAGCACTGAGCACCCAGCACACCGAGCACTGAGCACCCAGCACCCTGAGCACTGAGCACCCAGCACCCGAGTACTGAGCACCCAGCACCCTGAGTACTGAGCACCCAGCACGCTGAGTACTGAGCAACCAGCACCCCGAGTACTGAGCACCCAGCACCCTGAGTACTGAGCACCCAGCACCCCGAGCACTGAGCACCCAGCACCCCGAGCACTGAGCACCCAGCACCCTGAGTACTGAGCACCCAGCACCCCGAGCACTGAGCACCCAGCACCCCGAGCACTGAGCACTGAGCACCCTAAGTACTGAGCACTGAGCACCCTGAGTACTAAGCACCCAGCACCCTGAGTACTGAGCACCCAGCACCCTGAGTACTGAACACCCAGCACCCTGAGAACTGAGCACCCAGCGTACTGAGCACCGAGCACCCCGAGCACTGAGCACCCAGCACCCTGAGTACTGAGCACTGAGCACCCAGCACCCTGAGCACTGAGCACTCAGCACCCGAGTACTGAGCACCCAGCACCCTGAGTACTGAGCACCCAGCACGCTGAGTACTGAGCACCCAGCACCCCGAGTACTGAGCAGCCAGCACCCTGAGTACTGAGCACCCAGCACCCTGAGCACTGAGCACCCAGCACCCCGAGCACTGAGCACCCAGGACCCTGAGTACTGAGCACCCAGCACCCCGAGCACTGAGCACCCAGCACCCCAAGCACTGAGCACTGAGCACCCTAAGTACTGAGCACTGAGCACCCTGAGTACTAAGCACCCAGCACCCTGAGTACTGAGCACCCAGCACCCTGAGTACTGAGCACCCAGCACCCTGAGAACTGAGCACCCAGCGTACTGAGCACCGAGCACCCCGAGCACTGAGCACCCAGCACCCTGAGTACTGAGCACCGAGCACCCTGAGTACTGAGCACCCAGCACCCTGAGTACTGAGCACCCAGTGTACTGAGCACCGAGCACCCATCACCCTGAGTACTGAGCACCCAGCACCCTGAGCACTGAGCACCCAGCACCCTGAGTACTGAGCACTGAGCACCCTGTGTACTGAGCACCGAGAACCCCGAGCACTGAGCACCCAGCACCCCGAGCATCGAGCACCGAGCACCCTGAGCACTGAGCACCCAGCACCATGAGTACTGAGCACCCAACGTACTGAGCCCCGGGCACCCTGAGCACTGAGCACCCAGCACCCTGAGTACTGAGCACCCAGCACCCTGAGCAATGAGCACCCTGAGTACTGAGCACCCAGCACCTTGAGCACTGAGCACCGAGCACCCCGAGCACTGAGCACCCAGCAACCGGAGTACTGAGCACCCAGCACCCTGAGCAATGAGCACCCTGAGTACTGAGCACCCAGCACCCTGAGCACTGAACACACAGCACCCTGAGTACTGAGCACCCCGAGCACTGAGCACCCAGCACCCTGAGTACTGAGCACCCCGAGCACTGAGCACCCAGCACCCCGAGCACTGAGCAACCAGCACCCCGAGCACTGAGCACCCAGCACCCTGAGTACTGAGCACCCAGCACCCTGAGCACTAAACACACAGCACCCTGAGTACTGAGCACCCCGAGCACTGAGCACCCAGCACCCTGAGTACTGAGCACCGAGCACCCCGAGCACTGAGCACCCAGCACCCCGAGCACTGAGCAACCAGCACCCCGAGCACTGGGCAACCAGCACCCTGAGTACTGAGCACCCAGCACCCTGATTACTGAGCACCCAGCACCCCGAGCACTGAGTACCCAGCACCCTGAGCACTGAGCACCCAGCACCCTGAGCACTGAGCACCCAGCACCCTGAGCACCCAGCAGAACCCAGCACACTGAGTACTGAGCACCCAGAACCCTGAGCACTGATCACCCAGCAACCTGAGTACTGAGCACCGAGTACCCTGAGTACTGAGCACCCAGCACCCCGAGAACTGAGCACCCAGCACCCTGAGCACTGAGCACTGAGCACCAAGCACCCCGAGCACTGAGCACCCAGCACCCTGTGTACTGAGCACTGAGTACCCAGTACCCCGAGCACTGAGACCCAGCACCCCGAGCACTGAGCACCCAGCACCCCGAGTACTGAGCACCCAGCACCCCGAGCACTGAGCACCCAGCACCCTGAGCACTGAGCAACCAGCATCCTGAGTACTGAGCACCCAGCACCCTGAGTACTGAGCACCCAGCACCCCGAGCACCGAGCACCCTGAGTACTAAGCACCGGGCACCCTGAGCACTGAGCATACAGCACCCTGAGCACTGAGCACCCAGCAACCTGAGTACTGAGCACCCAGCACCCCGAGAACTGAGCACCCAGCACCCTGAGTACTGAGCACCCAGCACCCCGAGCACTGAGCACCCAGCACCCTGAGCACTGAGCACCCAGCACGAGTACTGAGCACCCAGCACCCTGATTACTGAGCACCAAGCACCCCGAGCACTGAGCACTGAGCACCCCGAGCACTGTGCACCCAACACCCCGAGCACTGAGCACCCAGCACCCTGAGTACTGAGCACCCAGCACCCTGAGTACTGAGCACCCAGCACCCTGAGTACTGAGCACCCAGCGTACTGAGCACCGAGCACCCGAGCACTGAGCACCCAGCACCCTGAGCACTGAGCACCCAGCACCCTGAGTACTGAGCACCCAGCACCCTGAGTACTGAGCACCCAGCACCCTGAGTACTGAGCACCCAGCGTACTGAGCACCGAGCACCCAGCACCCTGAGTACTGAGCACCAAGCACCCTGAGCACTGAGCACCCAGCACCCCGAGCACTGAGCACCCAGCACCCCGAGCACCGAGCACCCTGAGTACTGAGCACCCTGCACCCTGAGCACTGAGCACCCAGCACCCTGAGCACTGAGCACTGAGCACCCCGAGTACTGAGCACCGAGCACCCCGAGCACTGTGCACCCAGCACCCTGAGCACTGAACACACAGCATCCTGAGTACTGAGCACCGAGCACCCCGAGCACTGAGCACCCAGAACCCTGAGCACTGAGCACCCTTAGTACTGAGCACTGAGCACCCTGAGTACTGAGCACTGAGCACCCTGAGTACTGAGCACCCAGCACCCTGAGTAGTGAACACCCTGAGTACAGAGCACCCAGCACCCCGAGCACTGAGCACTCAGCACCCTGTGTACTGAGCACTGAGTACCCAGCACCCCGAGCACTGAGCACCCAGCAACCTGAGCACTGAGCACCCTGAGTACAGAGCACCCAGCACCCTGAGCACTGAGCACCCAGCACCCCGAGCACTGAGCACCCAGCACCCAGAGCACTGAGCACTGAGCACCCTGAGTACTGAGCACTGAGCACCCTGAGCACTGAGCACCGAGCACCCTGAGTACTGAGCACTGAGCACCCTGAGCACTGAGCACCCAGCACCCTGAGTACTGAGCACCCAGCACCCTGAGCACTGAGCAACCTGAGTACTAAGCACCCAGCACCCTGAGTACTGAGCACCAAGCGTACTGAGCACCGAGCACCCTGAGCACTGAGCACCCAGCACCCTGAGTACTGAGCACCCAGCACCCTGAGTACTGAGCACCCAGCACCCTGAGCACTGAGTACCCAGCACCCTGAGCACTGAGCACCCAGCACCCTGAGTACTGAGCACTGAGCACCCTGCACCCCGAGCACTGAGCACCCAGCACCCTGAGTACTGAGCACTGAGCACCCAGCACCCCGAGCACTGAGCACCCAGCACCCTGAGTACTGAGCACCCAGCACCCTGAGCACTGAGCACCCAGCGTATTGAGCACCGAGCACCCCGAGCACTGAGCACCCAGCTCCCTGAGCACTGAGCACCCAGCACCCTGAGCACTGAGCACCCAGCACCCCGAGAATGAGCACCCAGCACACCGAGTACTGAGCACCGAGCACCCTGAGCACTGAGTACCCAGCACCCTGAGCACTGAGCACCCAGCACCCTGAGTACTGAGCACCCAGCACCCTGAGTACTGAGCACCCAGCACACTGAGCACTGAGCACCGAGCACCCCGAGTACTGAGCATCCAGCACCCTGAGCACTGAGCACCCAGCACCCTGAGTACTGAGCACCCAGCACCCTGAGTACTGAACACCCAGCACCCTGAGCACTGAGCACTGAGCACCCTGAGCACTGAGTACTGAGCACCGAGCACCCCGAGAACTGAGCACCCAGCACCCGGAGTACTGAGCACCCAGCACCCTGAGTAATGAGCACCCAGCACCCCGAGCACTAAGCACCCAGCAAACTGAGCACTGAGCACCCAGCACCCTGTGTACTGAGCACTGAGCACCCAGCACCCCGAGCAATGAGCACCCGGCACCCTGAGTACTGAGCACTGAGCACCCAGCACCCCGAGCACTGAGCACCCAGCACCCTGAGTACTAAGCACCGAGCACCCTGAGTACTGAGCACCCAGATCCCTGAGCACTGAACACACAGCACCCTGAGTACTGAGCACCTCGAGCACTGAGCACCCAGCACCATGAGTACTGAGCACCGAGCACCCCGAGCACTGAGCACCCAGCACCCCGAGCACTGAGCACCCAGCACCCCGAGCACTGAGCACCCAGCACCCTGAGTCCTGAGCACCCAGCACCCTGAGTACTGAGCACCCAGCACCCTGAGCACTGAGCACGCAGCACCCTGAGCACTGAGCATCCAGCACCCTGAGCACTGAGCACCCAGCACCCCGAGCACTGAGCACCGAGCACCCTGAGCACTGAGCACCCAGCACCCTGAGTACTGAGCACCCAGCACCCTGAGCACTGAGCACCCAGCACCCCGAGCACTGAGCACCCAGCACCCCGAGCACTGAGCACCCAGCACCCCGAGCACTGAGCACTGAGCACCCTAAGTACTGAGCACTGAGCACCCTGAGTACTAAGCACCCAGCACCCTGAGTACTGAGCACCCAGCACCCTGAGTACTGAGCACCCAGCACCCTGAGTACTGAGCACCCAGCGTACTGAGCACCGAGCACCCTGAGCACTGAGCACCCAGCACCCTGAGTACTGAGCACCCAGCACCCTGAGTACTGAGCACCCAGCACCCTGAGCACTGAGTACCCAGCACCCTGAGTACTGAGCACCCAGCACCCTGAGTACTGAGCACCCAGCACCCTGAGTACTGAGCACCCAGCGTACTGAGCACCGAGCACCCTGAGCACTGAGCACCCAGCACCCTGAGTACTGAGCACCCAGCACCCTGAGTACTGAGCACCCAGCACCCTGAGCAATGAGCACCCTGCGTACTGAGCACCGAGCACCCCGAGCACTGAGCACCCAGCTCCCTGAGCACTGAGCACCCAGCACCCTGAGCACTGAGCACCCAGCACCCCGAGAATGAGCACCCAGCACACCGAGTACTGAGCACCGAGCACCCTGAGCACTGAGTACCCAGCACCCTGAGCACTGAGCACCCAGCACCCTGAGTACTGAGCACCCAGCACCCTGAGTACTGAGCACCCAGCACCCTGAGCACTGAGCACCGAGCACCCCGAGTACTGAGCATCCAGCACCCTGAGCACTGAGCACCCAGCACCCTGAGTACTGAGCACCCAGCACCCTGAGTACTGAACACCCAGCACCCTGAGCACTGAGCACTGAGCACCCTGAGCACTGAGTACTGAGCACCGAGCACCCCGAGAACTGAGCACCCAGCACCCTGAGTACTGAACACCCAGCACCCTGTTTACTGAGCACTGAGTACCCAGCACCCCGAGCACTAAGCACCCAGCAAACTGAGCACTGAGCACCCAGCACCCTGTGTACTGAGCACTGAGTACCCAGCACCCCGAGCACTGAGCACCCAGCAACCTGAGCACTGAGCACCCTGAGTACAGAGCACCCAGCACCCTGAGCACTGAGCACCCAGCACCCCGAGCACTGAGCACCCAGCACCCAGAGCACTGAGCACTGAGCACCCTGAGTACTGAGCACTGAGCACCCTGAGCACTGAGCACCGAGCACCCTGAGTACTGAGCACTGAGCACCCTGAGCACTGAGCACCCAGCACCCTGAGTACAGAGCACCCAGCTCCCTGAGCACTGAGCAACCTGAGTACTAAGCACCCAGCACCCTGAGTACTGAGCACCCAGCACCCTGAGTACTGAGCACTGAGCACCCTGCACCCCGAGCACTGAGCACCCAGCACCCTGAGTACTGAGCACTGAGCACCCAGCACCCCGAGCACTGAGCACCCAGCACCCTGAGTACTGAGCACCCAGCACCCTGAGCACTGAGCACCCAGCGTATTGAGCACCGAGCACCCCGAGCAATGAGCACCCAGCTCCCTGAGCACTGAGCACCCAGCACCCTGAGCACTGAGCACCCAGCACCCCGAGAATGAGCACCCAGCACACCGAGTACTGAGCACCGAGCACCCTGAGCACTGAGTACCCAGCACCCTGAGCACTGAGCACCCAGCACCCTGAGTACTGAGCACCCAGCACCCTGAGTACTGAGCACCCAGCACACTGAGCACTGAGCACCGAGCACCCCGAGTACTGAGCATCCAGCACCCTGAGCACTGAGCACCCAGCACCCTGAGTACTGAGCACCCAGCACCCTGAGTACTGAACACCCAGCACTCTGAGCACTGAGCACTGAGCACCCTGAGCACTGAGTACTGAGCACCGAGCACCCCGAGAACTGAGCACCCAGCACCCGGAGTACTGAGCACCCAGCACCCTGAGTAATGAGCACCCAGCACCCCGAGCACTAAGCACCCAGCAAACTGAGCACTGAGCACCCAGCACCCTGTGTACTGAGCACTGAGCACCCAGCACCCCGAGCAATGAGCACCCGGCACCCTGAGTACTGAGCACTGAGCACCCAGCACCCCGAGCACTGAGCACCCAGCACCCTGAGTACTAAGCACCGAGCACCCTGAGTACTGAGCACCCAGATCCCTGAGCACTGAACACACAGCACCCTGAGTACTGAGCACCTCGAGCACTGAGCACCCAGCACCATGAGTACTGAGCACCGAGCACCCCGAGCACTGAGCACCCAGCACCCCGAGCACTGAGCACCCAGCACCCCGAGCACTGAGCACCCAGCACCCTGAGTCCTGAGCACCCAGCACCCTGAGTACTGAGCACCCAGCACCCTGAGCACTGAGCACGCAGCACCCTGAGCACTGAGCATCCAGCACCCTGAGCACTGAGCACCCAGCACCCCGAGCACTGAGCACCGAGCACCCTGAGCACTGAGCACCCAGCACCCTGAGTACTGAGCACCCAGCACCCTGAGCACTGAGCACCCAGCACCCCGAGCACTGAGCACCCAGCACCCCGAGCACTGAGCACCCAGCACCCCGAGCACTGAGCACTGAGCACCCTAAGTACTGAGCACTGAGCACCCTGAGTACTAAGCACCCAGCACCCTGAGTACTGAGCACCCAGCACCCTGAGTACTGAGCACCCAGCACCCTGAGTACTGAGCACCCAGCGTACTGAGCACCGAGCACCCTGAGCACTGAGCACCCAGCACCCTGAGTACTGAGCACCCAGCACCCTGAGTACTGAGCACCCAGCACCCTGAGCACTGAGTACCCAGCACCCTGAGTACTGAGCACCCAGCACCCTGAGTACTGAGCACCCAGCACCCTGAGTACTGAGCACCCAGCGTACTGAGCACCGAGCACCCTGAGCACTGAGCACCCAGCACCCTGAGTACTGAGCACCCAGCACCCTGAGTACTGAGCACCCAGCACCCTGAGCAATGAGCACCCTGCGTACTGAGCACCGAGCACCCCGAGCACTGAGCACCCAGCTCCCTGAGCACTGAGCACCCAGCACCCTGAGCACTGAGCACCCAGCACCCCGAGAATGAGCACCCAGCACACCGAGTACTGAGCACCGAGCACCCTGAGCACTGAGTACCCAGCACCCTGAGCACTGAGCACCCAGCACCCTGAGTACTGAGCACCCAGCACCCTGAGTACTGAGCACCCAGCACCCTGAGCACTGAGCACCGAGCACCCCGAGTACTGAGCATCCAGCACCCTGAGCACTGAGCACCCAGCACCCTGAGTACTGAGCACCCAGCACCCTGAGTACTGAACACCCAGCACCCTGAGCACTGAGCACTGAGCACCCTGAGCACTGAGTACTGAGCACCGAGCACCCCGAGAACTGAGCACCCAGCACCCTGAGTACTGAACACCCAGCACCCTGTGTACTGAGCACTGAGTACCCAGCACCCCGAGCACTAAGCACCCAGCAAACTGAGCACTGAGCACCCAGCACCCTGTGTACTGAGCACTGAGTACCCAGCACCCCGAGCACTGAGCACCCAGCAACCTGAGCACTGAGCACCCTGAGTACAGAGCACCCAGCACCCTGAGCACTGAGCACCCAGCACCCCGAGCACTGAGCACCCAGCACCCAGAGCACTGAGCACTGAGCACCCTGAGTACTGAGCACTGAGCACCCTGAGCACTGAGCACCGAGCACCCTGAGTACTGAGCACTGAGCACCCTGAGCACTGAGCACCCAGCACCCTGAGTACAGAGCACCCAGCTCCCTGAGCACTGAGCAACCTGAGTACTAAGCACCCAGCACCCTGAGTACTGAGCACCCAGCACCCTGAGCACTGAGCCCCCAGCACGCTGAGTACTGAGCACTGAGCACCCTGAGTACTGAGCAGCGAGCACCCAGAGCACTGAGCACCCAGCACGCTGAGTACTGAGCACTGAGCACCCTGAGTACTGAGCACCGAGCACCCTGAGTACTGAGCACCCAGCACTCTGAGCACTGAGCACCCAGCACCCCGAGCACTGAGCACCCAGCACCCCGAGCACTGAGCACTGAGCACCCTAAGTACTGAGCACTGAGCACCCTGAGTACTAAGCACCCAGCACCCTGAGTACTGAGCACCCAGCACCCTGAGTACTGAGCACCCAGCACCCTGAGTACTGAGCACCCAGCGTACTGAGCACCGAGCACCCTGAGCACTGAGCACCCAGCACCCTGAGTACTGAGCACCCAGCACCCTGAGTACTGAGCACCCAGCACCCTGAGCACTGAGTACCCAGCACCCTGAGCACTGAGCACCCAGCACCCTGAGTACTGAGCACTGAGCACCCAGCACCCCGAGCACTGAGCACCCACCACCCTGAGTACTGAGCACTGAGCACCCAGCACCCCGAGCACTGAGCACCCAGCACCCTGAGTACTGAGCACACAGCACCCTGAGCACTGAGCACCCAGCGTACTGAGCACCGAGCACCCCGAGCACTGAGCACCCAGCTCCCTGAGCACTGAGCACCCAGCACCCTGAGCACTGAGCACCCAGCACCCCGAGAATGAGCACCCAGCACACCGAGTACTGAGCACCGAGCACCCTGAGCACTGAGTACCCAGCACCCTGAGCACTGAGCACCCAGCACCCTGAGTATTGAGCACCCAGCACCCTGAGTACTGAGCACCCAGCACCCTGAGCACTGAGCACCGAGCACCCCGAGTACTGAGCATCCAGCACCCTGAGGACTGAGCACCCAGCACCCTGAGTACTGAGCACCCAGCACCCTAAGTACTGAACACCCAGCACCCTGAGCACTGAGCACTGAGCACCCTGAGCACTGAGTACTGAGCACCGAGCACCCCGAGAACTGAGCACCCAGCACCCGGAGTACTGAGCACCCAGCACCCTGAGTAATGTGCACCCAGCACCCCGAGCAATGAGCACCCGGCACCCTGAGTACTGAGCACTGAGCACCCAGCACCCCGAGCACTGAGCACCCAGCACCCTGAGTACTAAGCACCGAGCACCCTGAGTACTGAGCACCCAGATCCCTGAGCACTGAACACACAGCACCCTGAGTACTGAGCACCTCGAGCACTGAGCACCCAGCACCATGAGTACTGAGCACCGAGCACCCCGAGCACTGAGCACCCAGCACCCCGAGCACTGAGCACCCAACACCCCGAGCACTGAGCACCCAGCACCCTGAGTCCTGAGCACCCAGCACCCTGAGTACTGAGCACCCAGCACCCTGAGCACTGAGCACCCAGCACCCTGAGCACTGAGCACCCAGCACCCTGAGCACTGAGCACCCAGCACCCCGAGCACTGAGCACCTAGCACCCTGAGTACTAAGCACCCAGCACCCTGAGTACTGATCACCCAGCGTACTGAGCACCGAGCACCCCGAGCACTGAGCACCCAGCACCCTGAGTACTGAGCACCCAGCACCCCGAGCACTGAGCACCCAGCACCCTGAGTACTGAGCACCGAGCACCCTGAGTACTGAGCACCCAGCACCCTGAGTACTGAGCACCCAGCGTACGGAGAACCGAGCACCCAGCACCCTGAGTACTGAGCACCCAGCACCCTGAGCACTGAACACACAGCACCCTGAGTACTGAGCACCTCGAAAACTGAGCACCCAGCACCCTGAGTACTGAGCACCGAGCACCCCGAGCACTGAGCACCCAGCACTGCGAGCACTGAGCACCCAGCACCCCGAGCACTGAGCACCCAGCACCCTGAGTACTGAGCACCCAGCACCCTGAGTACTGAGCACCCAGCACCCTGAGCACTGAGTACCCAGCCCCCTGAGCACTGAGCACCCAGCACCCTGAGCACTGAGCACACAGCACCCTGAGCACTGAGCACACAGCACCCTGAGTACTGAGCACTGAGCACCCAGCACCCCGAGCACTGAGCACCCAGCACCCTGAGTACTGAGCACTGAGCATCCAGCACACCGAGCACTGAGCACCCAGCACCCTGAGCACTGAGCACCCAGCACCCGAGTACTGAGCACCCAGCACCCTGAGTACTGTGCACCCAGCACGCTGAGTACTGAGCACCCAGCACCCTGAGTCCTGAGCACCCAGCACCCTGAGTACTGTGCACCCAGCACCCCGAGCACTGAGCACCCAGCACCCTGAGTCCTGAGCACCCAGCATCCTGAGTACTGAGCACCCAGCACCCTGAGCACTGAGCACCCAGCACCCTGAGCACTGAGCATCCAGTACCCTGAGCACTGAGCACCCAGCACCCCGAGCACTGAGCACCGAGCACCCTGAGCACTGAGCACCCAGCACCCTGAGTACTGAGCACCCAGCACTCTGAGCACTGAGCACCCAGCACCCAGAGCACTGAGCACCCAGCACCCCGAGCACTGAGCACCCAGCACCCCGAGCACTGAGCACTGAGCACCCTAAGTACTGAGCACTGAGCACCCTGAGTACTAAGCACCCAGCACCCTGAGTACTGAGCACCCAGCACCCTGAGTACTGAGCACCCAGCACCCTGAGTACTGAGCACCCAGCGTACTGAGCACCGAGCACCCTGAGCACTGAGCACCCAGCACCCTGAGTACTGAGCACCCAGCACCCTGAGTACTGAGCACCCAGCACCCTGAGCACTGAGTACCCAGCACCCTGAGTACTGAGCACCCAGGACCCTGAGTACTGAGCACCCAGCACCCTGAGCACTGAGCACCCAGCACCCTGAGCACTGAGCACCCAGCACCCTGAGTACTGAGCACCCAGCACCCCGAGCACTGAGCACCCAGCACCCCGAGCACTGAGCACTGAGCACCCTAAGTACTGAGCACTGAGCACCCTGAGTACCAAGCACCCAGCAACCTGAGTACTGAGCACCCAGCACCCTGAGTACTGAGCACCCAGCACCCTGAGTACTGAGCACCCAGCGTACTGAGCACCGAGCACCCCGAGCACTGAGCACCCAACACCCTGAGTACTGAGCACCGAGCACCCTGAGTACTGAGCACCCAGCACCCTGAGTACTGAGCACCCAGTGTACTGAGCACCGAGCACCCAGCACCCTGAGTACTGAGCACCCAGCACCCTGAGCACTGAGCACCCAGCACCCTGAGTACTGAGCACGGAGCACCCTGTGTACTGAGCACCGAGAACCCCGAGCACTGAGCACCCAGCACCCCGAGCACCGAGCACCGAGCACCCTGAGCACTGAGCACCCAGCACCATGAGTACTGAGCACCCAACGTACTGAGCACCGAGCACCCTGAGCACTGAGCACCCAGCACCCTGAGTACTGAGCACCCAGCACCCTGAGCAATGAGCACCCTGAGTACTGAGCACCCAGCACCTTGAGCACTGAGCACCGAGCACCCCGAGCACTGAGCACCCAGCACCCGGAGTACTGAGCACCCAGCACCCTGAGTACTAAACACCGAGAACCCTGAGTACTGAGCACCCAGCACCCTGAGCACTAAACACACAGCACCCTGAGTACTGAGCACCCCGAGCACTGAGCACCCAGCACCCTGAGTACTGAGCACCGAGCACCCCGAGCACTGAGCACCCAGCACCCCGAGCACTGAGCAACCATCACCCCGAGCACTGGGCACCCAGCACCCTGAGAACTGAGCACCCAGCACCCTGATTACTGAGCACCCAGCACCCCGAGCACTGAGTACCCAGCACCCTGAGCACTGAGCACCCAGCACCCTGAGCACTGAGCACCCAGCACCCTGAGCACTGAGCACCCAGCACCCTGAGCACCCAGCAGAACCCAGCACACTGAGTACTGAGCACCCAGAACCCTGAGCACTGATCACCCAGCAACCTGAGTACTGAGCACCGAGTACCCTGAGTACTGAGCACCCAGCACCCCGAGCACTGAGCACCCAGCACCCTGAGCACTGAGCACTGAGCACCAAGCACCCCGAGCACTGAGCACCCAGCACCCTGTGTACTGAGCACTGAGTACCCAGTACCCCGAGCACTGAGACCCAGCACCCTGAGCACTGAGCACCCAGCACCCCGAGTACTGAGCACCCAGCACGCCGAGCACTGAGCACCCAGCAACCTGAGCACTGAGCAACCAGCATCCTGAGTACTGAGCACCCAGCACCCCGAGTACTGAGCACCCAGCACCCCGAGCACCGAGCACCCTGAGTACTAAGCACCGAGCACCCTGAGCACTGAGCATACAGCACCCTGAACACTGAGCACCCAGCAACCTGAGTACTGAGCACCCAGCACCCCGAGAACTGAGCACCCAGCACCCTGAGTACTGAGCACCCAGCACCCCGAGCACTGAGCACCCAGCACCCTGAGTACTGAGCACCCAGCACCCCGAGCACTGAGCACCGAGCACCCTGAGTACTGAGCACCCAGCACCCTGAGCACTGAGCACCCAGCACGAGTACTGAGCACCCAGCACCCTGATTACTGAGCACCAAGCACCCCGAGCACTGAGCACCGAGCACCCCGTGCACTGAGCACCCAACACCCCGAGCACTGAGCACCCAGCACCCTGAGTGCTAAGCACCCAGCACCCTGAGTACTGAGCACCCAGCACCCTGAGTACTGAGCACCCAGCACCCTGAGTACTGAGCACACAGCGTACTGAGCACCGAGCACCCCGAGCACTGAGCACCCAGCACCCTGAGCACTGAGCACCCAGCACCCTGAGTACTGAGCACCCATCACCCTGAGTACTGAGCACCCAGCACCCTGAGTGCTGAGCACCCAGCGTACTGAGCACCGAGCACCCAGCACCCTGAGTACTGAGCACCAAGCACCCTGAGCACTGAGCACCCAGCACCCTGAGTACTGAGCACTGAGCACCCCGAGTACTGAGCACCGACCACCCCGAGCACTGAGCACCCAGCACCCCGAGCACCGAGCACCCTGAGTACTGAGCACCCTGCACCCTGAGCACTGAGCACCCAGCACCCTGAGCACTGAGCACTGAGCACCCCGAGTACTGAGCACCGAGCACCCCGAGCACTGAGCACCCAGCACCCTGAGCACTGAACACACAGCATCCTGAGTACTGAGCACCGAGCACCCCGAGCACTGAGCACCCAGAACCCTGAGCACTGAGCACCCTTAGTACTGAGCACTGAGCACCCTGAGTACTGAGCACCCTGAGTACTGAGCACCCAGCAACCTGAGTACTGAACACCCAGCACCCTGAGCAATGATCACCCTGAGTACTGAGCACCCAGCACCTTGAGCACTGAGCACCGAGAACCCCGAGCACTGAGCACCCAGCACCCGGAGTACTGAGCACCCAGCACCCTGAGTACTAAGCACTGAGCACCCTGAGAACTGAGCACCCAGCACCCTGACCACTGAACACACAGCACCCTGAGTACTGAGCACCCCGAGCACTGAGCAACCAGCACCCTGAGTACTGAAAACCGAGCACCCCGAGCACTGAGCACCCAGCACCCCGAGCACTGAGCACCCAGCAACCCGAGCACTGAGCACCCAGCACCCTGAGTACTGAGCACCCAGCACACTGAGTACTGAGCACCCAGCACCCTGAGCACTGAGTACCCAGCACCCTGAGCACTGAGCACCCATCACCCTGAGCACTGAGCACCCAGCACCCTGAGCACTGAGCACCCAGCACCCTGAGTACTGATCACTGAGCACCCAGCACCCCAAGCACTGAGCACCCAGCACCCTGAGTACTGAGCACTGAGCACCCAGCACCCCGAGCACTGAGCACCCAGCACCCTGAGTACTGAGCACCCAGCGCCCTGAGCACTGAGCACCCAGCACCCCGAGCACTGAGCACCCAGCACCCTGAGCACTGAGCACCCTGAGTACTGAGCACTGAGCACCCTGAGTACTGAGCACTGAGCACCCTGAGTACTGAGCACCCAGCACCCTGAGCATTGAGCACCCTGAGTACTGAGCACCCAGCACCCTGAGTACTGAGCACCGAGCACCCCGAGCACTGAGCACCCAGCACCCCGAGCACTGAGCAACCAGCACCCCGAGCACTGAGCACCCAGCAACCTGAGTACTGAGCACCCAGCACCCTGATTACTGAGCACCCAGCACCCCGAGCAATGAGTACCCAGCACCCTGAGCACTGAGCACCCAGCACCCTGAGCATTGAGCACCCAGCACCCTGAGCACTGAGCACCCAGCACCCTGAGCACCCAGCAGCACCCAGCACACTGAGTACTTAGCACCCAGAACCCTGAGCACTGATCACCCAGCAACCTGAGTACTGAGCACCGAGTACCCTGAGTACTGAGCACCCAGCACCCCGAGCACTGAGCACCCAGCACCCTGAGTACTGTGCACTGAGCACCAAGCACCCCGAGCACTGAGCACCGAGCACCCTGTGTACTGAGCACTGAGTACCCAGTACCCCGAGCACTGAGACCCAGCTCCCTGAGCACTAAGCACCCAGCACCCCGAGTACTGAGCACCCAGCACCCCGAGCACTGAGCACCCAGCACCCTGAGCACTGAGCAACCAGCATCCTGAGTACTGAGCACCCAGTACCCCGAGTACTGAGCACCCAGCACCCCGAGCACCGAGCACCCTGAGTACTAAGCACCGAGCACCCTGAGTACTGAGCATACAGCACCCTGAGCACTGAGCACCCAGCAACCTGAGTACTGAGCACCCAGCACCCCGAGCACTGAGCACCCAGCACCCTGAGTACTGAGCACCCAGCACCCTGAGCACTGAGCACCCAGCACCCTGAGTGCTAAGCACCCAGCACCCTGAGTACTGAGCACCCAGCACCCTGAGTACTGAGCACCCAGCACCCTGAGTACTGAGCACACAGCGTACTGAGCACCGAGCACCCCGAGCACTGAGCACCCAGCACCCTGAGCACTGAGCACCCAGCACCCTGAGTACTGAGCACCCAGCACCCTGAGTACTGAGCACCCAGCACCCTGAGTACTGAGCACCCAGCGTACTGAGCACCGAGCACCAAGCACCCTGAGTACTGAGCACCAAGCACCCTGAGCACTGAGCACCCAGCACCCTGAGCACTGAGCACCCAGCACCCTGAGCACTGAGCACTGAGCACCCCGAGTACTGAGCACCGAGCACCCCGAGCACTGAGCACCCAGCACCCTGAGCACTGAACACACAGCCACCTGAGTACTGAGCACCGAGCACCCCGAGCACTGAGCACACAGAACCCTGAGCACTGAGCACCCTTAGTACTGAGCACTGAGCACCCTGAGTACTGAGCATCCAGCACCCCGAGCACTGAGCAGCCAGCACCCTGAGTACTGAGCACTGAGCACCCAGCACCCCGAGCACTGAGCACTCAGCACCCTGTGTACTGAGCACTGAGTACCCAGCACCCCGAGCACTGAGCACCCAGCAACCTGAGCACTGAGCACCCTGAGTACAGAGCACCCAGCACCCTGAGCACTGAGCACCCAGCACCCCGAGCACTGAGCACCCAGCACCCAGAGCACTGAGCACCCTGAGTACTGAGCACTGAGCACCCTGAGCACTGAGCACCCAGCACCCTGAGTACTGAGCACCCAGCACCCTGAGCAATGAGCAACCTGAGTACTAAGCACCCAGCACACTGAGTACTGAGCACCCAGCACCCTGAGCACTGAGCCCACAGCACGCTGAGTACTGAGCACTGAGCACCCTGAGTACTGAGCAGCGAGCACCCAGAGCACTGAGCACCCAGCACGCTGAGTACTGAGCACTGAGCACCCTGAGTACTGAGCACCGAGCACCCTGAGTACTGAGTACCCAGCACTCTGAGCACTGAGCACCCAGCACCCCGAGCACTGAGCACCCAGCACCCCGAGCACTGAGCACCCAGCACCCCGAGCACTGAGCACTGAGCACCCTAAGTACTGAGCACTGAGCACCCTGAGTACTAAGCACCCAGCACCCTGAGTACTGAGCACCCAGCACCCTGAGTACTGAGCACCCAGCACCCTGAGTACTGAGCACCCAGCGTACTGAGCACCGAGCACCCTGAGCACTGAGCACCCAGCACCCTGAGTACTGAGCACCCAGCACCCTGAGTACTGAGCACCCAGCACCCTGAGCACTGAGTACCCAGCACCCTGAGCACTGAGCACCCAGCACCCTGAGTACTGAGCACTGAGCACCCAGCACCCTGAGCACTGAGCACCCAGCACCCTGAGTACTGAGCACTGAGCACCCAGCACCCCGAGCACTGAGCACCCAGCACCCTGAGTACTGAGCACTGAGCACCCAGCACCCCGAGCACTGAGCACCCAGCACCCTGAGTACTGAGCACCCAGCACCCTGAGCACTGAGCACCCAGCGTACTGAGCACCGAGCACCCGAGCACTGAGCACCCAGCTCCCTAAGCACTGAGCACCCAGCACCCTGAGCACTGAGCACCCAGCACCCCGAGAATGAGCACCCAGCACCCCGAGTACTGAGCACCGAGCACCCTGAGCACTGAGTACCCAGCACCCTGAGCACTGAGCACCCAGCACCCTGAGTACTGAGCACCCAGCACCCTGAGTACTGAGCACCCAGCACCCTGAGCACTGAGCACCGAGCACCCCGAGTACTGAGCATCCAGCACCCTGAGCACTGAGCACCCAGCACCCGGAGTACTGAGCACCCAGCACCCTGAGTACTGAACACCCAGCACCCCGAGCACTAAGCACCCAGCAAACTGAGCACTGAGCACCCAGCACCCTGTGTACTGAGCACTGAGCACCCAGCACCCCGAGCAATGAGCACCCGGCACCCTGAGTACTGAGCACTGAGCACCCAGCAGCCCGAGCACTGAGCACCCAGCACCCTGAGTACTAAGCACCGAGCACCCTGAGTACTGAGCACCCAGATCCCTGAGCACTGAACACACAGCACCCTGAGTACTGAGCACCTCGAGCACTGAGCACCCAGCACCATGAGTACTGAGCACCCAGCACCCTGAGCACTGAACACACAGCACCCTGAGTACTGAGCACCTCGAAAACTGAGCACCCAGCACCCTGAGTACTGAGCACCGAGCACCCCGAGCACTGAGCACCCAGCACTGCGAGCACTGAGCACCCAGCACCCCGAGCACTGAGCACATAGCCCCCTGAGTACTGAGCACCCAGCACCCTGAGTACTGAGCACCCAGCACCCCGAGAACTGAGCACCCAGCACCCTGAGTACTGAGCACCCAGCACCCCGAGCACTGAGCACCCAGCACCCTGAGTACTGAGCACCCAGCACCCCGAGCACTGAGCACCGAGCACCCTGAGTACTGAGCACCCAGCACCCTGAGCACTGAGCACCCAGCACGAGTACTGAGCACCCAGCACCCTGATTACTGAGCACCAAGCACCCTGAGCACTGAGCACCGAGCACCCCGAGCACTGAGCACAAAAAACCCCGAGCACTGAGCACCCAGCACCCTGAGTGCTAAGCACCCAGCACCCTGAGTACTGAGCACCCAGCACCCTGAGAACTGAGCACACAGCACCCTGAGTACTGAGCACACAGCGTACTGAGCACCAAGCACCCCGAGCACTGAGCACCCAGCACCCTGAGTACTGAGCACCGAGCACCCTGAGTACTGAGCACCCAGCACCCTGAGTACTGAGCACCCAGTGTACTGAGCACCGAGCACCCAGCACCCTGAGTACTGAGCACCCAGCACCCTGAGCACTGAGCACCCAGCACCCTGAGTACTGAGCACGGAGCACCCTGTGTACTGAGCACCGAGAACCCCGAGCACTGAGCACCCAGCACCCCGAGCACCGAGCACCGAGCACCCTGAGCACTGAGCACCCAGCACCATGAGTACTGAGCACCCAACGTACTGAGCACCGAGCACCCTGAGCACTGAGCACCCAGCACCCTGAGTACTGAGCACCCAGCACCCTGAGCAATGAGCACCCTGAGTACTGAGCACCCAGCACCTTGAACACTGAGCACCGAGCACCCCGAGCACTGAGCACCCAGCACCCGGAGTACTGAGCACCCAGCACCCTGAGTACTAAACATCGAGCACCCTGAGTACTGAGCATCCAGCACCCTGAGCACTAAACACACAGCACCCTGAGTACTGAGCACCCCGAGCACTGAGCACCCAGCACCCTGAGTACTGAGCACCGAGCACCCCGAGCACTGAGCACCCAGCACCCCGAGCACTGAGCAACCAGCACCCCGAGCACTGGGCACCCAGCACCCTGAGTACTGAGCACCCAGCACCCTGATTACTGAGCACCCAGCACCCCGAGCACTGAGTACCCAGCACCCTGAGCACTGAGCACCCAGCACCCTGAGCACTGAGCACCCAGCACCCTGAGCACTGAGCACCCAGCACCCTGAGCACCCAGCAGAACCCAGCACACTGAGTACTGAGCACCCAGAACCCTGAGCACTGATCACCCAGCAACCTGAGTACTGAGCACCGAGTACCCTGAGTACTGAGCACCCAGCACCCCGAGCACTGAGCACCCAGCACCCTGAGGACTGAGCACTGAGCACCAAGCACCCCGAGCACTGAGCACCCAGCACCCTGTGTACTGAGCACTGAGTACCCAGTACCCCGAGCACTGAGACCCAGCACGCTGAGCACTGAGCACCCAGCACCCCGAGTACTGAGCACCCAGCACCCCGAGCACTGAGCACCCAGCACCCTGAGCACTGAGCAACCAGCATCCTGAGTACTGAGCACCCAGCACCCCGAGAACTGAGCACCCAGCACCCCGAGCACCGAGCACCCTGAGTACTAAGCACCGAGCACCCTGAGCACTGAGCATACAGCACCCTGAGCACTGAGCACCCAGCACCCTGAGTACTGAGCACCCAGCACCCCGAGAACTGAGCACCCAGCACCCTGAGTACTGAGCACCCAGCACCCCGAGCACTGAGCACCCAGCACCCTGAGTACTGAGCACCCAGCACCCCGAGCACTGAGCACCGAGCACCCTGAGTACTGAGCACCCAGCACCCTGAGCACTGAGCACCCAGCACGAGTACTGAGCACCCAGCACCCTGATTACTGAGCACCAAGCACCCTGAGCACTGAGCACCGAGCACACCGAGCACTGAGCACCCAACACCCCGAGCACTGAGCACCCAGCACCCTGAGTGCTAAGCACCCAGCACCCTGAGTACTGAGCACCCAGCACCCTGAGTACTGAGCACCCAGCACCCTGAGTACTGACCACACAGCGTACTGAGCACCGAGCACCCCGAGCACTGAGCACCCAGCACCCTGAGCACTGAGCACCCAGCACCCTGAGTACTGAGCACCCAGCACCCTGAGTACTGAGCACCCAGCACCCTGAGTACTGAGCACCCAGCGTACTGAGCACCGAGCACCCAGCACCCTGAGTACTGAGCACCAAGCACCCTGAGCACTGAGCACCCAGCACCCTGAGTACTGAGCACTGAGCACCCCGAGTACTGAGCACCGAGCACCCCGAGCACTGAGCACCCAGCACCCCGAGCACCGAGCACCCTGAGTACTGAGCACCCTGCACCCTGAGCACTGAGCACCCAGCACCCTGAGCACTGAGCACTGAGCACCCCGAGTACTGAGCACTGAGCACCCCGAGCACTGAGCACCCAGCACCCTGAGCACTGAACATACAGCATCCTGAGTACTGAGCACCGAGCACCCCGAGCACTGAGCACCCAGAACCCTGAGCACTGAGCACCCTTAGTACTGAGCACTGAGCACCCTGAGTACTGAGCACTGAGCACCCTGTGTACTGAGCACCCAGCACCCTGAGTACTGAACACCCAGCACCCTGAGCAATGATCACCCTGAGTACTGAGCACCCAGCACCTTGAGCACTGAGCACCGAGAACCCCGAGCACTGAGCACCCAGCACCCGGAGTACTGAGCACCCAGCACCCTGAGTACTAAGCACCGAGCACCCTGAGCACTGAGCACCCAGCACCCTGACCACTGAACACACAGCACCCTGATTACTGAGCACCCCGAGCACTGAGCACCCAGCACCCTGAGTACTGAGCACCGAGCACCCCGAGCACTGAGCACCCAGCACCCCGAGCACTGAGCACCCAGCACCCCGAGCACTGAGCACCCAGCACCCTGAGTACTGAGCACCCAGCACCCTGAGTACTGAGCACCCAGCACCCTGAGCACTGAGTACCCAGCACCCTGAGCACTGAGCACCCAGCACCCTGAGCACTGAGCACCCAGCACCCTGAGCACTGAGCACCCAGCACCCTGAGTACTGAGCACTGAGCACCCAGCACCCCAAGCACTGAGCACCCAGCACCCTGAGTACTGAGCACTGAGCACCCAGCACCCCGAGCACTGAGCACCCAGCACCCTGAGTACTGAGCACCCAGCGCCCTGAGCACTGAGCACCCAGCACCCCGAGCACTGAGCACCCAGCACCCTTAGCACTGAGCACCCTGAGTACTGAGCACTGAGCACCCTGAGTACTGAGCACTGAGCACCCTGAGTACTGAGCACCCAGCACCCTGAGCAATGAGCACCCTGAGTACTGAGCACCCAGCACACTGAGCACTGAGCACCGAGCACCCCGAGCACTGAGCACCCAGCACCCGTAGTACTGAGCACCCAGCACCCTGAGTACTAAGCACCGAGCACCCTGAGTACTGAGCACCCAGTACCCTGAGCACTGAACACACAGCACCCTGAGTACTGAGCACCCCGAGCACTGGGCACCCAGCACCCTGAGCACTGAGGACCCAGCACCCTGAGTACTGAGCTCCCAGCACCCTGAGCACTGAGCACCCAGCACCCTGAGTACTGAGCACCCAGCACCCTGAGCACTGAGCACCCAGCACCCTGAGTACTGAGCATCCAGCACCCCGAGCACTGAGCAGCCAGCACCCTGAGTACTGAGCACTGAGCACCCAGCACCCCGAGCACTGAGCACTCAGCACCATGTGTACTGAGCACTGAGTACCCAGCACCCCGAGCACTGAGCACCCAGCAACCTGAGCACTGAGCACCCTGAGTACAGAGCACCCAGCACCCTGAGCACTGAGCAACCAGCACCCCGAGCACTGAGCACCCAGCACCCAGAGCACTGAGCACTGAGCACCCTGAGTACAGAGCACTGAGCACCCTGAGCACTGAGCACCAAGCACCCTGAGTACTGAGCACTGAGCACCCAGAGCACTGAGCACCCAGCACCCTGAGTACTGAGCACCCAGCACCCTGAGCACTGAGCACCCTGAGTACTAAGCACCCAGCACCCTGAGTACTGAGCAACCAGCACCCTGAGCACTGAGCAACCAGCACGCTGAGTACTGAGCACTGAGCACCCTGAGTACTGAGCAGCGAGCACCCAGAGCACTGAGCACCCAGCACGCTGAGTACTGAGCACTGAGCACCCTGAGTACTGAGCACCGAGCACCCTGAGTACTGAGCACCCAGCACTCTGAGCACTGAGCACCCAGCACCCCGAGCACTGAGCACCCAGCACCCCGAGCACTGAGCACCCAGCACCCCGAGCACTGAGCACCCAGCACCCCGAGCACTGAGCACTGAGCACCCTAAGTACTGAGCACTGAGCACCCTGAGTACTAAGCACCCATCACCCTGAGTACTGAGCACCCAGAACCCTGAGTACTGAGCACCCAGCACCCTGAGTACTGAGCACCCAGCACCCTGAGCACTGAGCACCCAGCACCCTGAGTACTGAGCAACCAGCACCCTGAGTACTGAGCACCCAGCACCCTGAGCACTGAGCACCCAGCACCCTGAGTACTGAGCACTGAGCACACTGTGTACTGAGCACCGAGCACCCCGATCACTGAGCACATAGCACCCCGAGCACTGAGCAACCAGCACCCCGAGGACTGAGCACCCAGCACCCTGAGTACTGAGCACACCGCACCCTGAGAACTGAGCACCCAGCACCCCGAGTACTGAGCACCCAGCACCCTGAGCACTGAGCACCCAGCACCCTGAGCACTGTGCACTGAGCACCCAGCAGCACCCAGCACACTGAGTACTGAGCACCCAGCACCCGGAGCACTGATCACCCAGGAACCTGAGTACTGAGCACCGAGTACCCTGAGTACTGAGCACCCAGCACCCCGAGCACTGAGCACCCAGCACCCTGAGTACTGAGCACTGAGCTCCCAGCACCCCGAGCACTGAGCACCCAGCACCCTGTGTACTGAGCACTGAGTACCCAGTACCCCGAGCACTGAGACCCAGCACCCTGAGCACTGAGCACCCAGCACCCCGAGTTCTGAGCACCCAGCACCCCTAGCACTGAGCACCCAGCACCCTGAGCACTGAGCAACCAGCATCCTGAGTACTGAGCACCCAGCACCCCGAGTACTGAGCACCCAGCACCCCGAACACCGAGCACCCTGAGTACAAAGCACCGAGCACCCTGAGCACTGAGCATACAGCACCCGGAGCACTGAGCACACAGCAACCTGAGTACTGAGCACCCAGCACCCCGAGCACTGAGCACCCAGCACCCTGAGAACTGAGCACCCAGCACCCCGAGCACTGAGCACCCAGCACCCTGAGTACTGAGCACCCAGCACCCCGAGCACTGAGCACCGAGCACCCTGAGTACTGAGCACCCAGCACCCTGAGCACTGAGCACCCAGCACGAGTACTGAGCACCCAGCACCCTGATTACTGAGCACCAAGCAACCCGAGCACTGAGCACCGAGCACCCCGAGCACTGAGCACCCAACACCCCGAGCACTGAGCACCCAGCACCCCGAGCACTGAGCACCCAGCACCCTGAGCACTGAGCACCCAGCACCCTGAGTACTGAGCACCCAGCACCCTGAGTACTGAGCACCCAGCGTACTGAGCACCGAGCACCCATCACACTGAGTACTGAGCACCAAGCACCCTGAGCACTGAGCACCCAGCACCCTGAGTACTGAGCACTGAGCACCCCGAGTACTGAGCACCGAGCACCCCGAGCACTGAGTACCCAGCACCCTGAGCACTGAGCACCCAGCACCCTGAGTACTGAGCACCCTGCACCCTGAGCACTGAGCACCCAGCACCCTGAGCACTGAGCACCCAGCACCCTGAGTACTGAGCACCCAGCACCCTGAGTACTGAGCACCCAGCGTACTGAGCACCGAGCACCCAGCACCCTGAGTACTGAGCACCAAGCACCCTGAGCACTGAGCACCCAGCACCCTGAGTACTGAGCACTGAGCACCCCGAGTACTGAGCACCGAGCACCCCGAGCACTGAGCACCCAGCACCCCGAGCACCGAGCACCCTGAGTACTGAGCACCCTGCACCCTGAGCACTGAGCACCCAGCACCCTGAGCACTGAGCACTGAGCACCCCGAGTACTGAGCACCGAGCACCCCGAGCACTGAGCACCCAGCACCCTGAGCACTGAACACACAGCATCCTGAGTACTGAGCACCGAGCACCCCGAGCACTGAGCACCCAGAACCCTGAGCACTGAGCACCCTTAGTACTGAGCACTGAGCACCCTGAGTACTGAGCACTGAGCACCCTGTGTACTGAGCACCCAGCACCCTGAGTACTGAACACCCAGCACCCTGAGCAATGATCACCCTGAGTACTGAGCACCCAGCACCTTGAGCACTGAGCACCGAGAACCCCGAGCACTGAGCACCCAGCACCCGGAGTACTGAGCACCCAGCACCCTGAGTACTAAGCACCGAGCACCCTGAGCACTGAGCACCCAGCACCCTGACCACTGAACTCACAGCACCCTGAGTACTGAGCACCCCGAGCACTGAGCACCCAGCACCCTGAGTATTGAGCACCGAGCACCCCGAGCACTGAGCACCCAGCACCCCGAGCACTGAGCACCCAGCACCCCGAGCACTGAGCACCCAGCACCCTGAGTACTGAGCACCCAGCACCCTGAGTACTGAGCACCCAGCACCCTGAGCACTGAGTACCCAGCACCCTGAGCACTGAGCACCCAGCACCCTGAGCACTGAGCACCCAGCACCCTGAGCACTGAGCACCCAGCACCCTGAGTACTGAGCACTGAGCACCCAGCACCCCAAGCACTGAGCACCCAGCACCCTGAGTACTGAGCACTGAGCACCCAGCACCCCGAGCACTGAGCACCCAGCACCCTGAGTACTGAGCACCCAGCGCCCTGAGCACTGAGCACCCAGCACCCCGAGCACTGAACACCCAGCACCCTGAGCACTGAGCACCCTGAGTACTGAGCACTGAGCACCCTGAGTACTGAGCACTGAGCACCCTGAGTACTGAGCACCCAGCAACCTGAGCAATGAGCACCCTGAGTACTGAGCACCCAGCACACTGAGCACTGAGCACCGAGCACCCCGAGCACTGAGCACCCAGCACCCGTAGTACTGAGCACCCAGCACCCTGAGTACTAAGCACCGAGCACCCTGAGTACTGAGCACCCAGTACCCTGAGCACTGAACACACAGCACCCTGAGTACTGAGCACCCCGAGCACTGGGCACCCAGCACCCTGAGCACTGAGGACCCAGCACCCTGAGTACTGAGCTCCCAGCACCCTGAGCACTGAGCACCCAGCACCCTGAGTACTGAGCACCCAGCACCCTGAGCACTAAGCACCCAGCACCCTGAGTACTGAGCATCCAGCACCCCGAGCACTGAGCAGCCAGCACCCTGAGTACTGAGCACTGAGCACCCAGCACCCCGAGCACTGAGCACTCAGCACCATGTGTACTGAGCACTGAGTACCCAGCACCCCGAGCACTGAGTACCCAGCAACCTGAGCACTGAGCACCCTGAGTACAGAGCACCCAGCACCCTGAGCACTGAGCACCCAGCACCCCGAGCACTGAGCACCCAGCACCCAGAGCACTGAGCACTGAGCACCCTGAGTACAGAGCACTGAGCACCCTGAGCACTGAGCACCAAGCACCCTGAGTACTGAGCACTGAGCACCCTGAGCACTGAGCACCCAGCACCCTGAGTACTGAGCACCCAGCACCCTGAGCACTGAGCACCCTGAGTACTAAGCACCCAGCACCCTGAGTACTGAGCAACCAGCACCCTGAGCACTGAGCACCCAGCACGCTGAGTACTGAGCACTGAGCACCCTGAGTACTGAGCAGCGAGCACCCAGAGCACTGAGCACCCAGCACGCTGAGTACTGAGCACTGAGCACCCTGAGTACTGAGCACCGAGCACCCTGAGTACTGAGCACCCAGCACTCTGAGCACTGAGCACCCAGCACCCCGAGCACTGAGCACCCAGCACCCCGAGCACTGAGCACCCAGCACCCCGAGCACTGAGCACCCAGCACCCCGAGCACTGAGCACTGAGCACCCTAAGTACTGAGCACTGAGCACCCTGAGTACTAAGCACCCAGCACCCTGAGTACTGAGCACCCAGAACCCTGAGTACTGAGCACCCAGCACCCTGAGTACTGAGCACCCAGCACCCTGAGCACTGAGCACCCAGCACCCTGAGTACTGAGCAACCAGCACCCTGAGTACTGAGCACCCAGCACCCTGAGCACTGAGCACCCAGCACCCTGAGTACTGAGCACTGAGCACCCTGTGTACTGAGCACCGAGCACCCCGATCACTGAGCACATAGCACCCCGAGCACTGAGCAACCAGCACCCCGAGGACTGAGCACCCAGCACCCTGAGTACTGAGCACACCGCACCCTGAGAACTGAGCACCCAGCACCCCGAGTACTGAGCACCCAGCACCCTGAGCACTGAGGACCCAGCACCCTGAGTACTGAGCTCCCAGCACCCTGAGCACTGAGCACCCAGCACCCTGAGTACTGAGCACCCAGCACCCTGAGCACTGAGCACCCAGCACCCTGAGTACTGAGCATCCAGCACCCCGAGCACTGAGCAGCCAGCACCCTGAGTACTGAGCACTGAGCACCCAGCACCCCGAGCACTGAGCACTCAGCACCATGTGTACTGAGCACTGAGTACCCAGCACCCCGAGCACTGAGCACCCAGCAACCTGAGCACTGAGCACCCTGAGTACAGAGCACCCAGCACCCTGAGCACTGAGCAACCAGCACCCCGAGCACTGAGCACCCAGCACCCAGAGCACTGAGCACTGAGCACCCTGAGTACAGAGCACTGAGCACCCTGAGCACTGAGCACCAAGCACCCTGAGTACTGAGCACTGAGCACCCAGAGCACTGAGCACCCAGCACCCTGAGTACTGAGCACCCAGCACCCTGAGCACTGAGCACCCTGAGTACTAAGCACCCAGCACCCTGAGTACTGAGCAACCAGCACCCTGAGCACTGAGCACCCAGCACGCTGAGTACTGAGCACTGAGCACCCTGAGTACTGAGCAGCGAGCACCCAGAGCACTGAGCACCCAGCACGCTGAGTACTGAGCACTGAGCACCCTGAGTACTGAGCACCGAGCACCCTGAGTACTGAGCACCCAGCACTCTGAGCACTGAGCACCCAGCACCCCGAGCACTGAGCACCCACCACCCCGAGCACTGAGCACCCAGCACCCCGAGCACTGAGCACCCAGCACCCCGAGCACTGAGCACTGAGCACCCTAAGTACTGAGCACTGAGCACCCTGAGTACTAAGCACCCAGCACCCTGAGTACTGAGCACCCAGAACCCTGAGTACTGAGCACCCAGCACCCTGAGTACTGAGCACCCAGCACCCTGAGCACTGAGCACCCAGCACCCTGAGTACTGAGCAACCAGCACCCTGAGTACTGAGCACCCAGCACCCTGAGCACTGAGCACCCAGCACCCTGAGTACTGAGCACTGAGCACACTGTGTACTGAGCACCGAGCACCCCGATCACTGAGCACATAGCACCCCGAGCACTGAGCAACCAGCACCCCGAGGACTGAGCACCCAGCACCCTGAGTACTGAGCACACCGCACCCTGAGAACTGAGCACCCAGCACCCCGAGTACTGAGCACCCAGCACCCTGAGCACTGAGCACCCAGCACCCTGAGCACTGTGCACTGAGCACCCAGCAGCACCCAGCACACTGAGTACTGAGCACCCAGCACCCGGAGCACTGATCACCCAGGAACCTGAGTACTGAGCACCGAGTACCCTGAGTACTGAGCACCCAGCACCCCGAGCACTGAGCACCCAGCACCCTGAGTACTGAGCACTGAGCTCCCAGCACCCCGAGCACTGAGCACCCAGCACCCTGTGTACTGAGCACTGAGTACCCAGTACCCCGAGCACTGAGACCCAGCACCCTGAGCACTGAGCACTTAGCACCCCGAGTTCTGAGCACCCAGCACCCCTAGCACTGAGCACCCAGCACCCTGAGCACTGAGCAACCAGCATCCTGAGTACTGAGCACCCAGCACCCCGAGTACTGAGCACCCAGCACCCCGAACACCGAGCACCCTGAGTACAAAGCACCGAGCACCCTGAGCACTGAGCATACAGCACCCGGAGCACTGAGCACACAGCAACCTGAGTACTGAGCACCCAGCACCCCGAGCACTGAGCACCCAGCACCCTGAGAACTGAGCACCCAGCACCCCGAGCACTGAGCACCCAGCACCCTGAGTACTGAGCACGCAGCACCCCGAGCACTGAGCACCGAGCACCCTGAGTACTGAGCACCCAGCACCCTGAGCACTGAGCACCCAGCACGAGTACTGAGCACCCAGCACCCTGATTACTGAGCACCAAGCAACCCGAGCACTGAGCACCGAGCACCCCGAGCACTGAGCACCCAACACCCCGAGCACTGAGCACCCAGCACCCCGAGCACTGAGCACCCAGCACCCTGAGCACTGAGCACCCAGCACCCTGAGTACTGAGCACCCAGCACCCTGAGTACTGAGCACCCAGCGTACTGAGCACCGAGCACCCATCACACTGAGTACTGAGCACCAAGCACCCTGAGCACTGAGCACCCAGCACCCTGAGTACTGAGCACTGAGCACCCCGAGTACTGAGCACCGAGCACCCCGAGCACTGAGTACCCAGCACCCTGAGCACTGAGCACCCAGCACCCTGAGTACTGAGCACCCTGCACCCTGAGCACTGAGCACCCAGCACCCTGAGCACTGAGCACCCAGCACCCTGAGTACTGAGCACCCAGCACCCTGAGTACTGAGCACCCAGCGTACTGAGCACCGAGCACCCAGCACCCTGAGTACTGAGCACCAAGCACCCTGAGCACTGAGCACCCAGCACCCTGAGTACTGAGCACTGAGCACCCCGAGTACTGAGCACCGAGCACCCCGAGCACTGAGCACCCAGCACCCCGAGCACCGAGCACCCTGAGTACTGAGCACCCTGCACCCTGAGCACTGAGCACCCAGCACCCTGAGCACTGAGCACTGAGCACCCCGAGTACTGAGCACCGAGCACCCCGAGCACTGAGCACCCAGCACCCTGAGCACTGAACACACAGCATCCTGAGTACTGAGCACCGAGCACCCCGAGCACTGAGCACCCAGAACCCTGAGCACTGAGCACCCTTAGTACTGAGCACTGAGCACCCTGAGTACTGAGCACTGAGCACCCTGTGTACTGAGCACCCAGCACCCTGAGTACTGAACACCCAGCACCCTGAGCAATGATCACCCTGAGTACTGAGCACCCAGCACCTTGAGCACTGAGCACCGAGAACCCCGAGCACTGAGCACCCAGCACCCGGAGTACTGAGCACCCAGCACCCTGAGTACTAAGCACCGAGCACCCTGAGCACTGAGCACCCAGCACCCTGACCACTGAACTCACAGCACCCTGAGTACTGAGCACCCCGAGCACTGAGCACCCAGCACCCTGAGTATTGAGCACCGAGCACCCCGAGCACTGAGCACCCAGCACCCCGAGCACTGAGCACCCAGCACCCCGAGCACTGAGCACCCAGCACCCTGAGTACTGAGCACCCAGCACCCTGAGTACTGAGCACCCAGCACCCTGAGCACTGAGTACCCAGCACCCTGAGCACTGAGCACCCAGCACCCTGAGCACTGAGCACCCAGCACCCTGAGCACTGAGCACCCAGCACCCTGAGTACTGAGCACTGAGCACCCAGCACCCCAAGCACTGAGCACCCAGCACCCTGAGTACTGAGCACTGAGCACCCAGCACCCCGAGCACTGAGCACCCAGCACCCTGAGTACTGAGCACCCAGCGCCCTGAGCACTGAGCACCCAGCACCCCGAGCACTGAACACCCAGCACCCTGAGCACTGAGCACCCTGAGTACTGAGCACTGAGCACCCTGAGTACTGAGCACTGAGCACCCTGAGTACTGAGCACCCAGCAACCTGAGCAATGAGCACCCTGAGTACTGAGCACCCAGCACACTGAGCACTGAGCACCGAGCACCCCGAGCACTGAGCACCCAGCACCCGTAGTACTGAGCACCCAGCACCCTGAGTACTAAGCACCGAGCACCCTGAGTACTGAGCACCCAGTACCCTGAGCACTGAACACACAGCACCCTGAGTACTGAGCACCCCGAGCACTGGGCACCCAGCACCCTGAGCACTGAGGACCCAGCACCCTGAGTACTGAGCTCCCAGCACCCTGAGCACTGAGCACCCAGCACCCTGAGTACTGAGCACCCAGCACCCTGAGCACTAAGCACCCAGCACCCTGAGTACTGAGCATCCAGCACCCCGAGCACTGAGCAGCCAGCACCCTGAGTACTGAGCACTGAGCACCCAGCACCCCGAGCACTGAGCACTCAGCACCATGTGTACTGAGCACTGAGTACCCAGCACCCCGAGCACTGAGTACCCAGCAACCTGAGCACTGAGCACCCTGAGTACAGAGCACCCAGCACCCTGAGCACTGAGCACCCAGCACCCCGAGCACTGAGCACCCAGCACCCAGAGCACTGAGCACTGAGCACCCTGAGTACAGAGCACTGAGCACCCTGAGCACTGAGCACCAAGCACCCTGAGTACTGAGCACTGAGCACCCTGAGCACTGAGCACCCAGCACCCTGAGTACTGAGCACCCAGCACCCTGAGCACTGAGCACCCTGAGTACTAAGCACCCAGCACCCTGAGTACTGAGCAACCAGCACCCTGAGCACTGAGCACCCAGCACGCTGAGTACTGAGCACTGAGCACCCTGAGTACTGAGCAGCGAGCACCCAGAGCACTGAGCACCCAGCACGCTGAGTACTGAGCACTGAGCACCCTGAGTACTGAGCACCGAGCACCCTGAGTACTGAGCACCCAGCACTCTGAGCACTGAGCACCCAGCACCCCGAGCACTGAGCACCCAGCACCCCGAGCACTGAGCACCCAGCACCCCGAGCACTGAGCACCCAGCACCCCGAGCACTGAGCACTGAGCACCCTAAGTACTGAGCACTGAGCACCCTGAGTACTAAGCACCCAGCACCCTGAGTACTGAGCACCCAGAACCCTGAGTACTGAGCACCCAGCACCCTGAGTACTGAGCACCCAGCACCCTGAGCACTGAGCACCCAGCACCCTGAGTACTGAGCAACCAGCACCCTGAGTACTGAGCACCCAGCACCCTGAGCACTGAGCACCCAGCACCCTGAGTACTGAGCACTGAGCACCCTGTGTACTGAGCACCGAGCACCCCGATCACTGAGCACATAGCACCCCGAGCACTGAGCAACCAGCACCCCGAGGACTGAGCACCCAGCACCCTGAGTACTGAGCACACCGCACCCTGAGAACTGAGCACCCAGCACCCCGAGTACTGAGCACCCAGCACCCTGAGCACTGAGCACCCAGCACCCTGAGCACTGTGCACTGAGCACCCAGCAGCACCCAGCACACTGAGTACTGAGCACCCAGCACCCGGAGCACTGATCACCCAGGAACCTGAGTACTGAGCACCGAGTACCCTGAGTACTGAGCACCCAGCACCCCGAGCACTGAGCACCCAGCACCCTGAGTACTGAGCACTGAGCTCCCAGCACCCCGAGCACTGAGCACCCAGCACCCTGTGTACTGAGCACTGAGTACCCAGTACCCCGAGCACTGAGACCCAGCACCCTGAGCACTGAGCACCCAGCACCCCGAGTTCTGAGCACCCAGCACCCCTAGCACTGAGCACCCAGCACCCTGAGCACTGAGCAACCAGCATCCTGAGTACTGAGCACCCAGCACCCCGAGTACTGAGCACCCAGCACCCCGAACACCGAGCACCCTGAGTACAAAGCACCGAGCACCCTGAGCACTGAGCATACAGCACCCGGAGCACTGAGCACACAGCAACCTGAGTACTGAGCACCCAGCACCCCGAGCACTGAGCACCCAGCACCCTGAGTACTGAGCACCCAGCACCCCGAGCACTGAGCACCCAGCACCCTGAGTACTGAGCACCCAGCACCCCGAGCACTGAGCACCGAGCACCCTGAGTACTGAGCACCCAGCACCCTGAGCACTGAGCACCCAGCACGAGTACTGAGCACCCAGCACCCTGATTACTGAGCACCAAGCAACCCGAACACTGAGCACCGAGCACCCCGAGCACTGAGCACCCAACACCCCGAGCACTGAGCACCCAGCACCCCGAGCACTGAGCACCCAGCACCCTGAGCACTGAGCACCCAGCACCCTGAGTACTGAGCACCCAGCACCCTGAGTACTGAGCACCCAGCACCCTGAGTACTGAGCACCCAGCGTACTGAGCACCGAGCACCCATCACACTGAGTACTGAGCACCAAGCACCCTGAGCACTGAGCACCCAGCACCCTGAGTACTGAGCACTGAGCACCCCGAGTACTGAGCACCGAGCACCCCGAGCACTGAGCACCCAGCACCCTGAGCACTGAGCACCCAGCACCCTGAGTACTGAGCACCCTGCACCCTGAGCACTGAGAACCCAGCACCCTGAGCACTGAGCACCCAGCACCCTGAGTACTGAGCACCCAGCACCCTGAGTACTGAGCACCCAGCGTACTGAGCACCGAGCACCCAGCACCCTGAGTACTGAGCACCAAGCACCCTGAGCACTGAGCACCCAGCACCCTGAGTACTGAGCACTGAGCACCCCGAGTACTGAGCACCGAGCACCCCGAGCACTGAGCACCCAGCACCCCGAGCACCGAGCACCCTGAGTACTGAGCACCCTGCACCCTGAGCACTGAGCACCCAGCACCCTGAGCACTGAGCACTGAGCACCCCGAGTACTGAGCACCGAGCACCCCGAGCACTGAGCACCCAGCACCCTGAGCACTGAACACACAGCATCCTGAGTACTGAGCACCGAGCACCCCGAGCACTGAGCACCCAGAACCCTGAGCACTGAGCACCCTTAGTACTGAGCACTGAGCACCCTGAGTACTGAGCACTGAGCACCCTGTGTACTGAGCACCCAGCACCCTGAGTACTGAACACCCAGCACCCTGAGCAATGATCACCCTGAGTACTGAGCACCCAGCACCTTGAGCACTGAGCACCGAGAACCCCGAGCACTGAGCACCCAGCACCCGGAGTACTGAGCACCCAGCACCCTGAGTACTAAGCACCGAGCACCCTGAGCACTGAGCACCCAGCACCCTGACCACTGAACACACAGCACCCTGATTACTGAGCACCCCGAGCACTGAGCACCCAGCACCCTGAGTACTGAGCACCGAGCACCCCGAGCACTGAGCACCCAGCACCCCGAGCACTGAGCACCCAGCACCCCGAGCACTGAGCACCCAGCACCCTGAGTACTGAGCACCCAGCACCCTGAGTACTGAGCACCCAGCACCCTGAGCACTGAGTACCCAGCACCCTGAGCACTGAGCACCCAGCACCCTGAGCACTGAGTACCCAGCACCCTGAGCACTGAGCACCCAGCACCCTGAGCACTGAGCACCCAGCACCCTGAGCACTGAGCACCCAGCACCCTGAGTACTGAGCACTGAGCACCCAGCACCCCAAGCACTGAGCACCCAGCACCCTGAGTACTGAGCACTGAGCACCCAGCACCCCGAGCACTGAGCACCCAGCACCCTGAGTACTGAGCACCCAGCGCCCTGAGCACTGAGCACCCAGCACCCCGAGCACTGAGCACCCAGCACCCTTAGCACTGAGCACCCTGAGTACTGAGCACTGAGCACCCTGAGTACTGAGCACTGAGCACCCTGAGTACTGAGCACCCAGCACCCTGAGCAATGAGCACCCTGAGTACTGAGCACCCAGCACACTGAGCACTGAGCACCGAGCACCCCGAGCACTGAGCACCCAGCACCCGTAGTACTGAGCACCCAGCACCCTGAGTACTAAGCACCGAGCACCCTGAGTACTGAGCACCCAGTACCCTGAGCACTGAACACACAGCACCCTGAGTACTGAGCACCCCGAGCACTGGGCACCCAGCACCCTGAGCACTGAGGACCCAGCACCCTGAGTACTGAGCTCCCAGCACCCTGAGCACTGAGCACCCAGCACCCTGAGTACTGAGCACCCAGCACCCTGAGCACTGAGCACCCAGCACCCTGAGTACTGAGCATCCAGCACCCCGAGCACTGAGCAGCCAGCACCCTGAGTACTGAGCACTGAGCACCCAGCACCCCGAGCACTGAGCACTCAGCACCATGTGTACTGAGCACTGAGTACCCAGCACCCCGAGCACTGAGCACCCAGCAACCTGAGCACTGAGCACCCTGAGTACAGAGCACCCAGCACCCTGAGCACTGAGCAACCAGCACCCCGAGCACTGAGCACCCAGCACCCAGAGCACTGAGCACTGAGCAACCTGAGTACAGAGCACTGAGCACCCTGAGCACTGAGCACCAAGCACCCTGAGTACTGAGCACTGAGCACCCTGAGCACTGAGCACCCAGCACCCTGAGTACTGAGCACCCAGCACCCTGAGCACTGAGCACCCTGAGTACTAAGCACCCAGCACCCTGAGTACTGAGCAACCAGCACCCTGAGCACTGAGCACCCAGCACGCTGAGTACTGAGCACTGAGCACCCTGAGTACTGAGCAGCGAGCACCCAGAGCACTGAGCACCCAGCACGCTGAGTACTGAGCACTGAGCACCCTGAGTACTGAGCACCGAGCACCCTGAGTACTGAGCACCCAGCACTCTGAGCACTGAGCACCCAGCACCCCGAGCACTGAGCACCCAGCACCCCGAGCACTGAGCACCCAGCACCCCGAGCACTGAGCACCCAGCACCCCGAGCACTGAGCACTGAGCACCCTAAGTACTGAGCACTGAGCACCCTGAGTACTAAGCACCCAGCACCCTGAGTACTGAACACCCAGAACCCTGAGTACTGAGCACCCAGCACCCTGAGTACTGAGCACCCAGCACCCTGAGCACTGAGCACCCAGCACCCTGAGTACTGAGCAACCAGCACCCTGAGTACTGAGCACCCAGCACCCTGAGCACTGAGCACCCAGCACCCTGAGTACTGAGCACTGAGCACACTGTGTACTGAGCACCGAGCACCCCGATCACTGAGCACATAGCACCCCGAGCACTGAGCAACCAGCACCCCGAGGACTGAGCACCCAGCACCCTGAGTACTGAGCACACCGCACCCTGAGAACTGAGCACCCAGCACCCCGAGTACTGAGCACCCAGCACCCTGAGCACTGAGCACCCAGCACCCTGAGCACTGTGCACTGAGCACCCAGCAGCACCCAGCACACTGAGTACTGAGCACCCAGCACCCGGAGCACTGATCACCCAGGAACCTGAGTACTGAGCACCGAGTACCCTGAGTACTGAGCACCCAGCACCCCGAGCACTGAGCACCCAGCACCCTGAGTACTGAGCACTGAGCTCCCAGCACCCCGAGCACTGAGCACCCAGCACCCTGTGTACTGAGCACTGAGTACCCAGTACCCCGAGCACTGAGACCCAGCACCCTGAGCACTGAGCACCCAGCACCCCGAGTTCTGAGCACCCAGCACCCCTAGCACTGAGCACCCAGCACCCTGAGCACTGAGCAACCAGCATCCTGAGTACTGAGCACCCAGCACCCCGAGTACTGAGCACCCAGCACCCCGAACACCGAGCACCCTGAGTACAAAGCACCGAGCACCCTGAGCACTGAGCATACAGCACCCGGAGCACTGAGCACACAGCAACCTGAGTACTGAGCACCCAGCACCCCGAGCACTGAGCACCCAGCACCCTGAGAACTGAGCACCCAGCACCCCGAGCACTGAGCACCCAGCACCCTGAGTACTGAGCACCCAGCACCCCGAGCACTGAGCACCGAGCACCCTGAGTACTGAGCACCCAGCACCCTGAGCACTGAGCACCCAGCACGAGTACTGAGCACCCAGCACCCTGATTACTGAGCACCAAGCAACCCGAGCACTGAGCACCGAGCACCCCGAGCACTGAGCACCCAACACCCCGAGCACTGAGCACCCAGCACCCCGAGCACTGAGCACCCAGCACCCTGAGCACTGAGCACCCAGCACCCTGAGTACTGAGCACCCAGCACCCTGAGTACTGAGCACCCAGCGTACTGAGCACCGAGCACCCATCACACTGAGTACTGAGCACCAAGCACCCTGAGCACTGAGCACCCAGCACCCTGAGTACTGAGCACTGAGCACCCCGAGTACTGAGCACCGAGCACCCCGAGCACTGAGCACCCAGCACCCTGAGCACTGAGCACCCAGCACCCTGAGTACTGAGCACCCTGCACCCTGAGCACTGAGCACCCAGCACCCTGAGCACTGAGCACCCAGCACCCTGAGTACTGAGCACCCAGCACCCTGAGTACTGAGCACCCAGCGTACTGAGCACCGAGCACCCAGCACCCTGAGTACTGAGCACCAAGCACCCTGAGCACTGAGCACCCAGCACCCTGAGTACTGAGCACTGAGCACCCCGAGTACTGAGCACCGAGCACCCCGAGCACTGAGCACCCAGCACCCCGAGCACCGAGCACCCTGAGTACTGAGCACCCTGCACCCTGAGCACTGAGCACCCAGCACCCTGAGCACTGAGCACTGAGCACCTCGAGTACTGAGCACCGAGCACCCCGAGCACTGAGCACCCAGCACCCTGAGCACTGAACACACAGCATCCTGAGTACTGAGCACCGAGCACCCCGAGCACTGAGCACCCAGAACCCTGAGCACTGAGCACCCTTAGTACTGAGCACTGAGCACCCTGAGTACTGAGCACTGAGCACCCTGTGTACTGAGCACCCAGCACCCTGAGTACTGAACACCCAGCACCCTGAGCAATGATCACCCTGAGTACTGAGCACCCAGCACCTTGAGCACTGAGCACCGAGAACCCCGAGCACTGAGCACCCAGCACCCGGAGTACTGAGCACCCAGCACCCTGAGTACTAAGCACCGAGCACCCTGAGCACTGAGCACCCAGCACCCTGACCACTGAACTCACAGCACCCTGAGTACTGAGCACCCCGAGCACTGAGCACCCAGCACCCTGAGTATTGAGCACCGAGCACCCCGAGCACTGAGCACCCAGCACCCCGAGCACTGAGCACCCAGCACCCCGAGCACTGAGCACCCAGCACCCTGAGTACTGAGCACCCAGCACCCTGAGTACTGAGCACCCAGCACCCTGAGCACTGAGTACCCAGCACCCTGAGCACTGAGCACCCAGCACCCTGAGCACTGAGCACCCAGCACCCTGAGCACTGAGCACCCAGCACCCTGAGTACTGAGCACTGAGCACCCAGCACCCCAAGCACTGAGCACCCAGCACCCTGAGTACTGAGCACTGAGCACCCAGCACCCCGAGCACTGAGCACCCAGCACCCTGAGTACTGAGCACCCAGCGCCCTGAGCACTGAGCACCCAGCACCCCGAGCACTGAGCACCCAGCACCCTGAGCACTGAGCACCCTGAGTACTGAGCACTGAGCACCCTGAGTACTGAGCACTGAGCACCCTGAGTACTGAGCACCCAGCACCCTGAGCAATGAGCACCCTGAGTACTGAGCACCCAGCACACTGAGCACTGAGCACCGAGCACCCCGAGCACTGAGCACCCAGCACCCGTAGTACTGAGCACCCAGCACCCTGAGTACTAAGCACCGAGCACCCTGAGTACTGAGCACCCAGTACCCTGAGCACTGAACACACAGCACCCTGAGTACTGAGCACCCCGAGCACTGGGCACCCAGCACCCTGAGCACTGAGAACCCAGCACCCTGAGTACTGAGCTCCCAGCACCCTGAGCACTGAGCACCCAGCACCCTGAGTACTGAGCACCCAGCACCCTGAGCACTAAGCACCCAGCACCCTGAGTACTGAGCATCCAGCACCCCGAGCACTGAGCAGCCAGCACCCTGAGTACTGAGCACTGAGCACCCAGCACCCCGAGCACTGAGCACTCAGCACCATGTGTACTGAGCACTGAGTACCCAGCACCCCGAGC